>NW_024038070.1:0-1485531 GCF_016077235.1 Cyprinodon tularosa
TAAAAAAGGGAAAAAATATGAGATTTTTAGGGGCCTTTCCTTTCCATGTGTTTAAAAACCGAATTAGTGAAATATAATGTGGGCCATGGCCGGTTTGGGGAAACCCCAAATTTCCAATAATTGTGGAATGGAGGGGGGCCCAATCTTTGGGGCCCCCAAAATAGGAAAAATGTGCAATAGTAGTAGGTGGGCCATGCCTTCGGCATGTGGCCCCCCTAATAATACGCGGAATAAATATGTGCAATAGTAGTAGGTGGGCCATGCCTTCGGCATGTGGCCCCCCTAATAAAACACAAAAAGATAATCTCATCTGGTTAGTCTGACTGTTTAATTTAATAACTTATGGGCTACCATAAAGCTAGAAGCTGATATGACAATTGTATATCTTTTTCAAGCAAACAGTTTTTTTAAGATAATTTATGTATATCAATACGAGAAGTGATCAATGTAAGTGGAATCATCCTGATGTTTTGTCTGTCAGAAACTCAGCAGAGACACAAAGTAAAAATCAACTCTGCTTTTAAGTACAGCCTTCCTATACCCCTATCCCACTGGTCAGAAAACATGTGTAAACCCAGGAACAATCAGCTTTTAGTGGCAGTGGGAACGGCTCAGTGACCCACGTCGAGCCGGGTCAAATGACTCAGCAAGCAACCCCAGTTAAAACTGCCTTAAAACAGCTTGGCTCCAATTGGCATGCAGTTGGAGCATCAGATCCAGGTCGACCCGCTAATTTACGAGATACCATTGCCCCAGTTGTCAAAACACTGCCACTTTTAAATGTAATATTGTACACATTGTTATTAAAGGTACAGGTTATGTAAGGTTATGTGCCTATACCAACAAGACCAAAATCCAGTTGAACATGCACATAAAATAAGGTTATATACTCCAAGCGCCGAGATAATGTTTTGATAGTCCCATTTAATAGTCCCTACATAAATAGAACCCCAGCACTGCGCATAAACAGATGTGGCACCATCTTGTAGCAGTAATGACATGGGTCCAACAATCATACTGTCTTGCTAGTGCAACTTGAATTTTGTCCCTAAACTTCTTGCTTGATCACTGACTTTTTTGCTCACCTCATCATTTTTGCTTGTTGAAAGATTATATTAACTAACAAACTGCGCAAAAACAAAGCTTTCAAACTGGAAATAATAAATAATATCCAAGCAGGACAGCTTAGTTTTCATTAAAAATTTGCATGCAACAGGAGTGGGTTACTGCCATATAAATTTAAAGAACGTTATGTGCCTTTAATATAACAGCTTTGGCTCCATGCAATTTTTACTCTGAAACAATGAGCTGTCATAGAGCTAAGATTATTTTTAGAGCTCCCCAAAGCCTACAGCACTATGGTGACATCATAAATGGATGAATCTAGCATGGGTCATACTGTTTTGCTTGATTAGTCTCACAAATGTTAAGCGCATCCAAAGAATGCTAAAGCTAACGTTAATGCTGAAGTTTTAAATCGTTTATTGCATAATCTGAAGCATTCCACAAAGGATAAAAATGTATGCGTGGACCATCTGTGTCAGTCTAATTTTTACTGCATGACATCATTTGTCATTTCTTCACCTCATCTTCTTCCTCCTTTTCCATTCCCTCTCTCTGTCTTCTCCATCCACTTTCCCCCTCGTGGCTGCCAGTTTTTCATCTTTCATGCAATGTTTTCCTTTTTGCTTCCCCATTCACTCTCCACCCCTTTCTTTTATGTGATAGCATTCTCTCCTTTCTTATGCTTTTCATTGTCACTACATACCCGTCTGAGAACGGCTTAAGCCCCTTGGTATCTGCAAAAAAAAAGTCCAAACTGCTAAAGATCCATCTGTGGGAACTTCAAATGCAAAGCTCTTTATCTCCTATGGATTACCAGGGTGGATTAACTTTACATTACAATTTTACCAATTTTAAGTCTTATTCCACGAGTTTTCTATTTATGATACTACATCATGCAATTATTTTTAGACTTTAGATTCCAGGTATGGAGTTAATAAAAAAAGAGAGATATGTACATACTCAATACAAAAAAGGAATGTGATACTAGCTCTAATGTCACTTTGACCTCACTTTTCCTCTTTCACACACTGGCTTTCTAAGTCAAATCCATTGATGTAGAATACCTGAAAAACGGGCATCATAATATTCAAAGTAAGGTCAAAATTGAAAAGAACACTGAAATGGAGAGAAAATACATAATTTTTGGAAGGTTTAACATTTTCAGCAACATGTATGCTCCAAGAATCAACAAAAAACCTTTGAAATCTATTATAAACATTATCATCCTGATGTCTAAGAAAGTGATCAAGAATAATCTAAAAAGAGAGAGAGGGGATAAAGTGAAGCTAAGGAGGACTGATCAGACTTTATTGTTTCATTAATTGTTCTAGTAGGAACCGTTGATATTTGGGCCTGCTGTCACTTACTGTCTCCTGCCTGCAGACAACATTGGATGGGTGTAAGTGAATAGTGGTGAATAAATGATCTGTATTTCCTGTGAAAACGATATATTAGGTATTTTTGCTGAAAGTAGAACAGGTATGTGAGTAGTGTAATTTGTTATACATAAAAAATACTCACTAATCCAGCACACTAAAATCAAGTGGGTCAAAAATAACCCAAACGGGGTTATATCCATCCGAGCTGCAGGGCTTTTATAGCATCGGCCCAGCAGTAGTTGATTTGACCCAGCAAGACGGGCTGTTTCTTTATATCCCCACAAATTGGTTATAATATTCTACACAAATTATGGGTTGAATTAACTGCAAATTTGGATACATTCAACCATACATATTTGTATACAGCCTCTATCCAAAAGCTTGGTCAAATTGACCACAGTTTTTGATTGTTTCACCAGCTACATATATTTGTTTATTAATCTTTTTAAATGGTTGGTTAAATTGTCCAATACCAAGACCAATTCTGACATATTACAGTAATATCATTAGGAAAATAAATACAAAAGACTGCCCATATCTGAATACGAACATGGTAGATGCCACATTCGCAGGATGTCCATGTCTCAGGCTGAACCGAAGAAACCAATAGAATAGAATAGAATAGAATAGAAAAGCCCTTTATTGTCCCACAGTAGGGAAATTGTGGTGTTTAAAGCAGCAAAAGGTTATAGTAGAAGTGGTCACACAATGTGCACCTTAGAAAAGTGTATAAAAATAACAGATAGGGAAATAAAACAAATAGAGTATTAAACTGTACAGTGTTTATACAATATAAATACTCTGCATCTGGAGAATAAAAAAATCAATCACATTTGCAGACATTTTTACAGTAATGGATACGTAAATAGTAGCAGCCAAACCAGAGATGTGCAAAAGAAAAATGACAGCAGTATGTTATTTAACTGACTTAGACAAAAACTGTGCAAAAATCAGCATCAGTGTAAAAACTTATTGAAGTTGCTGGGGACAGTGGTGGTTATAAAATCTTACAGATGTTAGGAGTAAGGATCTGTGATAACCTCCCTGGTGCGTTAAGGGTGCAGCAGTTAGTGAAGGAGCATTGCAGTTCAGCAACAACCCATGCCACAGCATCTGTGAGTGCATCAATAGCTATATCACCACAAACACTCAAAGATGAAATATTGTTTTGCACTACCGATTGGAAGAAGGGCTTGGCTTTTATTTTTTGGGCAATATAACAAATGAAAATATATATATATATATTTTTTTTTAAAGGTTTTATTTATGCCTACTTTATCAAAAAAAAAGTATATTACATATTCAGTTTGTTAGGATTATTTTCTTGATGATATGCAAGTCATTTAAACCCTAATTATATCTGCCCTGTGCATGTCAAAATTTGTTTACCCAAGCATATCTAATTAGGACACTTCTTCTGTTAGGGTGTATAGTTATCATGCTCAATACTGTATGTACAAACAGAGATTTGGGAATGAAAGGGGTAATAGTTTAATATGGCCCGAGCGAGGGTTTTCTCCTCATTTACAAAGATGTATGATGTAATGATGTAATGATGTGGCATTACTGGAGTTGTGATTTGGGGGTGACTTCAACGAGCTGGGAGCCCAATTGTTAACCAGCTGTAACCCTGAGGTAACTCTAAGCAGCTTCTCTGATCTGAGTAAGATTACAATTTCTGACAAAAATCTGTTGTCAAAAGAACCGAGAGAGAGAAAGCTTCAAGGTGTAAACAGAGCTTTCCACAACAACTTCTTTGAATCATGTTTAGTAAAATTCTACATTACAACTTTATTTAATACAACTACTTTACCTTTTACTGTAACTTTGTTTGCATTTAACATAATCCCTTAGTAAAATAATATGTTCCCTAAAAACATATGAAAGTAAATTATTATCTCTTTTTTCCTGGCCAGTAAAAATATGCTTGGCCGGTAAATCCCTTTATCTTCTGCTTCACTTGGCCAGTGAGTCCAAAAGTAAATTTTAGACTCTGGTTTTATTAGATGTTTCAATAAATCCCAAATAACTAAACCAAAAAGCTACAATGTGCTTCCATTATAACAGCTGGTGTTATCAAGTGGGTAGCTAGTTAGCCAAACCAACCAACTACATACTACTTTAATATGTTTCATAACACGGACACTAAGAATTAGATATGTACCATACCATACTGCATTTATTTTTCAACACCCAAAAGGGCCAAAGTACTATGCACAATCATAAGATATAGATAATAATAATAAGCAATAATAAAATAATAAACGAAACACAGTAAAACAATTCTCAGATTTTATTAAAAGCCAGGGAAAAGAAATGGGTCTTAGGGAAAGATTTAAAATCAGAAAATGAAGAGGCTTGTTAAATGGACGAAGGAAGGTCATTGCACAGCTTAGGGGCTGTGACAGAAAAAGCACGGTCCCCTCTGAGGACAAACCTTTTATTGATGACTTGCCATGAAGATGGTCACACAGGCGCTCCAACTGTGTGAGCTGACGGTGGATCGAGCATGCAGGCTGGAAGAGTCATGGTCGTGGTGTGTTCCCAGGTTGAGCATGTCTTCCCAGGTGATGAGTTGAAAGCACAAACACCCTAGTGCTGGGTCAACCGATGCATGTTGGGTTGATGAATTTGAAAGACATTTTGACCCAGCGCATGGGTTGTACAAAAAAAAAAAAATAACCCAAGTCCCATAAAAATAACCCATCTACTCTAAAAATAACTCATAATGGACAAAGAATTTCCTAACCCAGCGTTTGGGTCAATAATTTAAGCCAGCATTTGTTTGAGTGAAGGCTCCAGATTTTGTTACTACAGTACATGTTGTCCTTCAACAATACATAAACCGAATTTTGGCAAATAATGAAACTTTTTCCAATTTGTGCATGTAAGTATAAGCCATCCAAATTTTGTTCTTGTTTACAACTGCAAGACAAATAAACAAATGGATAACACACAACTACAATTCAGCAATTTATTAATGTAATCCGTAAGGTATAGAACATGGTCACCAAAGATACAGGCACAAGTACTGGCAGTCACATGACTTTTTGTGTGCATTTTCATGTTATGATTTGGTTCGTCGCCAACGGTCCTCATCTCAGTATGAGGAGAGACAATTTGGACAAAATGCAGAGCCATAAAGATTCAACAAGTTTACAAAATGTAAAGGAATAGTTTTCTATAAATGTTATGTTCATATTCTGTAAAAAAAAAAAAAAAAATAGATAAAAAAAGAATAACTAGCTACACTTGTGTTAATGTCAAGCCCAGTAGATGTTGCAGAGGGTTCATGCATATGTCTAGGTATTTATCAGGTAGGAATCCAATGACAGTGTGCCCACAACACACCAGTTTGTAATTTACAACTTGCACACCTTCATTCAGCATGGAGAAGTCATCGACAAAGACAGAGAAATCAAGGTTTCCTTTTGGCTCTATATCAAGGCTTTACTGAGGTTGTCTGGAGGGGATCCCCGACCTACTGGGATCTGTTTTTCTTCCATAGAGTGAATTCTGCCTGTGGTTCCTAGAGCAGCAGTGGACCAAAGATGTCTGCCTCCATGGCTGCGAGACCCGCTCCTATGTAATTATAAATAACGAATTCTAAGGCAACGCAAATATTAAGGTTAAGGGGCTGAGCTCGTAGATGATGATAAATAACATAGTTATGTATAATATATTACATTTCTGACTGTATATCCCTGTAATTATTACACACTGTAGCTTTAATGATGGTCAATGAAAACAATTTTACTCCAGACTTTTTATCCAGCAGAAACTTAACATATTTGAATTAAATTAGATCATTCTAAATTAAGGATGAACATAATAAACTGAAGATCAACATTATTGTTTATTGTCTCATCACTTTAAGTAAAAAAAAAATATTTAATCACCAAAATAATCTGAGGACATGCTTAAAACAAATCATTCTAGAGAAAACTGGTAAAAAATTGACAGTGTTGGCTTGGATTTCGCACAGTAAAAAGTGCCACAAACATAAAAAGCAGTGAAGAATACAGCTCCTTTCTCACTTAGTGCTGTAAAGTGGGTGCAAACATCAGATTGTCAGTTTCAGAGAGTCATAGATAATGAGTGAAACAGACACCTTCTGTCCAACATGGAGAAAAATGCAAGTTGATGGTGTTTTTGAAACGAACTGACCATCTGATGTGTTTGGACCATATATATGCAGCCAAATATGCATTCTGTCATCAGTGCTATAAGATCCAATGCTTTCATAAAATATTGAGGATAGAGGGCTGAACACATTAATGGATATTAGAAAACTCAGAATTGATTACCCAATTCAAAACTAAAAGCACATTATCTTGTTTATTTGTGTTCTTTTTTTTATTGAAAAGCAAGTTAATGCGTTTTCCTACTAAGTTTTTTTCATACACAGCACTTTGTATTGTCCTACTACTGAAAAGTGCTACTTGCCTTTCCTTTGCTACCAAAGAAAAAAATTCAAGAGGACCGGTTAACATTGATGCTTTTTCACTGTGGGAGGGAATCGGAGCACCCAAGATAACTTAAACATACACACAGCGGCGTAGGAAGCGGGGGGGGATGGGGGGGACATGTCCCCCCCAATATAAAAGCCAGGTGGATATGTCCCCCCCAAAAATTGTACCGCAAAATATTAGATTTTGACAATTTTTTAACTATCGTGCTTTTATTTTGAAGGCGCAACATAGCGTTACGTCACTGTACTCCCCCTCCCCTCTATGAACTGTTGAGTGTTTGAGCACTCAGATGGGAGGGAAACAGCGATACAGAAAGTCAGAAACTTGTTAAAGGCACACTATGCAACATTTTTCAGTTAATTAATGTGTTCCATAACGTTATGGATGATTAAATGAGTCATTTCAGGTTGAACAAAGGTATTCTCGGCCGCCCTGGTGGTCTGTGGGGGAAATACTGCACTTGCAACTGCAGGAGCACCGACCCGCACCCACAGGCTCAGAAGTCTCGTGAGAGTCGGTCTTGCTTTTGCGGCGAGAACTGCTACACCCCCCAGTTAAAAGCATGCTCGTTGCTAGCACAGTGGCAATCTTTGTGCAGTAATGCTACGTTCACGCAGCAAAAGCACGTCTGCTGCTTCATTTTTGCTGCTTGTACCAGTTGCTGCTCTGGCTGCGCGGTGCAAAAGTGTGTCTGAGGCGCATTGGGAGGAGCTTCACTAACCTTTCTCTGCCTTGCAGCTATATTTGCTGTGATCAGTGGGAATAAAGTAGTTCTATTATGTTTTTAAGTGAGAAAATACACCTGAAAACGTAATCAGTGCAGTCAGTTCATTCAGATTATTATCCTGCCTTCAATATTTTTTCTGTCGGAGCCGCTCAGACCCCCACATACCAGGGATGCACCGACAGTATGGATCCCTTCATCAGCAGCGGTTCACCGCGGCAGCTGGTAGGTGTTTTTCATCTAAATAATCCAAACTGCATATTCTGCCGGCAGATTTCTGCATTTTAAGTTAATTTAGGCGTCAATAAACTGTTTAAGAGGAGTGATCATCAGCGCTGTGTCTCTCTCCCTGCGTTAAACGCGCCCGATGCGCTGCTTCAGCTGCTCAGACGTGCTGCGCCTGGTGCTCAAAACGCGCCGCTGGACCTTTTGCTGCGCCTTGACGCGCGTCAACCATTATCTTTGCATGTAAACTCGCTGCTTCTGTCGCGCCAGCTACGTCCAGTGTGAACGCAGCATTAGTCATTCGCTGCTAAGCTCAAAACAACCGCGCCTGGCTTGATGGAGAAACCAGGAGAACAGCTGAGCATATTTACGACAGTGCACTTTTACTTTCGCCCTCTGGGGGGAGCCTCGCTGGAAAATCAACACCGGTTGCATAGTGTACCTTTAATGAGGTAAAATGGTCTGTCGGAAATGCTGCTATGAATAGTGCTAGAAACTGAATCTTTTTGGTTTAGGCATCTTAGACTTGTAGGAACAGGATTAGGGCCACTGAAAAAAGTTAACTGATTTTTACATTTTTTTTTTTAGTTTAACATGGGGGGGGAAAGTCAGAATTCTGACTTTCCTCAGAATTCTGACTTTAATCTCAGAATTCTGACTTTTTTCTTCTGACTTTTTTCTCAGATTTCTGACTTTAATCTGAGAATTCTGACTTTTTTCTCAGATATCTGACAGATCATTAATATTTCTAATCAATTTACAGTTTTTTTTTTTTGGTGGTTGGGGGGGGGTACTATACAGATATATAAAAACAAGAAGGTCTAACTAAAAAATAACCAGAATATATGTTTAGAGTAAAGATTGACTACTTGTGTTTACACAAGCACACAATTTCAAATCTGCTGAGCTTGCTGTGCAAGAAAATGTAAAATATACGTATAAAGAAATATAACAGGAAGTACTGCTAAAACAAACTAAATGTTAAATAATGTAGATATTGGTTTAAAAAATTCTTCAGATTTGGAAATTTGGAAGGAATACATAATTCTGAAATTAATCAACAAATCTGGTAAAAATAAATAAAAAATAAAAGTTGCACTTTTTTACTTGAGGAATTTGTTGAATAACTTCATAATTATGAGTTTAACTAGTTGGAGGTAATGCTACACTTCTCTGCTTCCTGTCCTGCTCATAAAAGGTAAACATTATTAACCCACCATTAATTTTCTACACTATTTGGAAAACACAACACAAATGTAATATAACAAAAGTATGTTTAACAACAAACATGTTAGCATCAAGCCATAGCCATGTCTCTTTTAGAGACTAGCTCTCTTGTTTTAATGACCTTCTGCTCCTCCATTAATGAGGGGACCCCTCGGGCACGTAAAAAGTTGCCTAATTCTGTCATTTTCCACCAATGTGTCACTGGCTCTCTCAAGCAACTCACATCTTTGTCAGTGAAGCTGAGTGCTCCACATCTCTGCCTTCATGGTGCCCATCTACATTAAGATCCAAAATTCTGAGAAAAAAAGTCAGAATTCTGAGATTAAAGTCAGAATTCTGAGAAAAAAAAGTCTTAATTCTGAAAATAAAAGTCAGAATTCTGACTTTTTTCCCGTATTAAACTGAAATAAAATGTAAAAATCACTTAACTTTTTTTTTTTTCAGTGGCCCTAATCCTCTTCCGTAGTCTTGGGATGATCACTCATCCAATATTTAACTGCTAACTTTCTCTAGACGTTTGCCACGCTAGCCAAAATGTTTTTTTTATATATTTTTTTTTATATCTCATTTCAGTACAATGCCACCACCAACTAAAAGGCTGAAACAGCAGTAGGACTTACTCAGATTTTTTTAAAATTGAAACGTCAGTGTGAGTAACAATCACCTAACACAACTTGTGTTGAAATTAGCCCGGTCTGGGCGTGCGTTTTACGAGGATTTTTTATTTTTTGCATGGTTTTGATTCGCCGAAATGGACAGATGTTATACCTGTCGCGCTCCTGATCGTTAGTTAAAACCACAGGGAGAATTAATTCTAATTCTTAGCAGCGGCGGCCGCATCGGTCGTGCAGCGGACTGCTGCACAACCACTAATTAACCAACTAATTGACTTCTGCATCTTTATTTCCTCAAATAAACTGCTGGCTCCTCTTTTTACACTATAAACAGATTAACACAACATTGACAACTCTGTAGTTTTCTCTGTTCTGTACTGCAAATTGGAATTAAAGGCGCCATTTCTACCAAAGGTCTGGACAGACTGGCCACCTGTCTAGGGTGGACCCCGCACCAGCACCTCCCGACCCCACTAAGGGACAGGGTGTACAGAAAATGGAAGGATGGATGGATTTCTACCAAAGGTTGATAATGCGTTTTTGAACCAGATGCTTCAAAGCGCCCTGTCCATAATTCTTCAACACACTGTCAGCTCCCTCTGTCAGTCAACCTATATAAATTCATTTTTGACCATTATTGCAAGTTTGACAAAATAAAACATATCAAACTTTGCACTTGTGTGGCCTACTGAATTGTTTTGATTTTCTAGTGCGTATGCGGACGCTAAATATGCCAAGGGCTGAAGCCCTTGAAAGACATCTCCCTTTGCTTAATAAAAGACTCCAGTCATTTTGTTTGGTGATATGCTCACATCTTATGAACAAATGCATTATGTTAATTTTAAATGCATTATTTTTGCAAACACATTTATAAAGGAATAAAGTAAAAGATTAAATAGCCTTTTTTTTAAGTAGCGTACTTAAGATATGTTTCTGTTGAATATTTACGAATCTCAGATTTCCGACATGTGTCCCCCCCAATTGTAAACATATTCCTACGCCCTTGCATACACAAACGGAAAACATGGAAACTCCATGGAGAAAATGCCCATGCTTCGAATCATACCCAGAACCTTTTTACTGTGATGCAATGGAACAAATTACTGATCCAACATTTAGATCTTAATTGAGCTACAAATATATTATACATCTTGGAATAATATATTAGGAGACTGTCTCTCTGAAATGTATCCTCTTAGACAGTTATAAGTAATACATGCTAGAAATTACACCGTATATTCTGTGTAATTTAAGCTCACACACAAAAAGCGTATCAGGAATCATCTTGCGATTACAAAACTATTAATGCTAATTTGAATGTCTCTTCATCCTTCTATTTTACCCTCTCACATTTTTTAATCTTTCAATCCTATAATCCTCTCCTATCTCCTTGAGGTTCATCTCTTCTCGCTCTGTTTCTTGCCCTCCTTCCATTAGCTGCTAATTTAAAAGATTCGTTGTCAGGGGCCATGTCTCTTATAAGGATCTGCTGTCCCACAGCTTTTTATTTGCTTGACCCAAAGGTCCAAACATATGATCACTAACATTTTCTCTTAGTTTTCTCCTCAGTAGATAAATCAAATAAAAATAATACAAAAAAACTTGATCATTCATTCTACATTCTGTACCTATTATCCAAATTTGCTAAAAGCCATCACTGATCTTGGAGATCATGCTTTAAAACAGGAAGAGAACACAAGCAAATAAAAAGAACCAAGTATGTATTTACAGAAATAAATAGAGCAGCTCAGTGAAACTGGTCCAGCTCATTTAAGTGTTAGTTAGAGCCTGCCTCCATGTCTCTGCTGACAACTGAGCAATTTAGCAGATGTGGTAGTGTGCACTTACTAGTTCAGCCATATGGCTCACCAGTGATTAAACATCTTTGAGCTAATACCAAGCGATGTGCACCATCCTGCTTCTTGTTTTCTGATGCAGGCTTTTTGAACTTTTTTTTACAAATCCCTGGTAATCCCTTGGAATAAAAAAAATAAACAATCAGCTCCTATGAAGCTAATCATTATGCATTTTCACAGCAATCACCAAATAATAATCTCACTAGAGTCCTGCTGCTACAGCAAGAGAGATGTTAATTGTGCCAGGAAGATAATATTTGAATACAAATGCATCATGAAATCGAGCTAGGGTGCCCTAATAAGTTGACTCTAATTCATGTTCACTCACATTGCTCTTCAAACCAATATGACTCATTAAAAAACTGTTGGAAGAATCCTCTGCATTTTTAATAACGAGTGATGCATCCAAAATTCTGCCAGATGTTTTATTCATTATACTTAAATATAATTTTCATTTAGGTGAACACTGGATTTATTTTAGTAGTTATTGTTGTGTATCCTTAGTCCTTATTGCAGCGTTGTGTGTGATGTAGGTAGTGTGCGTGTGTCAGGAAATATGTCATGGAACCAATGACAAGCAGCAAAGCAAATAGAAATATCACAGTAGCCTGTCTTTAACAGTGTTCTTTCAGGAGTTTTCTGTGTCGGTTTCAAGAGGATTTGACAAGTCAAGCTGTGAAATAAAGCACTAGTATGAGAACTAGCGAGAACTTAATTAAATCAGAGAGAAGACTGTCTTATATCTCATATAATTCTCACTATCTTTTAGTCCCACCGTTACTAGAGGGAAGGGGTTATAAAGCTTCAAAGCAGGATATCTTTAATTACCTTATGGATCATATATATAGAAAACATACAGTTCAGTGCAATGCAGTTTGAGTGCCTAAAATAGCAATCATCTGTGGTTTTATGTTGAGCATTATTGTTACGAAAATGTCCTTAAAAGGAAAACTATTTCTGTACTGTATCCTGAGTTTTGGATAAAAAAGCCAAATAGGAATAGGCGTTTACTCTATTATTTACTATGATCAAGAAAGATTGTAATGACAAAAAAAAAATATAGATTTTCCATTACAGATGTTGTGACTGGCTCAGTTTTAGGAAAGCACTTGGAGACCATACCAAAGAATAACAAAAGTTGGAAGTGTCTGTTATCAGTGGTGTAGTACAAATATTTGAATATGTCATGAATATGTATGAGTAAATTATGTGATGCAAAAAGGAAATTTCAGCAGCAGAGCAACAGCAGCACTTCCATTTGGGAGGGATGAAGGGAGGGAGAGAGAGAGAGAGAGTTCCTGTTCATACATTTATCTTAGTAGATTTGATCACTGCACACGGGTCTGCCTAAAAGTTTATCAGACATTTGCAGCTTATCAAAAATGCCGCTGCCCACATCATCACTAAACCAAAGAAAGTACATCACAGACTTGTTTTCAATGTACTGCCCAGGCCCCTCAGGTCTTCTGGCTCTAATCTACTTTACCTACCTAGAACCAGAACCAAACATTGAGAAGCATGAGTTCTTATGCTCAAAAAATCTCAAATAAACTCCAAGAAAGCTCTAAAAGTACCCAAATCCTCAGTTACTATATAATGAGATTAAAAACGTATGTGTCATCATTGGTTTTAGAGAACTGACCCACATGCACAGAATCACTCAGAGACCAAGGGTAAAAGTTTAACAGGTTTATTGAATGTGGAAAAACACTGAAGAGGAAGCTGGAACTCAGCGGACTGGTGAACCGGAACCGGAAAGTCTGAAGGAGAGTTCACGGTGATCAGTTCAGGGACTGTAGGAAAAATGACTGAGGCTTGAATATGCTGGAGAGAAACTCACTTTTGGGGGGGCTCCTTGTTAATCCTTGAATCCAGTTTGTGAGGGTTTAATCTAGAAAAGAGGGGGCTTGTTGGAGAGCGGACAAGCAGACATACGTTGGACCCAGAGGAGTACAGGTGCGGGCTGTCACTTGGTTTTCCAGAGGAGGACTTGAACGGATCGTGTGGAGGTTTTCCCCTGCTTATTGTGAACTCAGTAAATCCTTCCAGGGGGAGAAGGTCCTGGCTATCCAGTTACACAGGAAGGCTTCCTGCCAAAGAGCAAAGACAAAAAACAAGATAAGACTCAGAGAAACATTGCTAAGGTTTAGACTGTTAATCTCAGCTTGGCTAGAGTACCCATAACTGGCAAACACTCTGGCGTCAAGGTGGTGACAGTCCGCTGCTCAAGTACTCCTCCGGTAATGACCCAACAAGCCGCAGGTGTGCAGGGAGGTCCAATGAGGACAGGGCATGACCTGATGGTGGAGAGAGGAAAACACAAAAACGACCCACCGTCATGTTCTTTTAAGGGATCTGACCCTCATGAAGGAAACCAGTCAGAGAACCAGAGAAAATGTTTAACAGGTTTATTGAAAGCACTATGAGTTTGATCCAGTGTTACTCAGAACGCTGGTGAACCGGAACTGGAAGTGAGAAGGGAAGTTCAGAGTTTAGTTCAGGCTCAGTGGGAAACTCGAGCGACGACTTGCAAAAACAAAGGTTGAAACGGGACTCCCGTTTCCAGGGAAAATGTATCCTTCCCAGCATCCAGAATGTGGTTGACTCGTTGGAGGGCGGACAGGCTTTACTCGGGTTTGGTTGGTTCCTTGAAGAGCGATGGAGCTGACTGACACTTAAATTCCCTGAATTACTTGAACGGTTCGTGTGGAGATTTATCCCCTGCTCAGTGTGAAGCTCAAACAATCCTTTCAGGGGGGAGAAGGTCCAAACATCCAGTTTGCATCCCCTGCTCAGTGTGAAGCTCAAACGATCCTTCCAGGGGGAGAAGGCCAAAACATCCAGTTAGCAGGATGACTTCCTGCTGATAGACAAACACAAAAACAACAAGGTTAGGGCTCAGGGAGACAAAGACTCAGTTAGACTCTGCTAAAACTCAGCTTGGCTAGAGTAACAAAAACTGGCAAATACTCTGGCGTCGAGGTAGTGGCAGTCAGCAGCTTAAGAGTCCGCAGATAATGAGGCAACCATCCGCAGGTGTGTGGAAGGGCCAATGAGAACCGGGCGCCACCTGGTGGTGGAGGGAGAAAACACAAAAACACAACCCACACAAACTGGAATCTTAACAGTATGGCATGGAGTGGCATCTTGCTGTGCTACCAATCCTTTTTTTGTTTATTTGTTTTGCACTGTGTCACTAGAATTAAATCTGGGTTTTAATATTTTTATGTTTTAGGATTTTTTGGGGTGCGTTTTATAGTGTAACCTCCTATGTAATGGGGCTATCCACCCCCGGCTGGAAATTTGTAATTAAGAGGTGTACCTTTTAATTACAGTGTAGGTATCTCACTATTGTCATCTAAGCATCTTTCTGTTAAAATAAGTCCTTATTGACAATATTCTCAGTAATAAAGTCAACGATCAAAAAAGGTCCTTATTATGTCAGTCTTCACTTTACAAGTAAAATATGACAAAAATGTTCTCACTATACCTCAAGTACAAGTAAACCATGTACACAGACATCGGACCCCACTTGAGCACTCGGACCGCAGGATAAAAGAAATACACACCCACACATTACATACACACCCACGTACACCCACTTACCAAGACACTCCAGCGATCGTGTAACCAAATGTCATTTGCTGTGACAAGAACAGCTGCTACTGAATAAATATATATAAAAAAGGAGCTCAAAACATTTGATCCTTTATTACTTTTGACCAGTGTTGTGCCTGAACGCGTTCATTGAACGAAAGTTCATGAACTCGTTCATATTTTGGGCGAACGTGAACTGAACGTACTGCATTATTGCCTGATGAACGTTATTGTGAACTCGTTCATTCTGGTGTCTGTGAACGGCACGCTCTCTCAGTTCAGCTCCGTTTAATAGGTTGCCAGATTTCTATAAAGCCCTCCAGGCGAAACCCCAGCTAAATCAAACCATAAATAGGCCTTAATATGTAGCGGCAAAAACACCCAATCTGGCAACACCAGCTACCAGCGTCGCAGCCTACAGCCGCGTGCGTCATCAAAACAAAATGCAGCGTGGATGCTACAGCAGCATGTAGGCTACCGTGGAGGCGACAAAGCGCGCAGTATAATCACTTAAAACAGTTTTATGACCAGGTGGTCGGTGAGGATGATGGCAACAAGTTTGCCCGCCGGCTTTCAGTAAAAAAATCTGCATTTCAGTAACCTTAAATTCCTACCTCAGCCTGGTCCCTCAGTTTGTGTTAGTAAAATCTTCTTGAGCGGAGGTCTTCAACAGGGGATCCGCGACCCCTAGGGGGTCTACGGAGGTACTGCATGAGGGTCTGCATGGTTAGTTGATATTTTTATATTCCCTGCCTGCAATTTTTTCCCCCACTAATTGAAATGTCTTTAAATACTCATTAACATGAAATCAACACACTGTAGTAAACAGATAAATGGAGACAAAAGATGTCTTTCAGTCATCAATGCACACATTCAGCGACACACAGGAGCTCTTTCAAGCTGGGCACTGTTTCCTTCACAACAACCAGGAATCAGAATCAGAAAAACTTTAATAATCCCAGGGAGAAATTAATTTCTTTACATTACTCCACCTGTAATAGAGTGACTATAGGACACAATTTCATACAATATATATAGTTAGGGGGTCCCCGCTCCATCTCGCCATCAGTTTGGGGGTCCTTGGTCTGGAAAACATAGAAGACCCCTGTTCTTGAGGGTTTTACTATCCATGTAACTTGTTTGTTAAACCTGCCTGGTATAATTTTCCAGGATTCCTTTTTAGTATGGAATTTCAAATGGAAAAAATTATAAAAAATAAAAAAAAACATTTGCACCTTAAAGACTACTTTCCTATTTTTCTTTTAATAATTACTCATAAAAAAGACCATTCAAGCAGCACATTTTTCCTGATGTTTTTGAGAATATACTGTAGGGGTGAAAGCTGCAGCTGCTACTAGTGTGAAGTGAATGGACAGCAACAAAGCGTTAAAGCAACAATGGGGAAATCTGTCCCCTCAATGCTAATGTAAACCCTGGTTGGATAAGGATTCAAAACTGGATATGAAGATGAAATCTGACGCACAGTTTCAGAGGTACAACTGATAAAATAATTGCTGTCTGTGGTTCTACAGTAGGCTATGGTGTAATTGAGCAATATATGAAAAAAAAAAAAAGAACTATGAACTAGTTCATTTTTTGGTTTTGAATTATGAACCATGAACTGAACTAGTTCATTTTAAAATGTGTGAACTGAACTTTGAACTAGTTCACGTAGAAAGAGAACTTTCCCAACACTGCTTTTGACCATCCCATTATAGGAACTGAGGTAATGTAAGTACCACTGTATTTGTTTACACCCAACTTTTGCAATTAATCAGACATTTGCAAGCTTCCTCCTTTTTTGCATCTCTAATACTTTCCATCCATAGTAAATCAAAGGGTGGACACATAACGATCTAAAAAATTTGCTCAAAGTCATTTCAGTGACATTGAAACTCAAATGGCTCATTATCATAGTTAAAAATGACTTTTTGTAGCATTCATACATTTTTTCTAAGCTGTTAAAGTAGCCAAAAGTCAAAATGAAGTTCTCCGACTATCACTTTTCTTGTTTTCACTTTGATTATGCTAGTCAAGTGTAGATGTGTGTCCGTCTGTGTGGCATGAATAAAGAGAAAGTTTGTTTCAGCAAGAATCTTGTTTTCTTACAGTTGTTTTCCATTTATACATCTGAAGCCAAGCAACTTTATATTTATTGATCAGCATCATCACATTTATATCACTGACAGCGTGTATCATAAATAGATACAACATAGAGAGGTATGTGTCAGGAACTCAGAGCTGTTAAGCATGGCAATGTTAAACCTCAGCTAAACACACACTTATGAACCCTGTGCTCCAACCAACAGCAAAATGAATCAACAGTCCACTTCAATTGTTGTGCATGTTTCTTCAGCAGCAGTCTACCTTCATCGAGCTGTGTATGGACAAAAAAAGTCAAAAAAGCCAAGTCCAGAGCTATGCCAATGAGAGGATAAAATGTTTCACCAACGTAAAATTAGGAAGATTGATTACTTTTTTTCTACAATTCAAAGTCTCTTTGAAACTTGGGTATCCTGGTGTGATTATCCCCGCATCTAAAGAGCTTTTCAGATTCTGTAAAAAAGAGAAGTTAATGGACTCTTTTAGGCTTGCATTGTGTTTAAAAAAAACAGTACGTTAGAATTTAAAAACTAACTCTGTTTTTTACCAACATTCATGACAATCAGAAGCAGATTTTGGTGCAATATTCAGACTGAAATCTGTGGCAAGGTAGTTGTTAAATGTAAATCAGACAAATAAGTGCCCTTTTTTTTTCAAATTAACTGTAAAGATATTTGAAGCAATGGTTTAATTCTCTTCCTTTATGTTGCACTATAGTCATATTTAATGAATCAGGATGGTTTTGAATTGCTCATTTATTTCAGTAACTCAGCTCCTTGTTATATAAATAATTTACATTCAGACTGGTGTTTCAAACGAATTTGAATTAAAACACCATTTCAAATTAAACAAACACAACAGACCATTGGAAACATGTACAGAAATGTTGGATTAATAAAAAATACATTAAATGCAGTTTTCATTTTGCAAACAAAACTGGGGGGAACTCATATACTAATTTAGTTAATTTTACTATATGTGTTGTTGTTGTTTTTTACCATTAAAGGTTCAATAAAAGACATCACTAGTGGCAACTATTGTTCTGATTTTTTTTTTTTACCAATTTCATATTCATTCATCAAGTCAATGAGAAACAGATATTTCTTATCCAGCGAAAAACTTCAACAGGACGTGCTCACTTTTTAACATGACTATTTCAGTCTCTTTGATGCTCATATTTACCCCAGTTACATGCATCGCTGCCAGCATTATGAAGACATCTTATTTCTTCTCTTGAGAGCTTTTCATGTTACACCCAAGGGCAGATTCCCATTCCATAATAACTTGATAAACATTAAAAGTAATTTCAAACATGAGCAGGAAGTGATTAATTGGGTATTAAGCTCTGTGCCACAAGGGAGCTACAAGCTTATAGAGTAACATGAAACCCCAAGGCTTGATATCATAGGTACATTAGGTTACTTGCTGTGTAAACATGGACTATATCATTGCAGATTTTATTCAACCAATGTATAATATACAATATACATAACATTAATACAATAAAATATACATTACAGCCTCCAACCTTAAAATGGTGCAGTCAATCTACCAAAGGTAAGTGCTGACCCTATCTTTGTTGTTATATATGAATTGATATACTTTTACGTAATTACTTTAGGGTAAAACATTGCATTTCTTAGTTTGAACATTGGATATTAAGCAGTAAAGTAAAGGCTTAAGAAACTTTCTAAAATACCAAGAGTCTGTTGCAATAACATAATGCATCAAGTCAATTGGGTGCTATTTCTTGAGTCTTGTACGTCTAATTTAAAGGAATATACAAGTTTAGCCTGATAGCAACTAGGTTTACCCAAGGCAAATCACCAAGAAAACACTGAAGGTTTAAAGCAGCTGCCTTTAACAGATTGCTCTTTTATCCCCATGAGCTAATTAAATCCTAACCCTTACGCTCCTTTTAGCATCAGATCTAACCTTTACTTCTCTCCTGCTGCCTTGAGGTCTAACCTTCCCAGAGGGCTATGCACCACATCCCACTGCCATGCTTGTTATGTTGTAGTTTTAGGTCATCACACCATGGACACATACTGACAGGCCTCATGGCAGCGGACATGTTTGTCCTTTGAGAGAAGTACATAGTTGTTTCATAAAGATCCATTAGTGCATTTATGTTTTGTTTGTTTTTTTAGAATCTGGGTATGTCCTGTTTATATCATTTCTCAAGCTTCAGTCTGTTAAGCTCCCACAGGCACTATATCACAGTAACATCTACTGTAGACACACATCTAAATTTTACATGGTCAGCAAAAGACTAGGCAACATGTTCCACATTTTTCAAGCACCTTTTACCCAAAATCTTACCCAAGGATTGGAAAGAAATATGTATGCATGTCTGTTCCACATGCTTTCCCCAAGAAGAGGCATTACCAGTTCAGGGAGGAATAACCTCCCTGAGTGCCCCTATAAATATTGAATGTGCTCTAGTTCCTCATGCAAGACCTTAACTTTGCCAGTATGCGTGTGACTGTGTATGCAGCCTGCAATTACCCTGCTGTTGCTGCTACAGACTTGAGAGGAAGGGAAGCAGTGTGAGTGAGCTAGGCGATAATAAAAGTGAGGACAGGAATGAAATCAGACAACTCAGAAAAAAACCCCAAACATAATTATAATAATTTGTGGTTAAAGGGGGCAATGTGAAGGTTTCAACTTTCTTATGCTGTAATTAGAAGGAAGGATGTGCACATAGATGGTTTACAGTAGGTGCATTTGAAACACCTCACAGGCAAACATGAAGCTCCCAGTTCTCTGGCTTTCATCATGTTTCCCTCATACTGTACACGAGATGTCATATGAAAAATGTAGATTATGAAAGGTCACATTAAAAAAAGGCAACATAAAGAGAAAAGTAGGCATTATGGAATATTGGCCTAGTGGGTTAGAGGAGTACACTTGTGCTCTGAGACAGTTGCAAGTACCCGGTTTGATCCGCACGGCCTCGACTCATTCCTGAGCTAAACCCTTAACCCAACACTGCTCCCACGGGCGCCACACAATGGCAGTCCACTGCTTCCCAAGGGCATGGGTTAAATGCAGAGATACATTTCTCCAAAATAAGATCAATAAAGTTAAATTATTGTTTTACATTGCTTTTTATAATAATTATAATAATTCATTTTGCAATTGTGTTAGTTTTTATAGTTATGGATTTTGAAATTTGTAAAGTGGCTCCATTATTACCATTGAATGCTGGGTAAGAAACTGCTTAATGACACAGATGTCCCTTAGAGAGGGTGTCCATCCATCCATCCATCTTCCTCCGCTTATCCGGGGTCGGGTCGCGGGGGCAGCAGCCTAAGAAAGGAGGCCCAGACTTTCCTCTCCCCAGCCACTTCTTCTAGCCCCTCCGGAGGAACCCCAAGGCGTTCCCAGGCCAGCGGAGAAACATAGTCTCTCCAGCGTGTCCTGGGTCTTCCCCGGGGCCTCCCCCCGGTGGGATGTGCCACCGGGGGGAGGGTGTATGATTCTTAAAAACTGCTGACTGCGGCTTGCTGGAAGAGATTGTCAGTGAAGATCATTTTTGTATTTACTGCATTGAGGTAAATTATAGGTAAATTATATCTAGTTATCCCACTTTTGCCCCAGACAACGGTTGTAGAAGTGTTTTCACTGTTACAATTGCAACTGTATGTTGTTCACATCCAGAGATGTTTTTATGTGCATTCAATTTACCAAAACTTTGAAAATACCTTAGTCAGGCTGGATGGAAAGCATCTTCACATACTGTATCAGTTTGTCAAATCTCACTGGAGATTCCCATTTGCCTGAGATATGAACTATGACAGGGACATTCTAACCCCAGACATAGGTGGATGGCTTTCATCTACTCAGGGCCCACACAGCCAAAGAGTGTTAAGAGGAGAGAGAGTTTTTTTGTGTTTGTGAATGACAGATTGTGTGACTCTGGACATGTTACAATCAAAGCGTTGCTTTGCAGTAAAGACATTGAACTGCTAGCTGTTAGGACTATGAGACCTTATCAGCTCCCACAGGAATGGACACATATTCTGGCAATAAAAGTACACATAATAAGCTACCAATTCGGCAGTTGAATTTCTACGCTGTACATTTCTTCATCAACTCCCCAGACTACCACCTTCAGAAGTTCTCTAAGGACTCTGCCATGAGTGGCCTCATCACAGCTGACACAGACAGTGGACAGTAGACAGCTGCAGCTGTAAGCAGAGAGACGTCTTGCCGACTTGTTAAAACACAAAGAACACGTAGTCTCCCAGCTAAAAGCAACTTTTGCTGAACATTCAAAGCTCAGCCCTTTTTATCTACCCTTACAAGGAGGCGCTTATAATGCATTGTTGCCTCCTGCCCACTAAAGAAGCTGACACCACCTGGTGCCTACAGTGGATTATCAAAAGAGATCAGGATTTAGATCAAATCATATCAAAGAAGAAAAAGGACTCTTTTGCTGAGTCAATCAACAAGTGCTTTGGACTGTCTTTGGGCAAGCTGTCAACACAGGCCGCTCACCACCCATTCAGCTGCTGAAGTCTGGGTGTGAACCAAACATCTCTTTGACTATTTTATCATTCTGCCCTTTTGTCTGCCCCTTTTTTGACAGGAGGTGCCCTAAATGTTCCTAGGTGCTGAAGATTTGAGAGAATTGTAGAGAGAAATCCACCATCTGTGGACAAGACACATTCTTCTTTTTGAGGACCAGTCTATCTGAACTCCCAACTGGAGGGAGCAATGAAAAGTCAATAAATTTATTTTATTTAGATTTTTTGTCCATGCAGACCTTTTTTACAAATAGGTTTGATGTGTTAATTATTCTGAATGAAGCTTTTTTGACTTTGTTGGATGTTGCATCACATGCTCGATTGCATACGTTTTATTTCATTGTGTGGGTGTTTGCTGTGTGATAGACTGCTGTTTCTATTAGGCTTGAGGGTTATTGCACAGATGATCACATGTAATTAAAGCAAAAGGTGGCTACTTTAAAGAACCTAGAATATGCGACATATTTTCAGTTGTTTCACACATTTTTGTTAAGTACATAATTCCACATATGTTAATTCATAGTTTTGATGCCTTCAGTGTGAATCTACAATTTTCACAGTCATGAAAATAACGAAAACACTTTAAATGAGAAGGTGTGTCTAAACTTTTGGTCTGTGAAACATTCGATTCTAGTTACGCATAACTTTCTAATCAGACCATCTTGGTCAAAACAGTTGTGTCCCGTTTAATTTGCTTTTCGTTTATAAACATAACTGTTTAATCTATTAAATATAGCACCTGGAAGTTCACCTGGAAGCTCAGAATGATTCAAAATGATCTACTATTATCTATTTGTGCAGGTAAAACTGTTGTTTCAGCTTATTTGATTTTTAAGAATCATTTTTATCTGTGGCCAATGTTGTCACCATCACAGCAGACAGTGCTGTGCTCGTTTCCTAATATAAAGTTATTGCTTGACATAATATGGCATTTCTGTGCTAGTATTGAAAATAACAGTGGACATAGTTAACTTATTTAGTGGAATGATTCATAGTGGAATGATTATTATTTATTTAATCACCAGCCTCCCAAATCCATCAGTTTGGACCTGTCAAGGTCTCGCTGTGAGCATTTCACAATAAAAGCATTGCTGAAACAACAGGCTGCTGCTAAGTTGTTCTCTATACACAACTTTTGAATTGGCTTTCGAGTACACATGTTTTTGGAAAAGCCCCAAAAGCACAAAAAAATAAATCCACTTTGGTTCGTCTAGATCTGCATCTGGATGACGGTCACATTCGGCGGTAGCTCTTTATAAGCATATCCATGCAGAGAGGACCGATACCGGGGAGTGGATGGAAGGTAAGGGAGGATAACAAGCAGTCCTTCTATAGCTAAATTAAAACAGCTTTTTTTTAAAGCCACCTCAAAACCTGTACCGAGCATTCCTTATTCCTACCTTTTGTTAACATTATTTTCTCTATATTCCCTTTTTACTGAATAAAGCTTTGCCTCCGCTGCAATTATTTAACCTACGTCAAAACTCCAAAGCAGTCCCTGATTGGTTGCTGTGTCGTAATTTCATAGAAAAGTTCAGCTTTTTTAACTACAGTGGTCACCAATCCAGTCTCTCCATGCAGTGCTGCTGTTTGGCAACACTTCAGTTCTTTCAAGTAGCACATGAGTGTGGAGTAATAAATGCCCTCACTGCTGGCTATTTCAGCGCACAGTTTCATAGACATACTATGTAAATCCACTGCCTTGGTCTGAATGCACCTTTAACATGACATTATAACTATCGATATTTTGTATAAGTCATGGACATTTCTACTCCATCCTTCATTGCATTCTTGACTTAGCCCAAAAAGCTCAGCAAAGCTTTCGTAGAGACCATTCATTCTAGCAGGTTTTCAGTGTTTTGGTAGTTTGTTTCTCTGAAAAGGGACAAAATAACCATAACGAGTATGTGTTTTTTAATATAGACCTGGTACTCTTTTGTGTCACCTATGTTTTCCACAATATTATTTGATGAAAAACTATTAAGGATCATGACAATTGCAAAAGGAAGACAGATTTGGTACCAACTGCATCACAGAATATCTTTTCCTCTGGACATAAAATTGTAAAACTTGAGTAGTTTTGATCTGTTTTTGGAACAGGATGTTTCTAACAGTAGAAAAAAAAAAAAAGAAAAGATGTGCACAGCAGATGCTTAGATCCTGTAGCATTCCCGCCTTTCATCATTTAAGCTCTTCTGTGTTCAAAATACGCATTAAACATATAATCCTGTGCTTTGAACTAATTTTCATCCCCCACTTTATATTTTTTTCCATCACCACTGCTCATTAAAACATAATGACAAGCAGATGAAAGTCAGATTGCCTCTAGAGGGTCACACACCTCTAACAGATAAAATGGCTTTCAATTGAAATAAAAGTGACCCATAGGCTGCAGATAGATTAAATTAAATCTCATTTAGAAGATTATGTACATGGGAAAATACATTTCTGCAAATTAGGATGATATCAAAATAACTCACCTTTTTTAAACCTCTCTTAAGATTTTCTTGCTCTCTAAAAATGAAGCAAATGAGATATTTCGTGCTCTAGCTAACTTGTAACACTAATCCCAGCATTTTACACGTTAAGACATCTGTTTTTTCCAAATTTTGTCAGAAATGACAGCAATGAAGAAAGTGTTTCATTTTAAAATAACCATATTTTATTAAAACTGTTAAAATATATCTAAAATCATTATACATCCTGATGAGGTGGACTCTTTATTTAGACATCAGAGACCATATCTTACCAGGACATTTCACTTTCAGTTCAGATGAACTGAAGCATGACAATTATTTAAAATATTCACTGTTATTATCACTGACAGTTGTGGGATGACAGTGTGTTGGGTGTTGTTTCCCTTCAAAAGGATGTTTGGTGCTGCAAGCGCCTTGCTACATTGGATCGCTGCTAATGCCCTGTTCCCACTGGTGTTGTGGTGAGTCAAGTTCCCTGTCGCAATGCATTCGATACAACACCGACATGCTGTGGGGAGAATATGAATGAACCCTTTTGCCTCGTAATGTTTTTTTTTTTTATTGTATGCACATGTTTGTGTGTGACTGCATTTCTTTGAAAAAAAGTGTGTGATGGAATTACTAAACCTAAAAAGAATACACACAAACACATATAAGTGCATGCACAAAAGACTCCTTTCAAGTCAAATGCTTTGACCCATGAGCAATTAGTGAACAGACGGTCTAAATGCCATGTTGGACAGTTAGAGTATGTTAGTGCCAGTGGCTTGCTTACAGTAGTGCTAAAAGCAAAGAAAGTTTTTATAAGCTTGTGTGTTTATTATAGACAGCTAAACGTTTTCTTTAAGAGCAAGAATCATCTTGCTCCATTCTACATCTATTGACACATTGACCAGATATGGGCAGACGAAGGAAGGTAGGATAATCCAGAGGGTGAAGCGAGACCCGGTCTCGAGAACGTGCTCAGAATTCAGAACCAGGAGATCAGAAGTCAGAAGAGAAATCCAGGTCGGTGACAGGGAGAAGCTCCAAGTTCAGCAAACAGGCAGAATCCAGCATCAGTCCATAGACAGGTTAGGGAAACAGATCAGATGGGAACATGCAGGCTCAGTGGTTGAGAAGCAGAACAGGTCAGAATCAGGTATTCATGAACACTAAGGTAAGGCTGAATTACTCTCAATACTGGCTCGAGAAAAATCTCAGCTGATGACTGGAAGCAGGCAGGTTAAAACTGATCAGACCATAACAGGAGGGCTCATTGGTTGAGAGGCAGAACAGGTAATCAGAAACACAAAGGTAACACTGGAAACACTATCATCACTGGCTCCACAATAATCTGGCACCGATGATTGGTTAGAGAGCCAGTTACATGGAAGCAGGGATCAGATGAAAGGTAACGAGAAAACTGGTGAAGTTAGGCAGGTGAATGAAATTAGTAATTAAGCCAGTCATCACTGCCAAGATCATGACCCAGTTACACCTATAAATATGAGAAGTTAAAATACTGATACTTCTGTTCAGCTGGAATTAAAAGCCAAGAAAAGACAAGACTTTGAAAGAGATTTATAATCAGGTGATATCCGGTGAGTGTAAGATAATAAAAAAAATAGAGCTACAAAGAGCTGTGTCTCATATCAAAAGAAGAGTCCTAAGAACTTAAAAAAACAGAAGGTTTCCTGAACTTTTATGAGGAAGCTGTTTTTGTAAGAGGTCTAAAAAGTAAGAAAATGCCTGACCATAAAAAATGTTAAAACTAAAAGTAAAAAAAAAAAAAAAATGCTTAAATGTACAGCTATCTAATGCAGAGGAAAAGAGCAAATTGCTTATTTCTTTTTTTTCCTGGTCCGCTGTCTAGCAGCAACCTTTTGGACCAGCTGCAGGCAATGACAAAGAGTAGTAGGTCATAGAATATGATGAATCTATAAAGAATAGTATCAAGTCAAGAAGTGCTTCTTGCTTTTTTTATCCATTCCCTTTAATAATATACATCATTGTGTTGTGTTACTTTGGTCAAAAGTATATTATTGCGTATTTCTTACTAGTTTGTATGTTAGTCGTTGGCTGTTGCACCATGGGTTACTGGGAATTAACATTTTAAATTCACCAGTAGATATAGTGTATTTTCAATAAAGTTTACTACAGGTAAAAACCCAAATTAAACTTAGACTTTGACCGGTTTGATGCAAACAATATTTTTCTCACTTTGAAGAACGTTGCAAATTTTGGTAATAAGGTGTGAAAATTACTAACTTTTTCACAAATGCAAGTCAGCTTGGGTCAAAGTGCTTTGCCCAGTCATGACATGTGACAGGAGGAAGATTGAATCAAAACACACAATTTAGTTTAATTGCAAAATGACTGTTCTTCCACAGTTTCCTCCTGTGAACCCCCTTTCATACCAAAACGCTACCAATACGCCATTATACAGTAGTTTTTTTTAGAAACACATTCAGCTGTTGTCTGGAACACGACAAATACATCAATATGCGTTGGCGATAAGTTCATGATAAGTTACGCATAATCTATGCACAAGTTACTCACAATGTTTGGATAAGCTAGACACCATGACTTATGAGTAACTTACACTTAACATATGTGCACAAATAACTTACCCATAACACCCATATGCTGGCATACGTATGCCGACGTATGCCAGCATATGCTCATACGTGTTTCAGCATACTTCAGCGTGCTCATAACTTATACAAAACGTACCCATAACTTTTCCAACATATGCTAGCATTTTTGCCAGATTTTTCATATGTCAGGCATACACTGGTCTAAATAGTTGAGGTGTGACAGGGGCTTAAGGATGAAAACTCTCATTGTATTTTATCTATAGCTACGTTTACATGCGCAAAATTTCCCCGATCCGATCCAAACCTTGGTTGATCGGAAATTCAAAATCTCCGTTTACATGGACACTAAATGAAATGATCCGATCTTGACGTGTGTATACATGTACCAAGCGTTGGATCAGATTAAATCTTTTAAGCATGCGCAGAACTTCCTGCCAAACTTGGCAGTTCTGTCTGCGTCTGGTTTTTGGGAGGCCTGACAAACGATGCGCTCGGAGCGAGCGGAAAGAAAAAAGGAGAGAGGAGGAAAAAAGCGCTTGGCAGCGAAATGTCCGAGAGAAAATGTAGAGAATGAGCGATTGAACCGGCGTGGGAGAGCGAGTGGGCTGTGGAGAGGAAGAAGAGGAAGAGGAGGAGGATAAATTCCTGCTTCCTGCAGCTTTAAATGAACTTGAGCGTATAAGTCGGCGTTCCAAGACTCCTCCCGCCATGTTGTTCACAACAAGAGCGAGAGCGACCGGTGGTTTCCTGTTGTTGACAAGGCGGAAAAACGTCACGCTGACGTCGCACACATGCGCAGTGAAGATTATTTTACTCTTAAGATCCAAATGGGTGTTTACATGGACGCCAATCGGAATGGCGATCGGCAAAAACCACCTCTCTCTTTCGGAATTAAATTTCGATCCGATCGGACCGAATTGGATTAGAATCTTCAGTCTGACATGTTTACATGAAACATTTTTGATCTGATCAGGCCTTCAATCCGATTAGTTGTGTCCATGTAAACGTAGCTAATATGTCTTTTCTTTCTCTCTTTTGTTACTCTAACACTAAAAAGTACATTTTCACATCAGTTTACAGCCTCTGAGTAAAATGTCACCTTTTTATTATCTTCTTTTTCTAATTGGTATTCTGATTTCATATCATCCTTTAAAAATTACTATTTTTTTTGGCATCTATGTAACAGAGATACTTATTTCTTATGTCTTCCTCCAGTGCCATCGCCTCTCCAATCAGACTTGCTCTCCTATGTCTCTCTAGCTCTAGTGGTCAATGAAAAACACGATTCAGAGTTTTAATTACACCCCAAAGGGCCCTCCGTCTCTTTTCTCATCATCCACTCATCACTTCCGCTCTCATCGTTTCTGCTTTCTCCTTGCTTTGTTCTTTTTTTACCCTATTCATTCAATACTTGTTCCTGTTACCACTTAAGGTTTTTCCTGTCTTTTTTTTAATACATGCATTCATACGTTTTGATCCTTTTGGTTGCAGTGAATCGACATATTGTCCTGCTTACATTCTCACCTTCTCCAGCTCTGCGTTAGCACTGCAGCAGACAGATATTTAGAGAAATATAGAAAAGCTGCCAGGCCCTCATGTCTTGCATGAACTTAACAAGATTAAGGCTCTAAAGCCTCTCAAGGGGGTTCTGCGAGAGTCTACTGAGCTGCAGTTGTGCTATGAGCAAAATGCTGACATTAGCAAACAACTGTACCATGACATGCTTTAATATGACACTGCCACACACAACGATGGTGGACTTTTCACATTTTTGCATGCTGATATTTGGCTAATATTTGTAAATTTTGAGAGCATATCCCTTAGCAGTCGTTCTGAATCACAAACATCGCTGCAGGTACTCTGAGCCACAGTTGATTTTTCGCGGGGGGCTATGAATGACTACATCTCACCCTTGTTTAGCTGTTCTCTGTTTAGCTCTATTTATTTTCTAATTTGTGTGATTGTTGCACTATTTCTGCACTATGATTGAAGATACTGTGTACAAACAAAGCTAGAATTTTTTAAAGGTTCAGTTTGTTGCTTTTATTTGCTCAAATGGACCTGTGCATTGATGAACATTTTTAATTATACAAGTACACCTCCACCAAACTGATTTAAACTGTTTGTCCCTCTGTCACATAGTACATATGATACAATTGGATAAGTATGCATTGAGCTTGTTTAATCTGCTAAGATAATATTAAGATGGGAATTCTTCCAATTGTCACTTAGGTGTGAAAGTCAACTTGTGTAAGTCTGTTGGTGCGCAATTCTAATTCTAATTCTAAATTGGTGCGCAGTTCGTAATTCTAAATTTGGTGATAATTATTTACAACAGTAATAAGACTGTCTGTAACAAATTGATCTGTAAGTGAAAATTTAAAGGCCTTTTAAAATCCCTCTGTTATTATTTTCATAAACAGAAATGTAAATGTTTAAGAATTTATGCAGGGCTAATATGAATATGCAAACCTTAATAACAAACTGTATCTTTTTTATTATACTACTTTGTTTAAGCACCAATGACAACCATAAAATACAATGTTATGCTATATGTATAACATTTAGGGGGAACAAGGAGCAAAAACAAAATTTCTCTGCATAAATTAAGGAAGTTTTAATTTTGTCTTACTTATGTAACCATATTGGAAGTTACAAAGAAAGAAGCTTTGGAATATTGTGTCATGCTGGACACCTAACAAGGTTCACGATGCATTGTTAAATTATGTACCATACTATAGAATCTCATTGATGGACCTGAGCTAACTATAAAGGGCATACGGGTGCAGCAGGGTGGAGAAATTTAGTGGCACTAACCAATTGAGCGACTTAGAAGCACACCACCAAGCTTTCTTCTAAAATAAAACAGCAGCCAGTGCAAAGAAGCTAATACTGCAGCGATTTCCTTTAGACTTTTGGACCTGTAAAGATTTGTACTGCAGTATTTTGCACAATTTGAAGCCAGGACAAAGTGACCTGGCTGATTACTTTTAAAAGAGTTAAAATAACGCAGCCAGGAGTTTAGCAAAGCAAGTTGTAGAGAAACATCCAAGATAAAAGAATGATGATCTATTACAAATTTTATCTGGTCATCAAACCTAAAGCTACAGTCTATTTTAACACAAATTAGTGACAAAACCCTTCAAATAAGGAGTTAACACGCAGATCAGCAAAGAAATTCAAGAAATTAAGAGCCATCTATAATTTGATATCACTAAGACAGCTAAGAACAGGTCGAATAGAAAGATCATTAGACTACCTGGGGGAGGAAAAAACAAAATTGCTAATAAACGGGTATTCAGGATGACAGTGTGTTGACCAATTTTCTTAACCAGTAATGCATGTGTGTAGGGAGCAGACAAAATAAATAAGGCTGATTGTAGGCTTAGGGTAACAATCTAACTGGTAGAACAGACAAAAAGTGGAGTTGTCAAGAAGGTGAAGTATTAAACAGAGAATAAGAAAAAAAAAAAAACAGTCAGTAATCAGATGGGTCAGAAGATGGACAGATAGACGGTAGATGGCACTGGCCTTGGACAGGGAAGAAGAGGAGAAGTAGACAGGATGACAGTTTAATCTCTTGAGGAACAAATCAGTGATCCTGTGGCTGGTTGGATCATGGGAATTTGAGGTATTTAGAGGTAGACAGGCAGGTCTAAGTGGCAGACAAAAAACTGACAGCTATGCTACTATAAAAATTTCATAATAATGATATAGACAGTCACAAGGAACTATGCACGCATGTTTATATAAAAATTCAAGTGTCTGTGAAAAAAGATTGATAACGGGACAGTTTCACAGACATCACAGAAATATTTACAATGCAAAAAGTCTAGACATATGCCACATTGCTCTTATAATGTATGTTTAAAAAATACCAAAAAAAACAACATGAATTTATATTAACACTTTGACATTTGTTGAAAAAAAACTTTTTTTAATTATCCCAAAGCCATAATTCTTAACCCAAAGCTGCTGTAAAGAAGTGCAGTAGATTTTAATAACCTAATGTGGCTGAGGGGTGCAAACACACATGCATGTGCGACAAATTCAGAAAGTACTGTAAATAAAAAATGAAGCTTTTAAGCACAAAAACTAGGCTACAAAAATGAATGCTGAATGAATGAAAAGAATGCTGTAATTGCAGAAGATATAAAGTAACCAATGCTACAAGTAGCTTAGAACCAACCAAAAAAAAAAAAAAAAGCTGCCATCTAGCTCTGTATAACTAAAATGCTCCATACCACTAAGGGGAGATGACCATTAACTTATAGAGGACTCATTTTGTGTTTGCAAGCCTTATTTTTTAATTAGCAGTACTTTTTGAATTGCTTGCTATTTGAGTATTTGTAGAGCATTTGCATTCTTACTGTCCTAAGTTTAATTCAACTATTTTGGAAATACAGATATATATTTTTTCATAACACTTTATATAAAGAATCCAGCTAAAATTGCCATTATTAGGAACATATCCAGATAAGATTGATGTTCCTTTTTTCAGGAATGGCTTAATAAAAGGAATGCAAAGGTTTAGCTCATGCTATGTTTCCTAGAAATGTCCAGACCCACAAGGTTTACTTAGAGTGAATTAGGGAGAGGTGACGTGACTGAGGAGGGTTTCTGTGTTGGGACTGTGGGAAACCTGGAGATGAAGAGAGAAAGCAAGATAAAGGAAGGGAAGGGGACAGGAAAAATTTCTTCTCTGTGGCAGAATTAAAAGTATTTCTGTGCTCAGTTTGTTAGATGGAACTGAGCGGACCAGGGAATCCTTTTGGGAATTTCACAAAGGAGATTTTAGTTTCAAGAGCTTTTCCGATATGAGCGTAGCACATGAAGGTTTGAGATCTATATGAAGACAGAAACACTGTAAGAGAAACAGAAAGAGCAGTCAGGCAGGAGACATCTACAGACAGTAGTCGCGTTCTATAAAAAAAAGAAGTGGGATGGTGGAAATTATTTTTGGAAGCATACATAGCCTAATTGATATAGTCTATTAACCTAAAGCAATATGCATGGTATGCTTGTTACATGTCAGTTACTCCGGTCATTGACCTTGACCAGTACCTTACAGTAGAACTGCAGTCAGTTCATGGACTGGCATGGCTATCACTACCCCTACATAGTTAGGGACTAATGTAGAGGACAAATTTCCCCCCAGAATCAGCTTCATAGTCAAGGTAGGCCACTTCTTTGAGTTTATTTTGGAAAATCTTTTGGCAATGAATGTATTAAGATTTGGAACAAAACCTCAAAAAACCTTGCAAATGAATATCTGAAGCCCTCAAGTCAAGTATGTTTTCATTAATATTCAATAAATAAATATAAACATCACAAACAATTTTCAAAATCTGAAAAAAACTGCTTTCAAATTCAAATACATTTAAATTAGCCTCAAAATGTCATGAACCGAGGACAGATGGACCCAGTATTCAAGGAGAGACAGTCAGTAGGAAAGTTCAAAACATTTATTAAATAATAAAACAAAACAAAAGCGGAGCTGTGGCTCGTGGACACTGCAGGCGGGGGGGTAGGGCACCGCCCAATCTCAGACACTCTGTAGTGGGAGAAACACAGGTAAGTGATCACGATCATCTGACAGAAGATTATCTGTGTTGGTCACTTACCTGGTTTTACAGTCCAGACCAAGAATGTCCAAGTGCTGCAGTTCCAGAGGTCATGCTGGAAGTCGATCCTGGTCAGGGACAGGAACAGACAGAATAAGCAGGATCCAGATCAGGCAGGAACAGAAACAGGATGGCAGGATCCAGACTTCCAGGCATCCACAGGCTCCCAGGAGGGTTCAGAGTCTGACTGGGACCAGAAACATGACCAGGTGGTCACGCACAGGAGCAGGCAGGATCAGGTGCAGACAGGCAGGCTCAGTGGAAGAGGTTAGCTGAGACAGGACGTGGAATCGGAACTTGAAGCAGGACTTTAAACTAGTCTCCTCCGATCAGGAGACGAGATAAACACAAAAACCCTCTTTCCACTGGCTGCTAGGATCCAGAACATGAACCATGAACTAAAACTGAACAGACAGACTAACAGAAAGACAAGTAATGATCTGGCACTGAATGCTCAGGCTGAACTGAATATAAACCAGAGGAAACAGGTGAGAGGAATAAATTATAATTGAGGCAGGGAGGGGAAACGGCAGGTGAAAGGAATGACTAATTAAGGGAGGGCAAACAGGCCAGATCATGACAGAAAATTAAATAAGTCTATATAAAATCTGATGATTGAGTTAAAACTATTCTAACAGGTCCGTGAAACTAAGCTATTTACTACTGATCAGATGACAGGCATTCTGCAAGTCACACGAGGGACCTTGCAGTCAGATGTCAACATTAAATTAATTTATGTCCATTGGCCAGACATTTACATTTGGTAATTCTTTTAAGATAATAATCTTAACATGTGTCTTAAATTGCTTAATTAAAATGCATTTTTCAAACCTTCGATTCTCTCCAGGTTTCCTCCACTGCTCTCAGCCACAGCTCTACTTGTCTCACCAACATCTTCTAGATTCTGGATGTCACCTAGCAAGTCAGCAGCGGTATACAGACTCATTTTATGTTTGATTCACAACCAAAATGCAGATTTTAAATGTTCAGCAATGCCTGTACACTCTAGACTAATTCTTGTGTGTCATGACAACTTTAAAGACAGAAAGATGTTTGCACTTCATACTAGTTTACCTAGTTTTGCATGCTATCGCTATGTCCAGAGATTAGGACTTCTACATATTTGGTGACACAATGGTAAGCTTATAAAAGGTAATATCCTATGACTCTTGACTTATCTGAAACGTTCGTTTCTGCCTTCTTAAAAATTAAGTCCCTCAAATGGCGTGGTGTTTGCTGTTTGGCTGTGATGCTGTTCAGAACAGCATCACAGCTGCTCTGTGATGCTGCTTTGCTGCTCTGCTGGTTGCTCTGTGATGCTGCTCTGCTGGTTGCGCCACAGAGGTTGAAATTTAAATTGCATGTGTTCTCTGGGCCACCGTAAATTGGACAGAGTATTCGTAAGCCCACAGCCTGCCAAATGTTTAAAGGGGAAAATTATTTCCATTACTCTTAATATAGAAATGTACACATTTAGTAATAAAATGTTACAGGGAATGGTATGGGGGGATGGTCATTTAAGAAGGGCCAAGATTTTTAAGATTGTTTTAAGAAGGGGGATGCCATCCCCCCTCATCTCGCCTACCTCAATCCCCCCCAAACTGTTTCTGATACAGAGCTGTCTGAAGATTACAGGTGTGCAGTTGGCAGTCGTTCAGCAAAGATCCTGTGTTTAACAGTATCGCAACAATTTATGTGAATGGTGGTGTCAGAGCTCAAAGTTGAACCGAGAATTCAGGCAGACAGAACCGATGTATTTAACCAAAGCATTCTATTGACTGCTCTGTAAACTGCGGCTCGTGAGCTTGGACTGGCTTACTGGAATCTCTGTAGAGGTAGAAATTCAGGTTAGTGACCACGAAACTCAAAAGGGGAACGATATTGAGCATGTGATTCACTAACCTGGTGTGGGAAGTGATTCCACTCCAAAAGGGAGTGGATTCCAGCTGGATGATTTCTCCACAGCATGCGGCAGGGGCCCCCCAGAGAGTTTTAGGACTGAAGCATAGCAGACTGACAAGCGGAAGCCAGCAGATGAGAAAAAGCAGTAGAATCTGGTACAAGAATCCAGAGCAAGTGTCGATGCAGGAGCAGATGTCCAGGCTAGAAGATCAGAGGGACGAAGAGGTACTGAAGGGGAATCCAAACGGTGGTCATGGAATGCATCCAAGATGGTTAACAGGCAGAATCCAAACAGCAATCCGAAGACAGAACCGGCAGAAACATACTGGCACAGAGGAAAGCAAAACTTAAGAGTCCAGAGGCAGAAAGTAGTCAGGATCAGTTAATCAAAAACACAAGTGGGTACGCTAGAGAACTTGTCACACACAGCTCGAATAATCTGGCACTGATGGCTGGAAACAAGCAGCTTAAATAGGAACAGAAACAGGTGGATAAGATGAGAGAACATGAAAAAGGAACCAATAATCCAGAAATGAACGAATGACATCAGTGCCAAGATTATGACGGGTGGCTGATAACTCACTGATTAAAACTGCCTCTCCTGTAAATTTTCCAATTAGGCATGAGGCCTGCAGTAGCAACTCTTGCATAAGTGGTCATTGTTTGTCAAAAATTTTCTGCTGCATCACTTTTCATTCAAAACTTAAATACAGTAATATTATATAATCCAATCCAACTTTACTTAGGTAGGACTGTAAAAAAAAAAGTCCAAAGTGCTACACAAAAGCATAAATACAAACACCACTAAATGAACTAACAATTAACAATTAATTAATAATATAGATAAATAAAAACAAAATAAAAAAATAAAACAGAGAGCATAAGATTTTAAATAATTTAATATTGAGCTTGTTTGTCAGTGGTCTTTCAAATGATGATGTCTACCTTAAGTATAAAAGAGGAAGATATTTTATTCTGACTTATTTAAATTTTACATTTTTGAATAAACTAATTTCTAATAGCAATAACTGAACTTTATTAAACTACATAGGAGAAATTTACAGCTGTATTTAACCAATCCCCTGTGGGAGCAGTGGGCTGCCATCATGGGGTGCCCCAGGAGCAGGATGGGGTTAAGGGTCTTGCTCAGTGACCCAGAGTGGCAGTCTGTGGGAGTGGGGCTTCAACTCAGAACCTCATGATTCTAAGCTACTCAGAACCTCACGATTCCAAGCTCTATGCCCTAACCACTAGGCCGCTACTCCTCCCATATTCTTAATAATTGAACTTTTTCTTTTACTTTTTATTTACATTTAACTTTTTATTACATCTAAACCTTTCATCAAAATAATCAGAAATATAGACTTGAATATAACCAATCACTCTCCAAAAACGGAATTACTGAGATAGATATACTATACACTATTATTCTGGTTAATGAGGATTGCCTGTATTGTGCAACACCTTTTGTGTGTTAGTGCTTGTCATTATATGATACACAGAAAAGCTTTTCCATGTCTTTTATAGTCTCCTAGTTATTCAGTATGCATGCAGACACACCGGCACATATCAAAAGGGTTAGCGGTAGTTTTATCCTTAGATGCATTATTCCTTTTGAACTTCACTTCTTAAGAAGCAAGAAGACAACCTTACAGTGGAAGCCATGTGCATCGAAGGTCATTTAACATTTTAGGTTTACATTGCAGTGAAACAGATTCCATGGACAAAAACCAAAACATGCATTCCTAAAGTGATTCTACAGTTATGTTTAGAATATTCAGTAGCTGTTATTCTGGTGTGAGATTTTTTTTTTAGATTTTTTTTGTAAATATACTTTTTCCTTTTGCATCCTTGTTAGAATTTGTACACAAACACACGAGTATTTCATTGTATGGTTGTACACTGGGTTTCATTTATTTATCAAAACACATGCCATGAATATTTTATTTTCTAAGCAGAATAGTCAAAGAAAGACATACATTTTTTATGAAATTCAGGTAGCAATACTGCTATGAAAAAGAAGGCACTTACTGCTTCAGAAAAGGGCAACTTGCTAAATTTGACATAATTTCTGTGAGTGGTCTACCTACTCATGGATAAGGATGTTTCAAATTCAGTCAATCTCAAGAGATTTAAAAATGCTGCTTTTACTAAAGCATGTTTTGTAACTTTAGACATATTCCCTGATTTAAAATGAATATGAAGCATCAAATGATTAGGCAAAACCTTGCATGCAGTCCATGTAATGTGGAAAATTCCATTTAATGAATAATGTGATTAATGCTTTAATGGTTTTAAGTTATAAACCCCTTCCTTCAATCATAAAAAACAAAAGCTCAAGGAGTATTTATCATCTTGGTCAGGTGGAAGTAAAATCAGATATTATAGTCATAGAAAACATTTTTTAATTTTTTTTCTGGTAGAGGATTGAGAAAGAACAATTCAAAGCAGAACATTTCATATTTTCCAAATATTTATTCATGGCCAACTATAATCTGCATTTTAAAAAAATATTAATAGTAAATATACAGCCATCAAAATCAAAATCACATAACAGAATCATAACCTTTTTACAATTTGTGAAGTGTTGCAAGGCCTCTTAATCTCTTTTAGTTTTTGTTATTCAGTATTTCAGCCAAAGTTTAGTTAAGTACAGAATGGCTTTTAACAAAAAGCAGTCTGTCAGGGATGTGTGGAGTTTGGTAGAGGACACAATTGCAGTTGAAGAGGCAGAGATGATCTCTTGCTAATTTGATAAAGATGTAGATAATAATGAAAGCAATAATCCAGAAACAAACAGCAAGGGACTCAGAAAAAAAATAAAACAGGAAACGCTCAGGGAAACAAACATAAGGAATGAAGAGAATCCAGTAAACTGTAACTACAGAGGAGGAGTATATATGACAAACAGAACAATGAATGAAGTAATCAACTAATTGGGAGCAGGTGTGGACAGAAAGATTTTGAAGGGGGCTAGACGAAAGGGGACTGGCACCATGTGGTATCATAGAGTAACTCACAAATACAAAAGGGCTTAAATATAACTAGAAAATAATTTAAATGAAAGTAAATTGATATGAAACTAATGACTTAGAAAACATAGAAAGATAAATAAGTGTAACTGAAAACTTAAAGAGAAACTTGAAACAGAACCAAAAATCCTAAACAGAAGATTGTGACACAGTGAATCTAGCCAAAAGATTGTACAAACTGTTAAATTGATTTAACAGCTTTATTTGACTTCAAGAGGTCTGAGGAGACTATGAAGACTGAAACCTGTTGTTGACAGGAAGCAAATGTGTGCAGTCCACACACCTGTCCATTCTAAAATCAAGGTTTGAGGTAAACAACACAATATAAATTCAATTAAATCAAACCAAAATGAAATCAAAATGCCCACTTAGTAAGCAACACTGATTGAGAATCGAATTGACATGCTGTTGTGCAAATGAAATAGATAACAGGTGGAAATTATTGGCAGTTAGCAAGACACACTCAATAAAGGATTGGCTCTACAGATGGGGACTACTGACCACTTCTCAGTACCTGTGCTTTCTGGCTGATGTTTTGGTATCTTTAGAATGTTGGTGGCGCTTTCACACTCAGGGTAGAATTAGACGGTTTCTACAACACACACAAGAAGCTCAGGCAGTGCAGCTCATCCAGGATGGCAGATGAGTGTTCTGATACAGCCACACACGTTGCAGGATGCTTGCCATTTGCCAGAGAACACCAGGATTAGCAAATTTCTTCACAGATGAAAGCAGGTTCACTCTGAGCATTGGTGACAGACATGAGAGAGTCTGGAGACACCATGGAGAGCGATCTGCTGCTTGTAACATCCTTCAGCCTGACCTGTTTGGAAGAGGGTCAGTAAAAGCGTGGGGTGGCAGGATGAGATCCACTGGCCCTTTATGAGACCATATGCTTGTGTGGTTGGCCCTTGGTTCCTCCTAATAAAGGACAATGCTAGACCTCATGTGGCTGGAGTGTGTCAGTAGTTCGTGCAAGAGGAAGGCAATTAAGGAACGGACTGGCCTGCCTGTTCCTCAGACCTGAATCCGATTGAGCACATCTGGGACATCATGCCTCAATCCATCCACCAATGTCACATTGCAGCAGAGACTGTCCAAGAGTCAGCGGATGCATTAGTCCAGGTCTGGGAGGAGATCCCTCAGGAGACCATCCACCACCTTGTCAGGAGCATGCCCAGGCATTGTAGGGACCTCCCGGTCATTAAGGCAAGTGGAGGCCACACACAATACTAAGCCTCATTTCGACCTGTTTTAAGGACATTACATCAAAGTTGAATCAGCCTGTAGTTTCCACTTTGATTTTGTAATGACTCCAAATCCAGGCCTCCATCAGTTGATACATTTTATTTTCATTGATGATTTTTGTGTGATTTTGCTGTAAACACATTTACAGCAACATTACAGACCTTTGTACAGAACAAAGTACTCAATAAGTATATTTAATTCATTCAGATCTAAACTCTTATGACACAACATTCCAACTGCTTATGAATACAGTTTTGCTCATTTCAAGCTATGTAGGCATTGTTAGCTTCATGCCCTCAGCATCATGTTTGTATTACGAGAGCATTGTTGAACTGTTGTCTTATAGTGACAAATGGTGTTGCTTATTATTTTGCAGAGCTGCAGCATCACAGCTGCTGAGCCTGACAGTCTCCAGGAGTGATAAAATGTATCATACCAAGAAAAAGTCTGGAATTATTTATAGTTTCATTCCAAGTTGCCAGGCTTTTTGTGATCTTTAAAGGGGTATTGATTAATAATTCTGATGGTCTGTTGAAGTTTTTATTTTTATTTTTTGTATCTTCGCTGCTTTTTAGAAGTGTCCTAAAACACTTTCAGTTTAGTATACAAAACAAAGATGATGGCACATCATGGTTTAACCACCTTTTGATTACTTTATATCATTCCAGGAGGTTGCAAATTGTGTCTTTTTTATGCAAGAAAATGTTGTAAATCTGATTCCAGATGTTTTCAAAGGGCTACTTGTGATGCTGTTTATATATTAATGAAAAAAAATCTCAAGCACAGACTTAGTGGTAGTTTGGATGTTTATTTTAATACTTGTTGACTAAAAGCACTGATTATATTTCTTTAATACGTGTGCAGTGGAATTATGATTTATCTCCAGAAGACATTTCAGTTTCTCATTTAACTTGCACACCCACTGGGATGCCTTTCCATGAAGCATCTGTAGTGAATCCCCACTGGAAACATTTTTAAAAACCATTTGCATCCAAATTGCACCCAGGGTTTTAGATAAATCTTGGCTGATCAATTTTAAAGTTGGTGTTTTTTTTAATAATGCTGTTGTTTGTCACACTGTTAGTCTTTCATTATCACAACTAATGGCTGTGAGTTATTGGCTGCTTCCTTTGTTTTGTAGCGGATTTGTAGTGCAAAACACTAGAAAGCTCCAAGTCTGCTTTCTTTCCACTTACACACTAACATTTTCACACTGAACAATCTCTTTTAGTACCCTCCTAGAAAGTCTCCTCTATACAGTCAAAACAGCTCAATTTTCTTTTCAGAACATGGACTTCACTTAAGCTCCAAATACATCCTGTGTTTTTACATTCACACATGTGTAAATGAATAAAACAGTGTTTTTGTATAGATTGCATCTATAATAGATGATTGCATTGATGTAGAAAAAAAAAGCTAACTAAAACAACTTTCTGCTGCATTTGCCATTATTTTAAAAGTCAAAACATGGAAAACAGGAGGAGAGAGAAGGAGGGATAACATACAGTACCGTATTTTCACGACTATAAGGCGCACTTAAACGTCTTTTTTTCCCCTCAAAATGTGCGGTGCGCCCTATGGTGCGGTGCGCCCTATGTGTGTTGTAACTGCGACTTTTGAGACCACCTCATTGAGGAGATGATGAAAGAGTGGCTGAATGGAAGGAGACCAGGTGTTTTTTTTCCACTCATCACCATTAATCTGTGACTCCATGCGTGCCCATCTAACAGCTGATGTGAAAAACATGGGGAAACAAATTAACCCTGTGCTCGCTGTTCAACAGCTCGACATCGGTGGGAACCGGACCCAGCAGGTGCAGCAGAAGCAGCGAGTTTACATGCAAAGTCAATGGTTGACGCGCGTATAGGTGCAGCAAAAGGTCCTGCAGCGCGTTTTGAGCCGCAGGTGCAGCACGTCGGGATCATTTAAGCATCTGACGCACCGCCAACGCGCTGCTGCTGCTCGAGATGGAAAAATTGAAGTTTTGCTGCTGGACGCGCCGCATCAACCAATCAGAGAAGCTGATCTGGGAGCTGACAGCGAGACAGACACAGCGCTCTGATGACATATGATATTAAATGAAAAAGGCTGGATGGATGAGGAGATGATGAAAGCGTAGCTGAGGGAGGTGTAGCCTATGTGAGGAGACCAGGTGTTTTTTTCCACGCATCACCATCGCTGCGTGCCCATCTCACAGCCGATGTGAAAAAAAAGGTGAATCAATGAACGCTGTGCTCGCCGTTATCCGGGGGGTCTGACAAAGGAGCTTCAACCGCTCGACATCGGTGTGAAGCGGCCCTTCAAAGTAAGGCTGCGAGCGGCGTGGGAGCGATGGATGACAGGCAGAGACCACAGCTTCAGGATAAGTGGAAGGCAGCGCCGGGCAAGTTACGCCACCGTTTGCGGATGGATTGTAGATGCTTGGAATAACGTGTCTGCTGGCTCTGTTGTTCAAGCTTTTGCAAAAGCAGGCATTTTTTCTGAGGAGCCGCGCTGCACGGAAAGTGACTCTGACAGCGAAGAAGGGGAAACTGGCATCTCTGATTTAGCGCAGCTGTTTAATTCAGAAACAGAGGATGATGACTTTGATGGGTTTGATTAATACTTTGTAATAAATAGCCTACATGAATAAAGCACAAACATACTCAGTTTTGCTCCCGCTCTATTTTTCTACCTGAAAACTTAATTCAACAGCAGCCTCAGGGCGCGTCTCCTCCTCTTCACCTCGGTGGCTGGCAGGTGTTTTTTCATCTAAATAATCTAAATCTTGCAGCTATATTTGCTGTGATCAGTGGGAATAAAGTAGTTTTAATATGTTTTTAAGTGAGAAAGTCCACCTGAAAACTTCATAATTGCAGTCAGTTCATCCAGATTATCTATTTCTGTCGGAGCCGCTCAGACCCCCACATACCAGCGGTGCACCGACAGCAGAAATCCTTTCGTTCACAGCGGCTGCTGGCAGGTGTTTTTCATCTAAATAATTTAAACGGCAGGCACTAGGATACCGGTAATAAAAGCGAACATATTCTGTCGGCAGGTTTCAGGATTTTAAGTTAATTTAGGAGTGACCACAGCGCTGTGTCATCTGCGATGTGTCTGTCTCACGGCCAGCTGCCAGGTTTGATTAATACTTTGTAATAAATACATGAATAAAGCACAGTCATACTCAGTTTTGCCCCCGCTGTATTTTTAAATACGCAGTAGAGGTATTTAAAGGTAGTAGAGGACATGTACCTGTATATAAAAAACGCGCCCTATAGTCCGGTGCGCCTTATGTGTGTGTTAAATACAGAAATGGGACACATAACTGAGAGTGCACCTTTTAGTACGGTGCGCCTTATGGTCGTGAAAATACGGTAGTATAATAAGGATTTGAACTCGGCAAAGCTGAACCAAGGCCTTCAAACATCAGTCGCATGTGCTGTATGTTTACATTGTACAGAAAAAGTGTTGAGAAATTAAACTTAATGGAAGGCATATTGGCACCCCCAACTACTCGACGTCCTTTCACTGATAGGATATGAATTTGCTTTCTTTCTATAACATTTAGCAATACTGGAGCACACAAACATCCAACAGAATTCTGGGTCTTCTCTAAAGTATACTCCACAGGTTTTCATTAGGCTTTGAGCTGGTGCGCTGTGGTGGCCATGGTGGAAGATTCATTTTATGTGAACCTTTTTTTGTGTACTTGTGACCATATGAGTTGGATCACTATCCCGTTGAGCATGTTAAAGTAAATTTTTGCAGATGCAAACAGATTAGGTTTGAGGTTCAATTCCCGGCCTGGGGTCTTTCTGAATGTAGTTTGCATGTTCTCCCTATGCATGTGTGGGTTCTCTCCGGGTACTCCGGCTAAGCAGGATGGATGGACGGAAGGACGGATGGATGATAATTTGAACAATCTATCTTGCCATGCTCTCTTAAAAGGTTCCAATAAACTTTAGATAAGAAACATACCAGCAGCCTAACCCAACCTGCATCATGTCGAACAGTAGGTGGGTAGTGATCCTACACATCCTTTTATATTTAAGCCAAAGCAATTTAATGTATTTGTTTCTTAAAAAATCGATCGTAGTATAAATTGACTAAAAGACTCTCCAGATTAAGTCCCAGTAGAGTTTAACAAATGGCACATGCTTCAAATTGTGATTATGAGACAGAAAATAATATTTATGCCAAGATAACTTGTCATGTAAACAGCATCATTTTTACAGAAAATTATGCCTGCAAGGTTCTATTCCTTCATACAGGTATTTAACATAGCATTTCAAAGATTTTATGTTGTTTTTAACAAATAATTAAAACTCCTTGTTCAGCCTACAGTTAAAAGAGGCTCAATAAAATGTGTTGTTTCTTGTTTTAACCATTTGACAAGCAGGAAGTCTCAGATCACTAATCTTGTTTTCCTAAAAAGTCATAAAATGATTCATATGAGTGCTGTAAAAGATTTAATTAAAATAAAACACTTGCAATTTTAACACTACTGAGTTTTTGGTTTTTTTTTTAAGATACATAACAAGATTTGGGATTCAGAAAAAAGATTCATTGGATCAGGACACAAACCCAGCAACAGTAAGGGATTCATACATTCCTATACCCTTGTCTCACAGATGCAGCTCCCTGCAGCCTTTCTAAAAGAAAAATGAGGAATATTAGATTTTCTGCTGCAATTGATTTTGACAATTGATTTTTACTATGAGATACACATCGTTCAAATGAAATAAACCATTTTCATCATAGTATGAATCATGTATAAAACCGTAGGAAAACATTTAATTATAATGTTGGGCTTTGTGTATGTTTTCCAGGGGAAAAGCAAGACCTTTGTTTGGAGTACATCTTTAAATCTGGAGTGAGATTAGTATCATCCAAAACAAAACAACTACAAAAATATATCAGTTCCAGATAATTTTGCTTCAAAACATTCTTTGAGATTTATATTACAAGTCTGCTATTCCAATAGTTTAGTGTGATTTCAGTATTTGCAACAGGACATGTATATTAGACAAGGAGAGTTTAGTGAAAACTGGCAGGCTAAGATGTCATGGATATATAATTTTCTCTTCAGGCATGGCATTGCAAGATGTTGCTTGGTAAATTTCCTATCAAACTTTGTAGATGATGAACTGTGTTGAACTTTAATTAAATGTCAATTGATCCAAACTAATTAGTTGACATGAATCCAACTAAAAGCCCTTCCATATGGTCGAAAGATTGGATTTGAATCTTCATTAATAATTTAGGATCATGGGAATAAATAGCCCTAAACAGTTTTTTGGGGCTGTGAATTTTAAAGTTGTTAATATCAAAACCCTTCTAGCAGGTATACACCCACTTTTCACTGATTCCATACTTCTGTGTTAAAAACAGTTTTTATGTATTTGATGTAGGCCTAGTATTCTTATCTTAGAAATTAAATATCTTTAGCTGTAATTTATAAAATTATTATATTAAAAGAAATGAAAGTTTGAAATCATCAGCCATTTTTAACTCATCTAATTATATGTTTCACTTTTTGACTGAATTACTAAAATAAATGAAATTTGACACTCTAATCGATTTAATGGGACCTTTGTCTCTTGCTGTGTTCAGTTTTGTCTTCCTTTGTTTTATTTTCCACTGCAGCTACTGACAACATGAATGATTAAGCAAAAGGCACAAGCTTCCTCAATTCCAGCCCTAAAGGTCCTTCACATTTTAGATGTGTCTCTGCTTCCACACCTGAATCAAATTGCTGAATTACCGTCTCAACAGTTGTCCAGAGTAATGCTAATGACCTGATTATCTGACTAAGGTGTGTTGAAGCAGAGACACATATAAAAGGTGCAGGAAAGCGGTCCACAAGAACTGTATCTAAGGATGCCTGCTATAGAGGATAAATAAACTGTTAAGGAAATAAGATATTAGCTTCTTACAATGTACAAGTATAATATGTAAGGTGTAGAGTTTATTAACCCTGAACCAACCCCCAAACTTTTGAGGGAACATATTTTATGGTCCAATGGAACAAGGCTTGGGCAATAGTTATTAAAAAATTTAGCATTAAAAAATAAAAAAAAATAAAAGTTCAGTAGCATTAAATATTTAGAAGCTGTAAAACAGAATAATTTATTTCCAAAATAGTTTTTATTGTCAATCTTTTTTAAGTTACAGACAAAGTAATTACTTGAGCAGTCTGTGATTGAAACTGGTTATGTTGTTATATAAAAAGCAAAAAAGAGCATTTGTGGTTTAGAATTAAAATTGATTCAATGGGCTTTGTTACCCTGTCTACTTTTAAGGGTAGGCTTACAACTTTCCTTTTTTATAAAGCTTATAGTTAGAGTGGTTCAGTTATCCTGAGCTATCTCTATAGTTATGCTGCTATAGGCTTAGACTTCTGGAGGACATAGGGACCCCTATTTCATAATTTTGCTTCATTCTATCTCTATTCTCCCACTCTGCAGAATCTGTTAGTTTAATATCTTACATTATGATCTCTCTGCCTTTTCTCATAGTAGCTTTGCCTCCTCTGTTCCTGTTTGGCTGTGAAACCAACCTGGAGAGAAATAGGATGTGCTGCTGCCATCAACACCCTTGTTTATAGATGTTGGAGATCAGCCTGTTTTCCAGTGTAGTCCTGTTTCTCTAACTGTGACTGGCTGGATGCACTCTCTTCAACCTCTGACATGGGAGTTGGTTCGTAGCTCGTCTGCCTGACTGTGTGTTTCCTGGACAGGGCCGCCTTTTACAGCTGCTTTTTGTATCTCTGCTTCTGTCTCCTTGAACCCCAGTCAGCCTCAGCAGATGGCCACTCACACTGAGCCTGGTTCTGCTGGAGGTTTCTTCCTGTTAAAAGGGAGTTTTTCTTCTCCGCAATCGCTACAAGCATGCTTAGTGTGAGGGATTGCATGCAAGTCAATGATTCGATGCAATCAACTAGTTTTCCTTAGATAGAAAACTTTGAATCAATTTGACTGTATGATCGGGTGAACTGTACAGTGCCTTGAATGAATTGAATTAAATGTTATCTGAATCGGCTTACAAGGGAGGAAAGTAGAAGTAGTGTCAGGCTATTAGTAATTTGTTTACCAGTGGTTTGACTACGGTAGACCAGGGGTGGGCAATTCCAGTTCCTGGGGGCCGGTATCTTGCAACTTTTAGATCCATCCTTGGTCCAACACACCTGAATCAAATGGCTGAGTTACCTCCCCAGTATGCAGTCGGTTCCTGCAGAGTCCTCCCAATTATCTGAGCACTTGATTCAGGTGCGTTGAACCCAAGGCACATCTAAAAGTTGCAGGATACCGGCCTCCAGGAACTGGAATTGCCCACCCCTGGACTAGACTGTTTGATTGTTTTCACTGTTTGTTTGTTCTAAATGCCTGCTATAGACTTAAGCTCCACTAAGTGGTTTAAGGAAATAACAGGGTGGCGATTCATACAACCTCAATTTTTCTCTAAAAAAAAAAAACTTACTTTTCTTAGCCCTGTTTCAGAAAGTGGGATAAGTCAGAACTCAGAATAATTTATGGGGTAAATCCCTGCATACGCAGAATATTCAGCTTTAGAAAGCCATCCATCCATCCATGCATTTTCTGTCACGCTTATCCCTGCTGGGGTCACAAGGGGTGCTGGTGCCTATATTCAGCTGTTAATAGGTGAGAGGCGGGGTACAAACTGGTTTAGCTTTAGAAAGTCAGATAGCTGTTATCCTGAAGAAAAAAGTCTTCCCTCAAGTTACTCCATTAATTAACTCTGGTTGGCAGCAGGATTTCTAGAAGTTATCCCGAGTCTGTCACACATTTGAAATGACATAAAAAACAAGAAAGGCCCTTGGATGTTGGAGGGCAAATGCTCAATATGCTCTACATGATTAGATTCATTCGATTACTGAGCCTCACCATTTTTTTTTTCAGAGTCAATAACTTATCTCAATAAAATTTCAGCCACAGATCACTCATATGACATAACGGTGACAAGTTCTTTGTACTGCACTTCATTTTAATGCTGAAGGCAATTGCAGGGATTTAGCATTGCAGTGTTAGCACACAGCTCAAATAACTATCAGATTGATCGGGGTTTCTTCAAAGCATCCTTTAGCAGAGAGGGGAGCATCTCTTCCTGCAGTCCATAACATCAGGGTTTAATTCCAGACCAGGGTTGGAGTGCTCATGTAGTCTTTTTTTTCTCATCAATCACTGAGTAGCTTAGGTTTTGTTTTATTGTATTTTACAACAAAGATTTGCAGATGAGAAAGCTCTATAAACATTTGTAGAGTAATTTAATTACTCTGTTACCTTCTGCTGTCGCAGCTTTGGGGTTATACTAAAAAAGCAACAGCTGGCAACATAAAGTGACTGTTGAAATCATTGTACATGAAAGCCTTTTATCTTGACAAAGATATTATTTTTTATAAAAATACAATCTATAGGATCTATATGCCAACAGTATTACAACCAAAACAGATATATATTTACACAACTTTATTTTCTTACTGACAGCTGGGACCAACCTTGATTATCTTGGATTCTCACAAGCCTTAAAAGTACATAGGACAAGCCCTTGCAGCCTCAAAGTAATTTTTAATATGAACAGCCATTCAGAAAGGATCGATTATATGCCATTCTTGGGATGTTTTAGTAGCATTTCTTACCCCACAGGAAATGCACTATTGCACAACAAATGTATTCTTTTCAGGTTTTCCTTTCTTACTTGTTTCCATAGCCTTGAATCCTCATTGGATTAATAAAATACAAAATACCAGCCTGGCTAAGGATGATATGAGAGTCTTTTCTGTTGTTGTTTATGCTTAGCAACCTTGAAATTGAATTTAAAGTAGAAGGCAAATATTAGGACATGGATTTTCAGCCTGTTGGAATAATGATAGTCACACAGCCCTCTAATATTTAAGCTTAGATAAAATTCATGAAGATCTATATTAAGGTTTTTGACATCCAAGTACCTCTTTATTTATTAGAAGTGGATGATATCTTGAGACCTATAAGACAAAACATAGTCTGATGCAGGAGCACAGTCACATAAACGTGCATTTAGTAATTTAGCCTAGAACAGCTTCAGTGAATGATGGTGTTCCGCCCACACATTTTCATTATTCTCATGCTTTTTACCTATTAGGTTTTGATATGAGGTACATTCTTTTAAAAAAAAAACTGTTGAATGGTTATAGCCATTACTTTCACTACAGAGGTGTTTGAGCACTAGCTATTATTATGTGTGATATAATTTAGCACATGGATTAAAAACATACTGCTCTTTCATCCTCTTGGGGTGCACTTAGTCACAGATAGGAACCATAAATGTGTAGCTGTAAGTCATGTTTTTATTTTTTTATTTATTTTTTTCCTTCATAGCATCTTTTGTGTAACCTATTTTTTTAATACACAGAGACAGGTGGTAGATTAAAAAATATTTTTATGTGCAGTGTATGATATTAATTCTTGAAAAGAAAAAAAAAAAGGAAGAATAAATAGAACGCAAGAAGCCGCCACACAAATCTTTTGCTCTTTGAACATTTTTGTCAGGGTGAACTTAATCTGCAATCATACATACATATATATTAGGGGAAAAAAGTCGGATTAATAAATCTGTTAGAATTATACCAAGGTCATGGAGAGCACATGCAGCGAGTGATCAGAGGTGAGGAGGATTAGTGTTGCTGCATTATCCTTTGATCTGTGTCTATCACTATGTCAAATTATGTTTGCCCTCCTGACTGCTACAAACCAGCAAAAAGGACACAGTTGAGTCATGTTATAGCTTCAGTATTCTAATAAAGCACCACAATATGTAACCCCCAAAATAATGAGATATTTGCAGTCCTATTCAAAGGATTACAAGCACCGTTTTATTGCATGGATGTCATATTTTGAAGGTTTTATTCTTTATTTGTTTATTCCAAGGGATACGCTTGTAGACAGGGAATGAAAGCAGCCCTGTCTTTGACTGAATAGACGCACTATCCACATGCACACTTGCAGACACCAGTAGTGTCATCCTGATATCTGAATAATTTAAAATTCACATTTTAATGCTAATGAAAAAAAGCTTAGATCCACATCATCTGTATGTTGCTTCGTTCAGGAACTTTCTCGATTTCCGTGGCATCCTTGAAACCTTTCATTCTAATTATAAAATAACTTTATCGGTTCCAAGAGAGAAAGTGTGAACTTTAATGCAATCGCAGCAGTTTGACACATTCCGTAAAGATATGATTTTAACTAATTGTGTGTAAAGTAAATGTCATAGACCTTTATCCTGGCTGATTTTTGGTAACTGCCTCTTTCTTCGTGCTGAATCTATAAGATCAATTTTAGAGTAGATTAGCTATATTTATTTTCAATCTCATGTGGTTCTAAGAGTGAAGTAATTTCTTATTTGATTCCTGGATTTGCTATTTTAATAGCAAAAATGTCTAATATCAAATATATCTTTGAATAATTTAATTACCTATGTCTTTATGTCTAATTAATAACTGAAATCAGAACTTGTGTTAATTGTTTCACTATAGCTTGCTACATGATGAATTAGGGAAAGAGAAAGAGCAATATTAGAAAAAAAAAGCAACAAAACTAGATTCTCTTCTGAAAATGTTGGTTTAAGGAACTCAATTCACCCCATATTGCACTGAATACCATGTCTTTGAGGTTTAGCAAAGATTATGTAAGGTTTATCAGTGGTATTCTGTAATTTTATTGTCATATAAATCTAGCTAGCAAGGGGGGTTACTGTTTCCTTCAGGATTTTCGCTGTAAATGTAGCTCGAGTGGAATTCCTCTCTCTGTCCCTCATTTGGACATACTCAAGAAATTGAGTATGTCCAAATGTCCACCTTAACCCCAATATAGAGCATTATATATGCCCGAATGTCTAGCGAATTAAAAAGTATGGACTCACAAAGCACCTTGAAAAGTAGTGTGCATCAATGGTCACTAAACAAGCAGATATATCCCCGAATGCTTTCAAGAGCTCTGTTTACAAATATTATGTGATTTGTTTTGGGGATAAAAAAGAACAAAGATGGCGCAGGCACCGTGTGGTTAGCTGGAATCATGTAACCAACAGGGAGCGAAAAGTAGTGATCATCTGTCCAAATGGTCGGTTAAGTGAGTTCACAATTAATTCCACTATATAGTCCCCACTCTATGTAGTGATTAAGGGGTTAGGAGTTAGGGTGGACATTTGAATATAGCCACTGAAAACTGAGGAGGTAATTCAGCCGTTTGATTAAAAGTGGCAGGATATCAGCCCTCTAGTGCTGGAGTTGCCCGCCCCTGCTGTAAATCCTCAAGAGGGTGTTTTTCCACTCTGTGTCCTGCTTATAGAATCTAGTTGGTTTGTTCTTGCATATAGGGCTGCACAGCTACTGGTGCTGGTAATTACACTGAATTTAAAAAACAAGATGTTAACATTGAAATAATACGTTTTTTACTTCCCCACTCTCTTTCTTCCTATGTTTTCTTCCCACCATTTCTCCAACCACCCTCCCTCTTTTGTTTCTTGGCTACTATTACTGTCTGTTTTTCTCATTTTAACAGATTTTCTTTTCAGTCTCCCGGATATGGTTAACAAGAAGATTGATGGTTTCATAATAGTTCCACAGGCAGGTAAACAGGAGTAAATGTGGCTCCTATTAAGGAAACTTAAGTCGCTGTTTTTGTTTCCTAGTTGTTAATAGGCTTGAGTTTTGGTGGTTCATGAAAAGCTGAACTTATGCTGGACTCCCTAATGCAGAACATCTGCCTTGCTGAAAATTTGGCAAATATAAGGAAAAGCGTACTCTGAGCCAGGAAAGAAAGCAGTCTAGAGAAAATCCATCAATTTTGATAAAATAAGTAAATTAAGCCAGAATTTAGTTAGAAGCTTGTTGATGGCTAAGGGTATATGTTGATATTTGAGCCTTAGTTTATCATTTTTAACTCTGAGTGGGTTTAGGAGAATAAAAAATTAAGACATGTTTTCAAAAATTAGTGATGCTATATAATAATTTATTATAAACTATATAAAAAGATTTGTTAAAATGAATAATTAAAAGTCAGTAATTAACATGATATTCATTCTATCGGTTTGATTATCTTAGCACACACCACAAACATAAGCAGCTGTATAATTGTACTTTTTGTACATGGTTGTCCACGCTTCTTGCAAGCGTTGCAATAAATATAATGAAATTACAGACGTAAAGAATACCACACAGCAATGCCTTCATTGCATTACAGGAACCAAGATTCCTTCAGTGGAGTTTACTCCCTGAGCTGTATTTTGTCATGTCAGCATAACTGCATCTGTTTTATGGGTACTGTGCAATAATGTCTGTCTTTTATATGCATCCAAAACAGAATCTGCAGTTTTATTATCAATAATCTGTACTTACTGGCCCTGTGTTGTATATCTCACATAAGAATGCACGTTGGCGCAAAAAAGGGTTAGACTCTGTGTTTCTGCATGGAGTTTGTGCTCTCCTTGTGCATGCATGGGTTCTCTCTGGGTACTCTGGCTTCCTCCCACAGTCCAAACACATGACTGACTCTAAATTGTCCTTAGGTGTTAGTGTGTGTAGTTGTGTGTCTCTGTGTTGCCCAGCAACAGAAAGATGACGTGTCTAGGGTGTACCCCGCCTCTTGCCCTTAGACTGCCAGGGATAGGCACTAGCCCTGCGATACCCTGATGGAATAAGTGAGAAAAGACAGATGAGATAAAAACGTCTCATATTCTGACTTCGGCTTTCTTCCAGCTTTAGCGGCCCCTTTAGACCCCTGCATGCGATGTCAGTCTCACCTCCTTGTCATCACATTATATCAACTCCCTTGGTATAATAATATCTTTACAGTGCAATAATTGTAATGATATTCTTAACTAATGTTCATATGTGTCTTCTTCATCTGTATCCGGGAAGTGGGTCTTGTACTTCCCTTTCCCTAGACACCTCATGATATATGATTTAGGGTTATGTATGTATTGCTAATTACTTAGGGTTTGTCATGGTGGGGTGGAAGTTTGACCCAAATGCAGAAGCTCAAGTGGTTTCTTGAAGATTTAATAACAAAAAAGGGTAACAGAAGAAAAAATCCAAAAACATAAATCCACAGAAACTGAGAACTAGAAACACTCACAAAACAGGGCAAAAAGAAATGACAACAAACCAGCAACAGTGACTGAGCAGGTGGTGAATATATGGGAGAGAGAAACAAAGACCAGGCTGATCAGCAGATTGGGAGCAGGTGTGAACAGAGGAGTCTAGAAAGGAGCTAAGGAAAAGGGGACTGACACAAGAGGGCAACAGAGGGCAAACAAGAAATACATAAGAACTCAAATAAAATAAAAAATAAATAGAATTACACAAAATGCAAATAAAACCAATGAAAACTCAAAGATAAAACTTAAACAGAACCAAAACCATGACAGGCTTAAGCTTACGGTCCGGGTTAGGCCATAGAAATAAAAAAGCTTTACGAACGTAGGTGTGACACAATTTGTCTGTGTTTTATTAATTTAGTTATTCTTTTTTTGGATCTGTTTTAATATATTTTTTTTTGAATGATTGTTTTATACGTGTTTATTTATCCTTTTGAAATTTATTTTGATATAGATAAAAATAAAATAATGAAAAACACATTTTTATTTTCAGATTTACAGTATGTAGTACAACTGTGTATTTAACTTTAAAACCTGTTTCTTCTATTATTCAATTAGCGGTTATGTTTAACTTGACAAGCAGCAGAGACATAAAACTCACAAAATACCACTTCCATTACAGCACCCATGAGAAATGACTTGCCATTTCAATGTGTAGCCACAGAAGCCCCTTACCCTTCAACTGTAATCTTCCTTGTCCCAAGAGAAGCCCCCTGAGACCAAAAAAAAAACAGCTGTCTGAGAGACTTTTGATCTAAGCCTTGTTTGACCCAGCCTGAGCTTATTTGCATTGATGAATTAAAACATGTCAAAGGCAGAGGCCACATCATGCCCGTTACATAAACCCATGCGCTGTGCTCAGAGGCAGCCCTGAAACTCCAACATGACAGCAGAGATGTGCAGATTAATTCATGTGTTTTCATGGTGTCCTGTAGGCTCCAGTTGCTAAATGCAATATGCAAATGAAATATGAGAATGTATATATAAAGATAAGAAAGCTGCAAGTCTGTTGTGACTGTTGGATATATCTTTTTTTTTTATAGTAGAAATTATTATATAAAGATATTCATTTTTCTTTCATATATTCAAATTTGGTTCCCTTTTCCTGTCAGTTCATGTTTTTACTTTGGTGCAACACAATACTGCTATCTTCTGTCCTCAAAAGTAACTGCATGACTGCAGCAAATTGAACTGCCTTGAATAAGTCGCTCTTGATGTCTTTGATTTCATTTGAATTTAGTGCAAGCTACTGATTTACCTAGTTACCATAAAGAGGACATTGTTCTTTGATACATAAAACAGACTGACGCAAATTAGCTTCTTGTATTGCTATATTTTACTTTTGTTTTTTTTTTAATAAGACCTTGATTTGTCTTTGGATTATATTCTTAAGAATGTGTTTTTCTTGTCCTTCTTTAATTAGGAATATTGCATTTCCAACCATGCATGTATTGTAACAAAAATCTTAATGGTAAATTTTTTGTATCATTATCTTCTATTTTTCCACTTCGTATCAGTGACCATTTTCTTTTATTTGATCTCTAATCCAGTATTCTGCTTTCTATTCCTCGATCTCTGTCTTCTTACTCCTCCCATAGCATCTTTCCCTCCAGTTTTCTCTTGCTCTATCTGACATCATTCTAATTACAATGCAAGGTTCAGTGCTTCTTTGGCACTGCAAATGGTTCTTAAAACAATTACAAAAGGAGTCAGACAATTTAAAAAAGGGAGGTAAAAGGAAAGATGTGGCAAAACACATGATGAAGCCCCTCCCACACCATTTTGATATGTCAGGTAAATAAAGTGCCTGGACCCCTCAGCGCAAACTGCAGGCAAGGTCGATGCTTCAGCATCTTTAATGATGTGAGTCAATCTGGCATGCTGCAGCAGACCGAGCATGCCGACTCAAAAGGCGATTTAAACAGCGGAGAATGTCACATGATGCGTCAGCACAAAGACGCAAAGGTAAGGCAGTTTGAGTAACAGAGACTGATAAGATGGTAAATATGAATTTATTTTTATGGGACCATGAAGAACCTTTGAATGAGCAGATGTCAACTGCATAAGAGAGGAGAAGGGCGGCAGGAGCTAAGGGGGAAATGCAATGATTAATGCTAGAGAAACATACAAGTGATTATCACTTCAGATTAAAATTGATTTCTTCTCAAGAAGAGTAAGAAACCTGTATTCTAGAGTTCACACGATTTGTAAAGTGTATGAAAGGTAGTAAAACATTTTATAATTTAATAACAAGTTTTAAAAATGAATTTTAATTCAGATGAAAAGACTTTGGGCTCCATGAAACTGCTTCTTAAGAGAAGAAGGAGGCATCAGATTGTAGTACTTTTTGCTTCCTTGTTAGTGCCCACCTGTTGGACCAGATTTGACAGAGAATGTTCTTTTTTTTTTTTTTAAAGGAACAACTTGGTTAAAGATGTGGCTTTACAAGTATCCTTCATATGAAGTGATGCAAATATTTGAAGAGAAGAAAAGATACATCAAATAATATATAATTGCAGAATTTATCTATTTCTGTATGTATTCTTATGGCTGTTTTTCCAAATTAACTGTTCCCCAACATACTATAATAATACATTTACAATTAGGCTGTTGGCTTTTGGCATTGGTTCTCTAATGGACCTCATCAGATCGGTGCCTGAGTGGGGCAGTCTGCGAGCACAAGGTTATTGCTTTGATAGCATACTGCCTAATCCTTCTGCGATGGAACAGTGGTGCCCCACACATGGCATCACACTGGATTCAGGATATGTTATCAAATTTAAAACGGGTAAAAATCATGTGTTATTTAAGCTCTGAAAAAAAAAAGTCATCAAATGTTACTTTTCTTTGATCAGTCTTCACCACAGGTTCAGGAAAAGGTGCATCTCAGCTAAATCGGTTGATCCAGTTATATATTAAAACATGTTATATTTGTATACCTTCTGTATCTATCTTAACAAGAATGAGAACTGGGTTTGTTCCTTATTATGAAGGGAGATTTATTTTTCTCTCTCATTCTTCATGCTTCAATAAATATATAATACAAAAAAAGAAGACAACATCAAAAACACATACACACACACATACATATATATATATATATACATCCATATATATATATATGTGTGTATATATATATATATATATATATATATATATATATATATATATATATATATATATATATATATATATATATATATATGTATAATCTAAGGCTAGTACTCATAGGAAATCAGTGTCACAACATACACTGTATTCAGCAAGGTTTTCTCATAGATATATCCAAATGGTTGTCTTAGTTATTACTGTAATTAATTTGAAACAAGTCAGACCAAAGCCAGCAGTTTTAACAGATCCTGTCAATCTTCCTTCATCTCACATAACTAATTTGCCTTCTTTATGTAACTGGTCTTGACCACTAAAAACTGTAACCATTATGCAACAGGTATAAACTCTGATATCCCACTGTGCTCTACTTCAAAGTAGTTGACATAATTTGCCACCAATCCAGTTAATAAAGCCTGCATACTGATTGAACTTACTTTATTAAGCAACTTTCCAGGTTGAGATAACTTGAAATGATCTATCTATCCTGGTTAAATAAAGGTTAAATAAAGAAAAAGAAACACAACTGTGTTTTATTGTATACCGGTATCTGCTTTCTGGGGTAAAGCAAGCTAAACTGTGTAGCTGAAAAATCTTGAATCAGGGAAGGATCAAAGCTTTCATACACTTCAACAAAAGACACAGATTTAAATAAAAACTACCCATATGAGAGTTTATTTCTTTTTTAACATAGAAAAGCTCTGAAAAGAAGCTTTATTAATGTTCGTGTTGGGTGCTGATTGTCCAATCAGAATGTAGAATTGGCCTTCCTCCTGTTGGGTATCAAGAATATAACAGCACAATCTTTCTGAAAATGAGTCCTATGGCTCTTTCTTTTATCTGATCAGTGCAATTTTTATCTGATTATCTGATCAGTATATATATATATATATATATATATATATATATATATATATATATATATATATATATATATATATATATATATATATATATATATATATCTTCAAAAAGATGCAAACTCATATATATATATATATATATATATATATATATATATATATATATATATATATATATATATATATATATGAGTTTGCATCTTTTTGAAGACTATTATTATTTTCAACACAACAATGTAAGAAAAAGACAGAAGAAAAATAGACTGAAGATTTTTTTAATTTGTTGTTTTGTCTGTGTGTGTAATATGCATTCTAAACATAACAAAATTGGAAATGAAAATGCTAAAAACAAACAAACAAGCAACTACCTAGGAGCAAAAATTTTCAAAGAAACGCTCAGATGCTTATAAGGAAAATATAAATGACAGTTTACCTGTGCAGATTTATCAAATATAAACCGCAAAATATCTTTGGCGATATGTCAATTTTAATTTTAATAACATTCATCTATTCTGCTGTAAAGTCGTGACTTGTTTGTTTCCGAGCACTGGCATGAATGAGGGGCGTGTCTGTCCATACGTAATGAATGGAACGTCGTCACAGTCGCCTTCGCGGAAGGATATCTTGCACTGAAAGGTGACGCTGCTGGGTGTAGAACAAGGAAAACCCTCGGGGTGTAGGAATACACAGAAGCCACACTCCGCCTTTGGCAGGTGCACAACGTAGATATATCATTAATGAGAAGTGATAGCCATGCGATATGGTGTTTTGCATATTCTACTACAGACGGCATTTTACACAAAACCATCCCTGTCTTTTCAGCAAAAGATATAGCGGTACGTAAAAATGACCGGCTATGTTGTTCTGTTGTTTCCAACTATTAGCTTAAGCTAAATTTAGCATGTATGGCTAGCAGCTAAATAGTGACGCTCGTCTCTGTAATGTCTGGAGTGTTCTCCAGGAAGAACATTTTATTTTAATTTTTTACTGCACCAATTGTTTTGTTCTATTTTTTTTCCATCAGCGGACAAATGTCAGCGTGGATAATATATGTTGCGCGGTGTTTTTGTGCACCTGACGTCAGCTGTAGCTTGACGTAACGGTAATATATCAGCTGACAAATTAGATTAAACTACGCTAGGTAATAAACAACAGTCGTATTTTTACCTTGTTACTCTTATTGTTTCATTTATTCCTTGTTTGTCTCCTGCACTTCATTTGACATCCTTATTCTAAATGGTGTGTTTTAGTCTATTTATAAGGATTAGTAATAAACTTAAAGGTAGTATTATACCTGCTTTCTGTAAGTGAAAACTTTCAGTTTTTTACTTTTTTTGAGGAAATGGAAGACAAAAATATTTCTGTGACACGTGTCTATGAGGAAAATGAGTCACCAGTGTTTGGGTTACTATGAGGAACATCTGGAGGAGGTGTGCGGAAAAGCTGTGGCATGGCCTGCTGGACTGGTTTCAGGGAAATATCAACTCTTTAATCTGGAGGTTACATCACCGCTTACAGTTACAGCATTTTTTTTTTTTTTTTACCAGGATGTAGTAATTGCTGTCGGTATGGCGCAGTGTTTGACCAATATCTGCAAACATAGATGAACAAGGCCACACCTGTTTGAACTGAGATGTTGGTTTCAGGTTTTTCAAATGTATCATATCTCTTTAAACTATTCCAAGTCAAATTTTCTCCCCTTTCAGAGAATATTGCTTTAAGTCTTCTAAACAGCAGTGTAAAGCTTTGGATTTCTCTAAATTTTTGGCAAATTTGCTCTGCACACTATACTGTTTTGCTAAGGAAGATGATTTGTCACCTAATATCCTGATGATCCACCATTTCAAACATAAAAATAAAATTTCTAAATATCTCACAATGTAATGTCATGTTTTTTTTTCTCCATATGTTATCTCTTATAATTAGTTAATTTATGAAGAAAACTAGAACTAGAAACATCTTTCTGATTACTAGCATTAAGTACCAGCATCTAAGTTAACTAACATTTCATGTAAATAGAGAGGGGTCAGCATTTAAAATGTTTCCAAAATGAATAAACTTAATTTTCCCAATACATTGCAAGGAAAATATACTATATGTGTGATTATACGTTTTACTGAGTAGAGATGCATTAACCAAGGCTTATATCCGGTTGATGTTAGTGGTTGTTTTTTTCTTTTTCTTGTAATGTTATCAGCTGATGCGTACATGTGTTGGCTGATTCATGTGCATTCAGCAACCATCCTTTAAGATCCCATGGAGTGTGTTGCCCCTCCCCTACATTTGCTATCTGTTAATGTTTTGCTCAAGTTACTTCTGTCTACTCTATTTCCTTTGGTGCAGAATACATTCATGTTGGTGTTGGCATCGTAACTAAAAGTAGATATGTATATATTTTGGAACCATCAACAGTTATGCAACTATTATTTTATACTGTATTTTGTTTGTTGGAATGTTTTTTGTTTTGTTTTTTTTTTATGTGTTTTTAGTCAAATTTGGGCTTTTTCTGCACAACTTTGTTTAAAGCAATTAAATAGATAAAAACCCAGGGATTTAATCTGTACCTAGTCGAAAAAAGTGTCTAACTTTATTTATAAAGCACTTAAAATAAAATGAAAAAAGGCACCAAAGTACTGCACCAGAGGGATTAATGAAAGTAAAAAATAAGCATTTATAAAAAAAATGAAATGAATAATTGAAGTAGAAGTAGCAACATAAAATACACCATTAACCACAAGAAAGTAAAATCGATTAACACCTCATTTTGGTTCAAATGCCAAAGAGAAAAGCTGTGGCTTAAACACAGATTTAAAAATGTCTTTGAGAGGCTTTCTCTAATTTTGCATCAGCAAAGTACTCCATAGATTTAGAGCTGAAACAACAAAAGCCTGATTCCCCCTGAGTTTCAGTTGAGAGATCAGCTGATCTGTAGTGCTGTTTGTGTGGCAGTAAGGGAATGTAGCTCCAGATGGTAGAATTATTATGGATATGTTGTCACATCTGAGAGTTTAAATACTTACTAGATAATCTTAAGTAGTAAATGTTGATTTATGTGCAAGTAGTAGCTCTTTAAGTTGCATCTGCATACATGTGTCTGGTTGAAGCTGTGTCACATATTGCAACCATGCTCTCATTGCTACACTGGCGTGCACAGACATTTCTGGGGGCAGGGGCTCAGGTTGGGAAAAGGGAACCTCTTACGTTACATGAAACCACCAAACAACGCTGATGTTTTAACTATCTTCTGCAGTCCATAGGTAGCAATGCCGCATTGGTATCTTGATTTGAGTGGGCATATATGACAATGTGCAGATCAACTAAGATTTACATATGAAATATGAAAGAAAAAAACTCTATTATCTTTAAGTGCATTATATGTAATAATCTTATTTTAAGGTCATAAACTCTTGTTCTAGTTCATCTTCTTTTTCTGCTCATATCAGGGGCAAATACAGTTATTTTCAGAGAATTGTACATATATTCAGGTCACCTTTTGCAGTCCAACATTTCAGTGAACACAGAATTGAAAATGCAACTTCATACACATGCCCCACTTAAACTGAATAAAACCTTATTGAAGTTATTTTTACGAATTGTGATCATTTGGCTTTATATGTGCTTTTAAAGGAAATTCTAAGCAGATGTAACTTGTGTGCTAGAGTTGTTTAAAAAAAAAAAAAAAGACATAAGTACAGTAGATGTCATAAGGGAGTCCCTGTCAGGGACCATTATAGCAAATCAATAATTACATCTATTAGATGCTTCAAATGATTATTTTTTTCTAATTTATTCAAAGAGTAGCAATTTAAACTGTTAATACGCTTGTTTAGTTACCTGGATGCTTAGCTGGCCCTTCACCAGCAGGAGAGTTTGTCAGCACAACTTTTTGATTCTGATACCAATTTTTCAGCTTGTAGTATTGATGGATACAGATATTTACCCAATAATATAAGAGCTTGAATCATACTTTTATTAATTACTTTGTAGTGTGGAATGTTATAAAAAGCTTTATCTAGCTATATTACTCAAACTGAACAATAGTCAACAGCAACAGGTATGAGGAAAAACTGACCTATTTTATTATTAACCAATGGTTTACATAAAACCCACACAAAAGCAGATGGAGCAGAGTTTTTCTATAAGGCTGTTTCGATCAGAGACTTTAGATGCATGTGAGTATGTTCTGATATAAAGTTTTTGAGCTGATTTCGACTTAATTTCTGAAATAAGTATGGGATCGGGACCTCCTTAATTTGCAGTAATAATTTATGATATTTGGCCTGTGAGTAAACTAGTAATGTTTCTGTAAATAGGCTCTAGAGTCTCTCATTTCCCCTGAGTTACACACAGAGCTTCCCAGCAAGGATTTGGCCCTCCTCCCAACTTCAAATTGATTTATCATCTCTCTTAACTCCTAAATCCCCTTCAGATGCTAGAAGCCTGCTGCTAGAATGAATCACTTTGGCATGGTGTTTGCATATTGGTGAGTTCCCTTTTAGAGTTGCAGTTTATAATCTAACCTGATTTTACTTGGCTTTAAAGTAGTTTTCATTCACAAACCTGTACAATCATAGAATAGAAAAATTTGCAAACTGCTTGTGTTGGACGGACAGAGCTTAAAGGTTCCTGTTGTCAAAGAACCAGTTGTGTTAAGAAACTTGGTTTGCCAAACTTTCTGTAACTGTGCTTCTGTGGCATGCATTTTTCTATCTCTAGACCTTTTTTTTTTGGTTCAGTTATACAAAAAAATGAACTGCTTTGTAATTTTCCAAAAGTATGCAGATTAAAAAAAATATATATTATTAGTATTGACACCTGTTAAACAAAGCATTTTTTTTTTTTTTTGACCCGAGTCATTTTACAAAAAATAACAAGTAAATGCAGAATTAATTTTGGAAAAGGAACACTGCTGTAATGAACTTTTTCTCATTTTCTCCATTGTTATGTTGCAGGATTTATTAAAATGTAAGGACTAATGCTGGAGTAGAATTTGCTAGCTACACATTGCTTCTGATCGAGGATCTAGAATCCGTAGATGAAATAAAACTGATTTTAAATTGGCCTCACATGACCTGCCTTTTAGGGTTTCATTTTAAATTTTTGCTCTTTACTGTGTTATCTCTTATCTCTTTGTCTTTTACACATATGCTTCTGAATTAACATAATTTTGCAGTCATTGTGCTTGTTCTTTTTTCACAGACTGACCTAATGCATCTTTGCTGGATGATCCTTTGTCTATCTTGGTGACCAAAGTCAAGCGACAAAATGTCTGGTAATCAGTCCCTGAATATATCAATAGATTAATAATTTATTTTAGGCATTTGTTTTTCCAGTGTTTTTTTTTTATTTTTTATTTTACTTTCAGTGTTTTTCTGATTGACATGTTCTGTCCCCTCACTGTGTTAGGTACGTACACCCCAGCTCCTGGTGGATCCTTTTCTGCTCTCACCCCAAGCATGTGGCCCCAGGACATTTTAGCCAAATATCATCAGGTATGAGTCTGACTTTAATTTCATCAGAAACCTTTTTTTTTTCTTCCTAACCCAACAGTATTATATAACAGGCTGTCATCTGCAATTTTTTCTCCTACATTTTATTTGTTTTATCTTGGCACTTTGATATGCAGGAGTGTGAAACTTTATATTATTTTTGTCTGAACAGAAAGATCCTGCAGAACAGCCTGAACAACAGTATGATGAGTTTGGCTTCAGGATAGACATTGAAGGTACTATTTTCACACAGCAAAGCACATGAGAACATTTATTTCAAGCAGCGCTGGTAAAGTCCCCTGAATCAGAATTCTCTTTGTATCACAGAATAGAGATCACACATACCAAGCCCATGTGATCTTAGTTTTTTTTTTACTTTTTTCCCCCCTCATCTTAAGAGATGAATACATGTTTTGTTCTTCCTCTAGATACATTTTCAACCATCACAGTTGCAGCTGTAGAGGCTTTTTTTTTCTCTTGAATTATCCAATATTTTTTTTTTAGTTACATTTTAACATCAGTTTAGTATCAATGCTTTCTTTATACTTTAATTTGTCGTCAAAATGAATGGGTCTGCTAAAGAGCTAAAAATCTAAGGCTAGGCGCCTTTTTTCTGTTGCCAGGTAAAATTAACATGGATCATACATTTTGCCAGCTGTACCTTCTGTTGCTTTTGCAACTTGCTTTATATAACATGCATGTACAGTTCACTGGGGTATTCATACTTCCTGGTAGTCTTTCAGTTATAGACCAGCACTCATGATTTTTTTATAACTAAAAGTTATTTTAGCATTTTCGAAAGGCTCAAACAGTCTTGAAGGAAAGAAAGCTTTCTTACCTCTAAGAATTGAATCTTAACATTAACGTTAAACCGATAAATAAAAGGTATAAATTATTTTTCTTTTGTTCCGTAAAGTGTACTTCTTTTTTTTCTTACCTAAAATGTATCATTCTTTTACATTGTTTCAAGTAAATTAAAATTGTCACAAAATCATTTTAAGCCTAACTTTGTCTGTTTCAAAGAAGTGTTTGCAAAAAATGTACACAAAATAAGGCCTATGTTAAATAAAATGTCCAATCTAAGATCTTGTCCACAATGTTCATTTGTATAGGCTGGAAGTTCATGTTGCTTTCACTTAAAAGTTCCAAGCAAGGCTTTTTTATTTTTGTTTTTTATGTCATTACGAAATAAACACTTGTTTTGAGTTCTAAACCATAGCTGTTTTTTTATTTTATTTGGCTTTTACTGTTATTCTTCTCAGTGTTAAGCAGCACACAAATCAAGCAGTTGTATTTATAATCTATTTTCTTTTAATTATTCATTTACATACATGCACATTGCATAGAAAGAAAAGATTATCTTAAAATGCCCTGTCATGTCGCTTGTGTCACACTCATTGTTTATCTTCTATGTGGAAGCTTCTATCATTTAGCTGTTTCCATATTTAATTCAATTTCTTAATCCAGTATGACACTCTTATTTATTTAAAAAAAGTTTAAAGTACTTCCTGGTGTAACATTTTTTGGAAGATAAACCTAACTAATTGTGGACTTTGTGCTCTCTCCTTCTTAGACGACGGGGAACCCAAAATAAGATTGGGCACTGAAGGCTCACCCCAGTGTGAAGACCCTCAGCAGCGGCTCCGCTGGCAAGCACATTTGGAGTTCACCCATAACCATACAGTGGGGGACCTAACCTGGGATCTAATCGATCCTGTCCTTCCACGGTCCGAGCGTCTGCGGTCCTTGGTTCTCGGTGGCATACCTCACAGCATGAGGCCACAGGTAGACGAAGTATATTGTTTTGACTAAACATAGGGCACTAGGAGCTAATGTCCATTTAAAGCTATTGTATGTTTAGCTAACAACTGCTTCTCCTTGTGTTGATAATATTACCCCACTAAATATCCTATTCTCTATTTTTTTTTTTATATATATATATATATATTTGCATGTTCAAGTTATGGATGCGTCTGTCTGGAGCACTGCAAAAGAAGAGGACCTCTGAAATTTCCTACAAAGAAATCGTCAAGAACTGTTCTAATGATGACACCAGCACAGCTAAACAAGTAAAACCCCAAAGCTTCCATTTCCCAGACAAATATATGCATCCTAAATAAGAACATCTTAAATGATATACTAAAACATTTATCAAAAGCCTTATCAATCCCATTTGATCTAGTATTGATCATTCTCCTCTTACTGTTTTTGGTTTATTTGTTAGTCAATAACTGCTCTCTAGTTTGGAGAGTTCGCTGCATATAACAGTGGTATTATAAACTGATTATTATTGAAACTTTGAAATGATAATATGTTGATTCTTAAACTCTGCTTCACAGATTGAAAAGGACCTGTTACGGACTATGCCAACCAATGCATGTTTTAGTACTCTTAATAGCGTCGGAGTCCCAAGACTTAGACGGGTCCTGAGAGGCCTGGCATGGCTCTACCCGGATATTGGCTACTGTCAGGGCACTGGCATGGTAGGACACATAACTTCATTTTCCCAGCTGTGCATTTGTTGTTTTTCATCCACACATTTATGCCTTATTTTTTCTTTTCTCCCTTTTTTTTTTATTTTTTAATCTACATAAACGTTATCATTTAAATCAGGTTGTTTCCTGCTTGCTGCTCTTTATGGAAGAGGAGGACGCATTATGGATGATGTGTGCTTTGATCGAGGACCTCCTTCCTCCATCTTACTTCTCCTCCACCCTGCTGGGCGTCCAAACAGATCAGAGGGTTCTCAGGCAGCTCATTGTTCAGTACCTGCCTGCTCTGGACCGCCTCCTCCTAGAGCATGACATTGGTAATGTTCAGTTGGAATTAAATGAGTAAATGATGCATATTCTTCCCATTGTAACACCTTCCTTTGTTTACATGCAGAGATGTCTCTAATCACTTTGCACTGGTTTCTGACATCATTTGCCAGTGTGGTTGACATCCGTCTGCTTCTAAGGATCTGGGATCTGCTCTTTTATCAGGGCTCGGTTGTGCTCTTCCAGGTCACACTGGGTATGCTGAAAATTAAGGTAGGTCCACCACACAGCTATTTTTCCTTGGTTAAAATGAATTATGCATCAACTCATCTAGGACACTTTCCACTGTTTCCACCAAAGGTTGAAAATTAAAGTCTGTCAAGTTTAGGTGTTATTCTCTATTTGTTTTCTTCCTGCAGGAGGAGGAGCTTATTTCATCAGAGAACTCTGCATCTATTTTTAACACCCTGTCAGACCTACCAAGTCAGTTAAAAGATGGGCCTGCAGTTCTAGGAGAGGCTATGAGGATAGCAGGGACGCTAACCCAGGAAACTCTGGAGGCTCATCGTCACAAGCACCTTGCTTATATTCTCAATGAGCAGGCACAGCTGAACAACGGCAACAACTCAACAATCAGTACAAACCTCAACAAGGTTTGTTTTATGATGTTGGACAACCTGATTTGCTGTTTTAGTGATGTTCTCTGCTTTTCTGAGAGGTCATCTTGTTTCTGTGGATACTTAGGTGGTGAGGAGGCAGTCGCTGCGCAGGAAGTCCACACTGACATCTCTGCTGTTTGGGGAAGATGAGGCTGAAGCCCTGAAATCCAAAAATATTAAGCAGACTGAGTTGGTGGCTGCTCTAAGGGAGGCTATAACTCGTACTGCAGAGCACTTCCACTGTCTAGACCCCCGGCATTCCAACACTGTAGGTTGAAACGTTCAACCATGCATTGTTTCCCTCCTGAATATTTGGGGGAAATATGTTTGTTTTCTTGCAACCCGTGTCCTGATGGGTTGGTGCACTTATCGAGTTTGGGTCCTTTCTTTTTCTCTCCAGGACCTGACCCCAGATTACTCCATGGAGAGCCACCAACGAGATCATGAAAACTTTCTGGTGGTGTCTCGTAACAGACGGAGACGGGCAAAGGCTTTGCTGGACTTTGAGCGTCATGATGATGATGAATTGGGCTTCCGAAAGAATGACATCATCACTGTGAGCCATACTGAGATTAATCCTCCTTTTTTTTTTTTTTTCTATGAATGAAATCATTTTCCTTTGTGCTCCTTACTCTACCTTATCTGTCTGTTAGATCATTTCACAAAAAGATGAGCACTGTTGGGTCGGGGAGCTCAATGGCCTTAGAGGTGTGTACTTTTATCAGTATTGTATCATTATAGTATAGAAGTGTTTTATGGGTTTATTTTACCATTAAACATTTGTTCCTTCTTGTTATAGGTTGGTTTCCAGCCAAGTTTGTTGAGATTCTGGATGAAAGAAGCAAGGAGGTAATTTGTCTGATGCGGAAGTCCATAGATAAGCTGTACACAGCTTTGAGCATCTGTTCACCTGATTATTATCCCCTGTCTCTTGCTATTCATTGACTGTTGAACCTGCCTGCATCCAGTACTCGCTAGCAGGAGATGACTCAGTGACAGAGGCGGTGACTGACCTTGTCAGAGGAACTCTGTGTCCTGCTCTGAAGGCCATCTTTCAGCATGGATTAAAAAAGCCCTCCATACTTGGAGGGCCTTGCCATCCATGGTTATTCATAGAGGAGGTAAATTTATGATATAATTTTCTAATGGCTATATTAATGAAATCTTTTGTCAAGTACAAAATAGGAATACATTATTCTGTTATGCTTTTTTTTTTCCCTCTTTCAGGCAGCTAGTTGTGAGGTGGAAAGGGACTTTAATTCTGTCTACTCCAGACTTGTGCTTTGCAAAACATACAGGTAAAATAAATGTTTATTTATAATGAATGCTTTTAAATTTTTAAAGGGTTTATACTAAATAGTTGTCTTACTAAAAACACATTGTTTGTTTGACAACCTTAAATATAAGCTTTCTGCTAAACCTCCTTCTGTTTAAAAGTGATAAGGGCTCTAAATAAGTTGATAGTGTTTCTATTAATCATTTTGGAAAAAATGGTAATCATATTATCAATGTGATTAAAATGAGATAGAATGACATGGTGAACATAGTTTTGCACATTAACTAATTCAGGTAGTCAAACTTTAAGCAAAAAGAGAAAAGTAGCAGCTCAGGGTCGGTATCTGCAGATTCTCCAGCACTCCGCTGCTGTTTGTAATGAACCTCATAGAACGTCCAGATCTCTATTTATCATCCCCAGTAATTCCATGCTGAAGACCACTTTAGGGTTCGACTCATTCGGGAGTGATCAGATTCCCCATTTGTCATATTTGTTTTAAAATAGCAGACAGAGGCAGCCAATAGCTGCAGACGAGCTCTTCAGACCCACACATACATGTGCTGCACACAAAGCACTTTGGAGGAAAACTGGATTGTGACCTTTAAAAATAGTAGGAAACTGAAAAGGATGAAATATTAAACATGATTTGTCAACAAAATATATTGACATTAATTGGCTTTATTGGCTGTAATCACTGCAGTCTTTAAACTAGGTTCTTTATAGATATTTCTTTATTTGCAGTTGTAACAAAGTTGAAGCATTTGAATGTATTCTGTGATAAATTACAGAATTTAGTTTTTCATCACAGCCTGTTATTTACCAGGTTGGATGAAGATGGTAAAGTTCTTACACCAGAGGAGTTGCTCTACAGAGTGAGTATGCATAGGACCCAATAGATCCACTGACTGATGAAATCGTTAATTTGAGTCTTAATATAGGAGAATTTGTAAATAGTTTTACTTAAAGTTTCCACTGTTTTATTCATATATATGTATTGTATTAAAGTTAGGCCTATAGCTAAAAGTTTGAAAGGAGAACTTAGTTTCTTCTCTTTGTTTTTGTTTTGTTTTTCCCAGGCAGTGCAGTCTGTAAACATGAGCCATGACTCTGTTCATGCTCAGATGGATGTCAAGTTCAGATCTCTTGTCTGTGTTGGCCTTAAGTGAGTCCCTCTTGAGCTCTTTAGTTTGAAATGTAAATAATTTTTACAATTAATTCTGAATATCTCCTGCTTAACATGCATCCATCTTTACAGTGAGCAGGTGCTTCATCTGTGGTTGGAGGTGTTATGCTCGAGCATGGCTGCTGTTGAGAAATGGTATCATCCATGGTCATTTCTTCGCAGTCCTGGTTGGGTGCAGATCAAGTGCGAGCTCAGGTATTAAAGACATGTGACAACAAACCTAAAATAGATCCAGCTACCTTGTTTGTCAGTTTGTGTTTTCTATTTTAACGTACCTATAGTTTTAGTATTGATTGCAAACATTTTATTTTTACCCATTTTTTTTATTATCTTAATAAAATATCAATAAATCATGGAGTTGGTTCATCATCACATCTCCATTTAGACTTTACCCTTTCTTTTTCTAAACACCTAATGTTTAGAAAGTGTACTCTATTTAAAAAATTTTTTTATTAATCAGCCCATTTTGAATGTTTGTGCCCTCAGGGTTCTGTCAAAGTTTGCCTTCAGTCTCTCTCAGGACAGTGAGCTGCCCGACAAAAAAGTGGTGAGTTAAACTGCTCGTCATACAGCAGCAAATCAGTTTTATCAGTACAGTGTGTTGCATTCAGGAGGAAAACCGTTGACGTCATCATACCATTTCAGAAATCTGCTATTCTGAAAGCAGAAGTTATGGATGTGCTGGTTCAGCATCACCTGTTTAGTTGGGATCTCTAGGTAACCTCCTGCTTGAGACTGTGGTGGCTGAAAGATAGATAGTAGCTAAAGCCAATTCACAGTTTCTGCTTCTTCATTCCCTTTACTTTCTGTTTATTTTGTACTAAACACCATAGGCCCCAAAATGTAAAATTAAATTTAGAAAAATTGCCGCCCATCATTATTTACCAGTCCCCAAAAACACTCAGTTTATCCTCAGAGATGCAGATACCTTGAATTGGCTTTAATCTTTAAGCTCAATGAACAACTAACACTCTACTGTTTCCTTATATTTAGCAGTTGATGTCTCGTACAAATTTTTAGTGGCTAACCACCTTAAAACTAGAAATCACTCTATGTAAGGAAAATGGACAACTCGGCACTAAAGGTACCACACCTCACACTAACTTGCCGTGGAAGGCGCAGCTAGTATATGAAAGGCGGCACTCAAAGTATATATTTTCTGTTAATTCAGAGTGCTGTGTGTGATGGCAAGGAGTGCGCCCAAACACCATCCTGCTGGGGGAAATATGGAAGCCTATAGGGAAAATGGAGTCATAAAAAGTCCTAAATATTTTCGGAACGAAGTCTAATTGAGGTTGTCTTTGTCTAGTATTCACAGCTTTGTATTGGTCTGTTAACATTTTGATTGTTTGAATAGAAAGACTTAACCATAGTAGGAGCATAGAATAGTGCTAGTAACTTCTCAGCTCTTTACCTTTTTCTATAACAAATTGTTCTTTTTTTTTTTTTATTTGTCTGTTTTAGGAGAAGGAGCAAAAACCACTAAAAGAAGGGGTGCAGGATATGCTGGTGAAACATCATCTCTTTAGCTGGGATATCGATGGCTGAACACAGCTTTACCCCATGATACGCTGGTGTAGATTCTCAGTCATCCTGGACGTATCAATCTGAAGTGCTTCAGTAGAGATCATCAGGACCTCTGCTGTTTCTTTGACCTCTCAGCTAAACAATATTTTTCATTCTGAAAATAACTTGAAGCATCGGGCTTATAAATGTTGTCAGAACAACTGCATGTTTCTTCCAACCGTGTTCAGATCTGAATTATGTGTAAGAGACAAAATGTCTTTAAGAAACTAAAGAGGTCCATTTGCTTTCTACTTGAGCAGTGGGCTGCATTCTAGTTTGTATTTCAGCTACTGGTTGCAATCCACATCCAATTTAAAAACATCTTCTCCCGTTGGTCATGAGCGCCAAAGTAACGACTGAAACCCAGTAATGTTCATCTGTTTTGTACAGACTAAAGTTTGGTGCATACTTTATTTCTCTTTGAATCCTGCATCAGAGGTTATGCCACAAGACAAAACTTCCATGTTGTACAGAATAATCTGTACTAGTAGAACCTGTTAACACTAACTTCTGTGGATAAATTACAAGTGCAAAACCCATAACTGATCATCTAAAAAATGTTTTAAAATGACCTTCACTTCCCCATGCTGTCAACTCCTACATTTTAGTACCAAAAAGGAACATTCCTAATCATAAGTCTGTAAAGAGAAACTATTTTTGAATGTTACTTTCTTCAGTACTCTAAAATTCATTAAACATGTCAGATTACTGTCTTATTTCATGTGCCAGGTCAGCCACAGATCATGAACTGTGTCTACTACCTTAATAAGGGTAGTACAAAACGCACTTGTATCATTTAAAATAATGTAGCTACTTTTTGTGTTACATCATTACATGTTACAATAAAATAATATATAATGAATACTTTGTTTTTATTAAACTGTAACATAGTAAAAATCCTTTAGGTACTTTACACTTGTAAAAGGTATATTTAAGATGATTTTTTTTTTTAAAGTTGCACATATCGGGGAAATTTCATTGTCTTTTCTCTTTATTTTTTAGAGTTTCTTGCACCTTTGAAACCTTGACATTACACTAGAAATTAGCGTAGTGGTAGCTAAAATTGCTTTTTTTGTTTTGTTTTTTTTTTAACCAATTTTGCACCCACACATTTTCAACAGCAAGGTTTTAATGGACTTGAATGCTCTCTTGTCAAGTGTATCGTCATGTGACTTTATGGTCACTTTATTATTTTCCCTTATGTGGGGCAGCAAACTTTTGTAAAGCACATCACTGCCACAAGGCTGGAGTGAGAAAGTATGTTTCCTGCTCTTGAATATAATTAAGTTTTTAAAAACGACTTTATTGCAATTGCTGTTAATAGTTTAGCCTGACTAGAAACATACCCAACAATAAAAATGTTCCCATTCCTAGGTCCAAAAAAGGCATTAAGCTTAAACAGTAATTTGGTAGTTTTAAGTAGGAAAGGACTTTACCCATTTTAGTTCTTTTATGGACGATGGAAATCATTGTGAAAAAATTTAAAAGAAACACAGCTGTATAGTTTTTTTTTTTTTCATTTTTATTGTTCTTTTTGCAGAAAAATGTCTGAAATTGTCACAAACGGCAACAGGCCATACCACACAGGAGTACTAGATTAACAGGAAAAGCATTGGAATCATTAGCAACTGCTTTACTGTGCTGTTATTTTATTAATGCTAGTATAAGGTAGCCACCAGTTAAAGCATGACAAATACTACTGAATCTAAGAGTGCAAGTGAGATTAAATATAGTCCAACCATCTAAGAGTAAATGTACTGCTGTTGTGCCAAATAAATAACTAGGGTTAAAATAATGCCACAGCTTATTTTGTATAGCTTAAACTTGTTTCAATCATTTTCCCCCTTTGCTACATTCAGTTTTTTTAAATTTGCATACAATTTTTACAAACTCAAATTTGAATTTTTTACACCTAATTTACATTTGTAGTATAAATAGTCCAACTTACTTTGTCATTAATACACAGTCGATGCAGGAGGAAGTGAATATAGCTGCACTTGCAGAAGCACGGCCCTTCTGCTGTCTCCAGCCAAAAGGCCGGTTCCACTAAGGTAAGGGGGGGGGAACCTCATCCTGACTGAGACTGACCTCTAACACCTCATTACTTTTTTTCAATTTGTAAAGGCAGCTGACATTGAAATGCATAACATTTGTTTCAGAACAAAGATGAACTTGGTATGAACAGGCAGGATTTTTAAATCTCGATTCAAACATCTGTCAAAGTTGTGGAATGACACTTTGTGAACTTAAAGATGGAGATGTAAAAAAGAAAAAAATTCCAACAATTCAGCAGTTTCCTGTTGCTGTGGAGGAGGGTGCTGTCATTGAGTTGGCGCTGCTATTTTGGCCTTTTCCTTTGTGCCTCTGGCCACCCCTTCTCCTTCCACCTCCTCCAGACTTTGGCTACAGAGGACAGGACAGAAAGCACAGGTTTAGGTGGAACACCCCTTCAAAGTAGTAATGAGACCGTGCACACATCAAATTGCAGAGCTTTTACTTCAGCACTTTATTTTGGCCTCCTGTTTTTTCTGGTTCATACACATTTACCTTGTTCTCTTTGTTACCCTCTTTTAATTGAGGGTCATCATCTCCCTCCCCCTTTGGATTCATCCACGCAAGCAAAGTAAAAAAGATGTGATGCAATGTGGCAAAATTAAAGTTAGGGATGAGACAAACAAGTCAACATTGGTTAAATGAATAAGAAGATGGGGAGACAAAGGATATTAGTGAGTTAGAATTGGTCGCTGCTTTCCAAAGATTGGAAGAAATCTGCATAAAGTGTGAAAGCTTCAAGCGACTGGGTGTGTCTGTTGATCTGTGTTGACTCACCGGCTGTGACGTGCTGGAGCCAGCCGGCTGTGCTATCGTTGCTGCATCGTCGCCAGTTGCCATGGTGCCATCCTCTTTCCTAAGAGGCACCTTCTTTGTGGACTGCATTTTAATTTGTGGAGGTTTGGAGTTAGATGGCATGTTATTAGTAGAGTGCAACAGCTGAAAGGGAGAGGAAATAAGACAATTTAAAACTTGATTTTCACTTTTTTTATGAGTCGGCGGAACCTGTCTACCTTAGTGATTGTTCCCACAGCCTTGGTGCGGCCCTCTCTGAACACCAGTCTCTGGTCACAGTGGAGATACTCTGGCGTTTTGATGAAGCGGAAGTGGACTGAAGCCTTGTCCCCTGTCCTTAAGCAGTCTCTGTTCATGGACAAGATGGTGGCTGTCTGTCGTATACTCCCACAATGGACTGATTGTTGTATGAGGTAAAGAATAGAAAGACGCACACTTTAATGAATCAATCCAGTACAAATTCCTTTGTAACACATTTATAAAATGTTTTTCTACACTCTTTCATGTTAGAACTATATTACTTCATTGTATTTTGTATTGCTTCTTTTCAATGTCACTGGTTGCAATGAAGGAGGACCAACTTTTTCAGATTTTAATTTGTGAAAAATAAAATCATACATTGTACATTTTTTTCTTTCTACTTGACATTTATGAACTGCTTTTTGTTGGTGCATCAAATATAAAATCGGAATAAATAAAGGGTATATGTATAGGTAGAAATGTGTGCATAAAGCCTCTCAGTAACACTATTACCCACCCATCGCCTGGTATCTGGGGGATATCGTAGTCGGATGATGCAGAACCAGAATTTCAGCCTCAAACTCCCAAGTTGCCTGAGGGTTTAACTTCGGCGACACCATCACCATTCCTTTCCTTATAGTCGACCGTTTGATCTTTAGAGAAAAGTGAGAGAATAGCATTTTTTAAGCCTTTAGCAAACCAGACTAAACACCTTTACTACAGAAGGTTCACAAATCACATGTTTTAATAGATAACATGGAGCATTTATTCTTTCCAACCTTTTTCAAAGCAAACGAGGCAGTCTGTCCACCTCTAACCTCCTTAACTGGCATTCGTTTGCGGTGGATTGATTTAACAGCAATAGGAATGAAGGTTCCAAGAGGATCCGGACCCAGTAGCATAGTATCGTTCAGACGTATGAGCCCGCGTAAGGTAGTTCCTGATACTACAGTTCCCACTCCCTAGAGAGGAAACAGGACACGGTGAAAATTCAGTGAGCACTTAAAACTATTTCAGTAAGGTTAGTTTAATTACCACTGTAAACTACATCTAGGAATGAAATTTTAGCTGTGCTTCAGGTACCGGTACAGAATAGGTATCATCTATCTGAAATTCGGCAGGCTGATCGTCTCTGTACGATGTTCTGGAGGAGAGTAGGTTGAGAAACATCTTAAGCAGGTCCATGTTCTCTCCAGTTACATTGGAAATCTGAAAGATGGGGCACATCCTGGGCAGAAAACACAGATTACAAGCAAGGCGTTTAGTTATGACTGAGTTGATATTTTAGTCGTGCAGATAGAGAGACCCCGTACCTCTCTGAACTGAAGTTTGAGGCTGCGACTATCACATCATCTTTGCTCTGTACCAGGACCGGAATCTTCCTGCAGCCAGGAGACTTCAATAACCTTTGGAGTAACTTCAAGGTCTCTGTTGGACAAAAGATTTTTTTTTAGATGTATGTTTATTTTTTTTTAAAAAGGAAATAAATTTTAACTGAATATAATCAGCACAGTGTTTATATAATATGTTAGGAATACCTGAAAACTAACCTTGTAAGATGTTGGCTGGACACATGTCTATTTTAGTAACCACTACAAAGACCGGCACGTTTAGCGCTAAAGCTAAGCCAAGGTGTTCTTTGGTCATTCCTACAATACCAGCATTACTGCCCACCTGGTGAAACAGACAGAGGGAAAGAAAGAAAATCAGTTTTTCTGTTTTTAATTGGTTGCATTCAGTCTAGTCTAGAAATCTAAGCCTAAAATACTTCTGATTATTATTTTTTTTTATCTAGGCAAACAGACAAACACTAATGCCCCTCACTGTCTAACCATCAGCATGCAGAAGTCTGGAAGGTGTCCAGTCATCCCAAACACGGTGGTCTTCAGGTACTTCTCATGACCGGCCAAGTCGATGAAGGTAATGACTTTGGAGGACTTCTCACAGATTTTGGTCCAGTCCAGGCTTCCTCCATGGCTGTCAGGTTTGTTCACAACCTGGGGACGCACAGGAAACTGGTGAGTCAGTAATAAAGGTTTGAAAACGGTAAACAACAATCCACAGTTTGCTATGTGCAAACTGTGGATTGTGGCTGGTTAGCATGTTGTAAGATTTTTAAGTCTAGAGAAACTTTTTGTAATCAATTAATTTTGTTATACTCAAAAACTTTTTTTTATTATTTTTATCAGACGGGCGTGTATGAGTTACTAACATTATACAACAATGAAACCACTGTTAATGTTCGGGACTTTTCAGGAATTTGATAAACTGTTAAATTCCAGATACCAATAAATGTAGACAATCTTACATTAAAACTCACATTAATGTTTCTCTTAATTTTCTATAGTCGTTTTTCTCTCTTGTTAGTCTCTTCCTTTGTTAAAGTAAGGATTTATTTGTGTGTAAAAAGACTACATCTTGTTCTTTCTGAATGAAGCAGGATGGGCGCTGCCCATGACAGATTTGGAGGAGTGTCAGGGCGCCATTCCATTACTGTCAACGCGTAGTTCAATGTTTCGAGAACAAACCAGGCTTAAGTGCAAACGATATTTATGCTCGTATCCAGTGTAATGTAGGTCTAGGTAGGCATTGTTGAAAACTTCTAAAATAAACTCCACTGTTCATGTTATTTTCACTCTGGGTGAATGAGAACCCATCATGTTCTCAAGCTGATGATAATGCAGAAACCTGGGAGCTGTGTCTGTTTCGTGTTGCTGTTTAAAATTCATCGTAGTGTTTTGGACTTTGTTCTGCATATTTTGCATGTGTTAAGTTTTAACAATATCGGATCTATTTGATGCACACTCAGCAAAAAGGTCTTTACCAAAAATGTTCAGCACATACACTCACCGGCCACTTTATTAGGTACACCCATCCAACTGCTCGTTAACACTTAATTTCTAAGCAGCCAATCACATGGCGGCAACTCAGTGCATTTAGGCATGTAGACATGGTCAAGACAATCTCCTGCAGTTCAAACCGAGCATCAGTATGGGGAAGAAAGGTGATTTGAGTGACTTTGAACGTGGCATGATTGTTGGTGCCAGAAGGGCTGGTCTGAGTATTTCAGAAACTGCTGATCTACTGGGATTTTCACGCACAACCATCTCTAGGGTTTACAGAGAATGGTCCGAAAAAGAAAAAACATCCAGTGAGCGGCAGTTCTGTGGGCGGAAATGCCTTGTTGATGCCAGAGGTCAGAGGAGAATGGCCAGACCGGTTCGAGCTGATAGAAGGGCAACAGTGACTCAAATAACCACCCGTTACAACCAAGGTGGGCAGAAGAGCATCTCTGAACGCACAGTACGTCGAGCTTTAAGGCAGATGGGCTACAGCAGCAGAAGACCACACCGGGTGCCACTCCTTTCAGCTAAGAACAGGAAACTGAGGCTACAATTTGCACAAGCTCATCGAAATTGGACAATAGAAGATTGGAAAAACGTTGCCTGGTCTGATGAGTCTCGATTTCTGCTGCGACATTCGGATGGTAGGGTCAGAATTTGGCGTCTACAACATGAAAGCATGGATCCATCCTGCCTTGTATCAATGGTTCAGGCTGGTGGTGGTGGTGTCATGGTGTGGGGAATATTTTCTTGGCACTCTTTGGGCCCCTTGGTACCAATTGAGCATCGTCGCAACGCCACAGCCTACCTGAGTATTGTTGCTGACCATGTCCATCCCTTTATGACCACAAGGTACCCAACTTCTGATGGCTACTTTCAGCAGGATAATGCGCCATGTCATAAAGCTGGAATCATCTCAGACTGGTTTCTTGAACATGACAATGAGTTCACTGTACTCAAATGGCCTCCACAGTCACCAGATCTCAATCCAATAGAGCATCTTTGGGATGTGGTGGAACGGGAGATTCACATCATGGATGTGCAGCCGACAAATCTGCGGCAACTGTGTGATGCCATCATGTCAATATGGACCAAACTCCCTGAGGAATGCTTCCAGCACCTTGTTGAATCTATGCCACGAAGAATTGAGGCAGTTCTGAAGTCAAAAGGGGGTCCAACCCGTTACTAGCATGGGGTACCTAATAAAGTGGTCGGTGAGTGTATAACTGTCATCTGTCATTACACTCCTTGTGGGTAATTATGTTTAAAATGGAACAGTTTACTAAGTAACTGGACTAAACATAGCAGCACTGGTTTTTTAATGGACCTGATTTTTTGAAAGCGATTATTCCAAATACCAGACTACACCTATCTAGCCCTCACCTGACCCTCCTGGTCAAACCCCAGGATGTCATTGCCCACGCTGCTGGTCCTGCCACTCTCCATCTCATGTTTGTGCCTGAAAAGCTTCTGCCGGGCAAAACCCCTGCCGTTGTCCAGCTCACCATGTGTCAACACTCCCAGCAGAGTGCTCTTACCGGCGTCCACATTCCCCACCACTGCAACTCTGGGTGGGACACAAAAGCACCAAAGTAGCTTTAAAAACACCAGACAATCACTGGTTAATCCTGCTATAACTGAGGAGACAAAGCTTCAAAATTCTGACATGTCAACTACTGACCTGACCTCCAGGAAGTCCAGCTCACCCACACGCCTCCGAATCAGATAGTCACGCACCATTCCAGCAGCCTCAGTGCGCTCTCTAAGGGGGATCAGGTCAGAATCCAGCTGCTCACACAGAGAGTGGACTGTTGCTACCGAGGCCTCCATATCTTTTTCATCCAGACCCCAGTCACCACCATCTATGCAATAGGGCATAAAAAAAGTGTTTATAAACTGCAAGATGAGGGGTGTGTTAAAAAAAAAAAATGGTTTAGTTGGCTCAGAATGCTGTGTATCGGACAGATTAGCTGTGTGTTTCTTACCAGAGCCCATTCCAACCACATAGATTGTCTCCCCACAGCCCTCCTCCATCCTATCCCGAAGCTGTCGGAGTAATGAGTCATACTGCTCCCCATTTGGGCTTACAAGCGCTGACTGATGGGGTTCAAGAAAAAAAGAAAACAAACAGAAAATACTGATTAATAAATGCAGAATTGATTTAAGTGTGTTCTTGTTCAAGAGTGGAGGGCTACATATAAGCAACTTTAATAAAATGAAATGTTTTTGGGGAATGCCCTGCGATAGGCTGGCGGCCTGTCCAGGGTGTACCCTGCCTCTCGCCCATAGACAGAGATAGGCACCAGCACCCCTCATGACCCCAGCTGGGATAAGAGTGTTGGAAAATGGATAGATGGTTTTGGGGAAAGGGAGTGCAAAAAAAACAATTTTCTCACAAACAGAATCCCAGCTGTCAGTTTTCCCATGAACTACTTCGTTGCACATTTACTCAGGCTATCTGATACACACACAAAATATTCCATTCTGCAAAGCTGTACTACAGGGAACACTGATTTAGATTATTAACAGGAGTTTATAATGCACTACTCTTTAACATGGATTACATTTTTCATCTTTAACTACCTTAAGATTGAGGAAAGTTTGTTACAACTCTTATATTTACAATCATGTTCCATTAGGTAGTCCAAAAGGAAAGCAGCAGTACTAAAAAATATCACCTATAGGAGACTGCAGATACATCAGAACTACAGCAGTGGATAGTTTAAATTCAATGCATAAAATATGTATTTAAATCCTTTTAATGCATAATTCACTAATTAATGTATAATTTTAAGAAGCAATAATTTCTGGTTATTTAATCAGAATTATCAATACATTGTCACTGATATTATAAGTAAATGTGTTATTACTATTTAGTACAGCAGAACATGAAGATTGTGTATAAATATGCTTTAGTATAGGTGCAAAAGGATAATGGAATGCCATTTTTGTCACGCATTTTTTTTACCAGGAATAAAGTAAGCAGAATATTTCTATTTGTGATGCAACACAGTGCAATCTTTGCAGTATGGCATTACACCTCAGTAATAGGTAATCTGAAGCTTCCAGGAAATACCTTTATTGCTCTGTCGCTTGCATGCAAACAATCAGGGTTACATCATGTAATATATTGTGTCCATTTCATAAATCGGGGTTCTAAATTAGAGCTGTTTATAAACTGCAAAATCAGTGGTGTGATCGTACAAAACAGCATACGATGCAATGTTTACACACTGTATGCTATTTTGATTTATGAGCTGGGTTTTTTTTAGTGTAAATGTTAAATTACTCCATTTGAGTCGTGAGAAAAGACGTATCTGTCCACACTCTCGGATATTATTTCCGTGTAACATTTGTTAAACGTGTTATTGTTTGCATATAAATCATCTCTCTATGCCGGTTTAAGGTAGTACATCAGCTGGAGCTAATGTTAGCCACAAGGCTAACTATTTCAGTTAACGTCAGAAAAAAATGGCAACAAGCTCGACATATCGCTATCCCTGAACCCCATGTGACCAAACCTAATATTGATCAATATATCTATATTCAAAGCATGCTGGTAACAATGCAATGTGAATAACAAGAATTCATATTTTCATTCATTCAACCGCGTTAGCATTAGCAATGCTACATTGAGGCCTAGCGCTACCTTGCTGCTGCAGTCGATCCTCCGATCCTCGGGCTCGCCGTTGGTCAGCTCCCCGTCTTCGTCGATCTCGTCGCCGTCCTCTTCCCCGCATCCTCCCCGGTCTGGAGCGAATATACTGGCGGGGACTAAAGCATCAGCCAGAGGTCCCGTTCCTGGTGTTAAACCTGGCTCAAGCCCCGCCGCTAATGATGCCATTTCGATGCCAACTGTCTAGTATTAAATGCCGCTCAGACAGTGCAAAGTGTGACGACGACTGGCTATGAAACACACCAACAGCTGGCGACTAAATTGTTTTAACCCCGTCTTTGCTACACAAGCTAAATACATGTAATAAAAAATAACGACACACCGGTTAATAACAAGGCTTTTTATTCGAAATGTTTTAAAATAACATAAAAAAGCCACCACCTCATGAATATTAATAACTATCAAGTGAATAGGCGTATTTTCACCCTGTGTTCACAAATAGGTTGATTCTCTGCTAGCATCGGACCAATAGAAATAAGGGGGATTGTTCATATCATTAAAGTTAGAGCCAGCCTCTTTAAAAAGAGGTAGCAGTGCCACAGGAATGTTGTAATAACCCTGTAACAAGTCTACACAACAATTGATTATATACGTCTAATGAGAAATGTTATTCTAAAGATAAGTGTGTTTCTATAGCACATCCTATGGGGTTCCATTACTCCCAAAATATATAAGTATACTTAGAGGTGTCAAATAAAGAAAGTACAAATACTTTGTTACTGTACTTAAGTACACTTTTTAGGTATCTATCTAGGTTTAGGCAAGGCAAGGAAAATGTATTTCTATAGCACAATTCAGTGCAAAGGGCTTTACATGACTGAAATATAGGAAAATAAAACAGAATCAAAGCAAGTAGGAAAAAAATTAAATAAAAAATGCAGAAACAAAACAGAACATTAAAAATACTTGGAATAAAGAAAATAAAAAAAGTTGAACTAATGATATTACAGTTGAACTGTTTAACTAGAACAGTCGAAGGCAATCCTAAACAAATGTGTTTTTATACTTGATTTAAAGGAAATCAGGCTTTCCGCACTTTTACAGTTTCTTTGAAGTTTGTTCCAGATAAGTGGACCATATGAACTAAATGCTGCTTCTCCATGAGTTTACTCCATTACCTATTTTTCTTCTTACTTCTGACTTCTACTCATTACATTTTCACACAAGTATCTTTTACTTTCTATTCCTTAATTTTTAAAACAAACGTTACTTGTTACTCTTGCTTCGGTTTAATGTTTATAAATACTTAATTCACGTCATGTGCGCCATCCAATGCAGATCATTGGCGCCATCCACATCTAGTGAAAACTTGTGTAATTGGATGAGTCATATAACGCAAACAGTCATTGGTTAGCTAAAGGAAATCAACAGAAGCAAGCAGGTGTTCTTCAATCTGCAAACGTGAATTGTCTATGCCATGCTACAATGCTGGATTCAGAAAAAGATTCTGAAATGTCTGAAAGCATATCGGGAGATGGAGACCAACAAGTCCTCCCTCATCCTTGGCCTTATCTCAAAGAATTTTTCAAAATAGTTGAAAAATTAAGCTTTTAATTCATATAGTGGCATCTGGCTGTTTTTTTTTTTTTTAAAGGTTACTTTATACTTTTATACTTCAAGTAGTTTTTGGAGAACGTACTTTTTCACTTTTACTTGAGTAAAGAGGTCAAGTTGATACTTCAACTTTTGCCAGAGTGTTTTTAAACTGCAGTATCTATACTTATACTTAAAGGAATAGTACACCCAAAACATGATTAGCCTTCATTTTCTACTCACCCCAGTGCTGAACAACACTCTGGAGTACTTTTTTTGATATCTCAAATGCATCTGGAGATCTGGGATGCTTCTTGCTGTCTGCTGACATTCAAATAATGGAGGTCTATGGTGCCCGAGGCAGAAAGGTCCATAAAAGTCCACAAAAAACGTGTCAATATTCCTCCATACTGCTCGTCCAATGTATTCCAAGTGTCCTGAGTGGGTAGCATCCATAATTTGCTCGAAATGAAGTCATTTAGAATGTTTTTAGAGCATAAACAGTTGTGTATAGGATTTCCTGAAAGCGCGCCCCTGCGAGTCCACGACGCTACGGAAACCGCGGCAGACCAAACCAGATGAAAGTGCGCATTCAGCTCGGCAAAGAACTCATGCTCTTCCTCAACACTGAAGTCCTCAGACATTTTTCTTTCGTTGTTTCTTTCTTTGCACAGGTAAACAGCACATTTCTTCTTCTACGCTTGCATTATCGGCAGAGCAGACGCTGAATGCGCACTTTCATCTGGTTTGGTCTGCTGGCTTCCGTAGCGTCATGAACGCGCAGGCGCGCGCTTTCAGGAAATCCTATACACTACTGTTTATGCTCTAAAAACATTCTAAATGACTTCGTTTCGAGTAAATTCTGGATGCTACCCACTCAGGACACTTGGAATACATTGGATGAGCAGTATGGAGGAATATTGTCACGTTTTTTGCGGACTTTTATGGACCTTTCTGCCTCGGGCACCGTAGACCTCCATTATTTGAATTTCAGCAGACAGCAAGAAGCCTCCCAGATCTCCAGATGCATTTGAGATATCAAAAAAGTACTCCAGAGTGTTGTTCAGCATGGGGGTGAGTAGAAAATGAAGGCTAATCATGTTTTGGGTGTACTATTCCTTTAAGTATCAAACGTGTGTACGTTTGACAGCACTGCGTATTGTTGTCTACATGTATGTACTTGAATATTTTTCTATGTAAGATGTATATGTAATGTCTATATAATTTGTCTATGTGTCTATGTTAACTGTATATGTTCTGTGTCCATGTCTATGTAAGGTGAATATGTGTTTGCATTTAATTCAATTCAGTTTATTTACATAGTCATAACACATGTCTTCTCAGGGCACTTTACAGAAACAATTCAACCAGATCATGTAGTCATATTGGTTCAAAGTTTTCTATCTATTGAAAACCAGCTGATTGCATCTACTTATAATTAGATCTTAACTTTATTGTCATTACACTGTCACAAATACAAAGAAACGAAATGTGATTTGCATTTATCCATAAGTGCTATACAGGATATAAATATTTATATACATGTATACAGAAACTATGTATGTATTGACTATAAATGGCATATATAAACAGATAAATTTCAATAAAATATATAAATATGAAGACTAGATACAGATTATACAGAAAGGTTAGGATATGGATTATATATATAATATACATAAAAATTATATATATATATATATATATATATATATATATATATATATATATATATATATATATATATATGCTCCCTTTTAAAAAGAAGAAGCCAGGCTACGGGTTAGGCTGACTGGGGTTCAAGGAAATAGAAGCAGACATACAAAAAGAAGCAGATATACAAAAGGTAACTGTTCCACACACACACTATGTCCAGGAAAGACACACCAAGGAGAGGAGGTCCAAGCCAGTTCCCATGTCAGAGGATAAAGAGAGCACATACAGTTAGTCATTGTATGAGAAACAGAACTACACTGAAAAACAACATTTATAAACAATGATTTTGATGGCTGCAGCCCAGCTAAATTGAGGGAAATAAGTATTTGAACACCCTGCTATTTCGCAAGTTCTCCCACTTAGAGATCATGGAGGGGTCTGAAATTGTCATCGTAGGTGCATGACCACCGTAAGAGACATAATCTATAAAAAAATAAAATCCAGAAATCACAATATATGACTTTTTTACTATTTGTTTATATGATGCATTGCAAATAAGAATTTAAACACCTATCAGCTAGAATTCTGACCCTCAAAGACCTGTTAGTCTGACTTCAACATGTCCATCTCCACTCCATTTATGATCCTAAATTAGATGCACCTGTTTGAGGTCGTTAGCTGCATAGAGACACCTGTTCACCCATACAATCAGTAAGAATCCAACTACTAACCCCAGGCTCACACAGACTCCGGTCTTACCGTTGCGGTGCGGTGGGTGCGGCGCCGCAGTGATTCCAAGTCATTAAAAAGACGTAAACCTCTCTCACCGGCTGCTGAGCTGTCCGGCTGCGGTTACCGAGACACTCCGGCGCTGCAGAAAATTCCGCAAGAAAGCTATCCTTGCGGCGTACCGGAGCCCTCCGCAACAAGCTCTCGCAAAAATCCTTTATTTGGGCCGTGTTATCGCGTGAAGTTACGTGAACTCAAGTGAACTTCTGTTAAATCTCCGGACCTGTTGCCGGAGCCGCAGAGCCGCACCGCACCGTAGTCAAAAGGGCGGTGTGAGAGGGGGTGTGCGGGAGTTGCGGTCTCCGTCGGCTCGGTTACTGCACCGGAGCCAGTGTGAGCAAGGGGTAACATGGCCAAGACAAAAGTGCTAACCAAAGACACTAGAGACTAAATCTTAGATGTTTACAAGGCTGGAAGGGACTAAGAGGAAATTGGCCAGCAGCTTGGTGAAAAAATCCCCACTTTTGGAGCAATCATAAGAAAATGGAAGAAGCTAAACATGACTGTCAATAGGATTTTAAGGTGTATTGGTCATTCTAATTTTTGCTTTGGTCTAAGTTTAGTTATTATTTTTTCTCTGATGGATTGGGCATCTGTTAACGTCATTACCTTGATAGGCAGTGATAGCAGTGCCATATTCTGCATCCTACTGTTCTCACTCAGGTGAACGATTTCAATGTTTTCCCTCATTTAGAAATTAATTTTTTTTCCCAATTCCATCTTTTTTTCCCCACCTCACTGTTTTTATGTTTCCACCTTATAACACACAGCAAAGCATACATACATTAGCATTTTTGTTTTGTTTCTAATATTATATGCCCGTGGATTTAATGTATTTGCAGTAGCCCCTGTTTGACACTGGAGAGCAGTGCAGTTCAGCTTCAAAATGTTTGGGCACTGTTTTTATGGAAAAGGGACCTATGCTATGCAGTAGCAGTAAGTGTTTTTAATGCAAAACACAGGGTAGCTGAAAAATGTAATCATCATATTGAACTTTCAATATTATCTCAACAAGACAAAATATACCATTGCAAACACCTGCTATCTGTTTACAGTTTACTGATAGATCTGTAAGACTATAGCTGTTTTTTTAATAGGTAAATAAGATGATTTACCAATGGAATGTTTTTTTTTACTCTTAAAATAAGAAAATTAGTCGATTGTTTTTGCTATCTTATTTTAAATGTAAATTGTCTTGTTCTGTTGCCAATGTGTCACACTTACCACCTCAATTAAAGAAAAAATGACTTAATTAGATTTTAATTTTTCGCAGCATACATCAAAAGAAGAAAATGGCTAGTCATATTTCAAAAATTTCTGTTTCTGCTTCTTATTCAGAAAGAACTATAATCTTGTTAAATTCTGTTAGTCTTTTGTCCTCTTTGAGTAAAGAAATTTTCAATAGAAAACAAATACTTATAGTTTTTCATTTGATAGTATGTACAAAATTAAATACATCACAAGTGAAAAAATTTCCAGCATTTTGTTGTTCATAGCATAAAATAATGCACTAAGATAGCAGACGATGCTAAATTCCTCATTCGGTCACATGACTCACTGAGGTGCTGCCATGGCGCTGCCATTTTACATAGCAAGTCAATATTTATTTACCTTTGTGATTGAGTTTTTATCCTTAAACAAGGACAAATATGAAGCAATAAGGGTCTTGGTGGTTTTATTAATGCTCGCTGGTTTAATCACGGTTGCTAAATGTTCTTTGATTTTATGCAGAGCCGGTGGATTTAGTTTAAACTAGAGTCTAACCTTTGTTTGAAGAGGGGATCACATGATTCGGATTGGTTCTGTGGTGGCTGGGTTTGGTTCGTTGGCAGCCTGCTGCTACGGCCAGGCATGAAGGCTGGCTGTTAGTGTTGGAGCCCTGTGTGCTGTGCTGCGGTTCTGAATAGTAGGCTGTGCTGCGCTGCTGTGCCTGGACAGGGAAGGCTGTCCCTCAGTAATCCAATTGCAGCGAGCGGTCCAAACACCGGATCCTCTCTGCTGTCCGGGTGGGAAACACTGCCCTTTGGATGTGGTTATTACCCGGTCCGGCTCATGGCTCCAGGCCGGTGGGGTTCGAGGTGTGGGTCTCCGCCTGCGGTAACTGACTGTGATCCTTTGTGGTTCTTCTGGAGCCTGGACCATAATGATATTGAAATCCTTCAGGAGCTACGGCTATACTAAACTGTGCAACTAGCTAGGTTTATGTTTAATGAAATAAAATATTTTATAGAAAATAAAAAATGCTTTGAATCAGCTTTATTGCCATCAGGCACTTTATTAACGCTAAACAACAGAGAATACAAGTCGTTAAATCTTTGGTATATTGAATCCATCTGATGCTGTGAGAGCAGGATTGATGATAAAAGAATCAGCCGTGAAGTGATCCGAACATAGCCGGGTCCTTCGGATAATTAAAAATTCCTTTTCCCGATTCAAAGTTATTCCTGCAATTAGCAGTAGTTCAATAGCCCAGTGTAATGACGTTTTAACTATCCTTTCGCATTGCCTAACAATGCGGGAAGAAGTGGTTCTATAAACCCGCTCAAAGAAGTTTGACTATATTGACGTCACAGCTGGGTTTCGTCACATGTCTGCTCTACAGGCACTTGAGGCAAACAGCATACTGTAAAATTCTCTCAGTTTTAAGACTTGGAGTATTTTTAGCCCAATTTAGATCAGCCACATAGAGAAAATAAACGATAATCTACATCAAACACAATAAAACTGCTGTAGATGCACTCCTTTCTATTTGAACTTTACATATTGAATAAAGCTAAAAATGTGAGGCACATTAGTTGTGACTCAGAGATGCAAGCTCTCACTTTTTCTGTAAAAAAAGAAAATGTTTTTTCGGAAACATTGCTGGCCACTCAATCATAGTGTATGTTACTGAGAACCAAAGCAGCTGGCTTTACTAAATATTTAGCTGTCTCCCTGGTGACAAATACATTTCTGTTTTTGCCCATGACTCTGGGTAGTGTTCCCTCTCTGAACTCCACCACATTTGAACTACTACCGGTAACCTAATTTAGCAACTTATCAATAAGTTAACTTAACTTCCCTAAACATTGCTGTAATAATTTAACCATTATTTTGAAAGTCAAGCAGGCACTGCTGAGCAGAGGGTCACTCAGGGGGAAGGGACCTTTCACTCTGCATTGTTCAGTCAGCTGTCTGGGATGCTGAGGCACAGCCCTGCAGCTCTCTCCCTTTTTCTCAGCTTTATTTGACTGTCTTTATCTACAAGGATGATTAAAGTCAGTACATTTCTATCAGTATTTGCAAAGTTGATTGTGTACCAAGCTGTACTTCATAAGTAATAGCTGCAGACTTAGGTCACATAAATGGGAAAATAGCAGTTGTTGTGCCTTTTGTGTACCTTCTGCTGAATCCACCTTTTGACAAACCAGTCTCTCTTTAGATGGCTCTTACTATGAGCAAATGATTCACAATAAAACATTAAAGTTTGTGATATGACTAAATGTGAAAAGTGAATAACTATCCAATTCTTACCTCCGTGGTAATTCTAACACATGCCTAACAGAGTATCTCTTATATTAAAAGAATGTTTAGCCCTTGTGACTCTTGTCTCTTCCTGCCAAGTCAGTTGACCTTTTTTTTTTCAAATTCATGATCTGTTTGGTTTTCTTAGAGTAAACATCAACACAGCTCATAATGTGAATCTTAATGTGGCAAAGTCATTTTAAATCAGAAGATTATATTGCCATTTTACTCTGGATTGACCATTAGGTAATTTTTTTGGTCTTTAAGGTTATTTTTATAGGGCTGTTTAAGATTCTTTTCAAAGTAATGCTGGAGTAATTACATATGTTTTTCTTGTTCCCAGTTTTGGTTACTTTTTGTTAAGTTAGTCATTGTCTAACCTGAGAAAAAATTAAGTTCCACATTTCTCCAGTTAGAGGAGAGTTATGTTGAGAATAACATCCATCAGCGCTTCTCCTATTTTACTCTTTAGCCTCTGTCAAACAGCATTATAACATTATTTTTTTGCCTAACCAGTTTACAGGATTAAACCTATATAAAAGTGATTATGGCGGGGTGGCTTTGTGAAAGCTCAGGACTATGTTTCTGCCTCTGGCACAAGAACTCTACTATTTTACTTTGTCTCAAGATGATCTATGACTATTCTTCTCCTCCAATCGTGTGAAGGAAAAGATCATCACAAACATGTCTTTCAAAGTTGGAAAACAATAATTATTGTTGGAGTAGCTAAACCCAATGCTTTAAAGTGAGTATTTAAAATACATTTGTCTCTGCATGTTTGTACGCTTTTATGTCTGCCATGTCATTTTATCTTTTTTATTTTTATTAGGGTGGAACATACACAATAAGCATAGATCAACACTTCAAATAATCTGATGGCTGCATCACAGTGTAAATAGAAATTACTGGCCCAGAGCACCCCACCCTAGAAGAGCTTTAATATAAACAATAAATACAATAAAAAATCCACTGTGTTTTTCAAAACCCCAATTCAATTCAACTAAATGAAAAAAAAATATATATATGTATATATATATATATATATATATAAATGAAAAAGTTGCGGTGACCTGCATATTCCTGCTCCATTAAAGTCATAAGACTGAAGTGAGTCCTTCTGCCTGCTCCCTTATGCAGGGGTCACCATAACAAGTGGTAACAACTTAACACAGAGTTGGCAGACGTTTTGCACTGGATGCCCTTGCTGACTCAAGTGGGATCTGAACCTCGGTACGACTTAGCTCACACAGCTCAGAGGGACAATCTGAAGGAAAACTACTGGGTTTCAGATTGAATACAATATTCTGACTTGTTTCAGATACATCAAGAAAAAATCCAGAAAGACATTACCGGTACCACTAAAACCAGGACAGTCAAAAATGTATTCTGCCTTTGTTCAGGTAGTAAAATGTTTCAATTTGAGTATTCATTTTAATTGAATTTATTTACACAGCACCAATGCAAAACAAAGGTAACAAATGTTTAATAACATTTACAAGTTGTGATTCATTTTCAGTTTTACACAATTCAATATAATCCACATTGGTTTTACCCTAACCCTAAAACTGCATTAAGTCAGCAGCAGATACTGAAAAAGAGGAGGAGACGAATGATAATGCTTACTTAGCTCTGCTTTGAAAAGACTGTCGAAGTCAAGTCTCTGGTCTGTAAACTTTTAAGGAAGGGTACTACCTCATTATAAATAATAAACGTATTGATATCTATAACCGGGGGTTATAGTTAATTAATTAATTATTACAATCTTGGGTAAGCAATAATGGGATTCTTGGTCAAATGATCATAACTGCCCATTTGTTCAGTTACGGGGTGTTGTTAACGCAATTACCTGTGAGGTTGAACATCTGGATTGGCTATTGAAACCCAGCTTGTCTTCATCACCAGTTAATGTTAATAACCTGGATTATAATTTCAAGCAGAGTTATTAATCATTAAACACATGGGAAGTATTTTAGCTGTTGAGGTTGTTAACACAAAATGGTGATATTTCAGCTCTTGGAGACAATTGGTCGCTGTTATAAAAATGATCGAAGAATACCACAGTTTAGCTAGGGGCTCTTTATTAACCTAATACTCTGCTTAATAAACTACAGGAACCCTACAACCTACTGAAATAAACACTGGATACATGAAAGAACCAGTGTAAAATAGAAAAATCAATGAGTCAGCGAGATACAATATTTGATAGTATTCCATTAATTAGGTTGGCTTCACTAATACATTGAAAGCTATCCATTGGGTTAACAGTGAAGGTAATGTAAAACAGCAGATGTGCAGGATCTGCAAGATTCAGATCAGTTAAGTTTTACTTTATCCAACAATGGACAATTACCAATAAAACAGAATACATTTGATGTGACAGCATTAAAATGGATATGGAACCAAGTGGTGAGGTGAGGGTGAAAGGCTTTTATTGTCAAGGTAACTGTAAACCTGCAAGCATGAGAGGAGAGAGAGAAAGAATAGGGATAGCTTAGCGCATTTGCGGTTGGCCAGTAGAGGGCGCTAGGGTGTCGCCCCACCCACCTAATGACCCTGATTAAGACATCTTTTCTTTTTTTTTTATTTAATTTTAATTAACATTTGAAATATTTCAAAATATATTAATATATATTTTCTAGATGTGTGAGATAGATATTTAATCTTTAATGGCTAGCAAAGCGTCATTACATTTTTTGTCAGATTGGGCCCGCCTGTTCCCTAGACCTGAATCGCATTGAGTACATCTGGTGTCATGATCCATCACAGACTGTCCAGCAGGTGGTGGAATCTTTAGTCCAGGTCTGGGAAGAAATCCCTCAGGACAAAATCTGCCACCTCATCAGAAGCATGCTCAGGTGTTTAGAGAGTTCATATAGGCAGGTGAACGTCACCAGCACACAGCCTCCCTCCAACTCACGTGTGGACCTTTTTCTATGTGCTTATGTCAACATTTGTCACTTTAAAGGCATTACTTACCAATACTTACATCATAGAATTGTACTGCTGAAATTTTCCCACTGAAAGAACCTCAATTTTAGGTTATTTTTTATGGTTATTTCATGTGGATAAATCCATAATAAGATCCATCTTGCCACAGTATGACAGGGATTTTCCTTAAATATGAGCAGTTAATTTTACCCATAAGTTAGAACATCACTGGGATAAACCAGATAAATAACCACTCAACAATTATTTCTTTCCAACATGGGACTGCATTTTCTTTGTCTCCAGATTCACTGCATTGTCTGTCATATATATGACTACAGTCAAACAACACACGGTTGTCATACCAAGATAAGAATGCTTGCGTGTGTCTGCATTATGATCAATGAGATAAGATACAGTTTAAAAATCTATTTAAAGAACCCTATCTTCCAGACTCTAGACTTCCAGACTCAACAAATCATTTGTATATAAATATTTTTTTTAGACATCTATATCTACACATGCAGGCTTTCATGTCAGGTCATATATTTTCTTTAAATGCATTCTCTAAATGCATCCAAGTATGTTTTATAAAATACTATTAATTCCATCAATTTATTTGACATTTATTGTCATTTAGTAAAGCAAATGCATTACAAATAAGGACTTTCTCAAGGACTTTCCCAGCCAAGGTTAACAGGATAATTTAAATGATTAAATACATTAAACTTGTCTGAAGATGAAACCTATTCAAAACGTCATTGCCCTTGTTTTATGTAAGGTCTCTTGGATTGAACATAAGTAATTTTATTATCTTAAACAACAAACTTTGACTAAAAGAAGAAAACAGAAGTATGTAAAGGGGCCAACACTTTTATCATGGTACTGTACTTCTGAGATATTCACGCAGACAAAACCTCAATTCTAAGCTCTTGTTAAAAATTATTTCATGTAGTCATTTCCACTATCAGATCCATCTTTCCACAATTTGTAGTAGGGTTGTTCCTTCAATATGAGAAATTAATTTCACTGGTAGGTTAAAATGTTGCTATAACTAATGACTTAAAATTTTTTTCAAATATGGGATCAGTCAACTGGTTCCCAGTTGTTTAAGTCCTCTTCTTTAAGTCGGGGTTAGGTTTAGGGCTAAGGTCATTCACTTTAGGTTAAGGCTAAATTAATCGATGTAAATGAAATGTCCCCATATGTCAGGACAACAAAAAACTGTGTGTACAATAGTGGAATCAGATAACATTTGAAAATCTTTCAAAAAACCCTATCTTCCAGACTCAACAAACCATTGGTATGTGAAAATTTTTTAGAGATCCATATCTACACATGCAGGCTTTCATATCAGGTCATATATATCTTGCTGAAATCTAATCCATCCATCTTTTTTTGCTTATTAATTCAAGCTCTCTGTGTTTCTCTGGCAGTCTATGGGTGAGAGGCGGGGTATACCCTGGACAGGTCGCCAGTCTGTTGGAGGGCCACACAGCCGTACAACCATGCACACACACTCATGCCTAAGGACAATTTAGAGATGCAAATAAATCCAACAGTCATGTTTTTGGACTTTAGGAGGAAGCCAGAGTACCCAGAGAGAATCCATGTATGCACAGAGAGAACAAGCAAACTCCATACAGCAAGACCCCTGGCCAGGAATCAAACCTGGAACCTGCTTACTGCAAGGAAACAGTGCTACAAACTGCACAACTGTTCTGAAATTCTTCAAAATGTACTTAGCTTAACTTCGAAGCATGGACCATTGTCATCAAAAGTATTTTGGATGCTAAGTTTTGTTGTAAGGTATTTTCAAAAGCCAAGAAAATCTGTAGAAAAAAAAGGACAAATTTTTTGCCGTTGCTTTCAGTGTTTTTTTTTAAAGCAAACAGGCATCACATTTTACATCTAAATGCATCATAGAATGTTTTGTGGATCTTTATTGAAAGAGATTCAATAAAACCAATTTATTTAATACTTATTGCCATTAAGTAAAGAAAATAGTTCACAAGAAAAGAAACTGCATTTTGAATCAGTCAAGGGTCACAGGATAATTAAATTTTTAAACCCATGAAATAAAGCTCTGTCTGTCTGTCTGTCTATCTGTCTGTCTTTCTCAGCCCAGAGAAAAGTCCTCTCAAATTATACCGAAGAAATAGAGATTAAATTATGATCTGCAAATCCTATAGGTTTTTGAAACTGTAGATTTAGGACTAATCTTAATAAAATTATTTGGGAGTACATAAACTTCAGATTATTTCTAAAAGCCTATTTTGTGTAATGCAAAAAATAAGCCCGACCTTATTGGAATAACATGTGAAGCAATAAATGTGAAAAATGTCTAAGGCCCCGTCCACACGAAGTCAAAACGAACACGAAACGCTGATATTTTCCAAAACGTTTGCCGTAAAGACGGAGACGTAAAATAAATGTGAGCGTCCACACGAATGCATGAAAACGTTGCAAAATGTATGCCAGGCCTGTAAGTGGCGCTGTGGTGCCAAAGCAAAAATAAGCGACGAAATGTTGGGCATGCGCACTAATATTTATACATGGTTGCCCTGCGGGTCCATTTTCGTGGTTAAGTCAAATTCAGGTGCTGAACTACACTATATTGCCAAAAGTATTTGCTCACCCATCCAAATTATTGGAATCAGGTGTTCCAATCACTTCCATGGCCACAGGTGTATAAATTCAAGCACCTAGGCATGCAGACTGTTTTTACAAACATTTGTGAAAGAATGGGTCGCTCTCAGGAGCTCAGTGAATTCCAGCGTGGAACTGTGATAGGATGCCACCTGTGCAACAAATCCAGTCGTGAAATTTCCTCGCTCCTAAATATTCCACAGTCAACTGTCAGCTGTATTATAAGAAAATGGAAGTGTTTGGGAACGACAGCAACTCAGCCACGAAGTGGTAGGCCACGTAAACTGACGGAGCAGGGTCAGCGGATGCTGACGCGCATAGTGCGAAGAGGTCGCCAACTTTCTGCAGAGTCAATCACTACAGACCTCCAAACTTCATGTGGCCTTCAGATTAGCTCAAGAACAGTGCGCAGAGAGCTTCATGGAATGGGTTTCCATGGTCGAGCAGCTGCATCCAAGCCATACATCACCAAGTGCAATGCAAAGCGTCGGATGCGGTGGTGTAAAGCACGCCGCCACTGGACTCTAGAGCAGTGGAGACGCGTTCTCTGGAGTGACGAATCGCGCTTCTCCATCTGGCAATCTGATGGACGGGTCTGGGTTTGGCGGTTGCCAGGAGAACGGTACTTGTCTGACTGCATTGTGCCAAGTGTAAAGTTTGGTGGAGGGGGGATTATGGTGTGGGGTTGTTTTTCAGGAGCTGGGCTTGGCCCCTTAGTTCCAGTGAAAGGAACTCTGAATGCTTCAGCATACCAAGACATTTTGGACAATTCCATGCTGCCAACTTTGTGGGAACAGTTTGGAGCTGGCCCCTTCCTCTTCCAACATGACTGTGCACCAGTGCACAAAGCAAGGTCCATAAAGACATGGATGACAGAGTCTGGTGTGGATGAACTTGACTGGCCTGCACAGAGTCCTGACCTCAACCCGATAGAACACCTTTGGGATGAATTAGAGCGGAGACTGAGAGCCAGGCCTTCTCGTCCAACATCAGTGTGCGACCTCACAAATGCGCTTCTGGAAGAATGGTCAAAAATTCCCATAAACACACTCCTAAACCTTGTGGACAGCCTTCCCAGAAGAGTTGAAGCTGTTCTAGCTGCAAAGGGTGGACCGACGTCATATTGAACCCTATGGATTAGGAACGGGATGTCACTTAAGCTCATATGTGAGTCAAGGCAGGTGAGCAAATACTTTTGGCAATATAGTGTATGTCGTCGATATTGCTCTGTTCTTCCTGGAGATATTCCAGAAGAAGAAGATTCTGTTGTAAGCCCGACAGCAGGGTGAGTAGCATGAGCAGCAACGGCGCCATTGTTGTTGTGATACTGGTCGCCAGGTTGCTAACCAGTTTATTGGCTCCTCCCATACTCTACTGTATATTTACCTGGAGAAGCTGAGGCAGAAACACAATAGCTGTGCACAGTACTCAGTTCTTCACAGTACTATCTGGTTTTATATTCCGCATCTGCAAAGATGAGTAAGGTGAGTATTCTTAAAAATGGTTAATTTAATTTATTAAATTCATTGTTTAGTCATGTTTTGAATTAGAAATGTATTGCTATGGCAGATTTTTTTTAAGGCAAACAGTTGCATTAGTTCCCAAAAAGTGTTAATTTTAGTAACACTTAAGGCTTTTCTGATTAAAAAGAGAAAGGATATTGAAGTGTTTATGTGATGCTACCTTAAGTTGAATTTGTAATGCCACATTATGAAGTAGGATTGTGATCATCCCCATAATTGACATATCTCCATTTTCATAGGGTATGGAAGTAAGGAACATGTCTTTTAAAGTTGGACAAACCATGACTGTTACCGGTGTCTGCAAACCTGACGCCGGAACGTAAGTAAAGTTTTCTTTGACTCTTCGATCATCAAGTCTGCACATTTTCTCCTTAAGCTCTCTCCTTTTTTTGCTATTTTTTCTTCTAAATTAACATCAAAGAGCATGAATGAAGAAATAACTGGAAAGATTGAATTTAATTATTTTTTAATTCTTACATTTTTCTCATCCTTAGCAGCAGATCAGGAGAATTAGTGACATCACTGTAGATATCAGGGTGCTGAATGCAGGAGCTTACCGGGGTCTAACCTCAGCACCGGCTCTGTGTCGTTGTGACACTTCTCCTGCATTTCCTACTGATTGTACCTCTGTATGGCAGTGGACCCCGAGGCTCCAGTAACTTGCGACCAATAGTGTGTATGTGTGAGTGAAGGACCGAATATAGTGTGAAGTGCTTTAGTGTCCCCTGACTTAAAAAAGGCACTATATAAATGCTGGCCAATGATCATCTTGAGTCAGACGTGGAATGTTGTTTCTAAGCATGAAGAAGTGACCATTTTACTTTTAATGCACGAAATATGACTTTCTTTGTTTTTTGTGGTGATTTATTTATTTATTTTTTACTGTCTATGTTTTTCTCTATAGCTTTGCAGTTAACATAGGGCTGGATGCAGAGAACTTGGCTATCCACCTCAACCCTCGTTTTAACTGGGAAGGAAAGAGAAATGCCATTGTCTGCAACTGTTACCGTGACGGCACTTGGAGTGATGAGCAGAATCATGAGTGCTTCCCTTTCCAGCAGGGAAAAGAATTCAAGGTGTGAGAGGCTTGTCATTTTATGTAAAATTCTTACTGTGATCCCAAATTTTTATTTTTATATTACTGCTCTTCTCACTACCTCAGATCGTCATTCAGTTCACACAGACGGGGTTCATGATGAAACTATGCGACAGTTCTACAATCAACTTCCCAAACCATCTGGGTGCAAACAAGTACACCTTTTTCAGCTTTACGGAGGACGCTCACATTATTAGCATTGAGGTCAAGTAAACCATAAGTCAGTTAGAAATGCTGACCTCATACACATATTGCCAAATGTTTTCTGCAACTGCTGCTGGCTTTCAATGCTTATAATGGAATCATAAGTTATACATAAATGTATAACTTGTTGGAAGCAGATATAGATATCATTCAAATCTGGCTTCAGAAAAATAAAATTGTTTTCAACAAATCTTCAGTCTCTGTTACCTTTTTTCCAGTTATGGATGCAGTTGCTGCATTAAAATAGAAAACGAAAAGATAATTGGAGAGAATTTTTATGTTCAGCTGGAATCAACTGTTTATTTCAAAAGTTCAGCATTAAAATAAGGACAATAACGGAATATAATTGATCTCTTTTTAAATGTTACTGCAATATTATTGTACACAAATCTTTGGCTTTCATATAATGTACATGAATCAATATAGAGGCAATGCCTTTTGTCCAATACATGTCTTTTAAAAGTTTGTATAAAAAAGATGTTTTTTTCTTTACACTTGTGCATCTCATCTGTTAACTTATGATATATACAGTGAGGAAAATAAGTATTTGAACACCCTGTTATGTTGCGAGTTCTTCTACTTAGAAATCATGCGGGGGGTGGGGGTGTGTGGGGGGGTCTTAAAGTGTCATCGTAGGTGCATGCTTGCGAACCTTCCGACACAACAATCCTGCCACCTTGATAATTAACCAATCATATTCACTTTATTCACTCGTGTAAAGTCGGGCATCACTCAGGAGGATTCGGACCTGCAGCGTTTGGAACAGCTGCTTAGAATGAATGTTAGAATGAAGAAATAGAATGAATGTTTTTGCACATAAGGCACATGACTATTTTACAGATAAGCCCAACCTTCTGTTAAGACTTGGAACAGGAAAATGTGGGGTGGGTGAGTTGCATAAGAAGAAGAAAATGCTTAATTTCACAAGTTTCTTCTTTTCTTCATATTAACAGGAAAATGTCAGGTTGTAATATTCTGTGAGCCATGTGTGTCTTTTGCCATGTTGGAGTAATGATGGCAGTTTAAGTCATTCAGCTGAAAATGCATACAGCCGCTTGCAACTCATTTATGCAAACTCCCTCTTACTTTTCTGTGAAGGAATAGAAAAAAAAACTTTTTTGGAAATTCTACTTGCCATGTGATCATACTGTAAGTTAGTGATTATCAAGGCAGCTGCTTGTTCTAAATATTTAGCAGTCTCCCTGGTGACAAATGCATTTCTATTTTTGTCCATGACTGGGCAGTGTTCCCTCTTACACAGGCATTCTGAACTCCACCACTTTTAAAGTACTAACTTAAAATCAGCAGCTTATCTATCAATTTACTGAACTTTACTCAGGCTTGCAGTAATCTTTAAACTGCTATTTTGAAGGTTAAGCAGGCCTGCTGGTGACCAGGGGCAGCAGTGTGTATTCTGAGCAGGGCGTCACTCAGTGGGAGGGACCTCCCACTCTGCATTGTACATAGTCATCTGTCTGAGTGCAGAGACGCTGAGCCACTGCCCTGCAGCACTCTCCCTTTTTCTCAGCTCTATCTGACTGACTTTATCTGCAAAGATGATGAAAGTAAGTATATTTTACCAACATTTGTGAACTCATGCAACTGTAACACAGCTGTACTTAATAAGTGCTGCAGTCTTAAGTGATGTTAATGGCATATTAGCTGATGTTTGCCTTTTTTTGTCAGCTCATGTAACTGAGTCTTGCAAATCTATAATCTAACGATTGATCCTTGCATTGAATCTTCTACTGCATTCACCTTTTGAACGATGGTGGTTTCTCTTTATCTACCTTTTATGGGCAAAATATTCACTTCAGTCCCTGCAACCAAATTAGGGATCCTGCTATGCAATTACACCTTAAAAAAAAAGTCTGGTGTTAATATTCTCATAGAGTTCCTCTAATAATGATAATGATGATGCAATATATGGTGGTATGACATACTTAATGATAAAATAGTTTTAATAGCATTAACCTTTTTATTAACTCAGGTGTCTTCTGAATAAGCAGATATAAAAGAAGGCCTTTTCATTATTGATTATTTTGGTGATGATCTGGATAAAATAATATTAAAGAAAATCATATCAAAAATGTATGCTTACTGGTACTTGGGTACGTGATATTTAAAACTTATTTTTGTCCATACTGTGACATTATAGCCTCAGATTTTAATATATTTTCATCAGGACTTTATGTTGGCAGAATGAGGCTTCTGTCCTAACTGTGACATGGAATTGAAAATCAGTCGTTAGCTGCCAAAATAAACTGCATTTATTGTGTTCTTCACAATCCATTTTTAAAACCCATCTAAAAACTTTAAAACATCTTTACAAATTGGCTTTCAACCCAACCCCAGACTTGATTTTACTTTATTTTTCTTTTAATTTCTCTTATATCACCTTTTATTAATTTCATCTATTTGTTGCTGTCATATTTGATTATTTTATTCTACGTATGTACATATGTATGTTTAGCTTATCAACTGATTGTAAGGTTTCTCTATTTCATTGTTCTTTTATCTTTGATCTACAGCTCTTTGTTTCAGCTTTGGCTGTTGTTGAACTGCTTTATAAATTAAGTTAGCGATAATGATGATGATACAGACTCAAAACTAAATAAGACTGCAATGTATGTTGACATAAATAATTGAAATAAAATGTCAGATCAACCTAAAAATATGTCACGTAAACATACCAGATGGATAATTCTCAATAGAATGCAGCCTCTCAAAGCGCACATGGAGCATACATGCAGACTTAGGTCAGCTTTCCTCACCCAGAATAACTCGATCCTTACAAGTGTTGCATGCCTATTGGATGTCCCCTGGCATATACCACCCGATTCAGTCAGATTACAATTTTTTTAACAACCCTGCTAAATTTGATCGGAATTTTGCACTGGAAAAAAATTGAAATCTAGATAAGTAATTTTTTCTTAAAATAAGTGAATTTTTCTTGGACTTAGGAGGTAAAAGAGACATTTTGCCAATGGAACAGGACAATTTACACTTAAAATAAGAAAAAACAATTGTATTGTCTTATTCCAAGTGCATAATATCTAATTATCTAATTTTAAGAGTACAAATAATCATTCCATTGGCAAACCATCACATTTACCTACTCAAATAAAGGATAAATACACTATATTTAGGATATTTTTACTTATTTCTAGATCGTTTTTCCAGTGTGGCTACTGGCATATTTACATGACTTATTTTTCCATCGCCTTTTTTGCATAACTTACAGTCCTATTATTACCAACAGACCTAATCCTACTTGGTCATATTGTTGCAAATAGACCAACAATAGCCCACTGTCCCTTTCTAACATGGTAAGGCTGATGCTCCCACTCCACAAACCCTGCAAAATAAAATAAGCGTTAGGAGATAATGGTTAATGAGCCTTAAAAGGGTTCAGAGAATCTGTAACACCTATTATTTCGGTTCAGATCGGATTGGGTGGAAGTCATGAGGTATCAGGACTCTCCTTGTTTCAACATAGGTGTACTAAAGCAGTCTTCAGGCTGACCAAGTGTCCTTCAGCTGCATCACAGATTCATTCTGGCAGGTCAGATCCTGTTCGCAAAAGCAAAAAACATCAAAGGAGGGTGTGAACATAAATTAATACACCACAGAGTAGAGGTACATACGCTCTAGAGACAGTAAGCTGTTTCTAGCCTAAACCAGTCCATTATCAACATCAGCTGGCCTTGGTAGAAGTAGATTGTAATTATCCTCTGACTAAAATTTATTAAACACAATCAGTTGAGAAAGATTTAAAAAGATGCCAAAGGGCAGCATGCACTTTGGCATAAGACAAAATATTGATAATGCAAAAACCTTTTGAGCAAAACTTGATAAAATAATAATAATCATGGAGGAAAATGTTCAACGACAATGGCCTTTTACACTTTTCAGAATTGTTTTAGTGAAACACTGAAAGTCATCTACTGTTTCCTTTAACTTATAAAACTATTTCCTACTTCTGATCCATAAAACTTAAGTTTATGGCTGTAATATTATGTGATATATGATATATGTAGGGCACTATATAGCTTTTCTTTTGTAGTGGAATTAAAGAGTTTCTAAAGTGAAACCCTTAATTATTTGTCCCCCTAAATATGTTAAAAGTTTTGCATTTGCAGTCACATCTTCTTCTTGTGTAATTTCTGAAACTAATGAAGCCATATAAAGTATTAAACACTAGCAGGTTGCAGATTACAGAGGGATGACATCAGTCTAATACCTATCCAAAACTAATCTCATATCATTCAAACCTCTGTGATAATTATGACACATGCCTAACAGAGGCCCTGTCATGTTAAGAGAATGTATAGCCCTTGCTATACAAATTTGCCTCCTCTTGACCAGTCAGTTTACTAATAAATGTTGTTTTCGTATTTAGGATTAGTTGTTATCCTTTTAAGTTCATTACTGTACATGTTAACTCTGAGATAACGAGGAACTAATTTACGCAATATATTATGATTGCATTGGATTCAGCAATCTTTCCTTGTAAAGAAATTCCTCCCTTTAAGCTGAAACGCCACAGAATCAACTAGAAAAGCTATGTCTGGATATTTAATGGCATGCTATATGTATCACATATTACCTATAAGGTATACTTTAAGTCAGTTCCGTGTGGATAAATCTTAAAGACCTCAGAGTAAATAAACACCAACAGAAGTATACGTTCCTGATTGTGGCTCATCCCAGTCGCAACAACTACAACTAAATTGTATATTTGGTTTTTTGTTCTACTGTGCAGTTAGCATTCTACTGCGGTTTCCTCCAGAGGAAAGTATAACTGAGAATAACAGCAGTCAGGGCTTATTGATTTGCAGCATCTACTGTTTCTGTCCGAGCTGGCAGTATGCAAAACTTTCCTTGGCAACAGTGAAGCCAAAGAACATTGAAGTCTTTGTCCAGCCAGTTGATGGGATTGTAATTGAAGACACATGTGGAGAGGTGGATTGGAACAACCTCAGGCCTACTTTTTTGCCTCAGATATGTGGAGGCAGAAACGTAGGCCTGTGCAGTATTACTATGGAACAAAATAATGTCTAACTACCCTTCCTTTCCAATTGTGCACAGGGAATGATCATCAAGAATATGTCCTTCAAAGTCGGACAAACGTTGACTATTGTTGGAGTAGCTAAACCTGATTCTACAAAGTAAGTATTTAAATACATTTACCAATGCTGCTGTGTCTAAGACTCATGTTATCAATATCAAATTCAGATAACATTAAAAATTTGCTTAACATTTGCAAAAAAAGTTATTGTCATGGGATTTTAAAAGGTTGCAGTATCATGTGATTATCCCGACTGCAATGAAGTCTTAAGACTGAAGTGAGGGAGGTAGATGCTCCTTTAGGCAAGTGACAACTTGAACATAGACTTGGCAGAGATATTACTTAGGATGCCCTACTGCTACTAGGATTCAATCCCAGGTTACCCCATTTAAAGATGAGGCCTACCACACCACAAATGGACTTATGAGACTTACACAATCACTCCCATCCACTTGGATTCTGGGTCTTGTTGTTTCAGATACATCAGGGGAAAATATAGAGACACAAATACTCCTTTCTGATAAATACAACAAATTTAATGTTTTGCTCTGTTCAGGGAAAACATAGTGATTTATGTCCAGTTTTTCTACTATTTAATCTTATTAACATTCAATTTAACTTAATCTGGTTCATTCTGCTACAGTTTATTAAGAAGATTCCGATCTAATGAGAAACAGTCTATTAAAATGCTTGCACAGTACTGTCAGATTTATTTGATCATAATCTGACAAGTAACAAGATAATGCAACTCTATCATGAGTGACCATGTATTAATCCCTTATCTTAATAAAGCCTCTAAACAGAGTGAAAAAGGAACCATCGTTGCTGTGGAAACGGATATATTCATAATAATAATTGAACTTTATTGATCTCAATTTACCTCTGCATTGGGGAGCAGTGGGCTGCCAATGTGGGGCGCCCGGGGACCAAAAGTGGCAGTACATGAGACTAGGTTTCAAACTCACAACCTCAGGGTTCCAAGCTATATGCCCTAAACACTAGGCCACTAGTTTATTTTTAATATAAAGAATAAATAAAAAAAACTAGTGCAGTCGATCACAAAGACGAGGTTAAATACAAAAGGGCCCAAGCATTTTGCATTTTGTTGAACTTACAGAAAGGAGAGAAATTAAAAAGTGGCAATAGTGCTGTTAGTGCATCTGTCCAGGAAGAATGCATCTATAATAAAAGCCCTGCTCTCAGGCTTTTCTATTGAAAGTGTGCCTAAAAAGATATACAAAGCAAAGAAATCAAGTTTTATGAGAGAGTTGTTCATAGCTTCGTTAGGAAAGATGCAAATTTGAATAGGAACAGGACTATATTTAACAAAAAAAAATAAGCTGGAAAAATGTTACTGACAGCATTTATGCTAAAGTTTGCATATGTTCAAAGTAGCACAATGGAAATGGTGGAAGAGAAAAGCGGTTGATTAATCCTTCTGCACTAAGCCTACTGTATATCAGCATAACTAAAGACCTGACTCAGAAAAGTTCAAAGCGACTTCGGCTGTATGCTTTTTCAAAAATGAAAGTTTAGTCTCAAAAGTAGACATATTCATGTACACAACTTATTATGATGGTAAAATTTCATGCATACCTTTTTTTTTCCCGAACCTGTAGTTTCGCCGTGAATATCGGTCCTGATGAGCAGGACGTCACCATGCATATAAATGCTCGTTTTAACGCCCATGGAGACGAGAATGCTGTTGTCTGCAACTCTTATGAAGGAGGCAACTGGTGTGAGGAGGTTCGGGATGGAGGCTTTCCTTTCCAGCAGGGAGAGGAGTTTAAGGTTTGCATTATGGCTGCAAAAAAAAAAAAAAAAAAAATCTGTTCACTTAATTTTGATGCTAACCTTTATTTTATTTTCCCTTTGAAACTTAGATCATCATTGAATTCACCTCAGCTGGGTTTGTTGTGACCTTATCAGATGGCTCAACGATCAACTTCCCCAACCGCATGGGTGCTGAGAAGTACTCAGTCATCAGCTTTGATGGAGAAGCTCGCATCCACAGTATTGAGATCAAGTAACGACTTTCCTCTGAAGAGTATCTAAGCAGAAAGTCCCAACTCACACTGCATCCTTGTTTTCAAATGCCTCAAAATGTTTTCTTTCATATTTGACTTTAAGGAAACTCATAATCAAGTCTTGGCTTGGTGAGACCAGATACAATCACATCAAAAAGCAGACAGAACTCACATTGAAAGATTAAAGATTTTAGGATTTGCAGACAGAAGAGTGAGTTATGTAAATGGAAGACTTAGTTGTTGTAAATCTAGTATCTGGCTAAGAAGCTAAGAACATAGACAATGGTTTATGGTGAGAATTATTAGATTGGTGATTTTAGTTAGATTTCTTAACCTTAACCATGCATACCTTTACACTCATTATTTTTCTTCCTTGTTTATGGATCCATTTTTTTCTTTGACATTCCACTGGTATCACAATGTTTACCTGTATCTAATAGAACCTAATCAGATACAATACATAAATACTTTCAAGGATGTCAGAATTTTTTTTTCTCTGCTCAATAAAATATTACTATTTGTAAAACACTTTCTTGCTTATTTTTCATTTTTTTTTTTTACAACAAGGTTGCACCATGCACTGTACATGTACTTCACCAATCTTATGTGTGTTGTTCACTGGCTGAAAACCATAACCACAGTTTTACACCCGCTGTCTTCAGGACCTGCGTAAAGTATCTATTAACAACATTATTCGCTTGATTGGGGCTTTATTATCCCACCACACAACTTTGATTTGAATGAATCTCACACCCCCAAAGAGCAACTTAGCTGTGAGCTCGATATGCATAGTTTTGGTTGAAAACACTGACTTAACTTTGAATACTAAATGCACTTGTTATTTTAGCTAAATACAGAATACAAAATACAAGCTTAACTGGTATAGTGGCGAATCTGGTCATCTGAGCTGGTAAAGCGCCCCAGATAAAAACACGTCCTGAGTTGCAGCGGCTCGATTTAAATGTGAGCCAACTCAACTTATCACTGCAGGGACTCATTTTTTTTCTTTCCCCAGTTACTGCTGAAACACAATAATCATGGTCAATGGCTGACACGCATAAAGACATCTTGATGCATCTGAGCAGCTGAAGCAGGGCCTCATGAACTTCTGAGAATCTGAGGTGCGTGATATGCTTCACAAAGAGCAGCTGCAAAAGTTGGGAAAATTGAACTTTTACTGTTTGACACACCACATCAACAAATCTTAGAAGCTGATCTGGGAGCTAGCAGGGAGACAGACACAGCACTCCTGCTTAAGATTGCTATGATCACTCCTCTGAAACATTTTATTAATGTCTGAATTAACTTAACATGTTGAAACCTGGAAGCAAAATATGCTTGATTTTATTATTCTGGTGCCTGCACTTTTTATTACATACATTCCAGCCACGACAAACAGTAGGGAAAAAACCAAATAGGCCACCTGGCCTAAAGAGGCCTAAGGAGGCTGCTGCTGTGGATTCCAAGTGACAGCCTACCACCAATATATGGGGGTCTACGCGGCTCCGACAGCAAAATATTTAAAGGCAGGATCGTAATCTTGATGAACTGACTGCACAGATTATGTTTTAGGTGCACTTTCTTGCATAAAAATATATTAAAACTACTTTTTACATCACAGCAAATATAACAGAGCCACCCTGCCATCGAACACAGCAGCAACACAAGCATCAGACGCATCTGTAGACACAACTGGATGCACTTCAGTAGCATCAAAGATATAAGACATATGAATCGTACCGTGGAGAACACGTATATTTCGGTATGACACAATGTAGTTATGATCCTCCAACCCATTGATTGCCAAATCTCTTTTTTTGGACACCGCACAAACATTTTCTCTCCACCTGCTAGCTTTCTCTGACAACATTCCAAGTTGATTGGCAGGACCGGGAAGCAACAGGTAGTCCCAAGCATCACACCCTGTGACTGGAAGTTAGTGGCCGCCATATTGTGCACCTAGCAAATTGAAGCTTTGTATTCAAGATGGATTTTGTGGAAGTGATCGGCATCTGGCTCAACTCAGACACCATTCCAACTCCAGGTAAGGTGAAAAAAGTAAGAAAAACAACAACCTGTCAAGTATGAGCGTGAGGAGCATGAGCTACTACAACAAGTAGAAAAGTGCGATAGTTCTGTGTTTTGGCCACAGCCCTTTTATTTTCCTGTCACTCTCTTTTGCCCCCTATTGTCACCTTCCTTCCGTTTTTTTTTTAAGTTTTTCTCTGCACACCTGCTCCAACTCAGATAATTACTCCGTTCAATGTCCTGTTAGTTTCGTCCTCATTGTACACTGCTCAAAAAAGAGACATTCATACCAGTGGCCTGCTGTAGGTCATTTTGTAGGGCTCTGGCAGTGCTCCTTGCACAAAGGAGCAGATATCGGTCCTTCTGATGGGTTGTAGACCTTCTACGGCCCTGTCCAGCTCTCCTGGAGTAACTGCCTGTCTCCTGGAATCTCCTCTGGTCTCTTGAGATTGTGCTGGGAGACACAGCAAACCTTCTGGCAATGGCACATATTGATGTGCCATCCTGGAGGAGTTGGATTGTCTGTGCAACCTTTGTAGGGTCCAGGTAGCACCTCATGCTAACAGTAGTGACAGTGACCCTAGCCAAATGCAAAACTGGTGAAAAAGAGTCAGAAAAGATCAGGAGGGGAAAAAATGTTTATGGCCTCCACCTGTAAAACCCTTTCTGTTTTGATGGCTGTCTCGTTGTTGCCCCTCTAGTGCACCTGTTGTTAATTTCATTAACACCAAAGCAGTTGAAACTGATTAACAACCCCCTCTGCTACTTACCTGACCAAATCAATATCCCAGAAGTTTAATTAACTTGATGCTATACTCTCATTACAAAGCGTTCCTTCAATTTTTTGAGTAGTATATATATATATATATATATATATATATATATATATATATATATATATATATATATATATATATATATATATATATATATATATATACTCTTCCTCTGCAGTGTGTCTTCGCTGGATTGTCTTCATTACCTCCTGTGTTGTTCTTTTATCTGATTTCTGTGCCTGTTCACTCTGGATTAGTTCTGCTCTTGCCATTTCCAACAATAAATCTCCAAAACATCAGCTGCCTCTGTCCCTGTACTTGGGTCATCATCTAACATCGACAGATTTGACATCTATTGGTTGTTCCCACTAAAGTTAAACTCTTAAAGATCAGATGCAAGTCAGCTTCAAGACCATATATTAATGTGTGGTTGTTTTAAATACCCTAACCCGACCACTTGACTCCAAAGGTCAGATGTGGGTCAAATTTGCTTGCAGGTTAAACAGGGCCTATGTGTCTGTAGTGCCAGATTTGCAGCTATGGGAGGGGCCAAGGCAGTGTGTCCTTAGAGAATAATTTTTTTCGTGCACGCATAGGTGGATAATCAAGGCCCAGAAAGGAAAAAAAGCTCTACAGAGATTAGTCCCAACCATTTGCATTTCTATCTCCACAAAAACACAGGGGCTGATCACCTGGTTGAATGAACAGGATGAAGGAAAACTAGAAAGGGTTTTTACTTTTTGGACCTCGATTATCAACGTCTGCCTGAAAGGGTTTATGAAGATTTTTCAACAGATGCTGATAAAACCTTTAATGGAAGAATCAAGCCAAGTATTTTTTCTTGGTTTTCCTCTCCTCTTCCTCTGGAGAACATTTCACCAAATTGAACTCTTTCCTAAAGCCCAAGTTTGCAGAAAGATATCTGGTCTGAGTAGAACTAACCTTTGCACTAAAGTGTTAACAAACCAAAACCAAAATTTCGATTACCAATCTTCAAGTACATTCCACCTGTACTCTGCCTGCTGCCCACAGATGTTTTATATTTCCTGGCACGTCCTCATTTTTCCCAGAAAATCCAACAGCATCTAGCATCCAAGTTGCCTCAACCCCTTTCTTCTGAGTAGTTATCAATTCTCAACTCAGTAAACCAATCTGGTCGCAAACAGGATTTGTTGAACTCATTTAAGCTAAGATCTGATACAAGAAATGTGTTGTGTCTGTTACTGTAGGAGCCTGTATATGAGCAAATACTCACCATGCTCCATAAGGTTAGATATAGCCTATTTTTTGTCTGGATTCAAATGTTTTTGTGCATTACTGTTTTTTTTTTCCAGAGTCAAATATATATCTCAATTAAATATCAGCTGTAAATCCATTAAATGAATGCAAGAAAAAAATAAAATAAAACCTGCAAATATCACCAAAGACAATAATTTAGTTGGTATCAGATTTTGATATTTTTAAGCATTATCTATTCAGACATATTTGAGTTTTCTAGGCATAAATTGAAATCACATTCAATGCTCTTTCACCAATTAAAGGATATCATGCTTTATTTTACATGTTTTTCGATTTAACTTGTTTTCTATGTTTTCTTGTAAATATGCTTGCTCACACAAACACGTGATAACTAAGTGAGCCAAAATTCTCCCAAATGCTGGATGCTAATCACTGATTTGCTAAGTTGAGAATTGTTTTTAGCATTTACTGTAAATTTGTATTTATATGATATTGACTTTACTTTAATTTATGCATTTGTATCAGGTACTTTTCCCTAGCCCTTTCAGTAATGAAAAAAATAAAGTAAAAAAAAAGAAAAAGCTTTTTTTAGCAGGTTGTTCTTTTGTTTCTGTTTGCCTATTTTAATACTTCCTAGAATTATTTGTTTCTTTCTGTTTCAAATCTCTATTTCCCCCCTCTTTGAAAAAGCCATTTTAAACCAGACAACATTAATACTCAGAGCTGTGTTTATTTTGTGTTTTCTTTAAAACTAATTTCATTCAATAAATGAATCAAATTACATAGTAAATCTTTAATTCAATTTTTCTCACATTTTTTTGTTTCCAATCCAAGAATCGAAAGCAGAACTGGAAAGCTCCTTCAGTGACAGATTGCTGCACCCTAAATGCACCAGTGAGGGTCATCACGTCACCTCTTAGCAGCTGTAAGACTTTAGAACAAGTACTGTTCCCAACAACATCAATAAGTTGTTACATTCATGCTGACTTTTGCACAGTTTCTGTCTTAGTCCGTTAAATAACATGCTGCTGTCATTTTGCACATTTGACGTTGCTGCTATTTATCACATATCCATTACTGTAAAAATGTCCACAGCTGTTTATTTATTGATTATTCACTTTCCAGATACAGAGCATTAATATCAGAAAAAACTGTGTAGAGTACAGTACTTACTGTATTTGTTTATTTTCTTAACTCTGATACATATACTGTTATTTTTTATACACTTTTAAGGTCCTCATTGTGTGACGACTTCTACTATAACCCTTTGCTATTGTAACAATAAAGGGATTTTCTATTCTATTCTATTCTGTTCTATTCTATTCTATTCTATTCTATTCTATTCTATTCTATTCTATTCTATACTGACAACCGCCTTGCCGTCTTGTCCAGTAGGTGTCAGTGTTGCTTCATTTTAAAATGAATTTCTGCCTCTTAATCACAACTTCAGCAATTTCTCTTGGTTCTGAGCTTAATTCTGTTGCTTGCCAGGGTTTAACAGAATTACAGTAACAACATTTATCAGATAGAATGCTTTTAGAGCTATTTGAAATGCAGCTGATATTGGTGGAAAGGTTAGACACCTAAAGGCATTACTCCTTAGGACCCATTAAAAACTTCCCAGGAACCCAATTCTAATTTATCACATTTGTCTAGGCTGCAATAGAGACAGAAATGATTGGATCCATATTTTATTCACAGTGCCATTCAGATTGTAGGTTGACATGGCAACAGCTGCTACACACCCCAACACTGATACAATCAGTGAGTTATATAATGGCCATTGGTGGGGTTATTACTGGCCGCACTAATTGTTTCTTCTTTTCTCTCATCATCTCTCTCAGGACATTATTGGCTAACTCACTTTAATATGAGGTAAAACATATCAGTTGTAATGATAGTTTATTACTATCTTCTTCTATTTTATATATTTTTAATTATGATTATTTACTTCTCATCCTCACAGTACAGTGGTTTTATTAAGGTATAGACCTGAAGTGTCCAAAACAAATGTTTTTCGAAGAGGATGTGTGTGGGGGGGTTAAACTGTGAAGCCCAGAGCAGGGTGTACATTTGAGGTGTTCTACTTTCAAGAACAGGGTAGGCTACTCAAATAGGAAATACTTTATTCATGAAATGATCTGTCAATATATTTTCCATTATACCCAGGATTTGAAACAGGGGTCAAACCTTTATGCACTTAAGTGCAGTTGACAGAAATAGTTAATGGTGTCTTGCAAAGTGGTCATATTCTTCACCCTGATACCTATGAGTAAAACCCATTGAAACCAGCTTTCTTCAGAAGTCTTCTTTGTAAATAGAATCTCCCCGTCTGCCATTCAATCACAGTCCCCTGTGAAGACCAAGGAGGTTAGTTAGAGGAAAAATAAAGTTTAAACATCAATATGAAGACCAAGCTTAGAGTAAAAAAAGATCAAGGAAGGCTGCAGAAACATTTGAAGTAGGGCTAGGTCACAACACTAATTCCCATTAGGCATCTCATGAGAACGATTCAATCAGTGCATCCAAAACTACAAAGAGCCTCTGCAAAACAACCAAAACAGGGCCATCAGCCTAGACAGGCGGGCTGGGGCATCGATGCAGTGAGAGCATTAATTAGAAATTTAGAAAAGTAGCCAAGCGGCATCTCATCTGTTGACAGGATAACTATTAATAGGCCAAACCAAAAGGTATCTTTGGTGCAAGAAGAAAGCCACTGCTGAAAGAGTTACATAAAAAAAAAATACTCTAAGGCGTTAAGGGGACACAGGAAAGGTATAGAAAATGAGGTGACACCAAAAATGAACTTCTTTATCAGCATATACTTTCTTTTTGGTTTTGAGGAAGAAGATAAAACCAACAACCATGTGCATCGCATTATATATGCCAGCATAATTTAGAATGCTCTTCTGCAGCTGATGAGTTTATCGGAGGGATGGAGCTAAAACCAGGGTAGTCATGGGCAGAAAAACATATCCAGTCTCTAGATGTGCAAAGCTGATATACGTAGACACTTTTTAAAGGAACTGCATTTGACTGCAGTAAAGGATGGTGTTGATTCAGGGGGCTTTATACTCCAAGGTGCTCCACACCTTGTGTGCAGATTTTTGTGTCGACAATTTAAAAAGCATTAAACTGTGTTCTTCACTTAATCATTTATTGGTCTATTATAAAAAAATTTTTTCCAATAGAATGTATTAGAACTGATTCTGACTTGACAAAATTTACTTTTGCAGAACGCTGTATGTTTAGTTAACTCAAGACAATGATCCATTTAAGTCAATATCAAATATCTCATAGATGATTATCATGAGCCAAACTCCATGTGATACACAGATAAGGAAAAAAAAAAAAACTAAAGTGAAACAAAAACTAGACTAGACCTCATTGTTAAGCATGTTCATGTTTTAGTCTGACTCTAGAGGATTGAAAACAAGGCAAAAAAGCTAAATGTGATGTAACAGGAGGAAATTAGCTGAATATGGAGACGGACAGCAGCAGCCAATGGAAGTTAAAGAAGAAGGTAGACATTCTTATTCTGTGATACATAACAATAAAGCTGATGCTCACTGATTTCTTCTTGTTTAGGTTTTTTAAAGTGCCAGAATCTCAGTTTCAAAAGCGATCCACATAGAGGAGGAGAGTTAGTTGGCATTGATGGCAACTAAAGTCCACTTTAGCATAATATTTAACCCCTTTTCAGACTTTTTAACATTTCTTAAGCTTGTTTGTCTTCTTTTTGATGAATTTCTCTTAGTGGTATGTATGATTCCTCATCACATCTTGTTAGGAATTCTCTTTCATTTATATTGTGTCAGACAACATTAATAAGAAGTGTTTTATTCATTTATTTCATTATTTATTTATTTTTTGTTTGCATCCAGATTGAAGCTGATGTTTGTGCACTCAACCAACCCCATACTCCATCAGACAAGTTGTTTCCAACTTCTTTTTTAGTGGTGGGTTGGGAGTTAAACCATGCATGGTAAAGGTAATGTTTGACAGAAGTGTAACAATTCCACTTATCAGCCCACATGCAGTCACTCATTTCTCACCACTCCTCTGCACATTAGACTCTCTTTGCTCATTGTAAGCCTTGCAGGGACACAAAATTGCACAAAGCTGAAACAAAGAAATTGCACAAAGAAATGTAAAGAGATGAAAATGAAACTATCTTCACTCTGCATATGCTTAAAGATCAGTCGTCCAGTTCCTTTTTCATTTAATTAAGCTGAACGCCTTCTAAAGCATCAACCTTCTGTTTACCTGTACGATGTCACTTATTCGGCTTGTGTGAGTAAATGTGCCAAAATGTGTGGAACAGAATGATTCACCTCAGCTTACATAAAACCTCTGTCTATATTTAGCACCAGCATGACTCCAGATTTCTGCACCAAAGCTATCAGCCACACACTAAGATGTGCGTGGGTCTGCCATGAGCTGACTGCAGTGCTGGATTCACGCTCTGCAAAAATAACAAATAAATGATGCATGATTGTATACAGTTTGTTCTATGTGCGGTCGCTGGGGAATATTGGGAGCTGCTCTGGGCGGAAGTCTACATGGACATAAATGTTAAGGAGTTATTGAGGTTTAAATTAGCTCTTGGATTTTTTTTCTGCTTCCCTCTGGGGTTGAGGGACTTCATTTCCTACATCTCTAATGAAAACAAATCTGTTGCTCAGCATTAGATTACCGTTGGTGTTGCGTAGCTGAAACAGTGAAGCTCAAAGATTTACCACAGCCTGATGTTTCAGATAGATTTACCACAGCCTGATGTTTCAGATAGCCTTGATAGCTATATTCAAAGTTAAATGGTGATCAGATATTTCAATGCGTTTAATACATGTTTTTATAGTATCAAGTTAATGTTGGGATTGTTTATAGCTGATCAAAATCGCCGAGATTAGTATTTGGAAAGTATCACTAATTTGCTTATACATCAAGCTCTTTCTTAAAAGCAGCTGTACAGCATATGACTCTTTATGCAGATGTACTGCTTTTTATGTTTTCTTATCTTTCTTTGCAATGTATCTCTTCCTTTTTCATTGAGCAGTTTGGCAACTTAAAGGTTGTGAGCTTTATTCCTGCTCCTTGAGCAACAAGCGCCCTGCAAGTCTCCAAAATCGGTTTATGGAGAGGTGGATGTAGATGTTTAAAGGTAAAGAACGGTCTTTTATTTTTAGGTGGATCATCAAAATAAATGGTCCACCTACTTGTCAAACATTCTGGTGATATGTTTATGTTTATGCAAGGCTGTCCTATGTACTTATCCCTAAATAGCTATTTTTTTCTGGCCTGCGCACTTTCGGGCGTGTATTTGTGGTGAGCTATTGGCCAGTCATTGAAGCCCACCTTTCTAACCACGTTTTTTTGAAAATGGATAAGTGTTCAGAGAAAAAGTGTCTACGAAGTGTATGAGAAGAAAAGAAAGGGGAGAAATTACTGTAAGCGTGTATGAGTGATACAAACATCAACTTGTAAACAGAGTGTGAATGCGGAGAAATGGGCTCATGCATGCTCTCACACGTGTTAAATAGGCGTTCTCTCTTGGGAGCAGGTTACAGGGTTGTGCATGTGAATTTTTTTATTTATTTATTTTTTAAGTGGAGAGGGCAGGTCTTTTAAAAAATTAGAGAAAATCCTCCCTTATACCTTTAAGTACCTAATCTGATCAGTAAGCAGCATGTAGGGTTTGCCTCATGTCTACCTCGTGATGCTGAGGTTATTAGTTGATACAATAATGATGCATTGCAGCATCAAGCCACATCCTCACACACTTAACACATAAGCATGTAACAACTTTTGATTCACAGACTTAAGACCTTAGAACACAGATGCACAGTGAAACAGCTATCTAAAATATATATTCTTAATTACAAATACATTATGTGCTAAGTGTTGTGATACTGCACACATACAAAGCTAACATGTTATTGTCTATTTAACTTTGCTATGTTGACCTGGTCAAGTGTTTTTGCTTCGTTTCACTCTAATAGTGCACTGCCAGGCATTCAAACCAAGCTGAAAAAAAGTTGGAACCCAGGGGAATTTGGCTGTTTTGTCCCAGCCAAGGTGAAGAATAACCATGACAGCTTGGGGAGTACACTGTCATTGACCTGCCCTCTAGTGACAATGTGTGCATGCTTGTGTAAAGTGTAGACATGTGTATGCATGCATGACAGCATAGGTGGCCTTTTCCCAGAGAGTGAGATGTCAAGTATTGGTCTTTAGCTGAACAGTATGTCTTTGTTGCTGAGATATTCTATCCACGCAATGTTCGGATCATGCTGGTTGTCACAAAAACAGTTTAGAGATCCCTCTTCCCTTATTGTTTTGCTGAATAAATGATCTGGGCAAAGTTAAACACCTTTACCATTATTCTTTTTACTAGATTATACTATATTAAGTAGTGAATTTCTTAAGTTTTTAATCTAATCACCTGAAACTTTGAGACAGACTTGCAATATTATCTTTATTGTTTATTTGAGTACCTTCATGATTGATATAACGTTTATGATCACAGTTTTTTTAAATCTGTATTTGGACTGTTTTCTTACCAACAAACAAACAAAAAATTGTCAAGATTTTGCTTTTTATACTGAAAATATGTCTTTTAATTTGTAGACTAAAAGCAAATGTTTGTTTTGGCTACCATGCAGTATGCCGAGGATTTTTGTCCCAATCTGCTGTCCTCCTGCAGGAAGTAGACCTTCAGGCTGTGTGCTCTCTGCTCAGCCAAATCACTGCAGGCTCATCCTGTTAGCACAGTTAAAGTCTTTCAGGCTCTGCTGAATGCTCCCATTTGTTCCTTCACCTCTGATGGTTTCTCGTCAGTTAATGCACTTCCAAGCACTTAGAATCATCTGGCTTCATCTCCCGCTCATGCCTCGAAAACATCCATGTCTTTTACCCTTCATGTCACTTTGGAAATATGCAGTTTCTTAAAGGCTGAGTTTTAATTTTCTGGTGATTTAGAGACTATAACAAGTAAAATGCACAGGAATACATTTGTGTAGGTTTCCATTAAAGGGGAAAATGCTTAGTTCAGCGCAAATGATTGGGAATTTTTGTAATATTTTGTTAGCATTTTATTTGATAGAGTAACACAAAATAATGTATAACTGTGTGGTGAAAGAAAACTATACACTTTTTTCCTTAACATAGTAAATTGCATGTTTAGACTGAAGCTCTAACTATATGTTGAAAGTGTTTGTAAACATCAGTTTACAATTTGATTTTGATTTGAGCTGGCTAGAACGATTTTATACATTAAAATGCTTCCATCTCATTAATCCTTCTTTATGTCTATTGTTTGTCATTGTCCAGCGGAAAAGGAGATTTCTGCCCCAAACTCAAGTCTGCCAGGTTTTCTTCCACGGCTGCCTTCTGTTAGGTCCATAAATGTTCTATAAGCTCTGACTGGAGTCCCAATAACTTCTGGAGAGTGTTGTCCCAAAACGCATATTGCAACCACATTGTTTCTCTTTTAGGATGCTTCTGGGAATTATGCTGTATTTGTTTGTAAAAGAATAGTAAAATCCTCCTTCTCACATATAAAGCCTTAAATGGCCAAGCTCAATCTTATATCAGAGATCTGATTGTTCCTTATGTACCTTACAGAGCACTTCGCTCTCCATCGGCAGGTTTACTAGTGGTTCCTAGAATTTCTAAATTAACTAAAAGTAGAATGGGATGCAGATCTTTAAGTTATTAGGCTCCTCTCCTGTGGAACCAACTACCAATTTTAGTCTGGGGGCAGACGCCCTTTCTACTTTTAAGAGTAGGATTAAAACTGTCCCTTATGATAAAGCTTCATAGTTACAGGGCCTCAGGTTATGTGCTATCTCTATAGTTATGCTGCAATAGGCTTAGACTGCTGGAGGACATAGGGACCCCTTTTTCATCATTCTGCTTAAGTTTATCTCTATTCTCCCACTCTGCAGAATTTGTTAGTTCAATCTCTAATGTTATGCTCTCTCTGCTTCTCTGCTCATAGAAGCTTCATCTGGTCTCTTCCTGTTTGTCTGTGACACAAATCATGGAGAGAGATATCAGCTGTGCTGCCATCAACACCTTTGTTTATAGATGTTGGAGCTTGGCCTGTTTTTCAGTGTAGGCCTGTTTCTCTGACTGTGACTGGCTTAAACTTCTTAGAATTGGACTTAGACAGAGTTTATTGTCATTTTGTACACACAGAGTGTATACGAAAAGAAATTGAATTCAGTGCAGCTCTCAAGACAGTTTTCATTTTTAAAGTGCAGCAGTGATATACTGTAAGCAGCAGTGATAAAACGTAAAGATAAGACTGGTATATGATAGACTGGCTGGATGTGCTCTCTTCATCCTCTGACATGGGACATGGGCTCGGAGCTCATCTGCCTGGCTCTGCATGGATGGGGCTGGTTTACAGTTGTCTCCTTGAACCCCAGGCGGCCTCTGCAGTTGGCCGCTCACACTGAGTCTGGTTCTAGTGGAAGTTTCTTTCTGTTAAAAGGGAGTTTTTCCTCTCCACTGTCGCTACAGGCATGCTTAGTGTGAGGGATTGCCTTTGGGTCAATGAGTTGACGCAATCAACTGGTTTTCCTTAGATAGAAAACTTTGAATCAATTTGACTGATCTGGTCTTATCTGATTGAATTGTAAAGTGCTTTGAGATGGTCTTGGTTTGTGAATGGTCGCTATGTAAATAAACTGAATTGAATTAAACTGAATAGTGAAAATGATAAAGCATTTTTAAAAATCAAATTCAGTTATCTGCTACTTTGTGTTAACCTGGCAAGCCAGATTGATCATGTGTTCCACAAATGTTTAATTTTACACATTTTTCACGCAAGGGCGTACACTGAAATCACAGGTCAGGCTTCCCACTGATGCCTTGGTTACAAAGTTTCTACTCGACAGGTAAAGTTTGGCATGCTATTTGGAGAAAACCATTTTTCATCACTGTTGGTAAAAGTTATCTACCTTAATATTGTTACTTTCCTGGGAAGATAAGTTCATTTATTTTGTAATTTGCATCGTTAGTAGTTATACGGTGGCCACAGATCCTTATTTACCCTGCAAACATATGCGTGAGATGAGATTTTATTGCATCCCTGCAGATCCTCCAGGAGAAATAAGCTCGCTCATTCTCACACATGCATTAATAGGCGTTCTCTGTACCCGGGAGCAGGTACAGGGTTGTGCATGTGCATTTTTTTACTTTTTTAAGGGGAGAGAGTGAGTCCTTTTGAAGAAAATTGCGAAAAATCCTCCACTATACCTTTAACTTTGGCTGTGGGCAAAGCAGCTCTTGTTTTTGTCTCAGCTTTATGTTCCGCCTTAAACCATGATGTGATTAGCTGACCTGTTTTTGGTTGGTCTCAAACTATTGACACAGGAGCAGGACAAGATTATTTTTCAAGCAAGGTTAACATTGTTGCTCTATCCCTTACAATTTGATACAAACTTTAAGAAACAGAAATCATATAATCAGGAGGGTTACAGTAAAGCTGTCTTAAACCTACTACAATTTAAACTAGTTACCTGCTAATGCTACCAACGGTTAGTGCTGCCATGTGAAACCCTTAGCTACTTCATAAACAAGCAGCGAAAAGTGAGTTTTATGCAAAATATTTATTAGAGCCCCTATTTCAAGTTGTCAAAAACAAGAAAAAATGTTGATGTCCTCATAAACAAAACAAAACAAAAAATAATAATAATAAAGGGACCAAGCTGTGGGAGATGATGATTCATGCCTCATTCATGGCTATATAGGAACAATGTGCTCATGGGAGAAAACAGAAACATGTTCTTCCTATTTTAATAATCATAAAATAACATGCTTCGCAAGCTGTTTTCCTTTCTCTTTTCTGAATACAAAGCTGTCAGATGAAACATTGTTCCAAATGTCAAAACTACATTGAAGGAAATGACAACAAGCTCAGTGTGATCGGGGGTGTGTGTTGCTTATAAAATCAGCAAATGAAGCTATTAGATTCAGTCCAGGCTGCTCTTATAAACACAAAGGGAAAATATTCCTCGCTGTTTTTCCAGCAGCTTTTACATTTTACAGTTTGAGTCGTGTTTTATTTATTTTTTGCTTTGAGATCATTTTATTTCTAATGACCTAAAACATGTACTGGATAACATATTTTTCATATTTATTAAGAGATTAAGCTCACCATAGTCATTTTCTTCTCCACCTCACCTACTTGTAAACCGACCAATGAATATCCTTCGAGAATCTAAAACCACTCTGTGGCAGAACAAGTCTCTTTTTAATTTACCACACCAATTAAAAAACAACAACATTGTAATTTCAAAAACAAATGTTTTGGCATCCATTTGGTACACATTATAATTTCAGCTTTGTTTTTTTGCTAGTTTTTTATCTTTTACTTGATGTGCACTCAAAAGCTGCGTCAACGAAATAAATGGCTAGGGATTTTGTAAATTCAACCAACAATGACTGAAAGCAGCTGAAAGCCTCACTTTTATTTTGCACACAAAATTTGGAACGTGTGATAGTTTATGGTGAGGAAGTAGAATATTATGCACTCTGCAAGTTCACCCTGCAGCCTGTGAGGCGGCCTAACCTTTATCAGTGGGCCCAGGGGTTCTGTATAAGTACAGACCATTTACAATTTAACTATGCTGCAGCAATGTAGCTAAAATGTTAGTCTATATGTTTACTTTACAAAAATAATATAATTTGGTACTAAAGGGTCTTCTTTTGCAAAAGCAAGCTATGAAATATTAGAAAGATAGAACTTGTCCATTGTCTATCAATTTTGAGCCTCAGACACCCAGAATAATGGGTCTTTGGCACAGGAAACTAACCTGAGTTAAAAGTTTAGAACAAATGTGTATTAAATGTCTCCTCAACATTGAGAGATAATGAAAATGAAATGTATCCTTTTAAAATGGCTACTTTACTGCTAAGTTGTGGCAGGTTTGCAAATGCTATTTCATTAATTTCAGCCACATTTCACTGCAAGCCCTGTCCACCCTAACTTGGATACTTTTTTACTAGTTTTTTACTTTATTCCTTGTATTTGAAGGTTTCTAATATGCCTTTTATTGTAAAGTGTACATAAATGTTGACTCTATTTCCAGACATTATTAAAACCAGGACAAAAGCTCGCATGCATCCCAGTGGAGCGTATTTCAGGCTTTTCCATATTTATTGAACTGTTTCTGGATTTTGTTTCCATTAAACAAAAAAATTATATTTTAATTGTTAATGTCAAACAAAAAGCAAATTGTTTTGGGAGAATCTTATGCCTAGCTCGCTTTAACGCAGCTTGGGATTATACTCTTTTAAATATTGCTGTGATTAATATTTATATTATTGCCTCCTGATATCTATTTAGTAATAGTAGTATAAATGAGCTGCGGACCACACGTCTTCGTTACTTCCTTTTTCTGTTATTTTACCTGGCTCTTTCTTTCTCTCTTTTCCTATCATTTGTCTGGCTTCCCCTTTGAGACATGTATCTTTGCTGTTTCAGGAGTATTAGTCTGCTTTTCACTTTGCAGTCTAATTATCTCACTCTTTCCTCCCTTTTAATGGTTTGATAGAGTCCTGCCGCCTTGAAAGAATGACCACAGACTTTCAATGTTTTATTATTAGACAGTGAATCTTCGTTTTGATATTTAGATCACATTTAGTTAATTTCTCAGTGACGTGTTTTAATGTTGATGTTATTACTTACTGAGTGATACTCTATTCTTTTTTAATCCTCTCATGTTCAAAAATGAATCACATCTGCATCTTATATGTTTTCAATAAAGTATTTTTCTTTTGTTCTTCCCTTTCCTCCATCCTTTTACCCACACCAGTCCCTCTTCCTATTATCCTTCTACCCTACTGTCCATTTTCTAGTCACTCCTGAGATATTTGCTTATTTTTCAGGTTCGCTTACATTTCCCCCCTCAGGTCGGATGAGTCAGGTACGACCAAGTCTCATAACTGCATTCATTTTCTTTCCCATATTTGAATTTATTTACTTATTTTATTTTATTTTTTTGAACAGGCATGCGTTAAGCACATGTGTCGTAAATAAGAGGGAGTTTACTGAGTTTTCATTTGTGATCTATTTTCTGCATGCAACATATTCAAACCAAATGCTGTAACTTTAAATCAGTGTTGGTGTCTATGGAACCATGCAACCTCAGAATGAATATGTCCACTATGAACAACCCTAAATATGGTGCATTATGGATATGCCACATGTAATTTTATGGTGAAAACAAAATCCATCTGTAAGCTGTTACTTGTACTGAGATCAAACACTTCAGCCTTGCAAAGTTAGATATGTCATAGTCTTTGTTTTTTGTCTTGAATAAATGCAACATATATCTTCCCCACCTTTCCTTGAACTCACACTCAGGCCACAGCAGTGTCTGTTGGGCCCCACTTTGCTACTTTCTTGCATGTCATCCTGATTGCTTGGATCAATAAAAGGCAACTGTGTAATAGAATTAGGCTCTAATGAAAAGTACAAACTAGCTTTCTATTTCCTGAATTACTTCAGGGAGATTCGGGATAGGTAAAGTGCAGATTTTAAAATGAGATGGAGAATGAGGAAGTAAGTGCATGATCTCTGTGCTGCATTGTTACAATGGTGTGTAATTGATTGACTGAAAGTTTTATTTCCCAGAAGGGGACATTTATTTTCTCAAGCATAACACTAAACAATAGTAAAACAAATCCACAAAAAAACTAAAAAAAAAACACTAAGAAAATTAAAACAACCACAAACTCAATTAAATATATAGGTAAAAGCTATGGTAATCTAGATCTCACAGATCTGTAAGGAACATGTAGATAATAAAGTCTGTCTGCCTCAGGCAGAAAAGAGGAGTTATAGTACTCCTAACACACTGAGGCTGTAGTAGTCAGGAAGGAAAGCTGAGTTTATTAATGACAGGTCAGTAGGCTATTTTAAAACTGATCAGTATGTAAGGAGGTGAAGGGGAATACACAGAGAGGTTGCGCCTGATGAGAAAAAGTAAGCATGATCTGAAGTCCTTGTTTAAGCATTTTTTAATCAAACAAGCTACATAGAAATAAACAATAATTCTTAATTTTACTTTACAATACACACAATCTATAACATATTTATGTTTCAGGGCCTTCAGATGAAAGTGAATCTTTAGGATCTTTGATCTTAATGTTGTTTTGTGTCCTTCTGGATCAGCTGATTATTCTGTGCTGTATACTCTGTGCGCTCGTCACTATTGTAATAAAACTATTGACCCGACTGATGACTCAATGAGTTCATGTACAAGTGTCATCTTGATAACTCTTAAGGTGATAATAGCCTTACAAGTAGTTAATTAGCGGAAGACTTTCCCGGTGTGATCCTTAATTTATGAAATGTCCTTAGAAACCAAATTGCTGCGGCCCCTTGGCTTCTGAGGCTCTTCAGTCTTTCTCTTGTTTATACAGAAAGAGGAGCGGGAGCACACACAGCTGATTGGCTGCTTGGAGGCTGCTGAGCAAAAACCCCATTGGACCGGCAGGGTACCACCAACGCAATCAGAGGATGATTAGGCCCACCTGCTCCCTATAAAAGGCTCCAAGAATCATTAGGTAGCTCTAGGAAGAGATTCCCAGTTTGCTATATTTTAATATCTGATAAACGCTAATAATGATAATAAGGCTGTCTAAAGCACTGATTTGATGGCCTATTTCATTTAAAAATAAAAAATTTAAGATTTTAATCTTTTTGTTTCATTTGAGAGTTTTCATTTTCAATTGTTGCTTATATATTTTCATCAATATTACATTACCACTTTACCCCTTCACATTATTTGTCAAAAGGCTGAGTAATGACTGGTTACCCTTATACAGTAAAGTTGATCGTGGTTTTGAACAGCCACTGTCTTATGACATATGGTCTTTTCATGTTCATGCTGATTAATTTATAGATTTACTTGCCAGTATAATAGTAATTTAACTTGCTGCATGTAAATGAGGAAAAAAAGTACATTGTTTAACTGTAGGTCCCAAGCTACCAAGCAATGCCTTGAATTTTGGTTCCGCAAAGCCTGCATTTCCTTTAGCTAGCGCCGTGTCCGCAGTGATTTCTGCAACACCTGCGGGAGGTTCTGCATTTCAAATGCACAGTGTTTACATCCTGGATCGCATCATCAAATTGGAGAAGCTTCAGCTGTGTCAAGCTGAAACCCCACTGATTTAAAAAAAAAAATCAGCAAATAGATTGAATGGTTATTGCTGCATTAGTTTAGGTTTGTGCAGTTCAAATGAAAAAAAAAAAAAAGATCATGTGTGCTACTGTTTTTCAAGTTATTTTTTAGGCCATCCAGAAGTGAACTATCCCCCATTTAGCTCCGAATTGAATCAAAATTATCTACTCTATTTTTTAAGTGCTACTTAATTTGTCCAGGTAAAACTATCATTTCTGCTGATTTGGTTTTTATTTATGGCCGATGAAGCTGCATTCCAACGGACATTAGTGCTGCACTCAATTCAGAATATCAAGTTACTGCATAACATCACACGTGTGCATGTTTATCTTTTTTAGTAGCTGCAATGATTGTTTAATATTTAGTAAATCACCAGCCTCCTGTACTGTACTTGGTTTCCAAGGATGAAGATGTTTTATGGAATGACCCTGACCTGAATGACTGAGAATCTTCACCAGCATAAAAGTACAGGTTAAACTTACCATTAGGGACTGCTGCTAAATTGTTCTCGATAAACAACTTTTGAATCGTCTGCGCAGACCATACATTTTTGGAAAAGCCCCAAAAGCTCTGAAAAAAAAAAGTCCACTTTGGTTCATCCGGAGCTGCGTCTGGATGACGGTCGGATTTGGCAATACTTCCTTGTAAATCTACCCACACAGAAAGCACCAATGCTGGGCAGTGGGCAGTGACAGACTGGGGTCTATGCTGGAGGTTAGTGAGGACGATTAACAGTTCATGATACATGTCTGGCTGAACCACATGCAGAATCAGGCACGGACACAAACTAAAGCGAGGAGTTATATTGGAAAACCCAGCCAAGCTGGATGGGGAAAGGACTTGGAGTTCCTGGGGAAACACGGCCACCAGCTATGTAGGTAGATAGAGGCTCACACTGGAAAAGGCGATCATCTGAGAGATGTCAGAGAAGAGGTGGAGCAGACAGGCAGAGTGAACCAGAGCTGGAGATGGGAGCAGATAGTGAAGGTTGGCAACGAGTGAGCTTGACTCAGTCCTGGAGAGACTTGTTCCAATCCAGAGAGACGAGGGGGGGTAAATGTTTACAATGGGAACAGTTCTTTCTCGTAGAAGCTAAATGTTGGCTAGTACTTGTACCATAGTATGGGACAATCAGAAAAGGAAGAGATGGCTGCAGCTCCTTAAATCCCCAACAGATAGATGGGCAGATAGGTTTGACACCATCTAGTACTAAATTAAAATGGCTTATCTTAAAGCCACATAAAAACCTCTTGAGAGCATTCCTTATTTCTACCTTTGTTAAGATTATTTTCTTTTTTTTTTATTACAGTTTAAGTAAAAAAAAAAAAGCAGCTTCACCTACAAACAGTCCCTAATTGGTTGCCCCATTGTGATTTCACAGGAAGGATAAAATTTTTCAAATTCATCGATCACCGCTCTGCTCTCTCCATGCGGCTCTACTGTTTGAAAAAAAAAAAACTGAGCTCTAGTAGCAAAAAAAGAGAGTGGAGCAGTGAGCTCCCTCACCCCATGGGATTCACTGCTGGCCGCTTCCCTTTGTGGTTTGTATAGGAATTGTATGTGAATCCACCACACTTGCTGCGGACACCGAGTCTCGTTTGAACGCACTGTTCGGGTTATATTTGACGATATCCTTCAGATTAACTCAGTGGTCAAAGTATGCTTTTTCTGTTAAGACTCTTTTCAATCACTAACACAACTTAAAAAAGCTAGTCATGCCTTTGTTAGCTTTAGGGTGGGCTATTGTAATGTGCTTTATTATGAAAAAAGTAAGTACAACCTGCATAAGCTTAGCCTGCTAGAAATTAATTTAAACAAAGTGAGCTTTATCAGGCTAGAACCAATCAGATAATCACGGTTGCCATTAATGTTTTTGTAATTTTGTAGTCCCCGAAACATGTCAAGCGTCAAAGAAACTCTCCAGTGATCAATTTCTGTCAGTTCTTCTTAGAAAAAGGAGGATATAAGGTGTGCTTTATGTTCTTAACTTTCCTTGTCGCATTACTCCATTGCCTTCAGCAGCTTGTTGTTATGCTCGCAGAAAAGTGCTGTTGTATTAAGGATAATTCTGCAACTTTGAGTAACACATTCTAAAGTGTTGCATCTCATGCTGTAATCGATCTGGTCAGAGTCGACAGTGATTTACAAAACACAATTACACTCTGTGAAACTGGTTTGCCAGGCTAGCATAAGACTTCATCTGGTACAAGATGCAGTTGCCACATTTTCCTCCAGTGACCCCAAAAGCACAGATATTACCCCCATTTTATTTTTTCCACCACTGTCTTTAAGTACATTTCAGGATAGACTTGGAAGTCTATAACTTTATCGCAACAATCAAATTTTCATGGCAAGATTGAGCTGTTGTATTTAAATGTAAATCCTTTATTGTCCCACAATCCTCTTGTGTGGGGCTTGAACTCAGAAGCTCTTGGACCCAAGCGCAATCCTCTAATTACTCGGCCACCACTCCCCCTTAAATCACTGTGGGTTTAGTTTCTCCCACATGCTATGAACACATCACTTGCTACTCCTCCAAACCAGAAAACATTCTGGCACACACAACAACTAAAATGTGCTTTTACTTACGTCGACGAGTCAACAACAACTATGGCGACAGCAGGAATTTCAGCTAAAAAAGAAAATGAGTCTGAAGAGGACCCATATGAGCTGGTTCCGAAAAGAGAACAGCCCTGGATTAATGATATGTCAGTGGTTTGGATTTGACAAGAAGGATAAAGAACAAAATGTGGTAATTTGCAAAACATGCCGAAAAACCATTGACAAAAAAAGGTAGCAGTACCACAAATGTATTCCACCACTTAAAAAGTCATCCAGTGCAAAACACAGACTGTTTTAAAAGAGCACAAAAGGGCCCCTATTTATTTCAGGTTTATTTTGTCTTAGATTTTTCCTTGGGGTTCCTTTTGGCCGCTGAGATGTTCTGTTTTAAGGTCCAGTGTTGACCACGATCGATCTCCAATGTTGCAATAATCTAATTTGTGAAAAACATATATTTGCAGCTAATTATTAAAAAATGGTTCGAATAAAACATTTTAAATACATTTTTCATTTGCAATCAATTTTTCAAACAAAAAAATGACATGTAAATTTGACATATACCAATGCAACTTTAGACACTATGTGGCTAAAAACATTGTTTTTTCAAGGTTATTTGATCATATTGTGATATATATTGTGTATCGTGATATCGCCCAAAGGTATCATGATAATATGTCTTCTTATCGCCCAACCCTATTCTCAGCTGTTTGTCTCCAAATTAGGATGTGATGCTCAGCTGAGCATATTATTCTACCAGTCTTTTGGATAAGATCTAAAAAATAAATAAATACATTTCAGTGGGTAGCTGCATGGAGTTTGCAAGTTCTCCCTGTGCATGTATGGGTTCTCTCCGGGAACTCCCGGCTTCCTCCCACAGTCCAAAAACATGACTGTTAGGTTAATTGGCTTCTCTGAATTCTCCTTAGGTGTGTGTGTGAATGGTTATTTTTCCTGTTTGTCTCTGTGTTGCCCTGCGATAGACTGGCAACCTTTCCAGGGTGTACCCCGCCTCTCCCCCATAGACAGCTGGAGATAGGCACCAGCACCCTTTGCGATCTCGCTTGGGATAAGCGTGACGGAAAATGGATGGATGGCTCTTAAAATTTGGCACTCTTTAATAACAGAACTGGGCTTAGATAAGAGTAAAAAATGTCTATTTCAACCAACATTTGACACTTTGTTATTGTTTAAGTGTGGTACTGTACATGTGACACTTATCTGGATGTGCTCTACCAGATAAATACATTTTTTTTCCTTATATTTATTCTTTTAAAACCTTGTTATGTGTTTTCACTTTGTCTACAGATTAAAGTAGTAATTTATCATCCTTTTTGATCTTTTGTTCCAACTTGTTTTATTACGCCATACATATACATAAGTACACCAGTGTTGGGCAAGTTACTTCCATAATGTAGTTCATATTACAAGTTATATTTGTTAGAAAGTGATAAGTTCCTTTACAATACTACCATGTGTAAAGAATAAGTTAGTTATATATTTGATTATATTTGCTACTTTCGCCAACAAACATTTAGAATAAGGCTTACAAAATGGAGGTGCATATTGTCATGAATAGATGAATCGCAAACATGTAATGACATAGATCATTAATAACCTTTTCACAACATGACAAGCTCTTTTTTTTATGCCTAATTTATTATCTCCTGAATAAAGCCTGGCAACACAAGGGTCAACAAAAAAAGTCACATTAAAATAGAACATGACAGTAATAAATACAACTTAAAATTTAACTTTAACATTCATTTGTGCATGGATACCCAATTATTTCTTGTGCTGTTGTTTTAAAACTGTCTTCTCCTAATATAAAACACGTCTTCTGACAAAGCTTGTCGTTATTCATGCAACTTATAGAAACCAACCGTTTGTATTGTAACGTGTTGCCTGCCTTAGCAACTGTAATGATTTTAGTTTTTTTCTTTTTTTTTACTACATTACACATTACAAAATGTATTTTTATATTTATATGTGCATCTTGTGATAATCACTAGATGCATCATCTGGTTGGCTAAAAATGACTATATTAAATAAAAAGTTTATTTTCTATTTATTTAAGTCATTTCTCGGAAATTGCAAACAATGAACAGAGTTTTTTGTTTTTTTATCGGTATGATGAAGTCCTGCACTCCTCATCCCTAACCTATTGCTGTACAGTGTTGTTGAGCTGTCTGAAGGAAATCAATAAACTGTTTCAGAGGCAAAAAAAATCCTCGCAAAGCAGTTTGACCAGACTGTGTTACCCTGAAGGACTGTGCTGATCAACTGTCTCTGGTGTTCAGACATCTAACACCTTACAGGAGACATGCCATGTGACACCCTGCTTCGAAGCATATCCATCATAATTTCTCCCCCCTAAAATATAAGAAACTTTGGATTAAATCACTTCCGATCTATGATCCTGGCCTCTGTGATAGTTATGTGGTAAGCTTAAATCCATCAGAGAACTACTTCTGGATCCCCTGCAGCTTGACTAAACACCCGACAGGTCTGTTAATAATGCAATGAACATTGCTCTCTACTACATTCTTCAGCAGCTGGATTCCCCAGGAAACTACACCAGGACCCTGTTTGTGAAGTTCAGCTCCCCTGGTAACAATATCATACTGGCCCTGCTGTAGGAAAAGCTATTCCAGCTAACAAGCCTGAATTCACCTGCTGTTGGTTCGCAGACCTCCTGATGGAGGCAGAGCTTCTAACCCTATACATCTCTGATTCCAGGACTGTCAGCACAGGCTCACTTCAAGGCTGTGTTCTTTCCCCTCTGTTCTTCTCAACAACTTTGCTTCCAGTCAGTAGTTCATCAAGCTGCTAAAGTCTGCAGATGCACACAACCCTCGGTAGATAAGGGAGATTAGTCATCTGGTGTCCTGGTGGAGCTAGAAAAGTCCGAGGCTCTATTCTTTGAAAACAGAGGAAATGGTTGTGGACTTAAAAGAAGTACAGGCCTATGTCCAATATTATGGAGTGTGATTCTTTACTTATCACTTTGATTTATTCAACTTATTGATTAACATTATTGCTCTAGACCTTAAGTGGGAGCACAATATCCCCTGCTTTACTAAGAAGGCACAATAGAGGGCATGTCTGAGAATTAGAATCCCTTCATTTAGAAACATTAAATGTAATAATAGCAGCTCTTGAGGACAGTGTCAAGAAAATGAAAGTGCAGTTCAAACAAAATGTGATTAATGTAAGAAAGGATGTTCAAGATATTAGAAATATTACACTTTATACGCATTTATATTCCTCTGAAAGAAATTGTCATTGCTCATGTTTGGGTGAATTTGGGGAGTTTAGGCAAACTGCAAACTTCTGGAAGAAACTGTTTTTTTGTCTGTTCTTGTCTTTAGGCCCTGAAACGCCTAATAAGGGATAAGGTTATGAAGCAGTTGCCACAAGAACAATCTTCCTTCTCTCCAGAGTAGTGCCATAAACCATGATATTGATGTTGAACATCAGTGTTCATGCAGGTGTTCTTTACAAACTTCAAACTACATGCCCCACCTCTGAAAGACACTGCCAAAACAAAGCAAATCCTTAGCATTTCTGTTGTGCTTGCTGTAAAGGTTTGAGATCCCCACATTTCATTCTCTTTTCAGTGGATCTGCCAGGCTACATGGATGAATACTTCTTCACCTGCAAGCTTGCTCTACCTGCAGCTACTTCAAGAACCAGATAGCAGCAAACAAAAACTGCCTGCAATGTTCTTGCTTCAAGTTCACCACAGCCACTTTAATCCAAACATCAGAGAGACTGAGGAACCATGAGGCATCTGAAAGGACACAACTAGCCTCCCAGCCAGGTGATCAAGTCTTTGGTTGCCCTTAGCACCAGGAGAAACTCCTCATATTTTCTCAGTTTTATCAATTTTTCAGAATTCGAGGCAGACAGATTTCTCAAAACTATTATTCAGAAACGGATCTGCAGCGTGGGAATCTAAGGCAGGAACCTCTGCAGGGAGAGCACACAGGTTAGTACCATGTCTATATAGTTCTTATAGTTGTTACAGGTGTTATAGTTCAGTCTGTGTCCAGAAAATGAGGTTGATTCTACCTGGTCGGCTGCCAACAAGACCTGGCAGGTGCTGCCCAGAGAGTCCAAGACCCTGAAGTCCCGGAGGTCGGAAAACAGGCAGGAGATCAGAACCAAGCAGACAAAGGTAGGCAAGATAATACAGAGGGTGAAGCCAAGGCTGGTGTCGAGGACGTGCTCAGGATTCAGAGCCAGGAGATCAGAGGTCTAAAGAGTTTCCGAAGGGAAATCCAGGACGGTGTCAGGAATCAGTTCCAAGTTCAATAAACAGACAGAAATGCAGAAGGAGGTGAGGACAGGTCAGACAAACAAAACAGAATCGAGAAAGTCAGGCTCAGAGGTCCAGAGGCAGAACGAGCCAGGATCAGGCAATCAGAACAAAATCAGGTACGCTAGAGAACTCTCACCAAAGGCTCGAATGATCTGGCACTGATGGCTGGTCTGAAGGCTGATCAAATAGAGGCTGGATCAGGTGGATAAGATGAATGGTAATTAGAACTGGGGCGAGATAAGCAGGTGAGTGAAATGAGTAATCAGGCCAGACATCAGTGCAGAGATCCTGACATTTTCTTGTGTATACATAGTGGTCACTTAGGTTTAGTTGAGTTTCATTACAGTTTAAAGTTTATTATTGTGTTGGAATTGAATTAAATATCTTATGTTTTGAATAGAAGTTTTCATGAATTAGTTCCATCTGTGTGCAGGGTTAACTGTTTAAAACTGATCTTAGCTTGAATCTCACTGTCATCTGTTTCATCAGTGCAGTTTCTGTGATATGATTGGATCTAAATACAGACTGGAATGTGCAAATTAATTTTTAACTAATAAATAGGTTTTAAGTTGTCATTACACTAAATTCAGAAGTATTTAAAGTAAGAATAGTACGTTGGATTACAGTTCATATAAGGTGTTTGAACAATTTATTTTTGTAAATCAAATTTCACAAAAAGCAAAAATAAATCTATCATGCGCCGAAAATTTTCCATTTGAAGAAGAATAATATGTGTACATCTTTTTAAAAAGGGCAGATACATCTCAAATAATTTTAATGCCTCAATCTCCTGGGCTTGTGGGACATTTTTTCCTTAACATCCATCTCACTAGTTGCAGTTCAGCAAGGGATGAACAAAAGAATATTATGTACAACATAATGGTAAGGCATGCTGTTGCTTCCTTGATAGTTAGTTTTGGTCCTGTCAATGAAGACACATGGCAGGAAAAGGAGAAGCAACGACAAAACATTGCTAAGCGAGAAGAGATGACTGAAAGGAGAGTTGTTTCAGGACAAAGGCAGGTTAATGAAGCAGCATTTCAAAACAGCTGGAGGCTGTGCACAACTGGCATCTCGGTAGAAACCAGCCTTCATTCAAACTGACATGAAAGATATCAAAGTTTTTCATGATTTTGTCATTGCATACAACTGACTGTATAAGTAAATAACCGTATATTTGCATTCCTATAAAATACCTCTCACCTTAACTTTTTTAAATTAACCATCTATTTATCAGCATTGGTAAACAAACAACATTTAATAGGCAAGCATAATTGATTATAACAATGAGTTCCCTTTGCAGGTATCTTAGGAATCAAATAGAGAATCTCTAACCTTAGTTACATTAAATTAACCATCCATTCCTGTCTCTGCACGTATTAATATGCACAGCACATTGAAAGAATTTATCTCAGTACTTTCATAAATATTTATATTTCATTTCCATGATGGACACTTGGTACATAAATCCTGCCTTTGAGTTACTGCCTCAAATAAAAAAAACAACAAAACAAAACACCCAAACTATATGTGACTCACAATGTTTGTGCATTACTGGATTGTTTTGTTGTGATGCCATGCAATGTGACATAAAATGACCTGATGTGATGGGATGTGTTCTGGCACTAGACGACGTGATGTTTTGTGATGTGATGCAATCTACAAGTCTTATTCTTTCCATAGAGACCAGCAGTAGCAATAGGAATGCCTGTCACCATGAAGCCGTCACTGGTGCACTGCAGCCCTCGATTTTCTTAAGCTGATCAGTGTGATTCCTTTTCTTAATGTGTTATGTTTCTTAGCCTTATGAGTTATCAACCATTATAAAAATGTTGCTAAGACATAAAAAGTCAAGGCTTTCCTCAAAATCATCCAATCTTGCTTTTCAAAAGAGTAGATATGTAAATAAATATTCTTTAACAAAAGGATTATTTTTCAGGTGTCTTTACTACTTGCTTACGACCCAATTCAACTATTGTACAACCCCTAAGTACAAGTCTAGACAAAGCACACCAGTCAGCAAATATTCCCTCTTTCAAGTGTGCTCCTGAGACCTTAATTATTCACCACTTATGAATAACAGACTTTACCTCAAGCTGGCAACTGGGGGTATTTTCGAATGTAGTGGCTTGAATTAGTTATAACTTCAGAATGTGAAAAACATGCAGTTTTCATACCTTCTTTTTATTTCTTTTTTTATTCTTTGTGGTCTCATGCTGAGAAGCTCCAAACTGACTTAATTACTGAAGATAATTAAGGTACTTTGCAAAATTTTTACCAATTTTACTCAGCTTGTTATATTGCAATCGAAAACTCTAATTTATACATAAGTTTTTATGAATAAGAAACTCTAAATTTGCAATGTGTTCTTATTTAGCCTTATTAAGAAATTAATTCATTTGTAGATAGTCTACCTGTGTGTAATTTATAGTCGGTATTAACAATGTTGTTTTGGGAAGCTCTTAGAGGTTTGTTCAAAATTATTTGTGAAAAAAGAATTGCAACTGAGGTATAAATCTGTAGAGAAATTACAAAAAAGGATTAGATCATAAAAACATCATACAGAGTTCTAAACAGATCAGACACAACAGCAAACCTACAAATAAATGGCCATCCGCCTAAACTGAAGGGTTGGGCAAGAAGATAACTATTTTACCCAACAGCCAAGTGACTTATAGAATGGGTATTCTGAGTCCTTAAGGTTTAGGGTAATGGTCCTACATAGGACCTATAAAGGAGCATTACCATTAGAAGTTTAACACAAAATCTGCCTTTATGGAAGAGTGGTAAATAGAAATCTATTTTGAAAGAAAGGCATAAGAATGCCTTTTCAAACTTTTCCACCAATCATGAAGGATAAGAGACAAATCTGATGAGAAAAATGCTCTGATCAGATGCAAGCAGAACTGAACATTTTGACCTACATATTGAGTGCTGAATTTAGAGGAAAACAACACACATTATGGCCTACGCTCCCCTTTCACAGTTAAACATGGTGGTGGCAGCATTATGCTTGTTGGTCTTTTTTTATCGCAGGGTCAGGTAATTTGATCAGCATTGATTAAAAAATGGAGGGAGTTTCCTACTTGGCAACCCTAGAAGAGAAGCTGTTTAAGACTGCAGGCATCTCTGAAACTGATCCGTGCCACGTTCGGACCAAGCTTGGATAACTTAACAATGTTGCAGTTGGTTCCTTACGACCATTTTCCCATCATACTAGCACCATTCTTTTCATCCTATCGGCGGTCCACGATACTACAGCTCTCAGGATCAGCATCAGTCTCTGCATCATCCCAGGTCACACCACGCTCTTTTGATGCCTGAACTGTGACTGTGCCGAGCCCTACTGTTGAACTAGTGCTAGATTTAGCGCGGTGCGGCTGTTTCTGACATGGTCCAGTTCAGTTGCTTTGCATTTACCCTCAACAGTTATCTCGATTACCGTGCTTGGACCATTCACGGCACAGTTTCAGAAGGGTAGTGTACAGTGATTTGGGCTATATTGAGACTGGGGAAGAAACTCACTTCCCAGCATTACACAACACAACACAAAAATATAAAACAGAATGATACAGATCAAAGCAAGTTAGTGCACTGTTTTTTTTTTTCAATAAATGCTTAAGCTTAAATTCAAAATAGCTTTTCCAAAAGTTCTATCTTCATAGACTCTCTCATCCAGCGGGAGTGTTTAGTTAGCAAATTATATAAAGATATATTCTAAAAAAATAAGAGCAAAGTTAAGATTATATAGGGGGTTACTTTAAATTAATCTTGTGCGATCTACTGAACACATTGTAGTTTTAGGGAGATTTATAAGAGCAATATGACAACAATCTCTCTGTTATAAGCTGACTTTTTGTTATTATCAAAATATAAATCATTTTAGAATAAGAAAACACTGCCCTAAACTTAGTTTTAAAGAAACTTTCAAAGTCCGGTAAAATCATTAGTAAAGATGATGTTAATTCAGACAAATGTAGGCAGAGAAAGATTGTCTGCACTGACACAATTTCAGCACACTGGACAGCTCCAAAGAGTGGCCCTGCTGACTTTTTAACTCTCTGTGGGACTAAACAAAGGGCAAAATGGGGTGTAAGGACCTGGCTGTGTGAATTATTTCCATCAGCAGGGAAAGGTAACCTGCAAGTTAGGTGGCGCTCATCATAGAATATTTCTGAAAGAAAACCTGTTTTTTTTAGGGCAAGAAAACAAAGACTTGGGTGAGGTTAAGCTCCAAGAGAACTGTAACCCTAAACAAATAACTTGAGTTAAAATCGACGAATTTATGCTGAAATATATTTATCTTTTATAATAACTGTGTAGACCTCAATCCAAAGGACAATTTGTGGCAGGTCCTTAACATTGTTTGTCACAGATGCTCTCCTTTTAATCTCAGTAAAGTAGCCATTTTCCCAAAGGGGATAAACAGAAAAGCCAGGCTTTTGATGTCAAAAGCTGTTTAAATGAATATGTTTGAGATAAAAAAAGATGTATACATATACATGTTTTTAGTCAGACTTATTGTTATTGATACAAGATAAAAACTCAGCAGTTGACTTATTTGCCTACAACCAGTGAACCCGTCAAGAATTGATAAGGTATAGAGACGTTCACTGCGAAGCCCTTTTCAGCACATTGGACAGCTCTAAAAAAGCGGCTCCTACGTCTGGCACTAAAAAAAGGTAAATCAAGAAACCAATGTTCAATGGGTCGTTCTATCTCAACGACATATGCCCCCCTTCCTCTACGGTCCCTTGCGCACTTTTCAAACTCACCTCTCCTTATACAGCGTTAAGTCGCGCTCGCCGCTCCGATCTAGAGAGGACAGAAACCGCTCACAACAGTTTTTTTCCCTTCCTAACTATTCACCTGTTCAGGTCCCCATTACTTCGGTTCCGTAGTTTCTTTTGAAAGCCTAAAATGGTGCAATGTGTAGGGGGAAAAATGCAACATGATAAGTAAAGAGAGGAAGACGTGTAGTCTGACTCTTTTCTCTATTAAAGGCCTGTGAATGAAGGTTTAGAGTTTAACAATATTTAGCTCAGGTTATTTGATAAGAGTGATTTAATGCTGCAACACAAAACGCAAACCTTCTTTCACCATTATGTTCTTGTCTCTCTCTACCCCCCTCAGTCTCTCTCGTTCCCCTTGCGCACACTCGCGCGCGCGCGCACTTTCAATGGGAAATAAAAAAAATGGATTATGTTTCAATTTGTCTTAAACAAATCAAACCGATTTAAAAAGTGCATTTGATCTTCAGTGGAAATTAGTTTAAAAAAACAGATTTTGTTTAAAAAATATATTTATACATATTTGCCAGCATATTTCGGCTGCCGGTGCGCCCTTCCAACGCTCGCTCCACGGAGGGAATCTGAGCAGATGATGTAGTGAAGGCGATACTCTCTCTGAAAATGTAATGCTTCAGTCAGAGGGGGAAATTAACTGTTGCTTTATCTTTTTTTTTTTACTGACACGCCTTGTTTTTTGCACAAAACCTCTGGAAACTGCCAAGTTAATCAATAGCTCTCGAATGGAAATGGGATAGGAAAATGTGCAACACTTTTTTGGAGATGAGGGGACTACGAAGGTGTTCACCCTTTGTCAGAGATTGCTGGCTTCAATATTTTCTTTTTTTGCAGCGTGCAGAGTCAACGTGACCATGATGGAAAAAGAAGTGTTCCCAAATTCCTCTGCGCATACGGCTTAAAGTGCAACTCTGGTTATTGATTTTATTTTAAATCCACCGGCTCAGTTTGGGTGATTTAAAAAAAAAAAAGTTCGCTCAATGTGATTTAAATTATTCTCTTTTTTTTTGAAAATGTGAATTTTGGTGTGCACCAGCCAGAGGCTTTAACGCAGATTCAACATTTTTCACCGGGGGAGAAACGGGCTTTGCACCGCAACGACGTCCTCACTGTACTCCTCGCCAAAATGCCTCTGGGAGCACCGGATCCGTAAAGAAGCAGCTGGATACTACCCCTTCATGCTGTTCAACGGGCAGGTGCACCAGGGAAGGCAATATCTGCGGGGTTTAGTGCAGTAAATGCTGGACACACCTTTTTGAATGTCCGTCAAGGTAAGTTACCTAATGCCCATGCAAACACTTGCCTTTATACTGCAAGGGACTGTGGTGGTTATTGAGAACATGTTGGAAAAATCTGTGCATTGATGATGAGCTGAAACTCTTACTTGCAGTAGAAATTTGCAGATATTGTGATCTGAGAAGTGATGCCTATTTTTTAAGTTTTGCCACTGATGTTATGGAAAAGAGAGTAGAAAAGCAAAATCCTGGTAATAAAATTGTTGCTGTATTACCAAATACCAAAAAAGATATTTTCATATAGTCTGCAATGCCACAAATCAGCCCATAAAGACCATAATATCATCTTCTCCACTGCACATTTTGGTTTTAATTAGTTATTGTTGCATCTCTTAAAGTTAAGGCCTGGAATACAACGTCTGCATGGGGGATTGAGATTGAAACACCAAGAAAGATCTAATCTTTCCAAATAGATGTTTATAAGTAGAAAACTGCATCTTTCTGATGAGGATAAAAGTGATGTCACTCAATCTCTTTTTGTTTATCTCTCATTTAGCTTCTTAATTTATTTGACTAAAGAGAGAGCTGATTTCATCAAGTTCCTTATAAAATGTCCATGCTGCATTCCTTATGTTTTGGTGTCATGTTTTACAAAGTCTGGTTTATTCTGCATGTGTTTAGAATTTCTCACATTTGTTTGAACTTATCCTGTCCTTCATGGCTGTTTGCGGCTCAGCTGGTAGCTGTTCGGGGTTTGTAGCCCAGCCTGCGTTCTACCTCCACAGTACATGTGCTGGAATATTCTTCACTTGCTTGTGTGTTTTTTCTCAGGGTACTCCTGCCAAAGCGGAAAAATATGACTGTTCAGTTAATTAGTTGCCTTTAATTGCATGGACAAGTGAGTATTAACCAAAAATACCCCCCCCCCCCAAAAAAAAAACAAAAAAAAAACAAAACAAAAAACAAAACAACAACAACAAAAAAACAAAAACAGATGGGTGTTTTGTCTTGAAAAACACAGAGAAAGTGCTGCTGTATTTACCCTTGCTGCGAAGTGGTCTGCAATGGGAAGCAATTAAATAAAACACAATGTCCTGGCTGGCAAATGTGGAATAGAGGTAATAATGGTGTTTCTCTTGTTTCATAGCAGCAATATGGCTAAAGGTCTTACAATATTGAGCTGATTTTAGAAAGAGTTTTTCCAACTTGGTACTTTAATTTCTTAGATCATATTGTGCTGATTCATTATAGATTATTTTCCTGGCTGTATGAAAGCATATATGAAATATAACGTTTCTATACCATTATTTTGATTATTGCAATATATATATTGATGTAGATTTTTCTAAAAATGCTATAAAATATCTATTTTCATGTTGGCTAAGTCTATAAGTTATAATCCAGACATGTGCCTAACTATTAATAGTCTTTTGCATGGGTAAACTATGTATCTTTTTAAATAAAAGATAACGCAATTGGCTTCAGCCCAGTGGTTAAAACTCTCTTCAATCCAGCCATGCACACAGTAAACGAAAACTGAAATGAAATGAACTCTGTCCTCGAGAACATAGCATTAAGAAGAAAGGTTATTTATGTTTGTTCAACTCTACTTGGACTGACATTTGCTTTTGCACTTGAATTTAACCTGCAGGTATTCCTCTTAGTTTAACCACAGTCAGTGTTTAAAATAAGTACAGCTTTTAAGGCCAGAATACTTTTCAAATGATACTGATGAAGGTATTATAAACATTATTTTTTCCTGTTTATGCTTGATATAGGGTCAGCTTTGGGTTGGTGTAGGGATGGAGTTTTACAGATGTAATGGCTGTTGTTGGTAGATATTACTGGCAGTTTGAAAAATCTGTAATGATATTGTGAAATGTTGGGTAGGGTATATTAATGTCTATTCAGTTGCTGTTTGCTTTCAGAAGTAGACAGAAGAAACAGCATAATCAATTGTAAGCTGAAATTAATGTAGTGCTTTGTTACTTGCTATCTCTTGCTTATCTTTTGCCACTATAATATTAATGCTTCTATTAACCTTTCTTTTAAAGAAGGCTGATGACCAGAAAGTTTAAATGCTGTTCTTGTTTTAATACATTTGGTGAAATGGTAAAAACTGCAGGATGCAACTGGGACCATGTTGCCTATTTTCACTTTCCCTGCACTCGAGCATGATGCTTATCAGAGAAACACACATATGAGATCCATGCCACTTACAGAAAGAAAAAGAAGTAAAGTAGTAAAATTTACCATTTTGCATCAGATAGGGAAAAACATGCTTGTCTCTATTTTGTGTAGCAGGTCACAATGACCTGAAAGCACATCAAGCAACAAGCGATTGAAGTGCTGGAAAGATTGCGAAGCACTGAGCAGCGCATGACTATTTGGTTAAATATGGTAACAAAATTGAACACAAAGAGAATATGATGGGAAAGACAAGTTAGACTAAATAGGTGAGAGTTGCAGGAGATGTGAATATTGAGAGAAATAAAATAACAAAAGGTGGGGAGATGGGAAGATGGAATCCACAAAGAGCTGGATGGAGCGCAGAGAGCCCAAGTAGGAGACATGTGCATCTGCAGTGAATGCTGGTATTATTAGGTTAGGTGAAACGATCGGTTTATGCTCGACAATTGTGCGGTGAGGGCAGCCACATGCTGCGCCTTGAGAGTCTCCTGCGAAGGCCAGAACAAGTGGGGGGGAAAAAAGGAGGGAAGAAGGAAGAGGGTGGATCTGAGAAGAGATTTGGTAACTGTGGGTGTCAATACTCTATTAAGGAGAACAAAGAAATGAAAAGGGTGGAGGGACTAGCACTATATATGCCACTGACTGGATACTTGGTGGAAATCCTTCAAAGAAAAGGATGATTAAAGATGCTTAAAAATGCCTCAGCATTTAATAGTGGCTTCCTGTGTATTCAGTAGTACCTGACATTAAGAAAAAAAAACTGCAGTAGGCATAATTTGAAACAACATTAATAGACTTTAAAATGCTGTTTAAGGAATGACTGTAGTAAATGAGGTGGTCCTGACTTCAGGCCCACCTATCGCTTTCTCTGTGTGTCTCTTTCTTTCTTCCTGAAAATATGACTCACTATGAATGCCACTGGCAGGCATGGCTGTTGACTCATGAAAACTCAGCCACAGGCTCTGTTTCTTTTTCTTTTTTTTCTTGGCATACCGAGCATGATTGTAACTAAAGGTGTCCGTCAGTATGTGTGAGACCGGTATGGTGTTTATGGATCATTAAAGGAAAGGCTCCATGCAGATCCCTGAAGATGTAATATAAGCATGTCAGCTTGAAAGAGGGATGCATCGGGTAAACTTAATGAGAGAAATATAAGAAAAAGCAGTTACAATTGAAGATGTTTCTGTAATTATTTGTATTTGGTAGTGATTTAAAAAATAGAGATAAACTGTATTTTTCCTAGCCATTAATTTAAGTGATAATTTACTGTTTTTGCGGTTTGAAGGAGAGCACTGAAAAAAAGACAAACAGCTGCAGTTCTAGCAAAAAAACAAACAAACTTAAAAGTGATGCAATAAACTTATAAAATTATTATTATCATCCTTACTCTAGCATGATTGAAATACAATTTAAACAGTAGTTTATGCACTGACTGGACATTTTCATGGTATGTATTTAAAGAAACAAAAAAGTATTTATTCTTTAAAAGGATATCATGTAATCATTTCGAATGATTGGACATTAGATTCTACATCCTCCAAATCGTCCACTCCTGTCTATGGCAGGACAGTTGCATTATGTCTGTAAAAAGCAATGCCTTCATGCTCTTTCCCAGGTACTTTGATGTTTACATACAGCAGGTGAGCATGAGAGGTGACGTTAGGAGGAGTGATGGAGAATATGGTACTGTTCTCATTAATAAGATACCGTACTTGAACTCTTTTGGCCATCGATGTATGTCCATCAGCCTGTTCTCAGTCTCCATAGTATCCTGCTAACCTACTGGTAATGCTGGTCTCCAACACCTCCGTTAATGATCTAGGGTTTAACTGAGGTATGCACTAAAGGTTTATTTTAAAGATTTCACAGGACATCCTATGGGTTATCATCTGAAAAGAATGATATTAGCTGGTTGGACCACAAACAAGAACAATTGCTGTTTAGCTAATCAAAACTAAAAACACAGCAATCACTTACTTGAGATGTATATTTGAATTTTGCATGCCGTAAAATATTAAAAGTTATCCTAACTGTAACCACATAAAATATAAAAAATTAGCTAATATGTCCTGAGGTGTAGAGAGACCCTGCAAGAATAAAACAAAGAAGGCATTAAATATAAATATACATTAAATATAAATATATATTGAATAAAGATACACAAGCACACACAGAGACAAACCCTTCTCTCCGAGCATGAAAATACATTTTATTGGAATAACTTTTTAGTTAGCCAGCTTTTACTAAATTATGTTATTTTCATGTGATTTAATTCACTTAATTCTTAAATTGGTTATTCTATATGCATATTGTAAATATTTTTGATAATGTTTTATTGCACATTGATAGCAATCCATGAACAATAAAATATTTTCAAATATATTTAAGTTCCTTGGTTTGAATTCACTCTAGGTTCATTTTTTATCCAGTTTGCATGTTCTTGTGACTGTGTGGGCTCTCTCTGGGTACTCCAGGTTCATTCCACAGTCTAAAAAAGGTTACTGTTAGATGAATTCTTCACTTTAAATTTCCAATAGGTAATAATGTGCATTTGTTACTGTTTGTCTTTTGTTTCTGTGTTACCCTGTAGTGGACTGGCGACCTGTCCTGGGTGCAACCCTCCTCTCACCCAATGATTATTAGAGAAAGGGATTCTCTAATCTTGCACAAAAGAATACATTTATTGCTCATGAATTTGTGCTTATTTGTCTAAGTTATGTGTTTGTAGATTTTGGTGGTCTTTAAAAAGACTGAAATAGTGATAATGATCGCAATGACAAAAAAAATTTTTTTTTAAACAATCGTTTTTTTCCCAGTCTTTTCTTGTGAAAGAAAATTCAGTAGAATAGAAATTATTTGCTCAATCCAGTTTTTTTCCAAAATATGCCGTTTTTCTGTCTATGTTTTACAGTTTATTTTCCTTAACTAATGCTAGTTTTAGTGTGACATCTGTTTTCCACATTTACTTATACTGTAGGTAGGCCTCTGTTTGCATTATAACAGGCCCCCTGTGTGTCCTTACAGTATCAGATTTTATCCAGGAGCTCTCAGTCGGCATGCTCAGTGTGCTCAGGTCCGTCAGTGCAGACAAACCCAAATGTAAGCACAGTTCTCAGCAGATAATCTCTGTTGACAAGCAGCATTCACCTAGTCCCCTAACGTCCCAATTATAGATGAATGTATGCTGCACAGCAGTTAAACAAATGGATTTATGGTGAATGTTAAGCATTGGGACTAGATGTGAGATGAGACGATATGTGACAGCTGTTTACAATATTGCAGATTTGTCTTTTGTACTACAAAGCTTTGTTCTGAATATACACGTTGAAGTTGCTCAAAACCATAAAGACAGAATTGATCAAGCATATGAAAAAGGTAAAACACCTGGACTTGTCTATAGTAGGTATATATTTTCTCTTATTCCAATAAGGAATGTACATCCTTATTACTTCCTCTTTTAATGGTTGCACTGTTATTATATATATAAAATTTGAATTCTATAAACTATATTCCGTTAAAATAGGAAGGATTGCAGAACAGTTAATGACTCAATGAAAACAGCTGTGGATACAATGTAACTTGCCACGATCAGTGTGTGAATGTGTGAAAGAGTAATATACTGAATATAGGGTAAAGGGCTTTGGAGTCCCCTGACTTGAAAAGGTGCTGTATAAACACAGGCCGTTGACCATTTCCTTGATTGATCATTTGGAATTGACTGTTTTCTATTATATGGACACTGGAATGGATTGAATAAGTCTACATCTGAGTTAATTTATTAAGTAATATGTGGGCTTCACATTTGAAATCTAGTGCCACCCTGTAGCAGTAGATTTCTTATCTAGGCTGTCCCAGCCTCATTGGCTGTGACCCCATCCTGGAGAGTAATATTAGCTGTGCTGTTGACATCAACACCTTTGTTTTTAGATTTTCAAGATCTGCCTGTTTGTCATTGTAGTCCTGTATCTGTCTATATAACTGGCTGGCGACGCTTGTGAAACTGTTGTACAGTTGCCTTTGTATCTCTGCTTCTTTCTATATTTCTGCTTCTGTCTCCTTAAATCCCAGCCTGGTTCTCCTGGAGGTTTCTTCCTGTTAAAAAGGAGTTTTTCCTCTCCACTGTCACTAAAAGCATGCTTAGTGTGAGGGATTGCCTTCGAGTCGATGCAATCAACTGGTTTTCCTTAGATAGAAAACTTTGAATCAATTTGACTGTATGATCTGGTTGAATTGTAAAGTGCTTTGAGATTACATGTTTTGAATTGGCGCTGTATAAATAAACGGAATTGAATGTACTGGAATAAAAAAGGCTATCAAGTTCCCACCTTGAAGCTTCACTTTTTGTAGGTTTCTGGAGTCATGTGCAGAACAACTTTTCCTGCACATGTTATGCGCAATCACATCCAAAGAGTTGGCCTGCAATGTACTTACTATGGATACTTGTTGTACTGCATTGTAGCTGTAAATAATATTTTTAAGGTCAAATTATTGGAGCGCCACCTCCCAGAGTGGGTCTGATGAGGTGGCGGCCTTGCTATTTAACCAGGCGGCCTTCCATAAACCTCTTGAGGACTAATCTATCCCAGTGAACAAAGCCCACATGTAATGGACAAGCTGCCACTCTGCTACCAAGTCCCTTTACACAGAACCCATAGCTCTGCTATTCTGCTAACACAATACTGAATCAACTTGATTCCTATAAAGATTTTACATATGCATCGTCAGAGCACACATAATCAGATGGTAGACACTGCAATATTCAGAGGACAGAATGTAAGATCCCTCACAGCTGTTTTTAACAATTTGGATTAGGGCCCATCTGATTCTACTGATGCTGCTGAAATATTACATCTTCACCAACCAAACTGACCATATGTCCTGTATTATGGTTCTATGGTGTTGTGGTCACATTAAAAATTGTGATTTAAGCAGATATCTGGCTGCAGAAGCTACAGAGAGAAATGTTTGTTTTGTCTGAATTTCTGATTAGTCTTGCAGGCATTAGTTGCGATGCATCCCTAAGTCTCTCATGCACACTAGTTGTCCCTTGGTAACCGCCTTTGGCGGGCCTCTTTGGCGGCTGTTTTGTAACCTGTCAGGACTGACACCAGTAAGGGAGGCCATCTCAGGGCTGCTCTACCATCACTAAATCATTTTGACGGATAACACATCCCACCATTCAGTCCCAGTGTGCTTGTTATTTAAGTGAACCAAATAGTCCCACCTTGAAGATTAGTGACTTTTAGAGGTAGCTGTCATTAATTCCTCTTTTTTGCATGGTTAACTTAGACAGAAATATGAATTTTAAATCTTTAATGTATTTATAGTAACAATACTAATCTAAGCAAATATTTCTTAATAGATTGGTACTTTCTATTTGGTGCATTTGACATAACTACTGTTCAAGTTAACTTTTCTTTTGGGAATATATTATTATAAGGGACTCTGTTTGATTTTTTTATAAAAGTATTTGCCTAGCATTGTAAATTTAATTATTAAAGTATTTCTTTGTACTGATAACAGCAATGTTAATTAAACAATATTGCAGAGTTATAAATTACTTGTCCTCAATCAAACAGCTAGTAGTTGCCTATTATTTAGTCATACATACTCATACATATTAAAGCTGCAACACACAACAATCAACTCTAGATAATAAAGAAGCTCTGAGTGGTTATTAAAACATAAAATCACTTTGGTGCATTAACTAAATGTATCTTAACAAAAAAACCACAAAGTCTCATTCCAAGTAGCTTTATGGTGTCTGTTCAAGTGGCAGCTTTGAATAAGTTTAGAGACCCTGGGACGTATTTGGCTGAAGTCAGGGAGACATTTAACTCTGTTATCTCAGGAAAACAGTTCTGTGTTCTTATCTGCTTCTAAGTTGTTTTTCGGTATGGATGCAACCAAAACGACAAACACCTTCCCTACATACCAAAAAAATCTCTTTTATCTAATTGTCGTATCAGATGTTGTAGATGGAGTTAGAGAAAACCCACAGATTTTCTGTTTTTGTGTAAATAGGAGTGAGGTTTTTAGACCTTGGTATTCCCAGATATAGCTCACTGAGGTATAAGGACACTGTAAGTCATGTTTAGGCATGTTTGAAGAAAGCAAGGAAGCAGCTGCCAACATTAAGCCTCCATGGACTCACGTTACTGACAGTAATAATACTAAATAATACAAACTAGATTAGGAAGTTTGCTTCTGATTTTAGTAAAGCAAAATGTTGTGCTACTATATTACAGTGATGTTGTCGGTTAATATATGAACCCAATTAATATACCCTAGAATTAAAACATCTGTACTGTAGAATAATTTCAAAATACCCTCTGATTTTGACCGTTACGATTCAGTTATATTGATAGATTGCTTCAAAAAAGTCTGAACATGTTCTATAAGATAATTAAAAGTCTAGTTTACAGTTCATGGTTGGTTAACTGGTAGCAATCTGTGCATCGGTAGAAAAGGTGATGACTGCAGAGCTTGAGTGTAGAACCTGGAGTCACAAGACTAAATTATTATGACTGTAGCCTACATCGATTCATTGTTATCTCCTCTAAACCTAAGCAGATGCCTGAGACATTACATATCCTGCTTTGACCTAATAAAGAAATGATCAAGTTTTTAATAACTATAATGAACAAGTTATTCTCAGATGCATGTTATCGAACCTTCCTGTATTATTACATTGCCAACATTGTGAATTAAGGTCATGTACATTATACCTTATTTAATGCAGTACATTTTATTCTTTAAAATATGAAAACTCATCCTGTGATGATTTATATTAATCTCTCATTGTCTATCTATCTTTGTCTAACTATATTGGCTGATACCTAAAGTTGGTTAATGATTTGTAACTTTGAAGGGACAAATTTAGAAGAACTTTGTAAGGGGACAAACACAACCACTCCTGAACCTGACACCTCATTTTTCATGGCAATGACACTCATCAAGCATTTGTAGTTACTGGCAGTGTTTGTCTATTGTTTTGCAATACATTGAGAAAAAAACTTTTTCTAAATATTGGTAGAGAAGTTATACCAAACTGATGAATTCATATGTTGAAGAGAAATTATATAAAAGCTGTTTTTAATGCTACTTGGCATTCATTTGGTAGTCACCAAAATCCTTTTTGTTGTAGAGTTTTTAATGAAGTCCCTTGCTTATAAAATACTTCAAAGTGCATGTGTCAACACCAAGAGTTCACAAACTGTGAGATCACAAAGCAGATTTCAATTTAGATAGAATTTTTCATCTCAATCACTCATAATTTAGTTTTTTACTCTTTACTCCTTAGCTTCCTACTTACGTGATTAATTATATTAGATTACTCATCACCAAGAGTTTAGACAGCATTATTGCTCCTTTACACAGGGTAATTACTTTTCAATATTATGACTGAAGCAGCATTATGAACCTGCCATTTTAATCTTTAGAATCCATTTCATCACAACAAATTATTTTGTCATCATTATCACAGCCACTCCATCACCACTTTCAGCAGAAACTGCCACTGTTGGAAACTAATGGGCTGATTAATGTAGCTACATTTGTATTTGCAAAAACGGTGATGGCTCTGTTTGGAACTACTGACAATATGGGTGTTCAAGACACAGTTTGGTTTCCGGGCTCTTACACCACCTAACATTAATAGTACATGCAAGAATAAAATACAGGATATGTTGGACATCAGTGATAAACAAATTATATCCCTCCTTAAAGAAATAGTACACCCAAAACATGATTAGCCTTCATTTTCTACTCACCCCCATGCTGAACAACACTCTGGAGTACTTTTTTGATATCTCAAATGCATCTGGAGATCTGGGAGGCTTCTTGCTGTCTGCTGACATTCAAATAATGGAGGTCTATGGTGCCCGAGACAGAAAGGTCCATAAAAGTCCACAAAAAACGTGTCAATATTCCTCCATACTGCTCGTCCAATGTATTCCAAGTGTCCTGAGTGGGTAGCATCCAGAATTTACTCGAAACGAAGTCATTTAGAATGTTTTTAGAGCATAAACAGTAGTGTATAGGATTTCCTGAAAGCGCGCACATGCGCGTTCACGACGCTACGGAAGCCGGCAGACCAAACCAGATGAAAGTGCGCATTCAGCGTCTGCTCTGCCGATAATGCAAGCGTAGAAGAAGAAATGTGCTGTTTACCTGTGCAAAGAAAGAAACAACCAAAGAAAAATGTCTGAGGACTTCAGTGTTGAGGAAGAGCATGAGTTCTTTGCCGAGCTGAATGTGCTGGTTTGGTCTGCCGGCTTCCGTAAATAAAAAGTTGCAGAGAGAAGTTGAGTGAAAACACAGAAATATTGGAAATGCAGAAAGTTAACCAGAACACTACCTAACAGGTAAATGTTATTGTTTGTGTTAGGTTTATTCAATGATGATTATAAAATTAATGTGTGTTCATATGAAACATTGTGGAAAGGAGATGCCTCGCTCTGTCTTATGATTCAGTCAAGATAACACTCTGCCTTGTGATTCAGTCAAGAGGAGAGCATCCTGTCTTATGACCTGATCAACTATCCTGTCAGAACAATACTCTGTTTGTAACCATGTGTTATGTTTTGTTAATAAAAGACGACTGCAAGGAGAGGGGTTGGAGAAAGAGTTGGAAGTTAAGTTGGGCTCTTTCCACTCCTGCAGGAGCTGTTGTTGAAAATCCCTCACTGTGTATTCAGTCCTTCTTTTACGAACCTACATTTGATCATCTGATGTCTTGGCACTTCTCTGCTCTGCCTCCCACTGTGAATATTTGAGCCATTGGGAGCTGCGCATTGCTCTCCTGTGCTGTCAAATCGCCAATATAGGGCTCACGGACAAGACCCTATGTGTCTCAGGGGCAGGTTTAGATGCCAAGACAGACCAAGTTTAGGGTTTTCGCATGTCACCTGTGTAAATTCTCCATTCTCCATGTCATTGCACCTATGGAACAGGCTTAAATTAGAGGTAGCCAAAGTTTCACTCTTATAGTCTTTGTCAATTCACTCAGTTCGCTCTACAGCGTTCTGTAGTTGGATCACTGATGTTTTTAAGCAGCATGAAGGTTCATCCTCCTAAGAACATTTTATGTCTGATGTAAATCACTGATCAACCCATCATCCGCCTGGTTTGCTGGAGTCTTTTGTTGCGTATGGGTTATATTCAGCCAAAGGGATATCTCTGTGGTCAAATAGCCGGGGTGTATGATCAGTCAAATGCACAGTGAAAGGACCACATTGTCAGACATAGACTGCTAGAAGAGGTTGAAACATCCTAAGAAAAACTGAACAAAGTATTCAGATATTAAACTCATAAAAACTAAGAGGTTAGGAAGTAAATTTCAAACTTATCCCACATTTATTTGACCTATATTTTGTATAATTCAATAGAAATAAAAATGGTATAGAGGGAAAACAAAAAAAAACTGTCGATCAATTTTCAGTATTCCATAATTTTTAGTTATCTCTAACATATATAAAATATTATTTGTACATTTTAATTTTTTTTTATATCGTCTTGAACATCGTGATCACTTTCTGTTTGAAAGGCATACAGCAAACACACACACACACACACACATACACACCCATATATACTCACACAGGACTAAAGGTGCGTACACATTGAATTCTTTGAGCTGCAGTCCTGTAAATGTCAGTCCTCACTATGTCTATTTGCTGATAGGTTTGATTGATTGTTGGCAAAGCATATATACATATTAATGAATGAAGGCTGACAGAACGTGCTTGAATCATAGGTCATAAAGAAAAGAAAAATACATATTTACACAAAATAATAGCAATATTTTGCATAGCCCTAGACTTAACGGTAAATAATTGGTTATGACACTAAAGTTGAATAAAGGAGGTAGTAAAGCTGATAATTGCATTGAGAATAGGTGCTTTAGTTTTATTTGGATGCGGATAAGGGAAACACAGAAAATCGTCATTTATGGACAGAGTGTAGTCACAATGAGAAGGCTCTTTATTCAACTGTTTCTATTAATTATTCATATTTACAGTCACTACTTAAAGGTGGGGTATATGATCCTGGATAAACGGTTCCTGCCAGCTACATTTTTGAAAATACACACCTTCAGCCCACCCCACGAAACCACGCCTCCAAATTACATGAACGCGCCTGCTGTCAGTCGAGAATGTTCGGATGTTCCCGAGAACGAGAAAGAAACAGGCCGAGACCTCGCGAGTGCACGTGACTCGGGATGAGGCGAGAAGCTCATGTCTATTACTAGCTAACCACAACATAACAGGCTAACTTCCATGATGGCGTCGTCTTCTCCTAGTACGGTAAGAGTGTTGAACAATTCAATATGGTCGTAAACAAGTTGTCACGGTTGTCATTTCAAGAAGTATTGATTAGGGTGACCAAACGTCCGTATTTCCCGGGACATATCCGTATTTCACGTCCTGTCCCGGGCGTCCCGGGTTTTTTTAGAAAGTGAGGAAATGTCCTGATTTCACTGCGCACGACGCTCCGTGTGACGTAATCCCTGAGCCGCGTCAGTGCAGGCAGCCCTGTTCTTAATCAGAGGCTCTGTTCAAAAACCTGGGCTGCATCCTCCAAGGACGCGGTCTACCTAGACTGGATCCTTCGAAGTCCTTGAAAATAAGGAGACCACAAGAGTTCTGTCTGTAAATTCGAACAGGTCCTCCCTTCAGCGGCACTTGGGGGGGGGGGGGGGGGGGGGGGTGTCACGAGTCTGAACGCGCAGGGGGGAGGGGTGGGGAGAGCTCAGAGCTGACGGTTGATGGGCGTGCCAGAAACCAGTAGAAGTAGGGATGATAGTTACTTCTATTGGTTTGCGTTTTCCTCTGACTACGCCCTCTACACTGGACTAAAAGATTTCGTTTTTTTTCCAAACATTCTATCTCAGTTGGCGCAATGGGCTCGTGAGGAGGTTTTCAATCAGTATGGTAAAAACATGCTCCAGAAAACATCACATACCCCACCTTTAAGAATCATGATTGGATGTTTGAGTTGGAACTTTGATATGTGATGATTTAACATATAATGAACATGACATGCACAGTTAAGCAGGGAATTAATCATGACCCTGGCATATTTGAATGTAATTGTTTCTTGTATAATTATTATTCCATCAAGAAAAGTTTTCCTAACAGGAAATGACAGAAACATCTCCGGTAAAACTATTAAACAGTGTTCAAGGGGTATAATTTTGGGGGAAAAAAATGCTTTATGTACATCTTAACAAAAGATTTGGCAAAAATTATTCTTACCCAGCACCTCCACCACCACCCCCAGTAATGAATGGAAAAGTCTTTTGTTGACGTTGCAATAACAAAATGCTTTTTATAAGTGATGAAAAGGTTTTTGTGTAACACTGGTATCTTGAAATGTTTATATTGCTTTAATGTTTATGTGTTTTTCCAGTATTGCAGGTAGCATATGGACAAAACATAATCTATTAGGTAAAATGTCACCCGGGAAAAAAAATATCTCCAAAACACTGCGTCCCTCAGAGAAACTAATGTGTTTGTAAAAGCAGTGATACAACGCTCTTATATACGGTGGCCGACAGGTGCAAATGCGAAGCAAAAGAGAAAACATGCAAACAAAAAAAAGACACGCTCACAAATTAAATGCGGCAAACAAAAAGCAAATAAAATGCAGCAAACAAAAAAGAAGACACCCCCGAATGAAATGCAGCAAACAAAAAGAGAGACGCAAACAAAAAAGAAGACACCCCCGAATGAAATGCAGCAAACAAAAAAGAAAACACCCCCGAATGAAATGCAGCAAACAAAAAGTGTTGAAAACGGAAGTGCTCCAGACCACTAGGGGGAGTCAAAGAAAATAGTATTCATTTCTATGGGACCAGATGCAAGATTCAGATGAAGATATTTGAAAGAAAGTAAAGGTACGTATTACTATATTTCTTTTTAGATACGCCGTCTTTTATAATATTACAGAATAACAGAATAATTTATGCGTAGCGGGATAGACTTTGTGTCAGTCATACCGTTGATAGATAGATAGATAGATAGATAGATAGATAGATAGATAGATAGATAGATAGATAGATAGATAGATAGATAGATAGATAGATAGATAGATAGATAGATAGATAGATAGATAGATAGATAGATAGATAGATAGATAGATAGTGAATTCGATTTACGCTTTTAACTTTCGTATTTTTATCTTTTTTTGATTGCTCTTATTTTTTCACAGTGACTCTGTGAAGTATTATCCTCTATAATGAGGTATTTTTCGGGGAGGTTCTGTGCTTTTTTGTGCTGTTTTTATCATGCTGCTCCCACCGGGACACGCTGCCTTTGTTTACTCCAGAGAACAGCTGATCGCTCTAATGCCGGCCGGCGTTTTAGCCAGACAGCTGAAATACCACCCGAACTCTGGAGGAAAACACGCCGTGGTTGCAGAGGAGGAAAACAACATTATCACTTTACTTGGATTTATCACTTTAATTGGACTTTTCACTTTATTTGGATTTAGTTTTTACATATGCATAGATATACGTACAGATATATATACAGAAGAGCTATATGTGTATATATATTTTATCTCTGTTTATTCTTATTTTTTATCTTTATTATATTGTATAGTTGGATGTGTGTATATATCATGTAAAACTGTAACTGGAGCGTGTAACAAAAGTAATTTCCCTCTGGGATTATTAAAGTATTTCTGATTCTGATTTACCTTTTTTAGGTGGCCATGTTTTGCTGTTTCTGTGGACAAAATCTAGGAACAATTCAAGTTTTCTGTTTTTCATGTGGGAAGAATGTGCAGATCTTGGCACAAGCTCAAGACACTGGTAAGCAGTGATGGCATAGTTACTTGTAAAAATTAACTTTAATCGATTACTTATTACTACTTGAAAAAGTAGATTAGTGATTACTTTTTTTGGAAATTCACTAAGTTACATTATTTATTTTTTTTCTCCACCACTTGTGAAAAGCTTGAACGTTGCAAATAATTAATTACAAGTTATTTAATTATAGTAATATCAAGTATGTATCTCCGCTTATAAGGTTGAACTGAACGGGAGATTAATGGTTACAACAGCACCCACACACACACACACAGTGCATCAGCAATATTACCTATGCTAAATAAAAATAATAAAAATAGATTAGACATATTAATGTTCTTTGTGTTACTGAAAAATATCAGCTCTTTTGATAATAATTAAGGTGATTTCTGTTTCAAACTTTTTATAGATTCAAGGATGGCCTTTCAACACTGAACTTCCAGAATGCTTTGGAGCAGCATGCTTCCATCTTCAGGCCATTTATGCGTGCAAGAGTGGAACAGCTGACATCCAAAATATTGGAGGAAATATTTGAGGTTCAGCTCAGTGAAAAGGGTAGCAGCAGACGACATGAGGAAACAAGAGTGCTAGGATTCTGGAGAGACCTTCTCCTTGACGCAGAAGGAGGACTTTAAGATTTATTGCTATATTCTGGTGTTATTGTAATATCTGATACATAAACTCATTGCTTCTTTTCTAGAACAAAAAATGGGTTTCTTTCTCCAGGACGTCCTGATGTTTGCCACCGGCTTGAACACACTACCTCCATCTTCAATTCTGCCACCACCAAAACTGATCTTTCAGGCCACTTCTCGTTTTCCTGTCAGTAGCACCTGCTCCAACACTATCAAAATACCAATGTCCAAGACGTATCATCAGTTTAAAGAAGACATGGACTTTGGGATTCAAAACTCCCCTGGGTTTGGGCTTTATTAAGGTCAAATGCAAAACAAAACAAAATGCTATCTATTTAACTTGTCAAACCTGTTCAGTTATGACACTGTTTACTGTTTGTGTGCGACCTTCAAATTTGGATTCTTGTTTGTTTATAAGTCCACCATGTTTTTCAGTTTAATATAGTTTTCGACACATGATTCCCAACTCTGTGGATGTGCTAGGCCACACTGTCTCTGGAGGTTCTCAAAATGTGCCTGAAGGTGTTCATCTCCACATTGAATGTTGTTAGTCTCTGTCACAAACTGTCCGAATGGCTCCTGGGAAACTAGGAAACCACAGTCTGTTCCACCAAACCTAGGAATAGAAGAAATACAGGAAACATTTAGTTATATTTACATTTCTTCACTAAACTGTTACTGCTCTGACTATTGTTATAACCTGTCTAAATGATTAATTGTATTTAAATTTACATTTTAGAAATTGTCATCTGAAATTGTTAGAATAAAAAGTGACATACTGTTAACACATTGTTCATTATTTTTGTTTTGGCAAATTATTTTTTAGAGTTCCCAAAGAGGTTTTAAATTAACCAGATGTTGAAGACAAAAACAACAAAAATTACCTGTGAGGTAGATGATACATCACATCTGGTTTACCAGATGGACAGCAAGATTGTTTAACAGGTCTTATGGTATGTTTATGCCACCTGTTCTTGCATTCATCAAGATCTCTCTGTAGCATATCCATGAAGACAAACCGCACAAGGCATGTGTGCTCATGACTTCCATTGAAGAGATGTCTTTCCTTCAAATCGTTCATGAGATCCATCCAGAACTGAGATCAACAATAAACCAAAATTATAAGATAATTATATCAGCAGAAAGTAATAGGACTAGTTTCTATGTCATGAAAATAGTTAAATATATGTTGACCTACAAAGTTAAATATAAAGTAAGCAGACATCAACTGTTATACTTTAAATGTTGAGCTTCTGATTCATCCATATCAAATGTTAAACTATAAAATTAAGTTGTATATAGCACAAAAACATAATGGTCATTAAGAGATATGCAAGTACTTTATTTCTTCTGACAAAGTAGAGGTAATCGAGTAAAATGTTGCATTAAAAATTTGAAATGTTTGCTTATCCAAGAAGACTACTAAATTTATTCACCTTTTCAAGGTCTACTACTTGGTATTTATACAAAAATTACAATAAACTGTTGACAAACTCACCTTTGTTTTCTGAAATATGACCCCCAGCTTTCGATGCGTTGGTTGGCTGTTGAGGAGCCATACATATGGCTGGCAACGCTCAAGCTTTTCACAAGTGGTGGAGAAAAATAAATAATGTAACTTAGTGAATTTCCAAAAAAAGTAATCACTAATCTACTTTTTCAAGTAGTAATAAGTAATCGATTAAAGTTAATTTTTACAAGTAACTATGCCATCACTGCTTACCAGTGTCTTGAGCTTGTGCCAAGATCTGCACATTCTTCCCACATGAAAAACAGAAAACTTGAATTGTTCCTAGATTTTGTCCACAGAAACAGCAAAACATGGCCACCTAAAAAAGGTAAATCAGAATCAGAAATACTTTAATAATCCCAGAGGGAAATTACTTTTGTTACACGCTCCAGTTACAGTTTTACATGATATATACACACATCCAACTATACAATATAATAAAGATTTAAAAAAATAAGAATAAAAAGAGATAAAATATATATACACATATAGCTCTTCTGCATATATATCTGTACGTATATCTATGCATATGTAAAAACTAAATCCAAATAAAGTGAAAAGTCCAATTAAAGTGATAAATCCAAGTAAAGTGATAATGTTGTTTTCCTCCTCTGCAACCACGGCGTGTTTTCCTCCAGAGTTCGGGTGGTATTTCAGCTGTCTGGCTAAAACGCTGGCCGGCATTAGAGCGATCAGCTGTTCTCTGGAGTAAACAAAGGCAGCGTGTCCCGGTGGGAGCAGCATGATAAAAACAGCACAAAAAAGCACAGAACCTCCCCGAAAAATACCTCATTATAGAGGATAATACTTCACAGAGTCACTGTGAAAAAATAAGAGCAATCAAAAAAAGATAAAAATACGAAAGTTAAAAGCGTAAATCGAATTCACTATCTATCTATCTATCTATCTATCAACGGTATGACTGACACAAAGTCTATCACGCTACCCATAAATTATTCTGTTATTCTGTAATATTATAAAAGACGGCGTATCTAAAAAGAAATATAGTAATACGTACCTTTACTTTCTTTCAAATATCTTTCTCTGAATCTTGCATCTGGTCCCATAGAAATGAATACTATTTTCTTTGACTCCCCCTAGTGGTCTGGAGCACTTCCGTTTTCAACACTTTTTGTTTGCGGCATTTCATTCGGGGGTGTTTTCTTTTTTGTTTGCTGCATTTCATTCGGGGGTGTCTTCTTTTTTGTTTGCGTCTCTCTTTTTGTTTGCTGCATTTCATTCGGGGGTGTCTTCTTTTTTGTTTGCTGCATTTTATTTGCTTTTTGTTTGCCGCATTTAATTTGTGAGCGTGTCTTTTTTTTTGTTTGCATGTTTTCTCTTTTGCCGCATTTAATTTGTGAGCGTGTCTTTTTTTTTGTTTGCATGTTTTCTCTTTTGCTGCGCATTTGCACCTGTCGGCCACCGTACTTATACGGTACAACAGCCATATACATTTTGTTTCCTTTATAACTGCTTACCTTGTGGTAGGGCTAAGAAATAGACTAAAAATATCATCTTTGTGGCTGTAAACAAATGATCCCACTTGCAGGCTTCTGTCTACAAAGTAATTTGTTATACTAAGCATATTCTTTCCAGTATGCTAAACTAATGTTTTCTAAATTCTTCTATCTGCATTTTTCAATATGCAGCTTGAATTTATGTTTTCAGCCCAAATTTTTTTTTTTGTAAAAGTGGACACATTTATCATGTTAATCTAGCTTGAGCTAAATAAGCACAAGCAAATAATAGGTAGTTTAAGGAATGAAGGTTAAGCGTAAATTCAATTTGGAAGACATATCAGCTTCACCTGGACCACTTGCAATGTCCCTCTTTCAGCTCGGCTTCTTCTGCAACTTATCAGAAGCCAATCATCTTGCAAGATTCCCTTCATTTAGCCCCTAGCCCAGTTTCTCAGTGAACTTTCACCCACTCCACCCCATCTCCTCCTTCATTCTCAGTCCCACTCATACTCTGTCTTAAGAATATGATTGTGTTACCTGCTATTAGAAAAGTTGCAATTTTCTAATTGCAACTTTTCTCTGTGAGTCTCTCCAGGTTGAAATGTTAGTTGTACCAAACATTAGACCCCAAACATAGATAGATATCTTTAGTGTCCCATAAAGGAAAATTTGATAAATATAAACATTCAACAGTCACAGGACAAGGGCAGCTTAAATCAACAAGCCATCTTATTTAGAACAGCAATAACTGAAGGAAGAGAAATGCTTCTAAAATGGGCTCTTCTACATTTACATGTCCAATATCTGGGTCCAGAGAGCTGGAGCTAAGATATGTCCATATACTCAGACACTTAAAGTTTCACGCGTTTTTTCACCTTTAAAACTGGTCCTTAAATTAAACTAAATAGAGGTAAGTCCCAAATGTATGTCAATTACAAGAAATTGTACAACTTCATTTTGCTTTCTCTTTCTATTCTTCTATGGTTTTATTTTGTAGCATTTTCCAGATCAGGTTTCCCTAAAGATTTGTCCCCATCTCTGCTTTTTTTTTTTTTTTTTGCTTTTTACTAGGTTTGATTATTTCTGGGAAAATACAATGGTTTGTTTTTATGACATTTAGTTTAATTAATAGAAAGGAAGAACATAAAGTTCCCATGCCAAAACTCCATTTTTTTGTGGAAATATTTGACTCTTTTATAGAAACATAGGTCAACAGTACTGCTCTCATTCTTACCTGGCAACAGTTTTTTTTTTTTTTTTCTAAGAATACGGCCATCTTATTTAGATATGTCACCTGCTTTACCTTTGATTTTTGGAATGTTAAGTTTAATTGGCAGACATAAATACCATATTCTCATTATAGCTGATAAAAGTGTCTCCTTTGCTTTAGAGTCTGGATGCATTCCTTGTTTTTTCCTAAATGTTTTAAATGCTTGTTATGCAACAAAAATATATTTGTCACATAACCTAAATGTGTTGTATTAACATAAAAAATAAATAAATAACATAAAACAAAAACGTCATCTCAGGAAACAATTTGTAGCCTGACTTGAATACCAAGCAGCCTAAAAATAAAATTTTCATGCAAATATTGGACTGTATCGGTTTGGATGTGAGCATGAGATCTACTCATCCCCCGCAGGTCTTAGATTGTGTATGCTAGTTTATATTGGGATGGTCGTGAGGTGCAGCAGATGGGATAAATTGCTGGATATTCATTAGCCGATACACCTGCCAAGCTACAGTCAAGAGTAAGTTTTCAGGTTTAAGAGGTCCGTGCTGTGCAAATTTTCACTTTATGGTTGTTCTTTATTGACCACTTCTAACAAACCCTTTATGCAATGTTGTGACCATTATTCAAAGAGAGAAACAGTACTTTCTGTAGAGGTCTCTTCCATAATTAATCTAAAAAGCAATGAGTAAGAGAGCTCCTGTGCATACTGCAATAGTCTTTTTGACTTTTAAATCATATGGAGGGTGGCTGGTGTGTTTTAAGATATATCTCTGGGTTTTTATTATTATTATTATTAATTTTGGTCCTTAAACTCCCTGTCACATTTTTCATTTTGATCATCTTATTTTTGTTATTTCATGTTTATTTTATATATTTTTTTGTTTGTCTCCTGATCTGGTACTTTTAACCATGGTAAAAAAAAAAAAAAGGAGCCCTGTGGGGCTTTTTAAGACACCGTACTGCTCCAGCGGTCGATATTGCTTTCACTCAAAGACAGCCCATCATGGAAAATAGGGCTCATCTTGATAAGCAGAGACATTTCTGAAGGATGTTAGACTGAGACAGAACTTTATTTGGACTTTGCAGTTTTCCGATTATTAAATATTTAATCCCGGTCAGCAAAATGTTGAAAAGACTGGACATTACATGCTGAGATTTTGTGTGAGAAACTCTAACTTTTTTAATTTTTTTGTCCTTTGCTTGTTATCATACCTCTGTTGTAATGTGTATTTTAACATTTTGGAAAAATGTCTCTTTTCTTTTTAATTCTACTTCAGACTATGAATAAAGGTATAGGATAAAGATACAGAGTGTTTTTAGCTGCCAGACTTTTCAAACCCTGGATGATTTAGGTGTTAGGATTGATCAGGTATTATCAATCAGCCATTAAACTTGTACTCTGACCATTTCCAACCTTTATGACCGGTTGTTTGTTGATAGATAAGACCAACAATCTTAAAAGGTCTATATATTGTGGACCCAAAAAACATGAACCATATGATGAAATTGCTGACCTTATTTTCTATTATCCTTATATCACACTGCATTCACAATTCCTGTCTGTCTTTCCTCTTTATTGCCAGTTGCATATTTTAAAGACCTGCCAGAAGCTGACAGACATATGGGGCGATTGCGGTTGTTAATGGTAATGATCTGGTGGTTCCTTTGAACACCTTCCTGCTATACTGATTCATTGACTCCCATCGCTCATGAAGACAATAATCCCATACACGTACCAGCGTAAGAATTTTATAAACTGAGGCAGAGACATAAAAATGGAATTTACAAATAAAAACATATTTGAAGCAATATCAAATTCAAACATTAAACAATTCTTTAATCAGTCTGCTGTACAAAAACAGTTACTGATACAACATTTTATGAAATTCTAACACATTCACTCCTGCATAAACACCTAAACACCCTTCATCTCTACACACATTTGCAAGATGTGCTGACACATTAAAGCCATTCAGTTCCCTCTCCTCCCCAAGACTCTTGTAATTAGATTCCTACAGACTGAGATTCTAAATTTCTCTGTATTTAATTGGAAACACTCACAAAGCTCAAGGACGCATGCACACTCAGAAGGAAAGGCTCCACAGGTCCAAGTTTGTTGATCACAAGGGAAGGTTAGCGCCACTGAATCTAATTATTAATTTCTTCCCTGGCCCTCCGTAATGCCTTATTTACCAATATAGTCCTTTGCTTTTTAACTGTCAAATTGTGTCCAGTTCTCTTTTAGGACATAACACACAAAATGTCTGTCTTCTGTTTCTGGTCTTGTTGCTGCAATAAGCTGCAATTTTAAGTGTTGATAAATGTGTATTTCTTTCATAATGTCTTTTTGTAGGTGCACACACTAAAGTGTGGAGGAAAAAGAAGACAAATGCCTGAAAAGCCACATGGTGCATTTTGAATGATATGAGACTGATTGACAGTGACATATCAGCCGAGGGCTTTCTGCAGGGTTAAAAGCTGTGATGCACCTGAATCCACTGAACCAGAATTGTGATATCATTTTTGTTAAGACAAACTTCAAAAACATATTGGCTATCTGCATGTGATGCCCTATGAAACATTTTAAGATCAAATAATGATACATTTTAAACATGGTTTCAACAGAACTTTGTTTCATTGAAACATAGATGGGTGTAAAATTGTATGGTCACAAGACCAATTCGTTTAAACAATCTCAGAATAACAAACATTCTCTTGTTTTTTCCATATGAAAACACAATAGACTAAACAACTGCTGACACCTTGCTTGCATCATCTTGTAGCATCTGTAGAGTTCATAATCCACTGGGACTTTGACCAAAGACCATCTGTCGCAAGCTTGCACTTTCTCATTTTTCCCAGTTTTAGCCAGTAAACTAAACATTTACTGGCTAAAAATCATAAGTTATTGAAAAAAAAATTTTTTGAATGGATGGATGCATGAACGAATGAACATACAGACAAAAGGATGGTAAACAGACCGTAATTGATTTAACATGACATACATAACAAAATTGATCTTATTTATCTTTCTTAATGCGGGTAAATTTCAATGGGAGACAAAGTCTCATTATCAAGAGTATGTCTTAGAATATCCCCAAACTATTTTCCTCAGTAAATAACTGGAACAGACAGTTAAGGAAGGTGGTTTCAACTTTTACAGATGCAGACATACACAGTGAACTAGACCATGAAACCTCTCTATTTTTGACAGCACTTCTCTTCCCTGGAGATCTACCCAGCATCCGGGGGCAATGTGATTGTTGTTGCACACATGCAGTTAGGAGACGTCTGTGGACATACTAATTTGTTAATATATCAGTTATTTTAAGGCTTAAACTGGCCACGTTATAATTGTGTGCCAGAAGAATCAAGTCAACCATCAATAAATATATAACAATAATAAAAATAGTTATACTAAAAATGTCACTATAAGCAGTTGTTCTCATGTTATAAGCTTAGGAAGTTACCAAAAAAATTTAATGCTGGAATAAGAATCTGAACCTTTAATAAACTGATTTTCCATTTTTCTGACAAGCTTTATGCCTAGACTTACTGCAGAAAGTGACAAATTTTCTATTTTGTGTCTTTGCTTGAAGTAAAAATGTGAAGACCTATGTTGTGTGACATAAACCACATATTAGACATTTTTAGAGCCTTTTTTCAAATCATTCAGAGAGGGATATTTAGCATTTTAGCACTCAAAATGTTAAAATACAGATCTTTGGAAACATATCAATAACATATGCCTTGGAGCTGTTTCTAATTTTGTAACTTGTGTCAACCCAAAGTGTCACATAAATGTAAACAATAAAAAGTAATGTTTTCATATTTTGTAGAACCACCTGGTCCTGCAAATACAAGCACAGGTAATTTGGAGTATGTCTCTATTAACTTTGTACGTCTTGAGACTGATATTTATGCCAAATATGTCAAGATCGATCAGATTGCTGAGGTTTCCGGTATGGATGTGGACTTCAGATTTGATCTTGACATCTCCTTTGACTGTATGTTTAGAGTCCAAACAAATCTCAACTCCTTTTGCAGCCTCTAAAATATTTTGTCCATATTTTTAGCTTCAGCCTTTTTACTATCAACTCTATGTTTGTGCTGAAGATAAAACAAGCCACATACCGTAATGCTGCTAGTAGAATATTTCATGAAAGGCATGTTGTCTGATCTTAGTTTTTCCTCACATATGTTTCATTTAGGGTATTTAGGGCCTTTTCCATCCTCTCCAACTTCATTAATGTTTTGTATACCTCTAAATCCTTAGGCCTAAACTGTACATGTGACTCATGGTTGTCCTTTCAAAGTATTCTCCCACCTAAGTTTTGGATCCTTGTACTTCACATAATGATCTCATGGGACCCTTGGCTGCTGTTGATGCTGCATAAACATAGCTATACTTAGAATGAATTATACCAAAGATTATATTTTTCAAATAATTGTGTGACTTAAAAAAAATAATTTATGATATTTATTTTTGGGTTTAGATCTGATATCTTAAAAAATAAATAACATTAGACGGCCTGAATACTCTTGCAAGGCATTGAATATGAGACAAAGGATTTATATCTCCAGACCTGAGTCACAAGAAGGAACAATCATTAGTATTTTTAGACCTGCTAGCTGACAGAAAAGACTGTTTTTTTGTAAATGTTAAGTTCACTTTGCCTTTTGGCCTGTGCTGCTTGTTAAGGGTAGCTTAAGGAGAGGTGAGGTAGACTTGGATGACAAGTAAAAAGAAAAACTTTTTGAGGAGAGGAGAAAGAAGTTAAAGATAAGAACTAGCATCCTGAGATACACATGCCAAAAGAAGAAAATTAGTTTCACTTTAACCTTCCGTTGCCTCTTAGGAATAATTTACACTTTTCTTCAGATTGTAGCAGTGTTGCAATAAAAAATGGTATGGTATTTATAAAGTGCACGACCAATATTGGTTATACCAACTGGACCATTTAGGCCATAAAGTCTGCTGTTATATCAGAAACAAATGTATAATAATTATGAGAAATTTACTTTAAAGGACTAATTTTTGGCATCCTAAGTACCATTCCCTTCTTTACAAACAATCCTGCTCAAAAAGATTTAAAATAATATTCATCTAAATAAACAGATTAGACAATTTCTAGCAACTGCATATGACAGGTTTAATCTCAGGTATATTCAGAAATTAAAAGCTAATGTATTTTTGTAAAGAAAAAAAGTAACATGCTACTAGGAAGCAGATAGCAGAATGTTTCAGGTGAAGGTGACTCATCCTTTAAACATGATGACAAGTGAAAGATAAAGAGTGCACATTTAAACTAAAATAAGTGAAATCAATTTATCACTTTTTTCCCCAAAGCCTTATTTTTCTACTGAATAAGCAATCACGAGCAGCATTACTGTTGTCACCAAGTGCACCACTCAAAAATACAACCTTCCAAGATGTAAACAGCTCTCACACCAGGTGAAAAGATAAAAGATGTGAAACAAAAGGAAAAAATGAAAGGAAAGACAGAGAAAAAAAAAGGGAGATGAACATCAAGGTAAAGATGCATTGAGTTAAAATAAAAGATGTATGGAATGTGGTTAGTACTTTAGTGATCAGTGTGTGAATTGTTCCTTTTGTAAATACGTTACGTCAACTTTTCCCCATGCTACTCAGTAATGGATATGAATACGAGTTTGCATAACTAAATACACACTGTAGTTATTTTTCATTCAACCAATGTAGTCTGAAATATAACATGTTCAGCACTTTAAGGAGTTCATGCTCATCCTCATGGGTGCTTTATTATGGCATAAAGGAGTAAAGAAAAGACACCTTTCACATTATCCCTTTAAAAGCTTCTTTAAAATAGTCTTCCCTCCTTCATGGACTAAGAAACATATCCTGATCCGGCAATACATTATTAACTCATGCCTATAAGCTTGTTGCTTCTCCCGTTACTGTCAAAACAGCCCTCAATCAATAAAGCATGGAGTTTAATAGAGCTCTTAAGGTACTATGGAGTTTTTTAGTATGATATTACAGTAGCAGCAGATCCTTGAGGTCCTGTACTATAATGACATTAATGTGAGGTCTCACCTTGGAGGAAGAAGCACCTGGGTTCATGTCGATCATAGAAAAAAAAAGAAACTCAGTATTAGTGCGATTTAAACGCTGAAGTTACATTAAGACAGTTTTTACTGTTTTTGAAAAAAAGTATTTCGGAATGTAAATTTAGTCAAAATTCAATTAGTTAGAACAACAGCACACTGTATCAGATTGTTTTTCTGCTTACCAAAACCAGAAATCTGCGGATGGCTGAAATAGCAACATTGATGATTAGTAAGCCTGACCTGATTTATTGAGCTTCACAGATGGTTCGAGCAGAAATTGGCATAAGCAGCTTCAACCCGCAGACAGCACCTACCATGTGTCCACTGTCCAGCTGGCTGTTGGTGGTTGTCAGTTTTTTGTTTGATTTTAGTTCGTTTAAAACAGTAGAGTAAATGGTTGGATGTTGGGAAATGCACGCTTTGGCTCCAAAACTCATTGAGCTATGCTGTGTTGTGCAAGTTTACCGGAAGATTATCAATATACTAACTAGAATTGGGAGATATTGGTAATTGATATGTCATTTAAACCAAGGCTAAAACTTAATTAAAATTAGCTAAAACAGTTAGAGCTGTAATTTGCCTGTTCACAAGGTTTCTTAGTCTTTTACATTATATTGGGAGTGGTGAGGTAGTGGTTGGGGCATTGTGCTTGGATTCCAGAGTTCAAGCCCCACTGCCACTCTGGGTCCCTGCGCAAGACCCTTAACCCCCACACTGCTCCCCGGGCACTGCACATACTGTAGTAGCCCACTGCTCCCCAAGTTAAATGCAGAGAGTTGATTTCATTACTTTGTACTTGTGACAGTGTAATACAATAAACTTGAATTTTTGTAGAGACTGTGAAAAAAATCAGTTGTCTTTTACCAATTTAGTAATTTAGACTATGGCTATCAACCGAAGAAATCATCTTTGTTCATTCAAATGTTAACCAAAGGAGGGTAAACTCTTGTAGTCCTGCTTCATTTTCTTGAGATTGTCCCAAATCTGTTTTTGATGTGCAGAATATTTTTTACGACCAGCCTGGCTGCAAACGTTTCATAGATGCGATCTTTGCGCATATAAAAAAATGCTTAAAAAAGCCTGAACCTCATTATCTGTCCGACAGTCATAGCTTCACCTGTTGTGCTCCATCATACGTTTAAGGAATTAACAGCAGTAAACTACACAACTGCAAACACCGTATGGGTGTATGTATGTGTTGGTTGTAACAAAAACCAAAGTTGCAGTGAGTTTTAACATAAAATAATCCACACCATCCACCAATCATTGCTTCCTGCAATCATGCCTCTTCCAACAGCCCACCTAAGCAGAGCAAAGTACTGGGTTGCCTAAGGGACCAAAGCCCCATGAAAGGAAAGCGCTTGTGAGTTCAGCATACGCTTCAGAGTAGCATAGGCATAGCATGTACTGACCCTATAACTGTCGATTCAGCATACACTGTCAGATCACCACATGCATAGCACAAATATAAGAGAATATCATACAAGTGTTAAAGGTACACTATGCAACCGGTGTTGATTTTCCAGCGAGGCTCCCCCCAGAGGGCGAAAGTAAAAGTGCACTGTTGTTAATATGCACCTCTGTTCTCCTGGTTTCTCCGTCAAGCCAGGCGCGGTTGTTTTGAGCTTAGCAGACAGGCGAACGCAACGAATGACTAAGCATCTGACGCGCGTGACCTGCCGCAAACGCGCTTCTGCTCGAGATGGAAAAATTAAATTTTTGCTGCTCGACGCGCCGCGTCAACCAATCAGAGAAGCTCATCTGGGAGCTGGCAGGGAGAGAGACACAGCACTGATGATCAGAGCGCTATGATCACTCCTCTTAAACAGTTTATTGACGCCTAAATTAACTTAAAATGCAGAAATCTGCCGGCAGAATATGTTCGCTTTTATTATCCTGCTGCCTGCAGTTTGAATTATTTAGATGAAAAACACCTACCAGCTGCCGCGGTGAAACGCGAGGAGGTGACCCGGCCAGAGGCTGCTGATGAAGGGATTCCTACTGTCGGCGCACCGCTGGTATGTGGGGGTCTGAGCGGCTCCAACAGAAAAAATATTGTAAGGCAGGATGATAATCTGAATGAACTGACTGCACTGATTACGTTTTCAGGTGTATTTTCTCACTTAAAAACATATTTACTTTATTCCCACTGTTCACAGCAAATATAGCTGCAAGGCAGAGAAAGGATAGTGAAGCTCTGCCCAACGCGCGTCAGACACACTTTTGCACCGCGCAGCCAGAGCAGCAAAGCTGCTTCAGCCGCGCGTCAGAACTAACTGGTACAAGCAGTAAAAATGAAGCAGCAGACGCGATTTTGCTGCTTTTGCTGCGTCCGGTGTGAAAGCATAACTGCACAAAGATCGCCACTGTGCTAGCAACAAGCATGCTTTTAACTGGGGGGTGTAGCAGTTCTCGCCGTAAAGCAAGACCGACTCTCGCGAGACTTCTGAGCCTGTGGGTGCGGGTCGGTGCTCCTGCAATTGCAAGTGCGGTATTTCCCCCACAGACCACCAGGGCGGCAAGAATACCTTTGTTCAACCTGAAATGACTCATTTTATCATCCAAAACGTTATGGAACACATTAAAGGAGAAGTTCGGTTTTTTACACTTTAAGCCCATTTTCTGTAGTGTCCAGGATGAAATTGAATGATCGACACCAAAAGTTTGACAATTGCTCCTGTCTCTGCTTTTTGGCTCATTTAGAATCCTCCCCTGGCTGCTTTAGAATGGCTTCCATTGTGCATGTCCGATAATGTCCTTAAAACAACCTTAAACGTTCTTTTTTTTAAATATGCTACTCACCGTGTCGTCAGTGCTGTTCAATGACGTTCCAAAAAAAGTTTCGTGAAGAAAAAACGTTCCTGTAGTGTTTTATTTAGCATTTTGTAAATCCCATTGAGTTCTGTAGGAATAGTCAATATTCCGCTGCCACCGGAAACGGAAATGGGGCCTGTTTACACAGTTGTAGTCTTTTCGCTTCACTCTGTGTACTCCGACGTCGAGGTGCTAACGTCTCTGTTAAACACTTTAAAAAACTCTGAAAATGGAATACGAAAGGTGGATTCTTGATTCTCGACGTCGGAGTACACAGAGTGAAGCGAAAAGACTACAACTGTGTAAACAGGCCCCATTTCCGTTTCCGGTGGCAGCGGAATATTGACTATTCCAACAGAACTCAATGGGATTTACAAAATGCTAAATAAAACACTACAGGAACGTTTTTTCTTCACGAAACTTTTTTTGGAACGTCATTGAACAGCGCTGACGACACGGTGAGTAGCATATTTTAAAAAAAGAACGTTTAAGGTTGTTTTAAGGACATTATCGGACATGCACAATGGAAGCCATTCTAAAGCAGCCAGGGGGGGATTCTAAATGAGCCAAAAAGCAGAGACAGGAGCAATTGTCAAACTTTTGGTGTCGATCATTCGATTTCATCCTGGACACTACAGAAAATGGGCTTAAAGTGTAAAAAACCGAACTTCTCCTTTAATTAACTGAAAAATTTTGCATAGTGTGCCTTTAACTAGGCTACTTTATGTATGTTTGATATAATAAACAAAAAATTTTGTTCCATCCTCATATACTTAGCTGTATGACACCTTGACGTGTCATACAGCTAACCTTTCAGAACATCATACATTTAACCTGTAAGATCCACATACCTTCACGTTTGATTCACTTCAATTAATCTTCCTTCTGCTCTGCCCAGCCGTAGTATCCAAGATGATGTGATGTCCAAAATAAAATCATCAATGATTGGTGAGGCGGGAGGTATGTTTTGTACTGGATAAATTTTGTAGTTTGCTGCAGCTGCAGCTCGATCTTTCTCTAAATAGATTTTAAAGTATCTCAACACACGTATATCCCTTTACATACAAAGAAAGTATTTATTTACTTACTTTTTGTTGATTTTTATTGCGTATGGTTAACTGACGGCTTCTCTATGTATTCTGAGCTTGATACAGAATACATTTATAAGCGCATGCTTGTGCATGTGTATTGACTATGTTTATGCTACTCTGGTGGTGTTTGCAGAATGGACAGAACATCTGTATTGCAAATTAGGAAAAGCAAGCATGATTTGCAGAGCTTTGGGCATTTGAAAATCCTTAGGCTTTTGTACAGCAGTGGAAAAGGGGCTTATATAAAACACCTGCATTAACTCTTGGTTAAACACTTTTTTGCAAGGTCACTGTTCAACAGGTTTTCCTAGCATGTCTATAGCAGTGAATTTTGAATGTTGCTTTGCCAAAATTGATCACTTAGAGCATCTGCAAAGGGAGCCTCCCACACTCTTTAGACAACCAATGCCCCACCAGTGCATGTTAAAGGTATAGTGGAGGATTTTCGCGAATGTTTCAAAGACCCGCCTTCTCCCCTTAAAAAAAAAAACGCACATGCACAACCGTGTACCTGCTCCCAAGAGGGAATGTTTAATAAACGCGTGCGATAGCATACACAAGCCCATTTCTCCTCATTTTACTAGCAGTGATGTGAAATGGATTTCTCCAAATAGCATGTCAAACGGTACCTATCAAGTAGAAACTTCACAACCGATGCATCTGTGGGAAGCCCAACCTGTGCATCACGTGTACTCCATCGCATAGAGCTAACAGAACTGGCAGCGTTGCGAGGCAAGGGCTCAAACATGTACGGCTGTAAGCCTTCTACTCCAAACGAAGCGTCTGCCGCCCTCATGTCCTCTTCCACAACAATTTTGTCCCCACGTTCCTCCTCTAAATACAAAATATATGACGACCTCTGACACAAGCCCTTTTCTTCTTGCATGTTTCCGCTCTCCATAGCGTTCCTTGACAGTGTCGTTGCTAAGTGGTACATGGTCCCAATGCAATTTTCCTTTGGGAACCTACAAACACTAAGTTGCTAGCTGGTTAGCAAGATGCTTCTGACAAACCGGCCACAACCAAACTTGCTTGGGAACCTTCTGTCACAACAATCCGCCCATCTTGATAAACGAACAATCACATTCACTTTATTCACCCGTGTAAAGTCAGGCACCACTCGGGAAAATTCGGAAATGCCACTGTTGGAACTGCTGTTTCTCTACGACTTTAACACTCTATGATGTTAATTACGAGTGTTTGGAAGGTTTTCTTTCGATTCCTTTTTCTAAGATTCCAGTGTCCATTTCGCTGCAAGAATATGATCTAAAACAAAAAACAAAGTCCTAGTAGATATACCAGAAAATAAATAAAATTGCACAAACTTTGCTTTACTGTTCTGAGAATCAAAGTAGATTTCTTTTTTAAATATGACTTTCTATATACATTTTTTCTTCTAATGTTGGTATTTTTATTGAATATTTTAAAGGAAAAGTCCGATAACCAGTGGGTCATTATTTATACCTAAAACTAATACGCTTGTGGTGATTTAATGAATTTAGCATTATTAGTAAGAAAATAAAACCAATATTTTTCGTTGCAATCACTGAACCCGGGAATAGGCCATTTTTGCCCAAATATAATAACTCCTCACTACTGACATCTTGTGGCAGTGACCTCACAATGGGGTAAGCCTAGCGCTATTCTTCCCACTTTACAAGCGAAATCAACGGGAGCTAATAGACACCCCTGCAATCCACAATTTTTTAAGATTTCCAGAGGACTTCACCATAGAAATTCGAGAGCTGTAGTTAGACTGACAATGCCCACATGCATGGCAGTTGGATGTTGTAATACATTGTGTAAAAGTGAAAAAAAAAAATTAGTTATTTCACCTTTCCAATTCATGATCTACCATAGTTTCATTGCCTACATTGTTGGATTGCATACTTGAAGAGGGAGAATGTGCAATACAACTTTTGTCCAGAGAAAAAACACGTCATTAATCTGTTACTCTCTGCTTCGCATTGTGTACTGGTCGTCGCCATCATGGATAATAGTGCGTTGTGACAAACACCTGATACAGCACTGGGACTTGCTCAACAGCGATATCGCACCGTGATGTCACAAACCAGTAGGTGGCAGTAGTGTTCTCGGACAAACAAGGTGGTCTCCGGTAAAGCACAGTCAAATGAAATTACTCATAATCATAACACTTATAATTTATTGAAAGATATGTAATAATTTCATACTGAAAGTACTTTCAGAAGTGTATTCTGAATGTGATCAGACTTTTACTTTAAAGCAGGATTATCAGCATGTACCTATCTGGAATTCTCCAGAATAAAATCGTTATTTCAGGATTGGCATATATTATTTATCTTGGAAAATATTACATTTTTATTATATTTGACTACAGAATACAAATTCCACTGGAAGATTTTTCAATACAATTAAAGCAGTCTAATTTATCTTTATTACACTTACTTTAACATGCTAAGGCTGATATATTAGATTCTAATTGTTGGAAAGCTCAAATGTTTTCTTTTCCATTTATTTATTAATTTATTGTAGTTTAATATGCACCCTGTACACCCAAGTTTGTGTCATTAGATGTTTATCTGTGGATGTGTATTTATGGATGTCTTCCCCACATCTTCTGTCCTGAAGCTGAAGCAAAGCTAATCACTTCAGTGCACCCCAGTGGAAAGGGCTAATGTGCTTAAGCAGTCCTGAGGGATCTGATGCTTGACAGCGTAGAACGGCCTCTCTGCCCGCTGTCACAAAATCAGTGTGCTTGCGTTTTTGTGTTTCTTTTTTCTTCTCTTACGGGACCTTCTCTCTCCAACCTCCCTGTTTAATTTATACCCTGTCAGTCTTTTTCTGCCAGCTGTTTTCTCCAAAATTGAGATCAACATATTTTCAAAAAAGGAACACAAAATAAGAGATAGAAATTGGGAAGAGAGCCTTTTCTCCAGAGCATAAGTTATTTCTCCAGATAGACCCATCAAAGTATTCTTATAAATAATTCTGTTTTAATGTTTGTTTTAGATTAAGAAAACCACTTTGCGAGCACTGAGGCTGACTAGTCCTGCTGTCCTTGTCATTTTTTTCATCTTCCTCTCAGCTAGTTGGATTAAAACAGTTCATTACCCACTGGACCTTAGTAAATTTATCTATTTACTCTTGAGCAGAGGTATTTTTTGGTCAATTAGACTTTGATCAGAATATTTGGCTGCACAATGTTTCGCTGATTGACACAGTAGAAAAACTCATTAAATCTCACATGGATCTCTTTGAAAATATCAGCACCTTTGTGTTACTGATGTTACACAACACACTAAGATAATTAATGGGACAGACAGGAGTCATGTAGAGCACTTAAACATTATTGACTTTTTAAATGAAAGTTAGTAAGCGTGACATAAAAAGCAAATAAAGGGGACCAATAAAAAGAAAGCTTTCTGATTCATTTGCAAGGTCCCTTTAAGACTTTTAGCAAACCTATCATCCTTGTTTCTTGTCTCAATCTGAGGTAGATATATATGCATAGAGCAACTGATCTATGTATACGCTGTGTGCAGAATTATTGGGCAAATGAGTATTTCGACCACGTCATCCATACATGTTGTCCTACTCCAAGCTGTTTAGGCTTGAAAGCCAACTACCAATTAAGTAAATCAGGTCTTGTACATCTCTGTAATGAGAAGGGGTGTGGCCTAATGACTTCAACACCCTGTATAATGTGTGCTTAATGATTAGGCAACTTCCTTTCCTTTGGCAAAATGAGTCAGAAAAGAGATTTGACAGACTCTGAAAAGTCAAAAATTGTCAGATGTCTTTCAGAGGCGTGCAGCAGTTTGGAAATTGCCAAGCTTGTGAAGCTGGATCATGGCACAGTCATGCGGTTCATGGCAAATAGCCAGCAGGGGTGCAAGAAGCGTGTTGAAAAAAGAAGACGCAAATTAACAGACAAATGTGTGTTTGTCAGTGGTGGCACTCTTAGAGTGACACTATGAAATAGTTTTTCTACAGTGTACATTTCATACCACCAAATATACAACCTAAAAACCAGGGGAAGATTGTGCTTAAAACTATTTTCTTTTTACGGTTTACAAGGTTGTTTTTCAGTTTTGTCAAAATTCTTATATTTCACAAAACTGCAAAGGAAACACTTTTTCTGTCATTATTAGAGTTCAATGATCTGCACCTGGACTTTACTATCTTGCATAAAGAAAAAAGAAGAGTGGAATTAGTTAGTGGATGATGTCAGCCCACCACTGTAGAGAAGTGGCTGTAATATGGATGTATATCTCATTAATTGCTGTCGCCATGTTTTTTTGAATACAAACAAACATATTGATATGCAATCTAGTTGTGTTTGTTATTTAATCAAAATACTGCAAAAATTTACATTTTCACAATAAGCAGAATACTGACATAGTTTCGCACACATTTGCAATGGAAACACGGCAATTGATTTATCACATATTCATTTAACTCATTTGTCCTCACCAGCGATGGGAAGTAACGAAGTACAAAGTAGATTTTTCTGATATTTTTACTTTACTTTACTACTTATTTTTATGGCGACTTTTTACTTCTACTCCTTACATTTTTACACAAATATCTGTACTTTCTACTCCTTACATTTTAAAAAATTGGCTTGTTACTTTAGTTTTGAATCATTTCAATGGAGTTACCGTTATTATTTTTCACGTCATCAATACCAAATTCAATCTAATTGAATGGGAATCTACGTTGCATTTGACGCACCACTACAAGATGAATCGACAAATTCAGCGGTATTCATTCGCGGCAAATCATTGCAGCTTAGTGGTGGTGGCGTTAGCATAGTAGTATGGACAACGAGATGATTGAAAATGAACACAACGGAGATCTAGTCCTATTGGCAGACATCCATTTAAAATGTAGGCAACGGCATGAAAAAAGTGGTTTCTACTTTTACTTTTATACTTGAAGTCAATTTACAAGCCTGTACTTTGTTACTTTTACTTAAGTAAAGAAGTTTAATCAGTACTTCCACTTTTACCAGAGTATTTTTTAACACAAGTATCTGTACTTTTACTCAAGTACGGAAAGTGAGTACTTTTGCCATCTCTGGTCCTCACTCTGCATCTGGAGCTTTTAAATGCTCCCTTTTTGCTCTTCAGAATATTGGTCACCAGCTTTCATCCTGGACTTTTCTAAATCCTTGGACTTATTTAGCTCCCTCCACTTCTTCTCCTCTTGTGTCTCAGTTGCTGTGTCCTGCTTCATCAACTATTTGGAGAAAACATGATGGTTTTTGTGGAGTTCAGAAGGTGAGATATTTCGGATTAAATATCAGCTTCAGAAAAATTTGGTTAGCAGGTTTGTTAGTGTTTCTATAAAACAAATGGCCTGATAATATCTGAATACATTAAGGTGTGTTTTCCTCTGTTTCAAATGTGAGATATTTACACATTTTAGAGCAATAATTCACACTGCTGTAGTGTCTGAAATTTGGACCACATTTTTAATACCTCTGTTATATTCAAGTTTAATATAAAGCATTTTTCAAATCTGCAAAATTGCTTTATTACTAGAAGTGTCTTTTAGCTGCTCTTTGATATAAACATTAATGGTACAGGAGATATTTGATGAATATGCCATTTTTATCAAATGAACGAATCATGAATAATTTTCATTATTCTAATGATAAATGGTAAAAAATTTATTCAAACAACTGTGAAAGTGGATTCTGTTACTCTTCAGTAGATAATTGAAAACTCACTGGTCGGATGTAATAAAAATCAACTTTAATGAAAGTTGATAGAAGTAATAAAAGAGGGTGATAAGAGCTCAACATTGTGATAGAGTAGTCTACATATCTAAAGAAAATACTGAGAGGGAGTTGGCAAGAGCTAATGTAAATTATTTAATGCACATCAATAAGATTTCAGAAGTCAGGAAGGGATTTAGGTGCAGATGGGGTCATTAAAATCAATTTATTTTGTATGCAGACAGGCCTCTCACACCACCAGGGGTCAACCGCATTAGATCTACTTAAATTAGTCCAGCTGAGCAAATCAAGAAGTCTTTTTTTTCTCAAGAGTTAGAGGCAACATTTATGATGGTGGTGGATTTTGGCATTCTGCTAAAAATACCTAAGAAATATGAAAAAAAAAAAAAAATTACAATAAGAACCCTTTAATGCCCTACAATAGATGGGGAGTGGTGGCCTAGTGGTTAGAGCATGGAATCCTGAGGTTTTGAGTTTGAAACCCAATCCCACAGACTGCCACTGTGGCTCCCCGAGCAAAGACCCTTAACCCCACACTGCTCCCCGGGCGCGACAAATGGCAGTCCACTGCTCGCCAAAGGATGGGTTAAGTACAGAGAGGGTATATCGTTGCGCTGTAATTGTGACACTGTAATGATAATAAAAAGATAAAAGAATAAATAATGAAAGATACATACCAGTCAATGCATTAATTATCAGGGCTAAGTATTTTGTTATATAAAGAATTTTAACATACCGGTACACTGACTGAAATAATTTGCCTTGTTTAAATACTGTGTGATGGCATGCAGATTATTTTAACAAGATATTCTTCCATCCAATCAAATATCAGGAAGCAGATTTTAAGTTCAGTTGAATATTTTTAGTGGAAAAGATGCTTCACTCTGCAAGCTGCAGACTTATGGTGAGGTAGGTCATAGCAGCATTCATCTTCTAAAGCTCTTTGTTTGTAATCAAAACACAGGCAGTCAAACTAATTAGCATCATATAAGGCTGCGCTCCTTTGTTTATTTTACAAGATTAGACAATAATTGTTGGACATGCATATTAGGTTAAGTTGTGATTAGTGAATAAATGCATGTGTGCTTACAGTAAAAGGTCGTTTGTCGTGTTTATTTTTGTGCTAACCCTTTTAATTTAAAAACAAATGGTTTTATACATTTACATGTATTACTAAAAAAACAAAAAAACTTTTGTAAAACTAAATTTCATAAATTAGTACTAGTATCTAAATTTTTGTGACTTTTACTTAACATGCAGTGTATTGTAATCTGTATGCAGATTATAGGAGAAATATATAATATATGCTTGGGGAGACCACAGAGCTAAAGGCATTTAATCTGTAAGATTAAAGGTTTTTGGTGGCAGGATTCATACAAAAGTATGATTACCTGCTAAATACACTTGCAAATGTATTTTTTCCTCCACAGATAATTGACTACCACATCAATACATCGAATTAAAAAAACGGTGAATAATTTAAGACTGCCTGGGTTTGAAAAACAAACGTTGTCATGTTCTTTAAAGATATTGAAGGTTTTAGTCTTTGGTGCAACATTTATTATTTTTACTTATTAATTATCATTATTTAAACAGAATTTATAAATAAAAACCTCAGCAATATTTGTAGGTAAATTCCCAGACAGCTCTGCTTTCAGATTATATCTGTGTCTTTGAGGTTTAATACATTTTATACTAATGACCAAAATGTTTTCATGAACTGATAAACGTGAAAAATTAGAACTCTGCAGATGTCATAAAGCAATGACTTTGTAAAGACTTTGCTTTAACAAAGGCAAGATCTGTGTTTAGAGTTATTGCAGAATATTTTAATTGGATAATAGTTAAGCTATCATTTATGTTAAGAGGAAACCAATTGGTTGGTGAGGTGGGTGTATCACCAGCTATCCAAAAAAACAAAAACAAAAAAAAACTAATAGAATGTATAATTGCCTATTGATTTGTGTTACCAAAGAATTCATTTCTCATTTTCAGTTATTTGTGTTAGATAATTGGGAAGCAGACTGATCTCTGAGGCATATCAACATGTAATAGGGGAGAGCTGGAATCAAACAACATACTTCCTATTGCAATACCATTAATTTATTGTAATGATAGTCTCTTTTTCAGAAAGAATGTTAACAAAGACATTGGGATAAGATTTTATAGTTTTTTTTTATAGTTAACACAGTTTTTAAACATGTTTAGGGATTCTGGTAGAAGAACTTTCCAGGTTGTGTTTTTGTGAAATATATCCCTATATATTGTAAATAAAAAGAAATACATATCGTTAATCCAATTTGCAAACAATTCATTGCAACTATAATAGAGCCAGAAGCAATTGTAGAGTTAGAAAGGTAATTGGGAGAAGCTGACAGATGGAAAAGTGAGACAGAAATTGCACACTGTGTAATAAGGACCATAATGGGTATGAGTGTTATGTTCCTCTGGAAAGTGGCAATGTCAGAGTAGTTCAGTATACACGCATCTTTATTATACACACCGGATAAATCCACTACCAACAGAAATTGTAAATCAACCAATCACATACAGGAACTCAACGCATATGGACACTCAGGCAGGACACCCAGAGAGATGACTTGTTGATCAGAGCATCAGAAAAGAAACATTGAATTTTATGACCCCTCTGTTCCACAAGTTTCTTCCGTCTTTTTTTTTTTTTTGCAGGGAACAAAGCTGAATGCTCATCAGACTAATTGAATTCCACCTGTGTGGTGTTAAAAGACTTCCTTCCAATCACTAACACCCCTGCTTTCTTGCCTTGCCTTCCTCACTCATTTTTAGTAAACATGGCCTCAAAACACACCTTTGTCTGCAGAGAGGCTTTTAGAGGCAAATGGGCTCTATGCACAACTCTGCTACTTCCTAAATTTATGGCAGCTTTTTTCCCATCTTTAATTACTGGATGAACTGATGAAGGTGTGTCTGGCTGTTGTCGTCATTGCTACTGAGATCAGGTACACCTTAATTAATCAGTTCATCCAATAGAAGAAGTCAGGAAACAAAGGAGCTTCCTTTAGTGGCATTATAATGGAGTGAAGCTCTTCTGAACGTTTGTTAACCTGCTTACGTACCCTTTCTGTTGCAGCCTCAGATTCAAGTTATGACATCATAAACTTCTTTTCTACTGATAATGGTCCAAACACGAAACACCAATAGTCTGAGATGAATACACAAAACTGGTTTAAGCTGAGGAATCATATTGGAATGTACAACACATTGAACTGTTGAGCCAATGGGCTATAACAGCAATGATTCCGGTGCCACTCCTGTTAGCTAAAAATAGGTAGGCTGGCTGGAATTCAAACTGTCCAACCGAATTGTGGAAATTCCGGATTGGAAATGTCAAGTCCAAAGGGGTGCCGGGTCCTTGGTCCTGGGATTATTGGATGTGAGTGTTATGTGCAAATGTGCGTACACTTTATTTATTTATTATTTGGGAAGAGTCTGTGTGTTGGGAGTGGGAAAAATTTATGTGAAATGTTTACTTTAGATAGGAATAAATGCATTTGAGATGTCTGAAATATATGTTCAGTCAATATAATAAATGTCAAAACAGCCTGCCATATCCACCAGACACGCAGCGACGGGGTGACAGAGACCACGCAGCTTGCCAGCAGGGGGTTAAACCTAGCTTTTTATGCCAATGGGAAGGGAGCCAAATGCCGATTGCTAGCGGGTTAACCCAGTATGTTGAGTGGGAAAGAGGCTACATTGGAGGTTTTCCACTAAACATGTTAAGAAAGCTATGAGCATTAAAAATGAAAAATGTCTCTCTTTTTGATCTTCTATCGGTGTTTTATTTTCAACCATTCTCCCCTTATTCCCTCTTACTGATCCCCTCTTTATATTCATGACTCCACTGTAGCCTTATGTGTTTCACACATCCCCCTCCTAGTCTTCCCTGTCCTCCTCGCTCCTCACCTTTCTGTCCTCCCTGTCTCCCTAAGCTTCCTGTGCTTACCTCCCCCTGCCTTATTTCCTCTGCTCGGCACGTGGCATCCCACTCCTTTAATTTTACAAGAGGCTTTATTTTACTCTGTGTGTGTATGATAGTTTGTACAGTATGTGTGTGAGGATGAATGAGTGGGAGGCTAAGGCGAACCACAAATGCTCCAAGAGCCATATTCAAATCTCATTTCACACTGCTGAGGGTGAAAAGACCTGACGCAGCACTCTACAAGAGAACGGTGGCAGGGAAAGGAAGAGAAGGAGGATGAGATCGAGAGACGTGGAGAAGCAAGGAATCTTAGAGAAGGATGCCAGAGACGGTGCTGAAAACTGAGGAGAAAAGTGAGGGATATGACATGGGGGAGGAGCAGAACAATAGCTGTCGGTTACTTGCTGTTCAGCTACTGAACCTAGTGTGCAACATTAAGAAAGGGAGACAGGCAGCAACGGAATTAATACCACACAGACAGTACAGAAACAAGAAAAGGACAGAGAAATGAGAATAGCATCATTATAAAGAGTATTTTTTATTTCTCAAGCTTCATAACTTCTGTTTTTTTAACTCCACTGTAGAACTCACTCCTCTTTTCTCCACATGTCTGCCCCTCAATCCCCCCAAACTCATTTACTTTCTCTGTTCACAGCCAACATCCTTCGGTCTTCCACAGTATGTATGTTTATGTAAATGATGTAATTAGGAAGCTACATGGCTTCATTTGAGCTCTAAGGTTTGAGGAGAGGTATAAAGACAAAAGGGAGCGAAACGAGGAAGGATAAGTAATCAAGCTTTGGAGTCAGTCTGTACATTGGTGTTACTCTTGCCTATACGATTATATATTTCCTCTGAAGGTCTACATGATTCTATGCTTTACGCAATTTAAACAGCATTTTATTTTCTCAACATAACTGAAGCTGTCTTGAAATTCTTTCCTCCTGTCTCTGTGCTGTATTTCTGCCTCTTACCCCTTTTAGTTCCTTCATCACCCTCTTCCTTCTCTCTTTCACACTGGCTTACAGTGTAAATTTTTTCTCCCTCTTTCTCTGTCATTTTATGCCGCTGTTTAATGCCCAGCCTTTCATATTCTTGGCTTTCCTTTCCCCTCAAACCGCTGTCTTGTCATCTTCTGTCCTTCAGTAAAGCAGTTTTTCACTTTCTTCTCTGTTCTATAAAGTTTCTCAATTTGTTATTTTTCAAAGTATGGGTTGGTTTAATGAAGTTCCAGAACTTTTAATGTCTTAACAATCATAAAGCTTATACTATATTAACATTTTTGGTGAAGCTGATGGAGAAGCAGGTGAAATATGGGTGGCAATTGAAAGCTTGTGCTTTCTTGTGCATCTCTTAAAATCACTACCTCTTGGGTTAGTTTTAGCAGAAAATTACTCTCTCCAAAAATATTTGATTACATTTCAAAAGACCTGATTTCTTGTTCTGTAAACTGAATAAGGAACATATGTTAAACATGACTAAAGAAAAACTGAGCCAGGGCACAGTAAATGCAGCTTTATATTTTGTCTCAGAAATCGGAGCTCAGTAATGAATGAAGCTGCAAAGTTAATTTAATCTGCCTGCTGAAAAAAATGACAGCAATTTGTGGTCATTGAATGAGCTAACTACTAATAAGAACTTAAGCCAATAACAACATATTTCCATCAGTTTTATGTATGCAAACAGATTTGTAGTCATTTTACTTAGCAGTTTGCGTGCTACTTGTTTAGTGCGGTGCTCCTGAATCACCAAATATAAAGCACTGAATACTTAGTAAATACTTAAAGTCCTGTACTTGTGTCGGAGATTGTCACTCAAGCCAGAGAAAAGAGCCAAACAAGATGAGACCCTCTGGTGCAAAAACCAAATCCCCTTCTTTCCACTACTGTAGCCATGTGGGATCCTTGCCATGAAAATCATAAACAGAGTCCAACCCCATGGTAGGAACAAGCTCTACTACAGCCTACAATACAGATGCAACCACAGCTTTCACCAAAGCTGGCTAATGACTCAATAGGCTTTAAAGCATCAGTGACCACTTAAAGTCATTCTATTTGCTGCAAACACATGTTGACCAGACAATTAGGCCCCGTCCACACGAAGTCAAAACGAACACGAAACGCTGATATTTTCCAAAACGTTTGCCGTAAAGACGGAGACGTAAAATAAATGTGAGCGTCCACACGAATGCATGAAAACGCTGCAAAATGTATGCCAGGCCTGTAAGTGGCGCTGTGGTGCCAAAGCAAAAATAAGCGACGAAATGTTGGGCATGGCACTAATATTTATACATGGTTGCCCTGCGGGTCCATTTTCGTGGTTAAGTCAAATTCAGGTGCTGAACTATGTCGTCGATATTGCTCTGTTCTTCCTGGAGATATTCCAGAAGAAGAAGATTCTGTTGTAAGCCCGACAGCAGGGTGAGTAGGATTAGCAGCAACGGCGCCATTGTTGTTGTGATGTGTCGCACATGCGTGTTTAGAGGCGACGCTATGACGCATGCGTGTAAAAAAAATATGCGGTTAGAGCGTAAAGATGGAAACGCGAAAACGGCGTTTCGAAATCTTCCCACTCTGAAGGCTGTATAAAAAAAAGATCGTTTACAGACCCCAGAAACGCCGGCTTCGTGTGGATGAGAGGCTGGTTTGGTGAAAAATTTGTGCGTTTAGGCCAGGGTTCGTCTTCGTGTCGACGGGGCCTTAGTGGCCTACACCATCAGCAGCTTTGTTATGGTAAATTTTAGGTCAAATAGTTCCAGTTCCAGTGAAGAAGAAAGATATCACTTCTAATGATTCGAGGTACTGGAAACAGCCAGAGCAAAACACTCAACAGTAGTTAACTTTCTCTGAGAAGTTAGGCTGACATCCTATGATAACTGGAATGGATTTTTTTCAATTTCATTAAGTATAGAATGCAAATAGGTTTGTTCTTGTTACAGATTGTGAAACAGATTGTATTTTTTAGGGGTACTACTATGCTTGTTGCCTTGAGTAAACACTACATTGATTCCTGTTTGACTGCAAGTACAGATTAAGCAAAGCAGGCAGAACTAACAAGTTCCACCTACAACTTGAACAAAAACCTCTTTATAAATATTGCATGTGTTCTCCCGAATGACTGTGGCCCTAATCTACTAAAGGTTTGGGAGTATAAAGACAAATGTTTACTGACAAATGTTTGTGATCATGCTGGCAAAAGGAAGGCATTGGTACAATATCAGACAACAGTAAGAGAGAAAATCTTCTGTTTCAACATGTTTAAATTAAATTAAATTAAATTAAATACAACAGTGGATACATATTGTATACAGCAATGTCATTTTCTGAGCTGTTGCATGACTTAAATGCTCATTTAGAACCAGTCACAAATATAAGACATACTGTACCACATCACCTATGGAAAAACATCTTGTAAAGTGCATTTTCCTGTGTCTGGATGGAACACTCCAGTACACATTTACTGTAGTTAGTGGTGTCTCCCAAAGTAGCTTGCTTTCTAGCAACGCAGGATTTATTTTAAAAGTGGAGTGGCTGTGGCAGTTGGTTTTTCATCTTGTTCTTGTCCGAGCCTACTTTTGATCACCACTAACAGCTCAAGCGGAAAATTATCTTGCAGCTAATATGTCTTTTGACAACATAAAAGAGTCAAGTAATTAACTTGAACATATGTAATTTTTGTTTGGGATCTTAGTAAAACAGGCCCATAGTATCTAACTGAGCAGAAAAGAATATGCAAAATTATAATTCAATAAACACATTTATTTCACCCTTAAAGGATGGTTACATTTTCATCAGGCTTTTAATTTATGTTGTGTCACCACTATTTTCCACTGCTGCTGCACATGTCCATCACATGCAACCATGTAGTTACCAATACTGTAGTTAGGAACAGATAAATTAAAATGCATAATTTTTTTAACAACATTTTTAAATTTTACAAGCAGACACAAACACACAACCAAATGCATTCTGTGTCAAGGCAGCTTTCACTTCTCAAGCTTACCATCTCAGGGTTAATATCAAGGCTTTGTCTACCCCCTCTTTGTGTCGTTCGCTCTCCGTTACTCGCACAGTCACAAAAAGAGCATATACAAAAACACACTCTTTCCCCACACGCATTCTCTCCTGCCCTTTCTAACGGAGTTTTCAAACTTTGGATGTCAGCTCCCTGTCAGGGCATGAAAGAAAGGGGAAAGTGGTTTTTGAAAGGAGGAAGAGAGGCAATGAGGAGACAGGGAGAAAAGATAAAGGATGTCAACAGATGTTTGACTCAATGGTGTTTGCCTTGAGAGGGGAAAAGAGGAATGGATCATCACTTCTGGCTCCTTTATCACATGTGGTGTATCCAACCGTAAATAGAATGACGCAGACCCATCTTGTTTGAACATGATCACTTTAGCAACACGTGACAATGGGAACACCTACTGTCCCCATTACTTTTACCCTCTCCACTATATTTCAAGCAAAGGAAAGTAGAGCTAAAATTGTGATAGATGTCATCTCAACTGACATTCAGACTACTTTGATAATGTATGGCACCTGCAGCAAGTTCACTGGTCTGTCCCTAATTTGGATTGATTATCTTCAGTTGCTCGAAGACTGTTTGTGTACCCTGCAAGGATTAGGTAACTGCTTGATCCGGATTGGAACATGGGGACACACTCAGCCGACAAAGCACGTAAACCTATAAGACTGACCATTTGTTTTATTTAGCTCGCCCACCATGAGCATGCGCTGCCTCACACACCGGCAGCCACAGAGAAATCCTTGTCATTTATCAAAATGAGGGAATGACAGCCAGAGCTCTAACAGTAAATCATTGGCAGCATTATTGGGCCACCCGTCCCTCACCAATATGGATTTGCGTTGGGAAACTGGAGAAGTGTGTAATAAACCAGTCAATAACTCAAAGAAGGAATACTTCCACCATACACATGCAAAGCTAAGTGATGAACCCTACTTGCCCTAATTATTAATACTCATCTATATACATTAGCTAAGATAATGAATGTACTTCTAAGTTCAAGAAGCTTTTCTGCTAGATTCCCTTATATATAGATCAATTTACTTTTACATATACTGATTGGGCTCACTGAGCCTGCTAAGAAAATATGATCCACCCATTACTTGTATATTTTTTAATCCTTTTATTTGCTCCATTTTTTGGAATTTGTATTGTGGTGTGTGCAACTGTTTCTAGATTACATTCCAACAGTGAAACAGGTCCCAAAGATAAAAAATAAATAATACAGGTGCTATATTATTTGATTATGATATCAAAATACGACTAGCATTGTAAATTACACATCTCAAAAAAAAGTATTTTTATTCAGTGTTTTAATGCGTTGATTTATTATTTTGTATTTAAATCAGGAAATCTAATATCAGAATCAGAAATACTTTAATAATTCCAGAGGGAAATTGCTTAAATATAAAATTTAATATAAATCAGATAGCTAGTAAAATCACACATAAAACCATTATTTCTTGAAAATACAATGTTTGCCATTGTGCTCAAGCACACCATTATAGTCAGCTGCAGAGCACCTTACAAATACAGACTTTCCTTTAAAAAATGGCTTTGATTTGAAAGGCAAAAATATAAAACGCATGATTTCTTTAACACTCAGTCACATAGACTTCTGTAATTATAAAGCAGAATATTTTGTAATGAATTTATTTTATTATTACAAATACAATATATAATGAGTAATCATATTTAAAAAAAATCTAGATAATTTCCTTACTTTGATGCATAAAACAAAAATTAGAATGATACTTTCTAGTTTATTAAATTTGTGTGCCTTTTGGTTTTCCATACCTGCTTCAGTCAACATTGTTCTTAGATCTGCTGCATGACATGTTTAGATTTGAGATCACAATGTTATGAGCATAACCTTTCTTAAGCAGTGGAGGTTTTACAGCATATTTTCCTGACTCTTTCTGTAGCTCACCAACAATTTTGTTCTCTACTAGAGCAGCATTACAAACTAAAAATTTCATCAGTGGTGGGAATATCAAGCCCTACTTATTTCTTAACAAGCAATACTTTGAAAAAAAAAGACTATTGCCTATTAGTTGATAGTAGGAGAGCCTGGTTCTACAGCCCCCTCTTTACCACTGACCTGTAACAATTGACCTGATTGAACCCCTACCACACACCCCATCCCACCCATTCCCTCCAACCCAGCATCTCCACCCTGGGTGGTGATGTTGCAACCTCAATGGAGGGCAAAGGCCTATATCCATTGCAAACTGCAGGAAAAACTTTTATGACTTAAGTTACGATCTTCATGGAATAGTTTTCTCAATAATTGTCTTAAAGAATCAAAGAACAGCTGTGTGAGCATTAAATTACACATATTAATAATAACTAATTAGAAGGCTCCTTAATGCAAATGTGTTGTACTCATGTATGTGTATTTATGTAAAGGGGTTAAATATTTGTGGGCCAAACTCATCTAATAATAAAAAGAAAACCATGTCAGTTTGCACTACTTTGTGTTGCTCTGTCACTTGAAATCCTACTAAAATATGAAAGCTTCAGGTTGTAATAAGACAACATTTGAGAAAGATAATTTTTCATGGCGCATCCAGTGTAGCAGCTGACGCTGTTCTGAATAGCATCACGGCCAAGTGGCAAAGACGACACGAGATGAGGGAATGTGAAAATAAGGAGGGGGGGAATCTTCGGCAGGTTCCAAGTTCTATGTTGCAGAGATCTCCCTCCCCTGCTTTGTTTGAGAAATAATGTGTTTACTATTATGCAAGTTTCTCCACATAATCATATTTGTGATTGTGGTATGAATTTCATAAGTCTGGGACAATAAATGTGAAAAGAAGGGGAGGGAATCTTCGGCAGGTTCAAGGTTCTAAGTGATCTAGAATGGTGTTGATAGCAAAATCGGGAATTGGCATCCACTGAGCAGAGAATTTATTCATCGCACACTGGCAGTAGCACATCGACCGAAACGTGTCTCCATACAAGTAAAATCCTATTAATTTGAGTTTATCTGTCCACCAAAACTATCCATTTTAAGGCATCCATGTATAAGAAATATAAAAAAACATTAAGCATATGCTTAAAATTTCCCTTTTCGTTCATTCTTCAATCCGTTTACATATCAATGGGCGTTAGTTTAGGGCGATGCACGCTCCCGCGAGAGGGGAGGTAATTCTCGGAACAACAGAGGAAACCCGGAGGAGAAAATCTAAGGTTTGAAAAATGCATTTTAATCAAGCAATTTAAGACACGTGTTAAGATTAATATCTTACCTACCCCTGCCAAATGTGATGTAAGTGTCTGGCCAATGGTCATAAATGAATTTAATGTTGACATCTGACTGCAAGGTCCCTCATCTGACTTGAGGAATAGTTTTGATTGATTCAGCATGTAGCCTAGCTTAGATAAATTAGCCAAAAGAAGCAATACTGATTTTCTGATTAACAAACTATGTTATAAAATAAATACTCTAAATGAATATTTGAAAGGTGAGTAAAATTATTAGATTTTTTATAGGTTTATTTCATTTTAACTCTTATTCTCTTGTATTTCAATTTGTAAGCAGTTTGTTCAGATTTTGAAAATCATTTCAGGTGTTTCAATTTAATTGATGAAAGCAGTTCTACTGAAAGGTGCCTCAGTCAAGGTCAATGACCGGCGTAGCTGACATGTAACAACAACATGTAGCATATTGCTTAAGGTTAATAGTCTATATTAATTAGGTTAGGTATACTTCCAAATAAAAAATTCCACCATCCCCCTTCTTTTTTTTTTTTTTACAACTCGACTACGGCTCGTAATAATCTGGCACTACTGACTGCTATGAAAGCTGGTTATAAATAAAGGTACGCAGTTGACTCTGATGGAGGCTGATTCGAAATGGAAGCGGACCTGTAAGCGTCTAGCGTACCCAGTAATGCTTTAATGGTGTCAGAATATTTCCTTATTATTTAAGTTGATAGCTCACTTCATTAAAGTCTAAAATGAAAAATATCTGTTTACCCAACACTTTATAGCCCTATAAACCACAAAAGGACAATTCTGTCTTACATTAGATTCAGTTTACACATGTCAGTTTGTTTTTTAGTTTAGTACCAATACATAGAGTTATATATGTTGGGTATACTCAGCTTTAATGCACTATGAAACAAGCCCTGATACAATTTATTGGCTATGGGCTCCTCTCACTGCTCTCATGCTCATTTGCAGACCTGCCAGTCCTACTTCCAACCAATTAATTTATGGCATTACGGCTGAACTTTACTTAGGGCCAAACTCTGTGATCTTTTAGTATGATGCTAAAACTTCGAATTTCAGATCTTTCATGCTGCAAAACTATTGAATTAGCGTCAGCAATAGCTTGTCACTGCGTTGGTGAGGATTTACAAAACAGAGCAGTCATGCTGGCTTAAAGACACAAAGACACGCTGAGTATTCATATGCTTGGTTAGAGCTGAGGCTGTTAAAACAGATTAAACTGATGGGGGCTCTGCTTCAGTGTAATCCACTGGCAGCAACTCTCTAAAGATGATTTTTGACACACAGTGCAGTGTCCTTTCCCTCATCATAAAGAGAGAGGCGCTGTGAGAGGGAGAGAAGTTCAGAGGAGGCATGAGTTGCCGAGAGTAACAGAGAGAGAGAGAGAGAAGAAAGGAAAGATTAACGAGGGGGGTATCAAGATAGGAAACTCAAACAAATGAAATAAAATTCCCAACAGAAGATGTTTGAATAAAGAGGAATAAAGGATTTTTTTTTACTCTTCTTTGAAACGAAAACTGAATTTCCACAAGACTCTAATTTATATTCAAGAGAGTAGCTGCAGTGGCTACATTAAGAGGACAGGCAGTGGTATCCCCATAGCCTGTCTTATATTGGCAATGGATTACAGTATGATCGCATTCACATAAAATAGTCAACACTGGATAGTTGTTAGTTATTAGATGTCAATATTCACCCTCTCAATCCAGTTATAGTGTCAGCAGATAAAGTATTTATACTGTTTGCAGTAGAAAATGTTTTCTTAAATCTAATTCTTTAGAAAGAAGAATATTTGTCAGTAAATATTTTAACAATTTTAAGATTAACAAATTATGGTAGTGAGATGGAAAAAAATGATATTTGTGGGTAATTCAAACAACCCTCACTATAGTAAAAGTCCTATTTGATGAATTTTATTGTAATTGTTGGGACAATTTATTGGTTATGGGGTCACAGGCTAATGTATATCTGACAGTGAGTGTGGAAATAGCTTTCCCTCACTGCCCACTTTGAACAGGATAATGTATTTTACCTCAAACCCTAAAAATGCAGGAATTAAATGATTTGCAGTTGACATCTTGGTCCCTGGTACTGCAGGACAGCTTTCAGTGAATATAGAAGCTTTTATACCATGGGGTCAGGTTTTTGCTAATATTACCCACTATCATCTTAAGCCTCTAGATTCCACTGGCTCCTCAATGACATTTTTTGGGGGTTGGTAAATGTTCAAAAGAAATTCAGTTTTACCAGTTATATACAGTTTAACTATGCATCAGTGTAGTTCATATTTAAGCTAAGGTGTTGAGGTTAGGCTGAAGGACTGGTTATACTCCTGCAGCAGTGCGTCGCAGTGAGCTTGTCGCAGATATTTTTTATTTATGCCCAATTTTTAAGCGTGGCCTGCATTATCTTACTCCATGCCACACTCGCACACTCTTCTAGCTAGTCCAGCTTCATGAGTTGTTTTCAACAATGGTGGTCATACAAACAAAACAAGCCGCTAAGGTACCAAACAGGAAATAAGCATTGTGTTGAGCGGATGTAGATTTGACCAATCACAGCCCTACTATCTGTGGTCACCTACAATTATGGAGAGGTGCACCAGAGTGTCTGCGGCAGGGATGGGGGCATATTTGCATTCATGCAAATGACCTGGTTTCTGAGTATAAACCAGCTTTAAGGCTTTAGTGTTATGCTATGAGGGCAAACTATTGTGAACTAGCTGGGGTCAGAACATAACTGCCTAAGAACCAACCAAATTGCAGCTCTAAGGCTACGTTTACCCTACTGGCCGTAATGCTAAGTTACAATTTTTTTGAGAAATCCGATTCTTTTGCGGAGTCATTCACAATTTCAAACATATGTGACTTGTGTGTGGTCTCCTCTGCGAACTGCATTCACAACACTTAAAAGTATAGTGGAGGATGTTCTTTTTCCAGGTGGATATTCAAAATAAGTGGTGATCAGAATTGTCAATCACTCTGGTGATATGTTTATGTAAGGCCGTCCTATGTGCTTGTCCCCATTTTCAATTACCGGTGGTGAGTCTGACTTGGTGGAAAAATCGAAAATCTTCTTTTGGAAAGTAAGCTTGCATGATCGATGTAAACAGCAACTTTTAAACAGAGGGTGAACGAGGAGAAATGGGATTTGCATGCTCTCACATGCATTTAATAGGCTTTACCTCGGCAGCAGGTACAGGTTTGTGCTTTTTTTCTTCTTCAAAAATTCACGAAAATTCTCCACTATACCATTAAGTGTCCTGCATGTGCAGAAGATGATGCAATGACGTCACAAGCAAGCATGCTCTTTCTTTAGAAAAGTAAACATGGATGGCAGTGCTGGACCACATTTTCCAAGCCATAAATAAAGACTGCTCTTCACATTATCATCTGACATGGTTGTTGTTTTTCTTTTTGCTTCTGGGCAGCAAGGTGCAGAAAAGGGACATTTGTTGAGTATTGACGCTCAGGATGAATGGACCTGGCCGTTCACAAACAGGTCGTATTTGAAAAGATCAGATGTGTATCGGATTCGGGACCTCATAGCCAATTGGCCTGGGTCACATTGGAAAAAATCTGATCTGTGTTTTTCAGACTGTCATGAAAAGATCAGATACAGATCATAGATGGGCAGCAAAATTGAATTTTGCTCACTTCAGGCTGCTGTGTGAATGTAGTCTAGGGGGAGCAACATACTATTAGGCAGATGATCATGATCTTATGCCTGATCAGTGCATGAATACCATATATTCTGTGTATAAGAATTACAATTACAGTGCAAGGAGACTCATCACGGTCTAGTGAGTTTAAAATCAATTAAGCTCTTTAATGATGATTTTTTTTAATGATGCAACAACAACCTGACAACATATCCTACCCTATAAGAATTTAAAAAAGTAGCTTGTTTATGCATTTAGTTACATTTGTAGGAGTGCCAAAAAATGACTGAGGTGAGAAAAACACAGAAGATCATGCCAAGTAGGCGGAGGGATTACTAAGCATGTTAAAATAACTACTACTTACATTCGATAGATATTAGGTTTTTATGATGAAATATAGTTTTTAATTTGTAAAATGAATTTCCTTGTTCAATATGTTTTATTTTTGTAAAACAAGTTTTGCATGTTTATTCATTTCCATCACCTGCTATTTGCAAATGGTGTAGTAAAGTGCTTCTTACACAGACCATATGGTTGTGGATGATAAATCTGCCCAACTGCCCAGTCTGGGATCCATAACAAATAGTTGGGCCAATATGGCTTTACTGCAGAATCTGTGTAATGCGCTTCTACGGGCAAAATATGGTTTTGACACCCATATGTCACTTATTAACAGAAATACCTTAAAGTGTCTGTCTATTGGAGTAACACGCATTTTAGTGGAATGTTTGTTTTTGCCAGCTGTTAAAAATAAACCCAATTTACGAAACAGACTTGAAGATATAGAGATGTAGATTTATATCCTTGGAGAGATACATTTTGTGTGATAAAAAAAATAATTTAGCAAATTATGCACATAATTTAGTAGTGGAAATTCCTGGTACAAATATTTAAGAGTGATGCCTAGTTTTTCTTCATCCTCTTTAATTAATGAGATGATTAGTCTCTGTCTGTGTTGCAGACGTGCAAATGCAAATGGTTGGAACTAATCCCAGCGGAGCCTCCAAAAGTTTGAAAAGTAGATTTTTTTTTAAAGTTGTACCCTTTTTTTTTTTTTTTTTTTTTACATCTAGCATGAAACCAGACGTATGATTCATAAAAAGATTAACTTTTTTAACGCAATGGTTAGAGGCATGACAGGTCTGGGACTGCTTTTCTGCATCATGAACTAGATTGCTGTGACTGTTGAAATTCTTATTTTTCTCTGATTGTTCAGTTTAAGGTTCACATTATGTTTAAGCCCAATCTGGTTATTTTGCTGGAAAATAATCCAAAGGATTGAAAAAGCCCAGCACTGACTATTGATTTTTATGTGGCCTATAGTGAAGGACTGGGGTTAAGTCTGGTTTAAATACTGTGGTATCTTTTTAAGCAGGCTTTCATACTTAATCTTCCATGTGGCTCAATTAAAACATAGTATAAAAAAGACTTTCTTTGGGGTTATGGGGTGTTTTGGGGAATTTGCAAATGTCACACAACAGATGCTGCCATTGGAGCAATTACTTAATAGGTTTGAGTCATCTGTACATAAATTGAATCATCCAAAACAATGAAGCGTGACGATAAATAGAAAAACTTGTGGCCGTGTAAAAACCTTAGCACTAAGGCCTCTGGGGTTGGGCCCCTCAGAAACTGAGTCATTTTGGGGTTGGGCTACAGGTGCTCTTATCTGCCCTTCTCTGGTGGGTGCCGCCATCCCTATGTCTGCCTTCCTTGTGTCCCAGTGATCTGGGATGCCTCTGGATATCTTTTGCTCACATCACCTCTTTTTATCCCTGTAGGGCCTCGGTTCTCAAAGTGTGTGGCGCGACCCACTGGTGGGGAATTGAGACGTGACAGGTGGGGCGCGCCAAGTTCCGGTGTGTGTGTGTGTGTGTGTGACTATAAATGTAGAATGTGTGAGAGCAAACTGTCCTTATAGCTGTATGTTGCCGCTTTTTAGACCAATCAAACCCACAAAGTAATCATTACTAGCCTACATGCAGTCTAATTAAAAGAACATTAGATATGAGAAAAATTTCCCCTGGAACTGAAGTGCCAAAATAATGATTGACGTGACGTCGGCATATTATTTGTAACAGAATAAACTTTCGCGCCCCAGTGTTGCCAACTCAGCGACTTTGTCGCTATATTTCAGACCCCTCCAGCGACTCTTTTTCAAAAAAACAAATCTAGCGCCTTTTGGAGACTCTTACGTGAAAGCACGTATCGTTCCTTTTCTTGTCCTCCAGCGGCAGGTGCTGCTTGGGGCGCCTCCCCCGTCCCAACCCCGTTCTCCCCCGCTATTGCAGGAGTCCCTATCAGCGCTGCAGTCAGAGCAGAGACACAGCATGTTTAACTTTTGCGTCCAGACTGCAAATAAAGCGCACATGCTCCGGGATTGACGGCGCAGGTTGATCATAAATAACTGAATTTGAAATATTTTATCTTAAATAAATAACGGCGTTTGATTCACACAGCCACATGTTCATGTTTCTGGTTAGGAGTGGAGAGCGAGTATCCACTCATCGGGCAGAGAGCTGTGTGCATTCTTCTTCCCTTTGCCACATCATATCTCTGTGAGATGGGCTTTTCAGCTGCTGCTTCAATGAAAACAAAATACAGATCTCAGCAGAACATTGAGCATGACTTGAGAGTGGCAGTATCAAGCCTGCAACCCCGTTTTGAGAAACTGCAATGCAAAACAGGCTCATTGCAGCCACTAATGCAGGGATAAATAGACCTGTCTTGCCAGATGGATTTCACTTCTTTTCTTTTATTAACAGATTGCAGAGTGGCACTTTAATTTTTTCTATCTTTGAGCTTGATACAAATTTTGACACAGCTGCATTTTTATTTTCTTTATTTTTGAGCTTGCTGTTATTTGATGTAGATTTGTATTTAGATACTACTTGTTACTTCAATAAAATTGGAACATTTTAAGATTGTTGAATATTTCATTAGCATTGTGTTGGGGCGATGGGGACAGGCGGGGCTTGAAAATTCCCCCTTGTCCAAAGTGGGGAATGACAGAAAAAGTTTGAGAACCACTGCTGTAGGGTGAGTCTGGGGTTGTCCACACCTGCTATTAAGCATGCTTTCCTTCTGAAGAAGCTCTGTAAATACTCTATGCATGAGCATTCCTATGCATACACACCATGGGACTTTGGTTCCAGGTTTGCACGGATACACGCTAATACTAAATACTAAGCTGCAGCTACAGATATATACCACCCTGATTATTATTGTGTAATCACTATAGGTTTTTTTTTTCAACACATGATAATCTAAAGGATACCCACTGCTCTTTAATTTCTTTTTAATCTTTACTTTGATTTTGTGTTGCTTTCTTTTAATTTTTGGTATGTTCTCTGTCTTATGTTTCTTTCATCTCATACAGGTGTGGAAGCAGACTTCTAGGAGTTACTGTGTGTCTTCTATGTTGTATAATCATGCTGTTTTGTTTTATTTTATCTCTTTTCATGCATTCTTTCCTGTCTTCATCTCTTTCTCTTTAATTCTTATCGCCTTTCTTTTCTCTACATCAAGCTTTTCTTATGCAGTACTTAAAAGTGCGCTGTAGAAAAAAATGATGGAAACACACCTAATGCAGGCTTTATTTAAATTTTGTGATTAATCTATACCAAAATTGTACCAAAGTATTACTTTAAAACTTGAATACTTACCAAAGCAGGATTTTATTTATGCACCCTGAGTAAATAAAGAAAAAGCTTTTGATTATTTGTTTACAAAACAAATACATCACTAGCTGTATCCTGATGTTGTGTGTCCTGAAAGCCTCATTCACTTATTATACTATTATATCCTAACCTTGCTGCAATTCAATTTCACACTTTATCAGAGTACAGTGAAGGTGACACATTGTTATCAGCTATGAATACACATGTGTGATTTATAAAACAGTCCACACTCCTTTGTGCTTACACCTAAAGCATTTAGCATATGAGGAAACGTGAGCACATCTCAAATGATTTGTAGTGTCCCAGAGGTGTTTTTCCCTCACTCTTTCCTATGTGTGTGAGAAGAAACATAATGTTTTGGAGGTTCTCTTAATATGTAACAGCGGTATAATGTAATTTAATAAATCCTTTCTGTTCTATAGATGGGCAATTATAACAACAAATTACTGTTTCAGAGAAACCGCCACTAGGTAATCAATGATACAGCAAGATGCATTTAAAGAGCAACTGATGAGGGGGGAGCCAACCCTGAATATTAGAGCTGGCTTTTTGACAGCACCATATAAATATGATACATTTCTTTTTCATATAAATGATGAGAACATAATCTTCCTTTTGCATCTTTACCTTGTCAAGTTAATCTAACCATGTGAAGTTTACTCTCTTTATTATGTGTAAATTTGTGTGTCTAAAATTCCATTTGATAGCTTGAAACACCTTTCTTGAAGATTGTGAACATGCCAATATGAACCACAATAGACACCTTAAAACAGTGGCTGTCATTTTGTTTAAGTCTACTTCTAAATCCTTAAGATATTTTTTACAGTTTTTTCAGGTTCCTTTATAAATATAAAATTTCACTAAAAAGAAACCAAAAAAATCTTGTCCTGTTAGTTCACACATACATACAAAGGTTTATTTAATATGCCACATATATATATATACACTATATTGCCAAAAGTATTTGCTCACCTATCCAAATTATTGGAATCAGGTGTTCCAATCACTTCCATGGCCACAGGTGTATAAATTCAAGCCCCTAGGCATGCAGACTGTTTTTACAAACATTTGTGAAAGAATGGGTCGCTCTCAGGAGCTCAGTGAATTCCAGCGTGGAACTGTGATAGGATGCCACCTGTGCAACAAATCCAGTCGTGAAATTTCCTCGCTCCTAAATATTCCACAGTCAACTGTCAGCTGTATTATAAGAAAATGGAAGTGTTTGGGAACGACAGCAACTCAGCCACGAAGTGGTAGGCCACGTAAACTGACGGAGCGGGGTCAGCGGATGCTGAAGCGCATAGTGCGAAGAGGTCGCCAACTTTCTGCAGAGTCAATCACTACAGACCTCCAAACTTCATGTGGCCTTCAGATTAGCTCAAGAACAGTGCGCAGAGAGCTTCATGGAATGGGTTTCCATGGTCGAGCAGCTGCATCCAAGCCATACATCACCAAGTGCAATGCAAAGCGTCGGATGCGGTGGTGTAAAGCACGCCGCCACTGGACTCTAGAGCAGTGGAGACGCGTTCTCTGGAGTGACGAATCGCGCTTCTCCATCTGGCAATCTGATGGACGGGTCTGGGTTTGGCGGTTGCCAGGAGAACGGTACTTGTCTGACTGCATTGTGCCAAGTGTAAAGTTTGGTGGAGGGGGGATTATGGTGTGGGGTTGTTTTTCAGGAGCTGGGCTTGGCCCCTTAGTTCCAGTGAAAGGAACTCTGAATGCTTCAGCATACCAAGACATTTTGGACAATTCCATGCTCCCAACTTTGTGGGAACAGTTTGGAGCTGGCCCCTTCCTCTTCCAACATGACTGTGCACCAGTGCACAAAGCAAGGTCCATAAAGACATGGATGACAGAGTCTGGTGTGGATGAACTTGACTGGCCTGCACAGAGTCCTGACCTCAACCCGATAGAACACCTTTGGGATGAATTAGAGCGGAGACTGAGAGCCAGGCCTTCTCGTCCAACATCAGTGTGCAACCTCACAAATGCGCTTCTGGAAGAATGGTCAAAAATTCCCATAAACACACTCCTAAACCTTGTGGACAGCCTTCCCAGAAGAGTTGAAGCTGTTCTAGCTGCAAAGGGTGGACCGACGTCATATTGAACCCTATGGATTAGGAACGGGATGTCACTTAAGCTCATATGTGAGTCAAGGCAGGTGAGCAAATACTTTTGGCAATATAGTGTATATATATATATATATATATATATATATATATATATATATATATATATATATATATATATATATATATATATATATATATATATATATATAATTCAATTCAAACAGATCTTACAGTCAAATTGATTCAAAGTTTTCTATCTAAGAAAAACCAGTTGAATGCATCGACTCATTGACTCAAAGGCAATCCCTCACACTACACAACTATTAACAGGAAAAATCCTCAAGCAGAACCAGACCCAGTGTTAGCGGCCATCTGCCGAGGCCGACTGGCATTCAAGGGGACAGAAGCAGACATAGAAAAAGAAGCAGAGATACAAAAGGCAACTGTAAACCAGCTCCACAGTTGTCCCCGTCCAGGAAACACACAGCCAGGCAGATGAGCTCCGAGCCAGCTCCCATGTCAGAGGATGAAGAGACAGATGAGACAGAGGAAGAAACAGGACTACACTGAAAAACCGACATATCTCCACCATCTATAAACAAAGGTGTTGATGGCAGCAGCACAGCTGATATTTCTCTCCAGGATGGTGTCACAGCCAAACAGGAGCTGATGAGGTGAAGCCACTATGAGAAAAAAACAGAGAGAGTATAACATTAGAGACTGAACTAACAGATTATTCAGAGTAGGAGAATAGAGATAGAATGAAGCAGAATGATGAAAAAGGGGTCCCTATGTCCTCCAAAGGTCTAAGCCTATAGCAACATAACCATAGAGATAGCTAAGGATAACAGGAGCCACTCAAGCTACAAGCTTTATCGAAAAGGAAAATTTTAAGCCTACCCTTAAGAGTAGACAGGGTGTCTGCCTCACAGACTAAAACTGGTAGTTGGTTCCACAGGAGAGGAGCCTGAAAACTAAAACTACAACTAGGAACTACTAGTAAAGCTGCAGATTGAGAGCAAAGTGCTCTGTTAGGAACATAAAGAACAATCAGATCTCTGATATAAGATGGAGCTTGGCCATTTAAGGCTTTATATGTGAGAAGGAGGATTTTTAATTCTGCATGGACTAGTTTCTCAGTATCACCCCTGGACAGGATATTTCCAATTATTGCAATATTCTATAGATTAAAGAAGGAAATTCTAGAAACCTCTTTGATATAGGATTTAAATGACAGGTCCTGATCACAAATAACACCAAGATTTTTTAATTTATTATCTGAAATCAGTTAATCCCATCCAAATGAAGTGACTAATCAGCTTCTTTTTCAAAGACTCTGGTCCAAAGACTATGGCCCCGTCCACACGAAGACGAACCCTGGCCTAAACGCACACATTTTTCACCAAACCAGCCTCTCATCCACACGAAGCCGGCGTTTCGGGGGTCTGTAAACGATCTTTTTTTTATTCAGCCTTCAGAGTGGGAAGATTTCGAAACGCCGTTTTCGCGTTTCCATCTTTACGCTCTAACCGCATATTTTTTTTTACACGCATGCGTCATAGCGTCGCCTCTAAACACGCATGCGCGATCAGTATCACAACAACAATGGCGCCGTTGCTGCTAATGCTACTCACCCTGCTGTCGGGCTTACAACAGAATCATCTTCTTCTGGAATATCTCCAGGAAGAACAGAGCAATATCAACGACATAGTTCAGCACCTGAATTTGACTTAACCACGAAAATGGACCCGCAGGGCAACCATGTATAAATATTAGTGCGCATGCCCAACATTTCGTCGCTTATTTTTGCTTTGGCACCACAGCGCCACTTACAGGCCTGGCATACATTTTGCAGCGTTTTCATGCATTCATGTGGACGCTCACATTTATTTTACGTCTCCGTCTTTACGGCAAACGTTTTGGAAAATATCAGCGTTTCGTGTTCGTTTTGACTTCGTGTGGACGGGGCCTGAAACTTCTGTTTTGTCTGCATTCAGAAGCAGCAAGTTAAGAGTCACCCAGGTTTTTATGCCTTCAAGACATGCCTGTAATCTATGTAATGGGTTAGCTTAATCTGGATTTATACAGATATATCTGAGTATCATGCCATACTGTCTAATAATTCTACCGATTGGGAGCATATATGTAGTAAAGAGAATTGGTCCTAGCACTGATCCCTGTGGTACTCCACAGGTAACCTTTGAGCATGAGGAAGATTTTTCATTAACGTGAACAAAAAATAGATCAGATAGATAAGATTTAAACCAGTCTAGGGCTTTTCTTTTAATTCCTTAAAAAAATTTCAAGTCTTTCTAAAAGAATATTATGATCAACTGTATCAAATGTAGCACTGAGATTTAACAGGACAATTACAGATATAAGTCCATTATCTGAGATCATGAGAACTTTCACCAGAGCTGTTTCAGTGCTATGATGAGCTCTAAAGCCAGACTGAAACTCTTCAAAAAGGTCGTTATAGTGTAAGTGATCGCACCCTTGTTTTGCAACTACTTTCTCAAGAATTTCAATAAGAAAGGAAGATTGGACATAGGTCCATAATTGACCCACTCATCTGGGTCAAGAGACGGTTCCTTAAGTAAAAGTTTTGATAAGGTTAAAGCTACAGTGTGTAATAATTACAGGGATATAAAGTCAGAAATTTAATATATTATACATAACTATGTTATTTATCATCACCTATGAGCTCAGCCATTTAACCATAATATTTGCGTTGCCTTAGAATTCGTTATTTATAATTACATAGGAGCGGGTCTCGCAGCCATGGAGGCTGACATCTTTGTGCTACGGCAAGCGCAGAGGCAACAAACTAGCGATTGCGAGATCGCCCATTACGCTCGAAAATAACTACGGCAAGTTGAGAGAGATTAACTGAGACGGTACTGAACAGTAGATGGCAGTACTATGCCTGAGAAGCGTTTAGTCTGCCTGAAACCAAAGAAGAAGAAGAAGCAGGTATACTGCGCCTCAGTAACAAGAAAGGTGAACAAGGCGGCAGGCGTGAGTGACTTTGCAAACTGTTTGGCACTGTGTGGCCAAACATCAGACGAATGGAGGATCATGCCTACTCTGTATCACAACGAAAAGCGGCGGGCACCGAACCCCCGTCATCTAAGAAGCGGAAACACGACGAGAATAAACGCAAGCGTGACAAGAAACGACAAAAAACACGGATCAACATTGGCACGGCATTTACACGATGGAAGTCACTGATGGAGGAAAAAGGTTTTCAAAGTGACGCTCAAGTTGCCAGTTTTCTCTTGGACAGGTAATTAATCCTACACACACAATTGTCTAATATCACTGCAGTTTTTGGAGTACAGAATGCTCAGACCTGTCTAAAACAATAACATGCTGCGTGATGATGCTGTTACTCTCCAGTATACTTATTCAGCAACGTCCCTGACGTTTCACAGGTAATGATTCAGTAATTTTCTGTAAAATAATTTTCTGGATATATACCTCGGTTACTTCTCTCCGGCTCCTTTGGAGATCTTCAAGCCTTTCTTCCTCTGCTCTCACCCCGCTGGCTCCCCTCCCTCGCCTGGCCCTAGCTGCACGCCCACCCCGGCCTCTCTGCCCTCGCCCTCTTCCTCGCCTTGTAACCCCCGTGCCACAAACAAGACTTGGACTCTGTAAACGGGGAATATATATTCTTCCAGCGAACACAATCTTGCTGTTAAACTAATGACTACAATTCCTTCGTCTGTTTATATCACCATGCAAAGCAGCTCACCAAAACGTCACAGCGATGTAGAAAAAATAACGGGTATATTTATTATCTAAAGTCTACATGAAATCTATACCCTACACAGACTAATGAAATACTATCTGTAAAATTATCTATGTAAACAAACCTCATCACTTGAGAAGGTAGGTGATGTGGACGTCGTGGAAGAAATTTTGTCCCCTAACGCTTGCCGTACTGTTGGGGGGGAGAAGCGGTGGGGGGGAGACGTTCATTTTGCTGCAGTCTGCAGTCTGGACGTTAGATGTCGCTGAAAATTACACACTGTAGCTTTAAACAATGATAACCCCTTATTGTCCTAGAAATTAAAACCAAAACAAAGAAAGTTACTTTACTGCAGAAAAGTAGAAAGAGACCAGACAGAGAATCAGACCCCTTGAAAATTCTGCAGTCAACTCTGCTGGGACCTCTCTGTCCCCTGCCTTTATTATCAGACTTCAAACGAGTAACATGAGGGGTCAGAAGTTGTCAGTAGGGGTCAGAGGTTTACACATGATAAAGCATGGCAGTTCCTTGTGCAGTTTTATTGCTGGTGATGATCAGTCAGCTGCAACGACACACAGCTGGATAGAGCAGGACTTTTCCTTTTCTGGGAGAACTATTTTTTCTACCCGTTTGAAGTTAAAACAACAGAACATTTCTAGCAAGCCAAATGCCTGTAAGTTAATACAAATAAAATTATGACATTCAAATTTTTCTAACAGGTGTAATTACAACAACCTTAAAAGCCTTTGGTATATACTGTATCCCTGTAACAGGGTAGATTAATCACATCTAAAATGGAGGAGGAGATCAAAAGGAATACCTCAAAGAACCTGGTTGGAACTGGCTCTAACATACAAGTTAAAGGCTTAGATGAAGACAATAGTTTTGCTAACTCTGAAAGTTCAACTGGATCAAAGCTGTCTAAATACAGTTCAGATTCTATGGCTACCTCAGATGCTGCCTCACCTTTCAGAAATTAACCAACTACTCACTATGTGACTATTCGCATTTTTAAACAGTCAATATTGTCTAAGATATTATTAAAGGCTGCACTTAAACTATTAGCTTCAATGTCAACATGGATGTTAAAATCCCCCACTATGATGACCCTGTCAGTATTTAACACCAAATCAGAACGCTGGTGGGCCCTACAAAGTTACAAAAAGAAGAGGTTTCCTTGGTTCGCAATTTGGATGAGGGAAACTAAGGGTTAAATGTTCAAAAGAGTTGTAATTATTAACTGCCTTTGGAGTATTCAGTAAGTCAGGCTTAAAGATTGTTGCTACTCCTCCTCGCCCAGAATTTTGGGTATATCAAAATTAAAAAAATCCTCTTGCTGCAGCCAAGTTTCTGTAAGGCATCATAAATCAATGTGATTATCACAAATCAAGTCATTAACTAGAGTACTTTATGAAGAAAGAGATCTTATGTTAAATAAACCATATTTAATTGTTTTATCTTTTTTTCCTCAATTCCTCAATTAGATCATAATTATTTACTCCTGGAATCTTTTCTAATTTATTAAATTTTGGCCATGGGCAAGACACTGGATGGAGTAATGAGTGGGTAACAGTTGGGAAGCTGCAGAGAGGTGTGTTAAACTACGACTCTATATAGTCTTCTTGAGAGATAGTTGTTAAGGTTTCCAGTCAAACAGCTGTTATCATACTCCCTCATGGGCCGGTATCCTACAACTTTTTGACCTTGTCCCGATGAAAAGGAAAACAGGATATTATTATAAACGGCAAAGAGGAACGTTTGAGGACATGCATGGCTCTTCTGTCGCACTGTGACACTTAGCCTGGCCAGCCAGACAGACTTAAACCATAAACACAGCATATTAAGTCTGAAAGGGAGTGGGTAGAACCTGATTTCAAAGGTGCTGCCTCCGCTGCTTAGATCCTGGCCCATTGACCTTTGACATCCTGTCTGATTAATTTTGAATGAAGGCAACCACTTCAAAGAATGTATGTATCTTTATTTTATTTATTATTTAGCTTTTTTTGAAATGTTGGTCTGACTTAAGGGCTGGAAATTCTACCACAGCAGTGTATTGCAGTGAGCTTGTCGCAGATGTTTGATGCAGATATTTTTTATTTATGCCCAATTTTGAAGCGTGGTCTGAGGTATGTTGTTCTATGCCACAACACAAGAGGGAAAATCACAAACTAGCTGTGGGTCTAGAAATGGGCGAGGCGGTGCCGAAGTGGAAAAAACACAAGGGGCAAGTTTGTGCAACAACAGAGGGAGATGAGGTCGAAAAAGAGTGTACTGTAGATCCAGGTGGAAAAAGGGTCCCAGCATTCTTGCGCACCTCTCTCTTCTAGCTGGTCCAACTTCATGAGGCATTTTCCACAATGGCGGTCATACAAACAAAACAAGCCCGTAAGGTACCAAACATGAAATACACATAGTGTAGAGTGGATTCAGATTTGACCAATCAGAGGCTTCCTGTCTGCGGCACTGTCTGCGGTCACCTGTGTGTCGCAATTAACGCAGGTTAACTGCGACATGACCTGGTTTCTGAGCATAAACCAGTCTTTATTCTGAGAAATTCCAATAAACCCACCTTAACCCAATATAGCTCATATAACATTAGAAAACATTGTAAAAGTTTAACATAAAGAGTTTGAGCTAGACACATGAAAGGCAGAGAATTACCCCCCTTTTTTTTAAAGAAACTTACCACGAGAATTAGAAAATTCCATGTGTCCTGACGGTAGGTAAGATAGAAGTGGCATGTTTAACAGACTTTATAATCCTAACTCTCAGGTTGCAACACATAACTTGCAACATAACTAAGTATAAAAAGAAAGCATAATTATGATTGTCTATAAAATAACAGAAACAATGAGATCTTAGATTTTCTATTGCCCTCTATTCTTCACCTTAAAACCTATGTTAAAACACATTTTACATATCTTTGAGGTTCGTAAAATTATTTCCATTCCTTGAGCCGTGTATATCCGACTTTTGATCTGTGAGACAAAGCATTGAGTCAGGACTTAAAAAAACCTATTATTTGGCAGTTTTCTTTCTAGTTTTTTAACTCAGATAAGCTCTGTGAAATAACTGTAAGATAGAGCCATTTGCCTCAAACCATCACTTTTAAGATTTTGCTGTTGTTATACATCCATCCTCTTCCTGCATCTAACTCAGACTGTCGCAGTGGATGTGCGTGGGAGGGGGAAGTGAGTTTTTTGTGGCATCATTGCAGGCCTTAGCTCATAGTGCAGCTAAATGGGTGACTGTATAGTTGCTACCCCAATTAATGGTGCTAATGTGCGAGGGCATGTACGTTGAGAAGGTGTGAATGTGTTCATGTGTCAGTGCTGAGACATCATTTGGAGGCTTCTGCATAGTCTGTCTTTAACACTCGCAGTGTGACTCCCATCCATCAGTTATCATCAATGAACAGAACAGATGAATAGTTTAAAAGAAGAATCATGGAAATTAAGTAAAATTAATTGCTGTCATTGTTGCAAAGTTAAGATAATAAAGGCATTTTTTTTTTCTGTCTTTATCATGAATGCACATAGAAACGCATGACAGAATGCACACAGAGAATACTCCTTTCAAGCATTTCTGCAGAGCTGTCTTCTACTTGATTGTAGCTGCTTGTAATAGCTGCGGGGTTTCCCTAAGAGGTTTGTCAAGGGAAATAAAGCACAACTGAGGAAGAATAAACTTCCTTCCTCCAAAGGAAACAGCTGTTGTCATGGCAAAGCTAATTAAAAATACCAGTTTGAAAAAGAAAAAAACACTAACCCGATTTGAGAGCTGGCATTTATTAGGACAAACAGGACTCATGAGATGATAAATGGATACAAAGCTTTACTCGACAGAGTTTCGTAGGCACTTAATGTATCAGTGTGTTACTATGTGAGTAGGGTGCTATTTTTCAGTTTCCCTATGTTCCTGTAGTTCAGCATCTCTTCAGAGGACTATCTTTGAAACTCTAAGAGGTGCAGGCCACTAAATCACTGCTGTCCTATTTTCTTAGCTTGTAATGAATAGCCTTTAATATCATTACCCCATAAAAGCCAGCTCTCCTGCCAATTCTTAATCCTACTGAGCTGCATGCACACAAAAGAAGTAAGATCCGAAAATGGTATGGGCTTTATATTTGAGAAGGAAAAAAATCAAGGCTTATCATGGAATTGTCACTGTAACACTATTTTGTGTAACTGGGCCTACACATTCATCAAAATCAAATTTTTGGTGTCGTTAATTTGAAGATTCAACTATGCCTTACACTTACAGTTTATGAAATGCAAGACAAAAATCTTCATTCATTGATTATGTCTTTATATTTTCCTTTGGGCAGCCACTTTCAAGGTCAAGGATTAAAAAAGGCCATACCGTACATTTAACAAGTGACACTATTTAACTTATTATGGGGTAGAGTTTTGCCCTAATTTCAACAAAATTTCAAGAAACTTGAAATTCTCAGCTCGATATAGAAACCAGGTTCGCACAGATTTGAGAACATTCTTCTGATTAAGAGCTCTGGTCTCAGATTTAGAGGAGCTGATTCTTACTCTGGTGCTCTGTTTTAAAAAGCATTTAAGAATATTTTTTAACTCTGGTTTCTTTTATCTTCTTTAGTGAAGTGCCCAAGCATTTTCAGTTTTATAAGCTGAAATCAAACAAGGATATTTATTAATATATGTAATGATCCATTGTGAAACAGTTATCTAGTACACATGAAAAAAAAGATGACTTTTCTGGCTGTTACATATTTTTTCATTGATACACAGTTTGCCATATGTCTTAACATAAATAACATATTAACACAAATGAGAGTGTAGTATCATAGCACGGAGTATTGAAACCTCTAGGAAGCTATTAGCCATAAACTTCAATGCAGTATGAAGTTATGCAATGTATGGTCCATACCTCAGCTATTTTGTTAGGTTAATGCCTGGTCTATTTTGGTATTTATTTCTCAAAGCCTTAGCTTGTAGATGCTGTTGATGTGTAAAAAGTTTCTTTTTAGCCTGATAAGTCTTGTTCTTTGTTCTCCACATGTACACATTTTTTGCTTTATAAGCACTCAAAGCACTGTATATTGCCATGTTAATTTAAAAAGGAATGGACAGAAATCTAACACTTTTTTAAGAAAACTACTTCAGAACACAGTATTTAACTGTAAATTTTATTTTTAATTTCTTAAGTTTTCTGAAATTTCAGCTTTTTCTCTTTGGTTTTTAGATCTCAGCAGGGGTACCATGACGAGCGAGGAGTGTCCTGTGCCACTGAGGAGAATCTCCTCAGCAGGGCCAGGGCAGACTGAGGAATACAGCTCGGCGCACCCTGATGACATCATCGAGGAAGTTGGTCCAGGTGACGACGACGTCAGCATCGGAAGTGACTTAAGCACTCTTGTGTTGCCCTTCCCTGAGCTGGCGCCAGTGGTCTTCTTCTGCCTCAAGCAGACCACCTGTCCTCGCAACTGGTGTATTCGCATGGTCTCCAGTCCATATCCTTTTCTGTTCCTTCCTTGAAATTATCCATTTAAATCTAAGCAATAACATCTACATACTGTAGATGGATGGATGGTGTTCTTTGGTGTGCAATATTTCATTCATTTTATCATAACCCCCTATAACTGATCAAATCCGAATGTTTCTTCCTGCAACCACATTTTAGCTGTCGGGCCTGAATCTTCTCAAAGTAAGTCTGTTCAAATTCCTCATACAACTTCTAATTGCAGCAGTCAGTATTGTACTGCTAAGGCAATGGAAACTGCGCATTTGGGTGTAGTATTTTTGTTTGCATATGTGTGTGTGCTGGGGCTTTTAGCTAGCGGATAAGAATAGACGGTTGTCTTTTTGCCGACGACATTAACAGTGCCAGTTGGATGATAATGATTCTCTCCACAGTAGAGGTATAAAAAGAACACTGCAGTACCGTCTATCTGTTTGAGTTTTTGACTATAAATGTCTGAAAGCTTTGGTATGTGTCCCAGTTTTTTTTGTTTTTTTTTAGAAGACATGAAAATAGACTTTTCTTGGATTGTCTTTTTTTTATCATGAGTAATAGGGAATTATGTAGCAATCTTTAATTACATATTGTATGTACGTTTAAATTATGCAGATTTTTATTTTTTCATATTGTCTAACATTTCTCAGACTTTATAACGTGACTGCAGCTGTTGTAATCATTACCCCAAGCATAGCCCCGCTGTGTAAGACTGAGAATACCTTCCTTCTTTTTCCCTTTCAAATCTCAGCAGGCCTCATGTTCACAACACATAAACTAATGCAAGCAGTGTTACAAACCTTTTTTTCTCCATATTGTTAATTCCCCGGTAACATCAGCCTGGATATGCATAGGTCGCTGCTAAAGCTGCATGAGTCTCAAAGAAAAAAAAAACAATCATTCTGTTTGTTGGATATGTGTTATGTGTTGGATATGTGTATGTGTATGAGGAAAACACTAGAGTGGTAAAGGCAGGGTGGGATTGAAGTGGTTTGAGAGATAGTTGTTTCTTTACTTAAGTGGTCATGCCTCTCCTTAAACCTATTTAAACTCACAGCAACCACGTCTTTTGTTTTTATATTCAGTTGAACCTAGGCAGAATAAATATACCAGCATCTCACTACACTCTAACCATTTTAGGTTAGTTAAATGAATTAGATTGAATTTATTTTATTTGTATTGTGCCATATTACATCACTGGTTATCTAAGTTATTTAATCGAATCATAAAGATTGTTTAAAGGTCCTATATCATGCTTTTTAAGCTTTTCTAACTCACCTATAGAAAAATATGTGATGCAATAATACATATAGGTATATTGGTTTTAATATAGTATTATATTATAATAAAGAAAGAAAAATAATTTGATGCAAACCTGCCTTTCCCGTCTTGGTGTCACCAATTTCACGAAACCATGGTATTACTCTACTTCCGAATGTTGCACAAAGTCCAAGACCTCCCATGCCAATAATAACAGGTTTTCATGAATTAAACGTTCGATTAAAAAGAGATGTTTGCCCTGAGGAGATTAGCTGCTAAAAAAGCCACTTAGCCTCAACCTTGAGCTGGAATCGTGGCGCTGTGCCTCACATCATCTTTTCCTAAATGGAGAAAGCGGTATCTTGTTTACAGTGCGGGCACATTCTCGTTAACATAGCTGGTTCCTGGAGGGAGCCTTCCTATATAAATAATCTCCAATCACTCATTTTTACAGGTCAGGAAGGGCTGCTGCTAAGACAGCAGAACTCATGAGAATTAATTAGAGATGCATGAATCATCAAAATACCACATTGTTCATGATTTTGGTGAGGGAATAGCACTATAACATATTTAAAAGCAAAAACATTTTTGCATGATATAGACTCTTTAAACTATCTCTGAGGAAACATAATGGATTTTACTGAATCGTTAGCTATATTTATGTGTTCACAATTATTTGGTTGTGCTAACATAAAAATAATCTGAATAACTCTTTTACATAGGCTCAATATCAAATAAACTTATCATAACATACAATTATTTGCACTTCAATTTGTTCTGTATAAATACAGAGTGGACATATTTCCCTAAAACAAACACAAATGAGAAAACAACATACCTCATTTTCACGACTATAAGGCGCACTTAAACGTCTTTTTTTCCCCTCAAAATGTGCGGTGCGCCCTTTGGTGCGGTGCGCCTTATGTGTGTTGTAACTGCGACTTTTGAGACCACCTCATTGAGGAGATGATGAAAGAGTGGCTGAATGTAAGGAGACCAGGTGTTTTTTTTCCACTCATCACCGTCGCTGTTAATATGTAACTCCATGCGTGCCCATCTCACAGCTGATGTGAAAAACATGGGGAAACAAATTAAGGCTGTGCTCGCTGTTCAACCGCTCGACATCGGTGTGAACGGGACGCAGCAGGTGCAGCAGAAGCAGCGAGTTTACATGCAAAGTCAATGGTTGACGCGCGTATAGGCGCAGCAAAAGGTCCCGCAGCGCGTTTTGGCGGGCAGGAGCGTTTAAGCATCTGCCAACGCGCTGCTGCTGCTCGAGATGGAAAAATTGAAGTTTTGCTGCTGGACGCGCCGCATCAACCAATCAGAGAAGCTGATCTGGGAGCTGACAGCGAGACAGACACATAGCTCTGATGACATATGATATTAACGCCAATGAAAAGGACTGGATGGACGAGGAGATGATGAAAGCGTGGCTGAGGGAGGTGTATGTGAGGAGAACAGGTGTTTTTTTCCACGCATCACCATCGCAGTTAATCTGTGACTCCATGCGTGCCCATCTCACAGCTGATGAGAAAAACATGGTGAATCAAATGGACGCTGTGCTCGCTGTTATCCCGGGGGTCTGACAAAGGAACTTCAACCGCTCGACATCGGTGTGAAGCGGCCGTTCAAAGTAAGGCTGCGAGCGGCGTGGGAGCGATGGATGACAGACTGACCACAGTTTCACGATAAGTGGAAGGCAGCGTCGGGCAAGTTACGCCACCGTTTGCGGATGGATTGTAGATGCTTGGACTAACGTGTCTGCTGGCTCTGTTGTTCAAGCTTTCGCAAAAGCAGGCATTATTTCTGAGGAGCCGCGCTGCACGGAAAGTGACTCTGACAGCGAAGAAGAGGAAATTGGCATGTCTGATTTAGCGCAGCTGTTTAATTCAGAAACAGAGGATGATGACTTTGATGGGTTTGAATAATACTTTGTAATAAATACATTAATAAAGCACAATCATACTCAGTTTTGCTCCCACTCTATTTTTCTACCTGAAAACTTAATTCAACAGCAGCCTCTGGGCGCGTCTCCTCCTCTTCACCGCGGTGGCTGGCAGGTGTTTTTTCATCTAAATAATCTAAATCTTGCAGCTATATTTGCTGTGATCAGTGGGAATAAAGTAGTTTTAATATGTTTTTAAGTGAGAAAGTCCACCTGAAAACTTCATAATTGCAGTCAGTTCATCCAGATGATCTATTTCTGTCGGAGGCGCTCAGACCCCCACATACCAGCGGTGCACCGACAGCAGAAATCCCTTCAACAGCAGCCTCTAGGCCGGGTAGCCTCCAGGTTCACCGCGGCTGCTGGCAGGTGTTTTTCATCTAAATAATTTTAGCTGCAGGCACCAGGATACCGGTAATAAAAGCGAACAAATTCCGTCGGCAGGTTTCAGGATTTTAAGTTAATTTAGGAGTGATCACAGTGCTGTGTCATCTGCAATGTGTCTGTCTCATGGCCAGCACCCAGGTTTGATTAATACTTTGTAATAAATACATGAATAAAGCACAGTCATACTCAGTTTTGCCCCGCTGTATTTTTAAATACGCAGTAGAGGTATTTAAAGGTAGTAGAGGACATGTACCTGTATATAAAAAACGCGCCCTATAGTCCGGTGCGCCTTATGTGTGTGTTAAATACAGAAATGGCACACATAACTGAGACTGTGCCTTTTAGTACGGTGCGCCTTATGGTCATGAAAATACGGTACAAAGATGTTGTCTAAATCCAAAAATGCACCCACAACAGGTTCAGGAGGTTAAGGGGTTATCAATTTCCAAAAGTAAACTATAGCCTCCTTAAATCCTTCTGTTGCCGTTCCTGCATTGCAAAGTGAGAAAGTGGGTTGAAATCAACATCCCACAAAGTTCTCTGCTGCTCATCGCTGCTGCCCCTTCCTCCCCACACATGCAGTCAGATCAGTTTGCCTCAATCTGAATGGTATAATCAGTAGAAGTGTTTACATTAACACTGTTTGGAAAATATATCAGTATAAATGACTCCACTTGCTTGTATCACAATTTCATCAATTGAGCTCCATCTCCAGTGCATTTCAGATCAGCCCAAATTCATGTTTATCTTTGCATCTGTAAAGTAGGCAGCATATCAATACACATATAAAGATATGTTTTGCTTATGGAAGCTCAATTATATTGTCATTAAGTGCTGCTTTGGTTGTGCTCACTTTACTGTAACCAATTGTGCATGAAGGTCAACAATAAGTGGTTATTTTAACCATCTCTTTGAGATCAATAAATGTGTCCGTCACTCAGCATGAGCGAGACACCTTTAGTCATACACATGGCAACAAAGGAATACACACACATCATTGTTCCCACATGTATGCCTGCTGCCCAGCACCTGCAGCATTTTTCTCTGCCCCACTCAACTCCTTTTTACTTATACAATGGAGATCTACCCTATTCTCACATAATATCTTAGTTTAAAATATATTAATAGGTATGTTATACAGTAGGCTTCTGCTCAATGTCTGTCTTCATAGAAAATTATAATGCTTTGGTTTGAGACTCGTGTATAGTACAGAAAAACATAACAGTACTAACTTAAAGAGAAATGGATCTGATATTAGGCAGAACTGGATGTGCCTCTCTGAGAAAATAAAGGATGTTTCTTTTTGTTTTTTTCTCAGTCAACCAAAGGAGAAAAATATATTCCCTGATATGTTTGTGGTTTGAACCTCAGCCGTTTGGAAAGTATATTGTATTTCTTTTTTTTCTATGCGTATGTAGTCTTAAAGGGAGAGGCGAATTATTCATAGAGAGACCAGTCACAACAGGATAGGTTGCATTTCTAAATTGGTCTGATCAGAGTGTACAGTGCAAACCACAAATACAGAGATATATTCCTGTTTTCTCAGGAAAGTCAACAGACCATGATCACAATATATCACAATGTTATGGGTAGCAGTGCTGCCTTGCAGAAAGAAGGTTCTGGGTTCAATTCCCAAGCATAGTTTGCTTATTCTCCCTGTGCATGAGTGGGTTCTCTCAGGCTTCCTCCAACAGTCCAAAAACATGACTGTTAGGTTAATTGGTTTCTCCTTAGATGTGTGTTTGAGTGAATGCGTTGCCCTGCCACAGTGTACCCCGCCTCTTGGCCATTAACAGCTGGACATAGTCACCAGCATCCCTCACGACCGCAGCAGGGATGAAACATGACAGAGAATGGATGGATGGACGGATTTTTCTTCCTTTTGGTTCTTAGGATATAACAATATAAAAGCCTCAGAAAGACTGCAAATAATGCCCAGAAGAGAATCCTGTATGAACGTATGACGATGAATTGACCATGTTCATAAAAGTCTTCCAATGAAACATTTTAAAAATATTTGCTCTCAAAACAAGACAGTTGCTCTATCATATAGTATGGTATATAATAATAATTATAATAATAATAATAATATTGGATGTAATATAATATAATGATATTGGAAATCACATCTCACCATTACTGAATAAATAATAATTGTATACACACACACACACATACAGGTGCTGGTCATAAAATTAGAATATCATGAAAAAGTAGATTGATTTCAGTAATTCCATTTAAAAAGTGAAACTTGTATATTATATTCATACATTACATACAAACTCATATATTTCAGATGTTTATTTTGTTTAATTTTGATGATTACAAATGACAACAAATGAAAATCTCAAATTCATCATATCAGAAAATTAGAATATTGTGAAAAGGTTCAAAATTGATGGCCCCTGGTGCCACACTCTAATCAGCTAATTAACTCAAACCACCTGCAAAAGCCTTTAAATGGTCTTTCAGTCTAGTTCTATAGGCTACACAATCATGGGGAAGACTGCTGACTTGACAGTTGTCCAAAAGACGACCATCGACACCTTGCACAAGGAGGGCAAGACACAAAAGGTCATCGCTAAAGAGGCTGGCTGTTCACAGAGCTCAGTGTCCAAGCACATTAATAGAGAGGCGAAGGGAAGGAAAAGATGTGGTCGAAAAAAGTGTACAAGCAAGAGAGATAACCGCACCCTGGAGAGGATTGTGAAACAAAACCCATTCAAAAATGTGGGGGAGATTCACAAAGAGTGGACTGCAGCTGGAGTGAGTGCTTCAAGAACCACCACACACAGACGTATGAAAGACATGGGTTTCTGCTGTCGCATTCCTTGTGTCAAGCCACTCTTGGAACCACAGACAGCGTCAGAAGCGTCTTGCCTGGGCTAAAGAGAAACAGGACTGGACTGCTGGTGAGTGGTCCAAAGTCATGTTCTCTGATGAAAGTAAATTTTGCATTTCCTTTGGAAATCAAGGTCCCAGAGTCTGGAGGAAAAGAAGAGAGGCACTTCACCCACGTTGCTTGAAGTCCAGTGTAAAGTTTCCACAGTCAGTGATGGTTTGGGGTGCCATGTCATCTGCTGGTGTTGGTCCATTGTGTTTTCTGAGGTCCAGGGTCAACGCAGCCACATACCAGGAAGTTTTAGAGCACTTCATGCTTCCTGCAGCTGACCAACTTTTTGGAGATGCAGATTTCATTTTCCAACAGGACTTGGCACCTGCACACAGTGCCAAAGCTACCAGTACCTGGTTGAAGGACCATGGTATCCCTGTTCTTAATTGGCCAGCAAACTCTCCTGACCTTAACCCCATAGAAAATCTATGGGGTATTGTGAAGAAGAAGATGCAATACACCAGACCCAACAATTCAGAAGAGCTAAAAGCCACTATTAGAGCAACCTGGGCTATCATAACACCTGAGCAGTGCCACAGACTGATCGACTCCATGCCACGCCGCATTGCTGCAGTAATACAGGCCAAAGGAGGCCCAACTAAATACTGAGTGCTGTACATGCTCATACTTTTCATGTTCATACTTTTCAGTTGGCCAACATTTCTATAAATCCTTTGTTTTTATTGGTCTTCAGTAATATTCTAATTTTCTGATATGATGAATTTGAGATTTTCATTTGTTGTCATTTGTAATCATCAAAATTAAACAAAATAAACATCTGAAATATATGAGTTTGTATGTAATGTATGAATATAATATACAAGTTTCACTTTTTAAATGGAATTACTGAAATCAATCTACTTTTTCATGATATTCTAATTTTATGACCAGCACCTGTATATATATATATATATATATATATATATATATATATATATATATATATATATATATATATATATATATATATATATATATATATATATATATATATATATATGTGTGTGTGTGTGTGTGTGTGTGTAGGTTAGCTAGAATCATCTAAATTGTATTTGTACATAAATGAGAAATTGTACATAAATGAGAAAGATAATTATTTTAAATAGTCCTTCATATTTACATTCAGTGAACTCACAATATCTGTAAATGATTAGTAAAAGTTTAGATCAAGATGATATATATGCATAACCCTCAACATTTAACTGACATGGAGGCACACCTAAGGATGAATTTTAATCTGGGAATAAACAGGTATTTTAAAGGACAATGACCCTGAGCAAACAGCCAATCTGGTTACAGTGGGATTTACAGGAAGGACAAAATGTCAGTGCCTTGTGGTCTCAATCAGAAGCCCTGATTGCTACCACTATTTTTTTATGGTAAAATTTAAAAAAAGGAATGAGTAAAATTCTTGCAGAATATCAGGAAAAGTTTTAAAAGGAAATGGTTAAACCAAGATATCGTTTTCAATTTTTAAAGCGATCATTCTCACATTCGCTGAATCAACGTTGAAGTCATCATACAGATTAAAGTACTAAACATGAAAGATGCTTTTCTGAATTTAAAGTTGATCTTTCAGCTTTACGGTTGAAAATTGAGCTGTTCTTCTATAGATTTTGATCAAAAATGTTGCTTTAGAATATTTTTTTTTCCTTATATTTAATAGAAAATAGGACGGAAATATCAAACATTAGCAGAAATAGATAAATTACCTTTGTGACACTTTTTAGCTGTAGAAATATTTACATCTAATTAAACTAACTTGTGTTCACATAAATTTTCATTTTCCTTCCAAGCAGACCTAAAATTAACAATGGTCATACCTGTGATTACAGCTAAATGAAATGTGATGTTTAATGTATAATTCTTGGTACACTGAGGTTCTTGTCTGTTTAGAACACATGTCTTAGTTACCCAGGGAAGATTATTTCTGGTCAGTAATTCATTTTGCAAGTCAAGCTGTCACTCATACTCTAGTATGCTTCAGCTAACAGAACTGCTTCCAGATTAACTCGACCTTTCAGTAGTTTGTTTTCCCATACATTTAAAGAGAAATCAAAGCCGTAGCTGTTGGGTCATGCTCATGATTTCAATATATATTTTGAAAGTATAGTTTTATATGCTGGTGTATAAAATATTTGATGCTTTAAACAGTCATATGAGGAATACATTTGGGTAATATTTTGCAATGTGCATCCTGCATAATACTTCTCTTTGTGAATGATTACAAAATAATTCTTTGAAACAGGCTTTAGTGCAAAAATGTATTAACAGCGTGCAGCAGTTTAGACAGGGAAAGATTTGGGATGTTTGAATGATTTTTTTATAGTAGCAGTGTTGATTGATGTATGGCTCAGGGCACTTTTTCTTTCCTCTTCCAAACATCATCAAAGGTGTGCGCACATTTCCTTTTTCCTCCCAATGTGATTTTCTGTTTTCCTCTGAATAATTAGTATTGTTCGACTACAAGCAGTGGCCTTCCCTGTGAGGTCTGTTCTCCTTGAGCCAGCTTCAGTTTTTTTTTTTTTTTTTTTACATGCCTTTTATTCCTCCAGACTGGGATAAACTGGGATAATAACCTTTTTTTTTTTTTTTGCTGTAGCTCTTTACATGAGGTGTTTCTACATAAGAAATTTGTTCTTGTAGATCCTGAGTGACTGTTCCGTTCTGACAGATTTATTATTAAAGAACAGCAAAAGTTTATCTTTATTTCACAGCAAGAGTCTTCTCTTCTTTAATCTTATGCTTGTTTACCTGTCATCTTTTTGGCATTCTGTCCTACACGCTTTAATTTTGCATCACTCAAAAATATAGTCACGTTTTCTTTTAAACAAATCTCTTTTTCTCTCGCCTAGGATTATGCCTAGTTCCCCCTTTTTTGGTTATGCCTTCATGTTGTGCAATAATGCAAGCGTTCCACTTGCTTTAATGAGCCTCTGCTTCAAGCAGGAAATGAACTGTTGTCCTTTTACCTCAGGGAACATCTTCCTTTAAAAAAAGGTGTAAACATTAATGAGACAAACCTCGCTTAAAATAAATACAACTCATTAGAATAGTAACGGTTATGCTTGGAAAATAAATAGCGCTTGTTGTACAACTAATTCTAATGATCTCCTCTCCCTCTTTAGTTTCCTGCGCTGCTTCTTCCTCCCTTTCTCGTTCCACTCCCTCAGGTTTTGCACCAACTCCATTAGTTCTCCGTGGGCTGAAAGAGATAAATGAGAAACGATGAAAGGCTTAAAGCGACTCTAATGACAATTGTAGTCTGCATGTTCTCTTTCTATGTACGGCCATACTGATTCCTCTGTGGTTGTCTGCTTGCACTTTACACGGACCTCTCATGGTTCGATATCTTCACATTCTTTAAAGAAGAAATCAGTTAGGACTAAATTTGGATGTTTAAAGCTAAACTGTCTCAAGCTGCATTTTAATCATTACGAAATATATTGTTTTCTTTAATTACAGTAAAAACTAGGAAGTACAATGAGAGTGTTTAGAATGTTTTTTATTTATGCTAAACTGAATCTTTATCTTAATCACTTAATGACCCTTTAATTTGTCAAAATATATATTTCCTTATTAAATTCTTGTCTAACTTTTTTAAGGACTTAGAACTCTCCCTTAAAAAGCAGGTCAAATTTGCAACAAAAAAAAATAATCTAAAATTCATGGAATTTTATGCGTATTCATAATAAAGCTTAAAGATTACATCAAATTTGTATAATATGATATTTTCTGACCACATACATAGACCCAGATGAGTAGTACAATAGCTAGAGGACAGCCAAAAGAACTACTCTATAAGCAGTAACACCAGATAAAAAAAGTTAATTCAGATAGTCACTGTAAAATATTAGCTAAATATAAATTAGAGTTGGGGCAATACATGATTGTATATTCAGATAAAACATAAAATGCTAAATGGATTGGCCGCACCCACCTTCTGACGTTGGCTTTTTCAGTTTCTTCATCACATTCTTGGAACATGGCCTCATTAGGAACATTTAATCACTAGACACTGTCTGTAAATCCCCTAAATGGAGGCTTTCAATTAACAGAACTGCAATCATAATGATAATTAACATACCTCATGAATTAATGGATGTCTTAACCTAGTACTTACTTATTTGTTGATGTGATTTTCTTTAGAGCATCTTTTTGTATATATGCATTCATGTGCTTTTATTGTATTTTATAAACATCAACCTACCATGGAACTACAGATAAAAATGAGCCCTTGTGTCTAAATCTAGTATGTTTACTCTAATATACTCATGTTGTTTATTTTGTACTGTCCCATCATAAAATGAACAAACAACCATGCAACCAATTTCTGTGGAAAAAAGATGTTCCTGCTCTATAAGTTACTGCAGTTGGCTTTTAGCTCTGCATCTGAATATTTCAGTTCTAAGCTAAACTGGAACTTTAACTGCTGTGCAAAAAATTATAATTATTCTTGCTTTGCAGGAAAATGTTACAGTCTGAAAATCAGGCTTTATAGTGCTACAGCTGAGAAAAATTTAATATAATTCAATTTGATGGCAAAAAACATAGCCTGTAATTATAGTTACTATAAAGTTTCAATTGATCAAAAGGAAAAAAAAAATCACCATTTTATAAAAGCTTGTGACAGAGAATAATATTTCTTTACTCATTTTTGCTCTTAGAAGCCTGATTTGAAGCAATGCCTTCTATATAAATTTTGTCAACTATCTTGAGCCTTCTCCTCAAAGCAGTGGACAGGTGTTTGAGGAAAATAATAAAAGTAAATGTTTGGTTCATTTAAAAATAAGTTGTGAATTTCAGCATTTTCTAAAAGGGTACCATTTGATGTGTAGTAAATCAGGCCAATATTCGTGTTTTCTCTAAAGAATATTGCATGCAAGCATGAATTATATTTTTTTTAAAATCCTAAACAAGACATATTCATTAATGGTTCGAATATGGATGAAAGATTTTCTTCCTCAGTCCTCCACCGTTGGCTATACAGTGAATCCGTTTTTGAAGTAAAATGTTTTTTGGTTCTAATGTTGGATTGTGGATCTGTCCAACTGAAATTTGCATATTCACCATGTACTCTGGCTTCCTCACACTGCCAAAGAATATGCATGTTAGGTTAGGTGATCACTCTAAATCGCCTTTAGAAGTGAGTGTGTGAGTGCTCTGTGTCTGTGATAGACTGGTAACCTTTTCTAGGGTGAATCCTGCCTCTTGGACAATGGCTACTGAAAGTATTCACAGCCCTGCACAAGGATGAATTGATGGATGGATGAATCTATCCCTATTTGTCAGAAAGTCCATGATTTACAGTTAAAGTCAGCAGAAAATGTAAACTTCAAAGGGGTTTAAACATGGACAACTGAAGCAGGATGGTGAAATTACTAAACCAGTTCAGAATGCTTCAAATATTCACTTAAAGCTTTACCCTGTAGGCCCAGAATGATATGAAAAGTAATACTTGGGTCATTGATTAGAGTAAATTTCTGTATGAATAATCAGTTTTTACTGTAGCAGACATGGACCAGGTGGAAATGCAAGGGTTGAAAGCATAAACAAACAGCTCTTCCCTTATTTCTGGACAACCTTAAGTACATTCACCCCATTATAAAGCACAGAATTTAATGAGGAGTCAAAACTAAAGTCAAATTGGAAAGAGAATAAAAGGGCTCTTCACTGATTTGCTTTTTGGTATTAAGTTAAAGAACAGATTTGATAATTCACTGAATTGATTAACTCACCCACCAGTTGCACAAACATGATTTAATATATGTTTTTATATATTATATTTTCCTGTTGCTGAACTATGGATTTACAGGGCACCTGTTTATAAGCTCTAACCTTAGGACCTCTTGACGTTCCTTACTGGCATTTAGCTAAACAGAATACGACAATCTGTTATATGTCAAGAAATATAGGCATAGTTTACCTCAATAAATCTAACAAACTACACAATTTCTTCACATGTACTCTGTGTGACACATGTTTATGTACAAACAGTCATATGTTTTAAGAGCTTATCCATTGGCTATGTTTGTTTAACTTGAATTTTTTTGTTGATTTTCAGAAGGCTGTAATCCTGGTTTTGACTTGCATTATCCATGTGCATTTCCGTCATGTAATGACATCTAAAAGGCTAAAGGCTTTCCCCATTCAGCATTACGAAGCTTCATTCCTGCCCACAACAGTGTTCTGATGGCTGAGCCTCCAAAAAGTGAGGGAATAGGAGGTAGGAGCTGCAATTTGTCTTATTTGAAATCAGCCTAAAGCAAACTGAAGGCTTATAAACCATAGAGAACAAGTGCATTCAGTGGGGTAAATGAGGAAAGACTGGTAAAAAGAGTCTACTAATTAAGTCAAGACTCTGGCTAAAGGAGAAATGACTTAAACAGGGTAAACTAGTGAGAATGACCCTAACATTACCTAAACCAACAAAAAAAAAATAAGGAAATACAGAAGAAAGTAAGCTAGGAAATATCTGACCAATGTAAGCAAACAGTAACTGTATGACATTCCTCAAATGGAAAAATAACAGAAGATAGCGAGCTCTAACAGATTAAATCAAAGCATAAATCTCACCTGTAGACCATGACATTAGGGAGCTGTTTAAAAGATAGGAAAAAAATAAAAATAGGCAGAAAAAAAAAAACAGAAAAATTAGACTGTACTAAAAATGTACTAGTAAACCATCATGGTATAATTAACGTAAATTAAAAGCCTTGGTTAAAACATACGTTTGTTGGCATGATTTCAAAGACTGTATTACATCACCAATATCAATTGGCTGAGTCTAGGGGCTGTACCTCTACACCGATCCCTTCTGGGCTTTTATTTAGACCTCAGCTACAATAAAAGCACATGGATAGATCATCATTTTGTTCTTGATGGTAAATAAAATGACTTAACAGTGTGCAAGTGCCTTTCATCACTTGCAACAACCAGGTTGTTGCAAGTGATGAATTTTGCACTACAATATAACATTTATCCTGTACAATTCATCCTGAAGATTAAAATAGAAATCTGTTAGAAAGAAGGAAGCTGTAGCAGCCTCATAAGGGGTGACAGTGGCGTTGGATGTAGGAGTTTGCCCTAAAATCGAAGGATTGACGGTTCAAGCCCCGACTCCGACTTTCATTGTCGTTGTGTCCTTGGGCAAGACACTTCACCTGCATTGTCTACTGATGGTGGTCAGAGGGCCCGGTGGCGCCAGTGTACGGCAGCCCCACTTCTGTCAGTGAGCCCCAGGGCAGCTGTGGCTACAATGTAGCTTGCCACCATCAGTGTGTGCGTGAATGGGTGAATGAATGTAGTGTAAAGCGCTTTTGTCAAGTCTCCTAACTTGAATAAAGGTGCTATATAAGTACATGCCATTTACCATTCATAACATAAGTGTCAACATCATAATTTTAAAGCGTTAAAAAAGTTTAAATTCAATTTCAGGGCTTAGTTTTCTTTTGGAAGTAGTTCATCAATCCACCACACGGTGATGTCCATTCGGCTTTTCAATAGATTCTGAGGGTTTTTCTTGTCCAACATCCCCTTTAAGTGACTCCACAGATCGTAAATGGTAATGACCTGTACTTACAAAGCACTTTTTTAAGGAGAGTTGACTAAAGCACTTTACACTAAATTCAGACCCATTCACACAACCAAACTCACACACTAATGGTGACAAGCTACATTGTAGCCACAGCTGCCCTGGGGCTCATTGATAGAAGTGAGGCTGCCGTACACTCATGCCACCAGTCACTCTGACCACCATCAGTTGGCAAGGCCGGTGAAGTGTCTTGCCCAAGGACACAACAACACTGAGAGCCGGAGCTAGGGCTTGAGCTAACAACCATCCCGTTGCAGGGCAAACTTCTGCGTCCAATGCCACTGTCGTCCCACGGATGCTTCAGATTTAGGTCTGAGTTCTGGGAAGGCTGGTCTGTCTCAGGAAAATGTTGTCTTGTTAAACGGATTATATGCCTGGAATCAATGTGTTGCTTAAAATAAAATCCCTCTTTGCTTTAATAACAGAAAATGGAGGTTTTATGTTTCTGCACCTATTCCAATTTAATGCTGCAAACAAAATGTTTCAATGGTTTTCAATTAGTGGTATACATAGTTTGGGTTTTTGTCAACTATATCCCATATATATTTGGTTTAAATAGTCCTTTTGCTTTTCATTAGACTCTACTATACTCCAATAAAGTAACATAAGTTACTTAATATGGATTTTCATTAAAAAGTGATGTTTCTTAATATCTAGCACTTAAGGACTAGGACTATAGAAAAATCCAGGTTTTATTTACCTGTGCAATAATCCTCTGTAATTTTGTCTAAATTTTTTCCATTGAAACCCTGTAATTAGATCATCCAATCTTGCATAACCTGTCTGGAAACTGTACCCTTAGCCAAAGCAGTAAAAACATGTCAGAAAACCGTGCTTAGACAGTTTAACATTATTTCAGGTTCAATTAATCAAATTTTATAAAGGTTATAATGTTTAAAATAAATAAATAAATTATATCCAACATAATTATATTTAGCAGTTTATTATCCAAAAAACAGTTTGACTCAAAAGTTTCATCCACAAAAGCTAATAATGCTTTGATTTCTTCTATATGTTGCCTAAAAATCTTGGACTTTAAACCTCTTAGAAATCTGCATTAAACATAATGCTTGCACCCACGCAAGTATGAGCGGATTTTTCCTTTCACCTGTCATCATCACATTTTGCAGCTTCATTTTTTTATGTATATAGTATAAGACTCAGATCCTCTTTTTTTCGCTCTGCCAGCTCCACTCAGAAGTAATGCTTTGCTAAAACTCAAGCTCTTGGGAGAATTTAATAAATAATTTTAAGGCTCTATCATTACTAACTACAGGTTACATTTTATCCATTTGATTTCTTTGTAGTTTGCTATTTGCCATCTATTATCCACTAAGTGCTATATAAATTGCATGAGTCATTCTGCAGTGAGTCTGTTCATTGCTCACGACGCCCTTAGAAATTCTCTGGAACAGGCCTAAAGTTTTTATCCTTTGTTTAGCTCTATCTACTTTATCTAAAGAAAAAATAAGATTGGGCTGGGATCTACTCTAACTAATGATGGGTGAAATACTGGGAATATGTAAAATAACCTGGCATGCCAAAATGATAACGTGTCAGAGACTGATCACGTCGAATATGTTAAGGGGAAGGGGGGACATTCAGCAGAATGCTCAGAGCAGATTGGACAAAGCAACATCTAGCGCTTGCATACCAAAGTTTAGTTTTAGCCAACCATGGTGACAAATGAAATAGCAGCGGATTCCAAGAGAAACCGCAACAACTTACGCTTTTATACTATAGTGGATTCTGACAAAATACATATGAGAGCAGCGGCTATCCCTCGCTATTTGTTTTGGTTCGACCGTGGGCTTTGTAGCTCTTGTTTTGGTCACATCTATAACCTGCTCCTTAAAGGAATAGTACACCCAAAACATGATTAGCCTTCATTTTCTACTCACCCCCATGCTGAACAACACTCTGGAGTACTTTTTTGATATCTCAAATGCATCTGGAGATCTGGGAGGCTTCTTGCTGTCTGCTGACATTCAAATAATGGAGGTCTATGGTGACCGAGACAGAAAGGTCCATAAAAGTCCACAAAAAACGTGTCAATATTCCTCCATACTGCTCATCCAATGTATTCCAAGTGTCCTGAGTGGGTAGCATCCAGAATTTACTCGAAACGAAGTCATTTAGAATGTTTTTAGAGCATAAACAGTAGTGTATAGGATTTCCTGAAAGCGAGCACACGCGCGCTCACGACGCTACGGAAGCCGGCAGATCAAACCAGATGAAAGTGCGCATTCAGCGTCTGCTCTTCCAATAATGCAAGCGTAGAAGAAGAAATGTGCTATTTACCTGTGCAAAGAAAGAAACAACGAAAGAAAAATATCTGAGGACTTCAGTGTTGAGGAAGAGCATGAGTTCTTTGCCGAGCTGAATGCGCACTTTCATCTGGTTTGATCTGCCGGCTTCCGTAGCGTCGTGAGCGCGCGTGTGCGCGCTTTCAGGAAATCCTATACACTACTGTTTATGCTCTAAAAACATTCTAAATGACTTCGTTTCGAGTAAATTCTGGATGCTACCCACTCAGGACACTTGGAATACATTGGACGAGCAGTATGGAGGAATATTGACACGTTTTTTGTGGACTTTTATGGACCTTTCTGTCTCGGTCACCATAGACCTCCATTATTTGAATGTCAGCAGACAGCAAGAAGCCTCCCAGATCTCCAGATGCATTTGAGATATCAAAAAAGTACTCCAGAGTGTTGTTCAGCATGGGGGTGAGTAGAAAATGAAGGCTAATGATGTTTTGGGTGTACTATTCCTTTAAACCAAAACATTGCAACGTGATTGGTTGACCTGTTTTGTGTCTGGCAAGAAGTACAATTGTAAAAAATGGATTCTCATGTTATTTTAAACTCACAATGTGAGAAATTACCATGCAGACAAGCTAACTTTAATAATAATTAATAATCTTTAATACAAGTGCAAAAACTCAACATGAAATGTGCATGAAAAGAAAACCATGAAGCATACAAGAATTTATTTGCTTTAATGCAATTTAGCAAAATAATGTAGAAACTAATGAAAAGAACAAAGTAAGGGACTTGAAAATATATTTGCTAGTTTATAATTGCATGTGTTTAGAAAGAAATTAATCAATATTATACTTTGGGAATATAAAAATTGCTGCATAGGAGACGGAAAATCTAAGAAAATGTTTTTCTGCTATATATCTAATGGTTCAGGGTATAACTTATCCCTTTAACTGCTGAGTTGACATATTTACATCTCCATTTCTGCTCAACAGACATTTACAGAACTGCAGACAAAAGAGTGATGCAATTACTGTCATACATGTCTGTCAGTCAAGAGCTTCAATATTGCAGGAAAACAGTGACTAAATCTGTAGTTTTGCTGTTATGTACAGCCTCACTCTCACCTCTTATTTCTTTATATTATAGATGTGATTACAAACTTTATCAGAAACACAAACTAAAACACAAAAGGATTTAGTTTATGCAAAGAAATGTATTTTAAAGAATAAAGTCGGATATTATTTCTGTATGGTTTTGCAGAAATGTGTGGTTTTCTTCCATTTTTTGTTATATCTCAGAAACAAATACAAAATCAGATCTTGTCCAGAACTATTGGCTAAGAGAAGCAGCTTGTTAAATGAATCTAAATAGTTTGTCAAAATACTTAAAGTACTTTTAGAGTGATCAATTTTGAGATCAATTTTGACTCCTAAAATTGAGATACTTCACATCATACAATTGTTAGAAGAGCATGCTTAGTTGTTCACCCTTCTTCAGAAAACAAGATCAACTGTCAGGTTGCATCAGTTCCACCAAAAAAAATCTAAAGCTACCAAAGTTTCCATGGTACTATATTAGTTTATATATTAATTTAATGGTAATTACTAGAGACATCTGCTAAAACAGCTGTAGATAAGCCAGGCAGTAATTACTCATCTCAGAACACTGTCTATTTAGCTATGTCTGTCTATATAGCTAAAAAGGAAGCAGAGAGAATTATTAATACATATTTGTCATATGTAAAGTTTAAATGACACACTGAAAACTCTGTCTGCTTAAACTCAACTTAAATTTAACTTTTAGTTTTTGAAAAATTGTGATTTTTTTTTTTATTCAAATGACTCTTTTCATTGCCCTTAATTTGCCAAATTGATTGTATCTCATTGCGAATAAAGAGAATTAGGTCTGTTAATAATAATTCTTCAAAGAGTAGAGATAACTATTATGAATCCTTTGAACACTTCCACTCTTGTAGGAAGTGCAAATTCTGAATTATGAAAATTCAAAGTTTTTTTTTTTGTTTTATAGATCACAAGATTCAGATAGACTCACTCTTGAATCATACGCCTACTTAGTTTGTGTGCTCCAAGGTCTACCTTTTGGTAATGAATACTTACGAGCACATTAGTGGACCAAAAGGAGTCATTGTAATATCAAGGAGGCCACTAAATCACATGCCCTTTTAGTGCATTTGAATATAGTTACTGGCTTTTTTTTAAGCTTCTGCTCCTATGAATCACTCACCCTTTAGATCTTCATTGACATTTTGTTTAGCTGCAGTTTATGTCGGTAAGACATAAAAATGGCTTTGAAACTGCTTGAATCATTCTGCTTGAATCATTCACTAAACAATGAATCCAAAGTATTTAACTGTGCACCAGACCACAAATGAGCTTAAATATGAAGGTAGTTCTAAGAGTATTTTGTCCATTGTAAGATAAGTAATAATGCACAGTAATAAGCTGTAATTATTTGAGTATCAAAGATAAAGTCAGTTCAAAGTAGGTTTGAGGGGTTTGGCAGATGCAGAATGAGTTCTAATTAGATTGCCTGTTAGTTTAGATTGAAAAATGTAATATTGGATGATATGTGCATGCACAAGATGCATCTGTATATCCACCTACGTTTAATTTGTTTTAGTAATTAAATTCAAGAATTAACAATTCATTTACAATAGATATTATTTACACACAGAATAATCCATTTCAGTTTTTCCATTGTTCAGGACCTTCAGCTAATGAAAACATATAGCATGCATCGCAAGTTATATTTCTTCAGTCCTTTTTTTTGCAATGTTTACTGCATCATTGTAACATGACATGGAAGCATTAGTCTGTGGCTCAGCCGAGGTGTTAATGAAGCTCAGTGGCAGGCTTCCGTTTGTTTGCATTTCCAGTTATCAGGCCTCCAATCTTTCTTTACCAGAACGGTACTTTAGGGAATTTGTGTATGACCAGTTTGCTGATACTGATACTGTGGTAATAACACTTTAGACACTCTAAGACACCCCAAATGAAGAGCTATGCATACTTTATACTTTATATGGAGACTATGGAACACAGTGGACTAATTGCAGCACAACATGAAAAATTTGCCTAAGACCTCAAGCAACTTTATTTTTCTTACATCTCATCTCTTCCTCTAGATACTTTGATCTTCAAAGAAAAATCATCTTAATTTTGCGTGAAAAAAATGGCTTTAGATTTTCTTCTTCTGATCCTGCGTCTCCAGCTCTTGAGTTTCTTGAAGCCCTGGCTGCAGCTGCAGTTCATGTCCTGTGAAGATCTTATAAGCTTTTGTAGGGGCTTTTAAAGAAAAAGTCCGGTCAGCAAGGAATGATTCATTATTTATACCTAGAACTAATACATTCATGGTGATTTAATGAATTTAGCGTTAATCAGTAAAAAAATAAAAACAATATTTTTCATTGCGATTACTGAGTCGATGAACGGCCATTTTTGCCCAAATATAATAACCTGACATCTTCTAGCAGTGACGTTGTGGTGCGGTTGGCCTAGCGCCATTCTCCTCGCTTTACAAGCAAAGTCACTGGGAGCTAATAGACACCCCTACAATCAACAGCAACAATATTTTGAGAGGACTTCACAGTAGAAATTTGCAACAGCTGTAGTTAAACTGACAATGCCCACGTGCATGGCAGCTGGATGTTGTAATACATCGGGTAAAAGTGAAAAAATAATTAGTTATTTCACCTTTACGATTTATGATCCCTGCGATGGACTGGCAACTTGTCCAGGGTGTACCCCACCTCTCGCCCGTAGACAGCTGGACATAGGCACCAGCACCCCTCATGACCCCACTTGGGATTAAGCGTGTAAGGAAATGGATGGATAGATGGATAGGTTCATGATCCTCCACAGACAGCTTCATCATTGGAACTTGCGAGGTAGGATTTGCCATCGAACTTCTAGCCAGAGAAAAAAACGCGTTATTAATCCGTTACTCTCTGCTTCGCATAGTGCACGGGTCGTCACCATCATGGATAATAGTGCGTTGTGACAAACACCAGATACAGGACTGGGACTTTCTCAACAGCCAATACCACACTGTGACATCAAACAACCGGTAGGTGACAGTACAGTGTTCTTTGGCAAACATGGATGCCTCTGGTAAAGCACATTCAAATGAAATGACTCCTAATTAAATACACTTATGATTTATTGAAAAGTATGTAATAATTTCATCCTTAAAGTACTTTTCAGAAGTTTGTATTCTGAATGTGACCAGACTTTTCCTTTAAGGCTTTGGCTCTCATATTTTAAAACAGTTTTTGTCGGATCGATTAGGATTGATTACTTCTTTGTAGGTGTCCAGGCCAGCCTGCAATACAACTGTCCTGACAGCTCATGTTTGAATAAACTATATTATGACCAAAACTAATTATATATATATATTTCATTTTTACTGGTCTTATTTCATGCTTTCATTTTCTGAGAAACAGTAAGTCAATACATAAATACTTAAAAAATGTCAGTTTGCTACTTATTTTTGTATTTAACAAATGAACTTGATATTTTGTGATAATAGTTTAGTCTCTTTTTACAAATGTTTTAACTTGAGCTGCACCCTCATCGTGAAATTAAGTAAATTCTAGAGATAACAGATTTTCTGTCAAAAAATAATTGGCTTACTGTCCAGAGTCATTGGGAAGGGTAAGGAGTTTGCAAAAGACGTACAAGCAAGACACCAAACAAATGACAAACCTGGGACTTTGAATGAAGACAGGAATAAAAAAGAAATAAAAAAAATGATTTCCTTGAAAAGATTCTGAGACAGAAAATGAGATGAAGAATACGATGAGAAAAAGAAAGTGTGTTATAGCAAAAGGAAAGGAGGGAAACGGGAGATAGTTAGTAGAGTGACAGAATTAACTTCTGCCCGGTCCCTGTCAACACAGAGGCTGACAGAGAACAGTCGGTGTGTGTGGGCCCAACAACATGTGAAATATGTGCATGTGCGTATCCTTGCTTTTTCTTGACAGTGAAGGGGAACATAAAGTCACTAATTGCAAGGGTGACTGTAACTCCAACCTCTTCTTTGGTGTAGCAGAGAAAAGGTAAAAGAGCATGGGAAACACTGCGATCAGGAAAAAAGAAAGTTGTACTGTAATAAATCAAATTCATTCATTATTTTATACCCCTATATATATATATATATATATATATATATATATATATATATATATATATATATATATATATATATATATATATATATATATGATTTGTTTTATTTCTAAGCCAAAGGACTTCTATTAACGACTTCTCTCATGACTTGAACTTACCTTTAATAGTAAGTGAAATTATGGATGCCTGAGTCTGTTTGCAACTCAGCTTGAATGATTTTGCAGCATGGCTGCTCCTATATCTAATAATGCATATATTCTACAAGCCTGTTGTGGAGATTATGATCTCTTCTGCCATTATGCAGGTAACAGAATCAAAGAAATTGATTTAAAAAAAAAAGCTCAACAAGCCGATAAAGGAGGTGGACCTTTCTTGGAAGTCCTCTGGAACCTCTGGGGATTAATTATACAGGTGCTGGTCATAAAATTAGAATATCATGAAAAAGTAGATTGATTTCAGTAATTCCATTTAAAAAGTGAAACTTGTATATTATATTCATACATTACATACAAACTCATATATTTCAGATGTTTATTTTGTTTAATTTTGATGATTACAAATGACAACAAATGAAAATCTCAAATTCATCATATCAGAAAATTAGAATATTGTGAAAAGGTTCAAAATTGATGGCCCCTGGTGCCACACTCTAATCAGCTAATTAACTCAAACCACCTGCAAAAGCCTTTAAATGGTCTTTCAGTCTAGTTCTATAGGCTACACAATCATGGGGAAGACTGCTGACTTGACAGTTGTCCAAAAGACGACCATCGACACCTTGCACAAGGAGGGCAAGACACAAAAGGTCATCGCTAAAGAGGCTGGCTGTTCACAGAGCTCAGTGTCCAAGCACATTAATACAGAGGCGAAGGGAAGGAAAAGATGTGGTCGAAAAAAGTGTACAAGCAAGAGAGATAACCGCACCCTGGAGAGGATTGTGAAACAAAACCCCTTCAAAAATGTGGGGGAGATTCACAAAGAGTGGACTGCAGCTGGAGTGAGTGCTTCAAGAACCACCACACACAGACGTATGAAAGACATGGGTTTCTGCTGTCGCATTCCTTGTGTCAAGCCACTCTTGAACCACAGACAGCGTCAGAAGCGTCTAAAGAGAAACAGGACTGGACTGCTGGTGAGTGGTCCAAAGTCATGTTCTCTGATGAAAGTAAATTTTGCATTTCCTTTGGAAATCAAGGTCCCAGAGTCTGGAGGAAAAGAAGAGAGGCACTTCATCCACGTTGCTTGAAGTCCAGTGTAAAGTTTCCACAGTCAGTGATGGTTTGGGGTGCCATGTCATCTGCTGGTGTTGGTCCATTGTGTTTTCTGAGGTCCAGGGTCAACACAGCCACATACCAGGAAGTTTTAGAGCACTTCATGCTTCCTGCAGCTGACCAACTTTTTGGAGATGCAGATTTCATTTTCCAACAGGACTTGGCACCTGCACACAGTGCCAAAGCTACCAGTACCTGGTTGAAGGACCATGGTATCCCTGTTCTTAATTGGCCAGCAAACTCTCCTGACCTTAACCCCATAGAAAATCTATGGGGTATTGTGAAGAAGAAGATGCAATACACCAGACCCAACAATTCAGAAGAGCTAAAAGCCACTATTAGAGCAACCTGGGCTATCATAACACCTGAGCAGTGCCACAGACTGATCGACTCCATGCCACGCCGCATTGCTGCAGTAATACAGGCCAAAGGAGGCCCAACTAAATACTGAGTGCTGTACATGCTCATACTTTTCATGTTCATACTTTTCAGTTGGCCAACATTTCTATAAATCCTTTGTTTTTATTGGTCTTCAGTAATATTCTAATTTTCTGATATGATGAATTTGAGATTTTCATTTGTTGTCATTTGTAATCATCAAAATTAAACAAAATAAACATCTGAAATATATGAGTTTGTATGTAATGTATGAATATAATATACAAGTTTCACTTTTTAAATGGAATTACTGAAATCAATCTACTTTTTCATGATATTCTAATTTTATGACCAGCACCTGTATCTGGAAATTAGCTGTGATACCTGAAGATAGATGATGTAGCACCTCGTTTCCCCAAACAATTTTTGTCAATATGTGATAAAATGATACAGTAAGTATTACGTTAAAAAAAAAACATTGTGTTCTTCCTAAAGCTCTTAGATTATCATTATCAGATAATAACTCCAATTTTTTGAGAAAGTCTATCTTACTTGTCTTAATTAAATTATCAAACTGTTTGTTAAAAGACCTCTAAAGTCACAAAGGGATAAATGTGGTAATATCATAAAAACTTTGTTTTCTCGTCCAGTAACAACTGCAGTTCTCCATGGCCAGCATCCTGCATCTTATGGATGTGCCCTGATCCAGTACATCAAATCAAATGGTTAGATTGCCTCCTTTGGATTTAGTTAAATTCGACAGAATCCAGCTAATGACTCTAACAAGTATATTTGATTCGGGTGTTTTGAAGCACTGGAAACACTGACCCTTGAGATTGGAGTTTGTTATCTGTGTCTTTGTATTTCAGCATAATAAGTGTTTTACATGTTCATTATTGTTAAATAGGCTTTTTACTTATTACATAAATGATTTACGAAACTTATCTTACTAAAACTAGTTTTAAATGGTAACTGTAATATGATGATTTTATAGTAATTTTTATGATGACATAAATTACTCATTATCACAAGAAAAAATATAATTTTCTGTATTGAAATTAGAATACATCCAAACTAGATTATAAGTTTTGTAATTATTGGCTTAAATAAAACAAACCAAACAAAAAGAAATAAGATTAATTTCATGATGATAATATAAATAACATTGACTTTGGAAATATGCTTTGTAACAGTAAGGTTCTGTTACAATTTTTTTTTTTTTTACTAAGAAATCAAGCTTTGTCTCCTACTATGCTTTTGATTTAACACTGAAAACAAAAGCTTTGCTGATTGTGAGAAGTATCAAGTAAGCTTGTTAGCCTGGGTTATTGCCAAATTTAACAAAAAGAGATTTAATAATTATAATCAAGACAAGAAATGTTATTTGAATTTTGATTTTTATTATAAATAAACTAGGTTTCATTTTATTCATTTTTGAATAAAACCTGTAGTGTTGAGGCAACATAAAGATAGAGTAAATATAATGACATTGTCCCTTATTAGAACTCAACTAATGTTGTGCCTGTTCATAATTAAAAAGAGCAAGCTCAAAGTTCAGTTCACACAGATGTAAATTAAATAGCCCACGGTCATAGTTTAGTTTTTCAAAAATGAACTAATGTCAGAAATCTATAAATGAAGTACTTCAAGTTAATTTGGTAAATTAAGCTACAATTCTACACAATAGAACCTCGTATTTTACCCGGTAAATGTGTGATCATAATATATACAAAGAAATGGAAAATTATTTAGCCAAATTACACAGAACTTCAGAAACATACAGGTACATCCAGGTTCTGCTGAAAAAAATCAGTATCAAAAATTATTTCTTACGTTCCTCATTCAGTAGCAGTTTTTCCCAAAACAACTGAGATGCTTTAACTCGATGTGTCACTTTAAATTTGAAGTGGACGTGGCAGACGTATGGACTTGTTTCTTGAAGGTATAGAGGCCATTCTTTTATTTCCGGATGGATTATCTAAATAAGTGGCCCTCCTATTTGTCAATAATTCTGGTTTATATATTTACGTAAGGCCATCCTTCATGCTTGTCCCAATTAGCTATATTTTTTCTGCGCATGCGCACTTTCAGCCTCATATGTGTGGTGAGCTAAGATTTCAACCAGTCATTAAAACTCACCTTTCTCACCACGGTTATTTGAAAATGGCTGAGGCTTTTAAGAGAAAAAGTGTCTACGAAATGTAAGAGAAGAAAAGAAAGGCCTCAGAAGAGGCAGATGTATCCTGGAATGCTTTGCGCAAAGAGCTCTCCTTGCAAGTCATCATGGGATCTGCTGTCACAGCAGCCCATTGTCGCCACAGGCTGTCGCTACCCAACAGCAGCGACTAATAACAAAGATAATACAGGAGCTACATGGAAAAATGGAGCAAAAAGCAGTGATCATCTGTCCGAACGGTCAGTTAACTGAGTTTGCTATAAAGTCGACTATATTGTCCCCGCTGGACACAGTAACCTTGAAATAGCTATGAGAACAGCTCATTTTAAACAGGGGAGAAATGGACTCATGCATGCTCATTTTTTCTTTTTAAGGGGAGAAGGTAGGTCTTTTAAAAGATCCGCCACAATACCTTTAAGTCCCGGTGGGCACAGTTTGCACAAAAATTTGTGTTTTTTCTGTCCAAGTCTTCCATTGTTAGTTCATAAAACTCTGCAAAGCTCTCTGCAAAACTGGCATCAGAAATACCAGAAGATGAGTCTGAGTCACACAGATTTGTACAAGCAGTAGACGTGCTGGTCTGTCATGCTGTTTGCCATAATAAGTGCCGTAAAACCTGACGTTATCCACTGAAAAGTGTTGTTATCAACTGAATGCAAACCTGAGCTGAGCGTGTCACTCATTATTCTCAGAGTGAACGTCACTCTCGTTTACAGTCATTACTTCAGAACTGATCCGTTCAGTTTACTGTTCATTGAAAATATGAAAGTGTTCAGTGAAACCCGTTCGTTGAATGCGTTCATGCCCTGTCGCTGCAGACTGTTTTATACGCAGATTCATACATTAATAGTCTATTCAAATTCTAAAAACTCACTTTAAATAAAGTTTTGATGTCAAAATTACCCGAGCACCAGAATTAGCCTTATATGTTAAGTAAAAAAGTATAACTTATTCAGGAAATTAAAAAAAGAACCATATCTTTATATACATATAGTGGAGAAATTTTACTAAAGAAATACATAATGATGCAATGCACAAAGAATAACAAATCTAATTAACTAATCTCCCCTTTTATTTCTTCTGGCCTGCAATACATTTGGCTGCAAATCATATAGTCCTGAGGAAAGTTCTTGGCTGTGATTTTCTGTTTTTATATTTGTCCTCATTTAAAATAGAAAAAGGACTATGATAATTAATTTAATTAAAATGATTTTGATATTTGCATTTGCAGTCTTGTAATGTTGCTGATTTGCATAATCGGGCTCGTCTTTTACCTCCTAAGCAGCTTTAGGCTGTATCATCATATTTTTGTGAATATATACAAACATTTAATATAATTAATTACAGCAGGCTGTTTGGTGTGTTTTTCAAATGCTAGTATTTGATAGAATGTATGTGAATCCATATTTAAAAATATTTCAATGAGAATGCATGACAGCAATATTTATATAAATATTTCACTGTTCTAAAATAATGAGAAGCAGAGTTGCAAAACCACAGATCACAATTGTACCCCGAAACTTTGTCTGTAAATTATGATGATATCATGATTTGTTGTCCATGTTCATGTGTTTCATAGAGAGTTCAGCAGGGTGCAGGAATCAGTGTATAGAAATTTTAGATTAGTACTGCTGATTTGCTTCATGATTTAGTGATTTAGCAGTTTTATCTGTACACGCTGACCTAGTGGACATCCAATCTCACCACAACTCAGACTTCTCAGACTTTTCCCAAATTTGGCTTAGTGACCCTTATTCTCTCCTTGACACCTTCTCTTATAGCTCTATCTCTTATTGCACCTCTGGATGAAAATCAAGACAGGTGCAGAGCAGACGTAGTGGGGATGGCTGTCAGAAAGCACAAACAAAAATACGGGCCCTGTTGTGAGATTGAATATTATAAAGAAGGGGTAGAAAACTGTAGGAACAGTAAGGTGAGAAACAAAGCAAAACGGGTGAGGAGGCAACTAGGGGACTAGATGAAATAACCTGCCTCTGTTGCTGTCTCTCACACAAACACAAACAGCTCTCTCTTTTTTGGCTCCTAACACTCATATATTCACATAATCCAAGCTGTCAGATATACGTTACATATATATGGATCACGCTCAGCACAAATCCTTTTCCAAGCCGCAATGGTGCTGTGAGTTGATGTGTGGGTGGCATCTGTCAGGACGGGTGCTAAAACCCTTCCTCTGGCCAATGATAAAAGCTCAGCTCGTTTGTGCATGTGTGTGTGTGTGTATGTGGGTGTGTGTGTGTGTGTGTGTGTGTGTGTGTGTGTGTGTGTGTGTGTGTGTGTGTGTGTGTGTGTGTGTGTGTGTGTGTGTGACCATCCAGATGTTTGTACATTAGCTGACTGCTGCTATCTGCAGCTAAAATGAGCCTTGGAGCTTAGGTCATTAAAGAAAGGCTTTACTTTCACACACACATTTATTCACTTAATTTTTGATGTTCTTCCCCAGTAGCTGAGTTAGTAATTTTCTTGGAAACCTCTGAAGACTCTGGTGTAGGAGAATAAGTTCCTGCATTACTGACTGACTGGCAACAAGTGTGGATGTTAATAGCTTAGAAAAGGTTTGATAGGAAAGAAAGTAAAGAGGAGAAATGTAAGGCATGGCTTAACTGAGGATGGTAAGAGAGAAAAAACATTTATTCTTAGTCATTTCCTGAGTTTGGTGAAGGATTTTAATTTGACTTAAAAAGACATAAGATAAGCCAAAAAATATATTTACAAATATTTTATTTGACCATTTATGACTACAACATTGCTTGATGATGCATCTATAAGCCTGTAGCTCCTTTTCTACAATTTATTTGAGTCAGAAGATCCCATGCTGTTTGGTGGATGTGAGGCCAAGCTCGTCAATGTTGGATGCGTCTGACCTGGCAAACAATCAAAGCCTTATATTCATGATGGTTTTGGTGGAAACTCAGAAGTGACTTGCATCCAGCTTAATTCAGATACCAATGGCAACTCCACGACAGGTGAAAAAAGTAAAAAAACAAAAACCTTCAAGTCAAGTTTGAATGCGAGCTACGAGATCCAGCAGAAGAGTACTGCAGTTCTGTGGTGTGGTCACAGATGGCAGTGTCATTAGAAAACATCGTAATGCCTCTTTAAAAAAATTTTTAAGTAGTTTTGTCAAAAAATTGGTTGTGGTATTAGCTGTAGTGTGTTTTCTGTTGCTCGAAAAATGTTTTCACTGCCATGCAGCTATTCTGAACTAACTCTTAAACTTCAAGTACAGCTCTGGAATCATTCACACCAATCCCCTCACAGTGACAGACAAAGTCTGGTTCATCCTTGGGTACAATTTCTAGATACTGGAAGGTTCCATGTTTGTTATTCAAGTAACTACTGACGAAGATAAAATAAATTCATAGGCTTAAAACCACTGATGAAGATAAGCAACATAAAACCCCTGCAAAACCCAGAAAAGGTACAATGGGCAAAGCATTTTTGAATAAACGTCCTCTGGTCATTGTGAGTAAATGGCTTTATTATGGGCGTCTGCACTCACAAAATGTATGATCTTATGTTCAGTATACTTTAGACGCTCAACTTCAGCACCCCATAGAATGTAAAATTATTTTGATTAGTTAAAACAAAGTTTGGGTAAGTGCTGAAAAGAGCTTTAAACCTCCTAATTAGAGTCTCTGCCCATTATTCATCTATAAAAAGTTCTCTCTCAGTGTTTGATGAATTTTGTTTTGCAGCACCCCTCTTTAAACCCAATCTAATATTAAAATGTAGTGACAGACAGGATGAGAAAAAAAAAGGTCCAGTGACCACAAAGGGTTAATTTGTCAACATCACGCTATGATTCCTGAATTATAGCCTGGTTTGAAAATGTCATGGGATTTGGGATAAATCCTTCCATGTTGACTTTGAAGAACTACTAGTTCTTATGTTCTGATGCTTCCAGTTTGACTTTATGCAGTCGGCTCATTGAACAAATTGCCAAAACTACGAGTGCAGTGTGTGTTGAAGTACGAAGTACTTTTTTGTCCATTTTTTGTAGTGACCGCTGGAGCTTCATCTTGGAAGCATCTTGTAGTCACTCTCGGTTACTCTTGGTTGTTCATACTAAGTTGTTTAAGATCCTAGTTATTGTTATTCAATGACTTTTATTTAACTATATAATGCCCTCAGGGTTTCTCTTGTTTGTTAATTTTTAGTAATTTTCATACACTTTAGAAGATAAAGAAAATCTTCTAATGTGTAAGAGAAAACGTTTTTGTAATGGTCATTATTTTTTCTTTTCTTTATTTTTGCTTTAAAGGAAACATTATTTTATAGAATTAACTGTGTCGGGGCTTTCTGAAACCAATATCAGTCACACAAAGCAGAATCTTTCACTTGAAAAAGAAATCCTAAAAAAATATATTTGGATCAATATTTACATGAATTACATTAACAGATTGCAGCATTTTACTTATTGTCTTTTAAATATATTAGGAGGTCTGTACATATATCCTATTTATCCAGGGTTTCCCATAATCCTCAAGTGAACCCACACACAATCTAGAAATGAATTAAATGTGACTCCATGTTGTTTTTGAAAAAATGTTAGGTCAGTTTTTGTGGTTCCTTGGTGCTCCCAAAACATCAACAATGCTTGACTAGAGGAAGACATATATTTCCCCCTGTTTATTTGTTGGAAATTGCTTTACACAGCAGTGCTCTTTGGGAACAAATGGAATGCCTTGGCCAACTTCACCCTAATGTCTGTAAAGGTGCATATATAGATATCTATATATAGATATCTATATATAGACTGATACCTTTTTATTTACGTATTATTTTCAGTGTATTTGGTTGATCTAACATGCCCTTTTTTCACTGGGACCCACTTGAAAAATTACTATATGGGTAATAATATCTATCTGTATCATATGTCTTAAATATGTATTTATCTAAAACTATTGTGATGTCCTTTTTCATATTTGTTTTGTTTATAGAAGTATGATGTAATGGATATGTGGAGTCTTATGTTGATTTTCAATTACTTTTTAGGAATTTACTTCTGAAAAAATCAAAATAACAGCACTGTAGACATTTGACTTGCCTAGACATTTTCTTTGTCCCTTAACTAAAACTGCAGTCCTTAAATAAGTTGACTCATCAGAACTGCCCGAACAACCTGCTGTCTTCAGGTAAAACCCAGTGCACCATTTCTCCCACAAATGAGACCTGACAGCACAGTTCTGTACAATTTAGGATGTTGGCAGAGAAGAGAAAGCAGGGAACAGTGGGGGCAGGGGGTGTTGGGTGAGAAAGAGAATGCATGTGTCCTTTTGGCCATTTTCCCAGTCAAATGAATGTGTGAGAGAGTGCGAAGGCAACCGCAGCTCTTGTGGGGTCGAGCTCTATTTAAACAATCGCATCACAATACATTTGTTTCACTCCATCTGTTTCATTTACACATTCGCTTTCTTTGTCGTCATCTCCTGCCCTTTTTTTTTATAACTATTACAATTCAAATTTTCTCAAAGATTGCAAAAAAAAAAAAAATATATATATATATATATATATATATATATATATATATATATATATATATATATATATATATATATATATATATTATATTTGTGTTATATTTGTCTGGTCCTGCTATTAATTAACTAAAAAGTTACATTTAGATCCTAATTCTCTTTTGTCTTCCATGGTCATAAAACCTGAAACACATTTATACACAACTAGATATGATGATACTTTAGGTAATTACCATACCACACAGGAAGAGGCACTAAATCCCTACCCCAACAATTCAAATTTTCTCAAAGATTGCAAAAAAAAAAAAAAAAAAAATATATATATATATATATATATATATATATATATATATATATATATATATATATATATATATATATATATATATATATATATATATATATATTATATTTGTGTTATATTTGTCTGGTCCTGCTATTAATTAACTAAAAAGTTACATTTAGATCCTAATTCTCTTTTGTCTTCCATGGTCATAAAACCTGAAACACATTTATACACAACTAGATATGATGATACTTTAGGTAATTACCATACCACACAGGAAGAGGCACTAAATCCCTACCCCAACACCCTTCAGGTCATGGCCATCAGCCATTTGTGGCTCAATAGGTTATTGATCAGAAAATGCCTAAAATTCTGCAAGTCCTTGTACATTCTCAAGGACATTACCCATTTCACGTCCAAATGACAAAAAGAACAGACTCAAATGCTTATATTTTGACAACTGTGAGTAAGATTATGTGTCTTAAATTTCTAGTATGAATTATCTTTTATGTTGTTTTTTTTCCTGCTTATTTATTTATTCATATTGCGTTATTCAGTCCATTTGGCAAAGACAAAACAATACATTAGTTCGCAGCTCATTATTTGGTGACCCAGTCTATTTGCCAACCTAATTGAAGTGTTCTAAGCACCCAGATGGGTTGCTCGATTTTAGAGAAATATTTTTATTTTCACTCCTCTGTTCCATTAAATATTCAGATGATTTATTTTCAGGGACAGTGGAGCCATCATAAGGGAGGCAGGAGCTGCAGGTGTTGGTAAGGGGTTGTACAGTGAAAACTGTTTGGACTTTGTATAGTTATTTATACTCACTGGCCGACTTTTATTTTACGTGTGTGTGTGTGGATGTGTTTTACCTACAGTACAATGTGGGTGCAGTATTTTGTAAAATATCCTAGCTGTGGGGACTTACAGGTTCATATAGTGACATTGAACTGGTCCGCATGTGACAAAGTTCTGTCCTGTGAGTTACGGTTAGGGTTAGGTATATGTTGATAATAATTTGGATTAGGGTAAGGGTCTGGGTTAGGCCATATAAAATGAATGTGAGTAAATTAAATGTCCCCATGAAAACACACACACACACACACACACACACACACATATATATATATATATATATATATATATATATATATATATATATATATATATATATATATATATATATATATATATATATATATATATATATATATATATATATATATATTCTGCTGTAATCTTTGACACATATACAAATCCAGTAAATATTTGGACATTCTGTATTTAGTCCTGCAGAACTTTCCTGGAGAGCATCAGTTTCTCCAGTAAAGGCAAAGTTGTCTTGCACTAAAAGCCATGAAACATTTAAATTAATTTTAATGTTCTTTCTATTCCATTAATGGTTTCAACCTAAGCAAGTTACTTCACCACATTTCGATGCAATAATACATTCAGCTTCTTCCGTTTTCCAATTAGCTGTTTGTGCTACTGTGCTGTAAAGATTGCTAATCCCATTTTTATGTATTTTTTGTCCTTTATGGTGCAGGGACTTTAATTATTTGCCATCTTAGCCTTACCATTCAGTGATTCAAATAGAAAGTGGCTGGACTTACAAAAGCTTAGCTAGAATTTTTAGAGCTGTTTAAATTACAATCTTAAAAAGTACACCTACAGGTGCTGGTCATAAAATTAGAATATCATGAAAAAGTAGATTGATTTCAGTAATTCCATTTAAAAAGTGAAACTTGTATATTATATTCATACATTACATACAAACTCATATATTTCAGATGTTTATTTTGTTTAATTTTGATGATTACAAATGACAACAAATGAAAATCTCAAATTCATCATATCAGAAAATTAGAATATTGTGAAAAGGTTCAAAATTGATGGCCCCTGGTGCCACACTCTAATCAGCTAATTAACTCAAACCACCTGCAAAAGCCTTTAAATGGTCTTTCAGTCTAGTTCTATAGGCTACACAATCATGGGGAAGACTGCTGACTTGACAGTTGTCCAAAAGACGACCATCGACACCTTGCACAAGGAGGGCAAGACACAAAAGGTCATCGCTAAAGAGGCTGGCTGTTCACAGAGCTCAGTGTCCAAGCACATTAATAGAGAGGCGAAGGGAAGGAAAAGATGTGGTCGAAAAAAGTGTACAAGCAAGAGAGATAACCGCACCCTGGAGAGGATTGTGAAACAAAACCCCTTCAAAAATGTGGGGGAGATTCACAAAGAGTGGACTGCAGCTGGAGTGAGTGCTTCAAGAACCACCACACACAGACGTATGAAAGACATGGGTTTCTGCTGTCGCATTCCTTGTGTCAAGCCACTCTTGAACCACAGACAGCGTCAGAAGCGTCTTGCCTGGGCTAAAGAGAAACAGGACTGGACTGCTGGTGAGTGGTCCAAAGTCATGTTCTCTGATGAAAGTAAATTTTGCATTTCCTTTGGAAATCAAGGTCCCAGAGTCTGGAGGAAAAGAAGAGAGGCACTTCACCCACGTTGCTTGAAGTCCAGTGTAAAGTTTCCACAGTCAGTGATGGTTTGGGGTGCCATGTCATCTGCTGGTGTTGGTCCATTGTGTTTTCTGAGGTCCAGGGTCAACGCAGCCACATACCAGGAAGTTTTAGAGCACTTCATGCTTCCTGCAGCTGACCAACTTTTTGGAGATGCAGATTTCATTTTCCAACAGGACTTGGCACCTGCACACAGTGCCAAAGCTACCAGTACCTGGTTGAAGGACCATGGTATCCCTGTTCTTAATTGGCCAGCAAACTCTCCTGACCTTAACCCCATAGAAAATCTATGGGGTATTGTGAAGAAAAAGATGCAATACACCAGACCCAACAATTCAGAAGAGCTAAAAGCCACTATTAGAGCAACCTGGGCTATCATAACACCTGAGCAGTGCCACAGACTGATCGACTCCATGCCACGCCGCATTGCTGCAGTAATACAGGCCAAAGGAGGCCCAACTAAATACTGAGTGCTGTACATGCTCATACTTTTCATGTTCATACTTTTCAGTTGGCCAACATTTCTATAAATCCTTTGTTTTTATTGGTCTTCAGTAATATTCTAATTTTCTGATATGATGAATTTGAGATTTTCATTTGTTGTCATTTGTAATCATCAAAATTAAACAAAATAAACATCTGAAATATATGAGTTTGTATGTAATGTATGAATATAATATACAAGTTTCACTTTTTAAATGGAATTACTGAAATCAATCTACTTTTTCATGATATTCTAATTTTATGACCAGCACCTGTAATTGTTTGCCTAAATTCTTCTTATCAAACTGCATTGCATGTTTTTTTGATTTTGAGCCAAAAACACACTTGTTACTAGTTGAGTTTGTTTCTGCAAGATCCTTACTGCTATGTTTTATATTAGTGTATGACAGATATGTATTTAGGAGAACATATCTGTTATTTACAATGGCAGTCTCACTTTAACTTACAATAAGTTAGTTTTTTCCCCTTTTCTTTTTAATGAAGCTTAAGTGAAAACCCCGACTGAAAGACTCAACTTAAACCCCACCTCTAATCAAACAGCAACGGTGGTGCAAACCTCTCAGCCCTGTGCATGTCTCTGAATGGCCAATCATTGTCTAGGTCTGTGTTTTAAAAAAAGACTGTACCTTGAACAGCTTTCTGCGCCATTAAAATGCAACCCTCTTCCAGCCAATCTCCACCATCAACCTCATTTTCATCTGGTTTCCTTTCACCTTCTGTCTCCATTCTGCCACCAGTGTCAGATCCCTGGGGGGGAGATGTACCTCTCCTATATTATCTGCTTAATCATAACATCATAACTTTCTATGCTTATGTCTTCCACCAGGGCTTGAGTACCAAAGGCAATATTTCTCATTTCAATAAAACTCTGATTGTTGCATATCATCTGTGTGAATCTTTCCAGGTGGAATTGTTTCATACATTGTTAAACAAATGTGATCAACTAGGAATCATTATTCAATACTAGTTAAATGGTACATACATGCAGAGTCCTTTTTTTTCATTTAAAGACAATTTCTGCTCTATTCTGGCCGGGCAAGTTTGCTTTTTCACATTTAACCATCAAATAAGGCTTTCAGTTATGTTTCTCATTGTTATTGTTGGCTTTTGTTCGCCATTCTTCTTTTTTGTTTGTCAATTTAACATTTAGCTTGTCTCTTTAAATTAGATTTTTTTGTGATAAAGTAATGTTTTACAAAAAAGGATCACTATCATGAATGCCCATCCATTTTCAGTTACGCTTATCCCTGCTGGGATCATGAGGGGTGCTGGTGCCTATTTTCAGCTGTCTATGGGCAAGAGGCAGGGTACGCCCTGGACAGGTCGCCAGTTTATCGCAGGGCAACACAGAGACAAGTAGGGGGAAAAAAACATTCACACACACACTTACACCTAAGGAGGAATTAGGGAATACAACAATCATGTTTTTGGACTGTGTTGTAAATACAAGAGAATAATTAACATGTCTTGATAAGGAAAAGATGTTCTTTTCATAGGCCTAAGCTGCTGAACATCTTTACAGAAGAGCTGTTCTCAGACATTTTTATAAACATTCTAATAACAAAAAATAAGATAATGAGTTTTGAGTTTTTCTCACAGAAGATATTAAGAATTGTTCTTGTTTGTTGGTCAATCGAACATCCCTTAAATATTCTAAAACTTAAAATTTGTGGCTATTTTTAAAGCAGTAAGCAAAAACAATAAAAACAACAAACCTATTAATGGCAGCTGCCTTACCATAATTGAGGGAAGAAAATTATCAACTGATCTTAATATTAAAAACAAAAAAAATCCAATTAGATGTTTAAACGTATGGTATTGTGAATTTTTTTATTAATTTTTTTTTTCTCCTCACATTGAAAAACTCTCAACTGTTGTTTGATTAGATAAATATTGTTTCAACATGGAGAGACTAACATGGAAAAAAGCTGCAACGAGAAAGTTTTATTGAAATGTTGGTGGAGGACATTGATGCTGAAAGGAGTTGATCTGCATGAGCCTGTAGATCTTGGTAAGAGACGTTTTTTCTCCCTGACTCTGACACTTGCGGTGAATTGGATATTGGAGAATCAAGGGAGGCAGAGGGAGATGGAGAAGGTGCAATGTAGGGTCGCTGTTCAGCTGAAGAGCAGGAGCGTCCGTCAATCTACACGTTAAATGCAGTGATGATAAGCTGCAGCAGGTGTGCATGAAGAGACAATTGGTACATTTACTCCTAGGGTTAATTTGAAGGGAAACACAACAAATGTTCCTGCCATACATTTTTCTGTCCTTATAAAGACATTTTTGGTTGATAATTTGTCTATTTTTGTTGAAATTGCAGAATTACCAAGATACAGGCTAAGGCAAGCACTTGAAAAACACTCCACCTATATTTGCACAAATTAAGTTCAAGTCATCCTTTCATCTTTCCATTACATATCTGCACACCAGCATATCTGCACAGGAGTGTATTTTTTGTGTCCAAGTGTGGGCATGAGTATGTGCTTGTGCATAATAACACGTACCTGAATTTGGCAACCAGGAGAGATGTGCTCCCACAGGATGCAGTCACTGCCACAGCTGGTTAAAATGACTGGGACCATGTTGAGCTGCAATAACTGATCTTGGGTAGGCTTTTGTTAAACATCTGAGCTAATGTAGCCTATATTAGTTTGTCACAACCTGAGATGGAAAAGACATCTGCAGACAGGTTCAGAAACTGGGGATTTATATATATTAAAAAAAACAACAACACACAAAATGAGGAATTGAGCAGTGAAATAATACAAAACTTTATATGATCCAGACATAAAACTCAAAAGAGCTTAGCTGTCCTAAAGTCACCAACTACTTGCAGATTTTATAAAATTTTTCAGGAATATTAAATGTAAAGGTCTGTATCTACTAACCCGGCATCTGGCCTCTCCGCTTGTATGGCACCCTAGCTATTCTACCTGCTCTTTGTATTGGTCTTTTCGAGAAAAATGGTGGCCATCAAAATCAAATTGAACTTTAATTTTACTTAAAGCAAAACTAATCACAATAAGGTTGTAAAACTGTTAATCCTCCTCTTCACTTATGCGCTCCTACCAGTCTGTCAGCTCCAGTGGTTTCAAACTATATAGTTTAACAATAAAGCATGTTTACTTTCTGCTAATCTAAAATCGAATCTGCTAATCACATTACCGGAACTCTGAACATCTGAGCATCTGGAAATTGTGAAGATTACCTTATCAAATTCAAACCAGGCATCAGTACAGGCAAGAGGGGAAATTCAAGTGACTTTGTAAGTGGCAGGGTTGTCAGGGTTAGACTGGGTTGTCTGAGAATTTTAGAAACTGCTTTTCTTTTTGGATTTTATCAAGCAGATTTTCAGAGAATGGTGAAAGAAAATATCCAGTGATTGGGGTAGAAGTTAGAAAAAGCAAAAAAAAAAAAAAAAAATATATATATATATCAAATCAGCACTCTTCACAAATAAGTTAAAAGGAATACATTTCTTGAATCCATAACACCTAACTCCAAACCTTAAAGGAAATTAGCAGCCAGAGACCATTGCAGCTGCCGTACTGTTCAAATGAGGGACTTGAGGCTAACATTTGCAAAAGAAAAAATGTATTATTGATTAATTATGTTATCAGTGAAAATATACTTGATTATAAGTGTCAGTCCAGGCAATATTTATTACATTTACATCTAAAACCACTTTTTACTAGCTGTAATATAAGTTATAACTTACAACCAATTTTGATGTAGACTTATGTGTTATTTTGAAAATGTAAATAACAGTCCGTAATACTGTTATTACTATAAAATGTGGTTATTGTTGAATATCTTCTTAGTCCAGTGATTTGTGCTAAAACACTCCTGATAATTACTGAACAGCACTGCTGTGGCTGTTGAGATTTATGTCTTTTTTTTTTTTCAGAGCACCTTGATGGCAGAGAGAGAGCCTCTCATATTTAAGCACCTACATGCTTCAAGGTCTTGTTACCCTGTTGAAGGTGAAAAAGGCAATGTTTTTTTTTTTTTTTTTTTAATCATAGTATGAGGTTTGGAAAGACAAACCCTTCTGTGTTTATTCCAGATATTTTTGCTCCAGCTTTCTGGCATGGAGACTTGTCAAACATGCCCACTCGGTGCCCTTCAAAGAGAAGGATGATTATGAAAGCCATTAAAATTAGGTAAGGGCTGTTTGACTCCTATAATGACTGTAATAAAAATGTGTATAAGGGTCAGCACTGGGGAGAAGCCTCAAATTAAAACAAATGGTAGTTATGAGAGTGGGAGCAGACAGCAACAAATGCTACTGCTAAGTGAGCTAAATTAATAATTCTGCTTTGAGTTACAGTTTTGGTTGACTTCTTTTTGGTTTAAAAATGTTACCTGCTGCTGGGAGGATAAAAGGAACATAACTGGGTCCTAGTGATGTGAGTCATGGAATGTCATCCTGTGTGGTGCAGTATGCTTTTTACAAGTCATGTCAGCCCGCAGTAAAGGTTTGGCTCTTCATTCTGCTTCATGTGCTTTTCAATGCCCTTTGTGTGCTAAATCAAGCATGAGTAAAAAGAAGTTCAGAGAGGATATGAGGACAAATAGCTGATTCCTTGTTGATCCTGCTAATTTGTGTATGTCTGTATGTAGAGTATGGGCTAAAATGTGTCACAGTAAAACTGTATATTTTAGATGTAATTCAATGTTTGAATTAAAAATTGATAGTACATGTTTTAAAGTGCCCTTTAAGGGAGTTGGAAGAGTTTGTACAATGTGTGTGTGCGTGTCCCTTTAGTAAGAGTGTCTGTGCCTGTCAGGTGGTAATTAATAAAGACAGGAACATTGGCTCTCCTGCTAAGCTTAGATGCTTACAAGGAACGTCCCACAAGCCAAAGCCTTTGCAGGAATTGCAGACAAAGAGAAACCTATTTCAGTCAAAACATGTGGTGAGTCAAAAGTAAATAACACTTTTTTAGCTGATTAATATTTCCCTCAATTATTTAAGTGTCCTATTTTTTCTTAAGTTTTACCTGAAGCTAACACTATGCATAATTGAGTCTTTTTTTTCTGCTTCATATCTGTAGTGAAGAAAATGCACATTAATGTTTTAGTAGTCTTATAAGGACAGAAATATGAAGTTTCAATAGGAGTGGAGGAACAGACTTTGTTAACCCGAAAGCACTTGGAAACCTTAAGTGCTTGAAAACAAGGACTTAACAGAGGTAACTCACTTTTGATCAGTAGCAAGTCAGACCAAAATTACATGTGAGCCATTTTTAAGGTTTAGCTTGCTAATAAAAGAACTTGCTGGAATGAGTTATAAACCCATTGAGTATAGTGAGAAAAATAATGCTATATATACTGTAAAATATTGTTTTTTTAGCATTGCAACACCACATATATTTATAGCTAAACTACATACCTTATTGCTACAGTGGGAAAATTCAGGAATGTGGTCAAAGCAAGATTGCACAATTATATTTGCTTTACTGTCTGCCTCTATTCACAGTATTCTTTTTAAGATTGCACTTTGGCTGACTATTTTTGAGGAATATACCACTCCTTGCTGGTATTTGAGTAGTAAACACTTATAGATTTTTGTTTATTGTGGATGACTATAAAAGGTTCTATGAGCAAAAATAGGAATGTCCCATAATCATGTTTGAATTACCAGCAGAGAGTACTACTAAGGTTCTACTTTGAAGGCCCCTGGCTCACCGTCTGAGTCTATCTCAGGCTCCTACTGGAGCTGGATTTCCTCCTGGTGAATAAACACTGGTCAAGTGTGGTAGGTCTAGCATTTTATCAAAGCTGATGCCACCAAACTGAAAATACTTCTAAGTCCTGATAAGGTCAGGCTGTAGGCTGGAATAGCAATACTCTCAATGAGCATTTTTGTTGGCATGCAACTCTCAGTATTGATCACATCCATTGTTTGAGTTTAATGCTCTTACCTGATCCTGTCACCATTGATATACCATCTAAACATAATAAAAAAATGTTTAAAGTGACCTCTCCAATCTCTTAACAGGGGTAGGGTCTGGATGTATGAGTAAATACATCATAATTGCTGTTGCGTGTTTTGATTTATTGCCTGATATGTTTAACCTATCCGCTGCCCTCTCTGCTCATATATCTTATTAAAATGATCACTTACTGTTCTCCACATATTCTGATACTGAAGATTTGTGTCTCAGTGTATGCCAAGCTGTATCTTATCATGTGCAGTAAAATCGTGGCTCAATTGAAAACCTGACACATCAGATCTGGCTGAATGATGTCACTGGCTCTACAAAGAAAGTCTTTCAGGAGTGCTGAGTACAGGTGAGAAAGGACAAGCTCTAGGTGTCCTTTGACATGTTGAAAGATGGTTGGAATATTTATCAAAGCAATGTAAATAATGAAACCCAAAACTTCTTTGCAGACATTATTTCATCCCATTATCACAGCCTACGTATTTCCATCATTGCTATAAACTCCATCCTGTCAGCTTGATAGCCTCATTCAAAATATGTGAGTGTTCCAAATTTCTGTGTTGATAAGGTTTCATTAACTATGAACAGTCACTTATTCCCCCTCCTTCATACAACTGCTCAATTTCTGAAGGAGCTCATTGATCAGATAAAATCTTCTACTTCCCCAGTGATCCTATCTCCCCTTTTTAAATATATTTTTAATAACATGTCATCTTAAGTCCTGGGTGTTGTCAAAAGCAGTATTTCCACAAGTGTGGCCCCCACAGCTTCAAAGCATCTATTGCACATCATTTAATAAAAAAAGAAGGTCTTGATCTATCTTTGTTTGAATTTTTAGACACGTTTTGAAACACTATTTCAGGATATAATCTGCCAGAACAGTTCACTCTTAGGTTATTAATGTTATGTTGGAAGGTATTAAGGAAACATTTTGCTTTAGCTGTATTTCATACCAAGTTTTATTACTCACGACTGCTATCACATCACGATCTGGTAATTATGAGAGAAAAGGTCCAAATAATAAAATAAGATGTCAAGATTATATGAGAGCCTAATCTCATAATTATGGGGAAAGATTTCGGAAATACGAGATAATCATTATTTTGAGGTAAACTGAAAAGGAGCAATTTACTGGTCACTGCTAAAGGATGCATTTCAAATGAAAAAAAGAAAAAAAAGTCAAATTTCAAGATTTTGATCTCATAGTTACGAGAATTGTGACATTAATGGACATAATTACGATCATCAATTTGAGATAAGATGTCAGGATGGACTTCTACAGAAAATTCTTCCTTCCTACTGCTATCAATATCTTCAACAAGTTATTGGAAAGAAAAGCAGATTAATTTAAGCAAAATGTAATTTCCTTTTTGGATTAATATTTCTTTTATTAAATTGAATAATTGCAAAATTGGGATCCCATACTTCCGAAAAAAATCTATTAATATTATAAGCAAAGATGTTGTACAGTAATGATGTTATCAGGATTTCATAATTATAAAAGTTCCCCTTAGAGTTAAACACAGTCATCCCCACTCTAGATCTGCACCAGAATGACTTATGACTATAAGATTTGAAATAAATTATTTTACTCTCATGTTTGAGACACTGGGAAATGTGGAATTTACTTACATTTGTGCAGGTATTTTAAGTCAATTGGGTCATTTAGCCAAAAATCCCACCCTGACCTGCTGGGAGTACTGTAGCTTTAATCCTGGAGAAGCAATCAAACCAATACTGATTACTTGATAGTTATATTATGCATCTGGAATGTTTCCTGGCAGTGGCCCATTAATGGCACATTTCCAGTTATGTCATCATGTCTTTTAATTATGACATCTTATCTCTTAACTGTGATATATTTTTATCAAACTGGCATTCTTAAATCGTGATTAAGTAGTTAAAGCTACAGTGTGTAATAATTACAGGGATATACAGTCAGAAATGTAATATATTATACATAACTATGTTATTTATCATCATCTACGAGCTCAGCCTCTTAACCTTAATATTTGCGTTGCCTTAGAATTCGTTATTTATAATTACATAGGAGCGGGTCTCGCAGCCATGGAGGCAGACATCTTTGCGCTACGGCAGCGCAGAGCCAACAAACTAGCGATTGCGAGATCGCCCATTACGCTCGAAAGTAACTACGGCAAGTTGAGAGAGATGAACTGAGACGGTACTGAACAATAGATGGCAGTATTAAAATTATCTATGTAAACAAACCTCATCACTTGAGAAGGTAGGTGATGCGGACGTCGTGGAAGACATTTTGTCCCATAACGCTCGCCGTACTGTTGGGGGGGAGAAGCGGTGGGGGGGAGATGTTCATGTTGCTGCGGTCTGCTGTCTGAACGTTAGATGTCGCTGAAAATTACACACTGTAGCTTTAAGTGATGAGGTGTCTAATTTCTCTTTGGTAGATTTAGTGCGCTTCTATGACATAAAGACCATCAAATTTTAAAAGTCTAATTGAATTTCAACCTAAAATGAGAGCTGTCATAATGCCAAGTATTTTTTTTCACACCTAGAGATTAAATCAGTCTTTTACAAAAGTCTCCTCCATGATCATTATAATGTGAATTTCCATAAGTTCCAAATCTTCCAAAAATTATAATAATGTGTTATTAGTGCACTCAATAAAAAGGATGATGCAAATAAAAGCCTCATATACCATCTGTACCCATTAGTAGTGGATTCAAACTGCTGATCAGAACTATGAACAATGTATTTGTTAAGTAATATATTTTAGCAATAATATAAATTACTTTTATTAGCATGGAGAATATTGTGGTATATATCAAGGGGTATATTTGAGAAGATTTGGTTTAAAAAAATGAAAGGATGCCAACGACAAATAGTAATCAACCCCAGATATAACTGGAGAACTAAAAGCATTTTTCTCCTTTTATTGTTTCTCTCAACAAAAGTTCTTTCTGCTCTATGCAACCTCTTTCATCTACTGTGTCTTCCTCAGCTTGTTTGCTCTCCTTTCATGAAACACCTGTACAGCTCAGCTCCAGTCACATTAAGAGCCACCTGCTCAGGAAACCAATCCAATCACTAGGAAAGCAATTACTCAAAGAAAAAGGAACAAAATGGAAGAAACTAAAGAAAAAAAGGGAAGAAAGTAAAGAAAATGAAGATTTATGTCATATCTGTAAGATTTAAAGAGCAGGCAAATTAACCTGTATGTGTAAAACAAATAATAAAAATTCCGTAAAAATTCAAAAAATATCCACCGGACTTGGTTTCCAAGATTTGAAGACGTTTTGCCACCTCTCCAGGAAGCTTTCTCAATTCAAATGTCTGGATCCGCAGTGAGTTTGAATCTTATATAGACAAAGTCTTGTATTGCTTGGAAACATGCAATGGTAACCGATGAATGGGTCGTTTAGTACCATCGTTATCCTGTAATATCTGAAACCTTTCTATAATTCTGAGGGTCGGTCGTTAAATGGGGGGGGATTGCCGTTAAGGGGGGGATTGTGTCCTGTAATACCTGAAACCTGTCTATGATTGTTAAGGGTCGGTCGTTAAGGAGGTATTGTTCACCGGCTGGAGCGGGTAGGTCCCTCCTTCCGTTGTGATGGGGTGGGGGGTTTGGTGATATCTGGAAGGGGTCATGTCTATGATTGAATTGTATGTTTTTGGAAGCTGAAATCTTAGTCCACCACCTCTGTTTAAAGTTGTTTTTTCTGTTTAAAGATGGCTTCCTTTACGCCCCTCTCAAACCACCTATTTTCTTTATCCAGAATATGGACATTCTGGTCCTCAAAAGAATGTCCTTTGTCCACTTTGCTCTTCTGTGTTGGGCCATGCGTCTGTGGAGAGGTTGTTTGGTTTCTCCAATATAAAGATCAGAGCATTCCTCGCTGCACTGAACAGCATATACCACTCCGCTCATATTCGGTCTGGGGGTTTTATCTTTAGGATGCACTAGCCTCTGTTTAAGGGTTTGATTTGGCTTGAAATGTACTGGGATCTTGTGTTTGGAGAAAATCCTCTTGAGCTTTTCAGACACTCCAGCAACATAAGGGATTGTGATGTTTTTGTTTGCGTTTAATTTTCTCATCCCTGTCTTCTGTTGCATGTCTTTTGGATTTCCTTGCTGATTTGATAAAAGCCCAGTTTGGAGTTTTGCATCGAAGATGCTCTCCAAAACTATATATATATATATATATATATATATATATATATATATATATATATATATATATATATATATATATATAATTTTTTTCTTCTTTTGAGCCTTGAATCCTTTTCCCCCCTTGGTGTTTGTAACAAAGATCATGTCAGCCCATTAGACCCGTGTTGAAATATGGATGAAGAGATGAGAGAGATGGGGGCTTATAGTTCTCCTCTCAACTTGATCTACTTTATCCCTGTCTCCTCTCTCTGATCTCTGTCAGTCGAATGTGAGAGCTGTTCTTTGTACAGATCAGCCATACTATGATAAACAATTACTCGGGCAGCGGATGATATCATGGTATCAGTCATAAACTGAAAGATTCTGACATAAACCCTCCACCCTTCAGAACAAAGACCAAAAGATCTGGTCCCCAAGTCTGCCATGTTATTCAGGCTGATGTAAGTTGATGAATGAAATATAATTATCAAATTTTATAAAATGTTCCTAATGTTGAACTAATCACAAACTCCAAAGGGTCATTAAGATTCTTATATTTTTAATGTTACGTTATCTAATTGTACAATTTGTAAACAATGTGATTCTTTTTTTCATTCCTGTATTGTGTACTTTTTAAATATGAGATTTAACACTTTAACATATTAGAATTAAAATGGTCTAAAGTCTTCTAAGGATAATCTCATTTAGTTTATGTAGTTTTTGTCTTTTTAGCCTGAAACAAAGGCAGATGTTATGTCTTAATTTTTTTACAGAAAGCCAGAAAGAGTTTCACTGATGATTGTATGTCCTCCACTTTTCAGTCTATTGACCAAGGCATGTGTAAGAGTCTTATAATCTACATTGAGTAAAGTAATTGTCTTAATTTATGAATAATTGTTTTATGTTTTTTAGGTTTTACTATGAGGATAATTAATCATTGTCTCATTGTTTTTTAATGGTGTATTATTTTGGAAGTATTCTTTCAGGACCTCATAACGTAATTTTCTTAGATCAGAACAGAAAAACTGATAAAGTTTTATAATTAATTAATCTCGTCCTGGTGATTTACGCAAAGCCATCTGCTTCACTGCTGCATCCAGCTCCTAAATTTTCAAACACGAATCAAAAATAATTTTTAATTTAGAATTAATATGTTTAATAAATGGTTTGACTGTCCTAAAATAGTTGTTAGAAGTGGTTTCAGAGAACGCTGAAGAGTATGTATTTTGATAAATACTTTATAATATATTTCTTTTAGAGTTGTTACGTTTCTGTTTCCAATATTTAGAGACGTAACTGGGCTATTTTTTCACCATCTCAAATCCACCTGGTTTGATTGAATAAATGCACCATAAGCGCTGTTCTGATAAAATTAATCTAATTTAGACTGTAATTCAATAACTTTCTTTTAATCAGCATCTGTTGACAAAGAATTTTTACAGCAGATATTGATGTCCTGAATCAATTTTCTTTGCTTTTCTTTTTTTGCTTGCCATATCTAATAGAAAATTCTAAAAGATAATACATTTTTTAAAGATTCCCATTTATTTGCATGGGTGGTCATATCTCTAGTTGCTTTAACACCTGATAAAGTTATTCTAACCATACGACAATATTGTTTGTCTTGTGTTAAATTTCCAATAGATTTGTCTGTAATATTAAATCCAGAATGTGGAGTTATACAAACTACACAGGGATTTCTTGTTTGAGCTGCAGAGATAGTGTTCTGTGAGGTGAATTTTTAACATTTCATAGGTTACCAGCCAGAAATCAATTTCTGACATACAATTACTATTCAGTTTAAACCATGAAAACGTCTCAGCGTGGTGTTAAAATGTAGCCAGACATCAATCAGAGAATTTTTCTTGCAGAACCTTGTAATTGTTATAATCAAACTCATGGTCGGAATATTTTAAAGGGAATCTATCACACCATTCATCAGGAACACAAATATAATCTCTAAATAGGAGGAAACTAGTTTGGTATTTTGTTTTAAGTTCCTTTATATCCATATGAATTACAAAGGATAAATGTAGTCCATCAATATTCAATACAGCAGCAATCCAAGGACCTTCTGAATCTTTTCAAACTTCTATAATTTTTCTTGTGCAGTTGTTGATACAGATGGCCCCAGCGGCAGATTTATTGGTTCCATGGCTTAATAAAATTGTGTTCCCCCTCTGTGTCCTCTTTACTGCAAGGAGTTTCTTGTTGAAAAACACACAGTGCTTTTTGTCCCTTGCAAAAAAAAAAAAAATTGCTTTTCTTTTGGTAATGTCCTTAACTCCCCTTGTATTTAATGAAATAATAGAACATTTGTGACTGAAGGTATTCATATGAGCTAACCTTACGTGTGAAGAACAGGCTAACGGTAACTTGCCTTGATGAATGTATGGAAAGCTAGAGAAGAAATTAAATACAGGCTCTTATCAAACCTTTTGTGTGTCATCTTTGTAGAGGTCCGTTGTTGATTTGTATAAAGCTTGTTGTTCAAATATCTGCACATCCTCAATGAAGCCGAGCGGTCCTCTGAAGTATGACCTTTTCTTCTGGTCCCAAGTTCCCTTTGATCTTTGGCAACAGCTTCTCTCCTGTAACTTAATCCTATTTTGCCAAATATTCTGCAACCCTGATGTCGGCTTGTTTGCAAACATCACAGTCCTTGGAAAGCCCCCATATTTGATTTCTGCATTCTCTCTTCACAAACTGAATGATTACTTGCCTTGTGTGGTTTTGCTCTTTTAGGGAGTCTACCATGTCTTCAGCGTTCCACCGCAACACTTCTGGAGTGATCCTGGAGAGAAGTGAAATCGTAGCTTCTCTGGTATCTTCATTTTATTTTTCTATCAGGCCTTTCACACAAAGATTCCATCTTCTTTTATATCTGTCGTGCTCGAAACATCTCTCTCATCCCAATAAATGGCCGTCATAGAATGGCTTCAGATTGTGCCCCCTACATACCAATAGGCTCATTTTTTTTTTTCACCTGTAGAGTTGATTAATCTTTTCACGTGTAATCTGAACATTATTTTAGTAATTCTTCATCTATTAAAAAAAAAAAAAGTTGATCAGCATGTCGAACCACCCCTCCCAAAGAATCTCATATCCTTTCAAATGAGTTGTTTTTAAACACCACATTAAATCTATTCGACTGAAACATGTGGAATTCACTGGAATTAAAGCTTAAATTTTTTTTATAAAAATATTAAAATTAAGGTTTTAGATATGGCTGAAGCTGCTATTCTAAGCTGCATATTATCAGTCATAAGAGACCCAAAATAAGGAAGAGGAAGCGCTCTGAAGCCATCCTATGGGACTGATAATAACTAATAACAGCCAATTAATGGTTCATCACCTTGTGTGTGAGTCTTTCCATTTCTTTATTCAGTTTGCACACTTGGTGTCCGAGTTCAGACATTTTTTTCAGTTGATCCATAACCTCTTCAAGCAGAACAGCAATCCAGCTCGAGTTCTACTCCCTTTTTCTATTTAATTTCTCCATCCTTCTTTCTTGCATGTCTAATATGTCTGTTAACGCTTTTAAAATCTTCTTGTTGGTGGCAACATCTTCCTGCAGTACTTGCTAAGCTGTCCTGCGTACAGTAGTTGGTGGATGTCATGACGTTTTTAAGAGATCTGACCCACATACTGTACAGAAAACCACTCAGATAAACCAGAGTAAAAGTTCAACAGGTTTATTGAGGAGTTCAAATGGGTTGGATTCAGGGGAACACAGAGAGCTGGTGAACCGGAAGCGAGAAGGGAAGTTCACAGAGGTTAGTTCAGGGTCCATGGGAACTTTGAATGGCGTCTTGCAAAAACAGAGATAAATGGGACTCACGGTTGCGGAGAAAGGTTTCTTCCCAGAATCCAGTCGGTGTGGGTTTTTCCGGAAATAGAGGGGCTCGTTGGAGAGCAGACAGGTTTTGGTTTGGTTGGTTCCTGAGGAGCAATGGAGCGGACTACCACTTAGATTTCCAGGAGAAATTGAACGGGACGTGTGGAGATTAATCCCTTGCTCAGTGTGAAGCTCAAACAATCCTTCCAGGGGGAGAAGGCCAAACATCCAGTTTGCAGGATGACTTCCTGCCGAAAGGCAAAAGACAAAAATCATGTTAGACTCAGAGAAACAAAGACTCAGTTAGACTCAGCTAAACTCAGCTTGGCTAGAGTACCCAAAACTGGCAAACACTTTGGCGTTGAATTAGTGACAGTCCACCGATTAAGAAGTCCTCAGTAATGAGACAACCAGCCGCAGGTGTGAGGGAGGACCCACGAGAAGAGGGTGCCACTTGGTGTTGGACGGGGAAAACGGATTCTTAACAGTGGCATTTCATATTGAGCTTCTCAGTTCTTTCTAGTTTGTATAGCAAGAAATGCTATAGCTGTGATCCAACTTTGCCATAAACGAGGAAAAAAAGTCAGGTTCTTCAAGAGAGATATCTTGAGTGATATTGTTAGTTTTTTTTTTTTTTTTTGTCAAGTTTACACTTAAAAAGAGTCTTGAATTATTTTTTAGGGAACAAAAGAACTCTTGCCGGAAGCACTTCCACCAGCTAACTTTTTCGGACTTGGATTTATACATAAATGCTAATTTCGCCATCTTGATTCCACCACCACAGCCTCCCTACACCTAACATATTGACCTGGTTCTGCTCTAATATAGCTTTCAAATTTCCACAACTGTCTGCTGTAGCAGTTTTGTTTTCTAAAAAGACTTTTTTGCATCACATCTGTTATTGCATGTTCTGACCTATTTCAGTTTACTCTGTTATTCCTCTGTTAGCCCTGGTCCCAACTCTACCTGTTTCTCATCAGATTGATACACCATGTAAAAATGCTTACGTCAGTCTAGCTGGCCAGGCTATATCTCTACAACTTAACTTTGTGCTGCTCTTACTACAAAAATAACTTTAATTTATTTCTTAAACTTAAACATAAATGCCTTAAAATCCCTATAAGTTTGTCAAAAACAATTAGAAATCATTTAAATGTTTTATTGCTGTTTATGAAAAAAAATTCATGGCTAGAGTCCAACATTTCTGATTTTTCAGTGCATCAACACTGCAAAAAATATAAATCTCAATAAGTTATTTTTTCTTAAAATAAGTGTGTTTTTTCTTGATTTGAGGAGGTAAGTAAGACACTTTGCCAATGGAACAAGACAATTTCCTTTTAAAATAAGAAAAAACTATTTTATCGTCTTATTTCAAGTAAATATTATCTAACTATCTTATTTTAAGAGTGAAAATACTCATTCCATTGGCAAATCATCTTATTTACCTGCTCAAATTAAGGCTAAATATACTTAATTTAAGCCATTTTTTACTTATTTCTGGATTGTTTTTGCAGTGAAATTATGTAATTTTTGCTCCTCTTTACCCTCATTAATTAAATAATTTATTGCCATGCCAATTGTGATATAACAGAATAATTGAAAAGATATTTTTTGGGGTTATTTTACCATTTAAATTTCTTAACTAAGAAAATATTACAGTCTTTTTCTTCAGTAAATGTAAGGGTAGCTCTATCCCTTGGCTTCCTCTTGTACCTCTGAAAATCACAGTTTATAATGCATAGAAATCTTGGCCTCCTTGACCTCCTCTTTACTGCATCACCTTTACTATTAGACTTTCTGTGGATTAGTGATAAAATAGGGGTGGCAGGAGGTGAAATTGGATTGAGCCCAAGTCTTGTAACTATCCACCTTATCTTCTTATTTATTGAAGAATATTATTTTTGTTTGGGTAAAATAATTTTTTTGTGTGTAGTGTCTTAGAAGCTGGTTCACCGGAACAGCCATGTCAAAGGGCACTTTCAACATATATTATACAAATGGGGATGTTTAATACCTTAGTAAGAAAAAGGTGCTATTTTGCATATGAAAAATATATTTTCCTTAAATGGCAACTTATTTTTAAGGTTAGTAATGAAAAATGCTTTTTTCTAAAATCTTCACTCCCTTGCATGATACAGTAGATGTACCAAAGACAGAGAGGTGGGATAATGGACTTCATTGGATTTTGGTAGTTTTATTTTATTTTATTTTATTTTGTTTAAATTATGTAACGCATCATCTTCATATTTTTTTCAACCAACTTCTATTTTCCTGTTTGCGCTGCATGCATATAGCTTTTTCTTCGCTATGATTAATGCATTTTGGGTTTGTGTGACAACAAACACAGAAACTGGATACAAATCACTCCATCAAGGGCTTGATCTGCAGAATAAATCAAAAAAGAAATCATATTTTCTTCAATGCATTAATATAAAAAAAAGTTTAGAAAAAACTAGAAAAAAACATCTACTTTTGAGTCGCTTAATTAGACTAAATTGGCCAGCTCAGAAAGAAAATATTGATCTCTAGGATAATGGACTACAAGCTAGCTTCTAGAAACACGAATAAAAAAATTTACCTTAGGAGCATCTAATGACTAAATTATCTTTAAAGGTTTTTTCTCCTGATTTTTTGTTGTGCTTTTAGAATTATAGAATAAATGAAATAGGCGATAAAGAGGTAGAAGCAGTTTGGGTTTTTTTATGGGACACTATACAGTAAGTCAAGATCAGACCTAATTAACAGAGATATATGCAAGATTCTGCTAATAACATTAGTTGTCTCAGCGCCAAGATTACAGCTATTGTTTTTATTCTCAGTTATATCGTCTCTCACATGCATGTTACCCAGCATAAGCAGACAATGTCCAGAGCTGCTCTTCTGACATTCACGTCATGTCATAGCAGCTGTAAGGAGGTGGGGAAGTGGTGGAGAGATCACAGAGCAGATGGTGCCACCACATGAGATCGGTTGAGCTGTTTTGAAAAACTAAAGAGGTTCAAAATGCTCATGAGTCTTGAGACACACAGTTTGGGATTTTTAAAAGCCTTTCTTGAAAACTAATGATTTATAAATCACAAAAAAAACTTTCAATGTTTTTTTTCTTAACATTTCCGAATGAGTAACAGACAAAAAGACAGATGGCAGGAGGGAAGCTGAGGGTTGCCGAGGTTTGTCGCTTGTCAGATCAGAGTCTGAGTGGTCCCTGTGGATGTTGGCAGCACAGTCCTGTCATCACATTTCTTTATCTTCCTCTCCCTCCTCTTTTCTTACGTTTTCAACTGTCTGACCCTGCTGCAAGCAACAATTTCCAGTGATACCCCTTGAAATCCTTTACCATATATCAATTTCTATCTCCCCTTCTTCCTCTTTTAAAATTCTAAACTCATTTTTTTTTTATCACAAACATATTTTTTACCCTTGTAGCTCTGGGTTTACATTGCTTTCCCTCTGTCCATCTTCCCTCATTTCCCTTCTATCTTCCCGAGTCATGTTCTTCCTCTATCTGGCTTCTTTTTCCTCCCTCACACACACAGACATACAGGCACAGACCGCATCAGCTTTTATTTCCCATGGTATCTGCAATACATTCTGCTTCACTAGGAGCAGCAATGTACTGGAGCACAGCACCTGCTGTGCTGAGCTGATATGAGCAGAGAGACAAATATACACATGCGCACCCACACACACACACACACACATATAGATACTATGAGCTTTTATATACTGGATCGATAATGTAATCCTCAGACTTTTGGAAATGCAGATGCCACACAAAACTAGAAATTGAAACACAAGTACCAGAGGCATGGAAAAGGAACTAATCTCCTTGGAAATGACATAATTTTTTTGCTTCAAAGAATTAAAATATTTATTTTTTTGTATTCCAATAAAACACGGCTTTCCTGTTGTCACTCATAAGATGAAATGTATTTTAATACAGTTACATCACACAGCAGAGGTTCCCGATGTGGAGCTGTAACAATGAAACAATACTGAACATTGGGTTAATTGAAAAAATCGTTCAGTTTTTTTGTCCCATCCAGGGCTTTGCTAAAATAGAAATGCCTCTACAGCTCTGTTAATACAGAGTATAATGTTTTATTTCATGCAGCAATGCAGTCTCACACTGTGCTACATTGTAAGGAAAATTATTGGTTTAAAATCAGAACTTCTAAATCAACACTTAAGGGTACAGAATAGCAGAGGAAATTCTTTTCTTGGTTGGATCATCAAAATAAGTGGTCCTCCTAATTGACAATCATTCTGGTGATATTTTTACGTGAGGCTGTCCTACGTGCTGGTCCCCATTTTCACATACGTGGTGAGTCTGACATAGTGGAAAATTTGCAAATCTTTGGAAAGTAAGCTTGTATGAGCGATGCAAACAGCTACTTTTAAACAGAGTGTGTAATAGGAGATTTTGGCTCATGCATGCTCTCGCAGGCGTTTAATAGGTGTTCCTTCTTGGGGGTGGGTGTGGTTCTGTGCAAGTGCATTATTTTTTTTAATGCAGAAAAGTGAAAATCATTGTGGTCACTGTGGGCCTGGCTGAGCAGGAGAGATATTTTTGGTCCCCTGCCTTGAGAATAGGATTGAGATGATAGCGGAAAGCAATCAGCTGCAACCAGAGTCCACCTCCTGTTTGAGGTTGGAAAACAAAGTCCGGGGGTTTGTTTTGAGACCAAAGTAATTGCTTAAGTTCACATTCTTTTTTTACATTAAAACTTCACATTATTGTAGTCACACCCCTAAAATGTGAGACTTACTTTAAAATATTAGGTTAGTGAAACAACTCTATGCAAGCAGCTTATGTTATAAAGAAGCAAAGCAGGCCCAAAATCTAAAGCACTTTTATTATCCTCTTCATGATGCGCTGGTCACCCACAGAAGGACCTTCAGTCAGAGACTCACTTTTTCACGCTGCACCACAGAGCGCCACAGGAAGTCATTCCTACCTGAGGCCATCAAACTGTATAATTCATCTCTGTGACAGTCATTTAATTTCCTTATTTATTTATTTATTTCATTACTTTACTATGCGCAATAGCATGGACATGTGCAATAATAGTAATGTAGGTACTGAGCAACATTGTTAATACAGCTGATTGTATATACTGAGATCCTTATTTTATTCTTATGCTTATCTTATAATATTTTATTCTGATCGTTATCTTATTCGTATATATCTTATTTTACAGCTTAAATGGGAGGGTTGTAATCCACTGTTTACAGGGGAGGGGTGTCATTTTACTGTATGGGTTGTAATTTTACTGTCTGTCTTACTATATTATATTTTATTTTGCTCTGTTCAACATACAATCTTATTTTTCTGACTTCTGTAAACGGGTGCACTGCAAGAAAAGCATTTACCACGAGGGATTACTAAAGTAATGCTGATTCTGAATAAACACTAGTGTCTTACTAAACCACTACTAGTTCTTACAGGTTTTCATTTGTTGCTTTTAAGGAAATCCTATCAAGTATGAATACATTTTCTACCAGCGCTCTAAATGTTTGATAGTTGATTTTGATAAAAGGCACAAGATAATACAATGAGTGAAATATTTATTCCAAAAAGACTTTTTGATGCATAACCCATTCAAGGGGCTTGTGGGTAATTTATGTATTGTGTCCTATCTGCCTCAGTTTTGTAGGTGAAATACTTCTTTTACTTATTTTAAGATGTGGTGAAGGTCTTCAACTGCAAGGTTGAATTGAAAGTTTGGCTTGTTTTGTTTTTACTCCCTGTCTGCGCAATTTTCCATGTTTAGGCATAAGCTTTTTTTTTTTTTTGCAGCACTTTTGTAGCAGTTTTTCAAGTAGTAAACAGATTATAGGGTCAATTATTAAATTACTCTGTCTTGGCTTCTGTAATGAGGCCACTCTCCTGGATTTCTGCTTTTATAATTATATTTGCTCTTGCCAAAAAACAATAAAGTGCTGGCACTGTCTTCCAACTATGTTCTAATTTGCATTGTAATGATTGTACTGAGACCAAAGGGTTTGTTGTATTTGCTTATTTAGTTAAAGGGATTTCATATTTATTAATATTAACTACTTTTTGCAGCCTATTATTACAACCCCCAGTTTCATTTATTTCTCTCTTCAATTGTTCTACCTCTCCATTAACATCCTAGTTCAACATTATACACTCATACACAAAAATAGGACAGCCACTTAACTATGCTTTAATCACAGGTATTAACGCTGTGACAGAGGACATCACACTCACGTTCTATTTCTAAGGGTTACAGTAATGGGGTTTGCAAATTGTGTTTACTATTGATTATTACAAACAGAACATGATCAAAAATAATTATTTTTACAACACTGTTTGTGCTTCTGGCATGATTTTAATGCATGGATCAAACATTTTAAACAATTAAAGGTGAGGAACATTCAGTTAACCTTTTACTATTGTTCCTGCCTTTCAGTAACCTTTTGGGAAAATTATTGTACAGTTAAAAACATACCAGCTCATTTTACCAGTTTGGTGCAATCTGTTTTTGCGTTGATACCTTAACTTTGATGACATTTTGTTTCAGACAACATTAACACTAACAAACCTATTGAGCTTCACAACAGTTGCTTATGTTAAGAAATAAGTATTTATGCAACAAATGTGGGAAAGAAAATCTGGAAAGGAATCAGTATGTCCTTTGTTAAAGGGACAGAGTCACAATACACTTAAAAAGATCAAGAACCATTTGATCTTGATAAGATAAGGTAATATAGTGATATTGTTTAGATGGTCCCTCTTGGACCTAAATAGAACTTCAGAAGCGGGTGCAATGATTAGATATAAATAGGTGTAAGTGCCATCTGCTTGCAGGAACGGCACTCTGAGAAATCCAGATGGTGGCAATTGAGGTACCTTCTTAATAGAGCCCAACTGACTTGCATGCCTTGCGATGAAGCAACTCATCTGAGTGCTTGAAGACCAACTTGATAAACAGCAACTCTATGTTCTATTGAATCCACCCCAGAGCCTCCTAGCAAAACATCAACAAAAAAGTAAAGTCATGTCCTACTAAACCTAAGCAGGCAAAAAGCATCAAGTAAGAAATATTTCAAATGATGGCACTAGATCGGTTGACCCATACACACCAATTCAGTGGATGGACAGGCAAAGTTGTGCCAGTTCATAACTAAAAGAAAACAAGCTCAAGGTTAACACAGATGAAAATAAACAAGCTTATATTCATTTGGTAAATTAAACCACATCCTACACAACAAAACCTCATGTTTCACTCTTAAATGCGTGATCATAATATATAGAAAGAAATGGAAAATACTCGATGCAATGTGAATGTTGCTCCCACGCACGTTCATTACTTCAAAACTGATCCGTTCAGTTCACCGTTAACTAAAAACATGAAATTATTCAGTGAACGCCTTTCATTGAACACGTTCACGCACAACACTCCTGACAGCATTATCTGTGGCTGAGTAGTCTGCCATCTGCACCTAGCTAACTGAAGAACATAGGGTTACCTGAAGTTCTACCAAGGCCAGAAATCAACCATGTAGCTGACTTGGGCCATTGCAAACAGAACAAACAGCTAGCACTACACTCGAAAAACAATCTACAAATAAAGTAAAAATATCTTAAATTAAGTGTATTTACCCTTAGTTTGAGTAGGTAAATGAGGTAGTTTGCCAATAGAATTAGTATTTTTACTCTTAAAATAAGATAACTGGATAACATGCACTTGAAACTAGACAATCCAATTGTGTTGTCTTATTTTAAGTGTAAATTGTATTGTTCCATTGCCAAAATGTCTCTTCTACCCCCTCAATCCAAGAACAAATTCACTTAATTTAAGAAAAAATGACTTATCTAGATTTAGATTTTTTCCAGTGTATATTTGGATGGCAAATTGCATTTGCATCGCTGGGTGAGTATCATCCCTTAAGCAAACCACAATCCTTACCAGACAATCGTTTCCTTTTCTTTAAATTAGGTCTTCAGAAATGTGCGCTGCATTCATGAGCATTTTTTTTTATCCTTTCTGTCCACTCCCATCACACTGGAAAAAATCGAAATCTAGCTAAGTCATTTTTTTCTTAAAATAAGTCAATTTTTCTTGGATTGAGGAGGTAAAAGAGACATTTTGCCAATGGAACAAGATAAATTACACTTAAAATAAGAAAAAACAATTGCATTGTCTTATTTCAAGTGCATATTATCTAATTATCTTATTTTAAGAGTAAAAATACTAATTCCATTGGCAAACTATTTTGCACAGGCAAAGACCACTGATTTACCTACAGTACTTAAATTAAGGGTACATACACTTCATTTAAGAAATTTTTACTTATTTCTAGATCGTTTTTCCAGTGCATTTTATTGCATTTAACCAGAGCTGTCTAGGATTCTGCATTTAACCACAACTTACATAGTTGTTTTTTGTCTGGCAGTAGCAGCAGGTATGGGATAAAACTTTTAATTGTCTGAGCTTTTTAATTCCCCCTCTGTAGCAGACTCAGTACAGGTTTTTATTGACCGCAGTTCAGGGTTTGTTTTGCTTCTAGCTAACGCTTTGCCGTGACATAGACAGAAAAAGGGACTACTGTTCACACAGAAGTGATTTATTAAATTACAATTACAAACTGAGCAAAAACAAAAAGTTAAACACAAAAAATAACAAATTTCCTAGTAGGACACATACCTTTTTTAGAAAACTTTGTATACAACCATAGTGAGATCTTATTTTTTAAATTTAAAGAGTCATATAAAAGGACTATGCCCCTTTAGAGACTGCCTACTACATGTTATCCAGTAAAGACACATTTTATTATCAGTAAAGGCATGAAAAACCGAATCATTCACATTTGTAATGGTGTTATGAAAGTGGGTTATGTGTGTGTCTCCTCTTTGGAAAACTTGTGAAAAAAAATAGGAATGTAAACGTTGCATTTGCTGAGACAAGCATTGCAGCATTTACAGGACCTATGCTTCAAGCTTTTAGGATGGAGCTAGTTTAGCAGGGGAGCTTTTATCCCACTGTAATGCAGAGGGAGGGGCTTTGTTGAAAACAGTATGAGCATTGCCTCCTGTCATTATTAAAGGTTAACCCAAAGCACTTGCACAGCTGGATGCATAGATACAGTAACCCCGAGCATGCAATTTTCTTTTGGTTTGCAAGTTTCTTGCTATTGGCATATGAGGGCTTGCACTTGGTGGAAAGGTTAAATCTTGTGATTACAAACGGTGTAAAGAAAAACTTGGAGTGAATGGAAAACTAAAGGCATAACGTTGGAAGACTCTAAAGAAAGATGAACAGACCTCAATCGTTAGCCCAGACGACAGAGAGGAGAGGCTCCACCACCCAGGAACAAACATTGATCAACTTTTTAAGAAGATATTAGGGAATTAATGGAGAGATAAAAGGAAAGACGTGAGCTGAATTTGCCAGGTGTTGAGCTCCTTGGCAACTTGCCTCACACATTACTTAGGGGACTGACAAGGAGAGAAGCAAGGGCAAAACACTGGTTATGAACTATTTGATGTCAACAGAGGGGAAGAAACAGTCTGCATCAGTTTGAACACAGGTCAGTAAAGACATTGCCAAACCTCAGTGATGAATTCTTTCTTCACCAGGTGTGACCCTCTACACTGTGCCACACAAAGTTTGGGTAAGCTGTCAAGCACTAGTGCCCCTTTAGCTCTTTAGGATGACAAAAATAATGCACATGACTTGATGGAACAGCGGCTGCCTCAAAAAAGGTCGGTGGATAAGAACATGTATGACTGAATCTCTGTTGTTTTTCAAGTAAAAAAAAAAAGCCACAAGTCCTCGTATTTGCTAGAACAACACGCAGGCGTGTGTGAATATGTGTAACAGCGTGTGACACATCATGCTGAGTTCTCATTAGGAGAAAAGGCAGGGACAGGCTTCAGCACCAGTTAGAAGCTACATGTCATTTTGATTCAATTTGAATGCGACTGATCCCGAGGGGATTCACAGGAATACGTGTACGCATGTGCAAACTTTAAAACTCTACATGGCTACAGACGCAGACATGAGAGCACAAAAGCCTGACTTTTTAGTTATGCAAAGTGGCATTAAGCCAAAGTTTTTTTGTTTTCATTTAACTTATCAACATGCCCACAGTATGATGTCCTTAATTTAGTTCACTAGCAGGAAATGCATGCTGTTTGTTTTAAAAATGTTTTAGAATTTCACATAAAACTAATCTCATACTAGTTTACATCTACTGGTGCATTTGGAAGAAAAAGGGGTTATTATTCATTAAATTTTCAGTTAACTCTAAAAGACATGTCTGCATTTACGCAGGTTAGAACAAGCCTGGCTTATGATCCCATGCCTTATTTAGTGAAAGTCACTGAAATTAGAAAACACAGTGTGCAATCTTTCTTAAATATGTCAAAGTGTCAAATTGTCTATTAAAATGCTTCAACTTGGGAAGCCTACATTGACTTTTAAAGATGCTAACAGGTGTAAAATCATGAAACCCTAATAAATCAGCTAAGAAATTGCAAATAGCAAAATTGAATATAAAAGCGGGTATTTCTAAAAAAAAAAAATGTATCTGGTCAGAGGGGGAAACAATACATTGCTCAGTTATCATTTTCTTAGCAAAAAAAAAAAAGAAGAAGCTACGCTATAGTCTTCATCTTTAGCACAAAAAAATGTTGACACTATTTTACATTAATGAATCTCACGTGTGAAAAGCTGTTTTCAGACATCATCTGCTGACAAGCTTTGATGACCATCCCTCTGAATCATGATTGAGAGAAAGAGAGGGGGAATGTGAGCATATTTTACACTTGGTTGGATGCTAAACTGATGACACTGATCTAAAGCAACCACATAAAATGTGTGATTCTATGAATCATGAGCGCTGGTGGGTGGGATGCATGGGAAACACCATTCTACTTCATGTGTACCATCCTTGCCTTTTTGCTGGAAATGCATGACAGCGCAAGTGCTGACTTGCCGGAAAACCCTCTCAGCAATTGTGATCAAACATTTGTATACATTAATGTAATTGTGTTAGAGTGGTAATACTTTTTTTCCAAGGTCAGATTGGCTTTGATTACATTTTCTCTTGAAATAAGAAATTCTTTAAAAGCTGAATTTTGTATTTACTCAGGTTATGTTTGTCAGATAATAAAATTAGTTTGATCATCTGAAACATTGGAGACTAACAAAGCATTGGGAGTGGTGCCCTAGTGGTTAGGGCATAGAGCTTGGAATCCTGAGGTTTTCAGTCCAAGCCCCACTCCCACAGACTGACACTCTGGGTCTCTGAGCAAGACCTTAAACCCCTGGTAGCCCCACAATGGCAGCCCACTGTGCCCCAAAGTGGGCTGCAGTGGGCTGCCATTGTCAATGTGCCATTGTCATGTGAGATCATTAAAGTTCAATTATTATTAAAGCAAAAAAAAAAAATGGAAACATAGGGGTTGCACTTTTTTTTTTTTGCACACAGCACTAAACACAAAGATTGTAGAGTAACCAACAGTATTTTTTTCTTTCATAAACATTAAGCAAACTACACAATAGTGATAGAAAAGCAAGTATAAAAGCAGACTTAGGTGAATGCAAATATGCTTCAGAAAAATCTAACAAAACAGGTTTCTGAACCTCTATAAAAGAGGCCATCAGCCTTTTTAAGGCTGACAGCTTCTTGTACTGAGTCATAGGAAGGGCTGCTAATACTGGAGGAGCCATCATGCACCCAAACTTCATACATAATAAACATATCTTTCCTTTAGTTTCTACATTTCTTTTAGATATTTTTATTTGAAATCTATATAACTGCAGGTTATTTAAAAGAAGAGCAACAGAATAAAATTAACTTTTAAACTTAGCCCTCTGGTGAGTTTTGCTGTTTTCAGAAGATGCTGAGGGCACCCAGTGGGGTTCTAGAGGGCCCCTTAGCGCCTGCGGGCACTGCTTGGTGACCCCTGCTCTATGACATAAAATCATTACAGTTTTAAGAGATGTCCGGGTAAACTATTACATAGCGACAACAGGGACGCACGCATTAAATAGGTGTTTCCTCTCAGGAGTGGGTACAGGGTTGTGCATGTGCATTTTTGTGGAGAGGGCGGGTCTGAAAAAAATTATACGAAAATCCTCCACTATACCTTGAAGTTGGTTTTCAAAGAGATTTAACTTCAAAGGTTTTATGTTTAGAGGTCATCTAATTTCTTTGTTCTAAATTTGGTAGTGAGAGATCATGAAGTTAGTAGGAAACAAAATATTTAAAATAGAATAGAAAATCCCTTTCATGTCCCGCAACATTTTGGAGTTACAGCAGCAAAAGACTATGGCAAAAGTGGTCACACAAATATGGACATTAAAAAGTGTATAAAATAACAGAATAAGTGACAGAGTAAAAGAAAAATAGACAAATAAAATACTGTACTGTACAGTGTTTTTACAATATAAATGCTGTGCATTTGGAGAATAAATGATCACTATACAACTGTGGACATTTTTACAGTAATGGATATGTGAAAATAGCAGCATCACAAGAGATGTGCAAAAAGACAGCAGCATGTTATTTAAGAGACCAAGACAGAAACTGCAAAAAACAGCATGAACATAACTTCTTGAGGTTTTTGGGAACAGTGGTAGTTATAAAGCCTTACAGCGGCCTAGAGGAAGGATCTGTGATAACGCTCCCTGGTGCATTTAGGGAGCAGCAGTCTATCACTGAAGGAGCTTTCCAGTTCAGGGACAGCTTCATGCATGGGTTGGGAGACATTATCTAACAGACATGTTATTTTAGTTATATTCTCAGAATAACACAAAACATAGGAAATTGACTCAGGTTATAAATTGTTTTTTTGGACAAAAGCTCAATATTTTTACCTTTTCAAATTCAAACTATCATTCCTTTTTTGTGAAATGTTTCTTGTGTTCTCCAAGAAATAAAAGGAAATTCTATTGATTGCATCAATGAGATAAACAACCCAAATCAAAGCAAGCAAGGCTTTTGAAATGTTTTTTCAAAAAAGTGAGATGGTGAGTTTGATAAGGTCAGAAAGCTTCATACAAAAAAAAAAGGTTTAAGGAGAAGGGCAAGCGTCTGACAAAATATGTGCTGACGGAGAGAGACAGGCAAAGAAATAGGTAGAGACGTGGAGAAGCGAAGAAAGGAATAGATGAGAAGGGAACTAAGATGGATAGGATGCCCTGTCCGAGTCCTAAGAAGATTAGGTGGCATGAAGGGAGGAGAGAAGATGTCATGCTAAAGACAGAAAATAACAGATAACATCCTCTGTTTCAGATAGATGGGTTCTTTGTGGGTTATAATATGATTGCAGTAGCTTTACACAGGGCAAACAAATTTATAACTGAACGCTAAAGATTTTTATTTCTTTGCAAACCATTGATGTCAGACTTGGCGAGTACCAAGCCAGCACAATAAGCTCGGGACATGACAGTGCATCAGCTGCATTTCTGAGGAATCAGCTGGGTGTGAGTCAGCTGCCTACTGTTTAATTCCCTGGGGTTGGAAAGGTCTGGGGTCATTATGACAAAGAAAGTGAACTCAAACCAGTGCTGAGTCACTACGCATGTCAGGGTAGATAATGTAGAAATTAATAAGGTGGAACTGGAGAGCGTACTTAGGTGTGAAAGGTACAAGGAAAAGATGAGAGGAAAAGGGTGCATTTTACCCAATCTGCTTGAAAATAACCTGTATTCTGGATGATTGCTGAGACCATTCCAGGCCTAACTCAACTTTTACTGTATTTAAGTGCTACCATTCAGTTCACCCATTTTGTACCAATGTGTTTCCATTTCATCCCTTTGGAGATAATATAAAAAAAAAAAAAAAAAATTAGGAAATTTGTTTTATTTAACCATTATATTCCAAGGTCGTGCTCTGGTGGTGTAGTGGTTACCACTCATGAACCATGTAAGGAGGCCTTAGTCCCCGATGTGGGCGACCCAGGTTCAAATCCGATTTGTGGTCCTTTGCCACATGTCTCTTCCCCTCTCTCATATCCCCTTCCTGTCAGCCTACTGTCAAAAAAAAAAAAAAAAAAAAAAAACATGGCCCTGTTGCTGTAAAAGTGCTAGTGCTAAGTGCTGTTCTCTTGCTAGGTACTTGGTTAAATACTAAAGATGGAAAATTCTAAATAGTGTTTCAAAATGTAGAAAAACATATATATATATTACAGTCTAGTGCATCTAGTGTCTATTCTAGTGTAAATGTAAGCATGGCAAGTACAGATTGTTACATGGTGATTATTAAATATTCCATAGTAAGGGGATGGAATCAGGTCAGAAAATACAAATTTGCTGCAATTTCTTGTGATTATTCTTTTGGGGGGGGGATTCTATGTACCATAAAGTAATTCTCCATTAAAGACCCAGAATTTGTTTTAACTAAGTTTAATAAATCCGGCAATTTGTCTGCTTCCTGTTTTCACTGTTCTAGGAGTGGCATCTCCTCTTGATGTTTATTTATGTGTTACATAACTGGGACTACTTATACTACAAAAAGCTGTGAATTCTAAAACTATCTTTTGCTACAACTGAAAGGCTTTATTGTTCATTCTTTTTTCTCCCGGATACTATGAAGTAAAAAGATAAGTTGGCTACACAGACAGGATCATAGAGATGTTAAACTGTAAAAATGTAAGCTTAGCTGAGTAACATGTTTTGCTACAGTGTGATGTTATTTTTATGTACAAAATAAATTATATATCTGGTCAATTATAATCAAACTGGTTTCTATCAAATAAAATATGTACTTTTTTGGGAGAAAACATATATTTCTTGACATCATCCAAGTATAATATTTTGTCAAATCAGACATTATAGATGGTCACCAGTGTGGGATCGGTAACACTGTAAAAAATACTATCCTCAGTGGCTTTTGGTGACGATTGCTGGAGGCTTTGAATTATAAAGACTTTAACCTTTGTGACTTTTAAACTGGATTATGTCGATAAAGTCACATCTGTCCTTTGCTTATGTATGCAAAATAAATGTATGCATCATGTGGGGACATCTCATTTTATTAAGTTAACCTTATTATTTTCTGTCGACTCTTCCAGAAATCTTTTGCTGAATTTGCATGTTGCTCATCCGCAGCTACTGTTGAACAGGGCACTGAAGCAACCTTTTAGGGAGTAGAGCATGCAGATTCATACAATATTAAGAATAAGATGATAATAAGCAATTACTGACTTTGTACATCCATTAAAAACTGAAACACTGCTCCTTTTAAGTATTGACAAATTTTGATACTGTTTTTCATATTTAGCATCTTATTTCTAGTATATTCTATTCTATTTATATTCATTGACATTGTGCTTTATATATAATTTAAATAAAGCACAATGTTAAGTAATATTAGGTAGTTGCAAATTTTCAAGCAGTTTATCTTCCTAAGGTTTTAAAAAATAATCCAGAAAAACAGATAAGCCACTACTTTGTATTCCAACTCTTTAAAAGAATTTTAATGGTGTCTAACTCAATGGCCATTTCTCAATATGTGTACTTGTGCATGAAACGTCATCAGCCTCAGCCCTAGCACTGTTCCAATTCACAAGAACATATGATCGAGAAGCGGACAAAGTCCCCAGATGTTGTTCTTGCCCCTCTGTCTTTACCCAGCATGCGCCAAAGCAGACATGTACGTTATCCAGACTGACAGCTGACCCAGCATGCACTGCGGCAGAAGCAGGTTCCAGTGGAGCACCCACAGAGCTCATAGTATTAAGTTAAAAGTTCTCTGTTGCCATTATTCTATAAAAGTACATTTTAACATCTGTTGAGGCAAGAAATGTATCCTTTTAAGCCTCCCTATATGGCCCATTTACTGATTTAGTGGGTAATTTGAAGTCTGATTTTCAGAGGACCATGGCAACCAGCTGACCTATGAGGCTAACCACAGCCGGGACTAACATTAGCCCATCCACAGCAGCCCTCTTTGAGCACAGCCTTGTTTGAACCGCTAGCTCTGATGGCATTTTTTATTTTTATTTTTTTGTCCTTTTATTTTGCAAAACGTTCTGTTGATTTGTGTTTATACGACTGTGTTAATCATTATTTTCCCACTTAATGAAGAAAAGTAATACTTTATTATTATATTAAGTCGCACAGATCTATTCACAAATTTTCTAACTTGTGTCTCCTTCCCTTTCTATTCCACCCTTTAGGGCCAACTGTTGCATGTACACATTTGTGTTGCTTGCAGAAGTGTGTTTTGCTCTTTCCCTCCTGCCACGCTCCTTAACTCCAGCTCTGTCAGCACATGGTTCGAGAGGATTAGCATCATGGTGATCTTGCTCAACTGTGTGACGCTTGGCATGTACCAGCCCTGCGAGAACATTGACTGTACCTCGGACCGCTGTCAGATACTCCAGGTGAGGCAAACCTTTGTACGTCCGTATAATCACAGTGAGGGAGACGTAGAACAAAACATCCAATTATAGAAAACACACTCCTCTTGTCAACATTCTTCAAGCTGTGATAAAAAAACACACTTCAGATAGGTTTTACTTCCCTCCTGGAATGTTTATATTTTCTCCCTCCTCTAAGGAGGGAATTGGGGCTTTGTTTGTGTTAATAAAGTCTTGCAGAGTAGCATTATGATTTTTTTGCCTGTTGAGAGCAGGAACAGCATTTGAGACCATGCCACAGGTGCCTGTAACGAGCATCCATTTGGGAAATAAATGTACTTGCAGACTTACTCTTTATTCTTCTGCAATTTATTCTTCCAATTACAAAATTAAATATGGATTTTCAGCTTTCATTTTCAGATGTTTCTTTTAGTGACATCAGGACATTCACCCATAATTCAAATATCAACAAAGATGATATATTTTTTTTTTAATCATTCAAAATCGATGGTTTCTCCATCAGCATGTGGAAATCTGCAATAACACTCATTGTGTATGTGCATATGCTGTTACGGTTCTTTCATAAATTGGCCTTAGGCCACTTCCCCCTTTTACCAGACCCCAACTATTGAGAACATTGACGTGAGAAAATTTTGGAGTGGTCCTGTTATTCTCCAGAGCAGTCAGGGCTGTAACCCAAATGCCCACGATTAAAGGCAGTGAATAATCTATAGATTAGTTATTCTGCTTTATATTGTGAATAAATTGTCTTACAACTGTGTTTAGTACATACCCCCTGAAGTGTGGTGTTGATAGCTTGGGGTTTGTGCTGTACACTCCCCCATTTATTTTATTTCTTAATTGAAATTAGCCATGAACAAAGCATCCCTTGATTTTTTTTATTAATTGGTTGCATCCTTGCTTAGTGTTGACTGAACTGAGGCAACAGAGTTCCCCAACCTCAATTTTTTGTATCAACACCTTACCCTTCCCTGGCTTCATAGGTACTAGATATCATCAGGTTAAAGGGATTGTTAATGTTTTTGGAAATTAAGTTGTCTGAAACGTTAACCATCTGTAGTTCAGATGTAACAGTGTCCCTGCTGTTACAGAGCCTCCTGCTCTGAGAAACAGGTGGTAACCTACCAGAGAAAAAGTAATTCTGGTACAGTATAATCAAAGGTAGATGCTAAAAGAAAAACATGCGTGTGTTTTGTTAGACTATTTCAACCCTTTATGTCAGACCTCTACATAAATAAGGGAAATGTTTTGGTCCTGTTGGTGTGGAACACAGTTGTTGTGAACAGAAGTAGGTTTATATGAATTGGTCTGTGGCAGGCCGATTTTACATTTATTAAAAGCACTCTCCTCCCTGTTGCTCCATTTGTAGATAACTAAAATAAGATTCTTCCCGATCATAATCACACTCTTAGACTGAACAGGAATAACATATTTTATAAATTAAATTTTGATAGCAGAAACTGAATTTAAGAAAGCACAAAAACAAAACCATACTAGTACGAATTAAGTTTTATATATCTAGAAATGTATAAATATTTTAATTGGCCGCTCTGACATTTTTCAGCTTGACTGAAAATGTGTCTATGAAATAAAAAAAAACCTGTTTCCTTGTTAAAATAATACAAATGTTGACCAGTAATATTAGGAATATGGAGATCTGAAATTCATTTATAGACATCCAAAATGTTTATTTTTTATGTGGAGAATGTCATTTTGTTTTAAATGGTAATTTAGACAAAGAAAAAAATGTCCTTTCAGATATCAGGAAAACATATTCAGTAAAGCTAGTACATAGCAATACGGCTTGCCATAGCTGTTGTTACAGTGAAAATAATACGGAATTATTTCACGAATGATAGTAGATCAATGTATCTATTAAGGTTGAAATCTTTTTGCACCTGGTGAAGATGAAGTCTAAATACGTTGCTATAATATTTAGAACCTGTGTTTAATCTCATGTGTCCCTGCTCATGTTGATTCAGTCTTTTCTTAAACAGTAAATACGTGGCTGTTGGCAGCTGTGCTTTAGATGTTATCATCCCAAGAAATGTCTGTTATAAGTGGATATCAGTCTCATAACCGCTCATAAGTAATTCATTTTCCCCCATGGAATTAATTAATATATTTATGTGTAATCTAAAGATAATTTCAGTAGTTCTCCATGTACTGTAAATATACTTAATAAAAATTAAATGATATGCATCTCGCTCATATTAAACAAACCAAAAGCAAGTGATCTCATGCCCTGTCAACTAATGTGTAGAATCCTCTACCTTTAAATATTTAATTCTCTATGAAAAAGCGCCGATCATTCTTTAATAGGAGCCTCGTCAAACGGATATGCAATGTTTGGTTTTAAAACCTAATGTGTGTAAGAGACTTAGTGAATGATATATTTTTTTTCTATGTAAAAAACTACGACAAAATTCTGACTAAATCAGGACATAAAACAACGTGATTGTCAGTAAGGAGAGCGGAGACAGAGGAAAAAGGAGCTCCGGGGAGAATGTTATTACTGTACAGTGACTTAAACAGAGGTTGAATAAACAGTCTTTGTGAACCAGAAAAGTAAGAGTTTTCCTGTTTTCAGGTTTAGGCACCAGTTTTTTTTTGATTAACCTGCTTTGTGAAATGGACCCCTGAACATTACAGAAAACACCTGATTTCAGTGATTGCCTCAAGTTCAGGAGCTCCACCAAACTAGTCCCCCTCCTCTCCCTATAAATATATATATATATATATATATATATATATATATATATATATATATATATATATATATATATATATATATATATATATATATATATATATATTATAATTTAAAACAATTTTCAAGGTGCTGCTTTTCTGCCATTGTATCAGTAAGCCATGTTGGGCTTGGGGTGGCGGGGGTGAGGGTGCAATGTGCTGTTGCCAGCTGGTGGAGAAAATCAGCATGTACCTCTGGGATTGTAATTGTTTTTCACTGAAGGCTTAATTTCAGCACTGACACAGAAAACCTAATTCTGCCTCACATGGTTTAGGCTGCCAATTTTTCATGTCCACTCATACTGAAAACCTTTTTGCTGTGACCTGCATAGAAACAGTATTATTAGAATACTTAGATTACTCCTTCTTTTGCTCCCATTACTCTCTCTACCATGCACTGGCTCCATGTTTTACTCTGTAACAAGCACACTGTCTCCCTAGGTAGGGGTTCTGTTCTGGACACTGCTAATGGTAACTGGAGGGAAATTGGTGATCTAGCTTACATGGTTAACATGGCCCTAAAATTTATCTCTGGCCCTTTGCCCAGCATGAGCTCACATTTTACTTGCAAGAAGTCAACTGGGATATTAACACTTGAGAGTCAAATACTTCATGTAGCTGAAAATCCTGGTAGAGGTGCAGACATTACTCAATATACATAAGTAGGACATGGACGGATGGATCCATTTTTATAATTACTGTGAAAATGATTTACTCTACAATGATATAAGAAAGTCAAATGAACTTTGGATGTGTAAACTCACTTTAGGATTTACAACAAACATGTTTCCTCCGCCACGATATCCAGATCCAGCATTTTCTGACAGGTTTTCTATAAATTTCAGTCAGCTAAAGTGGTGCCAGTAGCACAATGTTGATATCCAATAGAATGGATAATCGTAGCATATTTAAAAATATTAGGTAAAAGTACAAATTTTATATTTCTTTAGATTTTGTGTCAATATTAAATCTTTATTTTGGAACCGGAGCCAGCTCCCCTGTTTGAATCATTAAAAAAAAGTCATAAATGTTATTGTGAGATGCTTAAAATGTTCTCCTTTTGATGTCTGATTTTTAAAAAGGGGATTTTACTTCACATCCCTGAGAACATTTTAAAACTCTCCCCTGCTTTTTTTTTTTATCCATCTTGAAATTGCAATGGAAAATAGTAATGGAAAAAAGTATATGGGGTTAACATTCAAAGCTTTTATAAAATGTTGGCAGTTGTTTAAAATTGTAATGAGTATAGGACTTTTTGGAAATCAACATATAAAAAACATAGAAAATCCCTTTATTGTCCCACAATGTATACATATTTGCATCCTTAAGCTAAAAGTATAGTTTGAAGAAACACAATTTTATTTAATTTAATTCACTTCATTTATATAGCAACAATTTACCATATATACCACCTCAAGTCACTTTACGGAGACAATACAGTCAGATTGGTTAAAAGTTTCGGTAAAGAAAAATCCTTTGATTGCATTGAGACATGCTGCTCCTGGATGAGCTTGCAACAAGAATTTTTGCTTGCAGTTTTCTATTGACTCTTCGGCAATCCCTCACAAAATAAATGTTTAACAAAGGTTACGGTTAGGAGAATACTACAACAATGCACATCGTTTTATATAAACCGTGTTACAGTCATCAATTTATGTTATGCAACAACAATGATTTTATAAAACTAGCCCTTTCCCAAAGTGATTAAAATATATACAGCAGATATAGGTCACTGAGCCTACAAAAAGGCTGACAGATACACTGAGGGAAGTGTAGAATTTCCACCTAGAAATGCATGTACATGTGACACTGTTCTCAATCTCTCTTGATTCATGGAGAAGTATTTTCTCCCAAAGAAAACCTCTTGGCCCAGATTAAACACCTTGCAAAAATACGTTAGATAGAGATGAAAACAAACATATATTTAAATAACCATAGTTTAAAACGTAAGTGGAGAAAATAGTGAATCAAATGGCTTTAGGAAGGATTTGTTTGTAGAGATCTATACTACAGTGAGTCTGACTTAAGGTTTTATTCTATTACTGTCTAATTAAGAAAATGCTCAGGGTTATCTATTAAGTTCTTAATTTAATGAAGAACAGGGCTACTTTCTCTATTTTACATCACTGGCTTCTATACCTCTGAATGTTGCTAACCCAATGGATAAAGGCAGAAGAGATTTCATTCTACACCACTCACTATAAAAAACCGCCTGCAAAACACTCAACATATTACACAACATCACTCTTACATATCCATTCTGCTGTCTATTTTAAGGGAAATATTTTTTACTCCTTCACCACCCCTCTTCTTTCATGAGGGAAGCTGTTTCAAACATAGCCCTCTTTTTCCTGAGTTTATTCTTGTGTATTGTTTAAATTTAAAAAGACATGTAACACTAATGGTTTTATATGACTTTACATTATTTCAGAGATTTGGGTATTATGCTGTTGATGTGGATAGGATATGACCCATTAAATGTGTTTTGAGCAATTTTCGACTTTATAAACCCAGTTTTAAAAAAAGTGTGTGCAGACAATAAGTAACTAAATTCAATTATGCGACGGGGTAGCTTAGTTTGTTCTATGTAGGATTTCGAGTAATTCATGGACGTTAAGATACAATTTATTTAGTTTTTTTTATATATATATATATATATATTATATTATACTATATTATACTTACAGTTTTCATATAGAAATTTAGTTACATTACTATATTATTTACTATATATATTATTTGACTGAAACCCTCAGTTTCGCACTTCTTATCTTCTGACAGCTTTGTAAATAAAATAAAAAAACAACCCTTAATATAAGGGATACACTGACAAAATATTTCTTTTCCTGTCCTGTAATCCTGGGAGTATTAAGTTAGCATTTATCCTCTGGGCATTTTGGTGATTTTGTCAGTTATGCATAAAGTAAGACAAATATATAACATTTTTATTGTTAAATTATTTACAATGACCACCTTCATGACCCAGTTACTCTGTCCTTTCCTCCTGGCAAATAAGTGGCACAATGACAGCATATAAAGCATCTTCCACACATGCTCATACATTAAATTGTAAAAGAGCCCATCACAAGAGACCCTCAACCTCTTTACAAATCATGCAGATGATGGATCCTGATGGGGTGACTGAAGAGAAGGCTGGCACCAGTGATAAATAACAATGATGAATTCATTTCTCTTCCTCTCAGAGCAGGAAAAGATGTAGATCTGATTGTTTTAGCCACTGTCAGATTACATGTGACGTGCATTGGCTGCACTATTTGTCAAAACATAATTTAAACAATATGTAGAAGAGAATCCCCACCTTTCCAAATTAATTTTGCAAGGTCCAAATTGTGGCTTAATAAGGAAATAAGTCTAATTTTTAATAGAAGAATTCCCTTCTTTTAAAGAGACTATATCATACAAAATAGACTTTGCTGAGTTGTTAAAATGTCTGAGTTGTATTATGCTGTACCTTCAACAAAATCAGTGGTATTTTGCTTGATTCATGCATCTCTGAATAATCCTTGTTAACTGTCTTCTACCTTAACTATATCAACAACCCCTCCCCAGTAAATGACAAACACACACACACCACTTTTTTCCAATTAGAAAGCACCGATGTGATGCAGAGAACAATAATTTCTGCTTAACTGTGAGTTTAGCGCCTTATATGCACAGTAACAACAACTGTTGTTTTTTTAGCTTTGTATGTGTGAGTCAAAATATAGTGTTGTTGGCTGTATAATTGTTTCAATCCTCAAGAAGAGCCTGAAAAAGATGTTTGATGAATGAGCAGGGATACACCAATATTAACATTTAGTACTTGCAATACACTGTACCCCCTAGAATGCTAAATAGAAGTTAGTCATAGTGAAGAGTTTGATTCTATTATTTACTAGGCTCTGTAGACCGAGGTGGACTTTTACCTTCAATCTGGGATAGTTGGGATGCATTTTTTTTCTCATTTTGTCACCTTGGCCAATCATAGCCTGGGTCTTTGTTTTTTTCAAGAAAAAGCATTAAATGGAAGGTTTATAATTCAAATTTACAAATAGGATTGCAAGAATGCAAAGGAAGCAACACAACATACCTAAAGATGAAATGCAAAGAAAATGTTAAAAAAATGGGACGCAGTCAAAGAAGAACTGGGAAGAGGTATATGTTTGTAATGTGTAAAATTGTCATGACTAGGAAATGGGTGAAGATTGGTGTGAAGTTATATTCACTATTTGAATGATGGAAAGGTCCATCAGATTAAATCTGGAAAATTTCACATTTTTTATGAAAAGCTGGGATGATTTTATATCACCATTGAGAACAGGATGTCGAAGAATAGCAAGTGTTTGAGAGGACCCATTTTTGCAACAGTGACGATACCAGTGGGGTGGGGGTGGAGCTGGGCAGAGGAGGGCCCTGAGTTTTGACATTGAACTCAGACACACAACTTGACATTGCCAATAACGGTAATACAGAATACAGTTTTATTCAAAACTTGTATTCTTTAACTCCTGAGACTGCAATATATTTAAACTGTAGTTATGTTGATCGCTTATGTGATATATTAGCTGATACAAATGGCAGTAAACAGTAAATTATGCTAACAGACCAATACAAAACATAATGCCGGCAAACCAATATTGCTAAACTAAGGACTTTTTTGATCATCTCCTATTTTTAAAATGTTCTTCTATGAATTATTTTTATTTTTTATTTTAAGGAATTTGTATTAGGTCTTTCTGCATGGAGTTTGCATGTTCTCCCTGAGCATGTGTGGATTCTCTCCGGGTATTCCGGCTTCCTCCCACAGTCCAAAAACATGACTGTTAGGTTAATTGGCTTCTCTTAGTTCTCCTTAGGTGTGAGTGTGTGCTTGAGTGGTTATTTGTCCTGTTTGTCTGTTGCCCTGCGATGGACTGGCGACCTGTCCAGGGTGTACCCCACCTCTCGCCCATTGACAGCTGGGGATAGGCACCAGCACCCCTTGCAACCCCACTTGGAATTAAGCGTGTTAGATGATGGATGGATGGAATCAGTATTAAGGGATCACTACAAAAAATATGAGGAGTTATTGACTAAGTTTGATGTCATGGACAATGCAAATGAGTTTACTACACTGCAAAAACAATCCAGAAATAAGTAAAAAATGGCTTAAATTAAGTATATTTAGCCTTAATTTGAGCAGGTAAATAAGATGATTTGCCAATGGAATGAGTATTTTCACTCTTAAAATAAGATAGTTAGATAATATTTACTTGAAATAAGACGATAAAATAGTTTTTTCTTATTTTAAAAGGAAATTGTCTTGTTCCATTGGCAAAGTGTCTTACTTACCTCCTCAAATCAAGAAAAAACACACTTATTTTAAGAAAAAATAACTTATTGAGATTTATATTTTTTGCAGTGTAGCAGTTCTTTCTCTCTCATAGGGCTGTTCCCTGAGAACAATTAGTGCTAACAATACTTCATATTTGCTGTATATTTTTAAAGTTCTTTACTACACACTTCACACAAACAAACCATCTAGTGCTAGTGCTACTCCCAAAACATCAAATGAACCAAAAGGCTATTTCCAAAATTAAGAAGTAAATCTGTCATCTGCCAAATCAAAATAGATATGTTCATATTCTAAGTAGCTGCAAACTTTTTTGCTGTGGTCATAGCTGATGAACAGAAATAAAATTAGAAAGTACTTTTTCACTTTCTTAATTTCCAAGCCTTTTTATCCGCTGCAGCTTGTATTTGAGTTTGTATTTTGTTGTTCTTCACACAAACAAAAACTGCGCTGCACCCAGAACTTGGCCCTCGTAGAGTCTCACTGAAGTTTTTGAATGCATCTGTCAAAGAGTGTGGGAAAGTTTCTCCCACTGTTTGCTCCAAGCATCCGCATGGTAGTGATACAATTTTATTAGCAGCACATCCAGGTCCAGGATGCTGTCAGGTACAGCATAGTAACATGCACTGGCATCATGTAGGGTCATTATAGAATAGCACAGTGGGTCGTCAAAGAATTAGAAGAAGAACTAGATACAATGGCCTTACTCCAAGAATGCTGCCCCATCCTGCCAACCCTGAGTGGTCAGTACTCAACCTAATTTATTGCATTAGTACGCTTTTTGGCAATTTGCCTCTCCTCTGGCCAACAAAAAGGAGGACTCGAAAAACTTGCTGCAACTAGTCCACAACCTTGATGTCAGTAGATAATGTGCCATGATTAAGCCTCTTGCTCTTAGTGATCAGTATGCACTGTGTATTTCACTCAAATAATGCATAGGAATAACTAGCAGGGTAGATTCACAACAACTTCTAAACTGAAGAAGACTCCAAGTTTAATTTTCAAAATTAGCGTTTTATTTTCAAATTGCAAAAACAGCTGATGCATAAAACTTAATGAGGAAGTCAAGGAAAAATCGGAAGAACACATTTGACAATGCCCCCAGCTTGGCTTAACAAAACTTCTCAATGTTGATATATGAAAAATACAAACGTAAAAGTTTTCCTGCGTACATGTGGCTAAAATAATTGTGATGAATCCAGAATTCACCCCTGTGCAGCAGTATGAACAGGAAAAAAGCTAAACGAACTTATGCTCCTAATGGGCTTTATATTAAAGCTTAAGCAAAAATTAAGTCTGAAAGAATCAGCTTCACCTGAACCACCTGTGATCAATGTCAGCACCGTCTCTCCTCCGAAGGCAAAGCACCTTTCAAGATCCCCTTCATTTAGCTCCTGGCCTTGTTTCTCTCTCCCGCTTTCCAGCAAACTTTCACCCACCTTCACCCCATCTCCACCTCCATCTCTCAGACTATTCTCAGTCCCACTCAAACTCTGGCCTATTCCACTACCAGTGTCGGACCCTGGGGGGAGGCGACTAGTCTAATCCTTTTCCTAGCTTACTCATCCGAACAAATGTAATTTTTCCAGTCTTCTGCCAGGGCCCAAGCTCAAAGAACTGATTTAATTTATTTCAATATCTGTACTGTATATCTTCTTTTGTCTCCTTGATCCCTTGGCACATAGCCGCTCACACTGAGCCTGGTTCTGCTAAAGGCTTCATCCAGTTAAAATGGAGTTTTTCCTCTCCACTGTTGCTACAAGCGTGCATGGTGTGTGCTGTGTACACTGTCGAGTCAATGAGTCATTTGACATGCAATCAGCTGGTTTTCCTTAGAAAACTTTTGACCAATTTCAGTGGTCCCTAATGAGTGCGTTAGGTTGGCATGTGTTGTGGATTGGCGCTGTATAAATAAACTGAATTGATTTGAATAAAACTTTTCTAATTGCAGCTTTTCTCTGTCTTAATTATTAATATCTTTACGATGAAATATTTACCTCCATTTGGAACTGTTCAATCATGGTCTTGAAAACCACAGAGCAATCTGAATTCAGCATTACTCCATATTTGGCCAGAGGGCATTTTGAACTTGATAAAGGGGCCAAAACACTGTAATCTACCATTCCAACTACTGTCTGATTAGGATAAAATTTTCTTCTTTTACAGTCATGGAATACACTGCGTAGTAAACCCTACTGATCCTGCTATCTTGATCTATCCAATGTGGTTCATCACATCTACTGTCAATAAAACTAGTGTATCAATAAACAAATGAAACCTGAAATAAAAAAGAACAGCAGCACCTAGAGCCAAAAGTTGCATATGGTATATGCCAGTTGGGAACCGGCTTAAACCAGTTTCCAAAGACATCAGGCATAAGCCAGTTCCCAACTGGCATAAGCCGGTTCCCAACTGGCATATACCATTTTTCAAAACTGGCATGCTAGATACCACATTTGTTTTCTAGTTGTCACTCAAAAGAAAACCCTATATTGGCTCTGCAATTGCTCAGCAATTGTTAGGCTAGTTTGTGGTCATATATTTGACAGTAGATTTTATGCACATAAGATGAAAAGAAGTTTTCAAGCTCTTACTCTATCTGAAAATTGGAAGATGATTAAGATGGGATGAATAACCACAAAGTAGCAAACCTTTATATGTCCTGTTGATCATAAGCTTCTATGAAGATGGATTTTTGTTAGGAACATTTTTTCATCAAGTTAAGTTATCATAAAATTTTTTAGTTATTACAAGCATTATAAAGGGAAGAGTAAAATGATCTGTGAAAGATTTAACAGTTTCCCTTTTGATTAATAAAAATGTAATAGGCTTTGTCTAGACCACTAAAACAAACAACTTTTTCCCTTGTTTGTAAAAATTCCAGAAGTGAACATTAAATATTGTAAATTTTTGCTGTGCATTTACAATAATCTACTCTACACTATTTGCGACTTTTCTTATGCTTCAAATCAATGAAATAAAAATCCATGTGCTCTGTGTTAGAAATTCATCCCTTTAACAGTTCATTTCACATTACTTATTTATGATCTTATTGGACCATAAAAATGCCCTTATCCAACCCTTTAAAAAATGATCTTATTTGAGGCACATTGCATGCACTTTTATCAGTATGGATTGCTGACAAATTGCTTTTCACCGAGCAGCAATCGGTCAATTTGAATGTTCAGGCCTTGAGAAACACTTTTTCAAGAGGTACTTGTTTGAATGATACTGTACAGGAAAATGTAACAAGGCAGTAAATGCAGTCATTCAGCCCAGGGCAAAACACATGCAGGGAAGATTTTCCTCCATAAATACAATGGGTATTGTAGCTAGTCATCTGAACATAACGATTAAACCGGTTCAAGGTGGGGATATATTCACAACGGTCCCAATTTATCTTATGCTAATTATCTTTATTTATTTTTCTATTTTGTTGTTCCCCCCTCTTGTCTTCCTTTATTCCTTTTTGTTTGCAGTTTGGATCACTTTAAACTATACAGTATTGCCTGTGAATGTAAAAACTATAAACCTCTCAGATAACATCAACATTGAATGTGATGTGTGTCAAAGAGAGCAAACACATTAGACATATTAAAAAAGAAAAGCAAGAATCCAATGGTTTGTTAACATGTTATATGATGAAAATGTGTGGGAATTCAATGGGCAGTTATTATGGAAAAGAACCTGACAGCTCCAGTAAACTGCTTCCCTTACGGCCATCGATATGCAGAAATTGAGCAGTGCTAGCTTATTTTAAAGAGATAAAACTGATATAGATAAAAAAAAAATATTTAAAAAAGTGGCACAAAGTGGACATGTTCTTTCAAGCCTTTTAAGAATTTATGGTCCTGGTGGGACCTAAACAAAAGGATTTTCTGCTTGCTTGAGCTAAGTATTGTTAATGTTTCACCAACATATTTTTAAAGCATTATATCTTTTTTCTTTACTCACCTGCATATTTTCTTTTTCTTTCCAGGCCTTTGATGCTTTTATCTACATCTTCTTTGCACTGGAGATGGTGATAAAGATGGTGGCTCTCGGAATCTTTGGCCGCCGCTGTTACCTGGGAGATACCTGGAACAGGCTGGACTTTTTCATCGTAATGGCTGGGTGAGGTTTTTCTTTTTTTTTTTTCTTTTTTTTTTGCTTTTTTACAGAAAGCAAAAATAATATTTGTAGCTAATATTAAAACTGAGTGTGTAAGACTCAACCAATTATATCTTTGTCCTAGGTGTTATTATCGCCAATTATCCCTCCATCTACTCTTATCTGGTCCTTTAATGATTGCAGAGGGAGTCTCAAGTTATCCAAGCTGACACTGAGCAAGAGAGAGAGCAGACAGCATAGTTAAATTATCTTATTGTAATATCAGATTAAATATATTCACTTTAAACTCTGCACTAACCCATTAAGTGTAGGTAACTATCCACTGAATTGTTTTGATGCTCTATTTACATTACAATGCAAGTGTCTGTTTGAACTTCCAATTGCAAACTTTATTTGCTGGGATTTACTTTTATTGTGACTGACAGAAGGTTTTGCACACCTGTATAACAGAATAAAAAAATAATAGATTTCTATTGGAAATTCTTAAAGATAATACTTGAAATAGCATTTTTCACATTTTTTACTTTACTTTCTTACCTCCAAATAAAAGACAAGGCAACCAACTGCCTTCAGATGTTTTGTAATATATAAAAAGAAAAAACTTATGAGTGTCAGGTACTGTTAGCAGTAAAAAAAGAGAATTATTTATTACATCTAGGGCCAGGAATTTGATGTGTTTAATTTGATTAATTTAACAACTTAGAAAAAATCAAGTACCTCCAATGAGTGAGGCAGGTGCCAAGACGCCAGATCAATGGCAAGAATAAGTCTTGGGCAATAAATAGCCTTACTCTACCAGTAATCAGATCCCCTGCAGGAATAATAAGCTGGCCAAAGGATGAGATACAGGCAACAAATGTTAAGACACGAAAGCTCCTAAACATGCGCGGAGGGTACTGCCCCAAATCCAGCACCCTGAGACTGTACGCTAGCCGAAAGGAAGGAGGCTGAGGACTAGTGAGCATGAGAGCCACTATCCAGGATGAATATCCAAGATCCATAAGTAGATCAAGGACAAGGCTCCATCAGACGATGTGCTGAGTGAATGTCTCAGACAATAGGTACCAGAAGAATAGGTTCTGTCATGGGAGGACAAGCCCCTACACGGGATTTACCAACAAAACATAACTCAGAAAATCCTTCCAATAGCTAAATAAACTGACTGGAGGACAGCACAGAGGCACAAATCATGGCTGCAAAGGAGCAGGCTCTCAGCACCAGAGCAATAGATGCCGAGATCTACCACACCAGACAAGACCCCAGGTGCAGACATTGCAAAGAGGCCCCTGAGACAATGCAGCACATAACTGCAGGGTGTAAGATGCTGGCAGGGAAAGCTTGCATGGAGCACCTGTCCAACTGGCTGGAATAGTATACAGGAACATTTGTGCAGAGTGTAGGCTGGAAACCCCAAGGTCAAAGTGGGAAACACCTCCAAAGATGGTAGCGAATGACCGAGCAGAGATCCTGCGGGACTTCCAGATACAGACGGACCAAATGTTATTGGCAAACCAACCAGACATGGTGGTGGTGGTGGCAAAAAAAAGCAGAAGAAAGCCGTTGTGGTTGACATAGCAATACCAAGTGACAGCAACATCAGGAAAAAGGAACATGAAAAACTATAGAAATACCAGGAGTTCAAAGAAGAACTGGAGAAAACCTGGAAGGTCAAGGCATAAGTTGTACCTGTGGTCATTGGGGCACTCGGCCACTGACTCCCAAAATGGAAATCTCTGTCCAGAAAAATGCATTTCTAGGAATAGCAAAGATACTGCGCAGAACCTCAACTTGACAAAAGGCTGGATGGCACAAAGTTTTTAACTGCTCATCCGATTTTTTTGCATGTCACACTGACTGCGTTTAGAGAGGCTAAGCAGGGTGAGCAGATCAGGCATATTATTTTTTACTTCTGTCTCTTTGCCACACAAATAAAAGAATCCTAGATTTGATTGGGACAGGTTTTTGAAGGTTATTAAAAATAAGTAAAAAAAAAAAAAAGCAAAACAACCAGTGCAGTTACAACAAAGCCCTACTTAAGCAGTGTGTACAGCATCTCAAACAAGAAAAGATGGAGAATTTTTATAAGACTATAATAAAAATATAATGTACACTGTACTAAAGAAATATTTATTGAAATTGTTACCCAGTTGGAAACAATTTCACATAGTTTTCTAATAATTGAGAAGTTACAAACTTTTTCATAATAACTGACGTTTTCCCTAATACCGCAGAATTGACAAAGTTTTTCCAAATACCTTAGAACTGACAATTCTTTTTGACATCTGCTTTCCTAAGAAATTAAGATGTCCTAAAATGAACACCCTACTAGAGACTGACACGGGAGTGGATTTTCACTCCTGTCCCGTCCCACGCCCACAGAAAAAAATTGTGTCCCGTCCCGATCCCGGGCCAGAGTAGAAATCTAAATCCTGTCCCGTCCCACTCCTGGTGAAATAACTCCCACTTCCATCCCGCTCCCATTCAGAATGACTCCCGCTCCTGCACCACTCCCTTTCTTGTTTTGTTTTTTTTGAGCGCGGGTGAAAAACTCAGAGCGAAAGCACTGTTGGTTTTTGGGTCGTGTAGTTTTTTTGACACGCATTATAGTGTAGGCTTCAAGGAAAAAAACTACAAAATGGCAGCGCCGTGCCAGTACTGGATTTTTTTTTTCTTTCTATTTTATTTTCTTTTTTGGCATCGATCCTAGATTTTTTTAGTTACTATTGGTTTGCTCCCGCTCCCGTCTGCTCCCGTTAATGTTTAATCCTGTACCGTCCCAATCACGTGATCGTTACTAATACTGACTCCCATCCCACGGGAATCCCGTGACCCGTGGGATTCCCGAAAAAATTTCATTCTCTACACCCTACAGAGGTCCACTGGAGGCATTGAAGTGTAAAACAATTTGAAACAAAAGATGTTCACATGGCTAACGACAGTATCCACCACTGTAGTAAGAATTTCCACATACGACTAAATGAAATTCCCTGGTAAAATAGACGTGAATTGTTTTTTTTTCTTGATATGCGGCCTAAAGAGAAAAAAAGGTTGCCTCAGTGGGATTTATGTTTTAATGCACCTAATATTACATGTTAAACAGCAACGGCTACCGGTAATCTCTTAAAAGCAATGCTTTATGCACATTAATGCAGTACACTATTCTAACGAGTTTGCATAAAATATCAGGGATTTCAAAAAAAAAACCAAAATGATTAAACTTCCAACAAATCTGATTAATAAATAAAAATATTTATTTTTATGCTGCTGTACTCTTATATTCTGTATTCAGCAATTTAGGACCAAAAAGGTTTATTTTTTTGTTGGTATTTTTTATTTTGACAATGTTTGGTTTTCTTTTAAGTTACTTTTAATTCAATCTAAAAAATATACAGAGAAAAGACAATTAGGAAAAATATATTGTAACAATTACTTTGTCTTTGGCGCTCAGAGCTCGGCAGGAAACATAGTAATTCATTTTGATAGATATGCATGAAAAGGAGTAAGGAATAGGGTTGTTTCCCCCCCAGACCTGAAACTGGTGGTGGAGTGGAGATAGATGAAGTTGGTCAGTCTGTAGACTGCTGGTTAGCGAGACGATATGCTGAGCTTTATGGGGAGATCCAGTGGATTGCGTGAGCTGATACTAGAGCTTCACTCAAAGACCTGGAAGATGGAAGTCCAGTTGGATAACATAGGTTGAAAGAACCTGTCTATGATGAGCAAGCATGAAGCGAGAGTGGAGAGGAAAAACTCCCAGTTGGGAAGAAACCTCTGGCAGAACCAGGCTCAACAGGGTGGTCTTCTGCCAGACCGGTTAAGATGAGACAGGGAACGCACTAAGAGTCCGGGAGGAATGACACTCTGATGAAGCTTTAGCTACGAAGGTGGAGGAGGGGCTGGACGTGGGTTGAAACAGTGTCATCTGAATGAAGTCGCGGCACATCTGCCGCCTGCGCACAGGAGCAGACAGGTCGGTAGCGGAGGCCCTTTTAAGATTAACTTTGGATTCAGATTGAGTTCCACCACTAATAAAAACATATAAGATCAAATGTATAGAAGGATAGCATAATCAAAGTACTCTGTGAAAACACAAGTCTGGTGTGAGGTTTGCCACACAATATTTTACAGAACATATATAGAGGTAGGTGTTCTGGTAAAATTAGAACAAATTTTCACTCTGTGGTCTACAAGTAGCAATTCTGCCTTTATGTGGTCTGGTAAAAATAAACCTTTACAACTTGTAAAGTGGAAATTACCAGAGCACCAGAGAAAAACATGTTGGATCCAAAGATTAACTCCACCTGATACTTGGGCAAGACAGTAATGAACTACGTACAGTAATTCATCAGGGGATGAATCAAATGCATTTATGTATTTTTTTTAAATACATATGTCAAGCATTTTGTAAGCTACAAACACAACAAGAGAGAACGCTTAAAGCTGCACTGTTCACCATACAGAATAGTTTCTCTGCTCTCCGCCATTTTGAAAGGTAAAAGTTTATCTCATTTCAGCAACTGCAGTATCATAGAATTTTCCCAGCTTTCGGTAGAAATTACGACATGAGTGGGTGGTAATGTGCAATTTTGATGTCTACTTTTGGTATTTGCCATATTCACAATACCACATGATAGCACCATTTAAGTACCATCTGTAAAACTTGCATTGCCAAGTATACCCTTCCCAGAGTGAATCATGGAGGTCATAGGATCATGGTAGAGGATGGTTTATTTCAACCAGAACTGATAAGCTTGTCAGAGTTGATAAAAAGATGGAAATAATACATGTCAGGCCAGAGGGAAAATACTGTTACCGACTGCAAAAGCAACTGAGAACTGGGGTGGAAGTTCACCTTACAGGAGTTCAGCAACCCTGAAGATATTGGTCATTCAGGGCAGATCAAAGTTTATAGTATTGTAAAGCTAAAATAAGGCAAAGTCCATAACAAAATCCAATGATTTCAATATACCCCTTCCCTAGATGTACTGAGCCGGTGGCTTCTAATGAAATTTTATTTGTCATTTTCATGTGTAAGATTTCTTGAAAAATATCAGATTTCTTCCACCTTACAGATATGTATCTCACTGCATGTGCATAGCATAAATTCCTTATGATGCATCGGAGTCTGTGGTTGTATTGGGGCCAATGAAAAAAAATTCAAAGGTTATTATTACTTTTACCATTCACCTTATGGATTAATGGATTTAGTCAAGCAAATCCTCTAATTGTAAAGCAGTTCAAGTGAATGTTAAATTTGGCTTTTTTACATGTTTTCTTCTCCATTTACCATGTGACAGTTCTTGTTGTACCTGTGTCAACCGAACGCTAGCAAAACTTTTTAAAAATTTTTTTTATATATATAGTTAAATCACAGACAGCTCTTTTACGTTACTGAAACTATGAGATAAATAACATGTGTTTAGCATCTCAACAAGTTTAGGCTGCCACTAACTTCCAAAGCAGCCGAAAAGAAGATACTAGTAGTAGATGCTAGTAGCATCTGAAGAAGCCTTTCACACATGAAAGTGAACATTTTAATTTGAATATTAAAAGAAATATCACTAATCTATTATTCTTAGAACTAAAAATGGTAAGGGAATGGTTGAATGTAAAATGCTTTTAAGTGACATGATGCACCTGCTTGTGCCTGCAATTACCTTACCACACACGTCAGCATTATACAAAAGGGGCTGGTGGATGGAACACACACATCCATCCCAAGATTTAATTGCCGTTTCCATGGAACACGATGCATGGACACAAACACTCACATGCAAAGAGAAATAAACCAGATCTGCTCAAACACCTCCTTTGATCCAAGTGAAAGAAGATGCTCTTACGTGGCTAATAAAGCAAATATGAGTAGGTGTTTGCAGTACGTATGATGCAGTGCATCAATCTGTTTGAACACTGGAATAGGATTGTAAAGACACGCCCTGCATATCAAATCATTTAAAATAGTTTTGCTTTCATATTAAGAAAAGGAATTTACAGTTTTGATGACAATATTTGTAGCAGAATTTTAAAAAGCACTGAATTGTGTTTTTGTATGGGAGAAAGACAGAAATTTTGAACGGGAGTATGTCTGTTCTGTTGGAAGAAAAAAAAACAACAGGTTTCCAGACTTAGCAGGGTAGGTGGAGGGACATTCATCTTCGTTTGACCCGAATTACTTTATCCCCAGTAGATGTGCAGAGCCTTTCAGTATGACTGTATGTGTGCTTTTCAGGCTTAGCCTTGGCACCTCGAGTTTATCATTGAGGAATGTGTATGTGTGAATGGCTCTTGTCTTTGTTTTTCTTCTGAGCAACTGTACATTCGGTCAGAGCCCAAGCTCTTTTTTGAGGGCATGTCCAACATTTCCTGACCAAATCACAGCAGGCATTCGGGTTATGAGCTCTGTCTTTTTTCTCTCTCTGTTTCCAATGGGTATCACCTCACTATTCCACAGTCCTTCCTTCCTCATTACTTAAATGACCAATTGTGCTCTACTTTATTTTGCTTTTAGTTATTATTATTTTTTTTTATATCACCATAAGTATATATATCCCACAAGGGTAAACTGGAAGAAACTAATAAATAAAAAAAGCTTCATTTGCCCAGAAAGAACCAAAGATAAATTTAATAATCGCAACTATAAGAGAATGAAAGGTATCTGTGCCAAAATAAGATTTTGCCACTATCCTTTTATTCTTAAATATGATGGTTAATGCCAAAATTGAACTAGAAATGTAGTTTTGATTAATGAACTATACAGCCGCTTATGATGTTACATAAACATTTTATACCTTTGTATAGGTTGAATCACACACTAAGCTTATTTGTGTATAATCCAAAAATATTCTCATATATCACTTTGTTTATCATATCATGTACATTTGGTTTAAACTGCTTGTGTATAAATCCATTAAGGTAAATAGATGAAGCGCTGTTAAAGAAAAAAAAAAGTTGTTGCTGTTCTCCAAGGTGTTACATATGGTTAAAAATGTATGGTTCATATTCCCACTGACCTACACTTAAGCAAGGCAGGTTTTTTGTGAATTTTACACAAATAGTAAAGTGAGATGTTTTGCAATAAAAAAAGCATAGATAAAAAAATCACAATGAAAAAATAAAATGCATCAAAAATAAAAAGTAAAAGGTTTTGCATACCATTAACAAAACATGATTCTGAAGTGTAGATGATAAAACTGTCTTTCACCTGTATGGGAGAGCTCCAGTAAACAGTAATCTTTTGCACAGTGATTTAAAAACACCAGAATTAATTCCAGGGCGGCTGGGGAGCACAGAAACTAGATGCTAGATGCGGGATAAATACTTTAAAAGATGTCTTTTCATTCCATCACATAACATTAGAAGAATAATCTTGCAGATTTGACAAAAGATTAAAATGGCAAGAAACTGGAGCCTTGAGCGACCCCATTTGTTATGGTGCTTTATTGTCCAGACATGGTGAAGATACCGTTTTCTTACATGGAGTTAAAATGTCCGCTACATCTAGATAAAAAAGTTTGACCATAAAAACAAGTATTGTGTTGTTGTTTTTTTAATACTTTGACATTTTCATCAAGTTTCTCTGTAGCATTTCTGCTTCTGAATCATGCAGGGATAGAAAATTAATCTGTTGCATTTCTGCATCTGCAAAAGAAATATTCTTCACACAGATTACAGGAGCTTTAGGGATAAAAGGAATAAGACTATTGATGCAAGTACAGAGGGAAAATATCTTCCGGCACCTCTTTTAGCTTGCCCTGCCATATGAATGAACTTATAGGTGTTGGAAAAACCAAGTAATCCTACTTAAGTGACTGTGAAGGGCAAATAGAAAGTGCTTCCCTGTGGGATCAATAAAGTATCATAATATTATAAATGGCATGGCCACTAACTCTGTCTATCGTATGTGATAGACAGAGATTGATTTGTTCTTTGAGTCCTGAAGATAAGATTAGGTTGTAATTGTGTGACAGCTGTGTAGTAGTTGGTTTCATGCTGTCCAGGCATTTAATAGCCATGAGAAAATCACATTTGGGATGAAGTTTAAAACACATGCTTAATTGGTTTTACACAGTATCATTTACATAAAAAACCCTCCCTCACTTAAACTTTATCTGTACTAATGATTAGAGTTGTATAGCAGTATCGGCACATTTAAAAATACTCACAGCTTCTGCGGACACATATATATTTCACCATGATTGCTCTAGTGTGAAAGTGGTTTGGGGGGGGGGGGCACAAACGACTTAACCACGGCTTGAAAATGACTTGCTAACAGATGCCAGGCTCTGACTGAGACACAATATCCTGCAGGCAACACTTAAAATAAAATGTATCCATATTGCTGCCTTTTCTTCCAATATATCTTTCATGTCATTCTCCCACTCACTGTTTTGTAAGTGTATCCCCAAACCTTGAGTGTTAAACTAGTTAGGACCCTTGCAGATGTATGGACTGGAGTGAAAGTCTAATTTATTCAGCAATTCAAAAACATTAAAAACCACCATTCATTCAAATAAATGATTAAAGTAAAAATCAGTACTGCAAAAAAAAATTAGGTAACCTGATGTAAGTGTGCTTTAGGGTCATTGAAATCCATGAATTATTTACGCTTGATTGTTACTAGTATGTATGTATGTATTAGGAATGCAAGTTATCGATTAATGAATAGATGCTAAGTTGATTGATCTTATGGGATCGACTAACGATATATTGATAAACGGGCATTTTCTTAAAAACCTGTTTTCTCTTGTATTAGGTGGACCTTTCCATAACTTAAAGGGCTCAATATTTTTTGTATAATATGCAGAGATAAAAAAAAAAAATCCATTATTATATTTTAACAATTCATTGTGCCAGCTGTATTAAATACAAACTCTGTAAACAAAATAAGTTGTCTTAAATATTTTTTTTTTTTTTAAGATAGAACAAAATAGCTGTGCAGTAACTGAGTAAGATTTTTTTTTTTTTCTTATTTTACGCAAACAGATATGTAAAACCAGTATGCGAAATACCTGTCAATATTTGGGGGGTCTCCGTCTCCCAATTGTTTCACAATACCGATCTAAATCTTCTCAATATGCAGAAGGCCTATAACATTTCAAAGTCAAAGTCAGCTTTAATGTCAATTCTTCACATTCACCAGACAAACAAGGACTCGAGAGGACGTTTCTCATTTACCAACAGTGAAACAGATCAAGTGCACAGGCACAACAGATAAGATCAGTTCGTAATACTGAAATTTAAACACTCAATTTCACAATAAAATATAAATTGTACAACAGGATAAAATATGCAACACTTATGCTAGTGCAAAAAGGCAGATGGTAATGCCAGCAGAAAAATAAAAATAATAATAATAATTATTATTATTTTTCTGGGGGTCTCATGGGTTAATCGGGACACCCCTTATTTTGCACTCTTAGTAAAACCATTAGGCTATGTTACTGTGACATGCTGTCAGACTATTTGCCCCTTCGTTTCAAAGAAGTGGATGCTAGTTGTGCAATAGCTGTTTTTAGTGTAATACTGCATGCAGTGCTGGGACAGACTGTGCTGTAAACAGCGTTGAATACTGGGCTTCTGGTTGCCTTCGAAGGAATGTAAAACTTGGCTTCATGAAGTGCATTAGCACAAAAAGCTAGCATGTGTATCTATCTATCTATCTATCTATCTATCTATCTATCTATCTATCTATCTATCTATCTATCTATCTATCTATCTATCTATCTATCTATCTATCTATCTATCTATCTATCTATCTATCTATCTATCTATCTATCTATCTATCTATCTATCTATCTTTCTTTCTTTCTTCTATCGATCTATCAATCTATCTATCTGTGTCTATATATATAGTATATATGCATATGACCTGGGCCTTGGGCAAGAACATTAGAGCTGTCTGCCTACCTCAAAGAAACCAAACCATCTCAGATTTTGCCCAGTCAAACGAGGTTTGTGTCGACGGACCAGGGCACTATGTTGGGAAGTAGGCCTTTGGGAAAAGGAGACAATAGACAATGGAACATAATAAGGCAATATACAATTTTCCAGCAAGCAAAGTCAAGTGAAATGGTTCGATTGGATCTCCAAGATTATGTGAATAAAGCACTAACTACAATTTCTACTGTGACCATCAGAGTAACAGATGAACTATACAGTACAGCATTAGTGATTTTTTGAGATGATGGCAGAGATAATGTCATGAGTGTCCACCATGGAGATGAAGTTTTGAAGTCAAAATGAAGATAACATGCAAAGAAGTAAACCAACGGTAAGTACTCAAGAAGGTTGCATCTAGAAAGTAAATACCCCAGAAAAGCAAGCATATGCCCATACCTTGGGTCCTTGAAGCTGCCAAGTAAAGATTCCAAGCCTTGATTGTCTGAATGAAGAGGTTCATAAAGAAGAAGGCAGAAAAATAAACAGGCTGTTCTCCACTGAACCAGTTAAAATGTACTTCCAATGAGAGGGTAATAATACATGAGCAAACCCACCTAGGCTGGAGGCTAAACAATAATGGAAAGGTATGTGGGAGAAAGAAACATCACAAAATATTGATGCACAATGACTATTGGATCTAGAAGTAGACCACACTGATCTCCCTTAAAAAAAGAGAAAAATACTGTGAACATCACAAAGGCATTCAGAAAAAGATTCTGGGGTTTGAAGAACTGCACAGCACCAGATCTAGTCATGATCCACAACTGGCTGAAGAATCTGATTTCTCTGCATGAGCTGCACAAATTAAGTAAATGCTGTAGAACAATACCACCCTGAATGGTTCACTAATGCAAGAGAAGAGGAAAGTCCCAACCAACTAAGGGCCAATTACCTGTCTTTCTACAACATGGAAGCTTCTGTCAGGCATTACAGTGACTAAGATACAACAGCACATTGATAAACATAAGAAGGAGGCAAAGAGAGGCACTGGTGAAAACACCAGAGGAACAGTAACCTGAAAGTGTAAACGCAAAATAAACCTGTGCACTGCACCTATGACTCAAGGTCACACACAGATCCTGGAATTCCTGAAGATGAACAAGACACGCAATATTCTGAGAGCCTCCATTACAAACTCCCTAAGGCTGTGGATAACACATCCTTGAGGCTAATTTTTAAGCCATTTGTCCAAATCTCCATTAAATATATGGAATATATCAATGAGATGCTCTATACCCTGTTCTGCAGGCCTGAACCCCCTCAGCCGAATAGTCAACAAGACTGCCTATGGATAGAGACTCAGAAATCGGGCCACTATCGTCCACATTTTATACACTGATGAAAGTGAGTTTTATGCTTATAGAGAGCAACATTGCTCATTGATACACACCATCATGATTTACAGTAGGTACATAGGTATGTAATTTGGGCTGAAGAAATTAGGGTGGATGGTAACAAACCGAGGCAAGGTAATCCACATAGAGAGGATTGCACTCCCAGAAGCAAGAATAGCAGAGGTTGAAAAGAGCTGTAAATACACTGGAATAGGAGGCTATACCAAGTACCAGTAGCATTTGCATCAAATATTTACACCGCCACTTCATAAACTTATCTGCACTTACCAAGTGTGGGTGCTAATTTCCACGTATACCACAGACTAAATTATTTAAAGGCATAAGTGGTCAAATATTTTAAACATGAAGTGGAAAATTTATGTTGTCTTTCTTTGTGTTTCTCTAAATGTTTGTGTATCCAGGATGGTGGAGTACTCGCTGGACCTTCAAAATATCAACTTATCAGCCATTCGGACAGTTCGGGTTCTTCGACCACTTAAAGCCATCAACAGAGTCCCAAGTGAGAGATTAAGAGTTTAAGTGTTTTTGCTTCAGTTTGTGAGCATGTTTTAGTATTCAATTGATTTTATTGTTACATTTACTATAGGTTTACTTTTGCTGCCGTCAACAATTTCAGATTTTAGTTTCTCTAGGTTGTTTTTTTTATTTTATCTTTATTGATTCTCAGAAAAGTATTGTTTACATAGACATAGGCCTCTACTTCAAAGGATTAACTCCAACATTTGGAATAAGGTGAACATCTAGGGCATTTGCATTATAGCAGTCCAAACAAAGCAGTGATTTCACTTCCCCGAGAAAGATTATATAATAAGAAATAAAGAAATAAAAAGAGAACAAGAAAAAAAACAAAAAAGGAAACACAACAATGAAAAAAACTTAATTAAATTTAACATATTAGGAGATTGGATTGTTGAGGAGATTTAATCAAGGTCTCTAAAATTGAAATCAGATTTTTTAAGTTTTACATAGTCTACTCAAATCTGCCATCACAGACAGAATTGCTCAGTCTTGTGATTGACAGAGGCTGTTACTTTTTCCATATTATGTATGTTAAATGTTATGTCGATCCAGTCGTCTTAGTTTTTTTGTCCTGTGATAACCATTTTCTTGAAATGTTTTACTTACTTGCTGTTAATCAAATATTTATTTCTTTTTGAGGCCTCTTGAGGAATTATACTAAAATACATAAGCTGATCTCCAAAGGAATGTTCTGTTTGAAAATATATTGTAAGGCATTATTTATCTCTTTCCAGTAATGTTTTATAATTGGGAAGTCCCAGAAGACATGATAATGGTTTACATTTTGATTTCTACATTTCCTCCAACATGTAGGGGATTTCTATCATAGTGGCATTTCTGAGCAGGTGTGATAAAAAATCTTACCAGATTTTTCCACTCAAATTCTTGTCATTGTAGAGATTTATTGTATGTCCAATTGTGTCTCCACATTATTGCCCATTCCTCCTCTGTTATTTTCAAATTGCCCTTTCTTTCCCATCTTGTTTTAATATGTAGGGTTTAATTGTTTTTTAGATCCATTTGGTTTTTATAGATAAGAGAAAAAATGTTCCCTCTAATTTTTGATTTATAGGCATTAATACAAAAATTCCATTAGGTTTACATTTTTGTCAGTAATTGGCCTAATTTTTAAATTACCGTAACAAAATTTCTTATTTGTAAATATTGATAAAACTCCCGTTTGTCCAAAGAATATTTTCTTTTAAGTGTTTTAAAATCACTTAAGATTTTGTTGTTCATTATTGTGCACACAGCAATGATTCCTTTTGATGTCCAGTCCTTAAACCTGGTATCCATTTTATGATTGCAGGTCGTTCTCTAGTGCATTTTTTTAACGATAGTTTTCCACACTGTGAGGGTCACTTCTCTATGTTGTTACATCTTTCTGTCAGTACACATCAAGCACAACTGCACTTGTCTGAAAATTAATTCAGATGAATTTCCTCTTGACTACATCTCTGGGAGTTTTTCTCCATACTTATCCAACCATTTCCCCATGGGCATGATTAAACTTTCATCTAATGCTTCATCACAAAGTCAGTTCAAACCTTGAGTCACAGCCCTATCAGATTTACAAACCACACATTAATGCTGCTTCACTGATCAGTGCGTGAGCGTGGACCCATTCCCCTTATCTAATGCTCTATTCTCCTGCAAACATTCTAAGCCCTATTGATTTATTTGTTCGACTGTCCTAAATGCAAGCTTTTCATCATTTTAATCAGCAATTAGCTTGAACAAGCTAAATTTGAAATAATGTAATTAATAACTAACCACTTTATTGTAGATGGTTGATCTTCGTATGAAAATACTTCAAAAATATTTCAAATATGGAAAGAAGAAACTGTTATATTCATGACTCTACTAATCTTCTGGATGTTTATCTGAACTTTGGTTTTTTTTATTAGAACCTTTGGAGCCTGACTGATGGTCCTTCACAGTATCTTGTCAGGACCCAAACCTTGTATGGGGCGACAGTGGCATCGGATCAAGGAGTTTGTCCTGTAACTGGAGGGTTTTTGGTTCAAGTCTTCTGCTCCAGCTTTCAGTGTCATTGTGTCCTTGGGCAAGAAACTTCACCCACATTACATAGTGATGGTGGTCGGAGGGACTGGTGGCGCCAGTGTATGGCAGCCTCTCTTCTGACAGTGAGCCCATGGGCAGCATAGGCGACATTGTAGTTTGCCATTATCAGTGTGAGTGTGTGTGCGTGAAGGGGTTAATGACTGAATGTCCTACAGGCCATTTACCATTTATCTTGGAATAAGGTGAATATTCTGGGTATTTTTCCTAAAAGCGCTTTGTACTACTTGTTACTTTGCCACTACCACCTGCATTTATGTTGAGTTCTTAACTTTTTTCTTTGTCTAGACGGTAGGTGAGTTCAAATATTCAGGGGTGTTTTTTTGTTATTTTTTAATTAAATGGTCATATTTTTTATGGCTGTCAATTAATTGTATGAAAAAATATATAAAAGTCCAGACAATGTGATCCACATTCTTCAAATAGCCTTTGACTTCTAAACTTAACAGAATCCACTTTGCTTTTCATGAGTTGACTTCCTGAATTATCAATCCGCTCAGGTCTAGACTGATGTGGAGTTGGAGTGTGTGTTAAAAAAAAAATAAAATATATATGAGAATAGAATAGCCACCTATTTTACAGAAGCGGCCGGCATCTCTGGGACACTTCAGAAACACACCTTGTCGCACCCGGTGGAACCACTCTGATTGACCAGAATTGCTGCCATCAGCTGTAACTGTTCATGTTGTCTGCACTTCAGTGCATTCCACTGCGCCTCTCTGGCCTGAGATCACCATTACTCATACAGTGGTATCTTTTACGTGTTAATTTTTAAGGCCTTTTCCATTGCATAGGAGAGATACATTGATCACACCAGCGGACCTTTGCTGCTTATCAGTGATCATCATGTCAGGTTAGTTGGCCATAACAGTTTTTTCCTATTTAATAATTTCCAAACCTTTTTGGGTGATTCTCTCTTCTATCTCCTGTTCCCAAGTTTATATTCTCCACATGAGTTATGGAAGGAAGCTACAAGTGCAGCAAATAACTTTGGTATTCACCAAAAATGTGTAATTGTATTATTAGGTTCAAGTTAAACATAGTCTTATTCATTATTTTGTTTAATATACCATAATGAACAAGCCGTCCTCCCCTTGGTGCTTAAAAAGGGGAACCTGCTTAGTCAAATCTTTGATACAGTGGTAGGACTTAGGGAATCATTTGGAAAAGTATGAAGAAGATTATACATGGTGCATCAGCGAATAGTAAAGTGGTTGCAAATAAATGTTCCCTTCTGGAGATGATTTTATGTACCTCTTTTAGTGTGCAGAATAAATTAGTTTATCTTTAATTATATAGCTGATATTAAGCAGACGCATTTAATGTTACATCAATGTATTGTTTATACATCACATGTAGATTGGTCTACAAGGGCTTTTATTGATTACTTTATTTTGATCTGTGATCTCCAAAGTATGCACGCTACTGTAGATAACTAGTGTGCCAAAGTCCTAATTTGTTTTGAGACTGTCTGAAGTGAGGAAGCAGGGGGACAAACCTATTTGTTATTTGCTCAGTTGGATTGCTACCTTGCCGACAGGTACAAAAGCAGCACAAACACTTCCTGACCCCTCCACACACCTCAATTTGTAACCCTCCTTCAAAATGGCAGATAATAGCAGTGTGTAGCTTATCTGTGTGTGTGCACTTGTGGTAAACTTTGTTTTGAGGAAATTGGTGTGATGAAGAAGGAGTGGTAGACATAACAGTCAGGGAGGCAACAAGTACCACAGAAACTGGAAAGAAAGGAGAGAAAAGGAGTAGAAAGGATTCTCCCATTCTCTAGTGAAAGGCACACACAGGAAGATATTGATGCACAGGCATCCATCTGTATATGAGAACAGCAGTAGTTGGAAAACAAAAAGTCAGGGAAAAGTTCAGAAATAAATTATGGTAGACAGAGATGGAGAAGAGGATGTACTGTTTAATGTCACACTTAAAAATCAAGAGACTGATAATGAATAAAACTTTACCTTTTGCAAGAATCAAATATACTGTCATATTTCTATTTTACATTAATTATTCCCCATTTCTTTTCTATATTTGATTTTTTGTCTGCATAGTGAGTATAAATAAACCCTTTTTTGTAACATGCCGTCTCACTCTCTACCCCTACTTTTCTCTCCATCCATTGCTTCCTCGCTCCAGCCAATTAGGCTTAATGGAGCAATGGCCTAATGACAAGAAGCCCGGGGAACAAATACATTTAGACTCGCCCGCAGCCTTCAGAACACTAGCACAGTTACTGCTCTCCATTTAAGTTAATGAAACAAACAGCCAGAGATGATATACAAGTTTAGATTAATTCTGTGACAGATGTTTTTTTTAACAAGCATGCTTTTCTGTTTATATAAAACTGTGGCATTAGACCATGGCCATGGTGGACCTTTCTCGTCATCATTTTACAAACTGCCCTAGGACATTCAGTAGGTGTTGGGAAAAGAAAGTTAGCATGGCTATGCCTTCTGTACAAAGCAGAGATTAAATCCTCAGGTCCCCAATTCCGACTCGTCGATAAATCCCCCTTGCTATGTCTGTAAATCCTCAATGAAAGTTATGAATGGAACTAAATTCAGAGAGACACTCTGTCAGAGTCCAGCAAGTATTGAGAACAGCTCTGACTTAAACTTACCAATGGAAACCAGACTCCTGCCTTGCTTGTTGCCTTTAGTAAAAAGCTCCCTACTTCTGGAGTGCCAACTATGCATTAATAGAAATGGGAGAAACCCCTTTCCAGTTTTATAAAGTACAAGTAGACCAGGAAGTAAGTCCCGTTAACTCTTTAAACACTGTAAAGGGGGTAGGGGTTTTCTAGTTTTACGACCAGCAAGAAAAAACAAATTGCTCTTTCAAAGCCAAAGCTCAAGTACTTTCTGTGTCGATCTGTCTCTCGGTTCATCTTTATGCAGAAATGTTTTCTTTGTTCCTTTAAAGTTTCACAACTGCATTGCCCATTACAATTATTGACACACCGATATTAAAATCAAAACAAAAATTATCTGCTGAATGACCAAAATCTTACCTTAAAATGTTTCAAATACAACTTTAGATTAATTTGTATTTAAGAAACTCTTCTACCTTATAGTGCTATTCCTATTGATTTAATTTACCAGAAACTGTCAGGGTTTGGTTGTGGTAGAGGACCCAAATGCAGAGGCAGAGAGGCTGAGGAGATTTCTTGGGAGTTTAATGGGGCAAAAACAGTAACAAAGGCAGGAATGCAAAAATTCAACTAATAATCAAAGCAAACCAGAACTATGGAGACATCTGGGGGAAACTAAACACGAGGAGCCAGGGAGAGACGAGGAACGTGGACAACAGCACAGGAGGACAGCAAAGACAAGGAACCAACAAAGAGTGAGAGCAGAGGGAGAGCATATATAGCAGAGAGAGACAAAGGGAGGGCTAACGAGCAGACAAGGAGCAGGTGTGAGAGGAGACAATGAGGGAGTCAAGGGGAAAGGAACATACACACACAAGAGGGCAAAAGGGGACAACAGAAAAACATGAGAACTAATATAAATCTAGAAATACAACAAAACTGGAATTAAACCAATAAATCTAGAAAACAAGGAGCAAAGTAAAGAACAGCAGAACCAAGACCATGACAGAAACATTTTAGTCTAATTTTAATTTATTTTTTTACCAAATAGAAGTTTGCTGGTGGATATGAAATTATTTTCCACTTCAAGATTTCCTAAATTATTCCGTTTAGAAAAGGTGCACCAGAGAAAAAGATTGAAGGCAAACTATATCTCATTATATGATTTATTTTGCAGGAAAACCGGCTTTTATCTAAACTGATTGGATTTTTGAGTAAGGCTAGGTAATTACAGTAGTAATTAGTGAGTATGTCCTTTCTTAGAATCAGAGTTGGGTAGAATACCCAAAAATTTTACTCCAGCAAGAGCAGCGCTTCATTATTATTATTTTATTTTTTCATTCAAGTAAAAGCAGAAAGTAATCATCCAACAAATTACTCATGTAAGAGTAAAAAAGATACTTGGGGAAATGGCTACTCAAGCACTGAGTAGCTGTTTTCCTAATAACATCTGTTTTAATGTTTAAAATGATGTAGTCAGATAAGCAGGAATGTGCAAATTCTTGTATTTAACAGCATAAAATAAAAATAAATAGAAACAGATAAAAAATGTACAAAATATAAAAATGTAGACATAAGAAACACTTTTCCAAATATTTCTTTTTTTAACCATAGAAAGGATAAAGACCTACTAGTGACCATATCTGCTGTTTACTGTATATGATCAACAAATAGCTCAAGTTACAATTGGTAAATAAAAGTATAACAAAGTACATCTTCAACTAAGGGTATTTTTATCTAAAAGTTACCTTTAGGTATAGAGGATGATCTTTTATTTCCAGGGTGGATCATGTAAATAAGTGGTCCTCATAATTGTCAATCATTCTGGTGATATGTTTTTGTAAGACCGTTCTCTGTGCTCTCCTAGCAAAGCATTATGGGATGTGCTGTCACAGCAGCCCGCTGTCGCCATAGGCTGTCGCTATCAGACAGCAGAGGCTAATAATCACGATGGCGCAGGCACTGCGTGGTAGAGGAGGAGTTATGTTATCAACGAAGCAAAAATCTGTGCTCATCTGTCCGAACGGTCAGTCAGCTGAGTTTGCTATAAAGTCCACTATATAGCCCCTGCTCTATGTGGACACAGTAAGCTTGTATAAGCTAAGAAAACAGCACATTTTAAACAGGGCGTGCAGGGGGAGACATTTTTTTAGGTGGAGAGGGCAGGTCTTTTAAAAAATCCTCCACAAAAAAGTGAGTAACTGTAATAAGACACAAGTATTTAAAGAACACAAGTATTTGAAGAACATGCTTCAAATACTATTGTTTAGATGTCAGAGGGAAGATAACAGTTCGGTTAAGGTGGCTGCATATCTCTATGTTGAGGAAGAACTAATCACACTTTGTCCTGTGACTCAGAGAAAAATGTTGCAGAAAGCCTGTTTTGCAGAATCTGGTTCTGAAATTAACCAGCAGACCCAATTAACTTGAACAGGCATTAAATAATGAAGATTCTTGGTCTGTCATTCAGAAGATCTCCCCACAGGACTTTCCTGGAAGAAAGAGTTATGGGAGAATTATCCTGCCATAATGCAAGAGCACATAATTTCAATTTGAGAGAAGAATTTAATCTTCTTGCACTCAAAACTTATAATGCTCACACTCAAAACATGCGCTCTCTCTCAAATATTTTCTCTTCTCTCTCAAATCTTTGTTTCTTCTCTCAGATTTAATGCTTCTTGCACAGATATTTTCTCCTCTCACTTGCCTCCTTCTCTTCGCGCACAAACCGCGCTCTGCTCGGGTCTCAAATACGCTCGCAAACCCGTAGGCTCTGCTTGCAGATTTTTTCTGCTCTCTCTCGGATTGCAGCTGGATCGTCGCCTAGCAACCTTTCCAGCTAATAGAACAATAGCCTCGGAAAGGGTGCGCTTGTTTAACCCTACTGAGTGTACCTGTGCTACTACGTCACTTAGAGCGTCAGCTGAAACTGCTATTTAAATTTTTTTGTTGCTCGATTCAGCAAAGTTCAGTACCTATGAATAACCCAAAAAATCCTGAATTAAGCTATTTTAAACAATTCGTTTGTTATGTACAAAAGCAAAGAACCGACATATTAAATTATTATCTTGAAATACTTTGTTAGTATAATGGCAAATCTTTAGGTTTTAACCAGTCAGTGAGTTATGGATGTTTTAAAATGTTGTATGAGTGGACAATTGGTCCAAAAGAGGAGTCCAATCGCAGCTCAAGTAGGACATTACAGGGAAAGGAGACTTATGTCTTCTGAAAGCCAATGCTGTTTTCACCTCAAAGGAGCTTTTCATTGGACTAACTATGCGGTTTGTTGGCTATATCAGCAGGTTAATAAATAATAACAACTGTATTATGATATTAAAATTGATATTTATTTATTTAAATATTATTATCATGTTTAATCAGACCTCAAATTTTATATTTAGTTAAGAGTGAGATCGTTAATTTTCGGAGGCGTGGATGACTTGACCCTGGAAGACAAATCTTTTTCTCCTGACTTCTATAAGAAAATCAAAGTCAGGTTTTTCTCTGACTGACAGCCCTGTGGCTGCAAGGCTATCAGTCAGAGGTGGCAGTCTGCAGCACTGGGGCCTCCAGGCCACCGTCCTGTCTCAATTTCTCTTCACCCTCTACACCTTCACCCTGAGGGCTGTGTGTGTAAGGGGAATGAGCTGGAGTACCGGTCAGTCATCATGGACTTTGTGGACTATTGTGAGAAAAAACACCTGTGTTTAAACACCAGTTAGACCAAGGCGATGGTGATCGACTTCAGGAGACGACCCCCGTGTGAACATTCAGGGGCAGGACATAGAAACTGTGGAGAGTTTCAAATACCTGGGTGTTCACGTCAATAAGAAAGCTGACTGGACACATAACACCATAATAATAATTGGAAATAACTATCCAACATTTTAACTTTTTGTAAAAAAGATTTTTCCCCTACATTTTGAAATCAATACTAACAAAGTATTTCAAGATAATAATTTAATAAGTCTGTTCTTTGCTTTTGTACATAACAAACCACTAATTGTTTAAAATTACTTAATTCAGAATTTTTGGGGTTATCCATAAGTACTGAACTTTGCTGAATCGAGCCACAAAACTACTGTAAATAGCAGTTCAGTTTCAGCTGACGCTCTTATAAGTGGCGTAGTAGCACAGGCAAACTCAGTAGGGTTAAACAAGCGCACCCTTTCCGAGGCTATCGTTCTATTGGCTGGAAAGGTTGCTAGGCGACGATCCACCTGCAATCCGAGAGAGAGCAGAAAAAATCCGCAAGCAAAGCCTAAGGGTTTGCGAGCGTATTTGAGACCCGAGCAGAGCGCGGTTTGTGCGCGAAGAGAAGGAGGCAAGCGAGAGGAGAAAATATCTGTGCAAGAAGCATTAAATCTGAGAGAAGAAACAAAGATTTGAGAGAGAAAAGAAAATATTTGAGAGAGAGCGCATGTTTTGAGTGTGAGCATTATAAGTTTTGAGTGCAAGAAGATGAAATTCTTCTCTCAAATTGAAATTATGTGCTCTTGCATTATGGCAGGATAATTCTCCCATAAAGAGTCTGATGAGAGGTTTTGAACAGATATCTTTGTCCCAAGTACAATGGGGCAGGATTCCATGTCCATGTGGGAGTGTCTTGTGGAGGCTCTTAGGGATGGCGTGATGCAGTAGTTAGACACAAGAGCAATGTTAAAAGAAAAACAGTATTGAAATTGGCTCCCAAAGTCCAAAATAAATATCAAAGCCTATAGCATAACACATACACATGCAACCTATTCTCATTATGAGTGCGTGTGAAATCGTACGAAAAGTTATACACCGTAATTTCGTACGTTTTGGACGTTTTTTTTGTCGTATGCGCATCTGACGCACTATTCACGAATATAGAATATAAATTACAATTAGCCCTAACCCTGACCCTAACCCTAACCCTAAAATATAAAACAGCAAGCAAAGTAGTTAGAGACATGAATAAGTGATGATTGCACTGTTTTTCCCATTTTTACGTCCGTCCGTGGATCTGCTTTTTTTTTCTGTCTGCCAATTCACTGCAAAAACAATCCAGAAATAAGTAAAAAATGGCTTAAATTAAGTATATTTAGCCTTAATTTGAGCAGGTAAATAAGATGATTTGCCAATGGAATGAGTATTTTCACTCTTAAAATAAGATAGTTAGATAATATTTACTTGAAATAAGACGATAAAATAGTTTTTTCTTATTTTAAAAGGAAATTGTCTTGTTCCATTGGCAAAGTGTCTTACTTATCTCCTCAAATCAAGGAAAAACACACTTATTTTAAGAAAAAATAACTTATTGAGATTTATATTTTTTGCAGTGAACGCGTGCGCACTGATGTGGTTTTTTGAGGAAAAACGTCCAAAACGTACGAAATAGTGTGCATAACTTTTCGTACGATTTCATACGCACTCATAATGACAATATGTTGACACATGGGAAATGTTCAACTTCCTTCTTTGCCTCACGGTGCTACGCATCAATGTTGCAATTTAAAGAGGATAAACAGCATTTTTTACAAAAAGGAGGACCAATTTAAATATATCTATAATATTTCTAAATAGGTCAACTTAGATTTTGTCTGTATAGTAAATCACATGTATATTTATTCTTATAAATATGACCAGCTTCTTCTGCCTTTTCTCTTTCCCGCAGCTTTTGCCTCTGTCACTCATTCCAATAGAAGCTCAGATATGCTGTTGAGACACATTAACCAACCGCTGAGCTGTTTTTCACAAATTAGAGCTTGCAGAAACAACACACACTTATTATGAGTGGATAGTACTCTTGCACAGAAACACAATATCTTTCATGTGTTTAGATTGCAGTGATCTCATCAAAGGGGTCTGGCCTCACTCACTCATTAGACCAATCAGCTGTCATTAAGCTTCACTAATGACAGTATCAGTGCAGAATGTCATCGCAGTGAGACAAGCTCATCAACAGGGGATGAGGTCATCATTATTCGACAGGGGACACACTTGTGTTTCTGCAATTAGGCTTAATCTCTTCATGTCTGTGACCTTGTGTAGTCTGGAAATGCATCAATGATACTGATATTTCAGCATGAAACTGTTTACACTTGAGAAAATAATTTATTTCACGCTGATGCCCAAAAATCCCCCCTTCCAGCTCCTGTCACCCTTGTTTTCTTCCAGTTTATGCGAGTTTTCATCACTTCGTAAAAATACAGTATCTGCTAAGAATGTAGTATAAAATATTTGCTGTTTATTTAAGGTTAATTTTAAATTGTATGTGAATAATTTACACCAAAGTATTCAGAAACCCTCTCAGCTTTATCTATTCTCCTCAGACAGTCATGAAAAAAACAACCAAAAGAAGAACTTAAAGGCCTTTAAGTTCTTTCAGAAAATAAAATAAACGCACTCTAAATGCACTCTGATGCTAATTGGATAATTAACAATTTCGATGTGTGAAGAAATTGGAGCAGAGTAGTTTAGTTTTATAGGGTCTGTTAAGTGCAAAAGCAGACACTTTTTAAGTAACCTCTTAACTGTCTCTAAAATGACTTGAAACTAATAATAAGCTGAAACAGTGGAGCCAATTCGAAACCTTAGATAAACAGTGTTGCAGCAACCCTTGAGGCAATTGTTAATTTCAAGCAGGTTTTCCAACTTCACAATAAGACAACATAGCAAAAGATTTCTATGTTATTCCTTCTCAAAAAGTTAGGGATTGGGTATTGGGTATTAGAAGTTCCAGATCTTCTCATACATGTTCAGTCGGATTATGATCTGTGTTTATCACTATCATGTTGGGGCCTAAAACTGAAACCAGGAACAATGTATCGCTTATTCAGACTTTAGTTTGCAAGGATTCAAAGTACTTGGATAAACAGCAAACAATCGACACAACAAAACTCTTTTAATCTTTTACATTAGGGTTTCTTTTTTGTTTTCCCTATTTAAAAGTATCCTCTTTACTTCTGCTATTTCTTACGTACGCGTGACATACAGTATCATGTATTGATGAGTTGTCTACTAGAACCTTTGCAGGTTTTTATAATGTGTTTTGATACATTTTTGCCAGGTTTTTTTTTTCTACCTACAGTGAATCCCTTTCAGCTCTCTTCATTAAGCTCATTAGGATTCAAAATGAAATGGACATTCTGAACAGAAAGTGAAGAACAATAACCATGGAACATGGACTTTACATGACTCCTTCTCCCCCACCGAGCAAAAATTAGATGAAAAGACATTGAAACGATTACATGTTTTACATCCAAACGGGGTCTACATTTGGTCAAAAAAGAAAACGTTTAAAACCGTAATTTTCCGATCATTGAAAAGATGTTGAAAACTGGGTTTGCAATGTTTTTTCACAGTCCGTTATTGGATTAAAGTAGGACAAAATCAGACAAAAGAACCCAACCCAATTTTCAACAACCATTTCTGAAGTAAATAAAGACAATGAAGGGCTGACCAGATTTAGCCCAAAAACCAATGTTTAATAGCGTCTGCCTGATGTTCAGGGGTCTTATGTCCTTATTGTCCATCTGATCGTCCACATTCTGGAAGGTTAGCTACAGACCTATAAACCTTGTATGTAAAGCTGCTCTGATATCTTCCACATCTGTGTTCTACGGACCATGTTCAGAGAAAATAGAAATACCTTGACTTCTTTTTGTTCCTTTAAATTAGCTGAATTTCTTAAAAAAACTAGTGAAAAACTATTACACACTGTTTTGTGGAGATTTTGGAGGACCCAAATGCAGAGACGGCAAGAGGCAGAGATGAATCTTGGCCAATTTAATGCAGGTCCAAGGCAAAGAAGCCAAAGTCCAAAAATAAAGTACAGAACACAGAAAAACAGGAGACGTTAGAGAAAACAGAAATGAGGAACAAGGAATGATGAGAAACAAGCACTGATGAACTGCAGAGGAGAATTATATATTGGAGACAGAACCAAGAATTGAGTAATCAGATAATTGGGAGCAGGTGTGGACAGGAGGAGCTAGAAAGGAGCCAAGGGGAAAGGAAAAGGGCACTAGGGGCAAGAAAGAGCAACCAGTGAAAACAGGGCTCAACTGTAGCTACAAAAAAACTAGAATAAGGCTAAAGTGGAACAAAACTAATGACCACAAAACAAGGATTAACCATTGGGAAAACTAGTGGATAAGAGAAGGAATAACTAACTTAAACTAGACCACGGAATAAACAATAGAGAAAAAGGATATAAATCCTGCCAAAACAGAATAACATAAAGCATAACTGAGATTCCAAAATGAAAACTTACAATGAACCAAAAAGTGCATAGTGGATCATGACATACATAGGTTGTATTAATATAGCTATTACAACCCCTTATTGATGTATACCTAAATTGTATCATAATAGAGGTACTATTGAAAGCATAGTAGTCTTTTAAGGGCTGTCAGCATATCCATCTACTTTGTCATATAATAACATGCAGGTATGCAAACTGATAGTTTTGTGCAAGGGTACCAGCATATCTTAAGAACAGATAAAATTTCTATAACATAATTTAAATGGAGCAATGTACAAAAATGACATCTAAGTAGTAAAATAGTAATTTTCTACAACTGATTATTGGACTTTAATCTTACAGGTATGCGCATCCTGGTGAACTTGCTGCTTGACACTCTCCCCATGCTGGGCAACGTGCTGCTTCTCTGCTTCTTCGTCTTCTTCATCTTTGGCATTATTGGCGTGCAGCTTTGGGCGGGACTCCTGAGGAATCGATGTTACCCTGAAGAGAATTTTACCATGTGAGTACAAAGAACAAAAATAAAAAGTTCAAGCAGGATTTATGATGCTCTTTCCTCAAATATTTGCGTTCCACTTTTTTTAACCTCATCAAACCAGTATTGTTGTAAGAAATCTTGCAAATCTCTGTGAATGTTTCTTTTTTATTATTAAATCTCTATATTTTGATTATGCAAGAAAGCGCAACCCATTTTCATGCTCTCATCATTAATCTTTTTCATCGCAGCCTGCAGATTCTCTTCTCTATCTGGGTCCTAAATAAAAAATAAATAAATTTATTTTTTGCAACTGTGATCACGATTAGTTTCCAGCTGCATCCCACTATATTTTCAACTCCATGTGATAGAATCACCTATTGTGTCTTGGAGCATGAGTGACACTCACTCTTATTCAACTGTGTTTCATTGCATTTCCTTTATGCTTGTGTCAGCTCACTGGAAAGCAAATCAAACTGTATCTGCTCTCAATATGTATGAACTACATTCAATCATATTCTTATGTGTTTCCTGCTGACACATCCTTCACTAATTGTCAATCAAATAATCAGATAAACAGAGACACATTCACCTTAGAGTTTCACATCAGTCGTATGTACTTATGTTCTTTATTTGATATGAGTTTATTACATTCCCAAAGCTAAATGAACAGCTATATTCCAACATGCCAACTGTCTCACACCTTTGCACTGTTTATGCAGGAAATGTGTGCATTCCTCAAATTTTAAAGCAAGGGCCACCTATTATACAACTAATGCCTTATGTGTGCATATTATTTCTATTATACATTAGGTATAGTCAAGGGGCTGGAATGGAATGGATTTGAAAGGTGTGAGTTAGTGCAAGAGGACTATTATGCTAAGTAAAGGGCATATGTTTGTGAAGTTATAATGAGGTGGGCTAAGTGCTGCTGTCAAGTGCAGCATTTGTTTTGCATTTTTATACTCCCTCTTTTAGTCTGCATAATTCATTTTATACTCAGGCTTGAATTGTTAAAAGTGTTTTGTTTCCAAAAAATCTAGTCTGTTCTTTTTTTTTTCTGAGGGTCACGTGTTTTCTTAGATCTAGCTGAACAATGTAATTAGACAAGTCCTTTTACTGGGACAGTGTAGAGTGTCCTTTTTTTTTTATTTGTCTGCAAGTTTAAGCCAGCTATCAAATTCTTGCATCTTACAAGAAACTTTTTAGCAAATTGTTTTTGACCTATTTTTCACATTTAGCACATTTTTTGTTACTCCCATTCCTTGGTCCTTCCCTCCAACTTGCTCTCCATTGGCAGGTGTGTTCTCAGTGTGAAGTCAGGTTGTTCTGTGCCTTGCTGTGTGATGCCAAGTCTCTAAGCAGGGGGGGACAACAACCTTCATTCATGCTTCACTAGTCTTTCTCCTTATCCTTACTTTCTTTCCAGAATTTGTTGGTCAAGTCCCATATATGATTTTAACCCTTCAAAAAATACAAAATAAATGGAGAAACGCACAAAAAAATGAATATATATCTGAGACTTTGATAAGTCTGCATGGGAGGGATATTTTAAAATTTGGATTTGGACCATGACTTCTGTAAGTATTTTACAGGGGAACTTATAGAGGGATTATGGCAAAATTTACATTCTCTTGACATTCAAGTTTTACATCTGTCTAAGGTTGAATGGTATTAGAGAAGTTTGAAATTGCAATGATATTGTTGGTTATTACACTGAAAATATTGGTCTTTAATAGCCACACATTTTCTTACTCTTTGTTCGCTTTTCAGTTATTACAATATCATCCCCACTCTCCTTTAGGATATCTGTGACAATTTATTATCATCGGTTGCATGAAGCGACTATTGGATGGGAGCTGAAATATAACAGCCCAAAAAAGATTAACCAAGCAGCCTTTTACAGCTATGTTACACTTCATACTGATACTGCAATAAGAGTTGAGATTTAATATATTATTTATTTCTACATTTTTGCATATCACACCATTGTATGAGGTGCCCCCAGGGACATAAATCAGAATTAACTTGCATATACACATATTAAATTACACTCTTCCATATAATATACTGAAAACCTCACACAAACACTAGTTAAAAGCTCTCACATAAACTAGTGAAAACATTTACCTCTTATATAATCTACTCAAAAGCTCTCATACAAAGTAGTGAGAACTGTTCATATAAACTGGTGAAAAGCTTTACCTTTCATACACACTACTAGAAAGCTTTCATATACACTATTAAAAAGCTCTCATATACACTACTAGAACGCTCTCATATACACTATTAGAAAGCTCTCATATACACTATTAGAAAGCTCTCATATACACTATTAGAAAGCTCTCATATACACTATTAGAAAGCTCTCATATACACTACTAGAAAGCTCTCATATAGACTATTAGAACACTCTCATGTACACTATTAGAACGCTCTCATATACACTATTAGAAAGCTCTCATATACACTATTAGAAAGCTCTCATATACACTACTAGAAAGCTCTCATATAGACTATTAGAACACTCTCATGTACACTATTAGAACGCTCTCATATACACTATTAGAAAGCTCTCATATACACTACTAGAAAGCTCTCAAATAGACTATTAGAACACTCTCATGTACACTATTAGAACGCTCTCATATACACTATTAGAAAGCTCTCATATACACTACTAGAATGCTCTCATATACACTATTAGAATGCTCTCATATACACTATTAGAAAGCTCTCATATACACTACTAGAAAGCTCTCATATACACTGCTAGAACGCTCTCATATACACTACTAGAACGCTCTCATACACGCTACTAGAAAGCTCTCATACATGCTACTAGAAAGCTCTCATATACACTACTAGAAGGCTCTCATACACGCTACTAGAAAGCTCTCATACACACTACTGAAAAGCTATTAGCGGATTTCAGTTGAAACGGAAGGTGTTTCAGTGAAACAGGAAGGACCGTCATTACACCGGAAGTTGTTTTAAACGGAGGTCATTCTGGCTAGCTTCGTACATTTTGTGCTATCTCCGGCCGAAATTGTATCAAATAAAATTCTTGATTCATGCTCAGCTATCCGCTAAACAACTCACAGAAGCATGGGCATTACTCGACTTTATTTTTTATGTTTTTGCTTCAACAGAGATCCTTTTCCGGTGTTGTGCGAAATTCTGTTCCCGTGTGAAAATCTGTTCCACCTGTGTCGGGAGCGCGCCGCGCATTGCAGCCACATAAGCGGATCTGATCATTTCCCAGGCCTTTCGGATCATTTCTTGGTTAAATAAAAAGTCGTAAAATTATACAAGGTTGAGACATTTAGTTTAATCAGCCGCTGTTGTTCACAAAATTGTAAAATAAAAAAAATAAATGCGGTTTTCTTATGCTGTTTTGTGTTGTTATTTTAAACGCCAAGAGAATCAGTCTCTTTCCAAGTTTTTTCACTTCAGCCTGACAGACATAAAAGTCAAGTCAACAAATACCAAATTTGTATTTATAATTTTTTATTACTGATATAAGATGATGGGAAGTGCCTGATAGCAGTTCCATAATATGGAAACAAATTAATTTAGCTGCAAATCTTAAACTGTGTTTATTCCTCTCTTCATTAACAACAAACCATCTGGATTCGGTGATATTTGAGCAATGTTTGCCTAAATTAAAGGAGGGGGACCATATATTTTAGCTTTCTAATAGTGTGTATGAAAGCTTTCCAGTAGTGTGTTTGAGAGCTTTCTAGTAGCGTGTATGAGAGCGTTCTAGTAGTGTATATGAGAGCCTTCTAGTAGTGTATATGAGAGCGTTCTAATAGTGTATATGAGAGCTTTCTAATAGTGTATATGAGAGCTTTCTAGTAGTGTATATGAGAACGTTCTAATAGTGTATATGAGAGCATTCTAGTAGTGTATATGAGAGCGTTCTAATAGTGTATATGAGAGCGTTCTAATAGTGTATATGAGAGCTTTCTAGTAGTGTATATGAGAGCTTTCTAATAGTGTATATGAGAGCTTTCTAGTAGTGTATATGAGAGCTTTCTAATAGTGTATATGAGAGCTTTCTAATAGTGTATATGAGAGCGTTCTAGTAGTGTATATGAGAGCGTTCTAGTAGTGTATATGAGAGCTTTTTGATAGTGTATATGAAAGCTTTCTAGTAGTGTGTATGAAAGGTAAAGCTTTTCACCAGTTTATATGACAGTTCTCACTACTTTGTATGAGAGCTTTTGAGTATATTATATAAGAGGTAAATGTTTTCACTAGTTTATGTGAGAGCTTTTTACTAGTGTTTGTGTGAGGTTTTCAGTATATTATATGGAAGAGTGTAATTTAATATGTGTATATGCAAGTTAATTCTGATTTATGTCCCTGGGGGCACCTCATACCATTGTCTAGTAGTGTGTACTATTTCATAGCTTTTTTATTCTATCTAAAGCTAGTCTCTGCAGGACTTTTTAAGAAACAAATTAAAAATGTTAATATCATTTATGGTATAAGTCCTCTTTTCTGCTGTTAGGAGATCTAAAACAAATAACTGTCCATTCATCCATTTTTCATCACGCTTATCCCAAGCGGGGTCATGAGGGATGCTGGTGCCTATCTCCAGTTGTCTATGGGTGAGAGATGGGGTAAACCCTGGACAGGTCGCCAGTCCATCACAGGGCAACACAGAGACAAACAACGATTCATGCACACAATCACACCTAAGGAGAAATTAGAGAAGCCAATTAACCTAACAGTCATGTTTTTGAACTGTGGGAGGAAGCCGGAGTACCCGGGGGAACCCATGCATGCTCAGGGAGACATGCAACCTCCATGCAGAAAGACCCCGGGCTGGGATTTGAAACCAGAACCTTCTTGCTGCAAGGCAGAAGTGCTACCCACTGCACCACTGAAGTATTCTAATTTCTCTTCTGCTTTGCCATTAGCTGGAGAGAAAATATTAAATTAGAGATGAAAATTAAAGACAGAGGTCAATGATAAGAGAAGAGGATTGTGAAGTTAAAATTTCTAGTGTACGTCATTTTTAGAGGGAGATTCAGAAAGCACAGTCAACAAAAGTTTGCAGAGAATATCTGATAATATATATTTGTCAGTTTTCCTTATTTTTTCTTTCTCTATCTCGCACTATTAACTGGAATCTCTACGAAATATAAATTCCATCAATGAAACAAGTTTTAATACAGAATAGAGATGTAAAAGCATTTATCTTTTCTGTTTTCCAAGCCTTAACCTATATATATATATAAAACCATACTTTTATTTTACAGACCTTCAGGTATGACGCTGCCAGCTCCCTATTATCGTCCAGAGGAGGATGACGAGCGACCCTTCATCTGCTCCCTGGGTTCTGATAATGGCATCATGTCATGCACTGATGTGCCAGCAAGGCGGGAAGGAGGACGCATTTGTTGTCTTGATAAGGAAGACGCTTTGCACCGACAGTCTTTGGGCCTAAGCCCTGAGCCACTGTCTAATGGCAGTGGGGCTGGGGAAGCTCTGGGTCTGTGCATCAATTGGAACCAATATTATACCAGGTGCCATACTGGAAGCAATAACCCCCACAAAGGAGCAATCAACTTTGACAACATCGTCTATGCCTGGATAGTAATTTTTCAGGTATGTCCCTTTTTCAAAAAAGATCCATCAGATCAACTAAATTCAGTGAAAAAAAATAATAAATATGCATGTATATATATATATATATATATATATATATATATATATATATATATATATATATATATATATATATATATATATATATATTATATATATATATATTATATATATATATAATATATATATATATATAGTGTGTGTACGTGTGTGATTGTGCAGGTGTGGGAGAGTTTATTGGGAATATAGGTGTGTGTGATTCTGTGCTTATGTAACTGTTATAAAAAATTTCACTCTCTTAAGATGTCTCTGTCTATTTTAAAGGTGATAACTTTGGAGGGCTGGGTTGAGATCATGTATTATGTGATGGACGCACACTCCTTTTACAACTTCATCTACTTCATCCTACTCATCATTGTAAGTAACACTAGTAAAGACTTGTACTATGTTTGCTTAAAGGGCTTAACGTGTGAGTTAAATGAAATGTTGCTTGGAGAAACCTGGAAATGAAGCATCCTTTCAAAGGGCTTGCAGCAGTGTTCGCTGCGATGAACCACACCGCCAAGTAAATCGTTTTTTTTCTGCACAGATCTGGCTTTACCTTGCCACAACAAACCTTACTTTGTAATAATTGGAAATATGATACGTATTTTTTATTTTTGGAAATTAAAGAAAGGAAAAAATGTGTGAGACAGTGTGAGACTGAACATGTAAGAAATATATGTTCTCTTGTTTCATGTCGGACAATGGACAAATGGATCTTTTTAAAAGAAAAATGTTTATGTTGAATAGAAATCAGAAGCAAAACCTTCTTTTAAATTTAGCTCATCCCATTTTGCCACCATTTTGCCATTTTTTATTATTCATTTTTCAAAAAAAAAAAACTTAAACAACCGAAAGATTCACTAATCAGGAGGAATTTTATTTTATATCAGTGTGTATCTAAATTGAATTTTATGTTCTGTATTGAAATAGAAATAGAAATGCACAACCCTGCAGGAGATCGTCAGTGCTGCTGCTGCTCTTCTGACAGCATTGCTGAATTATTTTATTTCATTTACAAATATTTAGATTACCTTTAAAGAAATGGAAAGGGTTTGCATGTAATTTATTATATGTAGGTTATTTCTATTGTTCTCTGCTTTTATGATGCTAGTTATTCTTAATGTCTTTCTCCTAACTGACAATATTTTTACAATTAGATGCTTGTATTGCTTTGTGGAAAGCCTAGTGTTTCAAGCTAGGAAAATTGTTGGAAAAAATCAGGGTCTCATGTAAAGATTTTGTGGAATTTATTTGTGCAAAAAATGTTTCATATTTATGATACCATGCAACCGCATGTAAACAAGAAAATTTCCATTTTAAATCACACCGGGTTGCACAAGCTTACCTCTAAGGCTCCACCTCATGTTCTCCCCTCAACATTCCCACATTTAACCATGCATGGTCCATGCAAAGTATTGTATTGCAAGCCCACTGATCAATGTTATTTCATGGTTACCAATGGCAGCTATGGGCAAGAGAGAAAAAAATAGCGTAGTTTAACCAATAAATTTTTTTTGGTTAGTGAGTTAAATGCTTTTGGTACCCACAATAGTGTTGTTACAATGAAGGGAAGTGTTATAAATGGAAACAGAGTCTAATGGGTAGACTAATTGTATTAACAATAACATCACGGTGGCAGGCATAGTTACCTCTCATTTCCACCGGAAGTGTGGAACAGTCAGCTGATCGCAGAAATTCTTGCTTCTGAAACTTCTGTGAAATCAAACTCTCCACTTAGGAAGCAACACTGGTTGACAATCAATTTCACATGCTGTTGTGCAAATGGAATAGACAGCAGGTGGTAATTATTGACAGTTAGTAAGACACACTCGATAGAGGAGTGGTTCTGCATGTGGGAACCACAGACCACTTCTCAGTACCTATGCTTTCTGGCTGATGTTTTGGTCCAAAGTGGCCTGAATGTGAGGGAGACCTGGACATAGCCTTTAGGAGCAGCATTGACGCAGGGGGCCCTTGATAAAGCTCAGAGGAGCATCTAGAAATTAAGTTGATTCTCAATTTTAAGAATGTGGGGCAGAGATGAGCCCTACTTTATCCCCTTGTCTAAAAACTTGGTAAAATCGAGTCCACCATCACCACCTTTTGTTACGCTGGTTCCTAATCCATTGAACATCAGGGAATCAGGACAAAAGTGTCAAAGTGAGCCGCACAACGCTGGGGAGTATGATGCAGGCAGCACATGCAAGACAGGTGATCATGGAGATGATAGCGATAATGAAGGCGAGCATGGTAAGGATGATGGCAACTATAATGTAGATGTAGATTACTAACAGGAGGTGCAGATGATGACGATGATGTAGATGACTGCCCATTAGTAGCAGGCTCAGGTGTCTTGTCAAATCTGCAAAATGAAAAAGCTCTAAAGCATCCAAATGTATGTGAAAGCAGAAACCACAAAATCTGTAAAAGTATTTTGTAGCAAATCTGGTTTACTGTCATTATTTGTGGAATATTTCTGAGATCACACAATACATACTATAGCTGTGCATACTGGTGTGTGTTTGTGTGCGCCTGCTTCCATGCATGCATAATGCAGCAATGATCTAAACGTGTGATATCCGACTGCCCCCCTTGATTATGCATAAAGCTGTCCACTGATCAGAATCACAGAATAGACACTCGCACAGATGCAAGCCTGGAAGGGAAATCAAAGCCTCACACACCTGCAGACCTGCTTTGACCCACAGACCACAGATGGGTGTCTCTCCTCCTTTCTTTCCACCTCCCAACTACATTTCCTCTTCGTGTTTTTCACTCCGTAAGATATCTCTCATTTGCCCAGACCTTCACCTTGCATTAAATCTTTGATCATTGCAGATCAAGGTCTAAATGTAGAAGGTGATTAGTTTTGGATTTTGTATTTGTGCATCTTTTTTTGAACATGCCTGTTCCCAAAGATTTGGCCTTTAAAATGTGTATTTTTCTCAAAAAAACAGAGACCAAGAAACTATTTAGAGTTATAAGAAAAATATTGAGTTTTACGCCTTGTCCAGCAGCCTGATTTTAAGGTTTGTCAGCATTAGGAAGTATTGATATAATCATTGTTCTGAACCAGTAAGGGCCACTTACAGCACTGCTGAATGATTTCCATTACTACCTCTGGAAAGTGCCAACTCTCCTGTTTTTTAATCAGTTTCTTTGTCTAACAAGTACGCTGTAAAATATATTTTTCAAATTTTTTTCACATTTCTGCACCAAACTCAATGGGCCTGATTTAATACTAAGGTTTAAAAGAAAAATAAATTGTTAGCCCAAGCAAAACTGTTCTACTAACTAGGTGCACCAAGGATGGCGTCTGTAAAATGAGAGGAAATCAATTAGGCATAATTTTATTCATGAATATGCAAGCCTACATTAGCTTTTTCCCATAACTCAAAAAGCTTACTGTTGGATTAAGTGGCATCTCTAAATTGCCCTTTGGTGTTTTTGTGATTCCCTATGATCTGTCCAGGTTGTATCATGTCCATTCCCGCCTAGGCTGCTGGAGATAGTCAACAGCCCTCTGTGACCCCATCAAGAGGATTGATGGAAATTTAGCTTTTTTCTATAAATCCAGATCCTATTGCCACTGTTCACACATCTGTGGTGCTGGAGCCATCCAAACTTGTTTTTCCCTTTCTTTTTATAAACTGAATACTGTGACTTTTAATGAAAGAAAAAAAGAATAATACAAAAATCTTAACAATATTGTACATGGATAGTATCGGTAGAAAGTATTGTAGCAGTATTCCTCAAGCCAGAAGTTACTCTGCCTAGTTGGTGATTCCAAGTAATCTTAAAGGCAATAAAGTCTTGATTATTATTTTTTTTAAAGTTACTTAAGTTTATTCTCTATCTGTGTCTCCTACACATAGCAATAATTTCCGGCATGTGTTTGCAGTGCTTTTGCAAATTTTAGTGGCCTTTTGGATACAAAAATATAAATCAACTCTGCTCTTTAAAATTATTCACGGTAACAGCCTGTAGAACACAAAGTCTTCATTTAGGTATGGCAGTCCGCACCACTTTAACACCTAAAATTAATTGTGCATTGTATAGTGTATAGCTAGATTACCCACAACAGGCTCGATAATTTGACATGCAATTTTGTGTAGCAGAGAAATAAAAAATAATACATTTTTATCTGGTTATTATTCTTTATAGATACAATTATAGAAGGGTGGCATAGATTTGGATTTAGACAAATCATTTGCAACCATTTAAGTATCAGAGCTTATAGTAACAAGTGTATATTTATCCTTGGGGAAAATATAATTCCTTACATTCTTATGAATATATACATTCTTAGTGTAGACACTAAGCTTTAATTGTTTTTTTTTTTTAAGTTTTGTTATTGGTATTCCTAAATAACTATTACTTTCTATTCCCCTTTTCATACAGATTGGTTCATTCTTCATGATCAACCTGTGCCTGGTGGTCATTGCCACCCAGTTTTCAGAGACTAAACAGCGAGAGCACCAGCTTATGCAGGAGCAAAGGGCACAGTGCCTGTCCTCTTCCACCTTAGCTAGCATGGCTGAGCCAGGGGACTGCTACGAAGAGATCTTTCAGCTGGTCTGCCACGTACTTCGCAAGGCCAAGAGGAGGTCAACAGCACTCTACTACACTCTGAGAGGCAAGCCCGCTCCAGCCAGTGCAGGCAGGGGTAACAGACGAGGTGGAGGGAATGTAAATGGAGATCGACATCATTCAGGGCACCATAGATGTAAGTAAGAGTGAAATTACTAAAGGGACTATTTTTATGGCATGGAAAACACATGTTATAAAGACTACATAGCTGTTCAATGCATAAGACTAGATAGCATACACTATACTTTTGTTTTTGTATCCCTACAGCCCTCAAATGTCCACACCACAGCAAGTCAAACCATGACTCCCAGGCCCAAGCTAATTCTATAAGCCTTACCGTCCAGAACCCTGAGGAGTGCCCCATCTGTACAAAAGAAGGTGCAACTACTACAGGACATTTGGAGAATGGGGAAGAAAACGAAGAGGATGCTGTAAAGGAAACAGACAAGGATAATCACTTAAAGGAGAAGAAAGAGGAAGAGATTGGGCGAAGGAGGACATGTTTTGGAAAATGCAGGGATCTTTGGAAAGATATGAGACGGAAACTTTGGGGTATTGTGGAGAGCAAGTATTTTAGCAGGGGCATCATGATCGCAATTCTTATAAACACTATAAGCATGGGCATTGAGCACCACAACCAGGTAAGAAAATCAACCTTACTATGGCGTGTTCATGTTAAAGTTTTGGAATAACTAGACTGTAACTAAAATAGACTGTCGCTTGAAATGTGGAGTGGTTGTATTGTAATCGCAAGGTTATGGGTTTGACTCCAGATTACCCCTGTTAAATGTGGTTACATGTCAGAAAGCAAGGCATCTAACCCCAGGTTGATGATTATATCAGTGTAGCAGTTTATCTTGCAGATAATCAATTAAGTGAAAGTGGTGATAGTGTAGAGGGATTTATTTGTGAGTAGATAGTAGTGATATATAAATGTAGCTTAATTAGACATTAAAGTTGTAGGAAAGACATATTTAAATTTCAAATCATTCTGGTTTAAACATGTATATAAATGTACTCTTTATCAGACCATATTGTCCAAAGAGTTAGAAAATTTCTATAAAAAAAAAAGAAATCCTGTCTTAAAATCTGTGTTTTTTTTCTGTCTTATTTTATGCAGGCTAGTTAGTTATACGTCAGCTTGTACACCTAAATTCGGCCAATCATATATCAGCGGTCATCTGTCAATCATATTTTTTTAGTCATAGCATCTTGATTCATATGTCGCAGCAAATATAAGGGTTGAAATAAGAAAAAATAGAATCGTTTACTCGACCATTGAGTTACATCCCAGTCTTCACGGGGATGGATGTCTGTATCTTCAAGTGCTACTTGGTCCCAATGTAATTTTCCATTGGGAACCTTCTAGCACTAAGTTGCTAAATGGTTAGCAAGATGTTTCCGAGACACCGGCCACAACCAGACTTTCTTGCCAACCTTCCAAGAACAATCCCGCTCCCTTGATAATCAACAAATCATATTCGCTTTATTCACTTGTGTAAAGTCATTCACCACTAGAGAACTGAAACCGTTGGAACAGCCGATTTCCTACGACTTTAAATTCATATTGTTTGGGTATTCTTTATTATTTGACTATTACTTAACTAGGAATTCGTCCTTGTGACTATAACATGAAGTTGTTCAAATACATTTACCTGCACAAATACTTCCCATTTGCTAAATGTTTTAAGGCAAACTTGAAATTTAAAGAAATATTTAAATTACTTTTTTTTGAGCTGCATTAGTTAAGTTATATATTTTGTAGTGTCCTTCTAGAAGCTTCCTCAAGCGACAGAGTAGTGCAGTTTTCTCAGATCCTCTAACCTATAGTAGTATCCAACCAGTATCTGTCACACTTATCCCAAGTGGGGTCACTAGGGGGGGTCACTAGGGTTGCTGGTGCCGATCTCGAGCTGTCTGGTAAGAGGCGGGGTACACACTGGACAGGTCGCCAGTCCATCGCAGGGCAATGCTGAGACAAACAGGACACACAACCATTCATGCACACACTTACACCTAAGGAGAATTTAGAGAAGCCAGTTGAATTAAATCAGTCTCAAAAGCAGGTAAAACCTTCTTAATAAAACCTGTGGTTAAAACATTGAAAGACCAGGTAGTGGAGCTTAACTGATGAACATTTTCTTCTAAACTTTTGCTGTTTATTTGGCCGAATTGTGACATTTTAACAGAGTTTCTTATAACTCCTGTCAGCATTAGTAAAGGAGTTGATGTACATGTACCGACTGTTTTTCTAATACCTTATAGTTTCCCTGTAAAGAACTTTGCAGGCCTTTTAAAATTGTAGGTTATTGACCACAGAGAGAGGAGGGCTTGTTAACCTGTCAACTGAGGCAAATAAGGTGTGAGCATTGTTAATGTTTTTATTGATAATCTCAGAGAATAAAGATGCTCTTGGATCTTTTAGTTGTGAATGGTATTTGTGAAGTTTATAGATTTCAGATTTCTGTATTTTGTAACTTCTAGGAGTCCATTCTCTTGCCACCTTCGTTTGGCTTCAATACTCCCTCTTTTCTTTTCTCAATGCTAAAACTTTTCTCCTTGGAGATTTCATATTCCTGGAGACAACTTTCACTTTAACTTGAGCAATGGATTCAATGATGTATGCAACTTTAGAGAGAAAAAGATCAACCAGCTCATCTACTGAGTTACAGGGTAAAGTGGAAGCAGGAGGATAAGCTTGTGTAAGGTTTTTGACCATACTGTTGGTTGAGCTTTTACCTTATTATTTGTGAATTCACAATCTTCCGAAAATTCATCTTGCCAGAAGCCAGTAGATGCATTGGCCTCAAATACAGATATGTTTCAAACCAATGAATAGCAGTGATGTGTATGATGCTAACAAAAGAAATACATCCACCATTTTATATCCACCATTTTATATGTCTACAATAGCCGGTGGATGTATTGTAGACATGTAGCTCCATCTGCTTTAGCTGGAATATCCTCTATTTCGTTTTTGGAAAAGTGAGCAATAGAATATAATCTGTGCCTTTGTGAATGGGAAATATGTTTGCTTGTTGAGTGTTTTAGAGTGATTTATCACTTAACTCCGCTAGTTGAAAAACAAATCTGAAATGTGATACATTATAATGATTGGCTAAAAGCTCAATATGAGAGGCAGGTGCCGCTTAGTGATATACCCAGTCAGCTTGAAGAATTGTACTTAATGTCCTTCCTTTTGCAAACACTTTCCACATGAGCCTTTCTAGATGGATACTCTGTAGAATTAAATTGAACTGCATGCAGGGGCGGGGCTTGTGAAAAGGCAAGCCAGGCAGTTGCTTGGAGCCCCGGCCTTTAGGGGGCCCCCAATGGCTGACAAATTGTACTTCACAGCAACGACAAGACTGGGGATTTACTTTACAATGAAATGACACCGTAGTCAAAAAAACCCTTGTTGAGCCCCCACCCCATGCCTTCAGCCTTCATCTGACGCTGCTGGCGCGACTCTGCAAAAGGTGAACTTTTATGGTAAAGCTTCCCAACCTTCCATGAGAGAGTCATGAAGAGTCATGAGTTATCCCAGTGGGGCAGAAAAAAACAGACAGAGAAAAGAAAAAGAGGAAAAACGAAAGAAAGACAGTGGTAAGAGCATTTTACCTACTGACTTACTGTATTGTCACAGACTCCAAAGGGACATACAGTAGCTAACAATTAATCATGATGAATGCTGCTTAACAAGAAACATCAATATTAGCAGCTAACCTGCTAATATTGAGCCTAATTTTTAATTATTTATTTAATTTAGTAGAATTTATCTCCACTGCATGTGATAAGGCTATTACATTTTTTATATGGCTTCCTACATTGTTTAATTATTTACTAGATTTTACTTTTTATATTTGAAGTTTAACAATTTACAGTGCACTTTTGTAATAAACTAAAGTTCATATTTTATATATTTTGTTGGGGTCAGATTATTTACAATGATTATTGATAGGCCTGGGCTGTCATGGACTTCTGTTGGACCTCACTTTGAGAACCACTAATCTATTCTAGTCTATTTTTTTTCAGTACACATCTTAAATGCTCTAGTTGTGCATTTATTTCTCTCAAAACTTTTTTTTTTTCTTTTGCGTGCAGAGGTGGGGTGGAGGCCCGAGAAATGTCTTGCTTGGAGCCCCATTAAACCCTAGCAACGCCACTGACTGCATGTATCAATCTGGCTTCTGCCAGGTTTTCAATTTGGATAGTGTACTACTGTTTGTCCTTTTAGCTGTGTTCTTTCTGCCACGTATTAAAACGGAGATTTTAAAACTCTTCCTTTATGGGCCCCAGCTTTTCCTGGAGAGGATAATTTCTGATAACCAAAAGAAGCCAAAGTTTAATAAAGAAAAGCAATTTGAAGTTCCTGATTGTGAAAGTCACCAGCTTTCTCTGCATGTGAAGGAGACAGAGTCAGAGCTCTACAGTTTTTAGGTAGTGCTGCAAAAAAAAGAAATAGAGGAGTTGGCAGAAGGACATGAGAAGAGGCTTGTGATGGGGCTGTGGAGGGCTTAATGAAACCCAGTTGGAGAGGAGTTGGGTGTTCTGTGGGACTTGCAAAGTAGCCTGTATGAATCCAAGGGAAGTTATAATGCTCCAAAGCATTGACAAATCTGATCTCTTTGCCATTGCCTTATCTGCCATTATGGTCGTTCATACCTTTTGTTCATTGCGTTGTGGTTCCTGTTTCAAGACCTCAGCAGGGTGACATTTATCATCAGGGAAATCATTTTCACATACACATCATATTCCTTGTTCATGAAATACAAAAGTTGGAAGCGGAAAGTTTTGCACCTCACCTGTTTAGGTGAAATCGCTCCATCTTAAAGAGGTTTCTTTTTTCCTATAAAATATTAAAGCCGACTGATCTCCTGCTAAAAGAGTTCCTACAAGTCCACTATCAATCCATCTTATTCCATCAGGGTTGCGGTGGGGTCAGTGCCTATCTCGGCAGAACCTTTTGGCTGAAAGACAACAGTGCTACAAACTGTGTCACAATGCAGCCCCAAATATTTCAAATGTACACTTTGCAATATAATTCAGTCTTCCAATGTTTAGGACAAGGATCTTCGAGGTTGGATGTAATTCTGTGACATGTGCCATCCTTTTTGAGATTTCAGACACCATGCTACAGCCAACATTCACCATTTATTTGTTAATTAAAAACAGTAGTTTGAAAAGCAATAAGTAAATGTTGCTGCTGCTGCACAGGCATCTCTGTGGAAATGTTGTGGAAGCCCTCGCAATGACGTCAAAGTCAGAAAAAAATTACAATTTTTGTTCAGACCCTAGATTTTGTAAAACTACTGGATATGTATTGGAAGTTCCACAAATGGAAATGGGTTAAACCAGATTTTTTTAGCACTGTATAAGATCAAAATTTGGCTTTTGAGACTGCTGTTAAGAAGTCAACTTTGCAAATTGGTAAAAATAACAGATAGAATTAGCATTTGCCTGTATTGAGAATGTAGCCTTAGATGCATCTCTGCTTTACACACCTGACTCCAGTATGACCTTCCTAGAAGAGCTAGTGAGGCAGTTAAGCCATTTACATACGGCAAGGGATGTATCTAAAAGTTGCAGGATTTGGACCTTTGAGGATTTGAGTTTTAGACCACTGCTCCAATGTAACCTTTTCCAGTAAGTGTTTAGGTATTGGATAAGTCAGTGTCCCTCTTTTTAAAAGAGTATTTTTGTTTCTCTTAGACTTTTTGTTCTCTTTTAGAAGTATTTCCCAAAAATTAATTCCGTTCATTGCTGGAAATTTAGGTTTTCACCTAGATAGTCTAGAAAATACCCTAAGTTGTTTTTTTCAGTTTTTCTCTGAAAGTCATATAATTTATGCATATATATTTACATATACTGTACAATGCACTTATTACCACTTCTTTTATTTTTGGTATATTCTAAGTATTGTATTTATTTGTTCACTGACTGGAAAAGCTCTGAGCCAGCAAATATAGTGATTGTTTTGGAACATTGCATTCAATTATTTAGATTGGCACACAGCACTACGGTGTCAACAGAGTGAGTTGGTGTGATCATTTCTCACTTCCCTCTCCCTCCAGTGATTCACAGAAAGAAATACTGCAACAGATGAGATTTCCACAGATGAATGTAGGCGTAGATCATCAGTGCCACACAGTTTCTTGACAGAGGTATAAACATTTAGCCCCACAGCAGGCAAAACATAGCCGTCTCTTTAACATAGGTCCAGTCTCTTTAGAAGCAAACAAAGTAGGTGTCAGTGAGCAAGAGTGGAAAAAGCCTGCTAATAACATGGTCATGCAAACACACTTTTTTTGTCCAGTTTGTGTGAGCCCAAACAAAAATCTTTTTTTGTGTTTCTCTAAATGCATTAACTGAAAACATCCATGCAAAGACTCACAAGCTGTTATGTAAGACAGTTTGATTCCTTTTCGTACCCCTCTCCCATTCAGGCTATTATTCTTCACTGCCTTAGTTCCTATTATTGTTTCCTCCTCACTCATTCCCTCCAATAAGACCATTCTTTTAGCTTATCCTTCACACTTTTTCTATGATCACCCCCCCACCCCCCGTCTGCCTTCCTACAGTTGTTCCTCTCTTACCCCAAGTGTCTAATCTATGACTTTTTTGTTACCTCCTTTGGTTTCATCCTCTGCCTTTCCACTTCCCCTGTCATCCACCCACTCACTCTATGACAGTGTGCAGAGTATTTGCTTTCTTTTTTTTCTCTCATCTCTGAAGACTCTAAAAATAAATGAGAGGGGATAGTGTTGGGGGATCATTAAACACATTGTTCTGTTATGTATTTATTTTGTTATATTTTATCTATTTTGTAGGCAAGTTGAACTGCCCCTTGCATGGTATTTCGTCTTTTTTTTTTTATTAAATCAAAGCACAAACAAATTTCACCACAGTGGGACAATGAAGGATATTTGTAATATCAACATAAACAAGTGATACCTGCAGTACTTTAGATGTATTGATACTTTCTTTTATGATGTCTTTGATAAGTTGTCCATCCCGCCTTGAAGTAACTTTGGACTGGTTGGCCACTAGGGCTGGGTATTTTTGCTAAAAGTCCTGAATCGATTCGATTTTGATTCATACAGTTCTAAATCGATTAAATTTGATTCAATCTGTTTTTGCAATAATGAAAGTGGTTCAACTGCGTTTCAAAATACTCATGTATTTTATTTTTTCCTGTCATATTAAACTCAAAGTGCAAACTTGTAAATCAGACAGTTTAAACTTGGCATGTGAACAAAACTGTCTCAAAAGTGTAAACTTGTTTCTGAAAAGTGAAAAAGTGAAGCCTCACTCGAGCAAGCAGAGGTGACACAGCGGCGACACAGCAGACATGCATGAGCTGCATTATCTTCACTGCACAAACCATATTTGCAGCGTTTTCTGTAACAATTACAGGGTGTTTGCTGGTCAGTCCCCTTTTGTTAATGTCTTCAGTCAACCTATTGGCTACATTTGCAGCTGTCTGGCTTGAAGTAATCTTGAGTGCATCTTTCCTGCTCATTTGAATGTGAACGTCACGTGCGTCACAATAAAACTAATTGATCTCATTCTCTAGACATTGAGTTTGCAAAAATGTAAAGGAATCGATTCAAAATCAATTTTTTTACCCAGCCCTATTGCCCACTCTATGAACAGTTTACCACTGTCCATTCTTTTCTTTTTTGTAAATAGTGGCTCATTGTTGTTGTTATTAAAATTTCGCTGCTAATTTCTCGACCAAAATCTATAACATCTCAAATAAATTCAGAATGATGAATCTTGTGGACCCTGTTGGACAGGTACAGATGATGATCATACAGTGGAGCAGAATGGGAGAGTTGTACTTTGTGAGTTGGCAAAGTAAGAGCAGCATGTATTTTTTTGCTGCAAAGAAGCATTCAGCAAATGCATGCAGCTGATATATTTAATCTAAGGGAAATGTTTGTTAGTTACATTAATGTCAAATTTCTAGTTAGGACCTGATCTTAAAAAAAAATCCAAATAATGAATGTTATTAGCTACGGCAAACAATGCGATAAGTGGGCATGTGATGCACACATAATGTGAATGCAATTAATAAAACACGTTTTGGTTCCACCCCAATTAAATAAGGATTTAGTATTTATGCTTTTTGTCTAGAATATTACTAGCTTAATCAGTAAATCTTGTAAGACTGGCTATTTTTTTAAGTCAAGAATTTAGTTGTTGTCACGTAAGGCATCACCGTTCGGTCTTAGGAACCTGTCAAATAGCAAGAGTAGGAGAAATGATTTTTGAGGAAAAATGTTTGGAACAGAAAATAATACCTGTGATAAAGGAATAAGGCTATGTTAAACAGGGTAAGACAGCAGTAGACTGAGTTAAATAATAAAAAGTAATAAAACAAGAAGAAGATGATCTTGAAGCTGATGACTGGCTTAATTACTAATTCCATTCACCTGTGTAACTCTGCCCATTATCCAATCACTGCTCATGTGGTTTACCTGCTCCTGCCTCTATTAAAGGCGCTTGCTCCCAGTCATCTGGGCCACATTACTCTTATTCTTGCTAACCAGTGGTGAGAGTGTTTTCAGAGTTTCTTGGTGTTTCTGATTTGATGATCCTGACCTGTTCTGCCTCTCAACCACTGAGCATTCCTGTGTACTGTCTGATCGCAGTGGTGAGAGTGTTTTTTAGCATTACCTTAGTGTTTCTGAATACCTGATCCTGACCTGTTCACTCTCTCAACCACTGAGCCTGCCTGTTCATGTCTAATCTTTTGCCTGACCTGGCTTCAAACTCCTGGACCTCTGAGCCTGCCTGTTCCTGTTCTGATCTATTTGTCTGGCCTGGCTTGGGACTCCTGCATGTTCTACAGGGCTGCAGCATCTGGGACATTCTGGGCGGCAACCACTATATCTTGTTGACAGCCCACCGGCTGGATCCTACCTCATTCTCTGGGCATGGACTGAACTTAAAAACTAGAGGTTCCAGCCTTGGCTGCCCTAACCACTTCTATACAGTGTTTATTATTTTAAGTAAACACTTTTGAAGTAATCCCACTGGCATTAAATACTGGACCCTCTGTTCTGTGCTCTGACAGGAGACTATAAAAAAGAGTTGGACAAAAACCTGAGCAGGGTGGGATGATGGCATTGTATCTGAGTTAAACATTGATGTCAAGTCATAACAGTAATATGGATAGCAACAAATCTCTCATCTTGTGTTGAGGCATGATAAGTGGGGAGGATTCTGGATTAATGACATGGTGTTATTGTAATGGATCAACATGTAGATGTTCCTCCAACACTGGGTAATTAATGATAAATAAGTACTTATTTTTCCTCTGTAGCAAACAGTTTTCCATGCAGCCTTTTTGTTGTCATGTTGTCTTGTTACCTTTTCTCCTAACCCATCTAGTCATCACCTGCACCATCCTTTCCTCTCCTCAACTCCTTCTTCTTAATTCACTCCATTCCTTTCCTGTTCTCTCTCTACTGATCGACAGGGTAATATCGATTGGAAGAGAGATGGGTCAGCTTGATAATGAGACTCTGAAAAAAAGAAAGTGAGCAAAAAGGATAGAAGAACTAGGGGAATGGAGATAGATCGGTGGCAAAAGCGGATTAGAGCCAGGGAGGGCTCAGAATGTGTGTTTCTCTGACATGGTTTGCTAACTTTGGCAAGGCTCTGCTGCCTTTTTTCCTCTGCTGGCTTTGAAACGGAAAATTTGCATGGGGTATTAGTGAAAGCATCTGATCCATATTGTGCAAACACAGTCATATTCACAATTCGCTGGCATAAAGTGTGTTTTGTCACACACAAATGGAAGCAAACCCTAAGTGACTGTATTATGTATATCGGCTTTGCTACTTATGCAGTGCTGTTTTCATGCAGTGTACTGTAAAAGTATTTTGGATTTACAGTGAAATACTTACGGTATACAACGTAACACAAGTTACATTAATGAAAAATGATACAAGCTTCCAAGGTAAAGAAAAATAGGTTGTTCTGGTTATGTGTTCAGGCTCCCTTAATCACTTCTGTAAATAACAACCATTTGCAATAATTCCAACTTTGTCTTTTTGAGAAATTTTTCCATCAGCTTTAGATTTAGACAATAAAGATTAATTCAAAATGTGACTAGAAAAGTGATTACAGTTAGTTCCCTTGAAAGTTTTTCCAACCACCTTTTACCACAGTTGCAGTTATTTATTTTTGGCTTGGAAAAATTGTGGACTGCAAATTCATGACCCGCTACGGCTTGTTTATTTGAATGAATATCTGACAAGGACTGGGTTATTCTAAGGCATATACTGTAAGACATGCTTTAAATGTCAATGTTGCTTGGGCAATATGTCTGGGATTGTTTTACTAATGGAAGGGGCACCAATGCCTCAAACCAGCGTTGGACTCTTTAACATATTTTATTAAGGGATTGCTCAATATTTAGCTCCACCCATCTTTTGATTAAAGCAGCAGGATACCTCAGGACTTTGCTTGAATACTTTTATTCTTGCCCCTTAATTAAGGCTAGTTCTCTTTTCTCTTGTTAATTAAACATTGCTAACACACTCTCTTCAATGAGCGGTAGATACAGTATCTTCAACTGCTCCAGAGTTACACTGAGCAAAGTGATTGTTGCTCTGATTATTAATTTCTTTACTGAGCCTGCTGGATGGTTATGTCTTTGTAGGTATGGAGTTTTGTCGTACTCTTTTTATTCTCTGTGGGTTGATTTAAAAGTGATGAGTGAGATTTTCTAAACTCTGGATATAGTTTTATAACCTAACTCTGCTTTGAACTTCAAATTGACCCTTCTGCCATGTTATTTTTATCTAAATGTTCACTGATATTCTATCAGCTGTTTTTAATTTACATTTCCACTACTGAAATACATTGAACTTTGTGGGTGTAATATTTAAAAAGGGCAATGGGTATGGGAATGGGCGTTTTATAAAGCAACATAGCTAATATTTTATTCTGTTTAAATTGTCTTTAAATAAGTCAGTCAGTCCATCTCCCTGACACTCTGTTTTTTATCTGTCTTTTTATGTTTTGTGTCCCTGCACTGACACCCCCTTCACCAAGCCCGAGGAGCTGACCAATGTACTAGAAATCTGTAACATTGTCTTCACCAGCATGTTTACCTTGGAGATGATTCTAAAACTCACAGCTTTTGGCTTCTTTGAGTACTTGAGGAACCCATACAACATCTTTGATGGCATCATTGTTATCATCAGGTCTGTAATCTATTGAATTATAGAAAATTATTGACTAAGCAAGTAAAGAATGTACGGTATATTTTGCACTTCTCACGAGTGTGCAAAAGGATGCACCCTGATCGGAAAAGTACATGTTTGCTTTTTCAGTTCTGACAGTAAATCTAAGGGAACAAATATATGATTTCAAAATATATATATATTTGTAATTGTAAGTTATATAATCAGATCACAGCAGTAATAATTTTAACTCCTGTAGCCCTGTTGTACTGATTTCTTCAAATCTTCCTATTCTCTCTAACTGTGCATGATTTCTACAACAAACCCCCAGTGTGTGTGAGATCATTGGCCAGGCAGATGGTGGTCTGTCAGTGCTGAGGACGTTCAGGCTGCTGAGGGTCATTAAGCTGGTCAGGTTCATGCCTGCACTGAGGCGACAGCTTGTGGTCCTAATGAAGACTATGGACAACGTTGCAACCTTCTGTATGCTGCTTATGCTCTTCATCTTCATATTCAGGTAATGCCATTATTTTCATTTTGGAACTATGGAAAAATGGAAATAGGATTTTCAACCCTGCAAAAACAGCAAAAATAATTATAAATGCATGTATCTAATAATTCTATATTGATATATATCTTTAAACTTTTGACAGGCACTTCATATGTATTATTCGTTAAACATTCAGGATTTACAAAATTCTTTTAAGTTGGTTAGCCACCCAACATGGACCAATGTTTTGAGCATATTTCACAAACTTTAAAAAGGGAGATTTCAAGCCTTTCCAAAAGCATAATGTTAATTGTCAATCCCTTGCAAACTAATTGGGACTGTTAAAGTATCGACCATATAGCCATGGATTTAAATTACAGTTCAAGAATCTGGAGTTGGTCTGTTATTATATTCCACCCCATGTTAAAGGGGAGTGCTGTTTTTTTTTTACACTGGGCCCTTGATTTTACGTTATTTCATCATGTTGTACTCACGCAGAGTTTTGTGTCATTTGGAGCAGTTCTGAAATATTCCGTTATCGGTTATATCCAAGTAACATCTCCCTATGATGTCATACACACTCCGCTTTGTTTTTAAAACATATAAATATAATAAATGATGTAATAGAACATGATGTAAAAACGTAAAATCAAGGGCCCAATGTAAAAAAAACAGCATTCCCCTTTAAGCAACTCAACAATAGTTTCTTGTCCTTGTCTTGCCAAATAGTTTAATATGTATGTGATGCCATTTTGACAGCTGCATCTTTAACCTTTTTGATTTAAAAAAAAATCTTTTTTGTCAAACTTTCCCTTGGTCCATGTTGATGAAACTGATGTTTTACTCCCCCAATTTGGACAGTCACGCAGGAGTTCCAGTTGTGTGCAGTTTATTAAAAGTTTGTAACTTGAGTTTTGACTTTGTTATTTTTGTTTTCCTGGGTGACTCCTAAACAGACTAACTAGTATTATAGTTGACATTATTATATTTGACATTATTGATTGTAACAACTTTTTTTTTATACATTAAATTTTTTTCTATTTCAGAAGTTTTTATTTTTCTGGGACTCTTCTTTTACTAACCACAAACACCTTGTTTGATGTTCTTTATCAAACATTTTAAATTAAACATAAATATAACACCATATCAGCACATATTCAGTTTTTGTTAAACATAAAGTTCTGCTCATATTGCAGTATCTTGGGGATGCACATATTTGGCTGTAAGTTCAGTTTGAAGACAGAGGCAGGGGACACAGTTCCTGACAGGAAGAACTTTGACTCCTTGCTCTGGGCCATAGTCACTGTGTTTCAGGTAACAGTATTTAAGAACCACTTGATTTCCGTCATGCATTTTCTTTGGAAGGATGACCCAAAATGTTTAATGACCTCCACTATGTCTGCTGTAGATTCTTACTCAGGAGGACTGGAATATGGTGCTGTACAATGGCATGGCATCCACCTCTCCTTGTGCCGCTCTGTACTTCGTCGCCCTTATGACATTTGGAAACTATGTGCTCTTCAATTTACTTGTTGCCATCTTGGTTGAAGGTTTCCAAGCAGAGGTAATGTTAAATTTAAGCACTCACTAAAAACAAAACAAAAAACAAAGGAAAAAGATTGTTTGTTTTAAAAATTTATATACTTTTTTACAAGGCTCCACTTTCTGACTCCTCTGTCTCTTTTTCCTTTCTTCAACAGGGTGATGCCAACCGCTCCTATTCAGATGATGATAGGTCTTCCTGTAATTTTGATGAAAATGATAAGCTAAAAGACTCTCTGCACCTCTCAGGTACCAACTTCGCTCACAAGTTTGTAGATCTTTTAAAAGTCATTACAATTTTCCAGACAAAGGAAAGGTATTATTCACCTTCTTTATCAGCATTTTAAATAGTTTTCCATAGTTTAAACTGTACTATATTTCTTTTGGAACTTTAGTTTCAACTTAATTACATTAATTTTTTATTAATATATATATTATTATTTTATCAGTACTGACCTGTGTAGGTGAAAGGGAACCATCATATTGAAGCAAAAATATGCAGGTTATAAAATAGGAATAAAAAAAAACCCTGATGTTTCTTCAGCAAAATTGCACAAAGAAAATTTCCAGACAACAGATGTTAGCTTAATAAAGTTTCTATAACCCAAGTTCCATTCCTTCTGCATCCACTCTGCAATGCCTTTTCTATCTGCTAAACCACTGACCCCAGTGCAGCAGAGTACAGAGCGACATTTAGCAGCACATTTGGGAGGTAGCTGATCACTGTTCTCCTGAGTCCAAATGTACCTTTTTAAATGTCAGTGTTTTTGGAATAAAGCATGTTTGGATTGTTTGTAAAGACCAATTACTTCCAAAGACATGTTCAAAAATGAATGAACCACTGGCAAGTATCTGTTTGTTTCAATGTTATGAGCTTCTTTCTATCCTCCAAAAAGCAATTTATTGTGAATTAAACTCTCCCCTGCCCCTTGAAGGTGGCTGTAACATTGTTTTTGGACATCTGTTGTGAACAGTGATGGGGAGACCTCTGCTTCCATAGCAGCAACAGGCACCACATAAACAAAGGGAGGCAAGCTCCGTGTTTAATGCTCTTCCTTTCTGTCTTTGACAGCTTCTTTCTACACATTCATCTTCTTTTGCTTCTTACCTCCTCTTAACACCCCTGTCAATTCCCTTTGTTTACTCCGCCCTTATCCTTCTGTCTTCTGCAGACCCAAAGCTCTGTACCCTGACCCCTAATGGACACCTGGACATGTCATTGTTGCCCACTGGACTGTTTCCAGGAGAGAGATTGACTTTTGCACTTGGCTCCAGAAAAAACAGTGTTATCTCTCTCGGTAGAGCTGACCTGGAAAAGAGGGCTATGGTAAGTAGAAATGCTAAACACTAACTACATTGGCTCCTGGCTGAGTTGCAGTCTTTATTTTATGCAGACACTTGTAGTTATTGTTACTCTTGTCCTCATTTATCAAAGCTGGAACAGATGTGTACAAATATAACCATAGGGCAGTTTCCATATATGATTCATGATCCTCTGTATATACTGGACAATGTTAGTGTATGACAAATTTTAAGTTAATTAATGTTCTTGTAAACTTTCAAAATGGATAATAAAAAGCTTTAAAATATGATTATTGACATGTTATATGGTACTTCTAAAAGTTGGAACAAATAAACCCCTTTTATTATGTTGTTTTATTAATATATTAGAAATTGCTACATCCTGAAATGGGCTTGTAAAAGACAATTCAAACACATTTCTATTGTGAGGATTTTGAAAAATGAGGTTCCAGAAATATTATTTCAAAGTAGTGCTTTTTATAAATGTGTGGTAGATTTTTACAAGGTTCTTTTTTTTTTTACAGTACCCAGGTCGAGGTTACCACAACTGGGGCCGCCCACTGCCTCCCCAGCCTCACCCATTGTGTTCCAGCTGGAGCAGCCTTGGGGGCCGACCCTGCTCCTCCTCATCTCCCTCTGCAAGTCCTGCCTTTACACCTACATCTGCAAGGCCCTTCTATGGCTGTGGTCTGGGGGGTCTAGGAGGGGTGGTAGGTGGAAGCCTTCGTATCCGTGGTCCTCGTGCCTCTTCAACCCCCCACCATCACCATCATATCCAACCTGATGAAGAGGAGTCCCTTCTCTCTCCTCCTGCCGCTGCTCCTCATTGTCTTCAGCTTCCACATTCAAAGCTCCACAACTATTTTGCACCTCGTAGAGACCGCAGAGCCCTCTCATTAGAGCTCCCGAACATGCTACAGTCTCCAACTGGAAACCCATTGCAACATCATGCTCTGCCTCCAGTTAAACTCCATGCTCACCACAGGAAGAAGAGCTTCTCTGGAGGGCTTGTGATCAGTAATAGTGGAGACTTGGAGGGAATCCACCAGGACTGTAATGGGAAGACCCTACTGTCACACCTGCTCCTTCCGCCCTCCAGGCGGCAGCTGGAACAGACTGGAGGGGACAACCCGCAGAACCACCTGATGACAGACGTCTTTCCGCAGGTCAACACACGCAGCAAGGACCGGGAGGATCTGGATGATGACATAGAATATGTAATTTGCTCTTTGTTTAAAAAGGGGAGACAAAATAACATAAATGATTACAAATAAGAAATATTCCAGTTTCAGTTAAAAATTAAATAGAAATAGATACTACAGGGCATATGACCATAGTCTGTTATTAACATTTCAACAACTAATATTTAACTCAAATTTGATTTTAAAAATGCTGTCATCTTTAACTCATTTGGGTTGGATTTCTAGCAACTTTCTATGTGCATGTCTCTCTCCCAGGAATCACTGTCAGAAAGTCGTTGTATGAGCAAAACAATTAATTAGGATCATGGCAATTCCCCTGCTATTTAGACAGCAGGGGAAAGAGCTGTGCAGATGGTCATGTTGGAAGATGCTCCAAGCTCGTGCCACATTTGTAACTGTTTAATTTGCCTGAAAAATTAAAAGAAGGCAATCTAAGAGGGAACTTTTTCACTGAAGTTTTAAGTTTTTCTTCTAAGGTGTGTGCATAAATGAGCTGTGATACAGCATGTTTTTTTTTTTTGTTTTTTTTACAGAGCTTATGTTTTCGAATCCAGAAGATGTTGGAAGCGTACAGACCAGACTGGTGCGAAACAAGAGATGATTGGTCCATCTTCCTTTTCTCCCCCCAGAACAAGTAAGTTATCATAATCTTTATGCCACATCTGGTATTTCCTAAATGCCACATCTGGTATGTTCTAAATGGAACAGAGTTGGTTGCTCTGGACATTTTGTTTAGATGTGAGCAAAGACCGGAAAACTCTGATCTGGATCAAATAACCTGACGGAGACCCCCTTTTTGAGGTGATCTTGGTTCACTTCCCAACAGTCTCTTGTCCGGTTTGCTTCAGGTGTAAATACAAACTGTCCTCAGTCCAACCAAATGCAGAAAGCATAAGTCTCTTTTAACTTAGCATGCCACCTTAAAAGAAAATGTAGTATCAATTTCATACCTGGTCCGTTGTCTGTTGCTTAGCAACCCTGCTGCCAGCAAGCAATGGTTCTTCATTCACTTAAAGAATGCATTATCTTACAGTCACAAAATTCTACAATTTGTCAAATAATTTTATTTCAAGATTAAGGCAATTAAAAGTATAAATGTATTCTCCAATTTCAACATTTTGTATGTCCCCTCACTCATGTTTGTAGGGATACTTTTTTCATGGGTTTAATAGGTTGTCTGACCCACATGCATAAACCATCCTAAGGAGTCCATTAAAAAGGTTTAAGAATTGTATTACAAGTAGGATGAAGTGACAGCGAGATCAGATCAGGGACTGGATGACAGGAGTTCTAAAATAATTACAAATGGCGAGTATATTGTTGTGAAGTACTGAAGTAATGGTTTCAAATAGGCTGCAAAATGACTTGAATGAAGATCCATTCATCCTTCTTCTGTCGCTTATCCATCAGGGTGAAAGAGGCCTGGTGCCTGTCTGTAAAAGTCTATGGGCAAAAGGCAGGCTAGACCCTAAACAGGTCGCCAGCCTATCACATGCAACACATAGAAGGGCAATTTAGATTAACTGATTAACCTAAAAGTCCTGGTTTTGGACTTTGGATGAAAGCCAAAGTAGAGAGAGAGAGAGAACTGGTCAGAACCCATACATGCACAGGAAGAACATACAAACTCCATGCTTGAAAATCCTAAGCCATAATCTAACCACTGCATGGAAACAAACTGCAACATCACGCAGAATGAAAGACATTTGGAATAAAAAGTTAATGTTATATCAATAGATCATTAATCATCATCTTATAGAGAGATCGGAAATGTGAAAGTCTTGCACTGAAAAGTTGAATCAGCATTGAGGGCGTTAGACACAAATATTTTTTTTTGAATAAGGCCTCCAAAAGTCTCCATGTTTATTCAAAATAATCATTTTTTCATATATTTTATATTCCTGTCATCTGTTCCGATAAGCACTTCAGTGAAAATATTTAATTGCTTTTTGGCAGAACGCACTGTCACTCTCTCTCACTTCTCAAAAGCAGATTCAGTGTTTATCCTGAACGTCCTATTTCCATCTGCCATCAGCATCTCCCTCTACTCTTTTTATGTGCGTTCCACTCAGATCCCTCGACTCTGCTCTCCCATCAGACCTCTTGACTCAGAGATCCTCGGATACCGACAGTGCTGTTAATATAATTTGTTTTGAATTAGGAGCAATGAAAACAAAGGCTGAATGACATTATTTACTTACTGAGATGTGAAGGAGCTACCATATGCAATCGCAGGAGCTGATTTAATTTTGATTGGGTGAAAAGTGCACATAGGTTTAGGCAGAGTGTTAGGAAAATAAATATTTATGATGCATTTTTAAAAGTCTTTTATCTTGATTTCTCCTGTCAGGTTCAGACTGATGTGCCAGTCCATCATCGCCCATAAGCTTTTTGACTATATCGTGTTGGCCTTTATCTTCTCCAACTGCATCACAGTGGCTCTTGAGAGGCCAAAGATACTTCAAGGCAGCCTGGTAAATCCATCTGAAGTTTCTATCTGTAAAGGGTCTTGTTAAAGTAATCATACCCCTTGAAACTTTGTATAGACCTCATAATGAGAGTAAACTTCAATCTTTGTAGGACAATGCAAAGAGTACAGGAATGCCCCTTTTCACATAACCATGAAAACAGATGGGACATTAAATTGTTTTTTAAAAAGGAATTAAATAAGTGTCTGTCATACATGTTGGCTTATTTTACTAAAATACCCCCTAAATAGAATCCAGCATAGTCAGCTACCTGCCAGTTCAGCATAAATAAGAAAAAGAAGAAAGCAGATAAGAACATTTAAAGGCTTTAAACGCTCCACATTAATGGATCGACTCCTCGCAGAGAAGGCAATAAGAATAATAAAGAAGACACAGCAAGCATGTAGAGTCAGGTACCCTGGTCAGATCAGAGTGAAACATAACATTTTGGTTTGAAGATGTATTAATCTGATACCATCCATTTAAGATTACTGAACTACTGTAGGTAAGAGCTAGTCTGACAGAAGAGAACAGGCAAATGTTTAAAATGTGACGCTTGTGAAGACATAATCCAAAGGACTTTTCACTTTATTTGCACAGAAATATGATTCTAAAACTTTCTACATAAGGTTTGCCCCCCTGGAGTTTGCAATGCACAGATAGATAAGATGATTTTATAGTATCATCATGTTGTGACACCTGTAAAGTACAAAAGCATAAAAGAAACAAACTGAATACATTTGGATTTAAATGTCCCATGATATAAATAAATGTACTATTAATTATTCCATTAAATAATTAAATGTACTGCTTATTGAATTAAGACAATAAATAACTCAATATACCGCTATTTAATAAAAAAGCTAAATCATATTGTAAATTTTACCATTAATCTATTAGATATAAATTTTCTTAAACAAACCAATGGTATCTCGAAATCGCATGCATATTTTTTTTACAAATTGATTTAAAATATCTATTAAAAAAATATTTAAGGGGGTTACCAGACTGCCAACAGAGGGTGTCCATCATTATTCCATATTTTATGTGATCCATCTAATAACTCCCTATAAAATACAAGAAGTTTTTTGATTGTAATGTATAAAATGTAGATTGAATTTAGTGACTTCTCTTGCCAGGCACTCCATCTGTGGTTGAGGTTTCATATAAATCATGTTGTTTTTGCTGTATTGTAGCATTTTCTGATGATTAATTAAATGTTAATATATAAAAGGTGCTGTTAAGAAATTGTAGAAATCAGAATTAGCATATTTGCTTCAACTCTCTCTCCCTCTCTTTGATTTGTACAGGAAAGAGTCTTTCTTACCATTTCCAACTACATCTTTACTGCCATCTTTGTGGGCGAGATGACTCTCAAGGTAACATTTTACAACCTGTCTCACTTTACTGCTGATGCAGCCTCTAAAGAGATATTTTCTTTGTTTGCTGGTTTCAATAGACCCATCTTCAGAGCTCACATAGAACATATTTTAATGTCCCATTCTTTTATTTAAAACTGGGTTGTTTTTGCAAATAAGGCATTATGCAGTTCACTAACCACTGACCCATCTACCACTTTAGAACTCCTCTACTCCACTGAAATCTCCACCATTTCTCATGGCCTTTATGCTTTAACTTTTCGGGTCTCAAGAGTAATTTATACAAATCATAATATGTTTGTTTCTCCATTTTATTTCTGGGATTCTGCTCCCTGAATTTTTTGTTCTTTGTCTGTTTTCTCTGGGCGAATATCTGGCATAAGTGGGCCATCAATTATGTACTCCCACAATCAATTATTAACCAATCTGAACTCGTCGAGGAGCCTCAGACTTGTCAGTCCCCTGGCTGAGTGGTACAAGTCTTCCTTAGAGCCTGTGTGTCGGAACCTCGTATATCTCAAAAATGTGTTGATGTGCTTGTTTGTGTAGCATCAATCTCTCCATAGGATTTTATCATCTGTTTGAATGCTGCATATGAGATGGAGCCAAAAAAAGGAAAACGAAAAATATAACACAGTAGGAAAATTGGTCAGCTGCATGAAACATCTTCAGGAAAAAATATTGAAGTTATAAAACATATGTTTGATGTATAATGCATTCTTGCATGGTTTCTGCAGACCATAGAGATAAAAAAAATATGTAAAGAGGCACACTGGTTTAAAAAACAAAAACCGCTCATTTCCTTATATTTGGAAGAAGAAGAAGTTAAATCTTATTGGAATCCTATCCAAACAAGTTATTTTTGAAAATCCTTATATTTACTTGACCTGATCAATTTTGGATAATTATTTTTTTTTCTTATGCAGGACACCTAATTTTTACATGCGAACATAAGTTTTTTTTAAACTTGAAGAATGAAACAGTGTTGATTCAACACTTTAGAAACAACTTAAGAACTAGTTTGCATTGGCTAATTGTACTGCGGTGACGGAATAGAATAGAATGAAATAAAAATGTAAGTGTATGTCTCGATTCAGGGGCTGTGTCCTTTCCAAGCTGCATTTGTAAACTGATCACATAACACACTTGATCAAAGGCAGTCCCTATCCAAAAATCCTCCTAAGACTTCTTCAAATGCGACCAACAAGTGTGTACACTCTTTGGCCAATCTGAAGGATGCATCAGGATTATCCTTGTAGCCCATTATTCCCCATGATTCAGTATGGGTCAAAGGGGAATGGTCAAGCTTAGACAGCAATGATGGATGATTGTGGCTAAAATTGTAAATTTAAACTTTCTAGGAACCAAAAAGTGCTCTAGTATCTTGTTCTCCAAGGGAAGGGCTCTGATTCACCGGTCACCACATTAAACCTACAGTGGGGTTAAATTGCTGGCTATTGCTCCCAGAGATTGAGGAATATTGGGCCCCGACATGATTTACACCTAGCGGCAAAAGAAGTAAATGCATCCCATGAGTTCCTGTTCCTGTACAAATGAACCAGCTGCTAATGGATAAGATACTGGCTTCCTCTTCCACATGTTCGTCCCCACTTTCCACCTCTCCCATAGGGAAACTACTAGTAATAAGTTACTAACTGGTTAGCAAGATGCTTCAAAGAAACCGGTCACAATCAAACTTGTAAGCGAACTTGTTAGTGAACCTTCAGACAACAAACGACCAATCACGTTCACTTTATTCACTCGTGTAAAGTCTTGCACCAATTGGGAGAATTCAGAAATGAAATGGTTGGAACGTCCTTTTCCGTATGACTTTAAAGGAAGAGACAGAAGCCACTGATGTCAAGATAAGAGAGCACCTCACCATGCATGGAGGATTTCACCCTAAGAAGGAAAACAAGGATTAGTGAAAGTCAGAACCATGATTCATTATGAACCAACAAATGTCTATGAGGATAACAGGAGGATGGCCGCCACTAATCAAGTGCTTACTGAATATCTTAGGCAGAGACACCCAAGGAAGAAGAGAGGGAAAGGTCTCCCTGAAGTGTCTGATATTGAAAGGGCCTAACAGTGGTTGGACAAAGCTGGACTGAAAGCCAACACAGGGCCATTTATCATAATAGCACAGGAACAAGCTAAGTTCAAGATCAACGCAGGCTGGGGTCTACCAAAGACCCCAATTGTAAGCTATGCAAAGATGCCCCTGAGACAATCCCGCACATACCTGTGTGCAAGATGCTAGAAGGTAGGGCATACATGGAATGCCATAAGAGTGGTTGGACTAATGTATAGAAACAGGTGTACTGGGTATGACCTGGAAGTCTTGAGGTCAAAATAGTATACGCTCTCAAACATAAAATGTGGATGACTAACCAATTGGACATAGTAGTGATGGACAAGCAGAGAGAAAAGGCTGTAGTGATTGATATAGCGATAACGAGTGACAGAAAGCAGAGACAAGTAACATGAGAAGCTCAAGAAATACCACGGGCATAGAGAAGATCTTGACAGAATGTGGAAGGTGAAGGCAACAGTGATCTCTGTGCCAATTGGAACACAGAGTAGTGACCCACAAATTAGGAGAGTCCAGGTAAAACATCTAAGACACTCTTTCGAGAAAAGTGCAAGCCTAGGAACAGCTAAAATACTGCCAAGGACCCTTAAGCTTCCAGGATTCTCATAGAGGACCCAAACTCGAAGGGCAAATAAAAAAAAATCCCACAGTGCAAGTGGGGAATTTTGTGTCAGGGTAAATGATATCAAAAACCTTAGTGTACTGGATTTATAGATCTATACCTTATATTAAAGTTGCTAGGTGACCAAAGTAATGCTGAGGTGAGGGCAGTGATGGCTGCTAAAGGCTAGGTCATTTCTGGTCTTCATTCTTTTTGAGGTCTTTGAAGGGCCTAGTAGCAAACAAGCACTATTGGTATGTGGGACAACCAATAGATAAAATGATTGTTACTTCAAACACTCTAAACTTTTATATCTCAATGTAAATATAATTTCCGTACTTTCATGGCAAAAAGATTTATATGTGGCCTTCAGATTTAGCCCTACAAATGATCAGTCTTGATCCGTTCCCATGAGATACTTAATCAGTTCCGTCAGAGCTGATTGAGCAAAGGGACACCCAGTGCCAACATACCCAGCTTTTGTTTTAGCCAATTATGATAACATGAAAATATCAATAGACTCCACGAGAAACCACAAGAACTTATGCTTGCTTGCTCTTGCTATCCCTCTTAAAATGACATCTCTTCTACAATATTTATCCCAACAGAGATATGTTAGTTATTTTTTTAAAATCTGCTACATTTCTTCCCATTGCTACTCTTTTATACTTGGCCTCTCTTTTGACAAGTGGGTAAACAAAATAAAAACAGCATAATTGCCAACAATCTGCCCCAAAGTTCTTATTTTTCCTGGCACTTTTTTCAAATGTATTAAAAATACCAACAATAACAAAGTTCAGAAGAAATGAAATAGGATTTTAGCATCCCAATGACAAGCAAACAATCTAAAAGATAATCACTTGACACTTATAACTGCACATCAAGATAAAGTCAAAAATCCAAGAGCTTTTTACAGATTCACTTCCCTTCTTATGATTAAAATTGGTTAATGCTTTTGGTATTCAGACATTAGAATTTTTCCAGGCATTGATCTTTCAACCCTTTTGATGTTTATACTAAACCCCCTCATGATCTCTCAAAGCTTGTCTAAAAACTTGGCAAACAGACAGAAATGTCAGTAGCAGACTTTTGCCGTATTGTCTCTATGGACCTTCTATTTTTATTTTCATTTTTTAACAGATAGAAATAAAAATGACCATAACATTCATGAAATGAAAAATATGAGCTTTTACAGTCTCTATTTGAGCCTATCAGATCAAACTTCTAATAATAAGGGTGACATTGACCGAGACATATTAACATTTGTATCCTTTTGTATTGCGTTTTATAATCCCTTATCTACAAGCCAAACATTGCCACCTTTAATAACAAAAAGGTTAAGTAGGCTCTACATCACTTATGCCTAGGATTTTGCTGCATTGTGGTGCTATTTAGTGTGCGTTTTAGGGTAGGAAAAGTATAGCAGAGCATTAGAAACTGACTCAATGAAAGAGAACAAAAGCATTTACACCACCAAAAAAGAATCAACATTTCCAGTAAACTTATATATGCTGGCTAGCTTTATCATAGACTTTTAGCCAAAGAAAATAAGTAGTACTTGATAATTGTACCAATGTATTGTTGATTTTTAACTTTTGCAGCCTTTCCACAGACACCAACCGATTAAATCTTTCAACACAGCCAAGGTTACGTCCTGATAATAAAACAAAGAGTCATCTGCAAAATGTATTATGTGTCTGCCCTCATTTTTACTCTATGCACTGGTAAGTTTGTGGATAAAAGTGATAAAGAACACAGCTCTGAGGGGAACTAGTGTTAGTTAAAAGTATGATAATTAAACATCACTGATCGTCATCCTTTGGAGTCGGTATAATAGAAAAATAAAAAAACACCAGCAAACTAATTCTGGTTAATGTTATGACTATATAGGAGATGGACAGCTAAAATAGGAGATTATATGTGGATAAAAGCTAATGTAATGTCAGTAGAAAGTAAGCAAATATAGTGTTTTGCTCCACTCAGTTGATGCCAAACCGGATTAAGTATGGTGTTCACAGCATCATTAAAACTCTAACTGTAAATTTCTCTTAGGATCTCAGCTTTTAAATCTTGGTTAGAGGGGTTTAGATGAACAAGACGGATATCATTCCACGTTTATTGGCCTTTACAGTTCGGTAGAGGTGCAATTACTGAAACTCTTTAGAGTCTTGACACCCTGTGAAGTCAAGGATAAAATAGAAAATGCTAGCCAGCTGTTAGACGCATGCTTCCACTTCTACTTTGTAGGACTCAGTATCCATCTGTGTGCATCCAAACTGCAATGTTTGTACTGCAAACAGTGTGTCACTTTTTGACCTACAAGTTCTTGATGATGATCTGTTAATTTTACAAGGTAAGAAAAAAAGCTACAGTTCTGAATTATGTTTCAAGATAAATGATGGGGATTGTCATTATTACCTATAGATTTCATCTACTTGATGTTTTTATCAAGTTTCCCATGATTGTGTAGAATGTACAGTACATCCATGTGACACATATTGTCTGTAATGGATAGTCTTGGGATGCTTGTCGACTTCACTACATGTGTAGAACATGTCCTGCATTTATTGTTCCTCTTACTATTATGATATAGCTGGTTTTTGTTTATGCTTATTATATTCCTAAAACTTTTTCTGAATCAACAATCTCTGAATCTCTATTTTTTTTGTGTTTAAGCTGCCTTAATAAACCAATTCCATGCTCTTATCATATTCCCTTACCACCTTTCTTCTTAGGTGGTTTCCATGGGACTGTATATGGGCGAACAGGCTTATTTGCGGAGCAGCTGGAACATTCTGGATGGATTCCTGGTTTTTGTGTCGTTGATTGATATTGTTGTGTCCATGGCGGGAGGGGCGAAAATCTTGGGTGTGCTTCGAGTACTGCGACTGCTTCGAACACTGCGTCCCCTCAGGTACACACAAGGCACATGGAAAATCATATTTGTAGATTCCTCTGTAGTTTTGCTGTATATTGAAATGTTGTACTTGTGAAACTTATATTAGATTTCTGTGGATGTGTGGGAAAATATGCCCAGATATCAAAATGTTAATATTGCTGTGTTTAATAGCACAAACCATGGTGCTTTTTCATCTTTTCCAAGCTGAAATTCTAGATTATTCAAATTAAATTCTACAAATACATATACAATTCTGCATTCCATCCATCCAAAACTCAAAAAAGAAATAATAAATGTAGCTGTTTATTTATATACTCTGACACTGACTATGATTGTTGTGATGTTTTTCCATAAACTCTATATTCAACTGACCTATAAGATTATCCTTTAGCCAAATGGAGAATTAATAAAAGCAGAACTTATAAAAAATATGCTTTACCTGTACATGTCAAGACATTAGAATCCAATTGAAAAATGTATTTATTTCGCTAGCTCAGTTACACGTGTATTATATAAGCACATTGATTCATGGTGCACATGCCAATATATTTTAAGAGTTTTTATCCATATTAAGTTCTAATATTTTTGCCCATTATCGCTTACGGCCAAATGCAATAAACTTCATCGGAAAATGTTATTGTTGTGGGTTTTTAATTAGGAAACATTTACATGTGGGAAGACTGTTGGTGTTAACATCCTCAGCACCCTCAACAAGGAGTGTAAAGCCTGGTTTATGCTTGATGCATCCACAAGGTGCACACGTCACCGCATGGTCAAATTAGCCATTTTTAGCATTCATTTCATGTGCTTCTGCACAGCGTGATTTTGCTGCATTGTGCGTAAATACTCAGAAAAACCAGCGTGAAAATACGTGGTAGATGAAAGAGTATATTAACCTCTCTTGACAACTCATGATTTGGCCCGTAATATCGCCACAATAAAAAAAACTGTATTTTCTACTTTTAAATGTAGTGTAGCATCGTGTTTTTTTCCCCTAGACTCTCCCTAGAGTTGGCAAGATCTCCGCTATTTCTTGAACTTTAGCCAGCTCCTTTTTCCTGTATTTCCTTACTGGACAGACTGATGTCCAGGTGTGTCTGGCCATTGTTCTTATGGATAGTGAGGTCAGACACACCTGGATTAATCAGTCTGTCCAGTAATCAAAGATATGAAACAAAGGAGCAGGCGGAAGTTGAGGAAGTAGTTAAGTTAGGCATATAGCCCAATAAATATAAAAAAATGAAATATAAAAAGATAATATATTATAAAGTATATGATATTTAATATTTTGTGCAACTTCAGTGGTAAGTGATTTAAAACACAAACTATTAGATAATGATATGTGTTATTGTTGTAATGCAATTTCTCTTTAGAGTGATTAGCAGAGCTCCGGGATTAAAGCTGGTGGTGGAGACCCTCATCACTTCCCTCAAACCTATTGGCAACATTGTCCTCATCTGTTGTGCATTCTTTATCATCTTCGGTATCCTTGGAGTACAGGTACAACAGCTGTATTCAACTTATTGTATGCTTTTATTCTTTATGACTGCATTTTGCCATGTCAAAAGCAGATTATTATTATTATTATTATTACTCTACAGGGGTAAAGTATTTTGTGGTGAAGCAGCTTTAATTCCAAAGTGTTTTTCTCCCAAGAAAACTTTTATTATTCTTTCTTCTTTTATACATAATTTTCTTCTGGTGGGTTTCTCACCCAGCTCATTATTTTATCTCATTAGAGTGACACCAAAATGGCTTATTTTTCTGCTTTTGCATAAATAATAAGGTGACTTCAAAATGCTTTTTTAATCTTTATTTCGCAGCTCTTTAAAGGGAAGTTTTTTTACTGTCTCGGCCCTGATGTCAAAAACATCACCAACAAATCCGATTGTCTTCAAGCAAACTACAAGTGGGTCCATCATAAGTACAACTTTGATAACTTAGGACAGGTGGGGATAAAAATAGCTGTTTTTCAGTTTTACATACTGTAGAATTATTATCCAAATTGTGAATGATTAAATGTATTCAGTCTCCAAAAACATTTCACCCTAGGCTCTGATGTCCCTGTTTGTACTGGCCTCCAAAGATGGCTGGGTAAATATCATGTACCATGGCCTGGATGCAGTGGGTGTTGACCAACAGGTATTTCTATGCCAAAAGGCATATGACAGACCAGTTTTAATGTGAAATTATATATCTATCTATATATATTCTGCCTCTTTTCTGATTTGTTTTCTCTTTCTCTTTCCTCATTCCATTGATCTACAATAGCCGATAACCAACAACAACCCATGGATGCTTCTATATTTCATCTCCTTCCTCCTCATTGTCAGCTTCTTTGTTCTTAACATGTTTGTTGGTGTGGTGGTGGAAAACTTCCACAAGTGTCGCCAGCATCAGGAGGTGGAAGAAGCCAAGAGACGTGAAGAGAAGCGACAAAAGCGAATGGAAAAAAAGAGAAGGAGTGAGTAAGATGGCTGAGAGGAATAGGAAATAACAGACACAACTAAAACTGATAACTGGAGGTTTAATCAGTGAGAGTAGAATCTTTTTTTTTAATTTATGCATTTATAAAATTACTAATATGATGCTTTTCAAAATGTATTCCTGCTCTCAAACTTTTCAACATTTTGTCAGATCACAGAAATTGACTCAAGTGTATTTCTGTTTCTTAAATCATGTAAAAAGACTAATTAATAAATCACTTTTAAACATTAAATTAATAGTTTTTTTTTTTTTATTCTTTAAGCTTTTTTTTTAATTAGCTTGATTCAAGATTTTAAAAAGTTTCTTTTTCTTTTACAGAAGCTCAGAAGCTGCCTTACTATGCCAGTTATGGAAACATCCGCCTGATGATCCACACGCTTTGCACAAACCACTACCTGGACCTCATTATTACGTTCATCATCTGTATAAATGTCATCACGATGTCATTAGAGCACTACAATCAACCTCATGTAAGGAGTAATGCTTGTTGGATTTGTGCTTGATTGGTATTTGGGAGTCTAAATGATTCATGTCGGCAAAAAAATCAACTAACTCTAGGTTAGTTTATTTCATTTTTTTTTTACAAATTTCCTTAGCATCAGTGCCCATCTGTAAACAGCAGCCTCCTGAACAAGGTCCAGTGATGCATCACACCAGCAAACCACCTCTATACAGAGGTCAGGCTCCTCTACTGTTTTTATTGCAGCTTGCTGTGGACCTGACATGAAAGCTGTGATTTAGCAGCTGACTCGATGTGGCTCATGTCAAAGTCATCTATCAGTCCGTTCACACACAGCAAATGCCGGTTAATAACTGATCACACTTTTTGTGCTAAAGAGAAAAGAGATTATCTTGAGATAAGACACCCATTTGACCTTTTGAAAATGGCGCAGGCTTTCTCAAACGGACTTAGCGTTAGATAAATATCACAGGTCTCACCTGTGTTTGTCAGTTGTTGGTCCTGACATTTTGCAGCCTCTCACATGTAAGAAGATGCCACTGTCTGTGTGAAAGAAGAAAAGAGCAAAATTTTGTTTAAAGAATAAATCTGGACATGTAAATAATTACAAAATCATTGGCTTTTTAACGTTAAAAACTCTCCTTAACGTGTTTACATTTAGGGCCCATTCTTCAAAGATTCAAAACAAGGGCCACTAAACTAAGTTAGCATTTTGGGGGTTTTTTATACGTGAAATATGTGGCCGTGTTGCAGGTGATCTACAGAGTTAAGACCAGCAAACCAGTTTGGTTTTGTTTAAATATGCATTGAAATGTACAGATTGTGTGCGATACTTGGCAGTTTTAAACCATGTAGTTTCAGGTATTAATGACGATAACCATTTATTTATAGCAACAATATTACTTAATATTTACGTTGCACTTCACCCCACCCCCACCCCTCATTAAACCCCTCCTCCATAGAGAAGGCGGTCAGAATTACAGCAGATGACGCTCTCCACCACCTGCTCCCAAACAGCACCTCTGACATGATATACTGCAAACAAGTTAGGTCCCTCGTAATTTAATGAAACACAGCAGTCCTTTGAGCGGACCTGGTTGAACAACATTGAAGGAGATAAAAGAAATTCCTTTTGGCACAACTAAGGAATATTTATTTTCAGGAGTGCCCAAACATCTCTTTACTTTATCTTGGGGGAGTGGTGGCCTAGTGATTAGAGCATTGCGCTTGGGTCCCGGAGGTTCAGAGGTCTAGTCCCGCTAATTCCCAGAGTACCACTCTGGCTACCTTAGCAAGATCCTTAATCCATACACTGTTTCACACAGTGGCAGCCCACTGCTCCGTAAAGGGATGGGTTAAAGGCAGAAAGTGCATTCCATTGCTTTGTACTTGTGACAATGTAATGACAATAAAGTTCAATTCTAATTCTTTTTCTATTCTTACAGGCTTAGTTATGGATTTATTTAGTTTAATTTTCAAAGCTATGCCGTATAATTTGAATAATCTTTTTTTTTTCGTTAAATTGTATAAAGTTTCTGCATCAAGCTGCCTTGCACCATTTCTCCATTAATGTTATAATATTATTGCTATTTTTGCTGACACAATATGTTTACATATGCATAGACTCATTCTCCTTTGTCTGTCTTTGTATAAATGCCTTTTTTTCATCACAATGACTACAGAAATGTTTGCATGTAAGTTTTCAGCTGCGTGCTAAAAAGATGCAAACACTGCAGCTGCTGTTGAGTTTTGGTCTTCAGAAATCATTTTGGTAAATATTTAAATTTGCATACACAGATTTGTGCGGCTGTGTCATTAGAATATGATCTGCATATTGATGAAGGCCACGTGCAAAAAAAAAAAGGTTTGCACATTCTGTCGTATGAATTGCTGGCCTATTTTGCAACAGTGTCATAAAAAGGAGAACGTTCTGATATGACATTGAGCATTTGTTGATTTCACCACAGAAAATACTGGAAAGATTCCATTTTACAGTTTCTCACAGCCTGGGCTATAACCCAGATCATCTCCTCTCATATTCCACATGCATTTATGTTCACATAAGTGTTCTCTTTCACTGCCTTCTTTTTCTTCAGTCCCTGGATCTTGCCCTCAAATACTGCAACTATTTCTTTACCTCCACATTTGTGCTTGAGTCCATTCTGAAGCTCATCGCCTTTGGATTTCGGCGCTTCTTCAAAGACAGGTAATTTTGTATGTTTACACCTGTGTGATTTCAAGCACTGTTGGCATGAAGGAGGTTGAGAGCAAGTTTTATGCTTCCATTTTTGTTTTTGCTTATTATAAACACGCTTAAAAGAAGGTATTAATCATTAAAGGGACGATTAAAGCTCTGGCACAAACATTAATCTCTTGATGGGACCCGGCACCACAATAAATAGTCCATTAGTTCAAAGTGTTTCTTTATAAATCACCATTTGTCTTTGATCATGTTTAAATGGAATGAGGTATAACTGTTTTGATAGCATTAAGGATTATAAAGTCTGCTCAAATATTTGAGCTGGCTGTATTTTTCACTGTGATTACAGACTTACAGCAAACTCCACATGTAATGTTTTTACTAAAGATGTATTTAGGTCTTTAATATAAAATAGGATTTTGTTACAGAGGCATATAACACTAATATAATGTTTAAAAATCCAGTCTTTATTTAAAATCCATGGGCTGGGGGAATCCCTCAGTATGGACTCAGTCCCATGATCCATAACTATAGTCTTAGCAAAAATCATTGCTAAAAAAAAAAAAAATCTTTCCTAAAATCAAAATTAAACTATGTTGAATTTTGTAAACTCGTCTGTTTAAGGCCAAAGGATGAATGTCTGCAAATGCATATTATACCAATTTACCACTACTGGCTCAGTCCATTAACCCACTGGTTGAATAACAAACCTCTAACTCATTAGCCATGAGAAAGAAAAATCTAAATTTTCTTGCAGATCTTTCCCTTTTGTTTAACTTACTCATTATAACTGCACCCTGTCAAATATGGTACTCTTAAAATATTGACAACATCCTGTCTCAAAAAGGCCTTATTTTGTTTCTGTTTTAAGGTAATTTAGTTTTGTTGTTACAGTAATTGAAAGAGAAAACAAAACTCAAATCTGTTATCAGAATTTCTCATTTTGACATGACAGAGAAATGCTTCGTATTTCAAGTTTAATTTTGTATCTTAAAGCAAAACAAAATCACACTTTTTCCATTTTGTTTTCTATGACCATTTAAAAAAAAAAGATGTATCAAATAACCAATTATCCATTGTGTTATGTGTTTATTTTAATGTTTTGCATGATAAAAATCAACATGTCTCACAGTTTTTCACACATGATGTTATAGGACTAAGCAGTAGGACTCCAGTTTCCTACATTTAACATGCTTTCATCGTTGTTTGGTCCCCATGGTAAGAACACATCAGCATTGTCCCATTTTTTTTTTCTGTCTGTTATACCACTAAAGCTTTGACCAGCACAAAACCGATGTCCTTTTCTCATCTTGGATATGTATTGCCTAATTAAGGCAGGAGGCAATACGGAAACTTAGATAGCACTGATGGTAACTTAATGTCATGACCTATTTTAGATTCTGATGAAAATCTTAGAATGTAAGAGGATGGGAAGAAATGGTTAGAAGAAGAGATAAAGAACAGATAATATATGACAAGGGAAGCTGGACTGAACAAAAATGAAAGAGGAAGGGCACAAACGAGTGATGAAATGAGAAAAAGATGGGCGGATATAAGGAGAATTTATTACTCAGTTATCTCCGAGCGCTTTGTCTCGTTTTATGTTGTGCCGTGAACAGTGCATAGAGTGATTTGTAGTCCAGGGTCACTCACAGCTTTAAAATTGGGTCACTGGAGTAGGAATTAACACATACATGTACGGGGTTAGTTTGCATGTGCATGAGTTTCTCTACAGGTGAAGCATATAGAATTAAGAAGAACTGAACAAAAGGCATATAATCACTGACAGGAAGTCCCACTACAGGGAAATTGCCTTTATGAATACAAGTTCATTCAAAGTTGACAGAGGTCACACTGTTATTGTGTTAATCTGCCAAATCTTTAATGAGTCTGGATGCTTTCAATTTCTATTTATTTGGTATTCTACAAACTTTCTTATTTTTGATAAGGACTTAGAATTTTACATTAAACTTAAATGACTAAATACCGAGGATAACTTTCATATGAAAAATGCTTTTGGTCCTTATGGGTGGTGTCTGGTCTGGAAGCGGATGAAAACAATATGCTTTGAGTTTATTTAAGAGGTTTTTTGGGAAAGTTGAGTAGTTTCTTAAAGCCGTAATATTTTTAAAATAATGTTTTATGTGCAGCCTTTGAGTTCAAACGTTGCACATAAAACTTTTGGAATAATCAAGCCTGCTCCCAGATCAGAGTTTTAAAACGTTTGCGAAAATTTTCGTTTGTAAAAACATCAATAGGAGGTGGCTTTATGATGGACTGTTTTGTCTTAGCATTTATAAGGGTAGGAATTTTAACAGGACAGGGTGGTAATGAGCAAAAACCAAATGTCACTATTGTGTAAGCTTTGAACTTACAATTACTACAGAGATATGCAGCTTTAGGTACATAAAAATACTAAAGAATATATTTAATTTCCTGCAAGGCTGCCATTAAGTTTTGGAACATGATAAAAATTCTAGGAATTGGGTATCAAAAACATTTTTTTTTACTGTATACATTTGCTGCAAAATCTTCTCATCCGCTGATCAGATGTCACAGCAATGACCAAATGACAATTTTATGCATTTTTCTGATATTTATGTGTGGTTATTTAATTGTTCAGTTCTGTCTTGCAGAGTTTAGTGCCAAGGCTGGATATATTACAGAAAATGCAACGTAGAATAATCTTCACGTTATTGTTACTGATTAAGAGAAAGTGTTGCACTTCAGAAGCAGAGTTTGGAGACGTATAAACTGCACCCTGATTGTATATGTGTGGACCTTGCATTAGGTGGAACCAGCTGGACCTAGCCATTGTTCTCCTGTCAGTTATGGGCATCACTTTGGAGGAAATTGAGATCAGCGCTGCCTTGCCTATCAACCCCACTATCATCAGAATCATGAGGGTTCTAAGGATAGCACGAGGTACATATGCCAAGCCTTTCAGAGATCCTTATTCACAGGGATCATTTCTCATAAAGACAAGAGCATAAACATTATAACTGTTAAACAGTTTCACAGATCATATATCAGTAATAGCCTTCAATATTCTTCTTCCTGTGTCCACATGCTTGTGCTTATTAAGAAGGATAAGAATCTTTATATTGTATAATATTGCTGTACTATATACAAATAAACCTAGAGAATTCCCCTTCCAAATTAACCTTGATCTAACTTTTTTTGTATTTATATACTCACACAGTCCTCAAGCTGCTGAAGATGGCTACCGGAATGAGAGCCTTGTTGGATACAGTTGTTCAAGCCCTGCCTCAGGTACACCAGAACACTGTTGTATAAGCTCCTTCCTCATAGTCACAGAAACTCAGTTTTCTGGAGGACATTAGGTTGATCTCACTCAAACATCATGGGGAAACAAAACCTGCTATTCATTTTCTCTAGTTCTCTAGTTTAACTCTAGTTTGCTCAAAGTCGATAAGGGTGGTATCCAGATACACATACACAGAAAGCGCCCTGTCTTCCCTTTGCCTCGCAACCTGTGATAAGAAACCACATAGGGGACACAGAGAACATGTGGAAGAAGTTGCTCTGGTCAGATTAGACCAAACCTGACAACCTTGGCTTTTATTCAAAACACTTTTTTGAAAACTGACAATCTCTAAATACATGCAAACATATTGTACATGCAATTCTTTAACCCATGCCATTTTGCATCGCTTATTGGGATTCTTTGAAGATCAGATCCTTGATGTAATATTGTGGGCCATCAACCCCAGAAGCGTCACTGTTGTTCCACATTTTCTCCCTTTTTCAATGATGGTTTTCACTGGGATTCCCTGAAGTGGATCCCTCTTAAACATAGTTTTCCTTGACTGATTTTCCTCATTGACATTATTTCTCTTCTGATCCTCTATGACTTGACATTAGAAAATGAAGTGTTACTTTTCATATTATAGCCTGCTTCTTGTTGTCAGACAGGCTTTTCTAAGTGACCTTTATGATTGTATAGGTCTAAAAGTAATCAGGTTGGAGTTTAACTTGCAAAAACTAACAAAAAATAATCTGTTTAATCACAGTAATCTACTCGTTAACAATGCCATATTGGCTTTTTTTTTACCCTGCTTATATTGTTCTGAATATAGAATGTGTTTGTTGATCTGGGAAATTCAAGTCTCACAGCATGAATGAACCCAAAAAGCTCTGCAATGTGCAATTGTTGTTTCTGCTGCACAGTGTTTGGAAAAAATATGAGTGATCTCTTCTGTTTCCAAGAAAATGTGAAGAGAAAGGCACAGGAGTATAATTCCTTAAATTCTAACTAGCCTTTAAAGTATCTGTGCTGTCTCGACATAGATGGGCACAAACACACATTGTGCCTCATTATGGAAAGGCACAAACCCCCTGATCCTTTGACTATAAAAGTATGAAGCAGACACATAGAACAGGTGGTGTGGTGCAAAGAGGACCACCAGGTCTAAAGAAGATAGGCTTCCTCATCTTTCTTTCTATTGATCCCTCCCTCATTAACACCCAGGCTTTTGCTCCATCCCAAGGGCAGTCGGGCATGTTATTAAAACTAAGGCTAATTAAACAGTTCCAGGAGGTCTCTTTTTTATGTCTGTACTGGGTCTGTTTGCTTATAAAGATGCTTAGAGCGTCCTACCTGGTCACAGTTTTTACCTCAAGTGATATTTCACTGTGCATTTGAAATGACATCCAGCTAAATTTATTTCAGTGTTACTTTCTTTGAAATATGATATACACTCACCGGCCACTTTATTAGGTACCCCATGCTAGTAACGGGTTGAACCCCTTTTTGCCTTCAGAACTGCCTCAATTCTTCGTGGCATAGATTCAACAAGATGCTGGAAGCATTCCTCAGGGAGTTTGGTCCATATTGACATGATGGCATCACACAGTTACCGCAGATTTGTCGGCTGAACATCCATGATGCGAATCTCCCGTTCCACCACATCCCAAAGATGCTCTATTGGATTGAGATCTGGTGACTGTGGAGGCCATTTGAGTACAGTGAACTCATTGTCATGTTCAAGAAACCAGTCTGAGATGATTCCAGCTTTATGACATGGCGCATTATCCTGCTGAAAGTAGCCATCAGAAGTTGTTACATTGTGGTCATAAAGGGATGGACATAGTCAGCAACAATACTCAGGTAGGCTGTGGCGTTGCAACGATGCTCAATTGGTACCAAAGGGCCCAAAGAGTGCCAAGAAAATATTCCCCACATCATGACACCACCACCACCAGCCTGAACCGTTCATACAAGGCAGGATGGATCCATGCTTTTATGTTGTAGACGCCAAATTCTGACCCTACCATCCGCATGTCGCAGCAGAAATCGAGACTCATCAGACCAGGCAACGTTTTTCCAATCTTCTATTGTCCAATTTCGATGAGCTTGTGCAAATTGTAGCCTCAGTTTCCTGTTCTTAGCTGAAAGGAGTGGCACCCGGTGTGGTCTTCTGCTGCTGTAGCCCATCTGCCTTAAAGTTCGACGTACTGTGCGTTCAGAGATGCTCTTCTGCCCACCTTGGTTGTAACGGGTGGTTATTTGAGTCACTGTTGCCCTTCTATCAGCTCGAACCAGTCTGGCCATTCTCCGCTGACCTCTGGCATCAACAAGGCATTTCCGCCCACAGAACTGCCGCTCACTGGATGTTTTTTCTTTTTCGGACCATTCTCTGTAAACCCTAGAGATGGTTGTGCGTGAAAATCCCAGTAGATCAGCAGTTTCTGAAATACTCAGACCAGCCCTTCTGGCACCAACAATCATGCCACGTTCAAAGTCACTCAAATCACCTTTCTTCTCCATACTGATGCTCGGTTTGAACTGCAGGAGATTGTCTTGACCATGTCTACATGCCTAAATGCACTGAGTTGCCGCCATGTGATTGGCTGCTTAGAAATTAAGTGTTAACGAGCAGTTGGACATGTGTACCTAATAAAGTGGCCGGTGAGTGTATTTCTTATGTTTTATTCACTTTCAATTGCTTTACTGTCTTAACTATGGAGGTCCTTCATATTAGGCAACTGTATATAGGTAAAATGCAATTAACTAACACCAGTCCATCATAGGTAACTTCCTCATTTGTAAATAGCAGATACAATAATTTTTCTTTCAGCTTTTTGAAGGATGAAGTTAAGATTAAGCAAATTTTTATTAATAAAACTGTTAAACACATTGGATCACATTTTAATATTTTGCTTTGCCACTATGATAAAAGTAGCGGTTTAAATTTCATAAAATTTTGTGTTTCTGTAATATGTATTTAATACCAGAAAAAAATATCAACAAGTCCTTTCAATCGATATAATTGAAGATTAATTATATCCTTGCGTATAGCTAGTTGTTTGTGGCAAATGTGGCTCAGGATGTAGGGTTCTCCCTGTCACCATTGGGTTAGTGCTGGTGAAGATTCTCATTCATCCAGGTCATCGTCATCCCAAAAAAGTTAAAAATGAAACCTACAACGCCGCAGTAGAGTTAATTACTTCCCACTTTCATCTCATCCCCCACCCCCATGCAGTGGACCAAAACATCTCGCCTGGGCAGCCAGGCCAACAATTCCTCCTTTCAAAGGCATAAACCAGTATTGCATATTGCAAGCTAACAAAGAACACAAATGCCTCAGGTTTGCCAGTTTTCTAAGGCAAAACAAGTTTTCGGGCTACTCTATAAAGCTTCGAACTCAACGCTAATTCTCATAATTTCAATTGAAAAAGCTTCCTGGATGGGAAGTAAAATGAATTAAAACTTGGAAACAAAGTCCAGTGGATTGTTTTTAACTATTTTGGATAATTGGGTTAGTGGTTTAAGCCCCAAGACACAACATACCTTTCGTTGTGCCATTGGGCAATACATTTCACCCACCTTACCTCTCATTGGTGGTCTCAGGGCCTGTTGGCACCAATGGCATAGCAGGCATGGCTACTATGTATCTTACCATAGGTTTACGTCAATGAATGACTATAGAGTGAAAAGCTTTGGGGTCCGCAAGCTTCATAAATAACAATACAACTACAGATCATTTTCCATTTTGGTACTAAAGGAAGTAGCCTTCATATTGAGCAAAAGAATCTTGACTATAGGGGTAGTGAATGTCTTTCCTTTATTCACCTTCATTATCTGATGAATAAATTTAATAGCAAAAAAACATTTCGTCCTCAAAGATAGTGACAGGAAAAATGGAAAGCATAAAGATAGTCCATATCTAACAGGGGCCAAATTGTGATTGCTTTATGAGAGCTATTTGTTCAGGGTGTCCCCCTGTCATGCAATTTTACCAGCAAAAAATATATCTATTAATAACAAGAACTGTAAATTATATTAAATGAATATATCATTCTTTTCAAGGGTAAAACCAAATATGATCTTTAGTTAAATGATTATAACCAACAATTTGCTCAATTACCGGGTGTTATTAATGGCTTACCTTTGTGGCTGGATGTTTTGGACTGGCTGTTAAAATCCAAGTTGTCTCTACCATCAGAAAATGTCAATAACTTGGTTTATGGTTCAAGCAGATTTATTAATCATTAACCACAAGGAAAACATATGTCTCTGTCTATTCATGTTGTTAACTTAAAGGAAGGTGATCCAGCTCTTAGAGACAATCGGTCACTGCTGCACAAATAATAATAGACAACCCACTAAAAATAATGTTACTCCTATTAAACCTAATAATCCCTGTTACAGTATTATTGTGTTTAATAAGCTATGCAAACACTGCAGGCTACTGGAATACACTCATAATACATTAAAAGAATCAGTAAACATAAAATAGTTTAAATGAGTTCCTTAGGTAGCATCTTTGATAATGTTCAGTTCCTTAGCTAAACTGTTCATATTAGCAGCATATATTATATACATCAAACAGATGTGTAACAGTAGTCTTTGGTAACATTCAAATCAATCAAGTTTAACTAATTCCAATAAAGAAGGTTGATCAACCGACACACTCAATGGTCAAGACACAACTTTACGAAGACGGGAATGATGACTGTAACATGAAAAGCACACAAGTTGAATGTTTGTCTTCAACTTGGGAGGGATTCAACCCTTTTCACGTGCAAAAATGGACCACATCTCCGGAGTTTCTGCACCACATCGAACGTGGTGGCCAGCTGGCTTGCTGGGTTTTCTTCTTGTATCCATACAGAGATCCAGTGGAAGAGGAAGAAAAATGAGGTTTTGGTGGTTTTAAAGGTCCCCCTACTTGAGGATGCGATGTCAGAGCAACAGGCTGCATCAAAACACAGCCGTAATTACAACTTCCTTAACGCGGAAGTTGTAATTTAATCTGTAACATTGGTGCAATTCAGCAGATTAGCCAAAGACTGGTGCAGAAAATGTTTCTGACATAAAAAAAAACACAGCACATTGTGGTTTCTCACATTTTGCAGCAAACGTGGATCAAAATGGTATGAGGCAGTAGGTCCTCATGTTATGTATGATCACAAAATATTAGTCAGGGAAGACAGTTAGTCCAATGCTTTCATTATCCATTATCCATACCTTCTGGTTAATTCTTCTGAAATTTTCCTCTCATATTTAGTTATTAAAGCAACTCAAAAGTCAACCAAACCAGGACATATTTTTCAGCTATAATGCCATATCTTATAGTAATTTGAAACAGTACATGAAAAACGATTTCCAACTGTTTCCAACTTCATTCTTTTTCTTCTCTTCCAATTATCTCTCTCACCTTTGTGCAAATCTTAGCATTTACATCTTATTAGCTCAAACAATGTTTTCTTTTAACCTGAGAAGTATCAAATGGTAAATTGCTGATCGACTACCTCCAGGCTTACTGCACAAAGCCAAAAGACAGCAACTGCTGCCTTCTGTATGTTGTTGGCAAAATATGTGCAATTCTATAGCTCTGTTTTTGAACAAAGGTATAGGTTAACGGCAGGAAATATGTCCTCACTCTCAGTGGAGCAGCGCTGTTAGAAGACTGTTTCATATCTCTATAATGGGATTAGATTTTTGCCCCAAGTGTTTACTTTCTAACATCTTTATCCCCATTAAGTTCTGTTAACAGGAGGCTTTTTGTGGTGGAACTGAGCCAGGTCCCCAAACTCAAAAATTCATAAAAGCACAAGAGACTCACAATCTTCTAAAAAGCGGTGCTACAGTTTACTGATCCAAACAATGTGACAACACAGTGAAAACAAGCTGAGTTGTGTAATACTAAACATTTAGTGCTGATCTTATCAATATTTATACCAGAAGCAAAGGATTATTCTCCATGGAATAAAAAAAGATTTATACTGAATTTTATAAAGAAAAGCAGTTTCTAAAGTTCTTATATGTTGCTTAAAAATAATAAAAAGAACTAAATTAATGATCTCTAGTTAATCATAAGTCTGATTAAAAAAGCCATGTTTTACATTTTTGCTTTATAAAGATCTGCCTAATGGGATTTTCTTGTTTTTATTACAAACATATTTCACATTATTCAGATCATTAGAGATACTTTTATGCAGAAAATCTGCTGCTGCAGATGTTAGTACTTTGTTGCACAACATAAGGTAGCTGCACAAAAGGCTTTACCTCATTTACATGTGCATGTCTGCATGTTTATATGCACATTTATGCATGTTTTTATATTATGTTGCAGGTGGGTAACCTGGGCCTGCTCTTCATGCTGCTGTTTTTCATCTACGCCGCCTTAGGAGTAGAGCTTTTTGGAGAACTTGGTGAGTTTTTTTATTTAACCTTGGTTCAGTTGAAAATATTTTATATATTTTAACTCTTAGAGAAAAAAAGAAAAGTACCGGTAATTATGTGGGGGTAGTTACATACATTTCAAAGTAAAAATGTTTGCAAGTGGGTTTCTAAATAACATTATAAATATCTAGAGTTCAACTTTATTGATTTTTGTTTTTTTTTTGCTTTGTAATTTCACACACATCTAAATTATAAAAAAAAAAAAAGACAAGTAAGCTTTAACACACAGTAAAATACCTAGAAAAAAATATCCTCAACCTTTTTAACCTCAATTATTTATTGGGGTATATATGAATGATACCTTTTTTATTTTTTTGTATTACACACCCCATTCTATCAGTAATTGCAAAAAAATTAAGTTTCTGAAAACTGTAATAACATCTAATTTATTGGTATCATATTGATCAAACTAAACTAAAACATATAGAGTCTCAAACTGTTCAGGATTTTTTAAGAAACTTCTCCAGCTGACATATGACTGATCTTCAGGTTGAAATGTCAGTTGAGTCTTATGGCTAAAACAAAAACACATCTCCTTCCTGTGGTCTGTCATAAAAGAAATATCTTGATACTTGTACATATTACTTGTAAATTTTAAAGACTATAAAATGCTTCTTTGGGGCACTTTATACAAGAAAAAAAGGAACAGTTACATAGCTTCAAATTACTCTACTCTTATTATAGCAAGCCCCACCTGAGCACCCACAATGTTTGTTAACTTTTTTTTACTAACTCCTTCAAGTATTTTCCATTGGCCAAGTTCTAAATCTTTTTTCTCCAAAGCTATTTTTGATATTGACCGTTTGGGAATTAAACCATTTGCTGTTGATTTATTTTATAAATGGAATTTAAAAAATATCCAGTTTCAAGACAAATTATCTTTCCTGACAGCTTAAGGACCTCCTCCAAAGCAATTTTGATTGAACGGATGTATAAAAGGCAATAATGCTGGTTAAACTTATAAAAATATAAAAAAGGAGTTCAGATTTCAAATAAAACTGGAAAACCAGCCATGGGACGGACAGATGTATCAGTCCGTCTCTACTTCAGCTTTGGGCAAAAATCTCCTTCAAGCATTAATTGTTTCTGTCATCTAATCCCATTCTTTTCCTTGATGTTTTTTCCTGTCATCAACTCTACATGTATTCTCCTTTTCTCTCCTAATTTCCCTCCATTGTTTAACCTCACTCTCAGTTTGCAATGAAGACTATCCATGTGAAGGTATGAGTCGTCACGCTACCTTTGAAAACTTTGGCATGGCCTTCCTTACCTTGTTTCAAGTCTCCACGGGCGACAACTGGAATGGCATCATGAAGGTAAAAACACATTCCTGAGTCTGATTTTTCTATGGTTAAACTGAATGTTTGAATTACCAAAATAATTTCAAATACAAATTCACAGAATAAACATGACAGGACATGAAGTGCCTTTGAACAAGCATTTACACACCTTAAATTTGGTAAACCCACAGCTCTGCCAGTTTTCTACAGAAAAACACCATTAATGTGCAATTTAAATTAACTATAAACAGCTGAATTTGGAAAAATGTTGGTTAAGCAAATTCTGAACAAACATGTATAGTAAAGACCAAGCAACAAAGAAGAGGGTCAGTGATAAAGTAGATTAGGTTAAAAAGTAATATCCAAAGCCTTAAACATCCAACTTGCTGTTTTCAATTGAGACCAAAAAGGAAATATTTGATTCTACATAGACGTAAACAGTGTATCATTAAACTTGACTCCCAAAACAAATTCTGAAACATAGCGGTGGCAGTATTATGTTGAGTGAATGCTTCTTTCCATAGGGTGAGAAAATAAAGATAAGGCTACAAACAGGGCAACATGGAAAGAATATAAGGAAGATTTGAGGAAGAACTGAGTAAACCTTAACCTTTTGTGATGCGTCCAGACCGCACACGGTGGCTGTGGCAAACACGGTGGATTCTCAATGAATCCCTATACAAACCGTGCAGTGAAGGTCGGTGAAGCAGCCACTGGTGAACTCCACACAATGAGCGTTCACTGCTCCGCCCTCACCTCGTGCTACTAGATAGAATTGAAGTGTTGTCAAACAGCAGCACCACATGGAGAGACGTTGAGATGATCTCGGAAGTTGAAACTAGCTGAACTTTTCTATTAATTCAGACCTATATCCAATTAAGATTGTCTGAAAAGACTTCAAGGAATGTTTAAAAAAACGATTAAAATTGTTTTCTGATCTGTCGAAAGGGTGCAGTGCTGCAGGTTTATTTCTGGGAGGTCTGTTTTTGTAAAAAAAAAAAAAAAAGAAAGAAAGAAAGAAAGAAAAAGAAAGAAAAAAGAAGCATTGTACTTCTCATATCCACAATGTTACGGACTCTTTTTTTAAATCTGTTGGTGATGAATTATGGGATGGCCTAGCACATGGATGACTCCTCTATGAAAAGATGAGACATGACTCTCTATGCAAACCACTTTTTTATAATGACTCCACATCAGTCAGCATCTCTTCAACATTCCTACACTGTCAAAGGAATGCAAATCATATCGGAGCAGGTTTTCTCAAACTGTTTATGCAGGGCAGATTGTAGCGAGCAGAAAGAAAACTGGTGGACTTCAAATGCTGCTATCCAGAGAAAATTGCAGTTTAAGACATAAAAATAGTATCAACACAATAAGTGCAGAATACCTGCTCTGAATTAATAAGAAGCAGACTAAACCAAGTTGGAATTAATGATGAGTTAGTCATGAGAGCCAATAAAATATTAAGGAAAACTACGTGGAGAGACCATTGAACTGGACAGCTAAGTGGTTAAAAGTTCCACTTATTATGCTTTCTTCTAAGTGGAGACACAATGAAAACAGACATGAAAAACATGATGGTTGAGCAGTGAGAGACACATAAAAGGAGAGAGAGGATGTAAATGTGTTTTGGAAAACGTCTGGTTCTGTTTAGCAAATGTCTGAAATATGCAAAGATATAAGATGGAAAGGGGACGTACTATAAAATTTAAGATGTTTTGTGAAGGAACACAGTGTGTAAATGTCAAGCCAAATTAGGCAGAAAAGACCAGCTTCCGCTCAGAGGGCTGAAATGGTTATGTGTGGTCACAGCCTGGTTGATATATGCATTCTTCCTGCAGAAGACTCTTGTCACTTTAGCTTTGCTGTGATGAAAGTCCACAGCACTCATGTTAACTAGAGTGGAAAACAGGGTCGCAATCTTCAAAATCAAGCAGCACACAACAATTGATGCTTTAATATTATAGCACCCTTCATTCCTAATAAACCTCTTGGTAAAAATGTGTGTTCATTATATCGGTGTGAATGACGTGAATGAAGTTTTAATATTACTAAATCTATTCAAGCATTAAAAACAACATTACCACAGAAACAACCCAGAAAAGGTCCCAAGGTATCACTCGGGGGGCTTCATGAAGCCAGAGGTGTAAACATCCTTTTTGGAGCATAATACATTTAAAAAAAAAAAAAAACTGTAGGTTGTGTATATATGTGAAAATCTGAGACTTCATTTGTTCACAGCGAAACACGTTTTGAGCATTAAAAAGCCGTTCAAAGCCTCAACTTGGACGGGTGTGCACTTTAAATTCAGATACGCTGAGCTGCTCTGTTTTTTTCCTATTTCTTTTACAATGTTGCATGCTGTAAGATTAATTTAAGTAAGAAAGTAGAATATAAAGTGAATATAAAGCACTTTTAAGATTTGTGGTATATAAGGAATATAAAATGTAGTATTTTTCACTGGCAGGTTTTGATGGTTTTAGCTAATGTACGTGTTAAACTGTTTCTCACAGTACACTCAGAAAATATTTTGCATGGTAATAATCTAACTTTTCCTCATACTTAAAATAAAGTACATTGTCTAATTGGTTGAAGCTATGCAGCTGCAGAAGTTCAGATTTTCCAATTGACTTTTCTAGCATTTTGAGCAACGCTGGAAATGCTGCAAGGCTTGCCTCTCCCTACGCTCAAACATTATCTCTAAGGAGGTGGCACAACATCCTAAATAAGAAGCAACGATTGTAGTGAATGCACATTTTAGGTAAGGAGGATGTAAACCAAAATGACAATGGTTGTTCATTGAATGTGGAGGGTAGAGTCTGTGGGTTAGATTTTAGACCCCCCCCCCCCTTCAATGAAAATAAATATCTCTGCATCAGGTTGATCTTGATCCCTGCTGCTCTCACTGTGTTTTTGTTTAAATAGTATATTATCATATACAAGTAGTAATTAATTTCCATTATATGGCCAAAATCCTGTAAAATGGACCTACTTTGATCTCTACAAACAATTTCACCTCACTGCAAGTATTCAGTTTTACCCCTTCTATGGTTCTTTTATTTTGTATACATCCTTTGTCTTCTCAACTACACTAAACCAACGGTATAAAGCTACTTCATAGAATTTCAAACATCAAATCTATTGTGCCTGAAAGAAGACTTGTTTACCTCAAATTGAGTGACTGCCAGAATCCCTCTTTACGTGGTAGGAAGACTGGATTTATTCAGAATATACCACTCGCCATTTTGTGACAGGAAAGTCTTTCTTTCAGCTTGAGACAATTCTTTTTCTATGGATGAATGATCAGCTTCCTCTGGGTTGTATTACTCTCCATCTTCTTTTGATCCCCTTTCTGAATCAAAATATAAAAATATATAGACTTTAAGGTCTACTGTCATTTGAGGCACCTTTTATAACCTTTATAACTGACTTTAAACTCTGTTTCTGGGCATTATGACCTGAAAACAACAGGAGAGTTTAACAATAATCATGATATTGGCCTAGACCATATGAGTTTGTTTTATTGTGGAAGTACTGGAAGAAAAAAATTATACATTGATTAAGTCTTAACAGTTTGCCTTAAACTGCAAAGGAAAATGTACAAGAAGGTGCTTTCCTCAGAAGGCAACACTTTAGACTACATGTAAAGAAAAAAAATACTTACAGTATAATCCTCATACTAAAACACACTTGTTGTAGCATCAAGCTGCTGGGATAAATTTGATGAGGATTTTGTTTAACAAGGATGACATGGATGGTCAGATGGTCAACATTCAGGACAAGTCTGGAAAACAAAAACTTATTAGAGGCTGCAACATACATGACATTAGATGTTTTAGCTTCAGACAGGACAGCAACCCTGAACATTAAGCCTAAGATTGGATAGGATGGTTTACATCAGAGCAAATGTATGTTTTATGACTGCCAAGTTAATTATCTAAACCTATCTGAGAATCCTTAGAAAGGCTTAATAACTAATGTTTAGTGATGTAAGCTCATAGATCTGACCAGCCTCGAGCTTACCAAAAATCCCTATAAAGTTTTTCTTGTTACCTAGTAATAAAGTGTAAATTGCTATGTTATCCCCATGTTATTAAATGGTTATTGCTGTACTGTAAAATTAAGTTGTACCATGTAAACCACTTACACATTGACCAGATTTATTGGAAGAAAAATTATTTAGACCATGCCTCCACTTTCTTCCACTTTACAACTATGAAGTACTTTGTGTTGGTCTATAACTACACAAGAAACTATGGAAATTACTTTACTGACTTTTGTGGTTGTCACGTCATAAAATGGGAGCACATTCAAGGTGTGTAAATGCTTTTGTGAGGCATTCATCCAGTTTTTGCAAAGTCATACCACAGTGGCTTTTAATAAGAGGTGCTGGATAAAGCTGTGCATAAAGCCTAATATAATCTGTAAGCTCTCATTTATTCATTTATTTTTCCTTTGAGAGACACACTTGACAGAGCAAGCAGAGCAAAAATATATTTACACTGAGCTGGAATAAAACAAGTTCAAATAAAATAAAGAGTATTAATTTGATTATAAATTAGACTATTAGTTTATTCTTTTTCTTTACAAGGCTATTGACAGAAAATATTTCCTGGGAAAACTGAATAAAAAAACTGAGATCTTTAAATTATTTATGTTGATGCTTGTGCAAATTCTCGGTCACTCAGGTCATGGCAACTAAAACAAGCAACCGGACTTTTGCACACTTTTTTTTCTTACTTTTTGACACATGTCAGGAGTCTTTGTCAGAACTGACAGACTCCTGAAAAGATCAGAACTGACAAAGACTCCTAGGTAGGTGTTGAAATAAATTAAGAAAAGCAACAGTCTATTTGTTTCTGATTTAAGCCTGTTTTGTTGATCTGTATCTCTACAAAATGCAATACTTCTGATGTCCTTTTCGGGACTATGGTACTCCCTGACTTTTTTTCTTCATATCACCAGGACACATTGCGGGAGTGCCCACCAGACCATAACACGGATGTGGACTATGCCTGCAATCCGAGCCTTCAGTTTATCTCGCCCATGTATTTTGTCTCCTTTGTGCTCACCGCCCAGTTTGTGCTCATCAATGTGGTGGTGGCCGTGCTGATGAAGCACCTGGACGACTCCAACAAGGAGGCCCAAGAGGAGGCGGAGATGGATGCAGAAATTGAGCTGGAGCTGGCCCAGGGCACCCTCTGTTGCATGGGCGCCCCCACTTGTGGGGGTGGGGGGGTTGACAAAGGATTCTTGGCTGCTGGTTCAGGGCTTGGAGCTGTGCCAGGGAGAAGGGAGAGGGCTGTAGGTGCCAGAGGAGAGTCAGGAGAAGGAGTGAGGAAGTTGCGGCAGTCTTTGACGTATCAGAGACCTTACAACTCCTGCGAATCCCCCCAGTCATATTCACCGTCACAAGTAAGTATTTCCACATGTGTGTATGAGTGCTTTGTGGCTGGTTGAAAATATAAATGGCTTACTTTGTATGCTTGCAGTTAGTGGGCAAGGGGGGCTGCAGTAATGCTTCCAAACTTAAAGAGTAAAACTTGAATAATAGAAGCAGAAAAACATTCAAATCACTATAAGATGACATGTTCAAGAAGCTGCTTAGATTTGCTCTATTGGTTAATCTGATTCAAAACCTAGAATTTGTTTAAGGGATACTGGTGTAGAGGGAAATGTTAATTAGTATAAAAACATTACTTAAATAAGGGAAAATGGTTCAGTTACATAATTAAATACTTCTTCAGGATGCTAATTATTAGTGTTGCACCGATACCAGTATAAGGCGGGGCCCCGATCCAGCACTAAAATGGTGGTGTCAGTATTAGCGAGTACTAAAAAAATAGGGCACCGATACCATTTTGATAGCCAAAAGTTTGTTCAACTATTGTCACCGATTCCAGTGAGGCAAAAAAAAAGTTCTACTGGATTCACTTTGTATTAGTCTTTTTTTTCTGCTTTACAAAGGTAGGCAGCAGCTTGAAAAAGCCATGATGGCAATTATTTTACATCCAAGTAGTATTCAGTTCTTTATATATACACATATTAATTTCAAACAGATGACACTAGTATGGTATCGATATTGGCCGATACTGCAAAGCCAGATATCAGATATCAGTATCGGGACAAAAAAATGACATTGGCGCAACACTACAAATTATCATTAGTTTTGCTTATAAATTGATTTCTTAAAATAAGATGGTTTTCCCCACTGTATAAATGTGTTTCGTAACAGAATAAAGAAATATCCCAATATACTGCATGGGCATTGCTCCGTGTATAGTCTAAGTCATTCTAGACTGATCGAATAATTAAAATAAGTCGAGCAAAACAAAAGATAGGTAGATAGACGGACGGATATCATGATAGTAATGAATTACTAAATAATAATTGAAAAATAAATAGTTACAATTTGATTTGTCAGTTTTCTGTCATACTTTTGGGGCATATGCTATAGTTGTAGATGGGTTTACCAAATTATTTGTGACATTTTTGTGGGAAGAAGAAAGGCACCCAACAATTACAAGAGAAAAGAAACTATAGTAACACTGGCGTAGTTCTATGGGAGCAGCTGCATTAACACATTTGTCAAAATATAAACAGTATGTAAAAAAAAAAAAAAAAAACAGTAGAGAGCAACATAATAGAATAAAAACTAGGTTAGTTCATATAGTCACATCTAACTACATCTCGCCCTTGTAGCAAAAGCAAACCTTGTTACAGGCAGAAGGATTGTTGTATTTTTTTTCAATTACTTTTTTTTTTTTTCATTTTGAGTTTTTGAAGGTTCAAGTGTGTGGGTTAATCATAATTACACTTCCTAAGACTGTCCGCAGAGGCTCACACTTCTATTATAAATTTCCAATGATAGCCTGAGATCTTCACATAAAGATGACTCACCCTCAGCCGTGAGGAGTTTCACCTTTGTAGAGCTAATCTTGGCTGCGTGGAGCCATTTTTAGTTCAGTGTTGGCTGACAAAGGAAGTTAATGCAGTGGCAGGATCCACCCACGCTTTTTCTATATCCATCCTCCGTGCTCTGTTTTCTCTGTCTCATGAGTGATGCAGTAAGAAATCAAGCAGACCAGCATATTTGTACATAGCACATTTCCTGAGGTTTGTACCATAGGGTTTTTTTCCATGTTAGCCTGAAAATGTATTAAAATGTTTAACTGAAAAAACACATTTACTCAAATACTTGTTTTATGGAGTGTATTAGTCCAACCAAATAATTAGGCTAACTTAACTAAAATAAGAAGCAGACAGACAGACAGAGAGGTCACTGAGGCCACTGAAAGGTTTCAACATCCTTCGCAGATTCTATATGCATTTTAAATAACAGTGTTGTGAATTCTAAAAAAAATAATAAAAAAATTGAGATTTCAAATTATTTCATTGGAGACCTTGCTGTATTAACAACTTTTGCTTAGTGATTAACATCATTTCTGGCCTGCAACATATTTCTAAAGAGGGCCCCTTCAAAGCAAAATCTTCAAGACCACGTTTTTTGTTTACATGTAATGTCATAATCAGTAGAAATATTATTGTTTACTTCAGGTCTCAAAAGTCACAACAGGGAAGTCACAAGAAAGACAGTCACATAAAAAAGCTTTAAAGCTGATGGCTTTATTTTACTGTGGCTATTCTCTGATAATGTTAGAATTACTGTATTCCTCAGAGATTTGATCAGTGTAACTTGTTTTTTTCTAAATTATATATTTCAATATACATCAATGGGATTCATTTTCCTTAGGAAGTTAACAAAACAAAAACAAAAAAACATTCCTGTTCCTTTCAAAATCTTACTTCATTGTTTTTTTTTCACTTATAATGGCTCCAAGCTCTTTTAATCTGTGGTTCAGATGATCTTTATACCTCTTACCACTCTGTCCATTTCAACAGTTGCCAATATTACAATAACGTCTGATTAAATATCTAATTTATGGTAACTAGGGTGTCTGTTTAACACAGAAAAACATAAATTAAAGTTAACTATAATTCTGCTCTGAAGATCATTGGAAAGTTGTCCTCAAAGTAATACTAGACAATGTTGTTCATTCACACTTTGTGAATGAATGTCCTCTATGCAGTGTGTTTGTGAGATCTGTGACTGTGACTTCTTGCTGTTTGTTTATGCAATGAAAATCTACCAAGTTCCTTGAGTGAATCATTTGTCATTTTGAGGACTGTCTCACATTTCAGTTTTTTCTTTGCCTGTAATATTTGTCAATCACTCCACTGATTTTTCTGTAAGACTTATATCTCACAAAGGCACTCCATGTTGATTCCATATCAAATTATGCTTTTTATGCTGCAGGCCTGAAATTCAGGACTAAATATATTTGAAAAAAAAGGGATAATGTCTGCAATAAAACAAAACAACAAAAAAAAAAAAACGGATATGGGGGAAATAAGGCATCAAATACATCATGTTTCTAAAGTGTTTAAAGTACATTGATTTTCCACATTTGAATTACCACAAAGTATATATATATATATATATATATAAATATATATATATATAAATATATATATATATATATATATATATATATATATATATATATATATATATATATATATATATATATATATATATATATATATATATATATATATATATATATATATATATATATTAGTGCTGTCAATCGATTAAATTTTTTTAATCGCGATTAATCGCATCAATGCCTGAGTTAACTCGCGATTAATCGCATTTTAATCGCAAATTTTTTTTCTGATTGAAAATCATTTAAATACTCTCGATGACATACAAAAAATACATACAGGCTAGGTTTGTGCCAATGTTCTTTTTTTTAAATGAGAACAGGTCACAGATACTGATTATGCCATAGAAACATATGGCAAGAAGATGGCATGTAGCAAAAAATAACAAATATGTAGCCAAAAAAAAGGCCCTGAAAACAGGCTGATGTAAAAGACAGTCTTTACAGTTAATACAGTCTTTTGAACAAAGACAAGCATTTTACCCTACTGCTATAAAATGTAGTAGAGTTAACATTAGATGTTAATTAACCAAGATAATAATGAACAATTTTCAATCAATACATCAAAATCAATAGACCGACATCACTAGATGGAGGTAGTCTATGAAAGTTACTTTTCAGCCTCTTAACAAAAATGAGAACACACACACACCCACCCACCCACACACAGACACACCCACCCACACACACACACGATACCGACCTGTGACAGCAAGAGTGCCGTAGCAGATTCCATTTCACCTCAGTAATCTGTTTTCTCAGCGTATTTCAGGTTGCTACTAGTTACCAGACACTCAACTTGTTTGTTGGTGGTGGGGCTTAAAGAAAAGGCACTAGCGTCACCCAGTGTATGAGCGTCTTTTTCCCTTGAGGAGCTCCGCTCTCGAAGCCTATGAGAAATGCATTGACTGGGGGAAAATAGCCCCGCCTCCCCGCAGGCTGCAGCGGGATGTACTTGGAAAATTTTACCATAAAACCACATAGCGTTAATCTCACGTTAAAAAAATTATCGCCGTTAAAATGGCCTCGCGTTAACGCGATAATAACGCGATAATTTTGACAGCACTAATATATATATATATATATATATATATATATATATATATATATATATATATATATATATATATATATATATATATATATATATATATATATATATATATATACATAATGGTGGTTCAGACTGGAGGTGGTGGACGCAATGTTTCCGTGAGCTATGGAGGTAGTTCACCCCTCTGCATTTCAGATGCACGGTGTTTACACCATGGAACGCATCAATAAATAGGATGAGCTTCAGCTGCGTAAAGCTGACATCCCACCGACGTTAAAAAAAACTCAGCTGAATAGACTGAATGGTTATTGCTTCTTTAGTGCAGGTTTGTGTATTTTAAGTGGTAATTTGTAAAACTTAAAAGTAAATGAAAAACAGATCACAAGATTATTTTTTAGGAAGACAACTATTCCCATATTAGCCACCGAACTGAATTCAAATTATCGAGCCTACTTTTTCAGTGCTACCCAGTGATTTGTGCAGGTATAAATGTCATTTGTGCTGATTTTGTTTTTAAATAAAATTATTTTTAATTACGGCCGATGATTTCACCAGCCTAGAAGATGTTGGTGCTGCACTCCTTCCTGATATATAGTTATTGCATAACATCACATGTTATTCCTGTGGTGGTACTGAATAGAACAGTGGGCATGTTTAACTCATTTAGTGGCTGGAATAATTGTTTAATATTTAGTAAATCACAAGCCTCCCAGACCCATCGCTTCGGACCTTCCGTTGCCCCTGGTAACCCTTTGTCATTTCCTATCAAGGTCTCGCTGTCGGCATTTCACAATAAAAGCACAGATGAAACTAATGGCTAGAAGACACCAACTTCGATTTTGCGTCCGATTCGATAGAAAATCGAGTGAGATGAGGTTGTGGCAATTAGCGTACATTAAGAGTCAATGGGGATAAACACACCCAACCCGATTTTAAACAAGGGGGCTTGCGTGGGTCCGACTTAGATAGACCCCAGGTCTATTTTAGTCAGACTACGCAGTAATTCAGTGGTAACTTCATGGGTGTGACAGGAAGACAGACGTGGTTAAAAAGTAAAAAGCATCCGCTTTGCGGGAAAATACAAAATAAAACATGTTAATCACACAGGGAAAGAGTCAGTTTGAGAGTCGCACAGAGCATACACAGCAAGCAGGATAGACTCGTGCAAAAGCGATCAATATAACATAAAAAAATATAATACTCTACCCATGATAGGAGTTATGGAGGACAGGAAACGGATAAAGTCGTGATCCTCTTTGAGCCTCGCAAAAAACAATGAGGGACAGAAAGCGCAGTATATCAATCACCTCGAAAAATAAATGACTTCAGAAGAAAAAAAATGTATACCGTAAAATAGTGATCATTTTTCAGCCTCACAAAAACAAAATAATGAGAGGCAGGCAGAGCAGCTAAGCATAGCGTATCTCTCTCACCTCTATGAGAAAAAGAAAAACTCTGATAAACTTTGCAGATCTCTCTGAAAATAACATATCACTTCCTCATCAGCATAGAAACCGCCCCATGGTGTTTATTGCTGTTTTTGTGTTCTTTAGACATAGATCTTATTATGTTTTAATTTGAAATCCTGCACAGACTCGCTTTATTTTATAGAATGCATTTTTTATGACTTTTCATAATCTGTCCAAGTCAAATATGGGAAATTGTTTTAATTTGTGTATAGCACAGAGACAGAGGTTAAAAAGAATCTGCACAGATACGCCAAACCCTGCCTAATTGTAGCCTCAGTGTGACATAGAAAATAATCGGAATGGAGATTAAAAAGTCGTAGGCAAACGGTGTGTTCTGACCTTTAAAATTTACAGACAACTGCTAAAATGTTCGTTGAAATGTTTAATCGCCTTAGTGAGAAAGCTCTGATTATGTCGGTTTCGGCGGGACTTCCTTATAAATCTACCCACGCAGAAAGCACAGATGCTGGGCAGTGGGCAATGACAAACTGGGGTTTGTGCTGGAGGTAAGTGAGGACAATTAAAAGTCCCTTTAGCATTTAATTAAAATGGCTCCTTTAAAAGCCATGTCGAATTCGCTTGACAGCATTCCTTATTTCTAGCTTTTTAAGCTTCACCTACAACCAATCCCTGATATGCTGCCGTGTCGCAATTTCATAGAAAAGATTGGCTTGTTTCAACTTCAGCGATCCCCTCTCTCTCCATGCAGTGCCGCTGTTTGACATCACCTCAGCTCTATCGATTAGCACGAGGTGAGAGTGGAGCCGTCACCGCTCTCATCATGTGGAGTTCACCGCCCAGTTTGTATAGGAATTCTTTCTGAAACCACTACACTCGGCGTTGACACCACCTCCAGTGTGAACCCATCATAACAGACATTTAGGACAAAAGTTTATTTATGTTTTTGTATACATTGAGGTGGGAATTTTCAAAACCTAACAAGTTGCTCTGGGATTTTTAGGTGTTCACAATAGCAGCTTAACTTTTGAACTCACTGGGGCAAATTGCTGATTACATATAGGCCCAAACAAGCACATCGAAAAACTGTTGCAAGAAATGTGTGTATTGTCATAACGTCACAGTTTTCTTGCCTTAATGACAAACTGAATAGATTGAGAAATTATCAGCAAATAACACCTCAGCAGACTCTGGTTCATTAGTAAATTGAGTAAGCTCTCAAAGCCAATAACTAGGTTGACTTTTTCAAGTCATTTTTTCAACAGTTACATTAAAAATAAATTCTCTCTTTTACAGGATTCATTTTCTTTTCACATTTAACACTAACATTGTCAGGTTGTGTGGAGGTTTTGGGTGGACCCAAATGCGGAGAAGGAAACTGAGGTGGCTTATTGCAAATTTAATTAGAGTGGTGCCAACAGAAGCATAAATTCAATCAACAACAGGCAGGGGACTCAGCCAAACCAAAACAGAGAGACACTCAAGGGAATACATACAGGTGATAGAGAAGAGAATCCAGCAATGAGTAACTGCAGAGGAGTACATATGGGAGACAGAACAATGAATGGAGTTATCAGCTAATTGGGAGCAGGTGTTGACAGAACCAGCTAGAAAGGAGCTAAGGGCAAAGGAAAGGGGCACTAGGGGGCACCCAAGAGTAACCAGGGAACACAACAGGGCTTAACTGTAACTAGAAAATAACTTAAATGAAGCCAAAGGGGAATACTACTAATGGCTACAGAATAAATAATGACCAAGGGGAAAACTACAGGATAAACAGAAGAGACGGGGGATAACTTAAGATGACTTTGAAGCCATGGAAAACCATAACCTCAAGATAACCGGGAGAATTACTATAAAACTAGACCGAGGAATAAATATGTACTACAAGATGCTGAAAAGAAAACTAAAAGAAACAACAAAATGATACAAATCTTGACAGCGACACAGAATAAAATAAAATAAAGCATAACTGATAACACAATGTAAAAGCATGAACAGAAGCAGAAGGTCCAGAAAGGCAGATCATGACAAACAGCTTTGTGAATTTCTTTATACATATTCTAATTCACGTGATGATGTGGCAAAGGTTTTCAGCCTTCCTTTCAAAGAAAGGCTGATTTTTGCAGATTTTGCTACAAACTTTAGTTGTGCATTGCTGCTACTGCATCTGCACAGTTTTCCTCAAAGTGTTCTATTACCCAAAAGGAGTAACTTATTTACTTTTTTAGGGTTTGAGTTAGTTTCTTTTTAATTGTGCGTGTATTTTACAAAACATTATAGGTTTATTTACAACAAACCTTTAATGTCGTGTTTCTTAAAAATTGCTAAAATACATTATTAACTGTCCAATTATTATTGCTTAATACTGTGGCACTGGTAAGACTGTAGATTTATGCATAGTTAACAACTATAAAAATATAAGGCTAATTAGGCTCTTGAAACTTGAATCCTTCAGAGTATTAACATTCAATATTTGAAGTTTTCTTCATTTTTATTTAGACTGACTGAAGCTCCCTTTGTTTAACTGATTGGTGTCCAAAGTTTTGCATGCCGGTGCAAAGAAGCTTTATGAATGGAAGGCGCACATTTCATCTTAAGCTGATATTTTCTTGTAAGACATTCCATTGTTTCAAGCTTCATGCAGAAACATTGCTTAAGTACAATTCAAGCACCAAAGGATAGACTGCATAATGTTCAGGCCCACACACAGCTACAGCCCAGATACAAGAAAGGAGAGATAATGGCTGAGCCTGTGACAGTCAAACAGAGACAGTAATTAATTTCAGCTCTCTCCTCTCTTACTCCCAACTTCCAGTCCCTCCAGACGAACCTATTGTTGTCCACTAATACAGTTATTAATGGGGTCCAGCATACAGACAACAGCAGTCAATCAAACATTATTTATATATTAAGCTTTCCACCTACATGTTCAACAAACTGTACTAAGCCTGCCTACGAAATGCAGAGTGTGCTTTTCCTAATACTTTTCTGAAATAAGCTGGCTTTTGCAGACTTGCTTAATGCCTTTGCATAGTTGCTTCATAAATCAACAGCATTTCTGTAGCATGCAGCTCACTGTACTATAGGTTCGCTCTTTAACTCTTAACCCCCTCATCTTTTTTTAAAACATGTCATGTGTAGATGTAATAAAGCCAAGTGAGTCATAGGAGATGATGTGAGTTTGCATAACAGAACTAAGTATAGTCCAATAAGCACCTTTTCAGATGGTTTCTTATAAAATCAGGCTTATCGGCGAGTTGAAAAAGAGTAACTTTATTTTCATAGTACCCTTTTGGGAAATATCTTCTGATTTAATACAATACTTTAACTATGGGCACAATGCATTCAACTCATTGGGAAATACCATGGCGAAAAAGGCTGAACATGTTTTGATCACTCTTTAAAAGCATGTTCCTTTCCCTCTACAGTAGCTGCTTTTTTCAGGAATAAAGCGAACAGGTGAGATTCAAGAAAGCAGGGATCATTGAGGAGTGTTTTATGTGTTTTAAATCCAAGTCATACAGGCCAAATTACTTTAAAGCTTATAATATACCCAGAGCAGAAAGCAAACTCTTATATCTGAAATACTTTTAACAAGGTATCGGACAGCCTAATTGAGGTGATATATCAAACGTAATTGCTCTACACTAAGCACCCAAAGCTTCCATAGTAAAATTAGATGTTACTCCACTGATGAGCATTTGGAGCTTTATTATTTAGGGTCGTATTCTTCTTTGTTTATTACTCTGAAGATTTTTAAGAATGAGAGAATGATTATTATATAATCTCAAGCAACACATTTTGGTAAATCATCATAATTTGACTCATAATTTCTCTGTTGTAATGTCTCATGAAAGCTTAGATGATACATTTACTATGTATGAACGAGAACAGTGCCTTGCAAAAATATTCAACCCTTTGGAGGTTTTTTCACATTTAAACCACAAATTTCAATGGATTTTATTAGAATTCCTCAGGCAGACCAACCCAAAATGAATTATATTGGTGTTGCAAAAGGTAAAGGGTACACAGTTCACAAATTTTTTTCCCACTGTATTCAGCCCACTGTATTCTGAAACATTTTAATAAGAAAAACACCTTCTAAGATGCTTAAACAGTAATTAAGTTTTTCCTTTAATTAAGAAAAACTGGTAAATAAAGTTGTCCTGTAAAGGCCTCACGGAAATTGAAAACTAACATAGCACATCACATTTACAATATATTGTTGTTGCAGTATCATGGACATCGAGGCTCCTCAAATTTGTTGGGAGCCTGGAATGAGCTTACTATTCAGCCAGAATACCAGTATTCTCTGAAAATACCAAGCATATATTTACTGTCGAACTGGACGCTGACCTAAATCATACAGTGCAGTGGAATGTTTGGACCGAAATATATTAATGTGTTTTTACAGCCCAGGCCTTACTTCTACCAAAAATCCGAGCAAACCAAAAACTTTATAACAAAGAGCAGTTCAAAAAAGGTCGTCGTTTTATGTATTGACTCAAAAGGGCTAAATGCAAGCACTAATTATTTATAAAACATAATTAAAGCTGTGTAACTTTTGCCTTGAAATTACAGTTATGCACTATTTAGCTCTGTTTATTAACATAAATTTCTGATAAAATACATTGAAATGCTTCCTTGAATAAGAGAAATGAAAGAATTTGAGCTTCTGGATGTTTTTGGAAGGCACTCCACATGAATGACCAGCTGCAAAATGTTAACTTAGATAGGAACGGCGAAAGCCTACCTGCGTGTACACATGGACACTTTAATAATCCTTCCAATGGTGTATGCATTTCCCTGCGTGTTCTTTGTCCTCGCATGTCCGCATGTGCACATGTTTGCGCCTGCGTGCATCCTGGTCTGCCGGCCTGCGTCCCGTGTGTGTTTCTGTCCTTGTGTGCGCGTGTGTTTGTGTGTGTGCGTGTATGTGTTCCAGGAGAGCCAGTGGTTGGACAGCGTATCTCTCCTAATCAAGGATACAATAGATGGGGAGATGCTGATGATCGACAACCTCTCCGGCTCCGTCTTCCACCATTACTCCTCTCCACCTGTCTGCAAAGACTGCAAGGGCCACCCGCAAGAGGTACCAACCTGAACACATGTAAAACACAATGCAGTATACAGTAAATTCACAACCTAAAGCAGGACTGGGTAAGAAAGTATGAAAGTATTAATATGTTAAAAGCTAAACAGAAGCAAATACATATTTTTGCACAATTTAGTATCCATAAATCCTTTATAGTCATTAGTGTTATTTTTGTTCCGTCAGTCCCATATCAAGGCTGCTTGATAAGATACAGCACAAGATAAGTGAAATTAAAGCCCCATTTGTGATATAACCTGCAAAAAAATCCAATGAGTGAAAAATTTTAAGTTTTTATGTATAAAAAAAAGGCTCATTATAATCACAAACCTTTCACAACACATTGACAAAATCAGAGCAAGAAAGAAATAGGCTTTTTTGATTGTGTCTCAAACTAAGCACAAATGTTAGATTTGTCATTTAAAAATAACTATAAAAAATCAAGGTTAGATTTTTTTCCTGATCACATAATCCATACTGTAAGAAATGGAGGTGGCAGTATCATGCTGTGGGGATGCTTTTCCTTAGGAGAGAGGGATGTTGGTCAAAGTTAAAGATGGATGGAAGGCAATGACCCTGAACATAAAGCTAAAAATATGACAAAATGATTTAGATCATCTTTTAGAATGGGCAAGTTTAAAAAACCTAAACTAAAATAAATAAAGCTGTAGATGCACATCTTTTGTTGCTGGTGAAGTATGCAAAGAAGTATTCACAAATATTCTAAGTGTATTTTTCAAAAGCAGCACATTTCAACCAATCACACTGAGCTAGAGGATAAGTCAGCTGAACATCAGTCAACTGGTAAAAAATAAATAAAAGTTAAAAAGTTTGAGAACGAACTTTTATAATTTTGATATATTTACTGCTATAAGTGGGTTGCTGTGTCAGATAAAGCCATGTTTTTGAGCCTCTACACTCCAGTTAACGATTAATTAATCGATTACTTATTTGGTTGATTACTATTTCAATAATCGATTAATCACGACTGTTTCAGCCATTGTCCTTAAGGGAGGGCTAGTGGTTTAGCACATTGCGCTTGGAATCCTGAGGTTCTGAATTCAAGCCCCACTCCCACGGACTGCCACTTTGGGTCCCTGAGCAAAGAATCTTAACCCCACACTGCTACCTGGGTGCTGCACAACGGCATCCCACTGCTCCCCAAGGGGATGGTTTAAATGCAGACAGTGTATTTCCTTGCTCTATACTTGTGACAATGTAATGATAATAAAAGCTGGAGAAGAAAAGAAAAAAAAAAAAAGAATAGTCTGCACTGGCTAATTCTGATCTTTTCACCTCCATATGAGGTATTCAATCAGATAGGTATCTGATAGTTTTTAAAGGTTTTGCGGTCTCAGGGTTTTTTCTTACTATGTTGAATGCTGCCATGTGATGTCTAAATGTCCTTCTGTGTACGCTAGAGCTGTGTAAAGTTTGGAGTCAATTATGCAAATTCTTGCTGCATTAAAGTATAGTCTGCAGACCATGCAGAACAAATGGATTTCAGTCAAATATAGGAACTGAACATCAAACCATGCACTGCCAACATAGCATTAGAGTATAGTACTTCACAATGGAACTGCTTTTGTGCTTGCTTGAAACAATTTTATTTTTTAAACTGCTTTACCAGCATTAGTTTCATCAATGTGTAATTTTGAGAGTGAAAAAATATTTGAAGTTTTTTATTAAGGAAATAAGGAAAGTAAGAAATGCTCCTACACTTGCATTTTACTGATATAAAATTCTGGGAACTCTAAAGACCTAATGGGTATACACGATTTAGGCAGCTCTACTATTTACCTATTTTTTGCTATTTCTTATCGGTACACTGGAAAAAATCTTGATAAGTATTTTCTTCAAAGAAGTATTTGGTCTTAAATTCAGGGGGTAAGTGTGACATGTTACCAATGGAACAAGACAATTTTCATTTAAAATACCGGTAAAAAAAAAAAAAAATTGTATTGTCTTCTTTCAAGTGCACATTATACAATTGTCTCATTTTAAGAGTAAAAATACTTATTCCATTGGCAAATCATCTTATTTACCTACTCAAATACACTTAATTTCAAGCAGATGCTTTTTTCATAACCCCAAGTAGAAAATGGCTAAAAATGTACATTTATTTACAATTGGACCCTAATGCAGTAATTTATACCTAAATATAAGCCCTTACAGATACTAATTTGTAAAACATATGGAAGATTTCGCCATAAAATAGAATCCAGAGTGTAATAGACTTCTGTATAGGTAAGCATCCAATTTTAGCTTGCATCAAAAGCTAGGCTAAAAAACCTGGATTCATCCTCTATTTCTCCTGGAAACCCAGATTACAGATAACATTTACATTCATGAACACAAATATATGCAGGATACTTCAGATCAGTGTGCTGTAAGACAGGCCAATAATATGGACTATGTATTTGCACGTACTGTACTACCATGACAATTTGTTGATAAAAGGCATCCTGCATGGATACTTAATGAAATAATGAGGTGTGCCTGCATGAGCCCACAAATGCATCCATCCTTCATGACCGTCTTTATGCACGAGAGCATGCACATGGCCACCCACGATCTCCTTGAGTTTATATTCCAAGGTGTCTTGTTAACAGCAAAGTCTTGAATTCAACATGCACTTAGAAACATACTGTCCTGTGCAAATGTTGTCCATCATAGTGACAAAGGGCTGTGGGTCAGCTCAGAGGAGGAAGTAACTGGGATCTACACCTCCTCACCTGTCAGCCTCGCTTTCTGCCTGTCTGCAGCTGCTGTCAGAGCATCAATCTTCCCTCCTTTTTACATGCTTCCTCCCGTCTGTATGCGTACCCACTCCTTTTCTTATCCCTGTTTGGTCTCTTATTTACTATATCTGATTCAGAGCAACTCTGCTTCAGTTTTTTTTTTTTTTTTTTTTTTAACACTAGACTTGCATACTGTTCCTTTCGCTAGTTCTCATATCCCTTGATTTTTTTTTATTGTTACATTTGGTCACATTTCAACAAGCATTAATATATTTTAATCAAGATTGTGTGTTATGTGGAAAAAAATTAGAGGTAAAAGCCACATTTGCAGTGATTCCCCTCTATCTCTGACTCAGCTAGGATACAGTGCAAACAAAAATTCTTGAAAAGGTCACTATTTTGTAAAATGTTCAACTGTGTGATTTAATCTCAGTATAAATGCAGCTGTTTTGTAAAAGCCTCAGAGGTTTATGTGAAAACGTTAATGATCAAGAGGCATCATGAAGACCAAGGAACACTGCAGACAGGTCAAGGAGAAAGTAGCGGAGGATTTTGCTGAATAATTTTGCAATAAATCAAAATTGCGATCAGTTTTCCCTAGTATTGCAATTTTATTTCAAGTTACCTTTGCACTAACCACAAGCTTGTAGATTTCTTAATTTACGGTTTTAGTTTGTCATGACCTTGAAAGCTTGCTAGCCCACAGTCCATTGTTGTATGACTTTACTGTAACCTTTGTGTGGAAAAAGTGCTAACTTAGCACTTACTTAACTTGAGCTTTCTGTGTGGCAGCAAACCCAGTTTAAGTGTATTACCTAAAGGGCTGCAGGGAGAAATTTAGTGTCTTTGATTTTATTGTGAAATCAATCTTTATGCTTTGCTCTTAGATTGTTGAGTCTCCACTTGAATGTTATGTTGAAATCTACAAAAGAAAATCTAAAATCTGGATGACTTAGTGTGTGGGAAGAGTATAATTCATCATGTTACTCTGAAACAAGCCCTTGAGACGACCTGGAAAGTGACAGTTCAACCTTTACCATTAAATTAGCTGCATATATTGACCTTATGCTTTGTTTAGACCAGCTTCCCTCTATATTACTTCATTTGTAATCATAGCAGTGCATTTCCTACAAATCATGTTGTTAATCTTAATGTGTGTTGTAGGAAATTACCCTCTGACTATTTCTCCTGCAGGGTTTAAGGATATATGATACAGCAAACAGCATGTGTTGGCTAGCATGACTCATGTTCTTTGGTCAGGACAGATTTGTTTTTTTTTGTTTTTTTTATTACAGTCCCCTTTTGTTGAATAGAACAGTGCCTTTCTCTTCTTATACTGAAGTAGTGACTTTGTAGCTTCCCATCTTTTTACAACAAACAAGCAGTATTTCTGCAGTAGCAAAGTTTTCCTCGTTTTATTTTGCTTCAATGTTCTCCCCAAAGGCACAGTGAAGAAAACAAGAAGAGAGACACTGTAGTTTCCGTGGTGCGTCGATAAAAAATGCAGATGAGTTGCAGAGGGTTGTTGAGGCCATTTATTGACCACCTATGGAGACACAAGTCCCAGCTACAGTGCTGCCAAAGAGCCGTACAAGTGAGGGCTACTGGGTCAATCAAAACGGAAAAACTGTAAAGTGGTTCTCTCAGCTAATGAGTCACTCCACTGTGCTTGCGCCTTGTGTCTTTGCTTTGCTTCATTACATCTCTGTCTCTCTCTGGGAGCTGTGGCAGTGGTGATTAACTGGCTCATATCAGCAATGAATCTCTCTTTATGAGCCGCTTTGTGCATGCGTTACTACATGGCTAACCAGCCTCGCTCCACTGAATTTCACTTGGCCCACTTTAAATACCACGGTTAACCACTTGCTCTAGGTATTTATTGCTTTACATCGTTAAAGAAATAGTACTGAAAAGCCTAAACAGTATTTTTGGGATATCAGCTTCCACTCATTTTAAATATTGAGGAAAAAAGCATATTGACTTATTTGCATGCTATGCAATTTCAAGAAAATTGTTTTTCAAATATTTTTTGAATGCTTTGATTTGAAATAAAGTTGAACGCATTTGTTCAACGGAGGATAAACCAGTACTGCTGGAAATGTCTCATCATACTCTCTTTGCAGATCCTATTGCATTATTGCCTCTGGATTGTCAGCAACTGTTGCACCTTATTTCAGCATGGGGGAGGTTTTATCTTTTATTGTTTTGTCTACAGAGCTTGTTTTGGTTATTTAAAGGAAAATGAGTAAACAGATGCATCATGCAAGATCTATTTATGTTTTCAAACATTTAAATGAAGGAAACATTATTGAGGTATTCCATGCTATGAATAGTTATGGTAAATACTGATGAGATTGTGTTCTTCCAGCATGATGGAATAAGTAACTGTTTGTTTTTTTCTTTCATGGGCTTTTAAAGGCATCAATAAGTAAAATAAACTCTTTGCAGCAGATCAGAATGGCAGAGATAGAGCAGGCATCACTGAAGTCGGAGCAACTCTCGGATAAGTCCTCATCCCCTGCTCTCCCTGACGACCTAAGCCTGGATGAACATAACAGCTATCAGCTGCTGATGCATGAAGGGAAGGTAAGTTTAAACCAGTGGGGCTGAAGGAGAAGATCAAATAAACAATATATATATATATATATATATATATATATATATATATATATATATATATATATATATATGTATATATATATATATATGTAAATGTAAATTTGTGCAACACGACGTATCATTTGAAAAACATATGTAATTCTGAAACCTGATATCAAGCTTGTATTTCTTATGACCTTTTTTAGAAATATTGGCCTGATAAAAACTATGCTTAATGTGTGCCTAAAGGTTGTTTTTGTTAAAGGGTACTTATATCATACTCTAGATTCTGAAAAATACCTAATTAGAGAACACAAACTAACACTAAGCATTCAAGCAATACTCTAAGGCCCAGACAGCTACCTTGGTGATGAAAACTGCTCTTTAAGGGGTTAAATGCAGAAGGAAAGATGCAAAATGGAATAACAAAAAAAAAAGATAGACAGGCAAGAAGGCAGGCAGGCACACATAATTGTCACACACTTTATTTTAGTTGAGGCTTGGCCTGTAAGACAGTTTACCATGAACTTATGATGAAATATTTTGTCAACATGACTTCTTTTAGCTTCTTTAATGAGCTGAGGTCCATTTCAATATGCAGGTTTAACAAACATAGTTCAAATCCTCAACTCTAAATTGATTGAGCCTAAAGTCGGGAACTCTGAGTTTTCGGTTTTACAATGACTGCTATGAATTAGTTCAATCAACTCTAAGTAGGTCCAGTCACTGCTTTTGTTCCCTGTTAGTCAGGTAACTCCTCCTCCACTGTGTGGTGCCTGCACCATCTTTGTTATTAGTCGCCACACTGGGGTAGCCACAGCCTATGGTGACAGCTGGCCGCTATGACTGCAAATCCCATAATGCTTTGCGAAGAGAGCTCTCCACGGAAAGTATTTCGGGATTTATTGGCCTCTTCTGAGGCCTTTCTTTTCTCTTCATACATTTTATAGACACTTTTTCTCTGACGACCCTTTCAAAGAACCGCAGTAAGAAAGGCGAGCTTCAATGACTGTGCAGAAAAAGATAGCTAACAGGACAAGCACATAGGACGGCCTTACATAAACTTATCACCAGAATGATTAACAATTAGGAGGACCATTTATTTAGATGATCCACTTGGAAATAAAAGATCATCCTCTATACCTTTAAGTTTTAGTTTCTACTTACCTACTTCATACTTTTTATGTATTTTATTTACAGGCTATCTTCTTTAAAAAAAGAATGGGGTATTTAAAAACAACTCCATTTACAGGATATAAGATTTCTTTTAATGAGTGATTGTTCAATATGGCTGACATGTTGATCAACTTTTTTAGATGAAGAACTACTAAAATTATGTTCAGATTACACATGAGTACATTAATTATTTCTGCAGGAAAAAAAATACTTTAGGGTTAGGATTAATTCCGTGATAACAATCTACTGAGCCTACTGGTAAGTAAGAGGTGTAATCTGAAGCTATTCTATGGGTCAAGTAACTGCTAATAATGGCCATTTATTGGGATGATAACATTCAAAGCGGCTGAGACAGACCGCTTCCTGCCTACAGCCACGCTCACCAAATGACTTGTTCTGGGCAGAGGGCCAAGGATTGTTTTTTTTTTACAACATAAAACTTAGTAAAAAAAAACGCACGTACAGGCTTGGTGTTTAAAGAGGAACCACAGACTTTTTTAATGATAATGCACCCTGTGGCGAAAACACAAAACTGCAGCACTCTTTTGCTTGTTCTCTTAGCTCGCTACTTCTTTTTTTGTTTTTTGTTTTCACTTTTCACGGATTTTTCATTTGTCTGAATTAAGCTGCATGTTCGTTGCTTCTGAGTATCCAGAAAGTCCATCTTGAAAATAATGCTTCGACCCTAAGTAAATGCAAGAAAATATAGATGCATGATTATAGATGCATCTGTGCTAAACTATAGAAATGTCTGCTCATCAAATTATGTTTTAAACAGTTTGATAAAATGGCTATTGTAAAGATATTTTTCACTAAAAACTTAAATAATGTCTCTTTTAGTTAGATAAAAAATACATTTCCTATTGTTGTTTTTTCTTCCAAATTTGCCATAGTAGTATTAGGTAATTATCCCCTTCTACCATCTGAGTCTGAATTTTCCTCTACACTATGTGTCAGGCAGCGGGTCCATCACGTTTAGACAGAAATTATACCCACACACAGCCACAGGTGCAGCTCAACTTTGGATCACTATCAGCTTTAGAAAGTCCACTCCCTGCGTAGGCGTTCATCATAGTGTGTTAGCACTCCTATAGTGCTTACAAATTCAGCTGATTGTTCCGTTTTTATTTTCTGTCATTTTGTTCTTTAACCAGGAATTACTAAATCATTAGAGGGTGGACTATTCCCTTTGGAAAAGCTGTCGAACACACCTGGTTATCCTTTTAAAAAGAAACTTATATGTCACTTTTTTTTTTTCCACAAATCTTCCTCTTGGCATCTTTTGAGAATTGGTACTTTGGAATATGTTTATTTATTTAATTATTCTACAATAATATAGATTATCCTACATATTTTTTATGGTTTTGTGTCCCTTCTCTTTTAGGGGAGGTGCAGCAGTGGCTCCCATGAATCTGAGGAGGCTGTTGTTGGAGAAGGCAGCCATGGAGGAGGTCATCAGGCTGAGGAACAAGGTCAGGTGCAGGGGGCATCCCTGCAATGCAGGGTTTCTTGCACAGAGACAGAGACCACACTACAAGAGATGGGAATACAAACATACCAAACAAAGATGTGCTCACCAGTCTGCTCCCCTGGTCAGTAAATTCTACAAGGTTATTTTATGGAGATAATAATGAACATGTTTTAACTTGATTAATCAAAATAATAATTATTAAAGTTAATATTTTGATTATATCACCACTGCACATGTCCATTGTATTAAAGCATGGAACTACAACATTACCTAAAATTATTATGGAGCTGTATCTTATAAAAAAGTGGTCAGTTCAATTTTTGAGAGAAAACTGTCTCATTACAATGAGCATTTATTTATGTTCAAAAACACAATACAGCTCCACAATAATTTTAGACTGAAGACTAAAACTGGTCTTTTTTCAATTTCCTAATGAAGGGAGGATTAAAGGAAGGTTAACTAACAGCGGTTGAATGTTGACATGCCTCAGAGCCTAAATACTACACATATAAACATTTTAGTGACTGGAAGAAGTTACTCAATACAAATGGTCTTTTAAAAGGAAATGAAAAAACAGGATTACCAATGATATCCTGGCGGTAGCCAGATTATTATGTGTAGAACTTAGTGGAGTTCTATGTTATCAACCTGCCGTTCAGTCTGATCATGAAAAGGATCGACGTTTAGTGCAATACTTCGAGCTGATAGGGTCACGTGCCAGCTAATACTCGCCTTCCATCATATGCTTTCTCGCCATAGCAGCAATGATCACAATAGGATTCGTCTGCAGCTGCTTTAGTGTTTTCACAACTAGCAGAGTAACTTGATAAATCAAACTTTTTCCAAATCCTGTCGAAAGAAAAGCACAGACATCTTTCCCATCTACAAATGCACAAGTGGTTCTCTTTGCTCCTTTTTTAAACGTTTGTTATGCCCCAGCATGGCGCTTCTGACTGTCGTCATTCCTACATGTCCCGCCTCAAAAAACACTGCTGGCATGTCATTATTTCGACTCGCTGGTGGTTATGAGACGGACGTATTAGCAGGAGTCTTTCAAGAAGGATTTGTTGTGAGACTGAAAACTCAGATCTCGTGACAATCCAGCTTTGAGTGCAAGGTTCACCAAAGTTGGATTTCTTTAGCGTTACATGATCTATAAAAATAAAAGCATTATTCCTGGAAAAATCTTGGTGTCAGGAAAACTGCTTTTACAGTTTGCAGTTAGTTTCCATTTTTAAGATTTATGATTGTCTAGTGTTATTACAGTAAATAGATGTAAAATTTGAATAATTTTAAGCACATCAGTGCTGGAGATCAATTAGCCCTGTGCGGTGTAGCTGGATAAGTCCACTTCTATTATATTTGGGACCATGATTTGAAGTGAGCAGCAGAAAGAACAGAATACATGACTGAATGAATGACTCTCTCACTCACTAGCAGATAATTTGCTCAGATAAAATAAGAGATTTATGTTGGGGGAAAAAGTTGACATGAATACTTGTGGTTTTCTCCCAAAGGTGCGATTTCCAGCCTCAGCAGCAAGGAGAGAGGCAAAGGAGATGAGGAAAAGGGAGCCAGTGGGATTTCTACCCTCTTTCATTTGCCTGCTGAGTTTTTCCATTCTGCAGGGGCATCTATCCCGGTACCCTCTCGCAGTAGGAGCCTGCATTTGTCAAGAGGCATGAAACTGACCTCTCCAGCCTCTTGGGTCTCATTCCGCTCCCCTGGAGCCCCTCGAAAGAGGATCTGTGCACAGGTAAGCAGACAGAGGTTACAAACTAAATAAAAGTGGAAGAATAGCACAATATTAATGTAATTCAATGGTTTTGTAGCTAAAAGAGATAATTGTAAACAGTCTTGACTTCATGAAAAGAAAATTGTTGGCTGGTGCATTTACTTTTCCTTTCCACTTCTCCTTTCTGTCTTATTATAGTACCCATCCCACAGTGATTCATCCCTGGCAACTGGGAGCTCAGAAGGTAGCCTTCAGACAACTCTGGAAGAAGGACTAAGCTTTAGCATTTCTCCACCTCAGAACATGGAACTGTCAATCCCAACAGCTTCCTTACCACCCATGTGCCCTATCTCCCAGCCTGAGGATACTATTTCCTCTCCAGTTCAAGCCCTAAATCCAAGGGCAAACCCTCCTGCTGTAACCCTTTTGGCCACCAGGGGTCACCAAAGGAGCCAGAGCAGTGGACGAGGCAGCACGAGCCCCGGCTACAATCGAGAAGACTCCATCGACCCCTCAGATGAAGACTTGGGTATAGGCATTGGCTCTTCTATTGGTGGTTGTGGCTCCAGCCAAGCAGGCAACAGTGAACATTTATCAGAGACACTAAGCAGCTTGTCACTAACATCCTTGCTGCCACCTAGCAACGTCCTATGCCCTGGAGGGCATGTAAAGAAGTGCAACAGCACAGGTAGCCTTGACAAAGGGGGTCTTCTGTTGTCTTCTCGATGCAGGGAAGGCCGCAGGGAAATTATGGGCCTGGAGCTAATGGAACCCCAAGCTTTTTTGGCCAACCCCTGGACAGGAGTATTAGGTGATAGCAAAAAAGGAGAAGGGACTGGGGTAATAGAAGACAAAGAGCACAGTTTCAAGGGAAAAAGCTCAAGCCAAACAACAGTAGGCTCCTGTCGACAGAACAGATGAAACATAATGTTTAGTTGTTCTTTTTCTTTCCATTTCTTGGAACTAAACCCATTGCTGTTCCTCTCAGTCTGCTTCATTATGGAGACAGAGGTCTGATGAAACATGATGCTCAGACTTTCAACACTAAACCCTCATCTTGCCCCCTTAACCTCTTTATATACTGTATGTACTATCTAGAGTGGTGGTTTTGGCTGTTTCTAATGGTGCCAAATGGCTATAGATCAAAGCGCATGGCCAGAGGAGCAGCCCCTCTACTGTCTTGGTAGGTCTCGTTCTACAGGATCTGAGGGAAAGTGGTGTTCACACTGAAAAACAACAACTTGCATTTATAAGACACACAGTTGAGGCAAGGAGCTAGATGCAAAAGTGAGTTAGCATTGCTCTAAAACAGCTTTGTTCTCTCTCTAATGGCTTAAGTTGATTTGGACTGGAAAAAAATAAAACAAATCCAACTATCAATGCCATGAATGACTGTTTTTAAGTCTCTTGTTGACTCAAAGGGAGGGTCTTAAAGCAGGGAGTGGATCTAACAGACATCTTTCCTGACAGACCTGCTTAAAATGGAAGAAGGAAGAAGAGTTCGACATAATTTGCTCCCAGTCTATGTTTGTGTGTCCAAGCACTGCCTCAGGTATCCAAGCAAGAGTTAATTCATTCTGCACAACATCTCAGTGTCTCTGAAACCAGAATATGGGTATCAGCATTGTGTGTCTGTCAACTTGGTCTTCACTGGTAGCGGAAAATGGAAATAAATTGAGGGACAGTGGAGGTATAACTGCATGGAGTGATTCGTGAAATTGGTTATCTTTCATTCTATCTCCAGGATCTCTCAATCATAAACATGGAAAAATAAGTGTGAAAGAGAGGTGGAGTGAAACGAACTCGGAATCCTGTCAGGGAGCACATAATTGTGCACGGAGCAACATTTGTGCACTGAAATACAGCTCAATGTGCACTCCTTCTGACTGCACTCTTTCTCACCATCTTCAAGGATTCTAAACGAAAGGACGCTGTTGCAAAGAACCTCGGCTGCATGATAGGATTGCATTTAACCTGGATTTTTTTTTTATCTATATACAGATGTGTATTAAGATTTCAATGTTTGGTGATAACCATGTGATTCCTATTCCACTATTTTTGTAGACAGGAGAATAGGCACGTTTGCATTTTGCCATTAGTTTGTCCTTATTGAATCCCTGCAGTGTCTTCGACTTGTCTAAGACTTTTCGTCTGCTAGTGGCTTCCAATTTTGTAAACGTTTTTTAAGTGAGGACACTACATAATATGACAAGCAAAAAATTTCAAAGAAACTTGTGCGCTGAGTGATTGCTCTCAGCGCATTTCCTTATGTGAATACTTGCTCCTCAAGGACATTTGAGGGTTGTTTTTATTTTGGATTCCCATGAGTTGGAGTGTGTGGACAACCAGAAATGGGAACAGCCATATTCACACGCCATATTCACTCACAGACATGGCTGCACTATTCTTTGCTTGTAGCCTCATGACTGAACCCCTCTGACACCACCACTATGAAAGCTTTAATTTTAAAGTTGCATCAGAACATATCGGTTTTGGGCACTCTAGTGCACCTTAAGCATGGCTCTGGGTTTGCAAAACAGTATGCTAATTTACGACATGATATTTTGATGCACTCATGTTTTCCATCTCCTTGTAGCAACCCTTTCTTATTGTACCATTTATTTTTGAACTAATCAGCAAGGTTTTTCCTCTTTTTATGAAAGCTATTTTGGTTTCTGGGATTTAGAGAATTACTACATCAAAAACGGAGATCCAGAAGCCTGATTTCTAGGGGTAGACAGTTTTTTTTTAGATAAATTTGCTTTGATTTTCTTCCAAGAAAGAAAAAAAAAATGGAGGTGATGTAAGAAAAAAGAGGATTTTACCTCATTTATCATGCAAAATCACTATGATGACTATGTTTTAATAGAAGGAGTTTGGTTTCAGTGGGTGAGACAGCTGTAGGTACGTGTGTCTGTGCGTGTGTGTGTGCGTAAATAACTTCAGGCCTTTTACTGGAGTGTGCTGTTTGTCAGTGAAGAGGTTACCTGTAGTCTGAGGATGAAAATGAAAATCAAAGCAACCAAGGGCTGTTTTAGCATCAAAGATATATTGTCCTATTATATCTTTTTAAGATGAATCGTTGTCAATAAATATGGCGTCAAAGGTTAAGCCTGACAACACAGCAATAAATGTTCCATGTATGTTCTCTGAGTAAATGATGTCAATGTGATTTTTATCTCCTCAACAACAGAATTCATCAGTGCCCGTTTTTCACTCATATTTTTCGGAAACCTAACACCCATTCAGAAAGCACCTCTGCCCTCTCAGATACCACTCAGAGAAGAGATGGGCTCCAATTGGACGACTTGAACAAATGACATTTTTTAACTCAGGTCGGGGGGTAAAAACCACTAGTTATATTTTACACAATAGCTGCAAAGTCGTGCTAAGACAGAAGGCAAAGCAGAATTTCACCTGGTTTGACTCATCCCATTTTGAATTGGTTTGTACTGTTTTACTTTTCACAACAAGACATGAGCTTTAGCAATGTGTGAAATCTTTGTGTGAAAAAAATTGTGCCTTTACACATTATGTGTGCTACTGCTCATACTGAGTCTGATTTAAAAAGTAACTAATTTTAGGATTTTTCCCCATTAATAATTTTGAATATTGCCATTTCAATTTGGCAAAAATACTGAAATATACAATGCAAAATTAAATATATGAAGACATTAATTCCAGGAATGAATAATAAATGATTTAAGGCAACATCAGGCCCAGTCTATACAAACTGGTATAAAGGTATTCCTTAGATTATAGAGAACAGTAGTCTTCCAAGATCTAAAGACATACATTTCTCTTAGAAGGATGGTGATATCAAATTATTCCTTTACCCATTAGTTAAATTATCCACAAATCATCAAATCTGCATAAATGACATCTATATAAATATAGATATTTTTTTTTAAGTTTCACAACACTTTAATAGAACAAGAAAAAATAAATAGGCCTACTTAATGCAGACCATTATGCATGCTTTTTGTGCAAGTTTTGCACTTCTACAGTCCACATATGAAAGTTCTCCTATTCTGGTCATAAACTTATGATAAAAGAGTAGAGGTGTTTTCCCTAGTGATGTTTAGTGTTGTCATCAATGAAATCATGTAATAAGACTTAAAAGAATGAAGATGTCAAATTCGACAAAAAATCGGTCTGTGACAGATCTGGCCATCATGTTATCTGTTTTTTTTTATTTTGGTGCTCAGTAATTTAACTACTTCGGCTCTCTGACCACACAGAACAATAGATCATACACAGCAGAGTTTTCAGAGTCCATTTAGTTTTTGTTTTGTTTTTTTTTGTTTTTTACGATTGATACTTACCACAACCAGTTGATGCAGAACAAGACTGCAGTGTTTAATCACTGCAGAGTGAATATCACCAATTATTGTGAAGCTGGAAACCTCTTAACCGGAGAGTCCAGCAGGATGCACCAAAAAAAACATGGCCACAGGAATTATAGTGAAGCCTAAAGTGTTGTTGGCTTGGCCTCAATCAATTGAATACTGATGGTTTTAGTGCTGGAGAGAATGAAAAACATTGTCAACAGGATCCAACATCTAGTAGGTTGTGAGGATGATTTAACAATCCTTCCACCAAAAAATATTTGAGGAATATTCTTGGAAACTTTGACGTAGAGATCATTTTTCATTTGAAAGCAACTGTTTATTGAAAAAAACAAAAAAAAACATGAAAAGCTGCATTATATTGCCAAACCATAAAGGACAGTATTGAGAAAGGCCTGTATTTGATAATGACCTTCTTGGTCATATATCCTATTATGGCTTCAGCTAAGTTACTGAACTGGGAATAAGCCTTAAATAACTCAAATTAAATGTTCTGTAGTATTGTTGAACTACAGTTTGAAAATATGACAACTACGCAACTCTGTGAGACTTTAAAAGGAAATTTGGATCTAATCTCAGTGTTTTTCTTACTACATCCATTTTCAGTAGGTGCATTATTGTGCCCAAGCATGTCCTTCATAAACTGATTCTCAAAAAAACATTATTTGTATTAATTTGTTTAGATTCCATTTGTAAAATTATTGACACCCAAACGATGTATTCAAAACCTAAAGTAGATGGACAGAGATGCATTTCCTTTTCAACAGCGTCAAAGTTGTCTGAAATTATAAGGAACCAAACCTTTTTGGGTCCACCAGACTTCAACAACATATGAATATAAGGTAGACCACAGTACTGCAATTTGACCGTATTTAACATTTGATTGCAGTAATAAACCTGTTGTAGGAAACTATTTAATTTTGATGGCATAAGGATTTGGTGGAGGCTCTGTATATATAAACAAAACAGTCAAAGTAGATCATAGAATTAGGAGTGGCATGAAATACTTTGTGAAAATTATTTTTATCAAAATGTGCATTTGTCCATACATAACTATGCAACAGCCTCTACTTTAAAGAGGCCCTTTAAGCCTCTAATTTTTCTCACCAGAACTCTTATACAAATGCTTTAGCTTGGTTCCAACATAGCTAATATAACGTGTCTTGTAAAATGCATGTATCCAATGTGGATAAGGGCATGCATGCATTCCACTTATACACATTAGTCACATTTTTAAAGTTTCAAATCTGTTAAATAAATAAATAGACTGAGAAGGTTGACAGTGCATTGATTTCCAGAAGTACCAGAACATATTAGTTACCTATACAATATGGCTGCAGCATGCAAAATATGATGAAAATTACAAGATTAAATGTTTTATTTTCACATCTAATCATCTATGTCATAATAAACCAGATATAAACATGACTTTACAATCCTTACTAAAGAATATCCTGATTGAATTAAAGTATCTGCAGAAAAAAAATAATAAAAGTATGCTGTTATTTTCTTGTATCGTCAATTGCAGTTAGCAACAGAACAGTTATTTCCATCCTACTGGATTGTTAACATACAGGTAAAATATTAAGAACACAAAGTATTGAATAACTCCAAAACAGTAATGAGTATCACTTTTAAGTCAAGGTCTCATTTATCTTATGTTTATAAGATCAACTGTATTTAAGATTAGGAAAAGATGATGTTTGATATAGAAGGTTCTTTATGTTGTAGGTTCTCTTAAACTATCTCTATCAGAAGAGGCAGGATTAACAATATATTCTTTTGGCAAAGAGAAGTGATTGGATATGATAGATAAAGAAACTTAAAATGGCAACATTTAACCACAGCGCAAAAAAAAACACTATTTTTATATATACCCACCTAGTAATGCCTTTTGTTTTTATTAATCATGCCCTTCAAAGATTTCCCTTCTCTTTAAGACATACTCAACCCAGGACCAAACTGCTTTACCTTCTGTCTAAGCACACTTTCAAAGTGTAGAATTCACAGTTGTACATATCTATGTATTTTGAGCTGCATGTATGCATTGCTGCCAATGATCATGGAACTATAATTAGTATGCATCTTATCAGAAAATGTACAAAGGTTAAAAAAAAATGCCCCAGTGTTTTTGACCGCTGCTATGAAACCAGAAAAAAAAATCAGTCTGAGTCAAAAACAATTGTTTTCTTTCAGCACATGACTATAAAAATATAAAAAGATTGTTTTTCTATTTGATGCTCTATGTCTAGTCTTCATCTTCATAGATATTTACATTGAAAGAGAATTTGTCCTGACAGCAGCCTCGTCAGAACGGTTTAAAGAAAGGAACAGAAAGCTGAAGACAGGATGGAGACGAAAGACCAGGAAAGAGCCCAGAGATGACACGGACAGCCGAGTGAAGTTAACAAACAGCGGTGAGATGGTGGAGAAGAGGGAACTTCTGCAGACAGCTTGTCATCAGCAAGAGTGCCCAGCGGAGCCGTCAATGCGAGAAAGCACATTAGGCATGCACACTGAACTCTGAGGTGTTGTTTACATCACACCCTCCACCGGCCGGCCAGCCAGCACAGCCAGCCAGCTTACCTAACCTCTCGAAAGCAGTTCTCCCTGTAGGCCGCTGTCCTTCAAATGTCACCGCAAGAGTTTGGAGGTGTATGTGTGTAATGAGTGAAAGCTGCTTTTTTGTTGTTTTTTTGCATCTTGGTGGCTCTGAATGTTTACAATTGCTGATTACTGAATGTGTCAGATCTTTAAAAGGAAATTCTGTGCCATTTTCAATTTTGGGGCTTTTCCACTGGTTTGCTTATTTCTGAGAAAGTTGTTCTCCTAAAACTCTATCCTGCTGCATGACCTCCAGTGGAGAGGATTTGATTACCTTTCCATGGCAACTAGAAGATCCCCTGAGACATGTAGCCTACTTGGATGATAAAAAAAAAACTTGAAAAAACCTAGTACCTGCTCAGTAACAGCTTTTATCCTGGTCCAGTATAGAAACATTGATATCTAAGAATACAGCTTGTGAACACATTTTTAAAGATAAAGATGGAAATGAGCTCCAAAGGAATCAATCAACTTTTCTTTTTAAGAGGGATATTATGAATCGGCATGGTACAACACTGTTCTATATATAAATAGAGGTATTTGGAAGAAAAATAATCAGTACCCCCCGTTTTTTGTTACCACAACAACAGTAAGTCTCATTTTGAAAAGGAAGATCCAAGCAGTGTATAATACAAGAAAGGGAAACTGGGATTTTTCCACAGTGCAGTTATTGTCTTAGTTTATACAATATTTTTGTGTTTTTCGTGTGATTTAGTGTATGGGACAATATGGTTTGGCATTATTAGCAGTGAAACATGGAGGCAGCAGTATAAAGGACTGCTGTGATTGTGTATTGTAGCAGAAAATCCTGAGTTACAATGCTCAGCCATCAGATTGGGATGCTTAGGACAGATGCTAATGGGTTATGTTGCAGTAAAGTGATTCAACCGTTTTAAGCAAGTCCACCTGTAAATGACTAACAGAACCAAAATGAAGGTTTTGGATTAGCATGGTTAAACTTGGCTCTAAAACCCAGTTAAGATGCTTGAGGCCTTACTAAAAAAGACAATGTAATATACCACTCACTGACTAATGACTAGCAAACTTTGAAAAAAAAATAATAATCATGCTTTCTTATCTGTTATCAACATTTTCTCATTCATCTTGAACATTTATGTATGATTGTCAATATTCATTTGTCAATATTTTAGCAAAGTCCTCTTATCTACGGTATGTTAAATATGTTTGTGTTAAATCAGAAAATCCACTATAAATAATTTTCCAACACAGGACATTAAGAAAATACACATCATCCCAGCTTTAAGGTGTAAAGTAAAAGAGGCTTTTGTTGAATGTTATCTTTCTGAAATACTGTTTTATTTTTTTGCCACAGATATAACGTTTGATTATATAAAACTATGAACTAGTAAGTAAGAAAAAGCAGTGTACATCCTAGAAAAGTTCAACATATATATGCACACAAAAGATTGTTAAAGTTGCTTATAGACTTTTACATATGTTTTGTTGAATTACAAAATATGTTACTCTGTAGAAGAAACTAAAAGTTTAAAAAAAAAAAATTCTACCCAGACACGTCCTATGGTAGATATTTTTCAACAATATGGTTCACAAATTAAAATTAGATTGACCCTCCCTAATACAATTAAAAAGATTAAACTAGTAATTTAGTTGTACAAAACTATAAGTGAACTGTCCAAAGGGCATCACATGTCAGTAATTTCCTAATGTGTAAAATATAAAGCACATAAAGCAAATATAAAGAACAAAAACAATGACTTATAATCCAGTTCAGTTAAAAATGTAACTATTTTCTGATGTTACTTAGAAAGTGGATGTTTTTTAAATCTAGATTTAAAAAATGTAAAGGCACAGGCTGGGTGCACATAACGTTCCATAATTTTTTCTATTTCACGGAAAACAAATGCAAAACCAACAATGCATTAAAACATTCGGTAGGAACAGAAGGAAGCTGCTGGCCAGCTGGCCAGGTCCTCTGAGGCCATAAGTAAACAGGAACTAGGACAGCCATAAAGCCTTGTACTTCCTTGTGTATTTTTTAATTGTGCTTTGGTAATCATGTGCAGTTAGCTCTGTAACGGGAAAAGACCTAAAGTAAAGCTGCATCCCGCAACACCTGCAGACACGCCAGTGCATGCTGGCAGAACCCAACATAAAGCATGTTCCAGTAGTCAAGGCGACAGGCTTCAATGTTTGACTTTGCTCAGGAATGTGAAGTGATAAAGAGAAAATGTAAAACATCAATTTATTTTTGGTCAAATTAAAAATCAAGAATTGATCAATACTAAATGATTCTCTGAGATCTTCAAGCATTAAAAAATACAAAATCTTTGTTACTGATACCCACAGACTGCAGTTAATTATTCCACCACAGTAAAAATAAGCAGCTGAAAAGGATTATATTGATTTAACTCAAATAATGAATAACAAAGAGGTGATTCAGATCGACTTTAAAAAAAATGCTTGCAGTTAACTGGAACTAGCTGCTGGGAATAAACATTAACAGAACAGAGCAAGAGATCCTTAACAATATTGTGTACACTTAAATCATTTGGGGTATTTTTAAGCAACAGATAAAATGTTTTTTTGTTGTTTGATTTTAAGAAAGGGATTCTGTTAAGCCAATTAGAGAGTTCTGTGAGTAGGCAGTTTATCTTTAAAGTGGTCTGCCATTTCGAGCAAGTAGCATTAACCATAAGATATTGGGCATGTGGGGTTGAACTATGTGGGGAGCAGAAACATAGAGGGTCAGTGAACAGTGTGGTATATTTTCACAGAGAAATGTTTCTGAGGGTTTTTTTTCTTTCCTCTCTTATATGGTGGGAAAATGAAGATAAATGGATGCTATTCTGTCCCCTAATGCAGCAACAGGGGATTATTATTGTGAAAATGCAGCTTCTAGACACTCTTCCCCTTTTCTATTTCTTTTTCATTTATTCAATTATATCAGCCTGCCCAACATTTACTCAACCTACACACAGACGGTACGTGCACAAATCAAGGCTGTGCATGGAAACCAGCTCCTGTCAGCTGTCAAGGCTAAGTGTCCAGGGACTTGTCCAGACCCGCTGATCTTATCTCAGGCTCTGGGAAGAGAGCCAGATAAGGCAGGTCGAAAGGGGGTGCACAACAAAAGGGAAGAATGAAATGCCACTGAAAGCAGGAGAATGTATAAATAAAACTAACTGGCTTTCAATCATGATGCAATACTTAATAAGCCCTCTCAAATAGAGTATAAGCAAATGCTGTTTTCCTATTTTTTTAAGTATTTCCTTCATTTATTAACTGTGCATCTTCTGTCTCTCTGACCTCTAAACATAAATGAAGCTGTCAATATCTTTTCATTACTCAGGATCTGCTCAAAATTCAAATAAGGAGCTCTCTGGCCTTTATGAACTCCATAATAAGTAGCATCAGTGCCCCCCCACCCCACACTCCTCACACTAACAAAAGAGATCCAATCACTCATTGCACCTGATTCTCAGAGGAAAGGTGGCTGTCAGCACTAATGGCTGAAGCTTGTACCCTAACAGGCTGTGTGCCTCTCGTTTTCTCAGTTTCTTTTGCTATTTTTGCCTGAAGCAGCTGGGAAAGAGACGCCTTGACATGTTGAAACGTTGGGACTAGGAACAGCATTGACATTGCTATTTTCAAAGTGATCGACTTGTTTTCTAAACACCTGGTCGGATGTTCTGTAAGATAATAAAGAAAAGTAACATAGTAAGAACGCAAAGCAACTGGAATTTGCTTTGAAAGATTTACCTGAAGCAAGCGGTTCTGTCCTGGAGAGTGATGGGAGCGGCTTTGCAACATCAAGACTTAAAATCTCTCAGGCTTTGTTTGACTTTAAAACGCTGCAGTTTCCCTTAACATGAAAACCAATTTCAAGGTTGAGAAAACTGGGTATTTGAAAGGGATTTCCACTTTACCTTAACTGTCAAGGAACAGGGAGCTACAGAAAAGATGCTGAACTTAAATTAACTTTAAATAAACCCTAAAAATATTTATTTAAATGTAAATTATAATTAGAATAATGCAAAAAATATTCAACATGTTTTACCAAAGAAACAGAATATACTATTCTCTTGCTTTAAGAAAAGGTCTAATTCCAGGTTTGAACCTGACATAAGATAAGATGTTAACAATAACACAATAAAAAGGCACAAAAGCATGTTGCAACATCATAGGATGTTGTTGGACTATACCTTTATAAATAAAGCTGTAAAAACCTCACAACACAGCTAAAGATGCAGCAGATTGATAAGCTCATGGCAGATTGGGATTTAAAAGCGACTTCAGCCTAAGGAGTTGGTTCCCTGTAAAAATGGACATTGATGTTGCAAAAAATTATAATAAACAGCAGAATACAGCATGTTAAGGGTATCAGTTAGAAAAGCAAAAAAAAAATTGTTTTGATTATAATTTTGATTGAAAAAATTGTCAAGTTCAGAGCATAGGGACCCAGTATTCAAGGTGGAAAGACAGGTTTAAAAAAACTTTTATGTAAGACGGAACTGTAGAGAACAGCGTTGGTATCTAACCTCTGGTGTTAAAGTTCAGTGGAAGCCCAGAGGAGGAGGTTGGTTCAAGATGCGGCAGGCGGAGGCCAAAGAGTCCCAAACTCTGAAGTCCCGGTGGTCAGAGGACAGGCAGGAGATCAGAACCGAGCAGACGATGGAAGACAGGATAATCCAGAGGGAGAAGCCAAAGCGTGTGTTGAGGATGTGCTCAGGATTCAAAATCAGAATATCAGAGGTACCGAAGGGAAAATCTAGGACGATGATTTCCAGCAGGAGTCCGAAGACAGGTCAGGCAAACAGATCAGAATGGGAACAGGCAGGCTCAGAGATCCACAGTCAGAATGGGTCAGGATAAGGCAATACGAATCAGGAAGGTTACAGAACTCTCACCAAAGGCTCAAATTATCTGGCACTGATGACTGACTGAAGGCTGGTTAAATAGAGGCTGGAAACTGGGCGAGATAGTCAGGTGATTAAAATTAGTAATCAGAGCAGTCATCAGCAGCAAGATCATAACAAAATAGTATTTTAAAATATTTATATCCATCTCAGTGGAAAAGCCTTTCTTGCCTTGCCTGCGATTTTCAAAATTGCTTAAAAGGTACATACAACTTCAGTTAATTATGATTCAACATTCAATTCAACTTTTATGTCTCACCGCAGGTGTAAATAATATGCATAGACCCCAAATAATCAGCTGTCTATCCAGCCTGAGCTGGAAAAAGCACATTTAATACAGAAAGTCAAGGTGTTATTAAAGAAGTTGCGTCTGGCTGCCATCTGTCTGCTCTTTTGGTTTTGAAACAATTATTAGTTTTCTATTGACACCTATTTACCTTCTAAAACTTTTTAAGCAGCATTAAACAATAAGAACCACCAAGCATAGTAAAGGCGCTGAAAGTCTTGGCCAATATTTAGTCAAATTTGCACTTGACAGAGATCTTCATATGTTTCATATTACATACCATAATTTGCAATAACCATATATGTTTAACACTTTGAGCAGTTTTAATTGTAAAGCTTCCTTGTTATTATCCTCATCTTCAGCTCCATCAACTGTTTCTCCATCAGATTCAAATCAAAACTCAGGTTGGGCCATTTCTAAACAAAATCACATCAATGATAGAAGCAAGCTGGCACAAAGTAAAAGATTACTCCAATTTTAAACGTGGAGGATTTAATAATTTTGAGATCAACAGTCTTTTTTATTTACTGTCATGATCTATGTATATTCTGTTTCAAAGAATTAATTCTTTGTATATACCAGGGAGCACTATTTAAATGATTTAAGTAAGCTCCAGCAGTAGAAAAGATCAGTTGTAAAATCTTGTTTCTAAAAAATTTAAAAATTAACCTTCTCTTAAATACCTTGAAAAAATGTATCCGTTTTAACTATCAAACTGTTCATGCATCCCCAAATGCAAATTCCTTCTATCCATACTGCTAGATTACAATATCTGCCTAATTTAAATTATTTAGACTTGAACAATGCATAAATATGAAGAACTTAGCGTTAGCTATTCCAGCATTCTAATATCCTAACACTATTCTAGTTATCCAAACATTTGTAGTACTATAAGTATTTTAAATGAGATATAATATATTTTAATCACTTTGCCATGTGATAAGAGAAAAGCACAGACTGTTTTTTCTTTCACATGTTAGATGTGACGGGTTCTTCAAAGAAAAAGTGTTTGAGCCTGAAACTGTTGGATCTTAAAGGAGATTCTGTTATCACAGATGGCTCTTAATGTTTAGGACTGCTGGCTTCAGCCTCTCATGCATGCTGCGCTACGAGGTTACTAAAAATGACAAAAACAGTGAGATCAGCTTGAAGTCAGACACACATGAATTTGCATGATGAATGACACAAGGTTGCAATGAAGGGCAAACCCCAGAGACGCTCATGAATTTCAAACAGCATCAGTTGGTCTGAATATGTCTTAAACAGACCGTGGTCTCTGTCATGTGTCTAAAATTTGATCAGAGCATCATTCTAGAATCATGACCTACAGAAATATCCATGAAGATATTTAAAAAGTAACACATACATATAAAGGGTAACAGGAGACCTTAACTCTTGCCCTCTGCATAAAAATAAAGTGTCTGGTTGTTTATTTCACAATGACAAAGCATTCAAATGGACTTCAGATAAAATCACTGCAAAGTTGTTGGACAGTTACGGCTGTTAGAGTTTTCTCCGGGGGGGGGGGGGTATAGATTCAAAATAAACGTATACCAAAAACTAATCAAACATATGCTAAGTTATCACACAAGTATACTTATGCCAAAATAAAACATTGTCATGATGATGAGTTTTAAGATTCTAACCCACATGCAGAGACACACTCAGAAAACCAAGGGTAAAAGTTAACAGGTTTATTTGTAGGTTAACAAAAACATTGAGAGGTAATACAGCAGGGTAAACTCAGTTGAACCTCAGCGGACTGGTGAACCGGAACCGGAAACTCTGAAGGGGAGATCACAATGATCAGTTCAAGGCCTGTAAGAGATATGACTGAGACTTGTAATATGCAAGAATGGGACTCACATTTGGGGGCTCTTGGTTTTCCTTAAGATCCAGTTTGTAGGGTTTTATTCAGAGATGAATGAACTCGTTGGAGGGCGGACAGATAGACTAGCGTCGGGTCCAGAGAAGCAATGGAGCAGACTGTCACCGGGTTCTCCTGAAGCAGACTTGAACGGATCTGGTGGAGGTTTCCCCTTGCTCAATGTGACTCAAATAATTCCTTCCGGAGGGATAGAAGGTACAGGCCTATCCAGTGGATCAGGAAGGCATCCCAATACTGGCAAGCATTCTAGCGTCGAGGTAGTGACAGCCTGCTGCTCAAATACTCCTCTGGTGATGAACCAACGAGCCGCAGGTGTGCGAGGAGGCCCAAACGAGGAGAGGCTACCATCTAGTGGTGGAAAGGGAGAACAAAAGAAAACACAAAAACAACCCACACAAACTGGAATCCTAACATTTATAAAAACAAAACATAATTTAATGTACAGGTTTAGTTTTTGTACATATATATTGCCCTTCTGAGGCTTTGTGAAGGTAAGTCTGTGTTTTCCATGGTCCAATATGGTGTCACAGACATAAAAAACATTATGTGCCAGTTTAATAATGGAGAAGCAATTAGTCAGATTTATACTTAGAGTGTTGATGGAACTAATTCATAGCAGCCGTTGTGAAGCCGAACGCTCAGAGTTCCTGATTTAGGCAGGATCAATTCAGAGTTGCGGATTTGCATCTGAGTGTGTTAAACCTGCTTCCTGAAACTGACCCCTGGACATCAGAGCTCAGCCAGCAAAACTAAAGAAACGCAGTCTATCTGTTGATGTCAGGACAATTTTTTCTACACCAATCTCACACGTGCACAATCTGTAAGAAGCTTTCTTTGTGAACTGGTGTTTAGTTATGTCTAAATATGATGTTATTTTTTACTTAATCCTCATATGGTCTGCTAAAGAAGATATGTATTAATATCAAGTCCTGATTGTTGTTTGTTTATTTGTGTTTTTTTTGTTTCATAAATGATGTCCCTGAGAGAAGCATATCCATACTCTAAAAAACATCTTCTTCTCACAGTTCCCCTTGAACCCAGTTTTGTTGATAATTTTTTTTTTTTTTTTCTGCTCATGATCCGACCCTTCATTATCTGTTGTGCGTTTAGTGCCAAGCCGTTTCCAAAATCTATTCGGCATGTTGTCATCCACAGAGACTCCTAGCATACACTGGTGTCAAAAATAGGAATTAGGGGGTATAAAACTGGCATGGCACACATTTGATTTTTCATGCTGAATTACACAGAGACCTAAAGATTACTGCTCTACAGCTATGGATGTTTTCTTCATCAGTGGGGGCACTTGAAAATAGAATAGTTTCTGAATGAATTGCTGGGCAGCGGGTGGCAGCCATATGCCACCACTGTAGGTTACCTTGCTTGAAATTAATAGAGCTGTATCTTTTGTTGCACATCACACTGAGCCAATGTGTTTGGTACACTTGTGTAAAGGCCCGCTGTAGTGGAACTGTGGTCGATCACCACTCCGTGTCTAGTAACCGAACGTGTCATATATGTGTTCCCCTCCCCATGCTCCCTCCTGCAAGTCTTTATCTGCCATTTCAGTCACTCTTTGTATCACTGCAATTAATCGCTCTGCTGAGCAGGCAGGTCCTAACTGAGCAAATATTCCTCCTCGATTAGGGCGCTTGTTTCCCATGGTTGTTTTATAGTCTTATGTGTGTGCACTTGTATGTGTTTGAGTGTGTGAGTTAGCCTTAAAGCAATCTTTGCTGAAAATGGAATTTTAGGAACCCGCTGATTGTCAAGTATTCTTGTTCTTTGTTGAAGCTTGGATCAAGAACCCACCTGGCTCCTTTTGTAGCTGGAGCTGTAATTTATCCTCACTGTCTCTAGGTCTGTGTTCACATAAAGGAACAGTATCACTGACAGTCAGAGCAGGTTGGGAGAGTACTAGAAAGACAGGTGCAGCGACAGGGAGTCAGCACATCAGACAAAAAAAAAAAAAAAAAAACACAGGTGGTAAAGATGAATGAGACTGAAGGCACCTGAGGATGCATAAAAGAATGGTGCTAGGGCATTTAAGAAAGCATCAATAAAAACAAAGTAAAGCAGAATGTGCCTCACTGCTGCAGAATTTGAAGGTGATTAAGAAAAATGCTATTTTACATCTGAATAAATGTATACAAAGGAGCTGAGGGGGTAAGACTGAAGCCAACTCTTTGTGAACAAGATCCATTCACTGTGAAAGAACACTTTGGCATGTGTGCTTTTTTTTTTAAAAAAGAAAGGAGAGTGAGGATTATACGAAGGGTACAACATCAAAGGAACAGAGAAGGAGCAAAGAGAAGCAAAGGAAGGGCTTGTATCTCAGCACAGGAATAGTGAACCCCTGAATAGCCTTTTTTAGCCATAATCAATTCTGTTGTATATAAATCTGTTCACTACTTTAAAGTTAGTCTGCAAACATTCCAGTATGCAAGTTGCAAACCTGCACACTAAATCTAACAAATGTGAAAGAAGGCCTCATTGACACTGGTAACCTTCTAATAAATATTAAGAGGTTGTTACAGGTTGTTACACTACTTATCCTTCTGACATTGTGCTTAAAGCAAAACACAGGAATACCTTAGAGGTATTGATGAGCAAGTAGAGAACAGTTAAAGTAAGCATAACCTATTGAATTATTTATATCCAAGGCTAACTTCTGCTTCATAGATGTTTAAAAGTTTCAAATAGTTCTAATGATTCTTACTCTTTTACTACTTTTTCTAAATAAGAAAAAAAATATTGACTTAGGCAGCTAAATTGAAATAATTTCATAAACATAATGGAATTTAAACCCAAAAAACATTTTAAAAAATTTGAAAAAAAATATTGTATTCTGTTAAAATCAAACAAAAAAAAAAAGTCCAGAATGTAACTTTAAAGTAAAATCATGTAATGATGGAATCACATTGCTGTCTTTTGTCATGCTGAAATATAAGGTATTGGTTGGTCTTTCACTAAAAATTAAACAACATTAAATCGAATTCTATAACAATTTGAATCATCTACTTCAGTGGACGTTTGACATTCTTGCATTTCTACAACTCAAAGGATACTCTTGTAAATAACATTTCTCTCAACTTTATTTTCCTTTACTGACCAGCTTTGCCCAAAATTGGTCTTGACCTAAACAGAGAAAATATTTGTATCTATCTCATTACCATTCATAGACCCCTACTCATATCTATAGATGGTTGCATCCACACAAGGATTAATAAAACCCTTCCAGATTGCAGCGGCTGATGGCTAATAGTACCCCACCACACCCACCCAATGACCTTGATTAAGACATAAAAAAAACAAATGAAACTTTTATTATAAAATCATAATATTTCAAAATATACTAATGTATTTTTTCGATGTACAAGATAAATATTAAATCTTTAATGACGAGTAAAGCCGTTTCATTCGTCTTTAGATTGGTGACGTATTTCCACCCTAGGGCGAAAAAATCCTTGCCCATTGACTCTTGTTCAAATTTGTACATGCGCTGTAGCTCCTCTGCAATACATAAGGATAGCTGAGCTCGGGGCGCTCTGAGCTCTCCCTGAGATGACAGGAACTGTTGTCACAATCGTAGTGCGACTGATTGACAGGTAAAGTCATGGAAGTTAAAACCCTTAAAGCAAACTTTCCAAGAGAAGCTGGAGGTGAAACCGTTTGGACTTAATCAGCCGAACGTCAAAATTAATCAGCAGTCCAAAGACAAATGAAGACGGTACACTGTCTTTTTCCAAGACCTGGTTTAGCTACAAGGCTTGGCTAACTGCATGCAGCAAGGTTAACGCTTTATTCTGCTTTCCCTGCATCCTTTTTCAAATGTATAATATAGTGTACTTTTTCTGTGTTTGTTAATTTGCATAGCTGCTATAAAATAAACACATTCTCAGAAAATAAATAGTTTTTATATATTAAAAAATATATAACGCTGAATAATAGCGTCTCCATTATTAAACTGGTAATCTTTTTTAGGTTTCTGACACCATATTGTCCATGAAAAGCATAGATTTAACTTCACAAAGCCTCAGAAAGGCAACATTTCAGCACAAAAAGTAAACCTGTTGGCATTCATATAAGTACACTGGCGTGATAACTTAGTATATGTTTGACTGGTTTTTGGTATAGGTCTATTTTGAATTTATGGTGTTATAAAACTCCACCAGACGCCACTGCTAGATTGTATGCCAGGTATGTACGGTGCTGCTAAACTGCCTCAGTAATACACCTAAACCGGAAAGATGACATAAAGTACGTAAATCAAGCCAGCATGATTTTTAAAACATTTTACATTTCCAATCTCTAATAGATTTGTACACATCTGCATCTGTTTGCAAAAAGTACCTGTGGCACACAAGGTTATTTGAGGTTTTCTGTGAACTTAGTCAAACATTTTTGATTTAGGTGACACCTGATGCTTTTTTTTTTAATTAAAGTAGTTTGTAAAGTTTTAAAGAGTCACACACCAGCGCAAGATCCAAAGTCATAAGGCTGCAGCAAACCGTTTCCAGGTACTCCTATGAACGCAGCTAACTTGGATGTGAATGGACACCCCATTTTTTGTCACGGCCTCCGGAGTAAAAGCTTTTTTTAACATCTGTAGATGATGATATTTTATGTGCGGAGAGGTAATCTAGACTGTGTAGAAAACACTTATCTTCTGTTCTAATGAGGAATCTCTTAAATATCAGCTAAGCATGTTTGTTGCCTTTTCTATAATACTACTCTTCTTTTTCTAAATTTTCTTCTCTTCTACATATTTTACAATCAGCAATAAGTCTGTGGATTTAATTACAAATCTGAAGTGAGACTTACAACAATTTAGCTATAAGCTGGTATTGCCAGAGGAAGATTTTTCTTTTTTTAAATTCACAAGTGATCACTAATGGGAGTACAAATTCTTAGAAAGCTGTTCGACTTACCACTAAACTAATGTGTCCTCTGTTTTAGAGTAACTGCTGCAGAAAAACACTAAAGGTAGCCACAAATTTTCTTCTGCTGTAAAAGAAAATTAAACCAGATTTGCTGTGATTTGAATTAATTTCAGTCAAAATAAAATCAATTTCGGCCTTTGAGATTGGCTCAATCTTATTTAGGCATGGCAGTGTGACAGATAATTTTTAGGATGGCTGCTTTATTGGTTGTAAAGTCCCACTGGACTCTGTAGGCTAATTTGCTTGCTTTATCGGTTTTACAAGAGCTGGCATAGTGTAGCGTGACCCTGTGCAGCTCTCCTCAGGGAGTGCATCTAGTTGCAGGTACATTGTACTTGCAAGCCCTCATTTTATGGCAGATGCTCACCCTCCTGCACAGATGGTATAAAGTCAACAACAAAAAAAGTACAAAGTAAACGTCCATTTCTGTTTGCCACTGTGTATGCTTGGGGAAAAGTAAATGCAAATCACAAGCTGGTTTGGTCCATGATGCAGCACTGCTCAGCAACACTTTGTATCCATATGTTGTTTTAAGTGTTAAGATGCAACATATGTTGGAAAGATGTAGCAGTAATTCAGGAGTGGGGAAATTTGGAACAAGAAACTGTTCAAAAGCCTTAGGTCATGTTTTATTTAACTTTTTATTTATCCAGGCATCTTCTTTTACCTCCTTATGCTAACCTTGATTATTGGCTTCTTAGATTCTCTGTCTGGTTGTTTGGCATGTATGCAAGGTTGCCTGTCTCTGTCCAGGGTGTTCCCAGCCTTTCACTCATAGGTTGCAAAATATAGACAGCTGTAACCCTGAAAGAAAAGTGGAAGAAGATGGATGTTCTATCATTTACTCTTTTTCCATCGCTTTTCCTTTTAAACATTAATAAGCTGTCAAACCTTTAGCTGGAAGTAGTATCTAAATATGTTGGACAAAAAATAATCTATTACCTTTATTTTGTAACTTTCTAGCATTAAATCAGGCTAAGTGAGTCTGATTAGGTGAACATCTTTCATTGCTCGAAGTTAGAATAATGGAAAATATGTGACAATTTTCTTAACATTTAAAAATATCTCAAGAAAGGACTGCGTTTTACACTAAACTGGTTGTCTTGCAGTTTGAATGTTGTAAGTTTCATTGCAGTTTCTTCTTCCTGCCACGTATTGATGTGCCCCTGGGGAAGGCACATCTATCCCTGAGAATGTATGCACATTTCTGATTTAGGCAAAAATGCACCCGTTTAAAACACAAAGATCTTCTTTATTAGTTATTAATATGTCTTAATTGTAAAGATTTCATGGATGCCAGTAGCTGTCCCCGGCTGTCAGCTGATTCGCTCCAGCTGTGAGTGGAAGTTAAAGAACGATTTAATTTAGTCTGAATATATCTAAACCAAATCATTCTCAGTTCATTTCGGTTTAACAGCTTTGTGTTTCATGCTGTGGGGTTGCTATGCTAAAGAAGATACGCTAAGCTTTGAGTAGTTACATCTGTTGAAGCCTTTAGTTTCTGCAGAGATGAGTTCTTGAAGATTTAATTTCGATGCAGATGACAACAGAAGCATACATCCAGGAAAAATAAACAGGAAACCAAAACCAGGAGACGCCAGAAAGAAAAACACATGAGGAGTGAAGCAATGAAGAAAGTCCAGCAATGAGGAACTGCACAGGAGGTGTACATATGGGGGACAAAACAAAGAATGGGCTAATCAGCTGATTGGGAGCAGGTGAGGAAAGAAGTAATTAGAAGGGAGCTAGGAGAAAGGAGACTGGCACAAAGGGGCAACAGAGAGTAAGTCAAAAAATACAACACTGCATAAATATACCTATAAAACCACTACAATGACACAAAATGGAAAAGAAACCACTGATCAAGAAAACACAAAATGACTTAAATCAAAGTGTAAATGAAAAAAAGAATCACAAAGGGCAGAATCATGACAGGTGCGGAGCAATTTTTTTCACAACATCCAAATATGTCAGTAAGGCTGCTTTGAATAAGAGCTCTGCGATATTTTGAATCAGTGGAAACAGAAATTTTACAAATGAAGTGGGATTCTGCTAACCAAGGTAAAAAATAAAAAAAAATCTCAGGAGTTTGTTATGATGGAGAAGGGGCTATTGTTTCTACAATGCGCTCGGTCATTATCTGTCCACTTTCTACAAACAGCAGAATTAACTAATTCTCACTTTCCTTCATGTGAAGTGAACCAAATATTTCCAGCTAATAGGGAGATACAACACGGGAGCACCAGCAAAAATACAACAGCCCTGGAAATAATTCCTTGCTTTATTTATCTACATTATGGTATAATCCACCTACACAATTATTTATTTTGCTTGAAAAAATAAATCAAATGGCAGAGACCCAACTGCTAAATATAGCAAGATTAAAATGCAATTATAAAAGAAAAGATAAATCTTGTGTTTTTGCACTCACCAATGAAGCAAAGTGAATCGCTCGCACAGATAAATAAATACCATTAAATATGATGCTGCATTGTATTACAACTGTTTAATTTTACAATTGGTTTCAAATCTGCAGTGTGTCCAAAAAGAATCCGCTTAACCAGAAGGAATTATGTGAGACCAATCACTGTCATCTCTGAACATCATGCAGTTATTTTATTTTTTCATTAGGTATGGAACACATTTATCCTTAGATCAAAGAAAGGTTTTTAATGCATAATAGTTTCACCAGTAGAACATGATGAGCAATTATGCACAATAGAAACAGTGCTTTGGGCATTTGCAAGATAGAGTTCAGTATTCTTGTGTGTGTGAGTGTGTTTATGCATGCTCATGTCTTAGCATGAAAGTGAGGACCTTTTTTTTCCAGGTTCACCATCATATTGAGGACTGATTGTTGTAAAGTGTAGGTTATTTTCCTCATTTTCACAAGCTAACTAATGGTTAGGTTTAAAGCTAAGATGTGAATTGAGTTGAGTTTAGGGTGAGGTATGCACTGGTAATAGTTATTTAGTTATTTCAAAATATGCTTATTTTCAGGTTTACGGCATAGAATGTGTGGAAAATGACTAAAAATCAACGGGAGTCAAACTATGGTCCTCGCTACATATGGTATGGCAAGACAATAATGGATGTGTGTGTATGTGGGGAAGGGGAGGGGGCACATTAGCTTTATAGGACGGACTGTCCTGCAGGTTGTGAGGTGAGAGTCAGGTGTTTGTCAGACGGTGCTGAATTTTCCATTTCAATGCGCATCAGTGAAAATGTCAGTACTCATCGGCTTCAATCTCCTAGAATACAGAAACAAAAAATAAAATGCTCAAAAGAGTCTGACTTTCCCATCGATTTACACCAGAAATACATTTCTTGAACATAGCAAACAGCCCTAATTTATTTAGTCAGAACCATATCAGTTTCAGAAAAGGAACAGAACCTTATGTGCGACTCAGATAATCTACTAATTGCACAAAAAAAAATGTTGTTTTTCAACTTCCTGTCTGCTCCTCTTTGTTTCACTCCTTCCCTGTCGTCCTCTACATTTCCACTGTGGTGTCACTAGCAGGGGCAGTGCTAAGAGTAAATCAGGTCGGCCCCGCTCAGCGGCCAGCATCGGTAATATCCTTGCAGGGAACGAGTCTGGTACTGATTTGCATGATTAAACAGCATCCGCCAGGCAGCCAGGGCTTCATTACTCATCACGGACACACAGAGGATGATTAGAAGAAAATAAGCAGAGCTCCACTCATACACAAGCCCAGATGTAAACACTGACATACAGACACACCAAAATACTATACATCATAGTAATGCCATATGACAGTATTTGCAGCTGAGCGGCAGCAGAGATGAAACCACACATACACGTACCGTAATCGCTGCAATTTGAAGGCTTATGCTTGAGGAGGCTTAAATCTTAAGGCAATTAAGAAGCTCCATCTCTGATACATAATTTGCATAACATTTAAGTCATCAAACTTATTTGTATGATATCACTATTGTGCACAGAGCATCAGCAATCAGGTGCATGACTGATCTCTGTACAAGGTACGACAGGAAATCAATAAGGAGCCCCCGAAGACCTGAACTGATGAAAGTCGAAGGATTTGGAGAACAGAGGCCACCTTACAGCATCCTTCCATTATTTCATCTTGTGAGGGCAGCATAGCTGACTTGTCAAACTCGTCCTTTTGTCAGAAAGATAATTTGATTGTAACAACTGTCTAGATATACAAAAGTGATTATCCACTCCCTTCCTTTTTGGGGGCGGGGGGGTTCACACAGCCAGGACTGTCTGACTTCTCCCAGTACTGCATAGATCAATGGGCGATATATGCAAATGTGATGCAGAGAGAGCAAACGTTTTGTCAAGACTTACAGGCTTATAGGAGATATATATACTTTGCCTACTGTGAGCTAAACATGCAAGTGATATAGTGTTGGTAAAAAGCAATGTCACATAGAGTTAGCTGATAAAATATCTTTTTTTAAGTGGGTTTGTAGGGACTTGCTGACAGAAGTCAGCATCTCACCATCAGCTGTCAGAATAATATTGGATCAAAAAAAGGATGGAGGTCTGGGAGGAAGGGTCAGACTAGTTAGACTAGATCCAACCCCAGTGTGTGCTACTACTGCCTTGCAACTTTCAGCCTCGTAAATTTCTTTTATCACTTCAAAAGGTTTTAAGCAATCCAATTTTAGGATGGGGGTTAGAAAAATGATCAAAAAGATCCTTAAAATCAAAATTAAAAAAGGTAATTTCTCCTACCTTCTTTTTAACCCTGACTGCATATCCAATATGGTTGCCATCAATTTAAAGAAAACTAAAGCAATAAACATTTTGTTTACAGCTTGTAGGTCATGTTTTACACACTTAAATAATATCCACCACCTATTTGGGAAGTCTTTAGAGTTGAAAGGAATATAATGAACAGGTAAACTAGCAAGAACGTACCAGTTGTGCTAAGAGTCATTAGCATGGTCATTGGTTATTACATTGTTATGATAATGAGTTTAACATTATTCCAAATACAGAGTTCGAACTTCAAGCTACATATTACTCATTGCAGCAATCTTGCAATCATCAGCAAGGTGGCCCATGAGTGGATGATAATGATATGAACTGTTCTGTATTTGGGCTACAATGTAGATACATATTCTATTTGAATAATGTATCAGTTTTATTTGCATTATTTAACTAATACAACATCCTCCTCGGGGGACTTCAGCTGGAAAAAAGCTAATTTGCTTAAAACTGGTGCAATGCATTATCCAAAACTACCCCAAACTGAATTGGAAGTGGGTATAGAGACTTCATCAGAGAAATATTTATATCACATAAGACTACTCCATTAAATACATCATCAAAGAATCACTACCCCTTATAAATGTAGGAAAACACCACCCATTTCCGGTGCATTCTGAGGTGTAGGAAAGCATTAATAGCACATGCTCAACTAGAGCAGCCCCCTTTGAAACCACCCCATCACAGACTTTATTTCATCCTGCTGGTGTTTAAGCAGCCGCCCCTCCGTTTGAAGTCCGACACGAGGCTTTTATCTTGTTATCATGCTGTTTCATTGTATTCCCCTGCGTAATGCCATGCAGCGTCCCGAGAGGTACGACAAATACCCTCTCATCCATAACAAAGAGCCTACAATGACGCTGGAAAAAAGTGGAAGATAAAAATGTCTATTGTATTACTGAACTACATCAGAGAGGAGTATGCAGTTGACCATGCACCATAATGACAAGCCTAATTAATTGGATACATAATTCATACGATAGTGCTCTGTGAACAAACAGAGAGCAGGAAAGACTGCACCATCAGCATTTGTCTTAGAGTCTGAAGAATGTTTTGTGGGTGAAGCAAACATGCTGATAAACAGAGGACTCCAACAAAGACATAATAATTGGTATAAGTTGTTTTTAAATGAGAGATTTTTAGAAAGCTCCAAGCATCTAACATGGACACAAAATCTCACACAGCACAAATATAGTGTATTCTGTGCTCCTTCACTTCAGATTTTTGAGTTTCCCCTCCTTTAAACATCACAGATTTTACAGATGCCGAAACCCCACATGAAGAAAGACATTTAAGTTCTCCTGATTTCCATGAAATCTTAAAACCTAAACCTTCCCAGACGTGGGTAGAGTACCCAAAAATTGTAATCAAGTAAAAGTAGAACTATTTCAACATTATTACTACTCAAGTAAAAGTAAAAAGAAGTAATCAAAGAAATTACTAAAGTGTAAGTAAAAAACTATTTGATAAAAATGCTACTCAAGTATTGAGTGACTGTTGAATCATCAAATCTTAATGTATAGAAACAATGCTGTCAGACAGGCCTTATGTGCAAGTGCTATTTTAAAGACTAAAATACATAAATAAAAATAAATAAATAAAATAAACAACAAAACAACAACTTACTGGAGAAGAAATTGATATATTTAGTTTTATATATAGATAAAGGTTCAATTCAATTTCAATTCAGTTTATTTATATAGCGCTAGAAAACCAGTTGATTGCATTGACTCATTGACTCAAATACAATCCCTCACACCAAGCATGCTTGTAGCGACAGTGGAGAGGAAAAACTCCCTTTTAACAGGAAGAAACCTCCAGCAGAACCAGGCTAAGATCAACCTTAGTGGGATTATGTATATCAAAGCAAAGAGGTTCCACTTCTCTATATTCAGATGATCTCTGAATAGTTCAACTTTCTAAAAGTGGGCAGAGTAGCCAGGAATTTTATTCAAGTAGGAGTTACAATTCTTCACTAGAATATTACTGAAATAAAAGTCAGAAATATGGTACAAAAAATACTGCTAAAAGAATTTTATTTTTTCCAATATACATTTTCAAATTAACTGTATCTGAGTAAATGTAAATACCAACCTCTGAACCTTACATGTGTTTAAATTTACTTCTCTCGGCCTTGGGGTGTAAACCTTTTCAAACCACTTTGGTTCAAGAAAAGAAAAAAAACTCATTGTAAGGTTTTTGAAAATGTTTTGTGTTAAAACTGACTTTCATTTTCTGTTAAATATCAAAGACTCCCCGCTGTCCATGATGACATAGGGGGTAATGGGCAGAAAACTTTTAACTTTAAGGAACTATGTTAGGCAACTGTAAGTCCATTACTTTCAAGAAATATTTCGTTATCCATATAAGATCAATTCATTTTCATTTATTATATTTATATAGCTACAATAATTACCAAATATAATTTCAAGGTACAGGGTTGTGCATATGCATTTTCTTTAAAAACAAAAAACAAAAAGGCAAACCAGTCCAGTGTGCTTCACTGTATTGTAATCATTTTATTAATTGTCTGAATTAGAACATTTATACCAGAGTTGCTCAGGTCCAGTCCTCAAGAGCTACCATCCTGTAATTGTTGGATGCATCTGTTCTCTAATATGCGTGAATCTAAGGGCTCAATCCCCTCATTAAGCTCAGCAGAGGATGTTAACGACACACTAATTTGATTCAGGGGTGTTAAAAATGGGGGGCATCAAAAAATAACAGGATGGTAGCTCTTGAGGACTGGACTTGAACAGCCCTTGTTTATACAATAAAGTCAAATTCATCTGATCAATTTATGCAAGTTGGTCAAACTTAGCTATTCTATTTAGTTTTGACTTTTTTCCAGATCAGATTAAAATAGTAAGGGAATTAAGTCAATGTGATCAGCGTATTGGAAGAGTACATTGGATGAGTATTAAGGGCCAAATATAGCTTTCAGTTCTTTTTTTTTAGATTTTAAATACCGGTTTGAGTTTTAGAATATTTTTTTACAATTTGAAAAATAATTAATATTTAGACTTCACACTGTGAAGGTAAGCTCTGATGGAAGTAACTACTTATTAGCCAAATATATAGTGGAGGATGTTCTTTATCTGGGTGGATCATCAAAATAAGTGGTCCTCCTAATTGTCAATCATTCTGGTGATATGGCTACGTAGGGATGTCCTACGTGCTCTTCCCCATTTCACTTACTGGTGGTGAGTCTGACACAGGGAAAAAATTGCAAAAATGGAAAACTGGAAAGTGAGCTTGAATGAGCGATGCAAACAGCAACTTTTAAGCAGAGCGTGCACAGGCAGAAACGGGCTTGTGCATGCTCTCGCACAAGTTTAATAGGCGCTCCCTTTTGGGAGCGGGTACAAGGTTGTGCATATGCATTTTTTTTTAGTGGAGAGGGCGGGTCCTTTCAAAAATTCACAATCCTCCACCATAATTTTCAATTAACTTAACTAAAATTTTGGGGAGAAGTCTACTCTAAGAAGTAGTTTTGCATCAGCATACTTTTTACTTCTTCTTGCGTAATGTTTTTCAAATGACGTTTTCTTACTTGTGTCCAGTTTTTGACAGCTTTCTCCACCTCAGCTGCTCTAAAAGGTACTAAAATATATAAATGTGGAGATGACTGAGTACAGGAACAATGCTTTAAAATCTGAGATTTTATAAGAAAAATCAGACAAAAAATTCTGCAAACAGAACTTAAAACATTATTAAAAAAAAGAAAAAAAAAACAACAACAAAAAAACTAATATGCCTTGTGTTTTTTTATATTTTGCCCCTGTGCACTCTTTGTTCCTTTTACTGTACTTTATGCAGTAATGTTAGGAAATACAGTTTGAATCAGTTAATGTTGCTCTTTGCTGATTTGCATATTTTATCAGGCACACATTTTATATACATTATAAGTATAAGTAGACCTAAAATGATTCATAAAAAGCAGCTGGAAGAAAAACAGGTTGAATCTAAGCATAACTTGAATGGTTTCAAATTTTGTTTGGTATAAACAAGAAAATTTTGTCTGTTTTCTATACGAGCTAACATATTTCATGATTAGAATTTAGTATGTATATATTTATATTTCTAAGGCAATAGGTCAAAATATTATGTGTTGAAGGCTGCTCAGTGGCGCCCTGGGTAGCACTGCTGCTTTGCAGCAAGAAAGGTTGCAGCCTGATTCCCGGCCCGGGGTCTTTCAGCATGGAATTTGCATGGTCTCCCTCAGCATAAGTGTGTGCTCCTCGGGTACTCCGGCTTTCTCCCACAGTCCAAAAACATGATTGTTTTTGGACTGTCATGTTTTATGATTTCAGAAATTTGCTAAAATGAGTCATAGTATAGTATGACGTCAGAAATAGGCTAAAACAAGTCATAGTATAGTATGACGTCAGAAATAGGCTAAAATGAGTCATAGTATAGTATGACGTCAGAAATAGGCTAAAATGAGTCATAGTATAGTATGATGTCAGAAATAGGCTAAAACGAGTCATAGTATAGTATGACGTCAGAAATAGGCTAAAAAGAGTCATAGTATAGTATGATGTCAGAAATAGGATAAAAATTGTCATAGTATAGTATGATATCAGAAATAGGATAAAATGAGTCATAGTATAGTATGACCTCAGAAATAGGCTAAAATAAGTCATAGTATAGTATGACGTCAGAAATAGGCTAAAACGAGTCATAGTATAGTATGATGTCAGAAATAGGCTAAAACGAGTCATAGTATAGTATGACCTCAGAAATAGGCTAAAATGAGTCATAGTATAGTATGACGTCAGAAATAGGCTAAAAATTGTCATAGTATAGTATGATGTCAGAAATAGGCTAAAACGAGTCATAGTATAGTATGACGTCAGAAATAGGCTAAAATGAGTCATAGTATAGTATGATGTCAGAAATAGGGTTAAATAAGTCATAGTATAGACACGAGGTAAAGAGGCAGTACTGATGACATCACCACATACTGCAGACACGAGGTACAGAGGCAGTACTGATGACATCACCACATACTGCAGAAACGAGGTACAGAGGCAGTACTGATGACATCACCACATACTGCAGAAACAGAGGTACAGAGGCAGTACTGATGACATCACCACATACTGCAGACAGGAGGTACAGAGGCAGCACTGATGACATCACCACATACTGCAGACACTAGGTACAGAGGCAGCACTGATGACATCACCACATACTGCAGACACGAGGTACAGAGGCAGCACTGATGACATCACCACATACTGTAGACACGAGGTATAGAGACCGCACTGATGACATCACCACATACTGCAGACACGAGGTACAGAAACCGCACTGATGTCATCACCATATACTGCAGACAGGAGGTACAGAGGCAGCACTGATGACATCACCACATACTGCAGACACGAGGTACAGAGGCAGTACTGATGACATCACCACATACTGCAGACACGAGGTACAGAGACCGTACTGATGACATCACCACATACTGCAGACTTGAGGTACAGAGACCGTACCGATGACATCACCACATACTGCAGACACGAGGTACAGAGACTGTACTGATGACATCACCACATACTGCAGACACAAGGTACAGAGGCAGTAGTGATGACATCACCACTGCAGACAGGAGGTACAGAGACCGTACTGATGACATCACCACATACTGCAGACAGAGTATACTATGACTCTTTTTATTCTATTGCTGATGTCATACTATACTATGACTCATTTTAGCCAATTTCTGACATCATATTATACTAGGACTTGTTTTACCCTATTTCTGACGTCATACTGCACTGACTCATTTTAGCCTATTTCTGATGTCATATTATACTATGACTCATTTAACCCTATTTCTGATGTCACACTATACTAATACTCTTTTTAGCCAATTTCTGATGTCATATTATACTATGACTCATTTAACCCTATTTCTGATGTCATACTATACTATGACTCATTTTAGCCCATTTCTGATGTCATACTAGGACCTCGTTCGCAAGGGGCCCCTGGCGGGTGGCCTCGGCTGGCACCTAGCAGCTGACTTAGAACTGGTGCGGACCAGGGGAATCCGACTGTTTAATTAAAACAAAGCATGGCGAGGGCCTGCGGCGGGTGTTGACGCGATGTGATTTCTGCCCAGTGCTCTGAATGTCAAAGTGAGGAAATTCAATGAAGCGCGGGTAAACGGCGGGAGTAACTATTTCTCCAGACAGGATCAGCAAGAAGGCTCTGCTGGACTGGGACCCTAGGGGTGAGCAACTAGGACGGCTGTACACGACGTGGTTGATCTGTGGAGTAATTCCCTGGGCCTTCAAGGAGTGCCGAACAACGCTGTTGCCAAAGACTACCGATGCATCGCAGGACGAAAACGACTGGCGCCCGGTCACAATAGGTTCCCTGGTTCTGAGGCTGTTCACGAGGATCATGGCGATGAGGCTAACGCGAGTCTGTCCCTTGCATCCCCGGCAATGCGGGTTTCTGGCTGGTTCGAGTGATTGCGCGGAGAACCTGTTGATCTTATCTGAGATCATCAGGCGCTCGAGGGTCACCGGCTTCCTGCTGGCAGTGGTGTTTATTGACTTTGCGAAGGCCTTTGACTCCATAGCCCATGAGCACATCCTGTGTGCTCTAGGTGAACGCAGAGTAGACCAACACGTTATTGAGCTTATCAAAGACTCATATGTGGACTGCGTCACTAGGATGAGGTGCGAAAGCGGCCATACGTTACCAATTCACATGAATTTTGGAGTGAAGCAAGGACCCAATGTCCCCACTGCTCTTCAATTTGGCTATGGATCCCCTTATCCAAGCCCTCGAAACGGCCAGGTCTGGGCTATGCTGGGGCGATGAGACAATCGCCACGCTGGCCTTTGCTGATGATTTGGTTCTGGTGAGTGATTCAACGGGGGGAATGAGGGGGAATCTCTGGATCTTGGAGAGATTCTGCCAGATGACTGGGCTTAGGGTTCAGCTCAAGAAGTTTCACAAGTTCTATATGGAGAAGGGCATGTTGAACGACTGTGAAGCATGGGAGATTGGTGGAACACAGATCCACATGATCCCCCCAGGTGAATCAGTTCATTATTTGGAAGTCCAGGTGGGACCTGGCCGCGGCATTGTCACTCCAGATCTTATTCCGACAGTCCAGACATGGATTGAAAGAATTTCGAAGGCCCCATTGAAGCCCTCACAGCGGTTGAGGATTCTAAACTCATTTGCCATTCCGAGGGTCATTTACCAGGCCGATCTAGGCGGGATGCAAGCAACCAAACTAGCCCAGCTTGATGGTATGATTTGGAATGCGGTGAAGCAATGGCTGCATTTGCCACAATCCACGTGCAATGGGTTATTGTATTTACGGAGCCGCGACAGCGGACTGGGTGTGTTCAGGCTTGAAAAGCTCATTCCATCGATTCAGTTGCGGATGTCCAGGTCACCCGACTATTGGACGCAAAACCTAACTCTGCATGCTGTGCAGCAATCTGACTGGAAGGGAATGTGGGTCAAGGCCGGTGGAGATCAGGACAGGGTGCCTGCAATGGGCACTGGGGAACCTGTCCGGGACAATGCAGGAAGTCCGCCAGTTTTCCCTGACTCGTGGCGCGGTGAGAGCTTGGCGTGGTCGGCCCTGCAGGTCCAGGGTGTGGGTGCAGACCAGTTCAGAGGTGACATGATCAGTAACTCATGGCTTGCTGACCCCGGAGCTGTCGGGTTTAGGCAAAGACATTGGATTGCGGGACTGTCACTGAGGGCGAGGGTGTACCCCACCAGGGAGTTCCTGGTGCAGGGACAGGACAAGTCAGGGGCAGCCTGCAGGTGCTGCCAGGCCAGGTTGGAATCGTGTTTGCATATCTTGGGGCAGTGTGCCTACGTACAGCAGAGCAGGATTAGAAGGCACAACAAGGTGTGCGATCTTCTAGCCACAGAGGCAGAGCGGTTCGGCTGGACGGCAGCTAGGGAGTTCCGAGTGGAAGACGCTGAGGGCGGCCTCAGAATCCCCGACTTAGTCTGCAAGAAGGGCGATACGGTTCTTGTTCTCGATGTGACTTTTCGTTATGAGTTAGATGGCGACACTCTGACTCCAGCTGCATCGGAAAAAGTGGCTGACTACCAACCAGTGGCAGCCCAGATTGCACAGAAGGTTGGAGGGCGTTGTGTGTGCCCCGATGGGTTTCCCAATCGGGGCAAGGGGAAAGTGGCCGGCATGCAACAACGCAGTGTTGACAGAGTTGGGAGTACCTGTTGGCCGGAGAAGGACGTTTGCTCGCCTGGTGAGCCAGAGAGCCCTGTTGTACTCATTGGATGTGCTGCGGGACTTTCTGCTTAAGTCAGACGAGTAAGGGTTGCATGCATCCCCCGGGCTGCGGTGGACCTGGAATTGCAGGGGTCAGTGGGGTCTCGTGATGATTACAATAAATCATTCGTAGCATTCCGATGGCCACCTGACGTACACTATAATACGGAAAGCGGGTCTTGACCTGCCACTGCCTTCCCACTGTCCCTAACCCCAGTCCAGCAAAACCACAGCCAAGGGAACAGGCTTGGCAGAATAAGCGGGGAAAGATGACCCTGTTGAGCTTGACTCTAGTCTGGCACCGTGAAGAGACATGAGAGGTGTAGAATAAGTGGGAGGCCTCGGCCGCTGGTTAAATACCACTACTCTTATTGTTTTTTCACTTACCCGGTAAGGCGGGAAGGCGAGCCCCGAGCCGGCTCTCGGTTCTGGCGTCAAGCTCCCCTCGCCTGAGGGGATAGCTTCGCCAGGGACGGTTCTGTGAGCCCCTAGGCTCATGGAGCTGTCCCACCGCCAGAAATGTTTATGTATGTGTGTGCGTGAATGGTTGTCTGTCTCTGTGATGGACTGCGATACACCAGGGTATACCCTGCCTCTTGCCCATAGGCACCAGCACCCCTTGCGACCCCACTTGGGATTAGGAGAAAATGGATGGATTATGTGTTGCAACTTCTTCTTTATAGATTTTAAATCAAGACTGTAAAGCAGAGGTCATAAACAGGGCGTCCTTGACCCCAGGGGGGTCCACGGGGGTACTACAAGGGGGTTGCAAAAGTTTTGGTTGATTAGACTTTTTTTATATTTTTTTCCACTAATTGAAGTCTTTAAATACACATTAACATGAATTCAAAACACTGTATTAAACAGATAAATGGAGACAGCAGATATCTTTCAGTCATCAATGCACACATTCAGCGACACACAGAAGCTCTTTCAAGGTGGGCACCGTTTCATTCACAATACCAGTCACATCCACCAGGAATCAGAATCAGAAATAAAATTTCATAATATATTTTTTATATATTTAACCTCACCATCAGATTGGGGGCCTAGAAAAAACTGAAGACCTCTACTGCAGAGTTTCTTGAACCTATATCAGCTTTCAGAGTTAGAATTTTTATATCACTTGTGCTATAGGAGAATGAACTCTATCATTTGGGAAAATACGCACATCCATATTAAATGGTTGTTTTTGAAGAATATTTTGACACCAAATTTGATTGAGAGCTGATGGATGTCAATGTTTTTGGGATGAATGAATCAAATAGGCTCCCTTGCATGGACAACATTAGACTTTTGCTGTTTTAGGTTGCTCTAACAATTTCCTCTAAGGACAAAGCAGTGGAAGTAAAATTTATTAGGAAAAAAAACATTAGATGACTAAGCCTATCACCTTTACACTGGCGTCTCATTTCAGTCCCTGCTTGAAATTGTTCAAAACATCACTGTGCATGAAATGCATCTTGATCGTACTAGAGCTTTCTTTATTACAAGCGAGAATCTCAACTAGGAGTGCATTATCATATAAATATTTCCTTGTGTGTGTGAGTGCAACATTGTTGATGAAGGTATACTTTTTTTTGGAGGGAGCCATTGCAAATGCATGAAGGCCAACATTTCAAGTACGTTGGTCCTTCTTTTATAGTCCACAGTCTGCTAATTAAGACTGATAATGATTTTTAATTAAATGTTTCACAGCTTCATCTCCACTTATATTGTTGTTATATAAGAGGTCAGATAATTCTTTTTTGCAAGATAAAATAAGAAAGTGTTTTTTTGTTATCAAAGTATAATATCGACGATAATGAAATAAAACCTTTTTACACAAAAAAGTTAACAGGAAAATAAGACCTTTTCTAGGAAAAGTAAACAAACAATACTTATGCGACAACGAGCTTCAAAATATCTCACATAATGTCAAAAGACAAAATCCCGAAAACTAATTAGAGCAATAGACCAAATAACTTTTAATAGTTTTGAGTAGTGATTGTCAGCTAATGAAATGTTATTTACATTTTGGTTAAGAGTAAAAAGTGGTTTCTGTAATGTACATTTTCCTAATAGGCCTGTTCTCATTACTGTGGGAACAAAGAAAAATACCGGAAAGGTGATCTTAATGCTTGAATTGAACCTTTTAAGAAAAACCTCTAATTCATTCATTAAAAATATATCTAAATCTTAATAGCTATCTAAGTACTCATCTACTTTTAATTTTTTTTACTTTTCAACAGGGTGTGGCTTATGTTGTCTCTTTTATGGGATTCTAAATTCTTAAACATTTCTATAAAATCAAATTTTGTTGATTGTTTACATGGCTGCAGTTCCTTCTTTCCTTCATTAGCCAAGATCAATTTTGCAAACTGGGATAGAGTTAAATGGTGGAAATGCTTGGATATGTCTCCCTATCTAAAGATATGTCTGTAAATGTGCCTTTTATGGGCTCTTTATGGGGAGCTGAAACTGATTCCATCCCCATAGCACATACCGCAGTTTGCCCATAAACAGTCTCAACCTAAAAGCTTTTATGATACTCCTTCCGCCCCTGGCTTTATTTTCTTCCTTCTGAAATGTAATGTATATAAAAATGTTTGACTGAACCCTACAGCATGTTCCAATTCATGGTGATCCTGCTAAGAAAATAATAAACAGCTATTCTCTGCAGAAATCATTATGTGAGCACAGAGAATACATTTCTGTTCACTCACACGCAACACAGGAATATACACTCACCAGCCACTTTATTAGGTACACCCATCCAACTGCTCGTTAACACTTAATTTCTAAGCAGCCAATCACATGGCGGCAACTCAGTGCATTTAGGCATGTAGACATGGTCAAGACAATCTCCTGCAGTTCAAACCGAGCATCAGTATGGGGAAGAAAGGTGATTTGAGTGACTTTGAACGTGGCATGATTGTTGGTGCCAGAAGGGCTGGTCTGAGTATTTCAGAAACTGCTGATCTACTGGGATTTTCACGCACAACCATCTCTAGGGTTTACAGAGAATGGTCCGAAAAAGAAAAAACATCCAGTGAGCGGCAGTTCTGTGGGCGGAAATGCCTTGTTGATGCCAGAGGTCAGAGGAGAATGGCCAGACTGGTTCAAGCTGATAGAAGGGCAACAGTGACTCAAATAACCACCCGTTACAACCAAGGTGGGCAGAAGAGCATCTCTGAACTCACAGTACGTCAAACTTTGAGGCAGATGGGCTACAGCAGCAGAAGACCACACCGGGTGCCACTCCTTTCAGCTAAGAACAGGAAACTGAGGCTACAATTTGCACAAGCTCATCGAAATTGGACAATAGAAGATTGGAAAAATGTTGCCTGGTCTGATGAGTCTCAATTTCTGCTGCCACATTCGGATGGTAGGGTCAGAATTTGGCGTCTACAACATGAAAGCATGGATCCATCCTGCCTTGTATCAACGGTTCAGGCTGGTGGTGGTGGTGTGATGATATGGGGAATATTTTCTTGGCACTCTTTGGGCCCCTTGGTACCAATTGAGCATTGTTGCAACGCCACAGCCTACCTGAGTATTGTTGCTGACCATGTCCATCCCTTTATGACCACAATATACCCAACTTCTGATGGCTACTTTCAGCAGGATAATGCGCCATGTCATAAAGCTGGAATCATCTCAGACTGGTTTCGTGAACATGACAATGAGTTCACTGTACTTAAATGGCCTCCACAGTCACCAGATCTCAATCCAATAGAGCATCTTTGGGATGTGGTGGAACGGGAGATTCGCATCATGGATGTGCAGCCGACAAATCTGCGGCAACTGTGTGATGCCATCATGTCAATATGGACCAAACTCCCTGAGGAATGCTTCCAGCACCTTGTTGAATCTATGCCACGAAGAATTGAGGCAGTTCTGAAGGCAAAAGGGGGTCCGACCCGTTACTAGCATGGGGTACCTAATAAAGTGGCCGGTGAGTGTATTTAAAACTCAATTTGAAAGACTGAACACAGAGCTGGCTAATTCCTGACTCAGGTCAGCTTTCCATGGTCCTGAAACAGGAGTAAAAGGGCAACAGGGAGATAACAGAAAGACAGTCAGTAATTCTGGCTTCCATCTTGAGGTCAAACCATCTGCTGAGAGAACAAACTAGGTGGTGTGAAGTGCAAACATTAATGCAGGTTGTCCACTTACTGTTAGCGAGTCTCTGACTATGAAGCAACTGAATGTCCATTTATTTCCCTTAAAAAAGGTTATGCATGTTTTTTACCCAATCTTACATGCTTAAATTAAAGGTTAAGCTCTTTATTATTCATATCATAGCAGTAAAAAAAAAAGAAAGAAAATAATTTAGGGAATTTATGGCTTATTAGACACATTTATGAGGTTTTCCCTTAAAGACCCTAGTATTTGATCTAAAGTCAGTAGGTAGGCAGTTTATTTCAGCGTTGGAACTGAGTTGCTGCCAATAAAAAGGTTCATTTTATGCTCTTTGTTGAATCATTGAGAAGATTTCCTTTACACTAGTAACCAGCAAACAATAGTTTTACAAAAAAAAAAAAAATGAAATTAATGTTGTGATATTAACCTTGATTGCGTTCTTAAGAGTTTAATTTCAAAACAAACAGGTTAAGCGTGTATAAGGGGGAAAACAGATCAAAGTAAAACCAGCCTTAACTTCAGGAAGGTTATATAATAATAAAAGTGAAAAACAGTATTTTCCTCAAAGCCTCAAGCTTTACATTGCTTCTACGTTATGAAAAATCCGTTAAATAAACGGCTTTGGTTTGTTTCACACACCAATAAAAAAGAGATGAAAAGATGATCAACTGTTGACACTTGACAGTATTTAGGAATAACAAACATAAAACCAGGTGAGGATTGCTTTGATGTTTACATTTGAACTATGAGTGTCTCCCAGTTGTGTAAACCTAAGGTACTTCTACATTATATGCTGCTACTTGTATAATGACTGTGGAAGAAAAAGACACACAACAGACGCAGCTCTCTCTTTACATTAACACTGTTTCAACCCATTGGCTTTTTTTTTTTTTTTTTTAACTCATTCCCCTTTTCAGAACATTGAAAAGATTTCAACACCTAATGAAAAATGTGTGTGTTTCTAAACTATATTTCCAGCCATATAATAACTATAATAGATGTTGGTCTGGTCTTTACATTTGTATATATATATAATTACACTATGTGTTTTTCTGATTGTAAATATCATACGTATTTAGCACCTTTCATTTTAAATTCTCTTCCTATGAACAAAGGCCCCTAATGCATAATGCCTCCACCACCATGCTTTATTAAGGCTCAAAGACTTTATCCCAGAGATGGATGTGATTGAAAATAGTGATAGTCAAAACAATAAAGTATGATACATTCTGAAAATAAAAATAACTCTTGCATATGAGCTGCTTGTTACACATGAATTACCTAAGGATGAATCACTCTGTCATGAAGCCCAGATGTTTTAATCTGCTGTAAAGCACTCTGAAGGACAAACCCATTTTCTGCTCTGCGCTTTCTTTAATGTTTCCTTTGACATCTGTCATCATGGTGATTAAAACCTTTCTTAGCTTAGCTTGTATTAACTTGTGAATAATGTGAAACAAATTAGAAAGAACGTGATGTCTGATTTTGCTACTGAGAAGGGGGGAAAAAATATATTGGTATGTTTTAAGGCAGTTTAGCCCAAATGACAGGCAGGTTGGGAAGGAAATGATTCTGCCTCGTCCCAACCTGAGTGACATTTGACATAAACTGAGTTTTGATTATTAATCCTAGTGTCCTAACCGCCCTGATGAATTGCATGCTCTCCTGAATAACCTCTATGCTGCCATGTCTCTTAAACTTTGCTTCATAGTCCATGCATGTCTGTGTTGTGTAAGACAGCATAACTAATAAAGGCATACGCGTTTTTTTTTTTTTTTAGCAACCCATTAAACTCCCTTTCAATGCTCTTAGTTTCCTGTGCTATCACATTTTCTTTTCTCCTGCCTCCCTATTGTTTCCAGCCTCTTTTTTCTCTCAGTAACTGCAACTCTAACCCTGGGGAAAAACTGCTTTGCTAATGACATGTGCAGACTGGGTGTTGTAGAATGGGACATTAATGATGCCTGAGTGTGACTCACTTGAAAGGAGTTGTTACCCTCAAAGGTTTTTTTTTTTTTTTCTCTCAGCTCCAGTGTCAACATGCAAGAAACAAAAAAGCAACACATACACCATCACCTCCTATCTCTACACTGCAGTGAGGCTGCTGCCACTGCTGGTTAGTGAGAAACCTGTCCCCCCCAAATAAACAATTGATACATGGCGCCATCTGCTGTCAGGTTGGCATAAAAGTCATCTTAAATTTATTTATAAAAAGCAAAATCATTGCAGCTCTTAAAAACTTTCAAATACATTGGCATAAGTTTGGATATGTATGCACATTTCCTACTAATAATATGGCAAAATAAGTTAATTATAGAGTTTGAAGAATTAATTGATGTCTGGAATCTGTAGGAAAGTATATCAAAAAGAAATTTCCTCATAAGGCAATATGGCCTCCTTTAGACTTAATGTATTTAACTTGATAAATGGAACCTAGTTGGTGTCAAAATTCCAACACTTTTATAAAAGCATTTACATCAGCATAATACCTTAAGACATTGGTTTGTGGCATTTTGCCACTTAAAAGCAGTGTTTGTGGGTAGAAGTTGCCTTAATTTTTTTTTTACTTTTATCACTGCATAGGATGTACTTCTTTCCCATGTGAAGGTAGCTTTGAATCCTAAAGAGAGAAATGCACAATACTTTGATTCAAAACTACCTCTAAACTCTAGGAAGGCCAAGTGCTCTTTGGCAAGTTTGGATATCTTTTAAATACCAGCAGTTTGTCCCCAACCACCACCATTATGGAGGACCAACTCTGCCATATTTAAAAATAAATACAGAAATAAATAAATGCTCAAAAAATAAATAAGCATACAATTAATTGCCACCAATTAATTGTATGCTTATTTACAATAAACAAAAAAATGTAAGTAGAAATTAAATTATACAGTGAGACATAAATGTATATAACTCTATTAATTAGCTTCTTTATTTATTTGCCTTTGTAATATTTACGTTATTTTTTTGTCCTTTATAATCTTCAACTTTATTTTTTAATTATTTATATTTATTATTTGTTTATGCACATGTTATAATATTTTTGTCTGTTTTATTCTTCCTTTGTATTTTTTTAGCCGTTATTTCTTCACGGCTATTTATTTCTGCATGCCCCCTTTTACATTTCTGTATGCATTTCTGCCTCATTATGCAAATGAGGAGGGGGTGTATCCTAGAGAGTCAAATTCTGCTTATTACTTGGTTAGCATTTTACTGCATCGGTCGAATCTACAGGAGAGGACAGTCTGAAGTCATTAGAACGCGAGTAGGGACTTGTGTTGACAAACTTTGCCAAATACAACAAAAAAATCGGCATCATAGCCAGCGGTCCTTCACACAGGGCTATGCCGAGAGAGGGCCGCTGCAGACGGGCTGCCGTTAGACCTGGCTGTCGTTAGCTTCGGAGCTCCGCTGGTTGCCGCCGTCATCTCAAGTTCGGAACATTTTCTTTTAAATTACGCATTAAATCTGTGAATGGGCCATATGGTGATGCTTAAAAGTGTAATATTCTCGCCTGAAATAATATTAAAACCTACTTTTATTGAACAACGGCAACAGAAAAGAGAACATTTAACTTAGTACTCTGAGTTCTGAGTTAAGATGGACCGCCAACCAATGGGCAGAAGTCGACTCTCTAGGACACCCCCCCTCCTCATTTGCATAATGAGGCAGAAATGTAAAAAGGGCAGGCAGAAATAAATAGCGGCGAAGAGATAACTAGGTTAAAAAAATACAAAGAATAAAACCGACAAAAATATGACATGCACATAAATACTTAAAAATATAATTAAAAAATAGAGTTGAAGATTATAAAGAACAAAAAATAAGGTAAATATTACAAAGGCAAATAAAGAAGCTAATTAAAGAGTTTATACATTTATGTCTCAATGTATAATTTATTTTATACTTACATTTGTTTATTGTATTTTTGGTGGCAAGTCGTTGTATGTTTATTTCTGTATTCATTTTTAAATATGGCAGAGTTGGTCCTCCATACACCATAGAGGTAGCTTTCACCAGTGACATTTCTCAAATGAGGTTTCCTCTCGTTCCAGGACTCTATGGTGATTTCAGAGCTTCTCTTATTACCCTGCAGCTGATCATTGGCTCCATTTTTATTTATTGAAACCATTTCTTATAAGGTATTCCAAACAGGCTCATATTGAATCAATGCTGAATCAAGTACAAGGCACTCAAACACCAGTTTTGTAATCAGATAACATATTCAAAAAGAAAAAAAAAGTGCTTTAATAAAGCCACACTTTGATGGACAAAAAAAAAAAAAGACTTAAGTTTTAATGATCTAGAAGAGTGATAAATGAGACAACATAGAATGAAAGCCCTGAATTTTACTAATCCGTAAACATGTGATGTCAAATATCTACAAATAATTTGACCTATGGAAATTCTAAAGGACTACATTCAATGGCAGAAACATATTAGAAACTTCCAAGACCCAAAGGGAAAAAAAAAAAAAAAAAAGTGATAAATGATCTGAAAATGATCTGTTAAAGGAGCTAAAATGGGTCTAACCCAAACCCCCTTCAGGACTAGAATAATATACCTCAATTTAGACTTACATTTTGAACCCAAATAACATGAAATGCTGTAGTAACATTAAGGTTCTTCAAATAAGAAAACTGTGGGCAAAAATGACTTCTTGCAGTATCAGCTCCAAAGATGCCTCTGGCTGGAGAAAGGGAAGTGCTGCGGTCTCATGAAGATCATCCGCAAGGCTTTTTTTTTTTTTTTTCACCTCCACAACAGAACTAGCCTTCCCTATTTAACCCTATGATAAAAACCTTTATTAATTTTCATTTTAACAAGAAGCTAAAAAACATCACAAGACAAAACAAGACTTTTTACTTTTTAATTAATCATGACATGTACATTAAAAGCAAGGCAAAAAAAAATAAACAAATCTCAAATTATGAAAAGCTTCAGATCAAAATTAAATCAGTATATTTTACATTTATGGGACAAGAGCATGAAATGTGAGCTCTAAGTGGAGGAGAAAACATAAAACTCCCTACCAAGGTCCTTACATAATACAAACGCTTTTAATTTAAGCTCTTAAAAAAAAAAAAAAAAAAGGCAGGAGAAGAACCTGATTATGAATACAAACCACGAGCACTGATTTTTATTGTATTTTCACTAGATGCCAAGAAACAGGGGATGTGTAAAGATTAACAGAAGGAAAAAAAGCCCAATGAGAACTTTTTTCTAAGTTTCTATCAGATGAACCACAACTGCCTTTATCCAGCCAATTCCAGAGCAACAAAAATCAAATAACCTTCTCTCCTCGTTTGGATATATACATGTTTTGTTTGTTTTTAAACGATCCCTACACATTTGTGGTTCACCTTGTTTTTAAGCAGCGTAGTCAGGTTCAGAGTAAAGATGGGTGCGCTCTTCTGCTTCTTCCTCCACAAGATATTCCAGCTTCCCCTGCAGAGCAAAACGGCCACAACATTCAATGTTAGCAAGGGTCCCACAACATAGCATCGTAGCAAAGACAGCCAGCTATGCAGGCAATACTTTATCTGCTGGTCAAATATAGCCATTTATTAACAGGGGGAAATGTAGATCATTAACCTTAACAGTAAGGAAAACAAAAATGATAATTTTACCTATTATAAGCATTCGAGTTCCAATGTATTTGGAAATTCTAAATTCGTTCTCATTCAACTTTAAAATATTTTACCTGCTGTATAACTACAAATTTAGCAGTTTTTCCAAACTAATTAAAAACCTCAATAATATTCCTTTCACCAAAGTGGAAATGTGTCTGACATGTAGCAGAACTGTAAAATAATAATAATATTCTAAACATGTCAGTGACAATTTCAACCAATGGTAAAAGGATATAAAAGCTGCCTATAATCTCAGATAATCCATTCAAATTACAGTTTTTTCCCCCGACATGGCACCAAATACAGAAGCAAAGCAGACCATTTAAATATACACACAATGGATACATGTTCTAAAGAAGTAACTACTTGTTTTTCAGACAGGCAACAGCATTCAGAAATGGATGTGGGTAGAGAAAGGAGTACCTGGGGTGAGTACCTGCACAGTTTGACAGTCAGAGAGTATCCAAGATTTTTAATTTGCCCTTTTTCTCATGTGGTCTCGCTCACAACACCAACGCTGTGTGAGGTATAGAAGTCAGCTGCAATTCATCCGATAAACCCTACACCTCCAGTTAGTGTCCTTAGTATTCCCCCACCCCCTCCCCAGGTGCTATAAAACCCCCTCCCCAAAGAAAAACACAGTGCATGGCATTATCAGGCACAGTAAGCTGGAGAATAAATCCATGAGTTGATCTTCGCCAACACCTTTAGTAAGAAAACTTTGTGTTTACACGTGTTGGGCAAATTCCCAAGATAAAACTTAACATCCCTGGATAGAAAAAAACAGCAATTACTACGTTCTCCTGTTTCAAAGTAAGAAAATAATTTCATAAAAGTAAAAAACATGTATATACAGCTAAAGAAATTTTGGTTCTGAAAATTCTTCCACAGAGTGAAATGAAACATCTGTAAGGATCAAAAACTGATACAAAACGAGGGGTACCTCTGGGCATGTTTGCTCAGGGCTACACTGGTCTTTCCCTCTTGGCTTTGTGTGAATGTTTTCTATTTTCTTCTCATTCATCGGGCCTAGTCCTTCATCTTCAGTGCATACTTACGATGCACTAATCAAAAACAGGATAAAGATATTTGCATACAGTACATTTGACAAAAATCATAGGCATTGAACTGAACATTAACAGGGTGGGAAACGGAGGGACAGAAAGGGAGGGTGAAGGGAGGTGGGAGGGTTGAAGGAAAGGGGACAGAGTGTGAGAGGGTAGGGCGAGAGCCAGGGGGAGTGAAGAGGAGGGCGCACTTACCTGAGCCTGATCTGAGGTCCTATCAGATCAGTTTTAATTGGACTGAGTGTCACCTTCAGATTGGAGGAGCTCTTGCTGGCCGTTAAGCAGAGGGGAGGAGGCGGCAGCCTCGGTCTGCATCGGTTCCGGCTCTGACGAAGCCTTAATGGTGGCTGAATCGCTTTCTTTTTTAGAGCTGCTCTTCTCCTCTGTCGCCTTACGGTCTGACAAAACATTACAGATATTAATGCATTAATCAGTCCAACATCTATTACAAGGGCAAATGGCTCACTTAGAAGAGCTGGTTTCTTGGATACCAGGAGAGAGGCCTAATAATCATGAAGCAGACGGACGGGGAAATGGATTCCACTTCATCAGTTTTAAAGATATTAACTTAGTAAAATATGGTATTCATTTATATTTAGTTCCCATGACCTGATTAGAGTTACAACTGACACAAGGATCAGGAAATAGTCTTGTTACAATGTCTACTTATAGGTTTAAATCAGGATTTGACTAGGCCACTTTAATATCCCCACAGCATCCACTCTGGGTTCCGGAGCAAAACCCTTAACCGTACACTGCTACCCGGGGGGAGGGTAAAAATTCATAGAGTGAATTTCACCATTGTGGGACAATAAAAGAATTTACATTACATATCCATGTGCTTTGATCTAAACAACACTAATGCACCACCATAAACCAAAACTTATATCATCATACATTTCCTTATATGAAACAAAGTGATATAATAATGATATTACTACAAAATGAAATGAATAAAAGGCTTAGGGAGCGTGTAAAAACTGAGTACTATCATTTTGCAAAACTCATCTAGTGCAACATTTTAGAAATATCTTCTCTATAAAAAAAACTATATAAAACCCAGAACATCAGACGGTGACAAATGCATCATTCATCAAGTTTAATGTATATTGAAAATGTGTTTAAAAGTCATATTTAGTAAGAAATATTCTCTGGTCCTCATGTACCATGTGTTCATGGTTACACCACACCGCAGGTATGCGGGGGTCTGAGTGGTTTCAGGTGGATTTTCTCACTAAAAAACATTAAAACTACTCTTTACCTACTGATCACAGCATTTATAACTGTCATTGTTACAGGAAAAAAAAAAAAAAAAAGAACGCCCCCCAACGAGCATCAGACCCACTTTTCCATTGCGCAGCCGTGCATCAGAACTAAACTTGTACAAGCAGCAAAAATGAAGCAGCACGAGTGTTTTTGCTACTCTTGCTGTTTGCGGTGTGAGCGTAGCATAAGCTTTTAATAATACTTAAATATTTACAAGGATTTCTTTAGTCTAAAAGGTGAATAAAACAAAGATCTCAGATTTTACTAAATGTGACAGCTTCAGCAGCATGCTGGACACTGACCAATAAGGAGCTGAGTGAGGAACCGAGCTCTTACCTTTTTCTTTTGGTGACCGTTCTTTGTCTTTCTCCCTCCCTTTGTCTCGGGTTCTTTCTCTATCCTTGTCCCTGTCTCTTTCTCTGTCCCTGCTGCGGGAGCGACTTCGGCTGCGGTGACGGTGAGACTTTCGCTCTGTGCTGCGAGACCTCCTCCTGTCGCGGCTTCGGGAGCGACGTTTTCTGTCGGAGCGCTCACGACTGCGCCTCCTCTCTCTGTCGCGGCTCCTGACAAACAAAAAGTGACAAATCAAAGCAAACATTATAGGAAAGCCTCCTTATAACTTCCTCCCTTTTACACATCAAATAACTGCTCCTTAATGCCATCTAGTGTTATTTGTTTTATCTTTAGAATTGCTGAAAATTCTAATTGTCGTAATTTTAAGTCTGCTGATTGAGATAGAAAAGAAAGATTTGGTGTTTTATTTTAAAAATAATTTCATAATGTTTAGTTCCCTGTATTAAGGAAGCACCATTTTACCAATCTGATTATTTTCATTTCCAATCTAGTTGTATTGAAGCTATTAAAAGGGGGAAAAAAAGGTAGCATAGCATACCTGCTGCGCTTGCGTTCCCTATCCCGGTCTCTGCTCCTTGACCTCCGGCGGTCACGGGATCTGCTGCGTTTCTTTTCAGACGCCCGGCTGGAGTGCCGGCTGTTGGAGTGGCTTCGCCTCGCCCTCCTCTCCCGGTCCCGCTCTCGTTCTCTGTCCCGCTCCCTCTCACGCTCCCGCTCTCTGTCTCGCTCTCTCTCCCGCTCACGTTCCTTCTCCTTTTCCAGTTCCTTCTCCTTCTCTTCCTCCTCTTTGCGCTTCTTCTCTCTCTCCTCCCTCTCGCGCTCTCGCTCTTCTCTGTCCCGTTTGAGAGCAGGGCTTTCAACTTGAGGATCCTCAGAGCGGCGACGGAGTTTTTCCTAAGATCCGAAATAAAGGAAAAAAATTTAATAAAAATCCAAACTGAACAAAGCTCGACATTTAACCGCTTATAAACATCAGAGATGAGCAATGCTCAGTTAAAGGAGAAGTTCGGTTTTTTACACTTTAAGCCCATTTTCTGTAGTGTCCAGGATGAAATCGAATGAAGGACACCAAAATTTTGACAATTGCTCCTGTCTCTGCTTTTTGGCTCATTTAGAATCAACCCCTGGCTGCTTTAGAATGGCTAGCATAGAGCATGTCCGATAATGTCCTTAAAACAACCTTAAACGTTCTTTTTTTAAAATATGCTACTCACCGTGTCGTCAGCGCTGTTCAATGACGTTCCAAAAAAAGTTTAGTGAAGAAAAAACGTTCCTGTAGTGTTTTATTTAGCATTTTGTAAATCCCATTGAGTTCTGTAGGAATAGTCAATATTCCCCTGCCACCGGAAACGGAAATGGGGCCTGTTTACACAGTTGTAGTCTTTTCGCTTCACTCTGCGTACTCCGACGTCGAGGTGCTAACGTCTCTGTTAAACACTTTAAAAAACTCTGAAAATGGAATACGAAAGGTGGATTCTTGATTCTCGACGTCGGAGTACACAGAGTGAAGCGAAAAGACTACAACTGTGTAAACAGGCCCCATTTCCGTTTCCGGTGGCGGCGGAATATTGACTATTCCTACAGAACTCAATGGGATTACAAAATGCTAAATAAAACACTACAGGAACGTTTTTTCTTCACGAAACTTTTTTTTGGAACGTCATTGAACAGCGCTGACGACACGGTGAGTAGCATATTTTAAAAAAAGAACGTTTAAGGTTGTTTTAAGGACATTATCGGACATGCTCTATGCTAGCCATTCTAAAGCAGCCAGGGGTTGATTCTAAATGAGCCAAAAAGCAGAGACAGGACCAATTGTCAAAATTTTGGTGTCCTTCATTCGATTTCATCCTGGACACTACAGAAAATGGGCTTAAAGTGTAAAAAACCGAACTTCTCCTTTAATTCAATATCATCTAATCTGTTACCTTTAGCTCCTCTACGGTAGATTTGATCTTAGCGTAGCCCATATGCTGTTTGCCCATTAAGTGGTCATCCACTCGGGATTGTGCGTCACCCACGATGAGGAAGGCCCCACACACCTCACACACCTCCATCTGCTTCTCCTGAGCAGCAAAACTCTCTATGGTCTAAAGAAAACAAAATATTCAACTCATCAAAAACTGGATTTTGGTCAACCAACTACAGTATGTGTTAATGTTACATTGATGTATTTGAGCACATTGTAGGACAAACTGCTGTTCGAAAACAAACGGTATTACACAAGCAGTGCCTACTATCTTGAGGCATCAGTAGGCCGATTAGCCTGCGTTACGTGACTCACCGAGGGGGTGGAGCTTAACAGCTCCCTCTCCTCTTTCAGCTGCTCCACAAGCTTCATCATTCCCTGAGCCTCCTCAACACGTCCTTCTGAACCCAGTTCCTCAATCTAAGGACAGATAAGTACATGGCCAAGTTGAGTAGCAGGCAAAGAAGAATTATTAGTAACGCAAGAGTTTTAGATTTAAATTTACCAATTTACATTAATGTTACCAGCTAACTCACATTAGCGCTCAAGTAAAGCATTAGGCTGTAAGGCCAAAATAATGTTATAACCTCTTAAAACCCACCTAATTTTGGGCAATCCTCGCCTATTTTGCATACCCAACTGGAAAAGCAAATAACTGAGGAACTGTAAGCCCAAACTATGTGTGATACATCATTTGAAAGTGAACACCTTCTAGTTTCTGAAATATAAATGAAAATAGTGCGAGTAGAACACAGCTTAAACTGCATCAGTTCAAACAAGACTCAAAGTTGTTTTTTTTCTCCTGAAAATAATAGGTCTTTTTTAACAGCAGCAATAGAGAATGCTTGAGAATAGACTTGTCTCATTGTGTTTTCAGACCTCTTGGTATTAATTTCAGAGATGTGGGGCCTTTAACTTCTAGCTAGATTGTGCCAAATGAGCCAATTGACCCATAGAATAACACTGACCCATTGTAATCTGCTTACTGACTGCTGTCTCTGTATGTGTATATATATATATATATATATATATATATATATATAAAAGATAAGATAAGAAATTATATAAAATAACTTTAATAATTTTTTTATATAAAAAATACAGATAAAACATTTCATTTGATAAATAACTACACGGTGCATCACTGGTTGACAGACAAGGAGCTTGTTCCTCGGCTGTCCCTAAATCAAATCGAGGCATACAAAGATGTGGACACTTGTCTTGTAGGTAGGAAGACGATGTTAAAAAAAAAAACACTGCAGGCTAACATTTCAGGAAGTCAGTCTTATTAGCAAGATGCTAAAAGCATTAGCTATGACCAGCTAACTTTTCTGATGTCAAAAAACAGACGTTATGTGCTGGTTTTCTCATCATGGAAGTTTGTCATTATGAATATTCTGGATTACTTTTAATCTTATGGACCCTTATGTACCAACGGAGTTGAAAAAATTGAGGATTTAATTTATAATATGACTTCTGGATGCTTTAAAGCCATGTTGTTGTGGCTTCTTTTATCATGTTTACATTTTGACATGCTGCTATATCTGTGTTAATTGTGCTCGGTGTATCCATAAAATGAACTTGGTGGTTGAACTATGGAAACATCAAAGCTTTCTAACGATAGCTAACATGTCTATATTGGTAAAAATGTTACTGTTGGAATTTTCATGTTTTCTGAGTTGTTAGTTGTAAAAGCTTTAAAAACTGTCGCCGGCAATCAGGGGGATTTTAAGAGGATACATAATTGACATAAAATAAATGATCAAATGTTTCTGTAAAACTTTATTATAAAATTATACAAAATGTATAAATACATTGTATCAAAATGTTTCAAACTAGTGCTGTCAAAATTATCGCGTTATTAACGCGTTAACGCGAGGCCATTTTAACGGCGATAATTTTTTTAACGCGAGATTAACGCTATGTGGTTTTATGGTACAATTTTCCAAGTGCATCCCGCTGCAGCCTGCGGGAAGGCGGGGCTATTTTCCCCCAGTCTATGCATTTCTCATAGGCTTCCAGAGCGGAGCTCCTCAAGGAAAAAAGACGCTCATACACTGGGTGGCGCTAGTGCCTTTTCTTTAAGCCCCACCACCAACAAACAAGTTGAGTGTCTGGTAACTAGTAGCAACCTGAAATACGCTGAGAAAACAGATTACTGAGGTGAAATGGAATCTGCTACGGCACTCTTGTCGGTATCGTGTGTGTGTGTGTGTGTGTGGGTGGGTGTGTCTGTGTGTGGGTGAGTGGGTGAGTGGGTGTGTGTGTGTTCTCATTTTTGTTAAGAGGCTGAAAAGTAACTTTCTAGAGAGCATAGACTACCTTCATCTAGTGATGTTGGTCTATTGATTTTGATGTATTGATTGAAAATTGTTCATTATTACCTTGGTTAATTAACATCTAATGTTAATTCTACTAAATTTTATAGCAGTAGGGTAAAATGCTTGTCTTTGTTCAAAAGACTGTATTAACTGTAAAGACTGTCTTTTACATCAGCCTGTTTTCAGGGCCTTTTTTTTGGCTACATATTTGTTATTTTTTGCTACATGCCTCCCCATCTTCTTGCCATATGTTTCTATGGCATAAATCAGTATCTGTGACCTGTTTTCATTTTAAAAAAAGAACATTGGCACAAACCTAGCCTGTATGTATTTTTTTGTATGTCATCCAGAGTATTTAAATGATTTTCAATCAGGAAAAAAAATGTGCGATTAAAATGCGATTAATCGCGAGTTAACTCAGGCATTGATGCGATTAATCGCGATTAAAAAATTTAATCGATTGACAGCACTATTTCAAACATTATGAAAAAAAGTAACTCCTAATTGAAACCACCGTTTTCAGATTTAGTGATGAAATGAATCTGAATTCATAGATGGAAAGCATCAGATGGGTTTCATTTGTTTATAGTAGTCGGAAGAGTTTGAAGTTTTTGTTTTGTTTTTTTTCCCCTGGTTTCCCAAACATTATTCTCTGCAACTATATAGACATATGGTTGCATATTTCTGTCAAGAAATGAGTTGCGAACCTGTACAACGAGGTCTTCTATTTTCTCTGTAAGAACTTGAACTTTCTCTTCATTCTTTCCAGATGGACCTGGGCCCTAAAAAATGAGGACACAACACATCAGACATATGGTGCATTTGTTTTCCAATGTTTTTTTTTGTTTGTTTTTTTTGTTATGAATAGTCCATCTTCCAAAAAAGGACAATAAATATACAAACCCCCGCATTTTGTTGAGCTTGGGAAAGTGCAAGACGAGCATGTCCTCTTCGAATCCGCCGTTCTACTTCTGCAAGGAGGGACTGTAGATACCGCAGGAAGTCTCGCTCATAGCCTTCCTTCATAAACCGAGAGCTTTTCTCATATCTGTGACAGAGAAGTTCACCGGGGTCAAGACATCCAAAATAAAAACAAAAAATAATTTCTTATACATTTTGGTGAACCTACAGTTTTCTTAGATTTTCATCATGGATTTTTTCACAAGGTCCTGGAACAAAACAGAAATGTGTCATTAAGCCAAAGTTTTAACTAAAGTCATTAGATACAGTACTGAATACAATATTATTGCTTAACAGGTCCTTACCCAAATCAGAGCGTGTGTTTGTAAAAAGCTCAGCTGGACAAAAGCCGCATAGATAGTATCGACAGACCTAAACGGAAAAACAGAAATATCAGTTTTCCTGAACCTACGACCTTGATCAAAGAAAACAAGAAATATAAAGGATAATATGAGCCTATGTCTACCTCATTAAGACAAAATAGTAAAGAAACAAAAGCATCAGTAGATAGAAGTAATCATTATCTTCCATTTTTGCCCCAATTGTTTGAACGCTGATAAGGCTACAAGCTGCAACATTGTACAATGGACTTTGTATGAAATACAAAAAAATAATAATATTCCCAAAATATGATACAGTATCGCCATCTTTGATAAAAAAATAAATAAATAAGTCAAATATCTAACAAGTTCTTTGTAACCAAAACTGTTGCGATAAAGATATCTTAAAATGCCTGGTCCTGGTAAAAAAGTTTTTCCTTGCGGTTTTATTGGCAAAACTTATTATCCAGTAATATGGCAATTGGGCTAAATAACTTAAAACATTACGTGTAACAAAAGACTTAACAGTTTTAGCATCTTTTAGCATTGGTTAAACAATTGTGATAACTCTTGTATGAAGTTTGATAAAGAAGCAGAGGTTAGAGCAAGTGAACATGTGGGGTAACATTAAAGGCAACACGCATTTTGACACATTAATAATTGATTTTATAACTAAATACCAGAAAAACCCCAATACATTGCACCCAAACAAAGGTTTTAATCGTTTAATTGCCTTTGCTACATTTCATTGTGAGCTACAGGCTAGTTTGCTAGCTTAACTGTTAGCTAATCCAGGTTAATTCTCATTACATGCGCACATAGCGCACCGTGCAACGCTAAGGCCTCTTTATTTTATCTTATTAATCTTTATTAAACCCGAAGCAAAGTTAGATGGTAGTGAAGAGAATGTGACTTCCTAATCTAAGATACCATGGCATAAAATGACCACTCTCTTTAAAGCATGTTAGCTCCTCACATATCAGAAGCTAACGGTGGCTACCACGCTAACTTACACACTCATCGTCCCATCGCACATTAGACCGCTTCTCATCAGGGGCCAGATTTCTGTCTCGGCCCATTAACTCATCGAGTAACTGGGCTGCAGACAGCATTTTGTTAGAATATAGTTGCCCTCTTTCGGAGTGCCACAACAGCCTGTTAATAACGCAAACTAGTTCTAACCAAAATGGCAGACGCTAGCAACACCGCCCGCTCTGGCTCCTCTACAAAGAGCTGGGTCTGAACCGGATGCATTCGTTCATTTTTTTTCCTCTGGGGTGTTTAATTGCGGTTGGCATGCAATTTACAGACGCATTACCGCCACCTACTGGTATGGATTTTTGATCGATTTTCTTCTTCTTCTTCTTTGTTAGATTGGCGGATTGCAAACAACTTAGATGCCGCCACCTACTGTACATGAGTGCGTATTTCTATGGTTCCACCTACTACTGTATATTCTATTTTTTATGTTTGTTTTATGTAAAAAATAAAAACAATGCTTTCTTAATAACCAAATTTCCTCCTTATCTCCATCTGTCCCTAAAATTCCTTTAATACTCAATTCTCTCCCTTTTTGCATGATTACTTCCCTCATCCTCTCTCTCTTTCAGTTGCATATTTAATGCAATCCATCAAAACATGATCCACATTTTCTTTTCTTTTACAACCCTCACATATATCATTATTTATCTTCCCTAGTACAAACAAAAACTCATTCAAGTAGGTATGTCCATTTCTTAATCTAGTATAAATTATATCTTCCCTTCTGCTTCTTTCTCCATAATTTTTAACAATTACAGATTTTTTTAACTCTATATAATCTTTTTCCTTTCTCATCTTCATCCCATATTTTTGCCATAATTCTGTTTCTTTATTTTTGATTATTGATCTACCTTTCCCTTCCCCATCCATTTTCTGTCACGCTTAATCACAGTTGGGGTTGCAAGGGGTGCTGGGGCAGGGCAACACAAAAATGACAGTATACTCACAATAGATTTATCTACTTTACTTAATATCTATGGTATAATAAACCAATATGTAATTGATTGATTGAGCGATTGACTTTATTGATCAAAGCCGAAAAATTTACTTGTTACATATATATGTTCATTTATATGTTCATTATATATATATATATATATATATATATATATATATATATATATATATATATATATATATATATATATATATATATATATATATATATATATACCGGTATATATATATATATATATATATATATATATATATATATATATATATATATATATATATATATATATATATATATATATATATATATATATATATATATATGACAGCTGAAGTCTCTTATTTAGCAGGATTATTTAGCAATTTAAAAACACTTGCTTCTGATGATTTCCATTGGCTAACCAATGAGTGTTTGCGTTATATGACTCATCCAATTACACAATTTTTCACTAGATGTGGACGGCACCAATGATCTGCATTGGATGGCGCACATGACGTGAAATAAATATTTATAAACAGTAAACCGAAGCCAAGAGTAACGTTTGTGGTGTGGTGTGGAGGCTGCAGCGCCTCAGACTGGAAGAAAGTGAGTAGAGTGGTGAGAACAGCAGAGAAGATCATCAGGGTTCCTCTTCCCTCCATAAAAGACATTTCCTCCCAGCACTGCGTGTCCCGAGCCCGTAACATCATAAATGACCCCTCACACCCCCACCATGGACTGTTCTCCCTGCTGCCCTCTGGGAAGAGACTTCGAAGCATTGGATGAAAGTCCAGCAGATTCCACAACAGTTTCTTTCCCACTGCCATTAGACTGCTGAATGTTTTGTAGAAATGGATTATTGTATTGTATTTTATTATTATATTTTATCATTATTTATTTGTATATAAAGAAAATCACCAAAATGTTGTTAGAATTGTAAAATTATAGTCATTTTTTCTATTTTTCAAGGTTGCACTTTTAAAAGCTGAAATTGTCCAGTGAGCTGTTTCCTAAAGAAATTTCTTTTTGTTTTACACTTGTGTAAACAAAATGACAAATTAAATCTTTCTAAGTCTAACTCTAGATACTTGTGTGAAAATGTAATGAGTACTTGAGTACAGTAAAAAATTATTTGTACGTCGTTACTTGACACCTCTGAACATTTGGGAAATGTTCTGATCAAGACGGAAAAAGGAACTTATTCAAAAGCGAGCATCATAAAGCATTTCAGAACATATTATAATGATCATTATATTGAAAGTCAAGCATAATTATTATGGCGTAATTGTATGGATTGTAACTGTTCTTTGACTGCTGCTTAGTTAATTTGACATAATTGAAGAAACCGATAATTACGTTATATGTCTGAAGGCCTCAATTAAAAAAGTTAGACCAGGTCAATTTGGAAACCCCAATGAATGTAGTCATCATTGGATGAAAACATCTAAGTCAAGCCGTCATATTTTAGAGATAAAACAATATATTTGCCATTCAAGTTTATAATTTAAGCATCTTATTAGTTGGACACAAGGAGCTGTGAGCTAATATTTAAGTTATTTTCATGAGTTTTATTTTAAAAGATTCACTGTTTATGTTAAAAGTCAGACAGCCACAGGTGTTGGATAAATCAAACAATTATATTTTTCTTTGTGTTTTTACACTGGATTCATCTGTCAAGTCTACAAATAAATGGGACACATTTTATAAAGAGTAAGGGCAAAAACAAAAATGTATTTTGATGTAAAGTAGGAGAAAACGGAACTATTTGACAGGGCGCTGTTGTCACAGCCTAACTCTTCCGACCAGGGGGTGGTGTAACATCCTAACTCTTCCGACCAGGCGTTGGTTTGACGGAACACCGTCATTACTGTGTGATTGAATGACCCGTGGACAGTTGTAGTATAACACGAACTAACAGTGCATTTAAATGTTTAGGGTTTAACACAAAGAACGCTTCATAAACGAAGTGACTTTAGTCAAAAGCTATTCGCTGTCAGAGGTTAGCATCCCCGACCAAGCTAGCCACTAGTAGGTAAGGTTAGCTCGGTTAGCTAATGTTAGCTGACCACTCTGTCAGTGGAGCTGTGAGGACAGCAATATTTCACTGATAACTTAAAGCCAATTTATTTGCGAGTCATTGGCGACGTCATATGGTCCCACTCCGCGACCTGTCTCTGTCAAAATGTCCACAACTTCGTTGGATAAAGAATTACAGGAGCGGCTAAGAGAAGCATCTGCTATTGGGGATATCGACGAAGTGCGATCGCTTGTTGAGAGCGGCGTAAATGTCAATTCACAGAACGAGATCAACGGTTGGTAAGTGTTTCTGAAAAAACAAACAAACATCTGTTTGCGTCTGAATATTGGTGTCAGTTTAAAGGTTCGTGGGAATCAATGAGCCAAGTATGTTGGTACAGGGATAAAAACGGTCAGCCTTATCCTATTTGGCGACACTAATCCTGTTAACCGGTCAGCCTTGCCCTTTTATCTGCTTTGATCTGCTTTATCCAAATGCCTTTTTGTCACTTTGCATGTCGATGGTCAAACAGGTTTGTTGTTGCTTGCATGAACATGTATGACATCATATTCAGTTGACAGTATTTACTGTGAAACTTATTTAAATTCAATAAGCAAAATCCAGGGGTTTAGAAAGGTTCTAAATAGGTGTAGATCAAATATTATTATTCAAAATATTTATTTTAGTTTTCAAATCTATAATTTTACCTTTTAAATATCTGTTCGTGCAATGATCATAGCTTACAGCTAATGTAAACATAAGATTTAGTTACTTAGTAAATTTGGCTTCTTTAAAGTTAACTGCAGAGATTTCTGGACTCACACTTTTGGCTTCTGTTTGCTTTGGCTACACTCTATAATTTCGCTATGTGGTTTCAGCCAGACCACTTTCCAGTCAGGTAGAGCAATAACCAGGGGCTTAAACGCAGCTTTTGGTTCTTTTGCTGTGTGGGCAGGTGTTAGCTCCTTTCCAAAACTAAAATCATGATTTCCATAAAGCTTAACAGCAGAGCGAAGCAGGATGTATTCTAAAACTGCCTGGTAGATGGCTGCACTGACTTTTTGACTTGATAAAACATTGTTGACCAACACCAGCAGGGGATACGACTCTCAAAAACATATATAACTTTGGAAACTTCACATTGAACCCAGAGGATTGTGCCTTCCCTTTCTTCTTCCAAACTCTAGGACCTCGATTTCTAAACGATAAAAGGAAACTTTCACAACTGTCCAGTCCTTGTTTTTTCCTCTCTAGAACATAGGAAGAAATTCCTGATGTTTGTTGTGTACTGGTGGGATGTAGCAGTTAAAGCCAATGTCCTGGATATAATTTATGTCCAGTGGCACTTGACACACAGATTCAAGCTGCAGTTTGTATTGTAAATTTCCCCCCATGCTCTTGGATGTGCTGTGTGTCAGAAACCTCTCAAAGCTAGCCTAGTAAACTAGCCCCACCCGCCAGCGGCAAAAATAATTTTCGCCCACAAATTTGGTCTAGTCTCTATCAATGCCCCAGGCCCTAGAACTGGCAGGCCAATCACAACGCAGAGATGTGTTTTGAATTTCTGGATGCAAAGTGTAACCAGGATAAATTTTCATGTTGGATTCAGTTTATTTATTTTTTTTCCATTTTGTTTAACTTATTTAAAGATTTAATTAAAAATCCTCCTTTTCTTCAATTATCCTATACAAACCAAGCAAGAAAAATATTGTTCTCGCACGGTTTTGAAGTCACGTGACCGCTGCATGTCAGCGTCCCAAAGTAACAGCTGCCGCATATATGGCTGCTTATCAGCACCTTAGGTAGGAGACGCTGTCGGACTCTGTTATGTAGACGTGTGAGCATTCGACCGAACGTTGTAGCGATCACGGTTTGTCAAGAGGGAACTGGCCAGGTGTGTTACAGATTCCCAATCAAAGGAATTTGCTGCTGGGATAAATCATGGATTGTCTGGTATGCTGACCAGACTGGCGAGCTAACCAATAAGCAGATCCTAAAATACTACACCTTCTATCAAAGATAACTCTTCTAATTGGTTGGAGACATCCAGCCATAGAATCTTCACTCTGGACTGACCTGCTCCAGAAAGAATTGGATTATTTTATTTTATTTTTTCTTTCCTTTCTTCACCAGCATGAACTCTTAAGTTCCTTGGATTAAGGAAACATTCTGGACTTCTTCAACTGTTGATAACCTGTATATATTGTAAATATTAATACAATTCACCAATTTTGCACCATCTGATTGTCTCTTGTGTTTTACAATTTGCCACTTCCTCTAGCAGACGAACCTAATTTAAGAATTATTTGAATTTACTCTAACTTGGATTATTTATTTGATAATCCTAATATTTCAAAAATCTAATATAGGTTACAAAAGCGGACAGGGTTTTGAAGGCATGACGACAAACCTGCACAACGCTGGAGAAAGCACAAAAAGGAAGATGGCAACAACTATTGAACAGTTCTCGTTTGACTGAGCTTTGGAATCAGTTTTGGAAGGATTAGACTTGGGGTTTTCATTGAAACGTGAGCAGGAAGAGGCTCTACGCTCATTCATTTTTAAAACAACGGGGTATTCTCATCAACAATCTTCCGGTGTCTCATTCATCAGGGCCAGACTAAATTACACATTTAATCTCACATTTAGTCTTGTCTATCAGGCTATCTCAAAAGCTACAATGGTTATTATTGTTTGTGCACCTTGTCCTTCCCCTCATCTTTCAACAATCTCCTTAGACACATTACTTGTGTGGCTTGCCCTCCTTCTGGATGATGTCTGTTAATGAGTTGCACTGTCAAATCAGAGGTATCTCCCATAGTTGTGTAGGCCGGAGCATAGCATTTCTCTACTGAAGGATCTGTATAGCCAAGATTGGCAAAAATAATAAAATAGGCATAAAAATGTTAGGATTAAATTCTAAAATGTGCTTTGGAAAATAAAAACCATACCAATGTAAAAATATCTCTTAGTGCTATTTTACAAAATGAAAGATATTGATAAATCAAGCTATAAAGCATTATTTATAGCTTGATAAAAATGAATATCATTTGTCAAGCTTAGATTTTAATACAGAATGATTAAGAAACTTTTAATCAAATCAAATTAATGTCCCTTTAAAGAGAAGGTTTGAGATTAATATATATATATATATATGATCTAAGCTATATTTGTTGGATATTAAAACCTTCATCTTATAGTAGCAGCATGTTCATTTTAAACTCTCACACTTGGTTGTTGTCAGACATGATAAATGTAGCCATATTATTGGTAGTTATTGTTGATTGTTTTCTTACATTGTCTAACAAAGGTTCTATAGAGGATAAAAGAGTGGAATAAACCCTGTTGCTTTTCCAATCCTTTTTCCAGGACATGCCTGCACTGGGCTTGCAAGAGGAACCATAAGCACATAGTGTCCTACTTACTCAGTTGTGGAGCAGACAAAGAAATCCTCACAGCTAAAGAGGAGCTCGCCTCTCAGCTTACATCTAAACCAGAGATCAAGCGACTCTTAGGAGGTATGTCTTGTCACAATGATCCTGTTGTTTTATTTGTCATTTTTGGTATATTCAGCTAAAACCCATGGTATAATTTATTGAAAGCTGTTTGTTTAAGGTCTGTCTGTGTTATTATGTCAATTCTTTTGTCATTAATGTTCATCTCTGCACTTGAATAGTTGAGGTGGAGGAAGTGCCTGAGGTCAAGGAGTCCAACTTGCCATTTATCCCGAATTACCTGTCCAACCCACCCTTCATGTATTCCAAGATGGACAATAAGTCAGAGACGCTCCAAAACCAGCACCTCACACAGAACGGCTCAAGGGACTTCAGTGAAGACACGCAGAGCGATTCAGCCTCGCTTTCCTCCACTGAAGAGCTCCAGAAACCCCAGAGTGATGGACCCGCCCCTCCAACGAATCCAGTCGTCAATCACAGCCAACCTTCAGCTGCTGAGCTAGTTCCTGTGCCTGAGCAAAATGGCGTGTCATCCAGCACAACCTCTTCCCACAGTCACACTGTCGTCGACCGCACAGTGCCTATGGACCTCTCAGTCGAGCCTCATCTGGCCAACCACACCGACTACTCTCACGTGGTGGCCCACAATGGTACTGTGAGTTCACCTCCGTCAGCCTCACCTCACCCAGGCTTGGCTAGCAGTTGCGCGAGCCAGGTTCAAGCTCCAGTGGCCAGCCCCAACCCCACCATGAGCAGACAGCAGTCTATTCCACAACAGCTGAGCTACAACCAGGCCATCGGGTCCATGCCGGCATTTCAGCCTTTCTTCTTCACCAGCACCTTTCCCGTCAATGTACAAGGTGTGTTAGATCATGCTATGCACTTTACATAAATAGAGCAATTAAAAAACACTCACATGCAGCGTCCTACTTGTTGAAAGGCCCTCAGTAGATTTAACGTCACCCGCTTTAAACTATGGCTCCCTCCTAAAGAGACAGTTAGAGATAATTTTATCTGGTCTTTCTTTTAAAGGAGTATGATAAATTAGTGACTCACTTATTCTGATGTCCTTTGTCTTTTGTTGAATAATCCACATTATGTTTGTAGTAAAGAAGTATGTCTCATTCTTTCCTTCTAGAGCTGGTTCTGAAAGTTCGTATCCAAAACCCAAATGCCCGGGAGAACGACTTCATCGAAGTAGAACTGGATCGTCAGGAGCTCACCTACCGCTCCCTTCTGAGAGTCTGCTGCCGTGAGCTGGATATCAGTGCTGAGCATGTGGAGAAGATTCGCAAGCTGCCAAACACCTTGTTACGGAAGGTACAGAGAACACACATGCATTTTACCATGTGTCCAGTTGAATTTCTTGTTACTAGGGCTGGGCAATATGGTAAAAAAAAAAAATTTTTTTTTTATTTTTTTTTATTGATTTATTTTCCCTCCATTTTTTCATTTCTGAAACATAATTGAAGTATTAAAAAGAAAATCTATTGCGCAAAGTAACAAATATTTAGCCAGAAATAAAGAATTTTTAAAAAACATTTGTAAAAAAACTTAAATTTAAATACTCATAACATAAATCTTGTGCAAGTAGCCCAAATGTTCACCCAACAATAATCTTACTGACTTTATCATTAAAAAATGTACACCACGGAAGAGGATTAGGCCACTGAAAAAAAAAAAAAAAGTTAACTGATCGTTAAATTTTATTTCAGTATAATATGACAGAAAAGTCAGAAGACTGAAGGGGGGGGGGTGGAGTGGTCTCAGGTGAAAACTCCTAATAGCCTTTTATTTCCCAGTCCCAGTAGAAAGCATTATAAACCATTTATAACTTTATGTCAGCTGCTATTTTAGTCCTTTTTCTAAAAGTGAGGTTTTTTGTTTTTTATCATCCTACATTTAAATCCATTAAGTAGGTTTTAGGTTTCACTCTCTTTAAACGTATTTGTTTTAAATGTACCAAAATGGAATATTATTATTATTTCACTCAGCAAAATATGCTACTTTGAGTCAAATCCTGAGGAATATATTTATCTTTTGAAAATCTACCATTTATTTAATAAACTCATAGCTTTTATGTATTTTAGTTGCATTTTTGCAAACTGCACCCCATATATTTGCTAATCTGTAGGGCAACATTGATTTTTAATGCTTAAGGGATGAAAATCACTCATTTTATTGTTCATAAGTTTTAAGTGATATGCATGTGTATTAATATTTTTGGAGGAAAGAAAATCAAATTCTCTTAGATTTTCATTTAGAAAAATCTAATTCAGATCAAAAGGACACATATCTTTAGATTTTATCCTATTAGATTATATTATTAATTCTTTTTCTTCTATTAGGTGTTTTTTTATGTTTACATTTTCATAAGTCAGAGCAACCATCACCTTTTCTCTGTCTTAGTCAGAACCATTCATGGCACAGGGATAAATCAACATACAACATAATCCTGCAGAAATGAAGCTAATCTCTCCAAGTGGCTGTTGTGGAAATAGAGAATTTGGTTTGACTAAAACCTGTGCACATTTTACTTCTACTGAGTCAGACCATGTTTGGATCCTTTCTCTCTCTCTGGATTTGCTTAAGTTTTCATCTCCAGGTCCTTCCATAACATTATGGAACATGGTGACAGCAGGAAATCAACAAAAAGAGAACCGTCCTGTTTTTAAACAATCACAGGCCTGATAATAAACGTTTTGTTTTTCCAATCCTGAAGCCGACATAGGAAAAGGTAGTTGCTGCTGAGTTTTTTTTTTTTCTTTTACAACGATAATTTTCTGTTGACATATTTAAGATTGGTTCTAATTTGATCAGAAATTATTATACTGTCACTAAAACAATCATATTTTAGTGAAAGCCCACCAGGCTGTACATTATTTCCCTCTTTAAACATTTTCCTATAGATAAAAGTCATGTCAAGAAAGTCAGTCTGTCAGTAAGCATTTTCTTCAAGGCAAGATGTAGAAATGAATCTAATGATAGAGTTGTTTTAGACTCCAAACTGCATGGTATATTTTTAGGTTAAAAATGTGCGTCTTCATCATAAACATTAAATCTTTTCATCATCACATTTAGATTGAACAGCCTGTCGGGTTATTAATGTTAGATTACTAAGATTTAAAAATGTAACTAAACTAAAAACTAAAGGAACTGTGCTGCAGGTTTGGGATGTTTAAATTTATAGTTTCTTCATTTAACAATTTACAACCTAAAATAGTAGAATGTTTGCAGTGTTTTTATTTTTTATTTTTGGCAATGCATTCAAAATATATTGAAATTATGTTTATATTAATCATCTTTGCTGAAGGTTGCTTTATAAAGATAATAGTTTTAAATTCAACAGTAAATGGGGATTACATGATTTTCCTCATTTATATATAAAAACATATTTTCCAAACTTTTATTTGAATGAAAAAGTTAATAGTGAAAGACTGGCTGCTTTCTAATGTGTTTGTAGTTGTTTAGGGAGTTTTCTGGTTTTTTTTTGTTTTGTTTTATTCACTATTGTTGAGCATCACTTTGAGTTGAGTAGTGGGCTGTTCAGTTGTTTTTTTTTTGCTGTCAACAGTGATACATCATGCAATGCTTTAGTGTGTAAATCCAATGCCCCAACATTTTTAGCTTTTTGAAGATTTAAATAATTTTCAAAAGACCATTTTAGTTATACAAGTTAAATTGGAGGTAGAATTTTGTGCATTTGACTTTGTCTTTCCTATCCAGGACAAGGACGTGGCTCGGCTGCAGGACTTTCAGGAGCTGGAGGTTGTGCTGGAGAAAGCAGAAGGCCTGTCCCTTTTCTCTGGAACCGGGAGCCTAACAGACAGACCCTGCTACAACATGAAGGCTTCTCGCCTCACTTACTGAAATCCACCGTGATCCTGACGGCTCTCAGTGACAGGCTTCTGTAGCTTCCCTCAAGCAACCTCAGATAGTGGCCCTGCCCAGCGCCTTTGTTCCAGCTTTGCTCCAGCTTTGATGTTTTACCAATATTCCTGCTGGGATTTGTTTGTTCTACTGTAGCTATTGTCCTCCTTCTGTCCTCTTCTGGGCCTTCTGCTGCTTTAGTGTACCCAAATCAATTCGAAGCAAAACCTGGTGCATGGTATCTTCGGAATATATGTGCAAAGTGTTGCACCCCCTTGTTCTTCTTTGTTTTGTTTTTTTAAGATCTCCCACTGCACCTTGTGCCAAGGCCCGAGTGGGTCAATTGAGGGGAAGCTGATGTGTCTTCCTAACGGGCTGAACTCTGCAATCGCCTTATAAGGACAAGTTTCTACTCTGGCTGTGAGCTTAAGAACTGGCTAAGAGGACATCAGGAAGGATTGACACAACTTTTTCTAATCAGATCATCATCAGATGATCACGGTTCATCACAGTTAGAGCACAGTGGAGCAGATAGCAACTTTAGGTTCTAAAAAAGCGATCTATGGAAGGATGTGAAATAGTTTTGGTTGTGAAAACACACTCCTCTGATAAACCGTAGTGTCTTCTCACAGACGTTATCCGTTATTAGCCAAATTAGAGCAAGGTTTATCTCATATCCTCTAACATTTAAGTATGGGTGGTGCATTTGTTGGCTGCAAATCAAACTTTGTTTTTACATGTATCCTCGTGGATAGAGACATTTTAGATAAACAGATTTAGAAAATCATAAAGCTGTGCACTGTGGTAAAATTCTCTCGCACATAAACACTACATAGCTTTTTTTTTACCTTATTTTCAGCAGCCATCTAATGTGAAGAGTAATATTAAAGTCTTGTTGGTCTTTGATGGCAGATCAGAGCCATATCTAGTGGCAAAGCTGGTGTTGTGAGGTTCCAACTTAAATGTTTGTAATCAAGCCTTTTGTTAAACATATTTGCAATTGCTGTTCACTTTGAGAATCGAGACCAAAAAAAAAGAAAAACTGAACCAGCCAGACATCAATTTCACCAACGTATCACTGCTTTATAGGAATGTAGCTTTGTTTTATTTTTTTTCCTTTCCGATGGAAAAGAAAAATGGAGAGATAAGTCGTTTTTAATGTAATAGTTAAAGACCAGAATATTATATTACAAGGCTACGGTTTGCTATTCAAAGCCACAGTGTGATTCCTTTTTCTTTAAATTATTATTTGGAAAATAACATTTGCCTTTGACACTTTTTTATAGCTTGACAATTTAAAAAAAAATAACTCTTTGACTAAAATACATATTTTCTGCAGAGGCTTATGTTAGGTGGCGGTGTCGTCTACGCTGCTTATGTTAACATTTTACTGGGACTCCTCGATGAAGTAGACACTAAACATGTCTTACAATCAAAGTCTTACCTTATGGTGAGAGTTTCTTGCTCTGAGTATACTTGAGCCTCTAACTCCTTTTTAATTTGGTTTTAGGTAATGTGTGAGTGTTTTAACTAGGTTAGGCACTGGTAAGGTACCTGCTTAAAAAAAAAAAAAAATCTGTTGTCCACGGGTTTCCCCACCGATGATGGAAAATTACTGAAAGGCTTTTTCTGAACTGCAATGTGAAGGAAGAGGAATTTCTTTCAGTCAAAAGAGCAGGACAACCTAAGGAGTCGTGCCTTGAGTGATGACGAACTGAAGCTTGAAACAATGAAGCAGATGTAAACCCGGACAGACATTGTTCCCTGAGTGAAGTGTGTGAAAAGGGATGCCTATGTTTGTATTTGTTGGATTCCCGTTGTTTGAAAACCAGAGAACAGTTTGAAAGGTTCAGTGAAAGGTTCTCTTTTGAACAAAAACCAAGACACTAAGACGATTATCTCAATTTGCCCACCGGACTGGGGGAAATACCTATGCATCCAGAGTGATATTTTTATATGCAATAGGACCTGTATACATGTACCTGTGTACAAATAATCTAACAATAGGCACTGTTATAATGGTGTTTTTGTTCTGGAAACTTCTAACTGTTCTTTGATAAAGCATGTTAAATGAAGCACTTTTTCCTCATCCTTCATGTTGAATCAACCATGTCTCTGTTTTCATGCTGCTAAGCCATTGTATAACATCGTATAGAATACTTCTGTTTTTTTTATAGCTTGTTTTTTCCCCTTCTATTCTACCAGAAGATCTAGTTTATATTCGAATAACTCTTTACAAAGTGCTATATTTTTACAGCACTACAGAGTTTTAGTTAAGTAAGGACACAGTTCTCGAACAGCTGACTGGAGATTAACGGCATGCATTTGCATAGCAAACCACTGTTGTGTTATTATGTAATGATCTTACTGAACATGAGGTTTTGTTATGTTCCATCTCTGATTTAAATTACACAAACACCTCCTTCCTTTCAGTCACATAGTCACTGCTCTATTTGTGTTCAATGGGTGACCAGATGTCCAGGCACTGCAGTCTGCAGGGCACAAATAATACAAAATCTACACAGAGGACCCAAAATCTTCCCTCATGAAAAACTATGGGTCTACCGGCCTTGCTGTGTGCTGTTGCATGTCTAGACTAAGCTGGGGGATAAGCGGAGTCCTGCTGAGACTGGACGTGTCCCTCTCCTTTGTTTGGAAATGAGAAACTTGTAATAAGCTTAACATGACTGGCCATAACTCCTTCATTGTCTTCACACACCTCCAAGACAGGCGGGATCCTCAAGAGCTGTCCATGTGTGGGCCATTCTAAGAATATAAACCTACTTATTGCAGAAAATTAAGCTTGAATAAAAAATCTATCAATTTGGATTATGCTTTATACAAGAAAACTATAATTTTGAGAAAAATATTTAGATCTATATATGTCATATAACTGGATTAACTTTAAGGAAAAAGAAAAAAAAACTTGTCGACACAATTTGACGAATTAATTTGAAAAGAAGCAGATAATAATAGGGAATGAAGGGGTCATTTTTACAATGCCCAAGCAAACATTTCTTTAGCCTTGGAAGTGGAGCACTTTGTGTCAAGAGAGACCAAACCGCACAAAGGTTTGAAAAAACAAGATAGACTAGAAGTGGTCTAGCCCTAAAACTACATGAAGTTTCAAAACTAGACCACTTCACATTTCTATTATAGATAGGGCTAAAGCATTCTTCCTAGTCATAATTACGATACTCCTAGTCAGAATCATATTTTAGATATCACTAATTACATTTCTACCAGTAGAAATAAAAATTTAAGTTCTCTGGAATCAAATTTATACTAGTAAGACCTACATTTAAGATGTCTACGAATCTTTACTTATTTTAGGTGGTCATTTTAACATATATTTGTTTGTATTTCAGATATCTTTAATGTCCTTTCAGATATTTGAACTGTAATTCTTACTAGGACAAATGACGTCACTTTTCTCCATTTATGTGTATTTGGCCGGTACTTTAAGACATCCGAAATGACATTACTCCTGTCTGAAATAAACATTCTGGATTTCTACAAATTAATTTCAGATATCTATAAATCTTTACTTATTTTAGTTGGCCGTTTTATTATATATTTGTTTGTATTTCAGATATATTTAATAGTATTCTTCCTATCTAAAATAAACATTTCAGATATCTGAAATGTAATTCTTACTAGGACAAATGACGTCACCTTTCCCCGTTCTCGCAATTATGAGATCCTGATCTCAATATAAGGAGATTTTATCTCGTAATTACTCATAAGTATAAGACAATATTTCATATTTAGGAGATCAGGAAGGACAGAGGATAAAAGAGAGCACATACAGTTAGTCACAGTCAGTTAGTCAAACATCTATAAAGAAAGGTGGGTTCAGGCTTTGGGAATTGGAAAAAAGCAACAAAAAGACGGAGGGTTTTCAATACATGCGAAATCTGATAAGCATGAGCAAACAAATATAGCATGGAGGGACTACCAAAGGGCTGTGAAAGCTAGAAAAAACATAGGAAAATATGTTTCACCAGGAACACAGTAAACAGGTAAAAGAAAACAACCAGTATATTAAAATAATTCACAGCTGGACAAAACATAGCATAGAGTGGACACAATGAATCTGAGTAATCAAATAACAGAGGAAATTTCAGGGAAATTCTGGAAACAGTTGCAAATCACAATGCAGTTGTTAAATACAGACTAACAGCCATTCACAACGCAAAGTACACAAGCAAGACAATTAAGAATTACGTTCTGAATTGTTTGGCAAAAATGGTCCGTTCTGAACTAATTGAAGAAGTAAAAAGCAGTCAGTACTTCAACATCATTGCAGATTGGCCTAATTGCAGTGTCTCAAAACAGGAGTATATTTTATTAGTTTTATTACATCTTCTTTTTTTTTCATTCTTCTTTCTGTGCCCCCATTCAAAAAAACAGTGGACCCATCTTGGCGCCACGGGAATTTTTTACTCAATGTTGTTGATTCGGCCAGCAAAAATGACTGATTCTGATCGGGTGAATGTTGTGCATTTAATGGAAAAAAAGAAGCCATTGTTAGAGATGGCAAATGAACTGCCAGCAGATTAAGAGGGCAGAGAATTTCCAAATTATCTAACCAATTCTACCTCCCACAATGGACGGGGAAAATTGTTAGGGACCGGCTAATATACAGTAGTTGAAAAAATGCCGTATTTTTTCTGCCTCGCTTGCTGTTCTCCTATCAAGTGGAGAAAAGATCAACAAGTGCAATAAATTCAATAGATGGAATGAAAATATCCAACATAAAAAACAAAGAGTTTTATGACAGATTTCCAAGGCATTAAAGAAACTGTGCACACAAACATTGCTATTGGAACCTGAAACATATTTTCCTATCTCTACCTGTGACTGGCTGGAAGAGAGCAGGCCTTCAGTAAAATTAAAATAATAATAAAAACTGCCTGGGCTCTTGGACGACCCAGGAAAGGTTCAATGGTCTGGCAATGCTGTCTATAGAGCATGAGCTTGCCAAGAAATTAGACTTTAAAGACATCATAAATGACTTTAACCCTAAAAAAAGTTCACAGTTTGTCATTTGGAGACCAAGTCTAACCACATTGATGAAGTGAAGTCATCTAACATTTGTTTTGAGGGCAAAACAAAATAAAAAATTCTGTAAACAGCAGATTATTGAATAAAATAATAGGCAAAGGGGAATGAAGTACGTAGTTAAGTTGATTTTTGTGTCTGCGGGCGGGGGGTGGACTATGCTCGATTAATTAGCTTGATAAGTTATAGAGACGCCGAAAGAGTTTTGGGAACAGACAGCTTTGTGGTCAGTTACAGTATGTCCATCATTTGCCTTTAACTCTGACCTGCTTAATGCTTGAATTTTAACTTTATACAACTTTTTGCTTTGATATAGGCTAAAATTACTTACTTTTAGAGAAGGTAGGGTTTTCTGGTGAAGGGCCTGTCCCATTACACCCCCTACTGACTGTGACTGAGCAGTTGCACTGCAAAAACAATCTAGAAATACTGTAAGTAAAAAATTCTTAAATTAAGTGTATTCACCCTTAATTTGAGTAGGTAAATGAGATAGTTTGCCAATGGAATGGGTAATTTTACCGTTAAAATAAGATAATTAGATAATATGCACTTGTAATAAGACAATGCAATTGTGTTTTCTTATTTTAAGTGTAAATTGTCTTGTTACATTGGCAAAATGTCGCTTTTACCTCATCGTTCATGAACAAATGCACTTATTTTAAGAAAAAAATACTTATCTAGATTTAGATTTTTTGCAGTGGTAACTTTTGATGGATAGTTTATCCATGGTGAGTGGTCTCACTTAGGAATGGTTGATGGATGGTTGATGGGACAGGTTTTGTGAATGAAACGGTGCCCAGCTTGAAATAGCCCCTGTGTGTTGCTGAAAGTGTGCATTGATGATCTTCTGCCTCCATTTATCTGTTTACAACAGTTTGTTGAATTCATGTTAATGTGTATTTAAAGACATTTCAATTAGTGGGAAAATTGCAGGGGGGAAATAAAAAAAAAAGTCTAATCAACCAAAACTTTCACGACTCCTATGCAATACCTCCGTGTACCCCCTAGGGGTTGCAGACACCCTGTTGAAGACCTCCGCTATAAGACATTAAAATTGAACTTGTTGGCTTACATGCACAGGTTTATCTGTAGCATCTCATTACCATGGTGGCAGCATCTTGCTGTGGGGGGTGCTTTAGTTTGTTTGGGTCGAAGCTGACAGGAAGATAGATAGAGCAAGTTAATCGAGGAAAACCTTTCAGACACTAAAATATTCGAGGCATGGGAGGGAGGTGGCCTTCCTGCAGGATAGGAAACATGCATACAGGACTACAAAATATAGATTTAGATCAAAACATATTTATGTTATGCTTTTTATTTGATCAGAAAAAAAAATCTGTGTCTAGAAGGGCAAAGCTGATTGAGAGCACCACAGTAAAAAGAAACAGTTACAGTTTATTGAGGTGTTGGGGCTCAAAAGAAATGCATCTTCATATTTTATTTGTAAAAAAAAGAAAGAAAAAACTGTAGCGTTTTCCTTTTTGTATGCACTGACTTGTGCTGGTCCATTTCCTAAAATCTAGAACCAATATGTCATGGCTTGTGCCTGCAGAATGTCAAAACCCAGCTCAGGGAGCACAGTAGTTTTTTTCATGGTGCTGTAAATGAGAGATCCTTGAACAGATATTTTAACCACATATTATTCCGCATCATGAAACTGCAATAAACTCTGAATATACTTACTGTTTGAGCTGCTGTGGCTCACAAACATGGTAAGTCTGCAAGAAAGAAGGTCAAAGTCAAGGTCTGATTTCAGACAATGCATGACTGAAGGCTGACAGAGTGGCCCCTGTGTGGGGTCCTGCATGTAGCTTGATTCAATATGCTACATCCCCTTTAGCCTCAGTGCTGACAATGCTGGGAATGCAGGGTCTTGACTCAAGACCCTGCATTCCCAGCTCAAGACTCTTGAGGGGTGAGGGTATAGGGTGGGGGGCCTAACGGTTGTGGGGGACAAGTTGGTGAGCATAAAGTGAAAACACAGCTTGACTGTTTGCACATTTGAAACCAATTAAACTTGTATGTTTGTGAGCATGCCCACTCTCCTGTAACAGAATATTAGTAATAATTAGTGATTTGAATTAGCTGCAAGATAAATAGACGTCACCATCTTTGCTGTAGTTCCCATATTTCCTTTTAATATCTATAGATGTGTAGTCTGTTTAAATGTAAATTTCCTCACAGACAACAGGGACCAGACAGAGACGGCAGGGTTTGGTCTGAACAGCTCTGGGCCTCATTAGACGCAGCAGGGGATCGGCTTGGGAAGCACAGAATCCATATGTTCAACTGTAACCCTTCATAAACGCACTAACAAGTTTTTAACTTAAAAACATTAACATACATTTAAATGTCTTTTCCATCCTCTCACTGGTTTCCCTCATAGTATCTTTCATGCTATGTTTTAAACTATAAAACAATTTGTTATATCAGTAAATACAAAATGCTTTTCTCCAATAAGGATAATAAATATTAAAGAGCAATGCTGCAAACACACAATGTACACCTTAGAAAAGTGTATAAAAATAACTGGTAGGAAAATGAAACAACAATAGTATTGTACTTTACAGTGTTTTTTATAATATAATACTCTGTATCTGGAGAGTAAAAAAATCAATAACAGCTGTGCACATATTTTACAGTAATTGATATGGTGAAAAAAAGTAGCAAAACCAGAGATGTGCAAAGAAAAAAAATTAAATGACAGCAGCATGTTATTTAAGTGACTAAGACAGAAACTGAAAAATCAGCATGAACATAACTTATTGAGGTTGTTGGGAACAGTGGTGGTTAAAAAGTCTTAAAGCTGCCGGGAGGAAGGATCTGTGATAACGCTCTCTGGTGCATTTAGGGTGCAGCAGTAGAGTTGGGTGTGTATGAGCTTTTACTTTGATTTCTCTTAGTTTATTTATTTTATTTTTCTTTGCAATCTACCTATGGTTGCCATTTTTGGTCAGTCTTGTTCAATCAAGTGAGGCCTGCAGATGATGTTGTCAGTGTGACGACCCGCTGAGTGAGACTGATGTAATCTCCCATGTGACACTACAAAAGGTAATAGGTGAAATTCTGCCTTTGGTGCTATTCTGGCTTAGGAGCCATTTCAGAAAGTCAGGACTCTTGGGAAGGTTAAATGCTGTTTCATGTTTTTCTTTTTGTGGGTAATAGCCTTTAAAGAGAATTTACTGAAAACCCAAATAGATTTTTGACCCCTTAAAGACTGACAGAGACCATTGACTATATTTTTATTTAGGTGCTATTTAAATTATTACTTGATTCTTAAGCTCCAGTTGTTATTAGACCTGGATTTATCTTGTGAAATTGAACTCACTTTTGTTTCTTAATAGGATCAACATTTTTTCTTCCCTAATACAAATACATATTTTAAATGAGCCTTTAAGATAATCTTATCTGTTATACCGCACATATATAAAAAAGTTTTTTTTAAACGTATTTATCTTTTGTTTTGTTAAAAAAAAAAAAAAAAAAGCTGAGGGATTCACCGCCAGCTGTTTGTTTTGAAGCTTTCTCTTCCCGGAATCACATTTTGTGGAACAACACCGCTATTAACAGCATGACTTCAAGTTGTCTGCACTACTTGTGACTCCTTGCATGTCAATATTGTGCTCTCAGCAGATGGTGTCTGTAGTACTATAGGCTACTTTTATACTTAAAGTTGATACTTTCTGTAGCAGGTTTCAATGAAATCAGACAAACTTCAGAAATAAAAACGCAGCTGTACTGCATAGCCACTAAAAATTGATAAATTAGCAATGAGTTTCTGTTCACATACAAATGTACTACTGTGTATGGAAATCTATCATTGTCAAAAATCCTGCTCTAGTGGTAATATTGTAAGTGGTATAGGTTTCAAGTATTTCAAGTAAGGACACTGCAATATTTACCATGCTTTACGCTAATACAGAGTGACAATTTTGTTTTGTTGGTCAATCATCTTGTTTAAAAGGGGCAAAACCAACATCTTCTCTGCAATGCTGAACACCACTGACTGACATGAAAAATGCATTCCTTAAAAGGATTTTTAGGACTTTTAAAGATGTTTTTACTTATTGGAAAGAATAATTCCATGTTTGCTTGTTTTTGTTTTTTCAGACATATTGAAACTGAGGAACTAAAGTCTACCATAAATCCATCCATTTGGGTTTGCATATAAATATGTAGGTATAATGCTGCATTTGACTTTCCTTGCATATCCTTGCTTAGAGCTATAAGCAACATCACACCCTTCTTTGAGACTTGAAGTTGGAAAGCTAATTTATTGTTTCTATTTTTCTCTCTCTATTGATTGGATTAGATACAAACCCTCAGAGGAGCTTAGCTGTTTCGATCATTTCATTTAAAGGGCAACATTCATTACATTCTGTACGGGTGCAGACATATTTGATGTTGAACTCTGGAATGCGCGACCAGGTCCTAGTTGAATGATCAACATATTGGGGGTTATTTTTTGTTTGTTTGTTTTAAGTCTAGAGGCTTCGAAATTCTGAATCTTAAAAATAAAATTACACCCTAAGTATAGCGTAGTAAACTAGCCCCACCCACCAGCGGCCAAAATCATTTTTGCCTTTGAGTTTGGTCTAGCCTCAATCAATGCCCCAGGCCCTAGAATTGGCCCAATCACAACGCAAACAACGGGTTGTTCTCATCAACAATCTTCCGATGTCTCATTCATCGGGGCCAGACTAAATTACATATTTAATCTCACATTTAGTCTGGTTTAACAGGCTACCATAAGTATGGACTTACAACATTCTGGACTCAAGTATGCCAGTGATCAGGGGCTGAGCAGGTTTTTGGTCTATGCAAGAGGGCGTGTTCTCATAAAAGAAAATAAAGGGATGTCTGAGACATAGCATGACAAATAAGATCCAAATGAATGTCTTAACATTTTATTAAATTTAAATACAATAGTGGATTCAGTTTGGAGCCATCTGCTGGAGACATGTTCTCCTCTCCACCTTTCTCTGCTCTCTTTTTTGTATTTATCAAACAACGAGAAATAGAGCCTTTAAATTATTTTTAAGGAATTGATTAAGGATGAAATCTAAAATAATATCATAATCACTCATCTGTTGTGAAGATATTTAAAAAAATATATTTTTATATATTTTTTAAATATATTATATTTAAATATTGCCTTTTTCTCCAAGGACTTTGCCTGCTAAGGGTTAAGGCTGCAGCGTTAAAAAAAAGGCAAACTGTTGGCGGACTTTTTTCTTTTTTTAATGAAGTTGATCATGACTGTAACTCAGCTGGGGTTTTCTGTGCAAGCAGACAGGCCACTGTAATTCATGTAGTCATTAGGGGGGTTCGCTCAGTCCTAAACTGAACCCTCTCTGCACGCTGGAGCAACAAGTGAACCCGAAAACTCTGCAGATCGGCTCCAAACCTGCTACATTACCCACGATACGCACATTTCAGATTAATTCAACCGATTTCAGATCGTTTTAAGCGTTTTTCTCGTCTTAGCATTTTTGCAAGACCAAGATTGAGGACTTCCACTATCGAGATGTGGTGGATGCTGTTTCCCCGATGGATCTGGTTTGTTCTTGGACATTGTTGGACTGTATTCCTCTGTGGGGACTATCGTGTGACAGCGATGCCTATGATGTCCGTGGCAAAGGTGGTGTACTCCCACGCAGGTCTGTGTCCCAATGATCTGAACCCGAACCTGTGGGTGGATGCGATGAGCACCTGCATGCGAGAGTGCGAATCCGACCAGGTGAGCGCGCCCGTGTTGCAGAGCGCTTCATGAGTAATAATCTCTATAGAAGGGCTGACGGTAGTTTTTGAGATTAGAATAGCAAACGTGAATCAAAATAATGTAAAGGCGAAAGCAAATGCATATTCTATCCAAAGATTTCAAAAATAAATTACATGTTAGACTTTCTATAATCAGGTTCACATGCTGAAAGCTACTTAATTATTGCTTCATTACCAAATCTGCTTGTATAATTAACACCATAAAAAGTGCTTCTTTTAGTTTAACAAAATGACTATATATACAGGTGCTGGTCATAAAATTAGAATATCATGAAAAAGTAGATTGATTTCAGTAATTCCATTTAAAAAGTGAAACTTGTATATTATATTCATACATTACATACAAACTCATATATTTCAGATGTTTATTTTGTTTAATTTTGATGATTACAAATGACAACAAATGAAAATCTCAAATTCATCATATCAGAAAATTAGAATATTGTGAAAAGGTTCAAAATTGATGGCCCCTGGTGCCACACTCTAATCAGCTAATTCACTCAAACCACCTGCAAAAGCCTTTAAATGGTCTTTCAGTCTAGTTCTATAGGCTACACAATCATGGGGAAGACTGCTGACTTGACAGTTGTCCAAAAGACGACCATCGACACCTTGCACAAGGAGGGCAAGACACAAAAGGTCATCGCTAAAGAGGCTGGCTGTTCACAGAGCTCAGTGTCCAAGCACATTAATAGAGAGGCGAAGGGAAGGAAAAGATGTGGTCGAAAAAAGTGTACAAGCAAGAGAGATAACCGCACCCTGGAGAGGATTGTGAAACAAAACCCATTCAAAAATGTGGGGGAGATTCACAAAGAGTGGACTGCAGCTGGAGTGAGTGCTACAAGAACCACCACACACAGACGTATGAAAGACATGGGTTTCTGCTGTCGCATTCCTTGTGTCAAGCCACTCTTGAACCACAGACAGCGTCAGAAGCGTCTTGCCTGGGCTAAAGAGAAACAGGACTGGACTGCTGGTGAGTGGTCCAAAGTCATGTTCTCTGATGAAAGTAAATTTTGCATTTCCTTTGGAAATCAAGGTCCCAGAGTCTGGAGGAAAAGAAGAGAGGCACTTCATCCACGTTGCTTGAAGTCCAGTGTAAAGTTTCCACAGTCAGTGATGGTTTGGGGTGCCATGTCATCTGCTGGTGTTGGTCCATTGTGTTTTCTGAGGTCCAGGGTCAACGCAGCCACATACCAGGAAGTTTTAGAGCACTTCATGCTTCCTGCAGCTGACCAACTTTTTGGAGATGCAGATTTCATTTTCCAACAGGACTTGGCACCTGCACACAGTGCCAAAGCTACCAGTACCTGGTTGAAGGACCATGGAATCCCTGTTCTTAATTGGCCAGCAAACTCTCCTGACCTTAACCCCATAGAAAATCTATGGGGTATTGTGAAGAAGAAGATGCAATACACCAGACCCAACAATTCAGAAGAGCTAAAAGCCACTATTAGAGCAACCTGGGCTATCATAACACCTGAGCAGTGCCACAGACTGATCGACGCCATGCCACGCCGCATTGCTGCAGTAATACAGGCCAAAGGAGGCCCAACTAAATACTGAGTGCTGTACATGCTCATACTTTTCATGTTCATACTTTTCAGTTGGCCAACATTTCTATAAATCCTTTGTTTTTATTGGTCTTCAGTAATATTCTAATTTTCTGATATGATGAATTTGAGATTTTCATTTGTTGTCATTTGTAATCATCAAAATTAAACAAAATAAACATCTGAAATATATGAGTTTGTATGTAATGTATGAATATAATATACAAGTTTCACTTTTTAAATGGAATTACTGAAATCAATCTATTTTTTCATGATATTCTAATTTTATGACCAGCACCTGTATATATATATATATATATATACATACATATACATACATATATATATTTTTAGATTTCTTCTCAGTGAATTCAAAAATATGTACAGCATTCCTTTACATTAGGGCGCATATATATATATATATATATATATATATATATATATATATATATATATATATATATATATATATATATATATATATATATATATATATATATATATATATATATATATATATATATATCAAGGGTGTCACTTGCTGGGGTGTTGCTGGGGACACTCTTAGGGTGGGGGCTGATGGACCTTCAGTTACTCGACACAAACGCTTTCAAGGGTTTTTATTTTCCAAAAAATGAGCTCAAACATATTTATTCAGTGCTTTCCTATTGTTTTCCTATTTATACAGTATTATAGGTATTTGGGCATTAATGTATATATAAAAAGGATGAATAACAGCCAATTCTGATGCCAACAGCAATATATCATGCCTCCCTACCCTAGTATGCACACAATTTTAGTTTCATCCATTCATCAATTCATCCAGAAAAATGTGGATTGATCGATGGATGTTTATCCTTTCAGCTATATTAGTAAATGTCCTCCTTCAAACGCAGCAAAATCTAATTTAGAAATTTGGTGGGGACTGTCGCCACCAAGCCAAAGTTGGTGGGGACATGTCCACACCAGTCCTTCAGAAAGTTGCGCCTGTGATATATATCCATGATCCATCCATCCATTTTCTGACACACTTTTTCAACATCATTACCAGAGGTGGCAAAAAAAAAAAAAATCATCCAAAACCTGTGTTTTCTTTTTTAACTTCAGGACTGCGAGGCATTTGAAAAATGTTGCCCTAACGTTTGCGGCAACAAGAGCTGTGTGGCAGCACGCTATATAGACATCAAGGGCAACAAGGGCCCCATTGGAATGCCAAAGGGCGCCACCTGCGACAAGTTCATGTGCACCCAGCAAGGCTCTGAGTGCGACATCTGGGATGGCCAGCCTGTTTGTAAGTGCAGAGACCGCTGTGAGCGGGAGCCCCACTTCACGTGTGCGTCTGACGGCATGACTTATTATAACAAGTGCTACATGGACGCAGAGGCCTGCTCCAAGGGTGTCTCAATCACTGAGGTCACCTGCAGGTAACATGTTAAGTATTTTAAATGTCTTCTCTTTTACATTTGTCACTTTGCAGTCAAAAAATGTAGTGTTTTGCAAAATTTTATGTGATAGAAAAACAAATTGGATTTGATCATTCATAGTTTCCCAAATATTATTGCAAACAGAAATGTGAAACATCTGGCAAGCTTGTTTTTCGGCTCACTTTTATAGGATATAGCCCCCGGAATTTAATTTCTAAATAAAATCCTTCTTCCAGAGGCTTCTTCAGACCCACTGAAACACAGACATCTACAGGAGATCCTTCCTGCCCACAGCTATAACCATCATAGTGTGGCCTTTGTTTGACAAAAAAAACAAACAACAACAAAAAAAAAAACACCATAATGACTTACCACAACATGTAATAGCCCTCGATAACGCATTGTTGCAATCATTTGGATTTTATTATTAGTGCATCATGGAGGCTTAGGTCTGATAGTGAAGAAGAAGGTATTTAGAATACTACATCAAATTATAATCACATCCTTATTCTATAATATTAAAGGTGTGGAATAAAAGCTCTCCACCTGAAGTGCCCACACCTCATGAGTCTGTTCACAAGATAACTAATAATCATGTCAAACTGACCCTGCACAAAACAGTGTGAGAAGGAATGTCATTGTCATAAGACACTATCTTCATGGTGGCACATAGTGATGATATGTTGAAGTGGTCAATTTCTTTAACGGGAGCAGAAAACTTCTAAGAATTGAATGGAAAATGGAGAAAATAGGAAGGACATCAAGCTGCAGTGGAATAAATTAGACCAAAGTGTATGAGTAAAAGCATTTGATTTGCAGTTCACAGTGATTCTCCATTCAATCCGACTCAGCTGCTGCTGTTTTGTGAGGAAAAAATATCAGAAATTTCTGTCTCTAGAATTGGAAAGCTGTTTGAGATGTACGCCAAAAGACCTGTACATATAATCTGACCATTAGGGCTTCTTCAGAGACTCAAGCATCTGGAAACAAATGTATGACTATCTTTTTCAGTTATGCTGATTTATGAGAAATATTAAACCCACACATCCTTATATTTCTCCACAAAATGATGCACTTCTTTGTGTTAGTCTAATACACAAATCCCAACAAAACCTAAAACAAAATCTTTAAGGAGGGTATGAATACCTTTCTAAAACACTGTAAATATATTCTTTGTATTTTTATTATCTCATTTAATATACCAACAGGTATCACCTGTCCTGGCCAAACACAAGTCCAATCCCTGTGGAGACCACGTTACATCCCACTACCGCCCTTCAAACCACCATTCCAACTGACATACAGCTTCCTGCCATACACAATGGACCAATCAAACAGACTGTATTTGTGGGTGAGACGGCCAGCTTCCTGTGTGAGGTGTCCGGGAAGCCACAACCAGAAATTACCTGGGAGAAACAAATGAAAGGCAAGGACAATGTAATAATGAGACCCAATCATGTACGAGGTAACATTGTGGTAACCAACATTGGCCAGCTGGTCATATACAACGCCCAAGTTGATGATGCCGGAATCTACACATGCACGGCTAGAAATGTCGGGGGAAGTGTGTCATCACACTTCCCCTTGGCGGTGCTCAAGAAAGAATCGAGGGGTAAAAATGCAGAGGGGAATAATACTAACCTCCCATTCCCAGCGGCAGAATGCCTCAAGGGTCCCGACACAGATGACTGCGGAGAAGAAAGCATAAGCTGGTACTACGAGCCGAAGAGAAACAACTGCTTCACCTTTACCTACAGCAATTGCAATAAAAACCTAAACCATTTTGATTCCTATGAAGCATGCATGCTGTCCTGTGGGGGGGAGCTGGCAGCCCCCTGCAGCCTCCCAAGCCTACAGGGTCCCTGCAAGGCTTATGAGCCCCGTTGGGCTTATAGCACCACCCTTAAAAAGTGCCAGTCTTTTGTGTATGGGGGCTGTGGAGGAAATGAGAACAACTTTGTGTCTAAAGAAGCCTGTGAAGAGATGTGCCCCTTTCCAAAAAACCACAACTGCAAGGCATGCAAGCCTCGAGGTAAAATGGTCTCCAGCTTCTGCAAGAGTGACTTCGTGATCCTCGGCCGTGTAACTGAGCTGACAGAAGAGCAAGAATCAGGGCATGCATTGGTGACCGTAGAGGAGATCTTGAAGGATGAGAAAATGGGTCTAAGGTTCTTTGGCAAGGAACCGCTGGAAGTCACCCTTCTGAACATGGACTGGAACTGCCCCTGTCCTAACATCACCATATCTGACGGGCAGCTGATCATCATGGGGGATGTTCACAACGGGATGGCCGTCCTGCAGCCTGACAGCTTTGTGGGTACATCCAGTGCTCGCAGAATCAGAAAGCTAAGAGAGTTTGTTCAGAAGAAAACCTGTGATTTCCTCAAAGATTTCTCTGCAGCCTGATATAATACCAGCAGTACAGCTCCTCTGTTTTTATTTTTCAAATTACTTAAAGCTCCTGTGACCTCACAAGTCTGCATGGTGGCCAGTTATGTTGCATTTCAAATGTGTTTTTTTTTGGGTCAAATTTTCATCAACAGATCTTAGAAAAGCTGTTATAAAAAGTATTTACCCTGAGCAAAGTATTTAATATTTTACCTTAACAAATCTTTTGTACACTAATATTATTTGTTTAGTAATATTTTTAATACGGAAAGCTTATCTTTTGTTCTGATGAGTATCTTAGGTCTTCACTGTGTGACAGCTGTCTTTAGCACATAAAAGGATCGTTTGAGTTTATTGACGTGTGCAGGCTGTGAAGAGATTAGGAACGGTATTTTACCTGCTATACATGACTCTCTCCTAATATGGTTTAAGAGTTCATAAAATAGTATTTCTGCAGACTGCCATGCTATAGACTGCTAAAACCTTTTAGTAAAACAATTACTGCTCTTAACCTCTTCATACAGAACAACCAAACTACCAACTTAAGGGGATAGTTAAGGATTTTTGAAAAGAGGTCCTGATAAAAAGTTAATGGCAGTTAGCATCTTACCTTCTATAAATTCATTTAATTTAAATCTAGATAAATATCATCTGAGTTTGGCCCACATAAAAATGAGGTTCTACTAGGGATGCACGATATTGGGATTTTGGCCGATATCCGATATGCCGATATTTTAAAACTCATGTAGCCGATAACCGATATCGATACCGATGTTAAAGCTGGACAAAAATAAGTAGTCATTGAAAATAGCAGTTTTATTATCCATTTCTGACACTTTGAAAAATAATATACTCAAATATATTTTCATATGCTGATATCAAATAGATTTTTGATATTTCATCGTTCTGTTACAAACTCTTGTGATATTTTGCAAATTCTTGTGAGATTTTGTTAGTAAAATAGATCGATACCGCGTCAATATATCAACATATAAAAATATGGCAGAATTTTGTGAATTTTCGGGGGATTTCGTAGCATAACGATGACATATAGCAATATTTCATTAGTAAAAGAGATTGATATGGTGTTTTTAAATGGCAATATATCAGCATATGAAGATATTAGGATATTTTAATGTATCAATATTTTTTCCCTCGTCTTTAGAAGTTTTTAAGTCTTTAAAAAATAAGTCTTTGAGGAAGAAGAAGAAGTAGTATTTTTTTTTTTAGACTTTAGAAACTCAGAAGCTGATCAAATATCGGGTTAAATATCGGTGGGGTGGCCGATGTCTGATATTCAGTTTTAAGGCCGATACAGGCCGATACCGATAGGGGGCCGATTATATCGTGCATCCCTAGGTTCTACTATAATAAACCAGTTCCAGTGTTGTAAAAAAAATTGTAGTCATGGAAGCACTGTTTAATTAAGGTTTTGTCCATAGTCATATTTGCATTTGACTGTAGAAAACTCCTATACTGTCTTCATTTAGTTAATCCCAAAGAGTTATGATAACAGCTCATAGAAGAGGGGTTAAAATAACATCAAGGTAAGAACCTCTGGAAACATTAAAGTTCAAAGCATTGTGATAGTGTATGCTATTTCATGAACATTTAAACTAAGGTATCTACCAAATTAATAGTGCAGCAGCATATAATTGAATAGGTGTAGAGATTTCGTTGACTCTTCTAATATGTTTACCTTTAAGAACTCTTTACTTTTATATCCGGAAGCTACTCTGACAGGATGCTTTAAATGTCCTGCCTCTGGTATGCAGATCACTGGTGACATACCGCCTCCTACCTCCATTCTCTGTGTTAATAATCAGCTTCTGTTTGTCATACTCCAGATTGACAATATTTCGAAATTGCTTAAAAAACACTGGGACTAATTTTGTGACTGTAGTTGTCTTATAACAGGAAGAAGCTACTTAAGTGAGGGTCCCTGTTATTCTAGACAATAGTCTTTAGGACCACCTTGTCTAGATTCATACTGTATGTAGATGCTATAAAAGTTGCTTACTATGCATTAAGGACATGCTAGTGAGACAAAGGGTTATTAATAAGTATGGATAGCATTCTTTAAGACAGTAGTGGTCCACTTTAGGGCACCTAAAGTGAAATAATGCTGCAATCGGGCCCCTTTTGACATAGACATAGTCTTGATATAGACTGTGTAGAAGAAATTGTAAACTAATCTGGATCTTAATAAGGATTACACAGGACTTTTTAATGCAGGTAACAAAACCTTAACTCAAAATTCCTGAATTACCCCTTTGAGACCACAGTAATGCAAAACAAAGCCTCAAATATCTGCCAGAATCAAATAAGCTCTTAGGTTCCATTTTTTTGGAATCGTTTTTCATTTACAACACTGAATATGTTCATGGACTTATGTTTGTAATATTTATTATTCCTTTTCTCTATATTCAAGTTGTGTTAAATGAATATATGCAGTAAAGAGGGATATGAATCTAATTACTTATAGAGCATTTTTTTTTTACCCTCTATAGCCAAGATTAGAAAATAAAAAAGGTTTGGTTTCTGAATTCATTCTCGGTTCTTCATTTCTGTAAACTCCTTCCTCTGCTATAAGGGAAACAATTCAAGTGCTTGGACAAATTACCATTGAGCTTTCTAAAGACAATCTCCCAACCCTGTCCTCCTCCACACTCTTGTATTTAACACTGAAACACTCAGGCTCTTGTCTAGATTTAAAGTCTAAAACAGGTCGCATTCCAGCCCAGCTGCAGTGGCCTGCCGAGCAGTGTGTGTTGTGTTGTGTCTGGGGCCCTCGCATAGCACACACCCCGTCGGCCATCCATTCGCGTTGTGCGGCCTCTTTCATTTGTAAGAGGCCCGGGTGAAGGGGAAAGGGAGGAGGAGCGGACGCTGGCTGATTCTTTTTCTTTCATTCAGTCTGCAGTTCACATCTGTGTTTAGAAGACATAATAGAAAACAGAGCGTTGAAAAGAACATAAACATAAGGTGGCTGTAAGGGATATCAGTATAGATTCCTACATCTTTTTTATAATAAGATTTTGCCCGAGAAGATTGGGATGCAACACTAGCATAAATTAATTAAAAATCTGTCTGAAGGACCAGCTTATCATATATGAAGCATGCACTAACCAAAGCATGATGTCTCCCTTCCCCCCCTGGCGTTATATTGACAAAACCTGTTCTTGAGCTTGTTTCCTCAACCGTTTGCCTCCTTGGAGCGACAGACACCCATACTTGGGGGATGAACTTTGACCCTGCTAATGAAAAAGAGGCCACAGAGAAAAGGGTCACTTTCATTAGAGCTGTTGACAAGTGTTAAGTAACTGGCTGCCCTCCAGACTGAACTCCACACAGCCTCCTTGATGTTCTTCCAATCACAGCTGGCTGCTGATTTCAGTATCAAGTTCACTTGGAGACCACCAACTAGGCAACCTGCCATATAGACTATAATAATACAGCAGTTGCAGGTACAGATAGGGAGCACAGTCAGAGATAAAGAACTGATAAAAGTAGAATCCAGAGAGGAAATTCACAAAGTCACAAAGACATTCACACATTAAAAAACATTAGTTAAAAGAGAACATTAATAAAAAAAACTTTTTTTTTGTCAAATCCTGTTTTTCTTTCTTCCGCAGTAGCCAAGCTACTGACTAGTATGTAAAAATCAAATTGCTTCAAAACCTTGCAAAATATGTTTTAACTAAATATTAGAAGTTAGGGTTTTAAATGTTTTTGCTATGACTTAATTAAATACTTAACAGTCATAGCTACAATTCTCTCCGCAGAATGTATAGAGAGATGCATACTAACAGTACTGATTTTGTATTAAAAAAAAGTACATAAGTATCTTTCATATACATTTTGATAGCTTCAAAAGATATAAATGTATCTCTGGTTATCAGGCCAACGTTGATATCGAAAGCTTTTGCACCTATAGGAATAACAGCTGACATGGAGCTCAGGTATTGCCAAATCCTAGTAGATCCATGACAGAGCTTATAAATATTTGTGTAAAATTTAATTAGATTAATTAAAATCAAGCCCAAAAAAACAGGGAGAAAAAAGCTTAAAAAAGTAAACATCTGTAGCAAAGGGACTCTGGAATCACATGTAATTTGTCAAATGTTCTTCTGAGCAGGTAAGTAAAGTGCTAACTAAAAGATATATATATATATATATATATATATATATATATATATATATATATATATATATATATATATATATATATGTATATACACAGTGCATAAAATAACTATTAAATATAAAATAACTAAGTAAATATATTTATAGCGATGCTATTGACAATAAACACATGCCAAGAAATTAAACCATAGTTGTCCAGAAATTATCAGTTATTTGTAAAGAATGGCACAGAGAAAAAGTATTGAACATTTGAAGAAAGGAAACTACAAAAAGGCATGGAAAGCCAAGAAACCAGCCGAAATCTCTGTAATTAGAAAGCAATTCTGCCCCTTGTCAATGCAAATGATGGTGAATAAAAAGGTGTCTTGGAGAATGTAGTCTAAATTGAACTTTATGGATGCCATAATACATATCATGTTTGAAGGTCAAATGGCACTGCACATCACCCTAAAAACACCATACCAACAGAAAGGTTTGGGTGACGAAGATGACGAAGATGAAATCATTTTAGCAAGACAATGACCCCAAACACACAGCCTAGGATGCCCTTCCTTCCTTCCTTCCTTCCTTCCTTCCTTCCTTCCTTCCTTCCTTCCTTCCTTCCTTCCTTCCTTCCTTCCTTCCTTCCTTCCTTCCTTCCTTCCTTCCTTCCTTCCTTCCTTCCTTCCTTCCTTCCTTCCTTCCTTCCTTCCTCTGTTTGGACTGCTTGGCAGAAACCAAGGTTGTTGGTACTTTTTGAAATCAGTAATTGTGTCCACAAGATGGCAGTAAAGTACCTCACAATGCAAGTATAATTTGTTACAGAACAGGATTACTTTCAGGGTGATAGCAGATTTAATATGGTTGATTTTTTTAAAAGAAAATAATTTTATCCTAGAAAAATGTTCTGCAGCAGACTAAAGTGTACATTATCAAATCTTTGAAGCCAATTCTCTTCTGATTCCCATACTTCCTGTCAACCACTTCCAAACCTCTTCACTTACAATGTCACATGCCATTTGAATGATTACAATAGCATTCAGTCAGATGGTCTGATGGATTTAGTTTGGTTCAGCAGGATGCAGGAATCTATTACTGAATGGAGTGCTACAATAAATATTAGGCCCAATAGCGCACACATCTACCCACACACAACTCTGCACAACACATCTGGTGTCTATTCAGGGTAAAAATTTGCCAGGTGGAATGAAGCTGACAGAGGATCAGGCACAGATCTAGAAAGTCATACATGTTCAGACTCAAATTAGAATTGCACTACACTCATATACCGAGATTAGTATAAATAAATATAAATGTATTCTAATTTATCCAGTTTATTAATCATATAGTGAGTTGTGAGCTGGATTTTCTTATTATGTCCACATCCTTTGTGGTATTATTCGGTTCTGCAAACAGTTACAATAATAAAGTTAAGTTTAATCAAAGTTTGCCCAATTAGTATACCTAAGATATTAGAGTATCGTTCATTGTAAGAGACATCCCTTCTATCCATTTTCCGTCAAGCTTATCCCTGCTGGGTTCGCAAGGGGTGCTGTTGCCTATCTCCTGCTGTTAATGGGCGAGAGTCAGGGTACACCCTGGACAGCTCGCCAGTCCATCGCAGGGCAACACAGAGACAAACATCCATTCACACACATACACCGAAGGCGAATTTAGAGAATCCATTAACCTAACAGTCATGTTTTTGGACTGTGGAGGAAGGAAGAAGGAGAGAACCAACCCATGCTCAGGGACAACATGCATACTTCATGCAGAAAGACCCCGGCCGGGAGTCAAACCCTGAACCTTCTTGCTGCAAGACAGCAGTGCTACCCACTGTTCCACTGTGCAGCCCCCGTCGTAAGAGGGGGGCTGTAGCAAAGACAAAAAACAAAAACCAAAAAAACAAACAAACAAAAAACTACAAAAAAGGCCATGTTTTATCAAAGTTTCACTTCACATAAGTGAATCCACCCCTCACAGTTGTTGCAAATATTTTAATACATGTCTTTAATTGGACAACGCTGAAAATATTACTTTTCTATATAATATAGCCTAGACCTTATATACGTAAAAGTATACATTTGTTAATTTATCAAAATAACACAGCAATTAAACAAAATGACCAGTGTGAGAGACTGTTAAACTATGAACTTCAAATTTAACCCACCTTCTCCACATTCAGCTGAGAATTTGTCCACACGAGGAAAATGGCTGATTGTGCTTAGTGTGGACATTCACTCATGAGTGTACCCACTTTTGTTATCAGTGGTTAAAATAAACTTGGCATCTCTGGCAAATGACGCTCAGAGAATCTACATAACAGATTTTATTTGTCTCGCATGAAGATGGCAAAGACTACAACAAGATTGGTTTCATTCTGAAATTGAGCTGCAGGTAGGTGACTGAGACCATACAACAAATTTGCTCAGCTTCGTATTCAGAGGTAGTATGTTGAAAATGTAAATATTTGCACTGTCAGCATTAATGCAGAAGTTCAAGAAGTTGACAGGTTGCTTAAGCTGTATTTAATTTTCTATTACACTTCAATGTAGAACTCGATTAGGCTTAGTACTAACCAGGCAACTCCTATTACACAACTCTAGTAGGCAGATTGTGAGGGCTCTTGTAAAACTACGCTCTTGTTTTATATTAACATTCCATTGCACTATTATATATAAAGATCACCAGGTTGATTTAGGAGTGAAATTAGTCTTGGTTTTAATGTTTTCTCTGACGAGTAGAAATGTTAACATTTTGGAGTGACTAAGCCAAAGTCCTGACTTAGATCTCATATATAACTGTGGGGAAAGCATTAGATTGGGTTAGGCAAGAGGTCAGAATACCAGTGGCGACATAAAAGAAACCTGGTCAACAATTAATGAAAGGGTTTGATTGATGTCAATAAAGGTTTCCCTACTAACTTTTGAAAGGCAGAAATTATGACCTATTAAAATGTAAATAAAAGCAGATATTGCTTTTAGTTTATTAAAATATATACCCATTTTACCCAGTTCTATCCTTCTTGATTGAAAAACATCCAATTGAAATCTAAACCTTCCAGGAATATGAGTAACGTTAATGACTAAAGTAACAGATAATAGTAACAGAAATGAGTGTTGTATAAAAAAAGCGACATTTATAAATTCAGGATAAGCAATTAAGTTAGACTTGGCCTAGTGAAATCAGTGTTTCCTGGCTTTATCTGTTTCCCAAAGGCCATTGAGCTCTGCATGTTGGAAGACCGTTGATTAAACAGATAACGCATCGGGTCCAACCTAATCTGACTGTTAGCCTGGTCTGGAGCATGCTTGCTTTAATCACTTCTATTAACCTTCATGTCTAGAAAACAAACAGTTGTCCTGTTCTGGTTTGGTGAATGGCTGAAAAGCAAAGATGTAACTGGCAAAATAGAGTTATCTGATTTATAAAATAGAAATGATCTTATAGTGTGTCTTGCACATAGATTAGAGAAGAGGACATTAAAAAAAGTCTAATAGAAAGATGAAAATGGGATTGATCAGACAGTAAAGAAGGTACAATCCAATAGAAAACAATGGCAAACCAGCAGCTTCAAAACCCTGAGGCACTTAGAAAAAACTATAGATCTAAAGGGGCTAATAAAAAGAAATAAAGCAGCTTATGCAGAATGATGCCGAGAGTGAAGTAACAGGGGATCCAACAAATAACAATGGCAAACCAGGACTTTAAATACCCTTAGAAGGAGGAGGGGAAGACACTAATTTACAAAAATAAAGCTAAGCTTGCCATGAATAGCACTTGTTTTGAGTTTCAGTTAATTGCAGCCACTGTATTCCATGTAGTTTTTTCTCATGATATTTGTATCTAAGTTCTTTTTTTTTGTCAATCTGTTTTCAAGTCTCCATTTTTATCCCAGTACCCAAGTTCCCCTTGTGTCTGTAACTCCAGCATTTTTAATTATTTAACATGTCCATTTATTTTGATTTAGAGGCTGAATTGTCCCTTCAGCGTTAAAAAAATCTATTCTGGGACCTCTCTAGTCCTAGAGCCTGCATCACCGTGTCTGACAGCCCATAAGCGCACCTGTCACTTTCAGCTACTCCTTTTATCTTATGCCTCTGGTCCATGGTCTCCAATGAGGGTGGGCATGCTTTGTATTCTATCCCTTGAGTCCAGGCGGATTCCCCCTGTGATGCTGTTCTTGAGCCACCTTTTGGGTTCCTTGCTAGTTAAATTACAAATGTATTACATACAGATATTATATGCATATATACAATTATGTTATATGTAGAGTTTAGTGCTTTTGTCTGAAAAAGGGTATGAAGAAGGTATCTGACATCTGAGCTCCTCTGTGAGTACCAGCCTTCAGAGCTTTAGCAAATCTTTGGTCCAAGTCTCGAAGTGCTTCTCATTAGCTCAGCATTTTCAAAGCTTTTCTATGGATCCAAGTCTACAGCTTTTATTTATGTTCTTAGCTCCCTAGGGTTCTTTTGTGGTATCCAGCTTCCAGTCCAAAGTCCAGAAAAAGCTTGCTAGAGTTTCTCCATGAACCTTTACCACCGACCTCCATTGTTATTGCATTATTGTCACTGTCCACTAGAACTCTGAGTGTACTAAGAACAGGATTTTAGCTAGCGATATTTCATAGGGTGTACACCATGGGGTATCACATTTTTAGGCTTTTAGTGGCGAAGAGGGGTCAGGGGTGTTATCCCCCGGAAAATTTTGAAATTTTGACCCTCTAGAACGAAATTTCCTTTGAGGAAGACAAGATTAATTTTAGCTAGAATATTATGTTTCATAGGTCAATTCAGAAAAATCCAAAAGTGAAATACTACGTTGACAAAAAAGCTGCAAAAAAGTGCCTGCTGCTTCATTTTTTATGCTTGAACACATTAAGGTCAGACGCACTGTAGGAGCATCTTTGATGCTCCTGAAGTGCGTCCAATAAAGTGTGTCCAGATGCATCTAATGCTTGTGTTGCTCCTGTGTTCAATGACAGAGTAACTGCTATATTTGCTGTGAGAAGTGGGTAAAAAGTAGTTTTATTATATTTTTATGCAAGAAAGTCCACCTAAAATGTTATCTGTGGAGTCAGTTAATCAAGATTACGATTCTGCCTTAAAATATCATTTTGCTGTCGGAGCCGCTCAGACCCCATATACTGGCGGTGCGCTGTCACTGGGCATCCAGCAGCTGACTCAGACCCATTCGCCTCTTGGGGATTTTCCCCTACTGGTCATCACGGCTGGAAGTAGATATTTTTCATGTACGTGGCTCAAACTGCAAGCACCATAATAATAAAAGCAGCAGCTTTTGATATTTTCACTTTATTTAAGCAATAATAAACTGTTTCAGTGGAGGGATCATAGCGTTCTGCATCAGCAGCATTTTTGTCTTCAGAAGGTCTCTGCTGACACTGAATGTGAATCCAATGCCTATCTTATATCTTTTTGTTCGTTCTTGGATGGATACCTACTGAAAATAAAAAAAACACAGTTCATCATGTTAACAGTTACGCTGTTTCCCAATTCTATTGTAGCAGGATTTTCCAGTCTCCAGTTCAAGATTTCTTCCGACTTCAAGTACAAATCAGAGACCTGGTAACTGTGGAAATACAGTCTTCAGTCGTTGGGTGCCTCTGAGATTGACAAGATGCTGAGAACAGTAATCTGGTGAATCACTTTGTATTGTTGAAATAATAATCTCTCATCCTGAAAGACTTGGGATATAATTGTAGAACAGACTCAACAAGAGATGTAACAGTGAAGCCATCTGCAAATAGGGTCCAAAATAGACTACTCCTTAAGGAAGCTTAGGTCCTTCAGTGTTTGCAGCTACGTGCTACACATCCTATTAGTCTGTTTGGGGAGTGCAGCCATGTGGTTAACCTGGCAATGCAAAGCGTAATGTCGTCATACATTTAGCTTATGCTTGCTTTCAATGAAAAGGGAATAGAGGTAGCAAGCTAGCCCAGACCACTTATTCATAAAGGACGGATGTTTTAAATTGGACAAGTTGTGCATGTCAGCTAGTATTGAAGATTGTATATGTCACCCATGGATGTAAAGAAAGAAGTACAATTCTAATGCCTGCATTCAAGATCATGACAGCAGAAATGTATGATCAGCCATGTCATGTGATATAAATATTCTCTCCATCAGAACTTCTGCAAATGTATTTCCACCTCTTGGTGCATTAACTCTTTTTCAAAAAAGGATAAAAAGGATCAAACATAGCCATAGCCGAGCATAGAATGTTTTTCGTTTTGCAAAATTCAGTAAAATTATTCAAATGTTCCTGTTTCTATCAATCTCTTCTAATGTGACACTCCAAAATCTACAATCAAGAAACATTGCAAGAAAGTAATTTTCAGAGATAATCATCTGCCATCAGATGCTGGGGTAACAGTATCATAGCAAATTACTTAAATAAGCTAAAAGCTAATAATAAAGGTTGGCTCTGTTCTGTTCCAGGAACTCCTCTAGAACCTGTGCAGATGAATTCAAAATGATTTTTTCATAAAATGAAGAACATTACAGACAACCATGAACTCTCTCTTTAGAAGACTTAAACAAAAATGGAATGCATTCAGTTAAAGCTTCTCTAGATCTGAAGCAAGACGGATTGATTCAAGCTACAGCTTTTAATGTATACACAACTTAAAAAAACAAAGCAATGAGAACACTTCATTTTCCTTTTAAATCAATAAAGTGCTTTTAAACTGAATTGGATTAAATCATACTCATTTAGAAGAAGCTTATCATGAATTACAGCCTCAGAAAACAAAGTTATAGTGTTACAGCTTATGAAATACAAAAAAGACATTCGATGAGATAATGAATTTAATATGCCTGTTCTTAGAAGCATTAGAAGCATAGCAAATATAAATTTTGCTATGTTGTTTCAGCAGGGGCACTGTCTCTTTAATTAGATGTCGCACCACATATCTACGTAGTGTTCATACACATCACTGATACACACAGAGATATTTACATTGGTTTGGTTTCAAATAGCACAGCACAGCAACATGCAATTCACGTAATTAGAGAAAGCACAATGAAAATCAACATTTTAACTCCAGTCTAATAACTAGAGAGAGGGGTAATACAGAGAGAGAATACAGAGAGAGAGAAAGATACTCTGACAGGAGTGACTTGGCAAAAAGAGAAAAGACGTGCTGAGATAAAGAGTTGCCTGGACAAAATGTTCTGAATTCAAGCCAGACTCACAATGATTTACTTTAGGTTTCCACACTGTATCTTTTTACAGGAATGTTGTCCTAGTGTGACACAAAGAGTGTCAATCTGCAATGGATATGACTGATTACATGTGAAAGAAATCATTTAGGTGAAAAAGAAGGACACCTGAAGCTTTAAGTTTTTCTTTAACTTGCTACTTAAAATGATCTGGATGGTGTACAGTTCACACAAATGAGACTACAGTACTAGCAACTACCTTTTTTTTAAAAAGAGGAATGTTTGCGAAATGTGATCTTTAGTGTCTGCTATTGATAATTGTGCTATTTATAAATTATTTCCTCCTGTGCCTTAAAAAGTCATTAGAATCTTTTCATAGGCCAAATAGGCAACACGACAACCATGCAAACAAGTCTTTCATGTCTTAAAACAGTGGAAAACTTAGTTAGCATTCACAAAGCTGATCAGGTGCAATTGATGTTGCTTGCGTTGCACTAAATGAAATACCTTTTGCAAACTTGAGTGTCCTTCATGAATATGCAAATCATATTTTTTAAGCAAGCTTCTGGAAAGAAGGATGCACATATATGAATTATTTCCACCCACAAGCAAATGTATCAAATCTGAAACAGATTACGGCCACGATTTCTGTAACAATATGCTAACATTTCCACGGTTGTTCCAGGCTCAAAGGAGATATTTATTTAAAGGCAGATGATGGAGATGAATTCTGTTTGACTATAAAGTTATTTGGACTGGCAGAAAAAAAAACTAGGATAATAATAATGGGAAAAAATATGTTTGGGGAGGCCGGAACAAATTAATACAGCCGGACTGTAAAAAATATTCATGCAATTGGACCAAAACCAAAAAAAAAAAAAAAAAAAAGCCAACATAGCTGAATTTAAATAATGACGCGTTTTTAAGCATTTAACACTTAGTGTTAAAATATCAAACATCTCAGCATTATAATGGGCCTATACCTAGCTTAATTAATCGTGTTTATGTTCATAATCCATATCCCCACATGATGATTCCGCCACCATCATGCTCAATAACCATGCTGACTGCTCACAGGGTGAGTGCAGTGTCAGCCTTTTACCATACAAAACATATTGTATAACATATTGTTTGCCAGAAATAGCATGTTTGTTCTTAATTAAACATATTTGTTATTGCTTTATAATGTCTCAGAATGGCAAATTAGATTCTTAATATTTTAATGCACTATTCTCAAGTGACTAAAAATCATAAAAAGATTATATGAATATTTTTGCAATGGTCTGAATCATAAATTTTAATAGTAAATACAAAAAAGGCCAAACCATGAATGACAATAAATTCTGCAAACATTTTTCCTTCTGATTTACAGACTGTGTGGCACAAGTGGAGCTTGGGGATAAATGTCTCTTTTATTGCTGTAAGGCTCTGCAGACACTGGAGGGAGTGCTAGACTGCTGTTTAAGTCAGTCTTTAGTTTGGAATGGTGTTTGCCTGACTAGTAAGATGGTTTGACAAAAAAAGACACTCAGAAAACCTTTTTCTCTCTTTTAGAGAACAACGCCTCTGTAAGTTTAGTGATTCAACACACTTGTTTGAAAATTAAACTGTTCTGAAGTTCTTCGGATAAACGGCTGATGTAACCAGCAGGTTCCTACTACTGACATTTTATAATCAGACTTTTATGAAGGAACGCCAGTCAGTAATAGCATGTTTAACCTTCAAACATGAAAAAAACAACCTCTGCCTGCTAGTTTGTAGAATTTTTTGTTTCGTTTCGTGGAATTTTTTTCCCAAACAAACCCAACATGTGATCTGTCATCCAGAGCTCTTCGTCAATAAGGGCTCACACCTATACTCATAACCTTAGCAGTATGAGTGTTGTTAAATAAAATAGTTTTAGTGCTGCGTCAATGCAAAATATCACTGCTTGCTTTGACTTCTGCTTTAAACTTGCTGTTTACCTCAGATCCTTCATAGGTTCTGAAAGTACAATGTTGATGGTGGTTAGTGAAGAAAAGATACCAGCATATTGGGAGGGAAGCCAGGTGAATTGCTTTAGGGAAAGTCTGTTGACTGTAATAATATCAGGGGAATTATAATAAAAGTGCTAAGTTTGTGGCTGCAATTCTGTAGTCCTTAAGAATTGAAACCCAGTGCATTGGACTAGCTATCATTGGATTTGTCCCTAGATTTACTGTCTATAGCAATTTCATATTAAATAATAATAGAACAATGGGGTAAATATTATAAAGAGTGTTGCCTAGTGGTTAGAGCAGAACGCTTGTGTTCTGAGATGGTTGCAAGTGCCTGGTTCGATTCCCACACCCGGAACTCTGGGTCTGTGCGCAAGACCCTTAACCCCACACTGCTCCCTGGGCACCCCACCGTGGCAGCCCGCTGCTCCCCAAAAGCGATGTGTTAAATGCAGAGAGTTAATTTCTCCATTGTGAGATTAATAAAGTTCTATTGCTAAATGATTTTTAAATATTTACAATTTTTCTGTTGTTTTTATTTTTATTTTTTTGTATTACAAGTCGGTGTAGATTTGGCAGCAATAGAAAAGAACAACAGCATGTGTATACAACTCAATTTGTGTTAACTCATTCAATTTTTGGTCTTTTACGGCCTCTGTGCATAGGTCGTACACACTAACCACAAATATTTCTCATGCAAAGACAAATGTACTTTATCTTTTTTACTAATGCATCCTTCTACACCAACCATCTTGCACCTGTGTCTGATCATCACCCTGCTTAGTAGCTCTCGCTAATGTCATCCCCTCACATAATTGGTTGGTCACTCCTACCCTAGCTCAGCAATAGGTGCCACAGTGGCTTGGAAAATGCAAATGTCAAATACTTTCCTCGGGAAGTCATAACCCACTATAGACCACATTATGTACACAATTAACTGCAGTTGGTTGTGTGTTTATAATCAGCTCATGTCTTTACTTTTGATGTTGCACAGTTGTGCAGAGTTATTTGAAATAAATATTTTAACCACTCAGAATCTGACCTTATTTCCAGAGCCCTTATGTAAGTGTTCATCACTTGAAATGGAAGGAAAGTGCCTGGGCTTGTCGGAGACAGAGTGCAAGAAAGAAGTTGCCACTGAACTATTTTTGGATTGCAGTCAGGTTTCTCTTCCCCAGGGTTTGTGCCTCAGTGCTATGAGAGAGTGGGAATATTAATCAATGCTTTTTATTGTTTGTAATGGAAGTGCTCTCATCCCCACTGTTTGATTGGCAGACATGCTATCAACCTGTCTACCTATGTATTTTATTACAAGCTAAATAATTGATAAAAAAAAATACAAATCCCAGAGAAAGAGAACAGAGGACTTGTTTGACATTAAAAGCTGCTGCGTAGCAGGGTATAGTGGGCTCTTTGTTCCAGCACTTAACAATCAACAGGTAAACAGAGAGATAAATTACCGTCTTAACTGTTGTCCATGCACACACGTGTTTTTTTGTTGTTTTTGTTTTGTTTTTACGCATCTGAGTCTGCCACGAGGCAAATGTCTTTAATCCGACTACAAGCAAAATCCTCACGTGCAGCTCACTTCTAATCAAGGCCTCTGTGTTTGTGTGTGAGTGAACTGTATTAATGGGTTTGTCAGATCCCACAACCTCGTGCTTAATGCTGAGCAGCTTAGGCAGCAGGTCTCTGTTGGCATCACATGACACCTGGCCTCTGACCTCTGCTGTGCCTGGGACAAGTTAGGTAAAAGTACAAGATACGTTGAGAATAACAGAACTGGTTGTATAGACAAATGAAACTGAGTTTTTCATTCTACCCAAAAGCCAAATTAGTTAGAAAGTAATTTTTTTGGCACAATCCTGAGATGAAAAAAAAAAAAAAAACTAAAGAAAAAAGCAGTACTGACAGAAGTCTATTGACACATCTGTTGGTTGTTCCATATTTAACATAAGTCACACCTATCATATTCAAGAAAATACAAGTATCTTAAGAAAAAATGCCTATGGATTAATATTTTGCGGAAGCACATTCTGTAGAAATCTTTTGTAGCTAAAATTCTCTTCACTTCTTAAACAAAAGTCTGCATTTACAAACAAGTGTTTCCGCCCTATTGTCTAAGGTCTCATCATTGTAGTTTTCTTTTGACATTTCAGTAGATGTTTAATAGAATTTAATGTAATCCTCGTTTATAAAGGGCTTGTAGTTTGGCCTATTGCCATGTTGATAAGCCATGACCTGCAATCAAGGCTAAAGTCTCTGACAATAGGCCAAATGTTTTACTTCAGGAAGCCTTGGAAGTCTTCAGACTTTATTTTTTCCTTTTAAAGAAACAGGGTTGTGCATGACAGAGACAACAAAGCTGTCCTAAAATGTTTATTTCACATTAAGGCTGGGTTCTTCCAAGTGCTGGTACTTAACCTTTACAAAAAAGCCTCATCCTTTTTTGCAGAAGGCCGACCCCATGATTCAAATATCCATGCAACTCCTCTTGCATGGATTCACTAAAATCTTCCACTATACCTTGAAGGTAAAATATGGATGTAATGTAATAAAAGATCTATCTCTTGTGCTTGAATACCGCTGCACCACCTTTTTCTATAAAAGTTTTCCTATCTAACTTTCCAAATTAATACCTTGGCAGCCACAGCAGATAATTGTCTGCCTTGTATTTTGAGCAACTTTTGTTAAGCATCGTCCAAAATTGTTTTTTTAGTTGTTTTTTTAAACATCTTTAGAGTTTTGTCCAAATGCGTTTTGATAAATTCCAAAATGGCTTCATTGTGTTTTCTGGTTACAAGTCGAGCCCTTACAGATCATCTTCCACAGACCCTATTATGTCTTAAAATGTGAAGGATGGTGCCATTAGAATAAGTCTTACCAGAACTTTGGAGTTCAGTTTAAAAGGTTTTAGATGATTTCATAGGGGTTGAAAACACTTTCCAACATACTAAACTTAGTATGAAATATTACTATAAAGCATTATACTTGTTTGTTAACTCTGTCACTTACAAAAGCTAATAAAGCATACCTAAAATATAAATAATAATATATTCAAAAAATATTTATAAAAAGCTGCTAAATACTTTCTTTGCCAGGTGCAATAAAAAAATATTTTTTTCTGTTTTTGATACAAACTTCAACTCCTTAACCCCCTAAGCAATTTTTCTTATAGTACAGATACAATATGCTAAATGTATGCAGTTCTTGTGTTACATCAGAATTCATCATGCATTATACATATAATGGGACACTTTTGTTGTGACTCCAGAAGGATCTTTCTTTGAGCATGAATAAAGCTGTCAGCAAGACTTTCCTCCTTTCTAGATATATAACTAAGTTAGTTTTGAATTGTTTTATGGAATGTTGCTTTTTTATTTCGATATGAATACATAATATAGTGCAAAAAATCAAAAACAAAAATCTGGACTTCTGCAGAAGTTAACCAACTATACTAATACAGAGAAAATGCAAAAAAAAAAGCACAAAGCAGCGATGAATTTTACATTCTGAAACAGATAATGTGAAGCCCTGATGCATGCAACTGCAAGACTATTTAATTTTGCCCTTTGTGGTCCATAAACCATCCTCTCACATGGTGCAATTTGGATCTAATATCTATTATAATGCCTGTTCAGAGCCCATGTCATCTTCCTGAGCAGCCATTAGTTTTCACCTCCAGCTACAGTCGACATTGACGGGCAAAATTGATGTTATTCATTCACCTGGACGAACATTTCAAGGGGAGATGTGACTGAAAAAATGGAGAAAGAAAGCAGTGATAAAAAATAGCACATAGTCTATTCGGGTGCTGGCTATTTCCTGGATGTGTTTGGTATAAATGGCATAGTGACAGTTGCAGAATTTATAATTGGCCTAATGAGTCAGTGTCTCTGTCAACCTGCTCCTAAATATCAAAGTGACATGGTTGTAAAGCTCTTCACATTGCATTGCTTTCATATGGCAGTTGCTACCTAAGAAAAAACACAAAGCAGATGTGGTTAGTGTTACGCATGCATACACTTTTTTCCTCTTTCTTGTTCTGAAGACAAAAATGCACACACGGATGTCCTAGAATCCATCTGTCTTTCATAGTTAAAATGGAACACCGGTTTATATGAGCATTTGTTGTTTTTATCATATTTTACAAATAAGTCTCAAATAATATTTGGAGATTTTTTTTTTTTTTTCTTTGTCTTGAAAAACAAAATAAGTTTGACATGGACCTCATATTTAAAACAAAGGAAAGAAAACAAGTCAAGAGTCATATAATATAAGCACAAACGCCACACCCTAAGAAAGCAGTTAAAGTAAAAGGAGAATTAAACTGTTGTAACTTCTGATGAGTATTCAATGACTGATGTTAAAATAAGAAAGAATTGTTCTGACGAGCATTAAAACATTTATTTAGATTAAAGAGGAATTTACCTTACTGATTCCCAGTCCGGGGTCTTTCTGCATGGAGTTTGCATTTTCTCCCTGAGCATCTGTGGGTTCTCTTCGGGTACTCTGGCTTCCTCCCACAGTCCAAAAACATGGCTGTTAGATTAATTGGCTTCTCTAAATTCTCCTTCGGTATGAGTGTGTATGGTTGTTTGTCCTGTTTGTCTCTGTGTTACCCTGCGATAGACTGGTCAACTGTCCAGGGTGTATCCCGCCTCTCGCCTGTAGACAGCTGGAGATAGGCACCAGCACCCCTCGCAACCCCACTTTGGATAAGAGTGACGGAAGATGGATGAATGGATACCTACAGGCTTAACGCAAGTCAAGAATCCAGATTTACACAAACAACAGAAGTTCTCAATAACATATATACATTATGATATATGATAAGAACATAAAGAAAGGATCAAAACAGCCATTTTGTAAAGAGACTGCATGCATACACTGTCACACATTTCCTATAGAACTTACAGTAAATAACAGGCAAAAACAGGATATTATTGGATAGTATTTAAAGTTTTTGGTTTCATATAGATTACAATAATATTTTGTTATTTTAGATTAGGAACGACCATTAATTGTATTTTTAGTTTATAACATCTTTTATTCCATTTAATTTATTAGTGTTACCTAGCAATGGCATTTGTGAGTAAAAAGCTGTGTTTTCATAAAACTTTATTTTATTTTATTGTAATTGTAAGATTATCTTCTTCGGTTAAACATGAGTTTAATGCAGCATGAGTGCTGCAAAAGCAAAACTTTTTAATAAGATTTAATACAGTTAAATGTATAGAAGTTGAGGTGACCACAACGCACCTATATTTTAAACAACCTCAAACAGGTATAGGATGCCTAGAGATAAGACAGATTGCACAAAACTATTGCAGCCAATTATTGTACAGTAACTTATATAACTTTATGTGTAGTACTTCATTCAAACATGTATAACATGTACCACATTTTTTGGTAATGAAGTACAGTTTCCCATTACCCTTTCATTTGTGACAGACTCAAAGCCATTGGAAGTTTATTAGTCTTCAGAAAAGCGCAGAAACATGAGGGCTGGACCTGCTGCTTTTCTTCTGATTTACCTTCCTGCTACTTGGATTGATCCAGTTGATAGATTTGGTGCAAGAGGTTGGATTGATCCTAATTAAATGTAAATCCTATTATTGTCCCACAATGGAGAAATTCACTCGGTGCATCTGACCCATCCCCTTGGGGAGCAGAGGGCTGCCATTCTGTGGCGCCGGGGAAGCAGTGTGGGGTTGCAGGGATCGAACGAGGTATTTGCCACCTTCTCAGTGCACAAGTTTACTGCTCTAACCACTAGGCCAACACTCTCCCATCTGCAGTCACATAATCAAAAAAAAGAACAATTAACGCAATAAATTTTTTACAAGAGGCAGTAGAACTCATCAAGTTTTGGAGACAAGCTTGTCGGTTTTTCAAATACGTAAAACCAATATTTGCCTTGATTGCAGATGTGCGAAGCAAAGCAATTTAGCTTATCTTTAAAAAACTTTTTTCTGAGAGGGCTTTACAAAGCATTGTGGTATCATCATCTACCCTTAGACACTCACATCCACTGAGGAAGAACTCCCAAAAACCTTTTATAGGGAAAAAAAGGGAGTATCCCTCACCCATGGCAGGCAGATGTGCAATAGATAATGCATACATGCAATACAATGGAATTGCAGAGAGTTGGATAACAATGACACCACGTTATATGTACTGAAAAATGTAAAATGGTACACCATGTTGAAAATGTAGAAACATTTGAAATATGCTGCCAGTGCAGACCCAAGTTTGTGGTGTCATCCCACAGCCGCTTGCTCCGCAATGTTCAGCATGTGATTTGTTGCTGTGAGAACATCTCCATAAGAAGAAAAGTAATAAATATACTTTATTCATCCCAAAATGCTAATTCAAATCATCCAGTAACTTACATAACCCAAATTATATAAATGACAAGTTTAATAATATATGACATAAATGCCTTCAGCTCACTTCCCATCCTCCACTTAACCACAAATGGCACAGTGTATCTACAAGGACTGTTTCATGGTCCTACCTCCAGCTCACTGGCAAGGTGCTTTCCTCTCTCTCTCCTTCTCTGCAATATACATTTATGCCTTTTAAAATGATAATACAAGTACATACTGTATTCTTTACTGAATGCTTAATATACACTCTGAAAGAAAGGGTGTCATCCAGCCAATTACACATGTGGCACGATATTCTCTTGATAAGGTCTCTCCCTGGGTAAGAAAAGCAACATGATCTTAGATGTCAGAGTGTTTCTTGGAAAACAGCATTCATTTTATTCACTGAAGAACATGGATGCCTGCAGGAGCTAAACACCAGTTAAACTTGTCACAGACTGAGAAAGGCAGATTATGAATGTGCACTTTTAATGTAGGCATGTTCCACTTGACCTATAAACATATAATTCCCAGTTTTATTCGCTAAAATAAAAATACAGCTCAACCTATAATTAATTGTTGTGGGGTTCTTTTAAAATCTTTTAAAAAACTAGACCTCTATCCATCTCTAAGGATAAACTGTGTTTTCTCTGATAGGTTAGATGAGCTTTTGTTCACACATTTTCTAGAGCAGTGTATTCTTAATGTTTAGTTTCTGACCTTCAGGCTAACAACGAAAGAGAGTGGTGACCCTGATTTTTCTTTTGTTGAGTTTGAAGTTTTATACAGTAGCCCATCAATTGACTATAATAAATAGCCAACTACTCCTGACATTTAGAATAGGAAAAGCCTCCTGGATGGGAAGTGAAATATCTTCAGACTTGGGAACAAAGTCCAGTGGATTGTTTTTCTTATTTTGGAATGACTGACCTGGATGACTGAGAATCTTCAACAGATATAATGTTGTCCAAAATGTTCTTCAGTTTACAGATAATTGCTTTCTTTTGTAAATCTTTCCCAGGGCTTCTAGAGGAGTTCTTGGAATAGTGCTGTTTTTTTATTTTTATTACCATGTCTAGCTTTTTTGCTCTAATGCTGTTACCCCAGCAGATGATGACAGAAGAGATCACACTCTTTACACAAACTCTTTAAAAAAGGGCTTTAAAAAACATGTGCAGCATCTTACAGCAAACGCTAAAGGACCTGAGACACCCTAAAAAGCAAGGTCTGCCCTGCTTGTGAACCAAGAGAAGTCTCTCTAGGACCTTCATGATGTGGGATTTCAGGGCAACAGGTCTATAGTCACTTAGGACTGTTAGCTGACGTGCCCTGATGCAACCAGGATTGGAAACCAGGTCTCCCTCATCAAAGTCTAAGACTTTAACCACTGATTGACAAAGTGCCACCAGAAGGTACTTAATTTTACTGAGACGTCGGTAATCTAGAGTGGGATCCCCCCCAGTTATCCAGGTTGGCACCATAGGATTGGTGTGTATCGGGCAGAGTTAAATTGCATATCGGGCACAGTTAAATTACCTGTAGATAATGGGAAAGGTTTTGCAGTTCTATGGTAGTAGAACAAAAGACAAGGTTCTGGGGAATTGTCAACTGCCCAAGGAGAAATTTTTGATCAAATGCTAACCCAACTGTTTTTAATATTCTTTTTTGTTTCTGCATTTTTTTTATTTTATTTTATTCATTTTTTTATTTTTTCCTACTTGCTTTGATTCTATTTTATCTTCCTGTATTTTAATCATGTAAAGCACTTTGCATTGTCTTTGTACTGAATTGTGCTATACAAATAAATTTGCCTTGCCTTGCCTTGCCTTAAGTGGAAAACTATAATACAGCAGATGTATTTTAAATTAGTCTAAACAGAAATTTTAACTAGATTTAAGTTGTACAGGAACCAATACAAGTCATTTTTGATTGATTTAAGTATTACATTTTAAAGCACAAATGCAGTTTATGTTCTGCAATTTAGCTCTTTTAAAATTTATTATTTTTATTTTTCTATTTTTTTTAGGGACAATTTCTTTATTTCATTTTCCCTTTTTCTTAAAGCAGTGTCTTGACACCAACTTTGGAAACGTCTACGGTTACTCTATAACCACAAAAAAAAAAAAAAAAAAAAGCCAAAGGAATTCTAGTATTGAACAAGAATATACATCATAAAAGAGCAAGGACTCCCAAAAAAGAGAAATTTGAAAGTCAGTATGGTGTTTATATAATTTAAAGGTAGCTACGTAAATATAAATCTTTTCTGCTATTCAACAGAAGCTGCTGAAAGATTTTTGCTCTTCCTCCACTCTCTAGGATTCATTGTAATGCAGCACAGAACCCTCCACACATGGCCTTGACAAAGGCCGCTTGTACTCTAGTAGACCTTGGGCTAGGAGCCTTTGTGGCAAAAGTCTGTGACCTCAGTCCTTCCTTTTATTGCACAGACTCAAATGACACAAACAAATGTACTTCTGAGGGAAAGCACAAGCATGCTGACAATTTGGTAGGAAAGGGACTTCCACACAAATTTAATAGTGAGTTGTTTACAAACATAATGCTTTTCCCCATCAGCACATGTGGGTGCAGATATTGTCTGATATGCACTGAAATATAAATATCCACCCATTCATTCAAAAGCTGCCTGAGTCCCTGACTAACTTTTCATAATGCTAATGGCCTTGGTCCTCTGAAAGCCTGAAGGAATGAACACAAAGCTGGCCAACATGCGAGAGAATACGTTTGTGAGCTGTGTTCTAAATGGGCCTGTGTATTTGTATAGAAGCCACATTTTGTCATGGCTCTGCAAACACTGAGCTTCAAGAAACATTTGCAGTAATTCAGGATGGTTGTGAGGTCCTTTAAAAATAGGGATAAACGAGATCAAACCAGCTACAACTAAAGTCACAGGCTGAGAACCAAGGTCCCTCTTATTAGTCTTTTGATTTATATTTGTCAGTTATTTCTTATTTTTGTTTTAAGATTTGTGTGTTTTGTTTTTGTTATTACTTTTAAATTTTTTATGTCCGACTTGTTGTTGATTCTTCATAAAAAAATTACAATTTTGTATCTTTATGTTTGAAGCCTGAAATGAGGCAAAAGGTCGAAATGTTCAAGGGGTCTGAATGCTTTCACAAGGCACTGTATCCATTGTATTTGGATACTAAGTGACAGACATTATGTGACACAGCACAAAACACCATATGACTGGAAGAAAATTAAACAATGTTTTAGAGTTTGCTTCTAAAAAATAAAAACAACCTTAAAAGTCTCTTAAAAGTCATCTTTTCCGCAGAGACTCCTAAATTATTTTTTCGACAAACTTATTTCCTTAAGAGGTCCGCAAAGTAGTAAATACAATTGTTCTGTAAAGACTCCAAAGAATTGTAGGAGAACATTAGGAAAAAAAATACACATGACATGGAACATAGTAAACAGTTCAGATATCAAGTAGTTCAGATGTGTGAAACAGAGCTTGAAAACAAAATTATTATGCTAAAGAGTCTAAAATAAAAAGAATTATGGATTGCTCTCATGCAGGATATTGACATAGTCACATTTATGACACTCAGTAAATTGCAAAGTAGTTTTTTTTATGCCCTTAACAGTGAGGAACCAAAGCGAGCTTATCTTCATTTGTAATTCACTTTGTGCACCACTAGTAAAATTTACACACTGGGGTTTGTAGTTAAAATGATATTCATCATGTTTGTGAAAGTTCAGCTTTGCCTGATTTGTCCTCTCAGGTGTGTCTTGTCCCAGAGATCTCAACTATAGCATCTATCTGATAAGTCCAAGCTGATCCTGCTGGTGCACCACTATTGTTCTCTTGCAGCCATACTTGCTTTTCTACTTTTTCAGAATTCCATAGCCTGACTAGCTTGCCTGTCCTATTTCAGTTACATTTATAAAAAAGACAGCTTTAAAAAAAAGAAAAAAAAAAAAAAACATTACATCAGCATAGAGCATAAAATACCGTTTGCTCAGGGTTGCATAAATATAGATTTGAGTTGACAAATCACATGAGAAATGTATACTATCATATCTATCTGTTATAGGTCTATAAGGCTTTTTTATGGCTAGAGTTAACCTTTAATCACAACTATTTCTAAGTTCAACTTACACAGGCTAAAATCAAAGATTTAAAAAAAAATATATTCATATTTGCAACATGAAGTATTTCATGTTGAGTCATAATAGATTTATGAAATTATGAAGTCGCTCATAAAATGTTAGTCATTAATTAACATACTGGTTATGTAATCTGCCATTAATTGCAACTTTTTTTTCTAACTGCTTTACATAAATGGAATTAACTTCTGTTTCAGCATATCATCCATTTTTTTTTAGAGTTCCCCAAAATCTCTTGTTTATATATGTTCCTCTAGATTCTTTTTAAAGTCAGATGAGTCCGACACTTTGACTGAATGGGACTTCATCAGCAGTTCTATGTCATATTTTTCTAAACCTTCCAAAGTTAACTATAAAGATATACACGATAAAATACTGCCTTTAGCACTACATAGTATTATTTTCTATGTAATATTAGTTGTTTTCTTTCTACCCTGAGGAAAAACATGGGTTGGTGCTGCCCATTTCATTAAGTCACCCTCACAACATGCTATTTAGCCACTTTTTGTAAATAGGTTGTTTTTTGAAGGGCTAAACAAAGTCTAAACCCTTTCCACATAAAAGAAAATTAAAACTCCATTGGAACCTCTCTATCAAAGGACTGTTGCTGTCACTGTGCAGATTATGTTAGGAATGACCTTGCCCTATATTACCTCTCTGAGCTTCTTCATCCCTACTTGCTTCCTCTGTCCCTCGGGTCGGAAGAAAAGCATCTCCTGCAGGTATTGAGGTTTAGGGAGAATCTCATAGGGGCCAGAGCCTTCTCTATTGCTGCTCCTCTTTCATGGAATATCCTCCTGCTGCACATTAGGGAGGCTCCTTCACTGCACAAGTTTAAAACAAAACTTTTACTTTTATTCCCTGGCTTCCAATATTGATAGGAATTTATCTAGCCTAAACAGATTCTTATTATTGCCTTATTTCATATTTTTTTTGCTGTATTTTATTCTTTTATTGTGTTTTAAGGCAATAGTGATGATGATTTTGATGATGATGTGCTAGAGCATCTTTATCTCAACTTAGAACAGAAATGATCACACGTTGCCTAAAATCACTGCTTGCTCGTTGTACAGTGTGGACATTTGTTTGCTGGCCATTCAAATAGGTGCTTCCTGGTGGGGGCAGGTAATGACTCCTCCGAAAAAAATCTGTCTTGTCTGTTTTGCCAGACAGGGAGGGGCTGCTGCTAAGAACATTTATTTAGACTTGTGTGAATCCACAGAAATACCACTCTGTGCTTGTTTTTGGTAATGGAATAGCATTAAAACAAAGTTAGAATCTTAAATAAAGTTATTTTTGCATAATATACGCCACTCTAAATGCTTCTTCAGATTGTTATATCTCAAGCAAAATAAATAAAACATCTGAACTGTGCATTTTATTGCAAACGGATTGACACAAAAGGATAGTGCTGTTAGTTTATAGGCAAATCCTGTAATAATGTTATTGCATATATGTTAGCTGAAGTTACAATGCAACCTGGCAGGTGCACCAACTCTTTACAAGAAGCACTGGAGACATTTGTGGAGAAAGATGACTTATCCACTAACAAAGCCCCAGAGGTTCTGCTTTCCACACAGCTCTACACAAATAAATGTATAGTCAATATCACTCTCTGGATATAAGCAGATAAAAATGCTTCCAATTAACCAGCACTAGCAGTGACTTTTGAATATATATATATATATATATATATATATACACACATTTTTTTTCAAAAAAAGATAGATAGATAGATAGACAGACAGACAGACAGACAGAAACACAGACAGACATACAGTACACACAGACAGACGTACTGAGGGGTAAAGAGGGGAGACAATTGCTAAGATTAAAGTAATTACTGACTTATTACTTTGAGACTTGCATTATGTAGCAGCAAAAAGCATTACAAATAACTAATACATCTATTTACATTGTTTGCATGCACTTTATGGATAGCGCTGACCTGCATTTATAGAGGAAGTATCTCTTAGAATAAAACACATTAATATCTATGTATGTCTTTTGGTAACAGAGTGGTATGTAAAGCAACTGTGCTGGCAGTTGTCTATGTGGTAACCAGAGAAAGGTACACAACAGGACTTCAGCAATAATACCACAGTGGGTCAGCCTGAAAGAGAGAGGAGCCAGGGAGGCACAGCCTGCTGAGCCAGGCCTCTCATTATGTGGGATGTAATCTAAGCTTTGAGGGGTGTGGGCCAGCCCTCTGACTGTGCTGAATGGGAGCGGGATAGGGGTGGGGAACTTTGGGCGGAGGTTGGCTATCGGCCCCCACTGTCTTTCCTGTGCTTTCACTCTGCTTAGCTAGGCAACTCTGATTATAAACCAAGAGAGTGGGGTGGGCATTTGGGACCAGAGGGTGGTAAAGGTTTGGGTTGCAATCATGTGATAAAAGTATTGATTGGTTTGCTGGGTATGTAGAGTGTGTTTATGTGTTTTGAATTAAAGGATCCTTTTAACTTTTGTGAGGTTTAAATAAAAAGTGTAAAAATATTTCAGCCATCTACAGGAGGCATGGAAAACATGTTGTGTGTGGTTCTCTGATAAGACAAAAACCAAACTTGGTTTTTCATGCTAAAGGATGTCTGAATACGCCTTTGCTTTGCCTTTGTGAGACATACAGTAGTGGCAGCATCATGTGGTAGGTGCATTACTCTACCAGGGACAAAAGAGCTGTTCAGGGTTGATGGGAACATAACTGAAACCTGTAAGCCCACTCCTAAAGTTTAACAAAAGAATGTGACAAGGCCTAAAAACTATCAAATCTTTTATTTTGTGAAGCTGTAATTTGCAAACAGTATTTTCAGACTTTATCAGTAACCAAGGAACCCTTTTCCACTGTTATTTAGTAACGTATGTGTTGGTCAGCCAAGATTATTTGCCAAATAAAATTTCAATGAAACATGTTGGAGACCAATGGATCTGATGTTTGGTATAAACAGATTTTTAAACATTTTAAGCAAAGTTATGTACATTACATTCCCAGTTACAATTCGTTTGTGACAGAATTAAAATAATCAACATGCAAACTGTGCCATATAATATAAACAGTTTTTTTTTAGGTTTCTGTGTCCAGAAACCGTATTGGATTTTGAAAATGTGAATGATATGAAACCTTAGATCCACTCACTTGAACATCCTATTACTTTTTTCTGATAACCCGAAAAGTTAACTTTAGAGTAATAGCTTCAAGTATCACAGGGTTGACAGAGAACCTTCTATGTCATTAAATCCACTAAAAACATGTTTAAAGGCTAATCACATTTCAAATCAGCCACTGTGAGTGTAAACCTTTATGTTTGATGACGATCTGCCCAAGAAATGACCTTGCCTTACCATAGCCTAATTGGATGCCTCTGCAAAATGTAGATGATTAATTACCACCTTCCCATGTCACACAAAAAAAGTACATGGTCAAAGTCATGCAGATGAAGTGTGTATGTGTGTGCAGGACTGTGTGTGGTGTTAGGTCTGACAACCTTGTCCCCTACAAGCTAATGAGGCCTGGCCACCAATGTCCCGTGGCTCAGTCCAAGCATTTATTTGCAGAGGCACAAACTGTCTATTTTCATCATTAAACCGCATATTGCATTTCTCATATGAGCCATTAAGAGTACTATTTAGAGTAGCAGTGCATCTTTCCATCAAATATAAATGAAGCAAAGATGGTCAGGCTTGCAAAACATGTTTAATCACAAGAGGAATTGGGCAAAATATCTTGTTATGTGACCCCGTTTCTCATTGGAAGAAGTCTGCCTTGTGTGAAACAAGCACGAGGGTAGGCTGAGCATTATCGTGTGATATGTAAAAGGAAGGTGGGCGTTGCACCCCAGGGGATCTCTCTGCCTGCCGTTATGTTTCTGTGTTTACTCTCTGCAAGTTGTAATTGGAGGAATGACTCATTCTTGTGCTCTCTGCGGAACAAATTATTAATTTATAACCCCTTTTCTTGCCAGACTAAAGTTTTTGAAGAAAAACTGTGGCAAATGAAGAAGAAAAGAAGACACTTTAGGCAAGTTCTGTTGTATGTTTATATAAAGTCCCATGTCTTCTTCAGACAAAGTGAATCGTGGCCTGAAATAGCATTTCAACACAGCTATATGGGAATATTTTTGACATTTCTTTTTGTCTTGCTTCATTTCCACAGCTTTGATTCCACAGCTGTGTTTTAGTGGGAGTGTTGGAGTCAGGAGGGTAGTAGTTGGCAGCCTACACTTGCTTGTGAGTCAGCCAAATCACTTACAATTGGCACGGCGTGTCATTTGACAGAGGGGAAGGGGCAAAGCACAAGAGCACATTGAAGTTAATGGTAGAGGGCAAAAGCAAAAATAAACTGTCCCCAAAACGAGCAATTGGTGATGCAAAAAAGATTGATGCTTTTGCAAGTGTTCTTTCAATGGAACCAAACTGAATATCAAGTCGAGATGGCAAAGCGATTTCACCTGCTCTCAGTCTACCCACTGCTGCTTCTGTCAAGCTGAAACACTGCTCATCATTGGTTACAATAATATGGTGACAACAAACACTAAATCTCTGTTTGCGAATGACAGGGGAGTTCTTATGTAACCCTGTTTTTAAATTCAACAAACTTTTAGTCTGATGTTGATTAAAACTGAAGAGTTGAAAAGGAATTTCAAGCCTTGCAGTTGATAACTAACTGAATCAGTGTGCTGTGGAAACATCTTCAAAGGATATCACTTCTTATTCTTAAGAGGCTGTGGAAAAACTGCTTTTAGTCAGAAGAACATAACACTAAAGCCCCACAAGAGTAGAAGTAGGTCAGGTGGGTTGCACTGTATATTTATTCCAGCCACACATTTAATAGAAAAAAAAAGTTTCTTAACTGCCAAAAGCTAAAGACAATCTGATGTGAGAAATGCAGGATGACAGCAGCGACTCAATCTCAAGTTTGAAAAGTTTGGGTTTTTCAGTCTCTGCTGATAACTCCTTTTTCTCAAACTTTTCAGGCGCCCTTAGAAACAAAGCATTAAGCTGAAATGTATTTCTAAAGCAAAAAGAAAATCCAGATTTATATTGCTCTTTTAAGCATGCTATCTCTATAGTTATGCTGCTATAGTCTTAAGGCCAGTGTATACTCCCGGAGCAGTGTGTTGCAGTTAGCTTGTTGAAGGTATGATGCAGATATTTTTGATTTATGCCCAATTTTGAAGCCTGGTCTGTGCTGTGTTATTCTACGCCACAACGCAATTCACAAACTAGCTAGGATTGTGGGTGTCCGTGTGTAAGTTTGACAGCCTTGTCCACCATCTACAACCCCTCAACTAATGCCGGATGACAAACAGTTCACCCGTGAGTGTTCTCAAAAGACTGGCCGTGGCATTGCATGTTTTTGCTTCGGGTGCGCATAGCGTAGAGCAGATGTAGAATTGACAAATCAGAGGCCTCCTTTCTCTCCTCGCTGCAACACTATCTGCGGCACTGTCTGTGGTCACTTACAATTTTGGCGAGGTGCACTAGAGTGTCTGCAAAAGGGGGGGAGCATATCATCTGGTCTGTTCCTGTTTGGCTGTGACACCATCCTTGAGAGGGGTGTCCGCTGTGCTGCTGCAATCAACACCTTTATTTATAGATGTTGGAGATTGGCCTGTTTTTTTAGTGTAGTCCTGTTTCTCTGGTTGACAGCTGCCTTTTGTGTCTCTGTTTCTTTTTCTATAGCTACGTTTACATGGACACAAATAATCGGATTGAGGCCCTGATCAGATCAAAAATGTTTCATGTAAACATGTCAGACTGAAGATTCTAATCCGATTCGGTCCGATCGGATATAAATTTAATTCCAAAAGAGAGAGGTGGTTTTTGCCGATCGCCATTCTGATTGGTGTCCATGTAAACACCCATTCGGATCTTCAGAGTAAAATAATTTTCACTGCGCATGTGTGCGACGTCAGCGTGACGTTTTTCCGCCTTGTCAACAACAGGAAACCACCGGTCGCTCTCGCTCTTGTTGTGAACAACATGGCGGGAGGAGTCTAGGAACGCCGACTTATACACTCAAATTCATTTAAAGCTGCAGGAAGCAGGAATTTATCCTCCTCCTCTTCCTCTTTTCTCTCTCCACAGCCCACTCGCTCTCCCACGCCAGTTCAATCGCTCATTCTCTACATTCTTTCTCGGACATTTCGCTGCCAAGCGCTTTTTTCCTCCTCTCTCCGTTTTTCTTTCCGCTCGCTCCGAGCGCATCGTTTGTCAGGCCTCCCAAAAACCAGACGCAGACAGAACTGCCAAGTTTGGCAGGAAGTTCTGTGCATGCTTAAAAGATTTAATCTGATCCAACGCTTGGTACATGTATACACACGTCATGATCGGATCATTTCATTTAGTGTCCATGTAAACGGAGATTTTGAATTTCCGATCAACCAAGGTTTGGTTCGGATCTGGGAAATTTTGCGCATGTAAACGTAGCTATTGTCTGCTTCTGTCTCCTTGAACCCCAGCCGGCCTTAGCAGATGGCCGCTAACACTGAACCTGGTTCTGCTAAAGGTTTCTTCCTCTTAAAGGGGAGTTTTTCCTCTCCAGTGTTGCTACAAGCATGCTTGGTATGAAGGATGGCCTTCTAATCAATGAATTGATGCAATCAACCTGTTTTGCTTAAATAGACAACTTTTGAATCAATTTGACTGTATGATCTGGTTGAATTGTCTCTGTAAAGTACCTTAAGATTATATGTGTTGTGAATTGGTGCTATATAAACAAACTGAAATGAATTGAATTGAAAAATGCAAACTCTAGTTATCTTTTTTTTTTTACCTTTGTTTTATTTTTTCGCAAAAAGTCAGACATCAAGTCATCGAACTACTATCTCAAAAACGAACACAAAGAAATTGTCTTCTGTTAAACCAGGACATAGAAAAATTCCTGTGTCCTTTTTTTTCACTTGGTTAGAACATTATCAAGGTGTCTGTGTCGGTTTCTGTAAAAATCCATCAGCTGTAGCTTATCCAAAATGCTGCTGCTAAAATCCTAACCAACATCAGGAAAATGGTGGTCCATAATACTTCCAGTCCTTTAATTAATGCATTGCTCACTATTCATAAAAGTATCTATTCACTTAAAATTATGTTTTTTTTTATAAGACACTGAATTGTCTTGGGGCTATATTACAGTGTTGCTTGTAGAGGTATAAAAGTACCAACTGCTGCACATCTGTCTTAGTCGCTCTCAAGTAATGGCTGATGCAGATAAAACATGGAAAAGAGCCAACAAAACATAGAAAACAAGAGAGCTTTCGGGTACACCAGGTAATGTACTTTTTGTGATGAAGAATATAGGCTTTCATCACCCTATCTGTCCTGTTTGTATAACATAACATAGTGTAAATCAAACCATCATTGACCCAGAAAGGATATAATTTTAAATTTCTTTAGTTTACGATACAGTACACAAAATCGCTCAGGTCCAGTAAAAAAAATAATAGAGCATAGATTTGTGGTCATTTTACATTAAAAAAGAGCTAACCCGAAGTGAAAAAGAAAATGTTAATTAATATTGGACAAATAAAGAAGGGGAGAACAAAAAAAAAATAGTTTATGTTTGTGGGGGTCGAATCCTCCAGAATGTTCCAGCAGGACACTTTTAAGTGACTATTAACTTTGAATTCAAAAGCCAACCCTATCTGTTATATTTTTACTCTCTGCTCCACAGTTGCACCCTCTGTGACAAAAAGATAGATGATAATTTGTGTGTTACTATCTTTGGTGGAACACAAGCTCTGCCCACTATCACTGGATTTGGACACCTGAACTGGGGATTATAGCTGTGAGAAAGTAGGTGTGGTAGGTCTCAGTTTAGTTTTACCTGCTTTTATAGGAATATTGGGTAACGCCTACTGTGAGGAAATATAGTCCAGACACAGTAATCCATGCACATTTATAAATGTATGTATGTATATATATATATATATATATATATATATATATATATATATATATATATATATATATATATATATATATATATATATATATATATATATATATATATATATATATATATATATATATATATATATATATATCACCATATCACAAGTAATACAGATAAGCGTAAATTCAGCCTTCCATTCTGACTGACTTTAGTTGTTTTCTGGTCAAATGTTTCCCTTTCAGGAGTTTGTCCCAACTCTTTTTGAACAGCACTGTTGACTCATGTCCTTATTCTTAGCACACTGCATCAGATGTCCTCTGTATAGTTTGGCTTGTCCATGGTCTATTTCAGGCCTCTTCTATGGACAAACGTGCTGTTAGTGGGAAGACAGATAAGGGTGAAGGCAGAAGGGAAAAATGGGAGTACGAGAGTAAGATGTTGTAAAGTCTCACTTAAAAACTGCAATGTGGCTTCAGGAAATTATCAGAGTTTTGTGTATTTTCACATAAGTGTTAATTGGAGAAAGAAAGGTAAATATTTGAAGTATTATTGCCATGCAAATATGTTAATTAAGTCTGTTTGAATCAGATTTTTACTCATCATTGACCTAATTATCATATTATTGTTGAACTTTAGGGATTTATTTTGAACTGTGCTTTCCATAGGGTAGACTGATTAACTTAACATTCAACATTCTAGTAGTTCATATCAATATTAACTATGCTTTGCTGTGGAAAGATACAATGGTGTTCCATTGGCAGGTTTAAGCAATGATGGTAATATAAGTCCTATTGATTTCATCTGAGGGCGACAGATTAGTCTCTGGCGATTACAACTTATTTTCAAGTGTTTATTTTAAGGCAACAACTCCAAAGATCCCAAACTGGTGCCTTCCAAACTATGAAATTGGAAGATGAAATAAAGTTGACCACCAGTAATTGATCTTTACTGAACATGAAAACAAAAGTGATTGAACATCTAACTAAAATTATGGCAGAAGCTTGTTTATAGTAACATCAAAATTGCTGTACCTTGCAATAGCACAGGCAAATGGCAACCACACAGAGGCCGCAGGGAAAGCTGATACAGTCAAATACCTGCAAGGTATAAGACAAGTTCTGAGATTTTAGCTCAATAAGATCTAGGCAATCAGCAGCTATGCCTTGCCAGGAATTGAATACCCTGGTGGTGTAGTAAGTTAATAAGCTTAAGGAAATAACTCAAGTCACTTAAAACATGAAGAATTTCAGTCCAAATCCAGGATCAGTAGACTATACACTAAGTTCTAGTGAGCATCAGAGCCATAAGTGAAGATGAAATATCTAAGCTCCAAGAACACATCACGAAGATGGCTCCAAGGGATGAAGCACTCAGTGATTGTCTTAGGCAATAGAAGATATAAAAGCAGCAACTGTCATCGTGGGAGGAAAAAACCCGGCATAGGTTGCACCACCAACATATAGTTGGTGGTACAATGGCCAGAGAGGGCTGGGCTGAAAGAAAGCACAGAAACACTGATCACGGCAGCACTGGATCAGACCAGAGGAATAGAGGCCCAGATCTACCTCACCAGGTAAGATCTAAGGTTAAGGCTATGCAAAAAGGGCCAAGAAACAATCCAGGATCTGACAAACAGATAAGCAGGAAAGGAAAATGTGGAACATCATAACCAGGTGGCTTGTATAGTGTACAGAAACATTTGTACAGAATACATACTTGAGACCCCAGGTCAAAATGGGAGCCACTTCCCAAGGTGGTGAAGAATGACCGTTAAGAAGTTAGGAATCTGTGGGACTTCCAGATACAAAAATGTTAGTGACACTGACAATGTGATCATTGGTAAGCAACATAGGACAGCTTGGTCATCGGATTACTCGGAGCAGTACCCCCAACACTGGAGAAGGCTCCAACAGATACCTTAAGACACATCAGAGATCTCAGTCCAGAAATGTGCAGTTCTGGGGACAACTGAGATACTTTCAAATAACAAGTCACTTTTGTTTTTCAAATCACTAAAGCTTAGTCACATCATTCTGGGGAGAAAAAATTGTTCAGATACATCAATAGAATTAACCTTACCTATATGACTTGGATGGGTGAAGGTGTAACCTCTGACTAGAACTCTATTCTGTGGGGTAAGGGTACAATAGTCAACTGCAGTAATGTTCATTTTGTTTACCATTACAGAGCCGTCACTTACAGCTTTTTTACCTGTTTTATTTTAGAATATTTAGATGCATTTAAAATAAAAACAAAAAATTTAAAACAGCTATCCAGGCTTAACTAACAGCGACAGCACAGCAGAAAAGGGATAAACATACAGTTCTGGGATAATTCCTTTAGGGAGGGAATACTTTTAATACAAGTTACAGAATATCTGTTAACTTAGAATATCTGGTTAACTTCGAACTAATATTAAAGTTAAAGATGAATCAAACATTTATATATATAATACAGAGATTTAAGAACTTATTCTTTAAATAGAATGATTTGCAGTGATCTGTATTTTGCATCATTCAAGGCATCTTTATGAATATATCTAATGCTCAGACCCAGTATCAAATGCTATCACTTATAATCAGGATTTGCACATCACAGCCAAACCTTGTGACTCAATGCTTGCGAAAAAATCAATGTCCCTTTGTGAGTGAGAGCCTAAGTTTTTCAAATCTAATTAAAACAAACTGGTCTGCAATTCATCTACCTGCTAGTTCTGGATTTATTTATGCAGGGACTTGCATGTGATTTGCCTTTACCTCTGCCTTTTTTATGTACAACCTTTTTGATATCAACATGTACTGTATAACAACCTTTGTATCAGGTTGTGGCTATATCTTATAGTTATCACTGGCAGTGAAAGGATAATTCCTGGTGCATTCCTATTAATGCGTTCCCTCAGATGACTGGTTATATATAGAGTGTGACAGTTTTAAAGTGTTTTAAATTTTCATGGCACTATTAAACCTGCTTGTGCCATCCTGTTCTTTGGAAGTTTTCTCTAAAAATCAACTTGTCATTGATTGTTCATCTGTAGTTTTAGACATGCCACAAGCTTCAGTAAATCTACCATTAAAGGTCTGTTCCAGAAATAGGAATTGGATATCAGAAATGACTCCAGTCTAAGATTCTAGTTTGTAAAATGTTTTTCATTTTCTCCACAAGCAGAAACTTTATTTACTGTTTTAATCTAGTTCTTTAATATTCATTTGAAGCTGGAAATCAAACTGCTTATTCTCAAAGTGAATAAGAAGTGCACAGCCAAAGGTGCAATAGTCATAAAAGCTTGTGTGGATATACATTAACAATTTTAACAATATGGTCCTTTAGGAATTTTTCTATACAATAAAAATGTACCTTCATGTAAATAAATTAACTCTCACACATTGTGAATAGCTAAAATTACATGCCAGCTCTGTAATTTTGGAAAAGGTTTGTTTGGTTTAAAGCTCAGATATATGTAGCTTGGCATCCTTCTGACATATTGGAGTGGTTGTCAGGGTTAAGTCATTATTTACAAGTGGTGATGATACCAATGACTTGACCTGAGGGCCAGGCTTGGTCGTCCAAACATAGAGCTTACCGTATTTTCACGACCATAAGGCGCACCGTACTAAAAGGCGCACTCTCAGTTATGTGTCCCATTTCTGTATTTAACACACACATAAGGCGCACCAGACTATAGGGCGCGTTTTTTATATACAGGTACATGTCCTCTACTACCTTTAAATACCTCTACTGCGTATTTAAAAATACAGCGGGGGCAAAACTGAGTATGACTGTGCTTTATTCATGTATTTATTACAAAGTATTAATCAAACCTGGGAGCTGGCCGTGAGACAGACACATCGCAGATGACAGTGCGCTGTGATCACTCCTAAATTAACTTAAAATCCTGAAACCTGCCGACGGAATTTGTTCGCTTTTATTACCGGTATCCTGGTGCCTGCAGTTAAAATTATTTAGATGAAAAACACCTGCCAGCAGCCGCGGTGAACCTGGAGGCTGCCCGGCCTAGAGGCTGCTGATGAAAGGATTTCTCCTGTCGGCGCACCGCTGGTATGTGGGGGTCTGAGCGCCTCCGACAGAAATAGATAATCTGGATGAACTGACTGCAATTATGAAGTTTTCAGGTGGACTTTCTCACTTAAAAACATATTAAAACTACTTTATTCCCACTGATCACAGCAAATATAGCTGCAAGATTTAGATTATTTAGATGAAAAAACACCTGCCAGCCGCCGCGGTGAAGAGGAGGAGACCCGCCCAGAGGCTGCTGTTGAATTAAGTTTTCAGGTAGAAAAATAGAGCGGGAGCAAAACTGAGTATGATTGTGCTTTATTCGTGTATTTATTACAAAGTATTAATCAAACCCATCAAAGTCATCATCCTCTGTTTCTGAATTAAACAGCTGCGCTAAATCAGACATGCCAGTTTCCCCTTCTTCGCTGTCAGAGCCACTTTCCGTGCCGGGCGGCTCCTCAGAAATAATAAATAAAAAAATAAAAAAAAATACATTTTGCGAAAGCTTGAACAACAGAGCCAGCAGACACGTTAGCCCAAGCTTCTACAATCCATCCGCAAACGGTGGCGTACCTTGCCCGGCGCTGCCTTCCACTTATCCTGAAACTGTGGTCTCCGTCTGTCATCCATCGTTCCCACGCCGCTCGCAGCCTTACTTTGAACAGCCGGTTCACACCGATGTCGAGCGGTTGAAGTTCCTTTGTCAGACCCCCCGGGATAACGGCGAGCACAGCGTTCATTTGATTCACCATGTTTTTCTCATCAGCTGTGAGATGGGCACGCATGGAGTCACAGATTAACTGCGATGGTGATGCGTGGAAAAAAACACCTGTTCTCCTCACATACACCTGCCTCAGCCACGCTTTCATCATCTCCTCATCCATCCAGTCCTTTTCATTTGCGTTAATATCATATGTCATCAGAGCTATGTGTCTGTCTCGCTGTCAGCTCCCAGATCAGCTTCTCTGATTGGTTGATGCGGCGCGTCCAGCAGCAAAACTTCAATTTTTCCATCTCGAGCAGCAGCAGCGCGTTGGCAGATGCTTAAATGCTCCTGCTGCTCAAAACGCGCTGCGGGACCTTTTGCTGCACCTATACGTGCGTCAACCATTGACTTTGCATGTAAACTCGCTGCTTCTGCTGCACCTGCTGGGTCCGGTTCACACCGATGTCGAGCGCTTGAACAGCGAGCACAGCGTTAATTTGTTTCCCCATGTTTTTCACATCAGCTGTGAGATGGGCATGCATGGAGTTACATATTAACAGCGATGGTGATGAGTGGAAAAAAAACACCTGGTCTCCTTACATTCAGCCACTCTTTCATCATCTCCTCAATGAGGTGGTCTCAAAAGTCGCAGTTACAACACACATAAGGCGCACCGCACCAAAGGGCGCACCGCACATTTTGAAGGAAAAAAAAGATGTTTAAGTGCGCCTTATAGTCGTGAAAATACGGTAACTTAAAGACTAGAACCTATGAATTACTGTTATGCAGAGAGAAAAAGTCTAAAACATTTTTTTCTTTATACACTACAAAAGAACATGCTCAGCATAAACCCAAAACAACATTTTAAGAAATTATGTAAAGGTGTCATCTTGTGAGGGTGTTTAGAAACAGCCACTCCTTGTCAGGAAGAGGTCAAAATACAGAAGCCATAATCCAGAACTGATCAACAAAAACCTGAGTAACCAAAAACTAGGAGACTCTAGAGAGGAATAAACCTACGGAATGAAGGAATTGAGAGAATCAAGCAAACAGTAACTGCAGAGGAGGAGTATATATGCCAAACAGAACAATGAATGGAGTAATCAACTTATTGGGAGCAGGTGTGGACAGAAGGATCTAGAAGGGAGCTAGAGGAAAGGGGACTGGCACAAGGTGGCAACAGAGAGAAAGAAATACAACAGTGCTTAAATATAACTAAAAAATAACTTGTATTACACTAAATGGAAAATAAACCAATGACCTAGAAAATACAGAATGACATTAATCAAAGTACAACTGAATATTCTAAAAGAAAACTTAAATAGATCAAAAAGTCCATAAAGAGCAGAATCATGACAGTCCTGAACAATTAGCCATCAAAGAGTTCACCATGAATGCTAACGTATGACAGGGGTTACCTTAAAAAAAAAAATTTAAAAAATGAATATTTGTAAAAATATTCTAGCTAACTGTCATATTGTAGGTTCTAAAACTATAAGCTCAGCAACATGATAATGAATCAAAACATCCAAGTAAATCCTCTAAGGAATGTCTGAGAATTTGGAAATGGAAAGTCCTGTGCTGGGTCCATGCCCAGAGCTCAATCTAACTGAGATGCTCTGAGGTCACCTGACAGGCTGAAGCTGCATAAAACTTCTGGAAGTAAGGGATAAACTTCTACAAACTCAGTTAGAGACAGATGGCTAAAAGAAGCATTTGAATGAAATTCTAGCTAAAGGGGGGTAACACTTAATTTAAGGACAGGTTAAGTTTTTTCCTAATCATAGAGCTAATTTACATGTATATATTTTATTTTATAAAGAAACATCTTTTATTGTCACATAATATTCATTTTTGTTTTCATTCTGCAAATGTTGTATTATAGCAGTTTTACACAAAATGTAAATTTAAACAAATAAATTCAATAAAATGTACCTTCTTTTTGACTTTGGTGACCTCAGAATTTTTATGTGCATACTGCTTCCCCATTCTCACCCATAAAAGCACGTAATTCAGAAACAAGCAGCATATAATCAGTGCTTGCAGCTTCCTGTGAAGAGAAAAGAGTCTAAATGATGATCTTTATATTGTGGTTCACTGAAAGCCTGTGGTCTGAGTAACGCCAGTATACGTTGCTATTTTGTGTTTTCATGCTATGTGTCAGAGTGTACCCAGCCATTATTGTGTGCCTATTGTCTGAAGCTGTCAAGCTACCATGAACACAGCTGAAGCTTTAATTGGAGGTTTAGAGGCGTTACCACATGCCTTATTGCTATAATGCACAGCACCATATATTTTAATCTTTGCCGTGATAACAGTGTTTACATTCCCAAATTTTATTATGCGGAAGGAAAATGAAGGATGCTGTTGAAAATTGTTGCATCATAGTGTGTGAAATTATTTAAATTCAGTTTTAGAGAACATGACTGTTACCGCTGTTGTTGCTATGGAAGTTTCCAATTTTCTAATCCCAGTTAAAGCAAAAACAATTAATGTCTTCAGTTAGTTTGAATAGAAAATAGATCAGATAATCATTGATTGTCGTCTCCTCTGTTTAATGACTTACACATTATTTTGTATACATTACACAATATCTAAAACATTAAAAATCTTTAATTTTTTATTTCTATATTCAGTATTTATGAAAGTTAGGAGAGCAAACCACTGCATGTTGTTCATTATTTTAAGCCACATTTGAAGACTCATTCTTACTCAATTTACAATGCTCCATCTTTCAAAATACTAAATTCTGGAAGATTAGTTTTGTAGCTAATACAGATTAACTAAACTTTGAATGACTTTTTCCACTTAACAAAATGCTATAAAACAGTTTAATACAAATGAACTTTTTTTAATTAAAGGGTTGGGACTAGTGGTTTTTTTTACTGCATTGCTATATTTTCTTTTCTGTTCCCATTTGTGTTTTGAACGGTGTGTTTTTGTTTTCATTTTATTGTATTTGAATTTACCTTATAAGCATATCATCAATTGAAGATTTTATTTTCACTTTTACTATTTGGCTAGAGGCAGATCAAAAGCTGTTTGCCCCTTTCTGTCTTATTATCTATATATATAATATTTTACCAGATGGGCTGCAGCTTGTAGCTCTGTTACCTTGCAGCAAGAGGGTTCTAGGTTCGACTCCTGGCCCAATGTCTTTCTGTATGTTAAAATCTACCTGTATGACATGATATTACACCAATATGCTTTCAACTGTCAGCCTAGACTTACCTGTTTGCCCTCCAGCGACCCTCACATTTAACCATTTTTGAACAGTGTGGGTTTGTTTGCATGTATTTTTTCTAAAAATGTGTGATGAAAGGTAGTTTTTTTTTGTTTTTGTTTTTTTTAATGTAGAGGTTTTGGTTTTAACAATGCATTTATAAGACAAGTTTTAAAGAGATGTTTTGAAGGTATTGACTCCTATTCCTATCTGAAAACTTTCATAATAGTTTAAGTTTAAAGAAAGGTGCAAATGAATAAAAACATGAAAAGTAAAAGCCACCTGCACAAACACATTATAAAAAGTAAATATAACAATTTTAGTGGAGAAGTACTGTAATCTGGCTTTTGTTTTTTAAACAGTACTTGTCAAAATAAAAGCACTAAAATTGTAAGTGGCCTGTACTTATATAGCGCATTTTCAAACTAGGAGAGTTGACCACCACCATCAGTAGGCAGTGCAGGTGAAGTGTCTTGAGGATACAACGACACTGAAAGCCAGAGCCGCGGCTTGAACCGACAGCTCTCCAGTTGCAAGGCAAACTCCTGCATCCGACTCCACTGCCGCCTCTAGATAGATATTACACTACTGTATAACCTTATCGTAAAGTTTAAATGTACAGATAGGGTATTAATCTTTCAGACGGGGATATGTTGCTGTTACTACAAACAAGAAATAACGGTAATTATTGTGTTTTTAACCTGTAATACTCAACAACTGTTTTATAGGGTTCTAATTTTTCTCTGCTAACACTAATATAAGACACAAATTTACTTATGAATCAGTTTTTTGAAACTTTGCCATTACAACAAGATGATTATTAATTTTGTAAATATAATAACTTCTAATACTGAAGTTTTAACAACTTAACTGCATCATTTTTCTTCATCATTCTTGCTGTGTTTTATTATCTGTAAATTAATCAATAAATTTAAAACGTCACATTTAACTGCTTTTATCTATTTAAAAGGGCCTAAACTGTTTATAGCCAGACATGCAAAAGTAACATGGAAGCCCTGATCGATGAGAACTTTATATGTTAGAAAAGGAAACCTTAAACTAGTTCCTGAGTGCATAGCTATGTTTAGGAGATAAACAGGACTAAACTATTAAAACAGGCCCAGCTGTTTCATCTGTAATCGTGTTGATGGCAACAGTCTATGAACTCTTTCTCCAGGATGGCCATAACGTTGTCCTGAGGTGCTGAGGTCTATCTCAGTCAGAGCTACGCAAGCCCCCTTGTATGTTTTCATCCTGATTGACTGTCAATGAGTGCTTAATGCCATGATTGTGGACTGGATGCTGAAATGAGTTAGCCTGACGTAGTCCTGCTCAATTCTAGTCAGAATATGAGTCTGATACTGCTCCATAGAGCTGTGATTATGGGGCGTGTTTCGAATGAACCAGGAAAAAAAAATGCCTCTGCACTCAATTGGATAGACCTACAACCAATAAGAGCAACGGAGTGCGTGACGTATGTTAAGCAAGGCATAGTTGTTGTCAACAAAAATCAAAGCGTGCAGTTGCACGCCTAGAATAAGAAGATGAGCCTTGATCGCGTTTCTCTGTTCCTCTTTTAAAATTAATTTGCTGTCAATATCTTCTAGAACAGACCTAATAGCAGAATCTACTCACCTAAACTCTCCAGCGGAAGCCATTGTTGTCACCGATGCGCGCTTTGGTCACGTGGTTGATTACGTTACTGTTGATCATCTGTCCATCATCGTATAAAGCCCGCCCTGACAATTTGATTGGCCCGCCAGATATTGTGCGAGCATACTCGCGCTACTTCTGAGCAATGCCAGACCGAACTTCCCGACCTCAAAGGTTGTGGGCGGGACTAAGTTCAGAATGGCACCCAGGCTAGAAATGAGTCCCTCTGAGAACTGGTTGCCTGTGAGATTTTAATCACAGTCATTTGGACAGATGACCGTATTCCACTGAACTATAAAGGACATTTTGTTGCCACTTGTAAAAGTATAGACTGTATGATTCATGGAAATAGTACTACAGTAAGGTTATCAATATTTACTAATTTAAGTCCTCTTTGGTTACCAACATCCCTTCTCCAGTATTTATATGGATTTAGATAAAAAGTGACATTTCAATTATTTTTATGATTTGATTAAAAAAAGTGTAAAAAATATTGCCAAAGTTATGTTTGGATAGTACTGCTAAAGTTGGGTCCTAAATACACTTCAGATTCTGCATGAAAACATGAAGACAGAGATCTTTTATAAAGAAGAATGTTTAAGAAATGCTATTTCTTGATTTTCAAAGCTGATTACAACAAAACTAACTAGAAGCTGCAGGACAAGCTGTTCTAGTGACCTTTGTGCATGCCTCTCTCTAGATATATATATACATATATTTTTTACATTGAAGTATGAAAATGATTTATCTTTTTGTTTCCTCTTCACAGTTACTGTATGCTCAACTTTGTGTTAATCCATAACTGTGTGGCTGGGATATGACATGAAAGTTAATGGGGTATGAATACTTTTGCATGAACCTATATGGTTATTTACAGCACCTTATATTTTAGTAAGGTATTTCAGTTTTAATAATCATACTTTGCCCATTATTAAACTCGTATGCTAGTAAGGCGACACGTGTTAATGTACTCCCTGCTACTTTATCGCTCCCTAGACGTCTGCTTACTCTATTCGATTTCATCTCTCCTCGTTTTCTCTATCAAATAATTCATTTCTCTTGCCACCCTTGTCTTTCTCGATCTCTCAATCAAATTATAATTTTCCTTTTCATTTACTTCCTTTATTTCTCTGTCATTTACTCTCCTCATCCTCGATTTATTATACCTCACCTTCATCCATCTTAGCCAGTTTGCCAAACTGCTGATGCCTGCAAACAGCAACAGAAGAGAGAAACAATCTTAAATCAAATCAGCTCATTTTCAAGCATGCAAACAGATCAGTGAGCCAAAAAGTCATGTATGTTAGTTGTCTTTAAAAAAATTTTAGCCTAAAAGATAAAATTTGGAAGCAGCATGGAACTAATATTTAGGATAATCTGAAAAAAATTGACAAAGGTATGAGGCAAACAGGTAATCCCAATTAAGGCCTTGAGTAGCTGACACTTTGAAGCACATTCTTTCCTGGGGTGGATGTGCATTGAGCTCAACTGGAGGTCATGACGTGCCGAGAGATAAATGCAAATAACTCAACGCCAGGCCTTACTTAGCATAACAAATGTTAAGTATTATGACAATAAATCTTAGGAGGGAAAAGGTTTTCTTCAACAACAATATGACTGTACAGCTTAAAGTTCGTCTCAAAGTCGAACCTGAACAAACCATGCAACACATACCAAATAAACTTTTTTCTATAAAGCAGAAAATAACAAAACTGCATCACTGTTATTCTATTTTTAAAATATGTATTAAGAAAGGATGTTTAGGCTGAAATGAAAAGGTACTTGGACTTTTTTTTAATCTAAATGTTCATCTGTTTCGACTGAGATAGTTAAAATAATGTAAAAAGTAGAGGAAAAGAAGATGGAATAAACTAAAGCTGGATCAAATAATGTTGACAGAGTTGTACTTTTTAGTTTCCTGGTATTTGTTAATTATTTAAACTATTTTTTGTGGTTTTTAACATAAGAATAATTCTATGCGTAGACCAATTTAACTCAGCCATTTTTTTTGGTCCAAAAGGCAATATTTAAGTTTGATTCAGGAATACTTATAGAAAAATCATTGATTTATGTCTAAACAATGTCTATGTTTAGCCTCAACTTTGAAATCTAGTCTTTTGATTAATTTGAGTTCAGTTGCTTGCAGCATGCTAACATCCTCTTTTTTTGATTACTCTGTATTCAATACATGAAGCCTATGTACATTTATTCAAAATATAAACTGTTTTTAATTCCTATTCTGGGCAAAGTGCTTTCATGTCTCCATAGAAAAGACAACAGGATTGCTTAAAAAGAGGCAGCATGCAGGACAAAGTAAGCTCACCTACTGTTTTTTTTCATGAAATCTGGAAACTGTCTCTGAGTTGGCTCCAGTTTCAATACTGTAGACAGAAGGTGGCCTTCTGTTCCATATTTGATTTTCCACATACGTATCACTTTCCCAGAGCTCTGAAATCTGTTACCTGACCTATATTTTAAAATAGCACCACCACAACATAAATCAAAGAAATATATTGAGCTTGTTAGCTTCTTGATCAGATATTTTGAAAGTTTAGGTTGGAAATGTTATTTTTTAAATTAATGTATTTGTTTTGTTTAGTAAAACAGATTTAACTCTATTTTGAAATTAATTCTGGCTGAGCTCCTTCAAGTGGGATCTGCAGATCATATTTCAGTGACATGGAAAGACACAACCTGCCAGAAACACAATGCAGCTAATCCACATATTCCCCCTCTTCCCTGTTTGGCTGTAGCCAGCCGCCAGAAAACTCACAACACTGCCAGTAATCTTTGGTGATGGCTGAAAGCACAGCAGGCACTATATCACAAGATGGGATTGATGTTTTATAGTTCTACCCGTGGACTGCTATCAGCCGCAGGGTGGAAAACGTGTGAGTGAGTGATGCACTATAAATAAGGACTGAAATGCAGCAAGTGTGTAAAGAACGTTTTTATTTTATTTTCCAAACCAACATTCAACATTTTTGTTAAAGCATGTATGTAGAACCATTGCCTATTTAGCTCAAGCTTTGAACACAACAATTTAACCACCTTGGTTCAGTAGAGTGCAGCTAACTAGTTCAACAAAAATTTATGTTTTCAGATTTTAGCGCAGTACTTGGGCACTTACATCCCTACTTTAATATCATAACATACAGAAACAACAGTTGGAATTGGGGTTCCTCTTTGTGCTACTGGAAAAAAAAAGTCAAGCATTTTTTTGCATCTACTGAAACATATTTAGATTCTTTAACATATTTGTTTCATGTCCTACTCTGCTAATATGAAACTATTGCATTAAAGTAGCTAAATATGCTTAAAAAAAAAGCAAAAGTTGCATGATTTATTTGTCATTTTTTGGACAAAACAGCAGCAGTCATAAAAAGCGTATGTGATAATTGGAAAATATCAGTCTTACTCTGATACTGATGCCGACTTGATAAAGAGATGGAAAATATGCCAAAAGAGTTTAGCATTGAGGCTTGTCCTGAATTCAAACTGTGGTATAACAGAATGTAAAGGAAAATATTAATCTTTGCATGGAATGGGTGCTGGGATATACTATTACAAAGTATTTAGAAGAGATCTTAGTTGATTTGCATGCATTTAAGTATGTCTACACCGATTTATCTGTGCTAATAATATGACTTTAAAGGTCAATGCTTTCCTGAGAATTCTAACATTTTAATACCTGTACATGATATAGCATTGGTTTGATTGGATTTCACATTAACAGCACTCAGAGACTCAGTAGCTTATTGAATAAAAATGCAAAAAACCTAAAGTAAAAATTTCAATTTACCACTATTGTTTTGATGATGGGAAAATGTTTATTTTACGTTATTTACTGAATAATTTGTGATGCAGAAGCACATTTAAGTACAATGAATTTCTGTTATATCGCAAAAATTGTAACACATTTATTAAGTTTAAGAAATTTTTTTTTTCAAATAAACTCCTGATAAGACGAAAAGGACAGTAGGCATTTTATAGTTTTTATTTTTTTATAGTTTATTTAAAGTCTATTTAAAAACTACTAGCTTACATTTTGAACCGAGTTTTCTGTAGATTCTGTGTTAAAAATAAATCAAGCTCTTTAAGGGTGCAGGGAGAGCAATTATAGAGATATTTTTAAGTTTCAATTGGGCCATAAAAACAAAAAAAAAAAAAAAAATTTTATGGTTTGGTTTAGGCAATTCAGAAATGTTAGATTTGGCTGCATGTTTATGGTCCTTCATGGTATTTATGGTTTACTCTCCATCTCCCCACGCTCAAGTCTTCCTTTTTTCTTTCAGTGGAAAGTTCTGTATTTAACTTCATATAGGTCTTCTAGTTAACTAAATTGTGATCAGAAAAGTCACCCCACCACCTTATAATGTCTCAATGTTTTTTTGTTAGTCAGAACCTTCTTCTACCTTCTTCCATATCTAGTGTATCCTCTAGGTCACTTTCAACTCACTGCAAATTGGACTTTGCATAGCATTCCTTCAACCAGGAGAGTATAAACCTTCATAGGGCATGGATTTGTGAAGCACCTGACTAATAGGTGATGTTGTCACATCTCCGTGTGTGTGTGGCTGATCCTTGCAGCACAACCAAGAATAACAGCTTCTCTGATTGAGGTTTCTGGCCCTCTGGCTTTCAGTTTAAGTGGACGGTTATGTTTTGGTAGGTTTAGCTTGGCCAGATAAGCTTTACTCTCCTCATATTCAGGCTAAGAAAAAGTTCTTGGTGAAATGTCCAAAGCTTGGAATATTTTAATACCTAATCCCATTGGAATCTTTACCAATTTCATTGATTTCTGTTGAAACAATTTTATATTTCTTTCAAGTTGAGGGATGACTGTTATCGCAAGCACAAAAAACTAAGGTCACAGAATATAGGTTCAAAACTGTAACTGTTTGTGAGGGGGAAAAAAACTAGGTGAAATTGATTTTACACTGCCTTGTCAAATTTCATGAAGTCAGGTGACTTTGGCAGCGTTAACCTTGAGCGTTGCTGTGTTCAGCACTTATTTTAAAGGAGAAGCACAGTTCAGTGGTGCAAACACGCATGTAGTTTGTTGAAGCCATTGCAGCAACACAAAGAAAGGAACATACAACAGGATAATGCAAATGCAACAAGGATATAATTGTAAATTAGTCATTTTCTAACAGAGAATGTGAGAATATGACTTAACAAATTATCTGATAAAGAAACAGGATTTCATGAGTGACACAATCCATGTGGTGATCAAAGAAATTAGGAATTGGGTCAAAAATCAGAACAACTGTACAGAAATGAAAAGAATCTGAACTGAAAAGATAATATGTATTTATTTACAATGCCTTGTTACTTGCATGATCACAGGTATACTTACTTTACTACCTAAATGTAGACAGGTTACCAATCTATTCCAGAGATTAGAGATTAATTAGAGACAAAAAAAAAAAAAAAAAAAACATAAACACAGAACTGGAAGGTACCTAAGGATCAAGAGTTAACCTACCAAGTATATCGGTCTCCACCAAGTGACGTCAATTGTTTATCTCCGGCACGGTACACTACGCCTTTTCCACCTAAAATGGCGTCTTAGCAACAAATGTCACGTGACTGGCGGAGACCGATTTTCCTAAATCCGCCCCTGTTTTCAGGCTTATGTTAACTGTAATGACTTATCTTGGACAGGCTGCTATGTAAACGGGCCTTTAGTCCTTCGTTTAGCTATGCTGCGGTTGTTTACACTACGCCTTTTCCACCTAAAATGGCGTCTTAGCAACAAATTTCACATGACTGGCGGAGACCGATTCACATAAGATCCAGAGAGAACAAAAAGCATCCAAAAATAGTTTGAATTTGAATTCAGAAAGGAAACAGTGCAAAAAAATATTTATCTTCCAAGCTACAACAGAAAAAATAACTACAAATTTTCCAAAACAACCAAACAGAATAACAGACAAAACACACAGCAAAAAAAAAAAAAAAAATACTTTTATCCATTCTATTAAACAGAAGCTGTGAAATCCTGCTGGTTGTTGGATATTTCTGGATAGAACTTGGGATAGAAAAACAACAACTCTGACATGTTAAAAGCAACAAAAATGAAGAAAAAAATATATATATATGTTTGTTAAGCTTTTTCTGCGTTTCTCACCATCCTTATTGTTTTCTGCATACTCATAGTAGTTTAATATCTTACCTCCTGCCATTTCATTTACATTCATGCACATCCTAGTGACACTTTCGTTTTCCAACGACATACATCTCCAGTTTTGCTTTTTCCAATCCCTTTCCAGTGTATTCTCTTGTCTTCATTAGACTGTAGCAGCATGTTGATGCTGATGAAAAGCTGCAGTAAATTTCTGAGTGAACACGTGGTCAGCCAATGAGGCTTTGCTTTCCAAGGCACATAGTCGGAGGTGTCAAAAGTATTAATGATTATTACCCAAGTAGAAGTATAAATCCTAATGTTTAAAAACACTTTTGTAGAAGTTAGGAGTATCAACTTAAATTTAAGCTCAAGAAAAAGTATAATTTTTAAAACTACTTAAAGTATAAAGATAAAAGTAATGTAAGTACTGGTTTCTGCACTATCCTATTAAAATATTTTCTACAATTCTGGATGATATCTTCCCTATACTTTATTTTCTTTGTTTTATAACTAAAGGTAACAGTCTCATCATCTTGAAAAAACTTTCTTTTGGTATGTGGCGAACAACAAGTTGGTGCAGTTGGAGTCCAACCGCAAAAAAATTAATTGTGTGGATGAAACAAATCATTTTGATGGTTTTTATCTTTTTTTAATAGAAACAGGCCATAATGTAAATGAGCTTCAATTAAACAAAACTAACGAGTCTATTCTTAAAATGTAAGGAGTAAAAGTAGAGATGACTGCAAAAACAAAAATGTAAGTAGAAGAAGTAAAAAGTTTTCTAATAAATAATTACTATAGTAAAGTATAGATAGGCAAAATTTCTACTTAAGGTAACAAAATATTAGTACTTTTGAATACTAAAGGATAAATCCGATCTGTTTCAAATTTTGCAAAAAAGCTGAATAGTCTGAAGGAGCAATGATAAAATATATGCGGTCAAAAAGAAATTGAAACATGGCAGTGGCCCAGTGATGCTCTGGGGCTGTTAAGTTTTCTTACTTGTTATCTGGCACTCTAGACCTGCAGGGCATGGAGAAAAAAGATGGATCCAAAGCAGCAGGTCACTGTGTGAGAAATGTAAAGCTGTCTGTAAAAAAAGTTGAAGCCTGGGTGTCACTAGACCCTATAGAAACAAATCCTTACACACTCATAAATTCTTATTCATTGATACTTTGAAACATGTTGCTTTACAAGGTGAAAAGATGTAGTCACAGCCATAAATTCTGATTTACCACCACCAAAATACATATGACTGGAATCTTTGCCCATAAACGTGGCGATGTTTAGAGCCAATGCAAACTTGCATCCTGGATTGTTTGCTCACAATTGGAAAAAAAAAAGCAGTAGAGGTGAGAACACGCTTGAAACAGATTAAGAATGAGGTCTGAGTCACGATGCAGTCAGATCCGATCTGTCAGGCCACGTAGACTTGGACACTTGTTACCATACTTGTTACACTTTTTCTTAAAAGTAACCACGGCAAAGTAGCTTCTTTTCTGGATACTGCAGCATAGATAGCCCTCAATCATTAGCTGTTGTGTCTGTTTCTCAGGAGGGTGTGGCTGTTGACCAAACCTGTAAGTGGCATATTTGTCTTTGTTTTCTTTCTTCTTGGTGTGTGTCTCTGACCTGTGAGGCAGATAAGGTGGAATAATGTTTTCACCCTTCTGTTGTTCATGTGATGATGTGATGAGATGTAGTGGGTTCACCCTTAATCGTTCTACATGATAAAGAAAAGAGAGAGAAAAAAAGGGTTGAAGGCGTCACAGCAAAAACTGTATAAAGTGACCCCCCCAATCCTTTTTATTCTATATTAAACCTTATTTCAGCTCTGACGTTCTTATGCAACGCTACCCACTGAAGTCCCTTTAACACCTCCTACACACAAAAACACACATGTACACACAACAAGCAACCCACACTGGAGTAGCCTTCAGCATGTTTGTTGTGCGTGGGTGAGAAATGACATCACAAGGTCCACCTGTGTTGTAACTGCAAAAAAAAATACAATAATACAACACAAAGAAAAACATCATACATGCAAATGTGGTTTAGAGAAAAAAATATTAAAACAACAATGCTATTTAAAGTTTTTGCTGAACTGTTCAATCAGAAGCCAACCATGTTCATCAATATTAAATATTATAGAGGAAGAATACACCACTTTCTGGAGTCTATTTTGAAAAATATTTTAATAAAATTTTTGTTATCATTAAAAACTCCAATGTATTTTAGAGACAATTTATGTGACTAAGTAAAAGCAAATAACTGAAACTTGTTGGGGGCTTCAAAAGGCAGCCTTAACACCTATGATACAGCGGAACAGTTTAGATGAAAGCACAAGGTAAAGGGTTCAAGTTTGTATCTGTGAAAATTACTCAATCCCCCTATAAACCCAACTAAAATGTTGTGAAAATATATGACAGTTGATGTTGCCATTACATAAAATCCAACTAAAATAAAATAACACTGAGTGAAAGCCTGTCACACTCAGAACAAAAGGACCCAGTATTCGAGGTGGAAAGACAGTTAGATTTAACAAAACTTTTATCAAAGACAGAAGAGCAGTGAACAGCACGGAGTCTAATGCAGGAACCTCTGGTCTTATAGGTAAGTCCTAGCCCAGAGGATGAGGTTGGTTACAGACGGTAGGCTGCCGATAAGATGCTGCGGGTGTCATCCAGGGATGGAGGAGATCATAACAGGGCAGACAAAGGAAAGCAGGATAATCCAGAGGACGAAGCCAAAGCTGGTGTCGAGGACGTGCTCGGTATTCAGAGCCAGGAGATTAGAGGTCCGTGGACGTACCGAAGGAAAATCCAGAATGGAAACAGTTCCAGGTTCGGTCAACTGACAGGCAGAAATCCGGCAGGAGTCCAAAGAAAAGTCAGGCAAACAGATCAGAACAGGAACGGGTGGGCTCAGAAGTCCAGAGGCAGAACGGGTCAGGATCAGGCAATCAGAACAGAAAGGTACACTAAAGAGCTCTCACCAAAGGCTTGAATAATCTGGCACTGAAGACTGGTTTGAAGGCTGGTTAAATAGAGACTGAAGCAGTTGGAAAAAAAAAACGGTAATGCGAACTGGGCAGAGCTAGGCAGGTGAATAAAATGAGCAATCAGACCAGACATCAGAACCAAGATCATGATAAAGGTTGCAAATAATGTATAAGTACCTCTGCAAAGCACTACATAGATGTTCACCCCAAAAGCATAAAAACATCCCATACTTTAGGCCACGACTGGGCCACCTTTTTTCTAACATGAATAAATTATAATCACATTAGGGTTACATGTGATTTCCAGCTGACAGTAAATAGTTTTTTTTTAGATGCTCAATCTTTCACTCACTGTGAGGTTAGGTATGAGGGTGATTGAGACCGTTCCCAAGTTCTTAATTTAATGATAATATTTCATGCTGGTTAGCAGAGGTGTGGACTCACGTCATGTCAGTTCAAGGCTCACACATTTTGTGACTTTAGACTAAATAAAAGCAAGAAAGCCACATTTAAAAAATGTAAAAGGACTAAACATAACATATCTGTAATGGGGCAAAAGCTTATTTACAGCATTAATAACACAGTAATAAAGGCATCAACATGGATTAGTAGTGTTTTTGTCTTATATTTAAAAGCATTTAAATGTTTTAAACTGCAAAAAAACGTGAAATAATTTTTAAGTAAAAACTACCAATAAATAAGATTAGCTGTCAGGAAGTCATATCTTCTTTATTCCTGGCAACACACAGCAGACCAAGAAAAGATTGGCTGAATAGAGGAATCTCTAACACTTCTTCCAAGTCTGACCTCATTATTGCTTTTGGCTGACAGGTGTGTGGTACATTCCCTAAAATATTGGAGCAGCTCAACTGTATCCCTGTGACAAAACAGGAACATACTGAAAGTGCATACACATATTTGGTTTTTAAGGTGGAAGTAAATAACTTATTTTCTTACAACTAATTTTGAAATACAAGACTCTGTAAAATAACTGAATCTCCATTTACGTAGCAGAATTCAGCCGAAACATATGCTTGACGGCTGTGTTTGACATTCATATCCAATTTTAGTATGCCCTTGTACAGATTTAATTCACCCATACTTTGAATTTCACCAGCTTGTTTTCTAATTCATAAATAGACTGTAAGCAGCTTTCTCTAATTCATTTTATGTTTTAAACACTAGAAGCAATGAGCCCTTCAGAAATATCCCTTTCAGAGGGAAACAGAAATGTAAACAGGTCTATTTTTGGTGATATTTATTTAGAAAAAATTGCATCGCTGTCTACACCCTCCTAAAAAACTGTTTAGACTCAGTTTATCTTACCAATGTAGTGTTTGGTTTTGGTTTGTTTATCCCACATATTAAATCTTACTGATTTTTCGTTTACAGGCTTAGTTTATTATTAAGTGGCTACATAGATTATTACACATTTAGAAAAAAATAAACAACCTTGGGAGTAAATGCTTTTTAATCTGTAAACTGTACTGGCTTATTGGTGTTTTTATTTCTAAAGAAGAAAAATGATTCATAAAAGACTAACTAACCGCTCAAACTTCTCTCACGTTTTGTCAAGAAAAAATTTGTTGTTTTTTCAAAAATTTTGCAACCTAGTATATTTATAGAAACATAAGATATATACTGTATAAGTTTTGTTTGTTTGTGTTTTACTTGTATTCTTACTTGTTGGTGAGGATAATTACATTACTTTTCATGATCAGAAGTGAGAAAAAATGTAAGAGCAAAGTAGCTCCAAACAAACTCAAAGGTTACCTAAAATGAATTACATTATGAAAAGCTGAACTTGAGTATCACTGCTAAGAAAGGGTCAACAAAAGATAAGCAGTGAATGCAAAGTCTCAAGGTCAAATTAAGGACTATCCAGTGACTGGAGAGAAGTAAAGAGCCTAAAAGGATTTAAAAAATGCACCATTATCAGTCCAGTCTGTCTGCAGTTTGACTCAGTTTGAAATGACAGACAGGATTTCAGGTCCATTTTTTGATTAACATTTTACACAAGCACTTTCCTCCCAGCAACTATTTTGCCAGATTGGCCTATTTTTTATTAGCAGGTCATGCAGTGTTTGTGCAAATCACACGTTTCTCCATATAATGATTTTGTATTAAACTGCTGCACTATAGTCAAAAAAATCTGAGAATACAATTTTACCTGGTCATCAGACTTTAAGTTTGTCTTTAATCCTACTGTCATAACATCATGTTTTGGCCCAAAAAAAGTAACTTGAAGCTAGAGCTACGACTATTGTGGTTGGAAGAGAAGCATAAGTACTTATTTTGTACGTAATGAAACTGCAGATGCATTTAAAGACTCTCCTCCAATGGTTTAGAAACGGAGAATAATTGAGTTGAAGCTTTAAGTTAGTATCATAGATAATCTGTAGAAGAATGTTTGTTGATCATTTTTATTGATTTTACAGACTTGGAATACATAAAAAAATAAGAACGTCCGAAATATAAAGCATGTTCTAAACTATAGTTAATCTGTCCAGGTGGACAGTCGCTAGCTACGTTTATATCCTCAAAATTTCCCTGATCTTGGGCTAAAATGCTTTAACAGCTCAGTCGATGATGATTTGATCATGATGTGTTTATACATGTATTAAGTGCTGACTCATTTAAGCATGAGTGGAACTGTCTAATTTTCCCAAAACGCTTCAGCAGTAGAAGAAGAAAGTTGTGATGTGTTGTGAACAAACCCATACTTGTCCATATATCCTCCACTTTAGCAAATTTTTGTGTCTATCCCTCTTTTTTCAGATCTTCCTGTTGCTATTGTTTTCTTTCCATTATGGACATTTGTTGCATCTTTGTATCCATACTTTTGTTTTTTGGTGGTCATTTTAGTTAAAGGTATAGTGGAGGATGTTCTTTTTCCAGGTGGATCATCAAAAAAAGTGGCCCTCGTAAATGTCAATCATTCAGGTGATATGTTTACGTAAGGCATCTATGTGCTCGTCCCAATTTTCACTTACCGGTGGTGAGTCTGAAATAGTGGAAAAATGACAAATTTTCTTTTGGAAAGTAAGCTAGTATGACCAATGCAAACAGTCACTTTTAACAGAGCATGCACAAGAAGAAATGGGCTCTTGCATTCTCTTTCACATTTAATTGGCGTTCCCTCTCAGGAGTGGGTACAGGGTTGTGCATGTGCAGTTTTTTTTTAAGAGGAGAGGGAGGGTCTTTTCAACACCTATAATACCTTTAAGTTAACTGCTCAGACAAACTTTATGTTAATACTCCTTCACTACAGGGGTAGAGAGCAGGATGGCATTTTCAACTATACATTTAGTTCCACCTCCTCCACTAAGGATAAGGACTCACTGGATGAAGGTTAGGAGTAAAGAGAAAAATGTTACACTGACGTTGCACAGTGGAGATTACTCCAAAGTTCCTAATGGGTGTGTAGCACGTCAATCGGATAGCGAAAAATAAACAGCTCTCTGTTAGGAGTGAAATTCTTTTGATTGCAATTAAGAGGATATGACTGTTTAGTCTGACACGTTTAGATGAAACTGTTTTTTTTATGTGATCAAGCCTTAAGTCCTATATCATTTGTTTTTGTGCAGCTACTGTCATGGCATGATCTAGACCAGCTTTTAGAAAAAAAGTGCAAAGTTAAAATAATTCATGTAAAATGCAACATGCAATACATTTATTTCCCCTTTTTATCAGCCATGCTGTTGCTTTTAGTTGTGTTTAATAGCAAATAGGAACACAAATATCAGTTGAATTTTCCTAAAAAGAGACTTGCAGCAGCCTAGTTATTCATGGGGAAAAGGCAGGACTGAACCATGTCTTTGTATTTTGAAAAGTTTGTGTAAGTATGGTTGAAAGGAATATTTTTCTTTTCTGTTGTTTTAAGGTTACTGTTGCTTAAAGTCTCATCTTTTTGTCTCTTCTACCTTTTATCTTTCATGAATATAATGAGTACATGTTTTAGGTTTAAAGCAATAAATGAACTGCTATTTAAAATGTTTGTTAAAAATGGTCAACCCAGAAAGTTTGTCTTCTTAACTGAATGTTAGTGACCCAGGAGGCCTTATTATTGGAATAGTTTGAATTCCTCAGCCTTGGGTCCGCCAGTGCTGCTCCAGCTGTGGAGACATTTCCTGGTGATATCCAAACAGGTTCCCTTGCAAACACCTATCTTGATTTTCGACTGTTATGTGACCTTGTGATAAAATGCCTTGAGCTTGTACTTTTGTTTACACATACTATTTCTTACAGATGTATTTCAAACATAGTTTTTTTAGCCAAACCCATCTCTGCACTTCATAAAGGGAAATAAAAGACTTATTAATCGCTGCTGCCTCACAGTTTTACAAATAAAGGCTACAGAATTGGCCTTTTCTCAGTAAGTGAAACATCTCATTCAGAAGTTTCACATGAACCTGAGCCAGGCTTGCCAACATTCCCAAATGCACACATTTGGGCTTATAGTGAAGAAGAGGCTCTATTAAGAACCTCAGTGCAAATTAAAACCTTTGCCAAAACATTCTACATCCTGCACACCCAAAAACTGAGATCAAAGGAACAAAGAGGACATTTCATAACCTGTCTTCATTTTTTTTTCTCTTACGTGCGTAAATATTATTCATGAAAGTGTTAAAAGCTTTCTGAAGTATAAGTCAGCTAAATCTAACCTGATTTTAAGTAGACAGAAAATGTGAAATAGCTATATTTTTCCAGCTCCAGAAAAAAAATGTGGTGACATTCAGCCTATAGATAAAGGATGATATGGCTAAAGGAAAAACTGGAATCCCCAAATATATTTTCAGAGGGATTTCAGTCTCTTTGATGGCATTTGGAGGACAGTCTGCTTTGGGGTCATAAAACGTAGTATGTAAAAGATTTGCATAGTTTTTTTTGTGCATGTGTAGATGAATCTATTTGTTTGCATACGCTTGTGTGAGAAAGTTATACCTCCAGTCTTCCTCCTAGTGGATTTAAAATGTCAGTTTGCAGCCTGCCAAGAAAGTTTTGATATTTGTGATTTAAGTTGTTATTTTCTTTTAAAAGAAAATGTAGTAGGTACCATTCGCCTTTTGCATTCATTAGAATGTTTTTGTTTCTCTGGAACATGAGTCTTTCATGTTTTTCCTACATAAGCTTCCTATTTCTGTCACCATTTTAGGAGGTCCTTTTATGAATCCTTTGATAATATGTATGACTGTTGCATTATGTATTTGTGTCTCTTCTTCTGTCAAAATACTCATAAGCCGTGACTGTGTTTTTCTCATTAATGTCTCATTCACTTTGATAGATAAAAACACTCAACTACTGTAAGTACCTGTGTTGCTTGATAAGTTGATATAGAATATTTATGAATGGATTCACTTGTTTGCTTTTAAAGTTGAGCTAGAAGGCTGAAAGTTTTCCTTTTTTTCTAACTGCAGATTTATATAGCTACTTTCATGTTAGTAACTACTCAGAGAAAATTGATTCAATGTCCCATCTGTTGAACATTTTAAAGGGTCTTCAGAAATTCGAAGAGGAGGGTTTGAGATCTGTATTTATGAGAACTTGCCTGGAAAATCTTTAAGGGTCAGGCTTGAACTGTAGCAAGAATGTGGATGAGAGTGTGGGTGCATTTATAAATGAGCTTATCCTTAAGGCTCCTTAAAACCGCACAATTAACAAAGCATCTAGCAGTGAGGAAATTATACCACTGACATTAGTGCACAGGGGGCATCCTGTCAGGGTCCTGCACTGAAAATCCCATAGCACCTAAAATCAATTCACTCTTTTACAAATGTTGCAGCCTATGTGGTTTGGTGCAAGATTTAATAAACACAGAGCATGAAACTGATTGAAATTCTGAATTCAATTCAGAAGGAGGATAAAATACTTAGTAAATATATACAATATTCTGTATAGTACACTGCACTTTGTGGTTTGTTATTACAGATCTGTTCATATCTTTACTAAACTCACTTTGCACGCAATGATTCAGCTAAATGAAAGTGTTCATAACAAGCAATTCTAGCTGATATACACATTAACTTGCAGCATGTGATAGTTACTTATATTCACTGCCACTCAGCTGTACAGCATCATTAAGGGAGTGGCACAATAGACTGCACTGGAAACTGAAGTACGTCTCCCTGTGAGGTGCCAGGGGGGAGGGACAACCTCAGTGCTGGTTAGTTTTTGGTTTCCTTCTGCACATGACAGAAGCTGCCACAGACAAAGCCATGCACTGTGAGTGATTCTATGCATATGTGCAAGACACAAAAAGCAAACATCTGCATACAGTTTGCAGGGTGAATGTAGGCAAAAGCGTGAATACTCTGGTTACAACATCAAACTCCTAGCAATAACATACTAATTTAGTCTTATCACATATCACGGGAGAATTATAAAAGAATCTGCAGTATTTTATATGTAGGCTGATCTAAACCAGATTCAAGTAAAGAGAGAAGAATACATCAAGATACAGATTTTTCTATGTTGGTAAAAGCCTTTCTCTCCTCTTAAAGGGTGTAGATAAGGTGTGGTGAAGTAATGTTCAGAGACAAGCTCAATACCTTCCGGCTTATCATTGTTTAATCAGCTTCAGCATGCTTCCAGAAATAGACGTGGAGTCGGACAAGCGCAAAACCATTAACTGATTTTCTTTTTTCTGTCTGTCGAGGATGGTAACATTACCAGGAGGCCTTGTGGGTGGCTGGGACACAATCTGATTGGAGCGCTACCTGTGTTTCATGACAGGGAAGGTGGGGGTTGATGGGATACTGAGCTGTGAGCTTGACATCAAATTAGCATTGATAGCAGTGGCAGCAATGTTTCTCTTGCGGTCACATTGCGCCATCCATTATCTCAAATGTTCCTCCTGCTCACAAAAGCGCAATCTTTCTACGTTTCTTTGCTTTTTGATCCTATTTGAACTCTCATGTATGTTTTATGCTTCAAACTGCATCATTATTGCATACAATCATTCTGTTCACTTTTCACCTTACGTTTCTTTAAAACCTGTTTTCAGAGAAAAAAATAATCAATTTGATTAGTATAAGTTATTAGGAATATCTGCTTGCAAAATCAATACGAGAAAAACCTAAATTTGTTATTTTAATAAACAAAAGATATTTGAATACTTGTATTAGTAAAATAAGTCTACTTGGGTGTAATTAAGTTTACATTAACAGGGTAACTATTGGTCCTGGACTCGCATCAAATCTCCCCCTTATGAGAGATATACAAGATCTTTTGTTGTTGTATTTGTTGTTATTGTTGTAAGAAAATACCAATAAAAAATAAAGATTAACACGAGCCAATGTAGGTTAGTTCTCATCAAATGAGAGAAAAAGTTTGAAATGGCCTAAATGCTGCAAAGCTTGTACCCTGAAAACACCTTCCCTAAAGTGAAGCATGGTGGAGGCTTCATCATACTGCGGATCTGCTTTTTATAAGCAGTAAAATGACACTTTGATATCTTTTAAATAATGATAGATGGAATCAAATACAAAGCTAACATAGAAGAAAACATGTTCATACTTCGAAAAGCCTTGATACTTGGATTAACCTTCATCTTCCAGCAGGGTAACAATCCTTAACATACAACACAGCTACAGAAGATTTAATTCCAAAGGATCTGTGATGTACAACAGATGTTTCTACTAAAGTACTTACTAAAGAGGCTGAAGACAAATATAAATTACTCTTCTATTTGTGAAAAAGATTTGAAACTATAAATTACCATCAAACAACTTCAAAATCATCTAATACTTTGTGATGGGCATCACAAACTGTAATATAAGAGATATGTGAATTCCTTGCAAGGTACTATAATAAGTGCTAAGCAAAAATTGCTGCACAATATTTACTAAATTAAAATCCTGTTTAAGCTTCAAATAATTGTTTACAATCCCTACTAGTAGTGACTACAATTCCTAGTCCATTCTTGCTTCCATGACAGGAATGAACTGGTTGACACCAGTAAAGACTTTCTAGTGTCAATCTCATGTGTCCTGTTATAACACACCATGTGTAGTGCAACACTATCCAAAATGAAGAGAGTTGATTTGTGTGACTCTGCTTTCCTACTCCTATTAACTCTACTGGGAGTTTCCACTCCTAAGAAGCAATATAACTGCAAAGGGCTGACAAAAATAAGAAGAGATAGTTAAAAAGGAGGAGGAGGAGTCATCGCAGGTATTTTTTAGAAGGACTTCCACCGACTTTCACTCTGACCCCCTACGTGCACACAAACACAATTCCACAGAGCAAGAAAAACAAACACACACCCACCAGAACCCTGTATCAGTGCCTCCAGATAGACGCACATACGGGCTGAACTTTACACAGCCCTATCAGGCCCTGAGTGTATCAGAGGACGCTGACAAGTGATGAGCCCGCTCTGGAGGGACTCTGGCAGGCTTGCAGGGTCAGGGGGATTCGACTGGCTTGAGCTAGAATTAAAAGTCCAAAAAAACCTCTAAGCAGACATCACACTTATTTACAAAATCAGGATATGCTAATTAGGGACAACTTTTTTTTTTTTTTGTACTGTAAAGTCTAATCATATTGTTAATATTATATAATCAATTTTGAGCAGGATTTCCACTTTGGACTGAAACCAATCAGCCTTATCTAGTAGTTTATTATGCAATAGCCATCAGAGGAAGTCAGGCTTATGATGTATGCAATAATCAGTTTAATATTTGCAACAGACATCCTACATTGAATTTGGAATCAGAGCTGCCTTTTAGGATTTAGAGGACCTGAAATGTCATATTAACATTGAACTAAGAGACCTCCCCTTTTTATATATTTACATGGCATTGACACATTAGGATATAATCTACTCTGGGCAAAGAAAATGTAGCTAGTAATCCATTAACAGGTCGCATCATGAGGGATACTGGGTGAAATGTAACCAGTTTGCCTGGCTTTCAGTAACAGTGTTATTGAATTCTGATACTTTCCTAATACTGTAAAACATCTGTATAAAACCCTGGTAGCCTAACACTGCTGATATGTAAAAATAGGAGTTCTCTGTTTTTATTTCTACCAACAAACTATTTTAATTCCTAATTTGTATTAGTTTATGCCTATAAAATGCTAAATGGTTTGGTATCCTTAGGAGGTTATGCTTTAATGCACCTGAATAGTGTTGTTCCTGTTTATTTTGCTCTGCAGTGTTACAGTTCGACTGTCTTAGTTTGCCGTTAAGTCAAAAGCTCATGTTTAAATTTAGGAGGTCCTTAGGTTGAGTTATCCTTCAATTGACAATTAGCGAACATAGTTGTGCTTTTTTTCAAGAAGTGCTCATTCTGAGCAAAGTCATGCTTTAACCGAATTGAAGTGTTATGACACTTAGACCAAGGCTATGTTAGTCAACACCTTTCCCACTGTGAAATTTGTTGCTAGGGGTTTATCATGAATGCAGGCACAGAGCATTATTTTCATTGGTGGATTTTAATGTGATGCAGCAGAAATTTTGTTCTGAGAAAACTGGTGCTAAACCAGTTTCTGCCTTAACAGTATTCAAGTTTTGGGTACTAATCTGATATAAATTAAACACTAGCCTAAGTGGTTCAGAAGAAAAATCGAAGACTGAGCAGTTGTGTCTAGAAAAACCTGATTCTCCTTTCAGAAGAAAACTTTTTTTGTCCCAGCATGTTTTAACCCCCCACTGCTGAGTATAATTACACAATCATGAGCACTAATCACAAAATAAACAGGTTTCTTAAAATCAATCTTTTTAATACAAACTTAATAAACTATCAGTCGCCCTTAACATGTAAGACACTGACTCCAAATACTTTGTTATACCGTTTGCTTTATCAAGTATTGCACAATGTAGGTACAAAATTAATATACGATTACATTTTGTCCATAATATAGCAAAAGTCTTTAAACTCTTAACAAAAAATACAACTCTTATATTTTTGTCAAAAAAGCAAATATTCATAAATCCCACCACTACGGAATGGTCTGTACACAATCTTAAGGATAGTCAATGTTTTTTTTTTCTCTTTTTAAAGATGGATTCATTTTATAATTTCAATAAAAAAGGAAACATAAAGTCGCTGCAGCCATCACAGATCACTGGAGTAGTAAAAAGATATAAATGCAATACCATGTTGTAGAAACAATAGATACTCTGATATTTTACAAACTCTGTACTAAATTAAATTATACAATTAGAAAAAGACCAGGAATTCCCACTTATTGATGCCAATTTCTTGAAAAACTAGCAACGTCCAGTTATATTTAAATACCGAAAGGCCATGACTTATGGTGATTTTTTTTTTCTTTTTGTATCTTAAAACAGTTACATAAAAAAATATTTTGTGCTTGGTTGGCAAAAGAAATTACAATAATGCATTTTAAAGTTTAGGTAACCAAGCTTGGACAACTTGTACTACAAGCTTTATTAGGAAAAAAAATGAAATAAAAACAAAAAGAAGTTTAACTCAAGGGGATAAAGTAATTCACCCTCGGGCTCATGCTCTTAGACTTGGAACTTTTACAGGTTACAAGCCTTTTTTTTTCCTTTTGTATTTGACATTCTGTTTTTGTTTAAACTTTTTTTTTTATGTGCATTTGTGTTTGTTTCCCCATCACATTATCTCTGGTCGTTTCCATATGAAGTAGTAGCTTAGGTAGTACCTTTATATGTACTAGTTGGCCATGACTGGCTGGAATTGCTGGTTAGAATACTGCATGTTGCCTAAGCTGAAACTAAAGCCATCCATAAGGGACTTGTCGTTAAGGCCACCGTAGGCCGCAAACACATCGAAGGCATTGCTGTACTGCAGTGAACTGTCTGCGGGGAACAGAGCACTCTGACTGCCTTGGCCCTGCAGACTGGGGAACACAAACTCCTTGGCATTGGGGGACAAGGCTGAGGGCTTCTGGTGCTGCTGTTGCTGCACCCCGAGTCCCAGCCCATACAGCGAGTGCATGGAGGTGGAAATGGCTTTCTGTTTCAGGAGACTGTTCACATTCAGGCCCAAGTTGGTGGGAGAGGTACGTGCCACTTTGTTCCCAGCACCGGTGCCGCTGTTGCCGTTGCGTCCGCTGCTCTTCATCTTAGTGGAGCCGAACTTGGTAGCTGCAAAGGTGGCTGTTGTGAAGGTTAAAGGCTGAGTGGAGCGGGGCATGAAGGTAGGGCTGACTGCCGCCGAGTGGCCAAAAGGTGGAGAGGGAGAGCTGGAGCCTGGAGAGGTCCCATTCAAAGGCTCACTGATGGGCATAAAGACCTGTGCGTCTGGGTTGAAACTGTTCTTGATCTCCTTGTCCAGGTCAACCCCTCCATTTCCAGCTGCACTTTCATTGCTGTCATCAACGTACAACACTTTGACTGGCCCCTTCTCACCAATCTGGTAGGACACCTCGTAGGGGTCAATCCACACGCTGAGGTCCTGGGGCAGATTGTTGCGGACGTCTTCGATCTCCAGCCCGCTCTCTTTCGCTGCCTTCTCCACCACGGGGTCCACCTTCTCACCCACGTGGATGCATCTGAATCCTGAGCCCTTGTATGGCTTATCCGGGTACCAGTGTCCTTCATACTTCTGCTTCAGCTGCCGTTCCAGCTCCTCGCCAAAGATGTTGACCCGTCTCCTCGGCAGCTTGTTGTACAGGTACGAGATGATGAAGTTGAGAGCTACTTGGATTTCAAGCTGCATAGCGAACTGCTGAAGTGTGCCAGGTGAGTGGAGATTAGCTGGCTCTGACCTTGAACGCGTCCACCGGCTCGGCTTCGTTTATCCGTGTTCGGCACCACAAAAGTGCTCCAGGCAGGGGAGGCAAAAAATCAAAAGTGCTGGTTTTGTAAAAGTGATGTCCTTCCACAGGGTGTGATAGAGCTTTCTGAAAAAATTATAGAAAAAGTACATTTATATTAGTCAATTTAAGGAAAATTTTGTTAAATTAGACTTTTTTTTGAAGGTTTATTTATTCATTCTTTATTCTATTTCATAGACACATTACAAGAATGTCCCACAAAAAAAAAAAAAAAAAAAAAAAAAAACATTATTATCCCCTAGTTAACGTTATGTTGGAATAATCCACCTTAATCCACATAGATGTGAAAAAAGTAGGCAGTGGACATATTAACCTTGCACTAAAACAGGGAATCCTCTTACATAACACCCTACTTGGACTGCCTCCATAAGGCAGGGGAAGAGGAAAAGTACTGCGGGGGGTTCTGCATTTAATTAACAGCAAACCTAACAGAGTTAATGCACTGGAAATAACTGATAATGGTGGATACGTTTGAGGGGAAATGGTAGGGGGTTGGATTTCAAAGCTTAAAGACCCTGTCACGGGGTTAGTTTCTGTCCGATTAGTCGTCTGAAAAACTGTGTCGAAAGAGCAGCTTAACCAATTGGCGTCTACACCCATGTTTGGCAATTTTTAAAGAGGTAAGAGGAAATCCTTTGCAGATTAAAAAGGCTATTTGGTAAATATTCAGTGAGACACGGGGTGTTAAAGCAATCACCCAGCAGAGTGTGAAGAAAACTTGTTGAGAACGCCCAAATACTTACCCTACATATAAATTATTTCATGCATCTTGAGAGAAAAACATGTCAACTCAATCTAATAATACTCATATAGGCATCTGCAATTAAATTATATTTGGTTTTTCATAAAACGCTCAACACATTTGGGGCATTATCGCAAAAAAATAGCCTAAAACAAACAAACAAACAAACGGGGACTATACCGCACATTATCTTCGCTATTTGCTAAAAAATATTTTTTTCCGAATGAGATAACATAAGGCATCCTAATTTGTTTTGTCTAACCCCTCCCAATAACTTTGCAGACTAACGCTGCAAATCAGCTTACAAAGTAAGAACTAAAAAAGGGAAACTGAAATAATGCCTATATAGAAGGAATGTAAAAGGAGTACTTACCCAGTTGTAAAAAATAAAAATGCTCAGTAGTTCTGAAGTACCGTTGGTTAGTGCAAATAGAAAAAAAAAAGTATAAATACTTTCTTCACATTGAATATATTAGCGTTACAAAAAAGGTATTCCAGTACGTGTTGATTTGCTTTTTTTAGGATTGGCGTTTAAGGTTTCAGTTTTTAAGGTATTTTTTCTTTTCTTTTTTTATCCTTTCTTCTTTCAGCAGGCTTTGCAGAGTAGCTCCCTCCTACTCGGGAGTTTCGCAACTTCGTCCCCTACTCCCTCTGCGTTTCCTGTATTTATAGACTCCCTCCGCCACGGACACGAGACAAGGCGGTGATGCGGTTTCAGAGGTCAAAACAACACCCGGGCAGCGGATTGGTCGACGGGACGAGTTCCGCCCCGCGAGGCTGCATGGGATCGTCCGCTGATTGGCTGAAGGAAGCTGTCAATAAAAGGCATATGATTCTGAGAAACGGGAGGAACGCCTTTGTGATGGGGGTTTGCGTCAGAGATAATCTAAGACTGTGCTGACAGCAAAAGGCACAAGTAATTTATGATGAAAGGGGAAAAAGTACTATTTCAAATCAACTTAAAACTTATTTTATCAAATAAATACATGACTTTGAAAAAAAATAATTGTACCCAAGATGTTTTGTAATCTATTTCAGAATAATCTTCCTGGGAACCTGTTGTTTCGTTTATCAGATTTATTAGTGACATTATCTATGCAATTTCTTTTCAATCCATACCGAACAGCTTCTCTATATATTATATATATATTTATATACATTGCTGCAACCTGCCTTGACAAATAGCAGGGACTATAATAGATATGGGCTACGTGCGGTGCCTGAGAGGAGATTCCCTACAGCGGAACAATACAGCAGTGTGGGTGGTGCTGAGTGCTATCTTGAGAACACAGGCGCTGATTGGTCAAAAACGGGGCAGGAGCCCCACAGTGAATGGTGTGCCCGTATCCAAGGTGCTGATGTAGGCTGCGCACGTCATCGCTCCGCTGAACTGCAGCCTGTTGCCCAGTTTTTAAAGAGCTCTAACACACTAACAGGTGCATGTTAATGACAAGTGAGCAGACTGAGAACACGACAGCTGCAGTGGTGACTACAGTCATTGTCACTGGAGGAAAAGTATACCAAACAATAAAAGATTAATGTTGTTATTAATGCTGTGGAAATAAAATAAAAAAAACGAAAGAAAAAAAAAAATTCAGTTCAAGGTTATAGAGTTTTAGTATGTTAGATAATTCTTATAGTGTTCTCACTGTTGTAAGCTAAAATGTTCAAGAGAACCTAGTCCAAAGTTCACCTCTGCGGCCTTAAAACAACATGCCTAAGCTCATATGAATGATCTTTTAAGAGCATTTTGCAGATGTCATATTTGCATTAAGCTGAATTTAGCAATAAGCTGATGATAATGTGAAAGGGGAATAGACTTTGTTAGATGTACAATGAAATAACTTAAAATGTAAACTTGTGGTGGAGTATGTAGTTAAGCTATAAACTAGGTGGTTGCAGAGGCCAGAGATAACTACAAGTCTGTGTTTGGCCCGGACCAAAGGGAACTTTTACATTTATAAAAACAACTCCATGTAACAGTGTTTTGTGCAAAGACATATAAAAGTCTAATTTTACTTGTGGACAATATCCTACAAATCATCTTTCTGTGGGAAACATGTTCAGAGAATGGAACATATAGTCTGTCCAGTATAGGTTCATTCTATTAAATAATAAAATCTAAATTCCCAGTGCCTGTTTCAGATAGGAATATCATTGTCGGCAGAACTGCTCCTACTTCGATTTCTGATGTAAACAGCTCTACATCCTCCACAAAAACAGATCCAAATACGATTATAAACTAGTATAAACCCTTGTGATATTTTTAGGGTAGTTTTAAAATAATAGAAGTCCTCTTTGACAGGACACAAGAGGACTAACATAATATATAGATTTCTTTTATACTGTAAGAGGCCATTAGAGTAATCAACTGCTTAGAACCTTGTAGTAGGGCGTCACTTCATAAATTTGGAACTATCCCTTTAATATCTTATTATCCTTAAAACGATTGCGACTAAGTTTTGCTTACACAACAGCTGTGATTATATTGGAAACAGAAGCTGGCTTGTACAGGCAGAGTGGACTTTCAGACATTCTTCAAGCACTTAAGTTTGTCAAGCGGTCATGTGCTTGTTGTGAGCACACAAATGTAAAAGCACACAAATAGGCTCCCTATGGAAAACTTCCATGAGAAGCCAACAAACAGTAACATTGGGAACTCTGTAGGCTCAAATCAGGGGGAAAATAACCATAACATTGATCTACAGATTCAGGTTTCCAAGAGTGACTAGAATACAAAAACATTGTTTTCACACAGTCCTGGCAAAGCCTATTGGGTTGTTTTTGTGACAGTTCTCATTGAAATCTAATGTCACTTTTTCTTTTCGATTGCACAAAACCATCACGTAGATGCTGATTTTAACAATACTATGCATGATATATGCTCTATAACTAGGCAGTATTTCATATGTCCAGAATGTGTGGTGTTTGAAAGAGCAATAAAAATCCACAATCTGGCACAGCTAGGTCATGAGCCATTAAAAGGTATGTTAAGACTCTTAGGACTATTGTCTCAATGCATAACCCTCTCATTATTAGGTATAAACCTTTCACTACTTCCTATTTTCTCTACCAGTCAATTGGAGAATAGTTTATACTGTGGGTTATTCCTCAAAACAATCATCCTAAGAGTTTTACATAGCTTCTCATGGCTCATGACCTCCATGTGCCAGCATGTGGCTTTTTGTCTCTTTCAGCAAAAGGTTCTCACTACTTCCTACAGTATTAATCCTAACATGTCTTTTGAAGCTCAATACACGTAGAGCTGAGGTTGGAGAATATTAAAAGCCAAATGGTTAGCTTGAGAATCTGCAAATTTGACCTTTTTGGGAGAGTGGCAAGAGGTATAGAGGTTTGCCATAAGCTACACAGGTGACACAGCAAACTGGGAAATATATCCCCTGTTTAGATGAGGCGAAAATGTAACTTTTGGAGCAAAATGAAAAATACTATGCAATGTTGAAAAACACTTTGCATCACTCGGATCACACCCGCTAATCACACGCTAGTCCTCTCATCAGGAAAACGGAAACGGACACTGGTTAGAGTTAGACGATGGTGGAAAAATGGATACTCTAAACAGAAGTCAATTTTAGATGAAAATATGTGAGAGAATGGAAAATATTTTAGATTTGGGAAAAGTTGACCTTCCAGCATAAAAACAAATCAATACTTATAGCCACAGCTACACTGTCGTAGATTGGCATGTGTAGGTAAGGGCCAGTCAGAGTCCAGATTGAAATTTAATTGATAATGAAAACATGAAAAGTGATGTTGTCAAGAGGCTTTCTGTTTAGACTGAGCTATTTTAAATGATGAATGGGGAAAAACTTTACATTTCTACATATATTACTAAATGAGATACCCCAAAGACCTGCAGCTGTAAATGCAGCGGTGTTACTATCTCTAAGTGAATGTTATACTAATGCAAACCACAAAAAAAGTTCATGCTGTCTTAGTCTATCACAAGTTTCCAACAGCATCAATGACTGTAATGTGACAAAATGTAAAGAGATTAAAGAGGTAGCAGTTCTTTTGCAATGCAGTTTTAGAGCAAACTTTTTCATTCATGACTGTAGACAAACTTAATAGAATAATTGTGTGGCTTCCCATTTCTCAATAATAAGTAATCAAAAAAATTAGATCGCAATCAAGCTCTTGTGTAACAGAACAAGGTCAATATTCAGATATATTTCATCAACATCTCCCAGTTAAATGAAGGTCATCTGCAAAAACACACACATAAAAAGAAACAACATTCTTGCATAAGAGGCATTTGGTAGAAGATCTTAACCTAGATCTATGTTTTAAAAGAAACTGGATCTCCCTCTGACACCAAATGGCAAGCAGATACTTTGATTTACTGCTGCGTCGTGACAAAAATGCAAACAGATGAGTGTCACACAGATGTGTCCCAGCATGATTATACATCTTCCATGTAAGAACAATTAGTTCTCCAGAGGAAAAAAAGTGTGTTTACAGTATATATGTCTCAAACAAAATAAATCTTTGTAATCCTCCTAAAAAAATTCTCATTACGTGTGTTTATGTATAAATGTATGGTCTTATTGTAACACAAAATACAAGATTTCTCACAAACTGTATCACTTCAATGTCTGCCTCACCTTCTTCCTATGCATTTTTTCCCCTCCCTCCTCACCCTCCCTCTTTCTAACACGGATGGAAAACCTTTGACGTCACTGCTTGTTATTACTTAACACAACTCTGCAGAGTGCCCTGGGCTCCTTGTAATAGGCAGACGCTTTGCTTCCACTTTGAAGAGCAAATCGTGTGGTGGGCGAGACGTGGAGAAATGGAGAGGAAGACTGAGTGAAACTGGGTCCAAAATTATGCTCAAAGAATATAACAAGAATCTAATGATTTAGAATAACAAACAACAGAATATGTTTAGGCTTTTTGTGGAATGGAAAATTAAATGACAAAAGTCTAATCATTGTCAGGCTGTAGAAACAAACATTAACCAAAAAGAGAAATCTGGTAAAGTGCTGTTACACATTTTCCCATGCACAGCAACATAAGCTCTTTTTACACAGAGATTGCTTCACAATGCCAGACCCATTCATTATGTTGGCATGGTTCACCTTTGCTGCACACACACCGACCACACAAAAGCTACAGAAGGCTGCATGAGTGTGGCCTTTCAAATATCGTGCCGACATGGCAGAAAAAGACAAATAGAGGCAGGAAAATGGCAAAACAACCCAGCTTGAAAATGGCTGAGGTCTTTTGAGTCAGTTAGTGTGACTTGCTGTTAATATTAGTAGGTAAATCACCAATAAGCTTGACTAGATCAAGTTCCAACCCAACTTATTGTGACTCAGTTTGTCAAATGAAGCTAAAGCAGGAAAAAGGAAAGGCCTTTTCAAATTTCCTATTTGTTATATTCATGGATGTGCAGTAGAAATGTTTTGAAATAGTTAACTAGACTTCAATAACACAATCTTTAACAGAGAAATGTTGAAAGATCCCATGTTGAAAATAACTGCTTTGAACTAAATTACTTGCTTCATACTCCTTGGCATCCCTGTTGCTCATGCTCACTAATAGCAGAGCATCTCTTAATCTTCCCCTCCTCCTATCAACAAAACCATACAGCAACATCTTAGAACAGGGGTGGGCAATTCCAGTTACTGCGGGCCTGGATTACCAGGTATCCTGCAACTTTAAGATTTTTAGGACTCAGGAGAAACTGGCTGCATACTGAGGAGGTAAGTCAGCAATGTTTCATGTATGTTGGATCAAAGGTGGATCTAAAAGTTGCAGAATACCAGCCCCCAGGAACTGGAATGGCCCACCTCCTGTCTATTTCTTGTTGCACAATTTCTGTATGTTTCTTCAGGGTTCACTGCTCCTGTGTTGATTTTGGCCATATGTAACTGAAAGACCCAATAATAAAAATGTTTTTCAGTAGAGGCCAACATATTATCTAAAATATCAAAGCATTTTAAAGAGTTTATCGTGCACTCTACCAAGGTTCCCAGGTCCCTAGGATGAGGAAGTTAGCCACGTCATAAAGGCGTTCTAAAAACTACTGTCCAACATATTCATTCTTTGAATGAAGCCACACCCATCTAGTGTTTGCTGCTAAAAATCTTGTTTTAGCATAATCCGACTGAAGCAGACAGCTTCTACTGAAATTCTAGAGGATTATATCAAACTTTTTGTTTTCCTTTTTTTAGTGAAATAGCTACTTTGCATGAATGTAGCATGTTATACCTGCGAGGAAGAAATGAATGGAACTTATTTATTTGTTTTCTGCTCTATTCAGACCAGACAACACCATCTGTTCTCATCACTGTACTCTAAATTACATATCTTTACCGGATTAGCAAAATTTATATTGAAGAAGCTTTTAGACTGTTAGGATGTTGTCCTTTTTCATTTTCTTTAAGCTTGAACAAATGTGACTTCTCATTAAATATCAGGCATCAGTGGTCTGCTACAAGTCATACACCATGCATGCACATGGAGGATTTACAGGGCTAAGGATATGTAAATACAAAGGTTAGGTTATCAGTTGTCACGGCAGCAGTGTAAATACTTTTTCTTCCCTGCACGGTCGCCTTCACAACCCATCGAGGCTGTTACATAATTCATCCCTTCACAGGCTGCTGCTGCAACATCAATAGATCTATTTACCATCTGCAGACAGAGAGAAAAGCAACAGACAAAGGCACACAAGCATCTCAATATGACCATCTTGTGCATACAGTATGTGGAGAAGCTCATTGTTATTCCATTTCACGTAGGACCATGAAACACAGGAAACATGTTTCATGATATAATTTGGTGATATTTGATGGGATTTGCAAATTAATGGATAGGTTAAAAGACCATCTCTTCTGTTTTACATGTCTTTTGTTACAACCATATCTTTCTTTCTGTTGAATCTTGTTTTTTTTTTTTTTTATCATTCCCTGTATTAATTTTATTTTTAGCTTTGAGCACAGCTGAATAAAAGCAATCATGCATCAGCTTAACAACAAAAAGTGCAAGTTGACACTGGATAGTCTAAAATATCATTCCAGCTTGTCTTGGTAGCTTGTACTAACAAATTGAGTTCTCTCAAAAGTATGGTTTTATATATTTTGACTACATGTCTTAAAATTCAAAGAGACAACTCTGTATGCTGTGCTGGCAAACATACACACAAGCTAGCATAAATGATAGAGAGAAGGGTAAAGTAAAAACACATCATTTTGGGCCGGATCTATCAAAGGTTTGCGTGTATAAAAACGTGAGCTATTTCACTGCGCACGCTAAAAAATGTACAAACTGATCTATCAACAGCGTGCTAAAAGGATTTGATCTTTAAAACGTGCTAAATAGCGCCTCTTATCCATTTAGTACTTTTTCTGCAATGAATATGCAATATGGGGCGTTTACTCGCAAAAGTGCGTCTTGTGGGAGGAGAACATGTAAATATATTAATTTAGCACTCGCAAAGTGATTTATCAAACCTGAAAGCAATTTTTCTAACGGTATCTGACCCTATATTTAACACGTTTCAAAAGAAGGTGCAAATGGTCTGTATGCGTAATTGCGCACACATGGCAGCGGTTATTGTCGCAAGAAGGAGACATCGAAATGAAGCAAGGAGACGCAGAGAACGCATTTTTTCACTCCGAGTGAATATTTTTGGAATGAACGAGGAAACGATCATCAAAACATATCGTTTATCCAGCACTGCCATTTTTGGCTGCAATTCCAGTGATTTGCTCCTCACAGAGCATCACCCATACTTGTTCCTCAATGCTGGTCAGAGGCATCTCATCTACTGTGCCCCCTCCTGTTTTGTTCGCAGATGTTTTGTTATATGCCAGTTTTTCTTTGGTTCGCCTTCTAATATCTTGGTATCTTGTTTTTACTTTATCCACTGTTCGCAAGGTTTCACCAACAGCGTTTACTTTATTACAGATTTGTTCACATATAGCGTTCCTCTGTGTGACAGTCACACTTCTTTGCTGTAGCTCACTTAAATGTTTGTTGGCTTCATCCACCAACACCTCCATTTCCATGGGGTCGGATTTCCTTTTGCGCTTTCTGCTGTCCAAACTCGCCATGCCGCAAACCACCAAACGCGCAAAACCATCATTTAAATAGGGCGTCTCCAACAGTTTTGCACCTGCCACCAGTTACGCAATCGTTCTTGTTAAATCACCCGCAAACCATGGTTCAGCCCCTCGCGCAAAATTCCAGTTTGCGAGCGCAAATTACTGCACGCAAAATTGGATCTTGAAAATCCGGCCCTTTGTCTTTGTCAAACCCTGACCTTATTCTAATTACTGCACTCTGTTCTGTTTTTCTATGCACGATGATCCTTTATCTTATCATTTGAGTTTTAAATCCACACTCTTTTATTTAGATAAACAAAAAATGTGTGATCTTAAACAGTACATAGAACTGACATAGAATGAAAGACCCACTGGGCCATCATTAGTCTTTAACAGCGGGAGTAGATGCTTCTCAGTATGGGAATCATTAAAAGTTAACAAGCAGAACCAAATGCATACGCATTGTTATTTTAAAGGAGCCGGATGTGTTAAGGGTGATACATATATTGGAATAGTATGACAGATGTGAAATAATAACAAAAAACAAAACAAGCTCCCCTTATGGGTTCAACCACCCCTGTGGCATCTGGTCAGCACAGGATGCTCAAAATTAAATGATACTTAGATGGCCCCTTTTAAGAGCATAGATGTGCCGTCCATTTTAGATTTACAGGAGTTGGTATCCGTTTTAATTCAGTGTTGCACATTTCTGTGTGGACGTTATATTTTCTGCCACCTCTTCCTGTGAATCTATTTCATTTTGTGCCTTTTTGCAGTTTTGGTTTATTCATTTAAAAACCAACAAAAGTTCATTGTATGGGTAGAAATTTTAAACTCAATTTGAGAGCAGATAATACAAAGTATTTTACTCCTAATCTACATAAATGATCATTGACTGCAGTAATTCTCAGAATTTTGATTACCTTCATGATTTAGAGGCTTTTCCAGCATGATGATCAGAACAGACCAACAAAATGTTTTCAACCAATATACATTTTCAATGTATATTGGTTCGTACTCGTATTCCTACCTGTCATCTTCCAATACATGTGGTACGGGGTCGCAGGGGCAGTAGTTTCAGCCAAAACTCCCAGAATTCTCTCTCCTCATACGCCTCCTCCTGAAGATAGCCTGAGGCATTCCCAGGCCAGCATAGAGACATAGTCCCTGCAGTGTTTCCTGGGTTTTCTCCTGGGCATCCTTCCAGGTGGGAGGAGTCTGGAACACTTTGTGAGGGTGGCGTACAGGGGGCATCCGAAAAAGATGTCCGAGCCCCCTCAGCTGACTCCTTTTGATGTGGTGGAGAACGATTTTTTGCACTTTTCAGGCTTATTCTCCAGTCCTGCAAGAATTTTTTGATTGGGCCAAGTTTCAGCCTCATCGTTGCGTCCTGCGTCGTGTAGTATGGAGGGGGCAACAAGGGCCGATCAGCCTATCATGACGACCTCCCAAATAGGAATTGTAAGGTCAGGAGAAAATCAAACATTTGGTCAGTCGGCCGTCACAGGTTGTTTGTGGACAAATCTTGCTGTTGAAGCAGAGCTACAAGCGTCTACAAACCGAATGACCAGAACCTTAAGCACTGTGCATGTGCAAACAAGGGAGTTCTTCTTCTTTTTCTTCCAGATTGACAAGTCAAATTAGCGCCATCTTCCAGCGCTCAGTCTGACGTGTGGTTTTTGGACGTGCATTGTGGGTAGGTAGATCACATCAGAGCGTCGGACCGTACAGTGTGAGAACATGCATCGTGAGCTGTGAACTTTTAAAACCTGCAGTTTTGTCATAAAGTTTGAGCTGTAGCTGCGTGCAACTATTGAAAATATCGCACACTGTATGCCCAGATTAAGGTATTGCCCTCCCACCCTGCGGAGAAAGCTCATTTTAGCCGTTTGTATCTGGGATCTCATTCTTTTAGTCATGATCCAGATTTCAGGACCATAGGTAAGGGTAGGAATGTAGACCGACAGGTAAATCAAAAGTGTTGCCTTTTTTTCTTAGCTCTCTGTCTCCCAGCAGCAGCCGCACCAATTCCTTTATCAATCTCCAATTCAATTCTTCCCTCACTCGTAAACAGGACTCCCTGATTCTCATCCCAGCTGCTTCACACTGGGCTGCAAACCACCCCAATGCATGCAGTAGGTCTTGGCAGGAGGGAGCCAGCAGAACCACATCATCTACAAAAAGCAGGGATGAGAGTCTCTAAACCAGACCCCTCCAGCCCTTGGCTGTGCCTAGAAATCCTGTCCATTAATGTTATGAAGAGGGCCAGTGAGAGAGGGCAGCCCTGTTAAAGTCCCACATGCACCTAACAAAGGTCGAACTTACCACTGTCAATGTGGACCAGACTCCTGCTTCACTTGTACAGAGACTACATGAGTAGCATTCCGGCTATTTCTAGTCAATACTACTCCACCTCCCGAACAAGCTCAGGCTAATTTCACGTCAATGAGGTTATATTCCATGTCCCCAGAGCCAGTTTATATGTCCATGGATTTTGTCACACGGGCCTCCGCCTCTGACTACTGCCCAATTCTCTCTGCATCAGGCCCACATAGTTCATCCTGCAGGTGGTGGGCCCACTGGGGGATGGTCTCATGTCATTTATTCGGACTGGGCCCAACCGGGTCCCACGAGTAAGAATCTGACCACCAAGCGTGCCTTTGATTTAATAGTCTTTAAAGGGGCTTTTAAAGACTTTTAACATATGATTGGTTAAAAGGGTGTAATTTAATTGTTCCTTTTTTACTCAGTAAACTCAAGTTTGAAGTTGATAATATGAACAGAAAAGTATTGTGGAGTTGAAATTATCAGTGAAAACATCCATGGCTTTCCAATAAGAGAGATATTAAAATTCAAAATGGCTGATTCCATATTTAATTGAACAGTTGAAAATGAATTTTTTTTTTCATTAATCACTTTGACAATTTAAATTAGTTAAATCCCTCACTGACCAACTATTATAGAGCATCCTTTAGTAAACATCATCCCATGGTGTTTGAAACTGAAAAATGTGGAGTACATTGTTAGCTTCTACTGATACATGGATAGTAAGCATGGTCTTTGATCATGGTAACTAGAAAAATACCAGTAGTTATTAATCTTGATACTCTATACTAGCTGCTTGTCCAGTACTGTTCCTAAATCAACCTCAAAGGTAACTAAATTACACTATAAGTAGCCACAAACATTTTTTAATATTTCTACACTGCACTTTAATTTCAAAGGCTTTTGATGAATCAGACACTTAACAATGTATTGTATTGGCTGCTGATGCTTCATAGCTCAGAACTATCGTTTTTTTAATTGAATAAACTTTAAAAACAAATTTATCTTGCTACCACTGAAGGCATTCCAAGAACTACAAGTAGTACTTATCTAAATTACTCTTGGCTGCATGTCTCTGGTCACCCTTTAATGGACTAGTGACCTGTCCAGGTTTTGGCTCACCATGCATTCTTTGCATCTTAGCAGCCTCTCCATGTGTCAATTTCTGCTAACGCTACCACACTGCGTTCAGTTTAATTACGGTTATTTGCATTAGTGCATTGAGAGATTTACTTTGAAACCTGTATCTCCAACCAAAGAAGTGCAAACATTCAAGAAAGGTTGGCATATAGAGGTATTGTGAATCTAGTTCTTTCTAGAAGTATGTCTAGATCTTTCTACAATGATTTCAAGAATGACCCTACCGTCTGGCTTTTGATAAACCGTTCAATGTTTTCTGTCAAAAGCTGAAAATCCCCATTAACACAAAAGACAAGAAAAGTCACATGTGCAGAGACAATGCACGTGTGAGATACATAAAGATATGTTTACAAATCCTACGTTTTGTGTCATGTTTACAATATAAAATGTTCCTAAGCTTATTTTACAATGGGAACAGGCTTTGTATTGAATTTAAGAAGTCAGTTCCCAAGTATTGTGTCCCGTAATGATGCAAATGAAAATACACAACAGCTAAAAGAGAATTTATTACAAGTAAGAACTGATATCAATTTTAGCTTTTTTATTTATTTATTTTTTATTCTCTGTTTACTCACCAGGCATGGGGTTATGTCCTGTTACGGAGAAGATGAATAAAACTGATTAGTTTGACAGTGACAATAACGCTCTGTATGGTCCTACTGAGTTCTGCTTCATGCCTGTTCTGGTTACATAATGCTGGCTTTATTTCTACCACATAGCAGCAGTGTTGTAGATGTCACCTTCTGTATGATACATTTTAGAAAAATATGCTTGTATTATGCAAACATTTAAAACAAAAAAAATGTAAAATTATAAAATACAATCTTCATTTCACTACTGCTTTTGAAATAGAGTAACTTTTGATTAGTAAAGATATGTTATCTGCAAGATTGAAATTGCTTGATTTAAAAAAATAAACAATGAAAAAACAGAATCAGCATTAGCAGTAGTACCAGTAGTTTTAAGGTGCGTACAACTTTTACTCTTCTGCACCTTATGGCCACCCCTCAGTCAACTACTAAACAGGCGTACATTTGTGGCATGTAGTTAGTAAAACAGCTCTACCTCAATAACAGTTATCGGTGTTACTCCTTAAGTTTCCAATCCATAAGTGTCCATATCCGTCATGACTGGAAATATATATTTTAGAACAGCTTAAATTGTCTTCCTCGATAGTCAGCAAAAAGTTTATTAGCCTTCAACAAACTCATTGACCAGCAATGCCCAGTAACATATAGGGATGGGGGTGCTTTTCTGTTTACTTCAAATAGAACAGAGCCATAAGAATGGAAAACATTAGCATTTCTATGCCCTGACATTTTAAAAACTCAGCTTGCCTTGAACTAGATACCACCACAGTTAGCATGTGGAGAGAGTTGTTGGAGCATATTCCAGTTATGGAACTATATGAACAACAATTTCACAATGGAGATTCTTTAATCGCTTCTAAATCCAACAGTAGAACTCCGGAGAATAACCTAAATGCCACAGGGCCCCAATGCCACTGAAACTTAGGAGAACTTTGAAAGTCTCAAGATTCCCCGATGAAGCACTGCAGGATGAATTATATTCCACCCTGATGAGGAGGAGGCCTTGTTGTATTACTCTATGCCTACAGTAGCCTCAGAAACTCCAATTGCTAATGTACTTTCAATGCTATTCCATCAAAAGGAGCAAAAGTATGCAATGAAAATTTCTTTTCTAACAGGCTTCAAACTATAATTTCAATAACTCAATGCTTAGTGTGCAGGACAGCCTCGGTGTGATTAGTGAGTTAAATCAGGAGCAACACGGTGGTAATCCCTGCAAGTTTAACATTGACATAAAATAGGTTACTTTGTCAGTTCTTTTACTTATCAGCTTGTACTTGGTCAATGTCACACTCCTTCTGGTGCCCTTAGTAGTCACTGACCACCTTTAAAGGGCGCCTTAGGAATTTGTTGCTTGTGCTTAAAAGTGAGCATTTTCACAGCTGCATTCAGAGCTGTTTACTTGTGACTGAATTACCCAATACATATTTTAGTGCCTACTGGGGTGTTAGGAAAACAAGTTTTGAGGTGGAAAAAGTGTAGAGGTGACATAGAGGAATGAAGAGACTAACTGTGAACTGTGGGGGTATGGGTGATGAAAAGGCAGTTTTATTCTAGGGGGTGGGGACAAACTCTGAGAGTACAGAGAGGGAAAAGAAATGAAGGGCAAGGCCAGAGAGATAGAAGGATAGGAGGACAGAAGCACATCAATGAGATGATGAAAATTTGATGTTTCATAGCTGGAAACCAAAACCTATTACATTTTAAAATAATCAAAGTCATCAAAATTTCCACAACCTGCAGACAGTTGGGGGATTTATGATTAAAACTCTTCAGGGGAATCTTTTTGATGCAGAGTCTGATGCACTTGTCATAGCTCTGATTAGGACTGACCCTGGAAGGAACAGGCAGCAATTAAGATTCAGAGAGAGAAATTAGAAGTAAACAGCAGTGGCTTGTCTGCTGTGACGTGGGGCTGATATATGAGAGGAGGGATAAAGCCAGACAACAGAAAGGGAGGATGTATGAAAAGAAGAGAGAAGGGCAGAAAATAATCCCACTGTTGTTTTGAACAGAGGGAGAAAGATAGAGGCTCCTCTGTGTTTGTGGTTATGAAAAAGTACTTAAGTCTTTGTACTTAGCTCACTACACAAAGATACACACTAATGTATACATCTCCAAACAGGCTGTGGCTCTCATGCAATGAATATAAATTTACACATTTGTGAATTTATCGAGAATGTATCCAAATTGATGGGGATAAAATGATAATGCACCAGTGGAAATTTAATACTCATGTCTAAATGTGATTTGGGTCTGACCAAGTTACCATAAGGATGCCTGACTGCTTTGACAGAATATTTAACATGCTACAATCCAGCATGTAAAAGACAGGTAATCAGCTTCCATTAGTTGCCTTGTATAAATAACTATATCCAAAAAAGGAGCTAGAAATGTGAAATTAGATCAAGATTTGACATTTGTGTTTACTCTACATCATTCCATCTCTACATCACCTGGACTTCTTATGTTTAAAAAGCCTTAAAAAAATGTAGATTTTTTTTTTTTATTAAGTGATGATACAGATATGTTAAAAATCAAACCCCCAGTTTGAGCCTATTCATTCAGTTGGAAAATAATTCCATTAAATCAGAAAAGTGCTTTAATCAAAACCAGTGGTACCACATTTATAGGCAAAGAAACTATTCCAATTAAGTATTTTTCACAAGAGACTTTTTTAAACTATTTATTTTAGTATTCCATAAGGTTTATGGTCTACTGTACAGGCTTTAGATAGGATGTTAATAGATTGGAGTATTGGAGCTTGTTATTTAACTATGAAGGTAACTTGAGATGTATGTTAAGTAATACAAGTGTGTTTTGATCTTCATAGCTCAGGAAATACCTACATAAAGTACCTACTCATGTCTTGAGAAAATAATCACTAAAACTAAAAAGAAAACACCATTGGTCCATTGACCATTGCTGCTGTGATAGAGAGCTACAGCAAAAAGTGTTTAAAAAAAAAAATAAGACCATACAAACTGTTAGTTGTGGTGAACGAAGTATGATGCTATTAGCCTCTTCCTGCTCTAAAGGTCTTGGGAATCTAGTAGATTGCATGGTTTTATGGACCTTTGCAAATATTTGATTATAGATTACAATCTAGATGCCTAAAAAATAAATAGATAAAATGGATCATTGGTGGGTCTTTTAACAGGATAATGATATGGCTAAATCAACAAAGAAATTGCCCACCTGACAAAGCTGTTGTAGTAAGATTATGCTTTAATAACAACCAAAAAATATATGTTCAGACTTTTTACAAACCTTTGTAATGCCAATAAAGGCATATAATGCATTTATAAATTAATGTTGGTTGTTGAACTGTTTTGCCCAGAAATATAGCTTTAGTCATTTCTTATCAAAATTGTTGCTTAAGTTTTAGCAAAAACTTATGTATCAGCTACATTGTCAGAATTTCTGACACTAATCTGAAGTGGTATTTTAGCAAGCTTAGATTTCAATAAACATTCCTTTTTTGGGGAAGGTGTGAAATTACTTTCAATGATGTTAAAAGTTAACATAGATTTAAAGGTCTGTGCATTGGGTGAATAGCCGTACACTGCTACTGCATCAATTGTTTCATATGCTTCAATGTTCCCCTCCAGGAAGAACATGTCTGTGCCTATTGTTTCTTATACTTGGTCGAAAACAACTTAAAACAGCTGCAAATTTGATGTTTGAGGAGTGAAGTGGAGAAGTTACTATGGATATGGAATTTCAGGGCACCCTGTCTACTTTTAAGGCTAGACTGAAATCTTTTTTGTTAAAGCTTATAGTTACAGTGGCTCAGGTTATGTTGAGCGATCTCTAGTTATGCTGCTATAGGCTTAGGCTGCTGGAGAACATAGGGTCCACTTTCCTCCTTAGGCTTCATTCTACTTCTATTCTCTAGTCCTGCATTATTTGTTAGTTCAACCTCTAACTTTGTGTTCTCTCTGCTTTGTCTCTTTATAATAGCTTGATTTGGCCGGGTGCTCTGTTTAGCTGTGACACCATCCCAGAGTGAAGCGTCAGTTCCGCTGCTGTCCTCAACAACTACTTTTATATATGATAGTTAATACTGTTTTTCTGTAGTTAGTCCTTTTTCTCTCCTAGACATAGCAATGGGCTTAGCTTTTACTGAGACTAACTTTATGTGTTCACTTTCATCTCTTTTGGCATGAAAACTATCTCAGAATATATCTGGTAAACTGTTCTCAACTTTCTTAGACAGAGCTGCCTGTAGAGCAAGTCTACCATTACCTTCTCTAAGATAGTGCTTCTATGTTCATTTTGTTTGTCTGCTTCTGACTTCTTTAACCCCCAGTCATCCTCAGCAGAATGCTGTTGACACTGAGCCTGGTTCTGCTGGAGGTTTCGTCTTGTTAAAAGGGAGTTTTAACTGCTGTTGCTGCATGCATAAAGGATTTCTGGAGCATTGCCCCAACTGTCTAGTTTTATTGAATTGTCTCAGAAAAGTCTTTTGAGTTGTGAATTTGCACTTTATGACTAAACTGAACTGAAATTGGGTTGATTGAATCTTGCATGAAATGAAAGCACAAGTTTACACAATTTTGCGCACAATTTGATGGCCATGTTTGAATATAAGCAGATAGAGAGTGGATAAAGTGTTGAGAAGTGGCCGATGCATACTTAAAATGAGTACAGGACATTACCTTTTCCTTGATTTAGCTTCTGCCACGGGCAGTCAGAGAGGTGAATGAATATAAAATGACAAACTGACGAGCAAAGAATGCAAATCAGGTTGCAGGAAAATGAAACAGATAATTTGGCACAGTCCTCTTCTGGACTGAATGTGTGGCTGCATGGAAAAATATAGATATAGAACCACGTTTTAGTCGATGTCATTGTTTGATGTATGCGATTGAAGATTTTGTGACAAGCCTATTGGATGTAATCTAACTGAGGTGCTACAAATTTTAAATTTCACCTTTCTCCATGTGTGGCTTTGCATTACAGGTTTTTAATAAAGAAGCTTGTTACCTATATCTTCCAAGGCAGCGTTATTGTCTAAACTAAATACCTGAAGATGACATCCTGTTGTGAATGACTTTATTAGGTTAATCATCACGGTTGCCTTATATTTCAGAGGCCACATAGGGGCCATATTCCTGACTCTGAAGTGGGCAGTAACTATAGGAGCAGCAGCCACTAGGCCAAACAGACACAGGGAGAAACACTGAACCCATGGCTTCCACAACCCTGAGTGCAGTCCTAGCCCAGAACCTGATCACCCTGGCAGCCATGCCCTGCATGCAGCAAAACCCATAATTACCAAAGAAGAAACCTGCATGGGAACCGGTCAGTCAGATAGTATTCAACAGGTCCTGTGGCTGAGAACATCTTAGTGACATAGGGGGCCAGCCAAGAACAACAGATTAGTGAATTTTACAATATTAAGAATCTATTTAAAAAAAATCTCCTGGGATTGAATTCACAGGGATGCACCGTCAACTTCCAGCAGCTTTTGATTAATTTAGACATTAGTGTTTCTGAATAGTGGATCCAAATGCAGAGACACTATATGCTATTAAAAAAACCTCATAATTCAGCAAAGTTACTGGTTACTTCTACTGGCTTTTTGTCATTCAAATGAAATTGAGCGTAATCTGACTGTGTAATCTGAAAGTTCCAGCCACTGAGGTAAAATGATCACAGTGTTTGTGTGACTGTTTGATGGTCTGGCTTACTTTAAAACTCCAATGCTTTTCACTATATTCTATATTTCTCTATATTTCTCTACATTACTTCGAATTTAATGAAATATCAAATTTGTATCAGATCCACAAAATATTCTAATGGGGACTTCACAGTAGTATAAACAGTACTTTTATTTTATAACTGAAATAATTTTGGGTCATTACTGTTGTATGCTGTGTTGATTCAACATAGGTTAGCAAAAAAAGTTTTAGAGAATAGAAAAGAATATGATGAATTAAGTTCAGCAGGTAAAATAATGATCTTACCTTCAACCCCAAAGCCTTGCAGAATGTGCTTCATTGAACCACCCTAGTGCTGCACTGAATTGCCTCAGTAAATTTAAATTTAATTTTACCTTTGATGTTAAGTAAAAACAGCATTTCTTTCTTACAGAACTCATTCCAAAGGGGTACATCATGTCCGTGAGACATCAATATTGCGTCACTTATCCTGACCTTTAACCCAACATGCACATATGATAGCATACACACATAAGAAACAAGCTTACATGTATCTTGTTTGTCACCTTGGTGCCACAGATGATGTCTTTGGACAGCTGCTGATTTCGGCGAGAAAGCGAGGGGATACTGCGAGCATGTGACGAAGGTCTTGGCCTCCGAGAAATGCAAGGGGAGTTAAATTACACGCTGCTGCTGCAGCAGCAAAATCTTTTAATGTATAAATGATGTTGAGTTTTTGCTTACATAGAAGATCTTCGGAAGAATGATCCTTGGAAAAACAACTCAAATGCCAATAATACTTGATTTTTTTTTCTTTTTCGATAAAAAGCAGATAGCTGATGAAGCCAATGTTAACTTTTTTTTGACCTTGAAATACAAGATGGAACCTGCTCACAATGTAATATTGGGATGGCAGTCTTATGGGTTGCTTCCCTTCAGCTTGAACTAGACATATTGTCAGAATGAATGAAGAATGATAAAAGGTTTCAAATACCAGTCAGTCTATATATCTGCATAAGCATGCTAGGTCCAGGCATACATACAAATAACAAAAACAGGAACAACATTGAAGTTTTGGTTTGGTTGAGCAAACTTTTAGAATTAAACCTGGCAAAACAAACTCTGGGATGAGAAAGAGAGGGCAATGAAGAAGACATATACTTTACAACTGTATAGATTTGGACAAACTTTGCATGGGAAAAGCCAAAGAATATGAAATGCTTAAATTACATTAAATGGTGACTGAGCAAAAAAGTTACTTAAAGGATATGCACTAGTATGTAGACAGATTTCATTAGCTTTTTTATAATTTCCCCAGAACCAAATGTTTGTTATACATTTCAATTGCACAGCACTCTTCTCACATTGAGTGTAAAAAAAATTTTTTTTTAAATATTTCAATATCACAGTCCATCTTTTCCCATCTCTCTAAATCCTGGCATTTTAACTGAAATTCTGGGTGGATTCTAAATGCTTTTTGGAATAGGTCATTTTTGTAATTGTAATAATGGTGACATTTTGCTCTACAGTATCCCATTTCCCTTGTTTTTGTGGCCAATTACAATAACTAAATGCAAAATGACTAAGCAATCTGGGGCCTACAATTCATCCCCACGAGATTGTGGTGTGTTATCAGCAGGTTGACGTAACTAAAAGCTCTTAAAACAGCAACTAATGAAAAACACAGAGACAGACCAACCCTGCAGAGAAAATAACAAATTAAAACATACATAATTTTCCTATTTTTCATTCAACGCCCATGAGCACAATTCTCTCAGTTTAATTTTTTTTTTTTATGTGGCTCCTTTTGTTATCTTAAAACCCTTGTTTCCCCTCACCTCCACGCAAACTAACGTTGCACAATCTTCCAATGATGTCACTGTTACCACAGTAACCATTCTCACGGTCCCTCTACCTCCCTTTTTGCTTTCGCCCTTCGTCTTGATCCCTTAAATCTCTTCAGAGTGAGAGTGCTGTTCCATCTGTCTCCTGCTCTGAGACGTGCTCCTGCACACATACAGTCTATGTTATTTTGCAGTGACATTACCGTCACAACCAGGGGCAGTCAGAAAGCTATCTACCAGGTGCAGAGAGACCTGTCCTATTACCTGAGGGCTAAATCGTGGCAATAATGTTCTTTTTTTGCTACGATTCATGCATCAAGCATGACCCATGATTAGCAATGGCCGGTGGATGAAAACCAAAAGACAGATGCTTTTAAGAAGGCATCCGTTTCCTGATTTATGAGCACAGGATGAGGCAAGGGACCCTGGCCGATGAGATGGATCAAGATTGGTGATTGATGAGGGATTCAATAAGGGGGAACACAGCACAAAAGCAATTTTATAGATGAGGGGATGTGGATACGTAGACACATATGCTTCAAATTAAAAGCAAATGAATTTATGTATTTGTTGGATTGGGAATTGTTTGATTGGTTTGTAACCTGTGGCTTCAGAGACACATAAAGTTAAGTTTTTGCTTTTTAGGATATCATTAAAAAAATTAAAGGAAATAATCCTAGATAAACTCATTGTTTATTACTGGTTAAGTACAAGTACAGCACTGATACTGTTGCTTTAACATATTCTATAATGTACTATTGAACAAGTACTTCTGTGTTTTTTCCTGTTTTGCTTCTGTCTTGTTAAACCTCCAGCAGATGGCCTTCAACTTTTATGCAACTTTGATCTGAGGGAGTTTCCTATTTTAAAAGATATTCTTTAATTTCAACTGCCACCATACATACTCAGTATGAGGAATTGCTACACAGGTAGCAAGTCCATTCAATCAACTATCAACTGATGAAAGAGAAAATACCTGGAAGAGAGTGAGTGATGTTCTATGAGGGTGGTGTGGTGTAGGGAGGGGGTTGCAGGGACGGGGAGCGTTGGGCCAGTGTGTTGTCTTGCATGCATGAGTGTGGATGTGTTGTTTGTCTTGTCGTTTGCAGGTCTTGGGAGTGTCCCTGGGATGAGCGAGAGGGGATTGGACATGTATAAGCTCTTGCTTCTTCCATCGCCTTTTCAAGCCATGCATATGTATTGTTTGTCATTATATGTATTGTAAAATGTGTGCAGGTTTGAAATGAAATGAATGAAGCATGCTTTATCAGTAGGAAGGAACTAGCAGGTGGTGCATGAAAACTAAGAAATTTCAAGTTTCATAATGAAATGAACTTGACAGCATTGTTTTATAATTAGGACTGATTTATTTTTTGTTTGTTTGTTTTAGAAATTGCCTAATGTTTGATGTAAATTGCATCAATATGAATAAACTAATTTGATTTTTAAAAATGTACATTGACTCTTTAATCCTCCAAATATAAATATAAATCTCAAAGATATATGTAAGTATTTATGTATGTGCAAAGAATTAGTGAATGCTGGTCAGTCAGGGCTCTGAGGCTGTTTGTGAACAACATGTCCCCCATTGGCTGATTCTGCTCAGGACCTGCTGGCAATAAACTTTTGCTCTCACACTGGCTCAGTTATTATGCTAGGGAGCAAGTTTATTTTTAGATATGCAACCAGAGAAAACACACACTGTGCTCTAAACCCTGGCTTAAAATCCATGAGAGAACATACATGTTTTCTGGGTTCTGAAAAAGCCCTTGAATGTTCTGAATAATTTTTTTAAAACTTGTTTTCAAACTGATGTTTTTAAAAGAAACACAAGTAAAAGTATAAGTCAGGTAAAAACTAAAGATCAGAAAAAAAAAAAAGTTTTTAATTTCATTCTAGGTTTTAATTTTTGCTTGTTTCCCTCTTCTTCACTGTTGCTGGGGCTTGTTTCAATTAAGACCCAGGTCATTGCTACAGCAAAGCGGTCATATGATGGTCAGGTCTTAGTGGCCTCGGTCAAACTCTACGTAGGCGTTATGTAACTGGCAGATACACCGAATGCGCTGACCTATATAATGCTACTGTGCCACAATCCATATCATCCTTCCTGTATTTCCACTATCAGTGTAGGGGGTTACATGGACAGCAGATAAAAAATAATGGTGTTGTAAAAACATACATTAGGAGATGTAGGGCAGAATCAGTAAACACAGGGATCATGATTACAGTAAATAGAAGCAATGAGTTTCCAACAACCGAGCCGGACATCATCCCCTGCTTACCACCTAGCCCTCTTTTTCCTCTCTTTTCATCTGATGCTTAATGAGTACTCTCTTGGTTGAAATTTTGATTTTGAAAGCGGGGGGGAGCAAGTATTTTTTAATATACCTTACTTCAGCATGTTTGACCATCCAATTACAGACCCAATTTAGTAGGCCATCAGATGTTGTAAAGTGAGCTTCTCAGGAGTAAAAGCGGTGACAACCAATCACACAAGAAAAGACTGTGAGCCAATCAGGAGCTTGTAGGTGGTCTAAACTCAGGGAAGTGGGCTTCTGTTTGAGCTGTGGCTTTCCGCCTCGTCCTCTAGCTCGACGATTGTCTGTGTACTGTAGTGTAACATTGTTTTTGTACAGTAAAACGTGCAGAGGACAATAAGGGATGTGTGAAAAAGTGCAGAAGACGTGTAGAATAAATAAAATGCATGTGTTATATCTGATAGAAATTGTTTAACCTTGAAAGTTGTTCTATTTTATGCCAAAAGGGTTCTGAACTGAACCCTGATTGCATGAAGTGTGTGTGTGAATAAGCATGTGTGTGGCTGTGAGCCTATCGGAGAGAGGCTGGGTACACCCTGGACAGCTCGCCAGTCTGTCGCAGGGCAACACAGAGACATACAACCATGCACACACACACTCAACCTATGGTGTGCAGCCATGGTGGCACAAGGCGGTTGCACAGTTTGATAGTTGTGAAAACATGTGAAAACCTGTTGATATATGGGTTAAAATGACATTCTACATCTATTCCAGTTTGTTTCCTGTAAATAATGAGCAAAGCCTCCCAAACATATTTACTAGGAAGGAAAGAACTGCAGTGCCCTCAGCTCTAATGGCTATTAATATTATCACCATGTTATTAAACCTGTGGGAAAAAAAAAAAAAAAAAAATAGTTTACTTCTTGAAAAAAGCACTAAAAGGACACAATCACCCACTGAGTTTAGCCATGCATGTCTGGGTTTAGGCCTGGGTGCCGCCTCTAATCAGCCCTGTTGTTGAATGCCAGACCAAATGCCAGGGCTGCCACACTGCTCCCTCCTCTCACCAAATCATTCAATAGTCTCTTTGTTCTTCACTAGTTTCTCCTAAAAACACGGTGCAATAAGCATAGCCTTGGAAGTGTGTTCCTTTCTACATAGACATGGAGGTTTGGGGAACAAGAGATGGATGGATGCCCGGAGAGATAGACGGATGGATAGAGAACAGTCATAAAGTGTAAGAAGTAAAATAGAAAGTAGATGAATTAACTTGTGGATGGGCCCAAAATCAAATACACAGTCTACTCATCAACAGTGGAGAGCACAGGCTGCAGCCACTGGAGATGGAATATGAAGCAGAACAGGAAGAAAGCAGAAAAAAATCATTATCTGACTTTGAAGGGTTGAAATAAAACTCAATGTCGCTGACAGAAATTGCTGGGTTTTTTTCCCCCACATTGGTGGATATTGATTTTTAGGATATAACTTATGTATTTTTAATAAAAATTATTGGAATAAAGATGACAGAAGCACTTATAATTTTTCAATGGACACTATTTTAACCGTATATCATGGTTTCATTCATCAAATGCCACATTTCTATGGTTTAACCAATAATTGCTAAGATGGTAAAAATATGCGATATGATAACATCCTTGATTGTATTTTAACTTTAGTTTAATTAACAGAGGAATACCCTTTTTGCTGCTTTGTACATTAAATAAATATTGTTTGCTATTTTCAATGTTTGCCAAAGAACTGATCATAAATTCTAAATATATAGGTTTTAAAAGTTTATATATTGATACTTATTTTATAATAAAGGGTATATATTTTATTAAAGAGCCTCTATCATACAAATTATATTTATCTGTTATACTTGATAAACAGGACAGGGCTAACTAAATAATCCAAACTGGGTTCTTCTTATTATTATTATTATCAGTGTTTATATTGCACCAAGGTAGAAAATAAGCTGGTTAATCTGCTCATATCTTAAATTATTCAACATTTTATGAATGATTGTTTTCTGATACAATTATATTTAAGTGTAATTACCTATGTGATGATAAGAGATAGAAGAACATCACTGGGATCCATTTAAAACTTTGTTACTTTGCTCGGGTGTGTGGATGCAAAGGGGAGGATAACAGGAGCAAGAAAATGCGAGGAGAGGAAAAAAGCAGGCGAGTGAAAAGGGATATGCTTCAGTATCTTTGATGCTGATGAGGCCAGATATTCCTAAGCCTTTGGGAATCTGCAGGGAACATGATTCTGTTTCTATTCTTGCATATTTACATCCTGTGTAGAAACTACTGGATCCTGTCATCATTTTGAACAAATGTATTTTCTCCATTATTCTAATCTATCTAGTTTATCCATAAATGACCATGGAATCTATTTAAAGATTAATTATTTTAGAAATAATTCAGAAAATATTAATTCTATTCTGTTTCATCACTTAATAACAAAATGATAAAAAATAAAAATAAAAAAGGCATATAGGATATAGCTAGGCTAGGATATGATGTGTGGCTAATTGCGTGGCATCTTCAAGGACAATGATGAGCCAAAGAAACGTGGCAAAGCTCCCAGTTGCAAAATACAGAGCAGATGCAATCAATAGAAAATAGAGCTTGCAGCTAAAAATAAGTGGGGACAAGCAGCTGCAAGGAGAAATGTGAGCTCTGGAAATTAGAATAGGGACAACAATAAAGATAGGATTCAGTAATCTGATAGCACAGTCTCACATTACATTTAACCCTGTAATTGCATCTTGATTTTCACAAAACAATGTTCAAAAAGCTATTTATTTCATATAAATCACTGTGGTATCACTCTGATATTATTAAGGATTATTAAGGAAAACAGTATTTTGATTTTCTGTTAAGGTTTCTTGACATCTATGTTCTCTCAAATAAATGTGCCTCTGTGCCCTTACTCGGAGATGTTGGAAGGACTAATACCACATTAATGTATGGGGGAGGTGAGAGCCAACTAATAGAATTAATGATCCTATTGGTCCAGGAATTAACTATAGACGGTAGCTACACGAGCACAGGGGTTTTAATGAACCACGACAAACCCCAGGCACACTGTACCAGTTTCAACTCTAACAATTTTGTTGTTTTGAAAACCCTGCTCCAAATGCAAATTCAAATAGATTTGAATGAAAATCAAAAATAACAATGGAACACTGTGTTGAACATTGCCTTATGATCCAGTAAACTAAGATAAATAATGAGGTCTTCTAGGCCACCACGTAACAATTGCCAAACCATTCATAGTAAAAGATAAAGCAAGCACCTTAAAGAGCATAATGCTATCTCCAGGCACGGCAAACCCTTTTTGCATAAGAGCATGTGGATAAGAATCAGGAAGGTTGTACTTTCTTTGCAGCCTTTGTGGGTATTCACCCTACTGCATCATGCCACTACTGCAATAGAGAGCTCTATAGCAAAACATAAACCTTAAGAAACAATATAAAATAAAATTATTTAGGTGGTTGGAGCTGCCAAAGCATTCTGTAAAAACTGTATTCCACCAAAGCCTGTAAGACCTTTAGAATTGCATAGTAAGATATACCTCCAAAACAATTTTATTGGTTGAAATAACTCCCTAAGCCTTTGGCAGCATTACTTTTGTTTTAGAAGAGCTTTAATACATTAACTTCACAGACATTAAAATGCTACTGCTCAGGTAACAAAATCTATTTCATCACAACACCAAGATAAAATTGCACCACACCATTTTCCACACACACAGACAAACATAACATTCCTGCAAGAATGAACCTACCTACCTGAAGCCAGCCGGTTTTCCATCAGCAACTCTGCCAACTTTTTTTTCAGCTCTTTAATTCCTTTGGCCCTGCAGTGGGTTGCCTTCAGCTCCCCTAGCTCATTCAGGATGCTGCAGCTAGTGTTACACTCCAGTGTGCAGGAATGACTGACTTCTGTTGTATTATTCTTTTGTTTGGATATTTGCAGGTTACTCATTCTCATTTCTGACTGCAGCTGGAGCTGCTGAAAGGGGTTTCAGAACTACAAGTTGATTAAATGAATTCTGAACAAATGTTTAAAAGGTCAGGATGAAAACATACTGTGAGATTAACTTGTGTTATTACTCGATTTCCTTATTGTTAACAAAAACAAAGCACCTCATTATGTAGTTATAATTAATGAACATTCTCTTTTATTCAAAGCGTGTATAAAACATTGTCAGGATCGTATTTTTACTATACAAATATGGAATGCACATGCAGAATTATGAATAATTTTCCACAAAAAAAACTATTTTTTAGTTATTGTTCTTTTTTTCTTGTTCATTTTTACTATCTACACCAATCTGTTTTTAAAGAAAATATCTAATGAAACTATACATATGGCTGAAAGAGGGTCCCCCTAACCAACTATAGGACAATAATCTGAGTCTCCACAACATGGAAGCTCCTGTTAGGGATCATTGCGGCCAGGATAATTGCGCACATGGATCAACACATGTCAGTGTCAGAAAGACTTTGATGAAAGCACCAGAGTAGCCAAACACACCTTAAAGGTTGGCAGAACAGTCATGCAAGACTGCAGAATCAGACCTACAAACCTGTGGACTGGTTTGATTAAAAGAAGACCTATGATTCAATGCCACACATATGGATATAGGAATGCCTGAAGCTGTACAAGGTCAACAACACTCTAAGAGTCTTCATCAAAAACTACACGGGGTTGTGAAAAAACACCCTTTGGGCTAATTTCAAACCGGCTGTGAAAATCTCAATCAATTGTGCAATATCCCAAGGAAATACTCCTCTTCCTCTGCCTTTCTGCATAGGCCGGAACCCCCTCATAGAAACAATCAAAACGACTGGCTATGGATACCAACTCAGAGATGGGGACACTATCAGCCACCCCCTGCACATGGATGACATCAAGGTGTATGCAAAGAGAGCAAGTCATTGATTCTCTGAGCAAAACCACCAGAATCGACAGCAACGAACGCCATTTGGGATCAGGAAATGTGGGTGGATGGTGAGAAAGAGAGGGCAGGTAATTCACACAGAGGGAATTGCACTTCCAGAAGGGAGAATATCAGATGTAAAGAGAACCATAGGTACTTTGGAATACCAGAGACAAATAGCAACAACAACAACAAATGGCAAGAACAAGGTCCGAGAAATCAAAAGCTAATGCTTGCCAGAAATAAGATACCCTGCTGGGGTAATAAGTTAACCAAAGGTGGAAATTCAGGTAACTGATGTTAAAACATGAAAGCTACTTGCCATGCAGGGCAGATCCCACTCCAAAGAAGGAGGCAGAGGCCTAGTGAACATCATAGCCTAGCACAGCACAGCAGGGTGTAAGATACTGGAGCATAAGATATATAGAGCATAGAGCATTATAACTAAGTTGCTGCTATAGTTTATGGAAATATCTGTGAAGAATAAGAACTGGACACCACCGTGTCAAAATGGGAGCCACCTTCCAATGTGTTCGATAAGCACAGAGCTAAGATCCTGTGGGACTACCAGTTACAAACAGATAAATGTGGCCAATCAACTGGACATCATGATCATTGATGAGAGGCAGAGGAAAGTTGTTATGATCAGAATGGTCATAACAAATAATGGAAAACTGAAGATATATCAAGGGCTCATGGAAGAACTACTAAAGGGCTGGTTATACTCCTGCAGCAGTGTGTTGCAGTGAGCTTGACGCAGACATTTTTGATTTATGCTCAATATTAAAGCGTAGTCTTTGCTATACGCTGTGGGTCTAGATACGGTCGAGGCAATGAGGAAACGGGAGCGAGTTTAGTCCGACAACAGAGGGACATGACAGCGAAAAAGAATGGGGATCCAAGTGGAAAAAAGGGTCCCAGCGTTCTTGCGCACCTCGATCTTCTAGCTGGTCAAACTTCACAAGTTGTTTTCTGCAATTTCGGTCAAAAAAACAAAACCTCCTGTCTGCGGCACTGTCTGCGGTCAGTTACAATTTGGGAGAGGTGCAGCAGAGTGTCTGCAGAGGGGGCGGGGGGTGGCTTTTTGTTCACTGCGACACGTACGCAGAGGACCTAGTTTTGAAGTATAAATCGGCCTTAAGAGCTAGAAAAGGTAATGTAACTGTAGTGCCTGTGGTCAGGGGAGCCGTATCGGAGGAACGTTAAGACAATTCTAAGAGCCCATGACTGAACGGGGGCTCAAAGGAGAAGAAAATTATATCCTGCTATATTACTACAGCTTTCTACAGCTTAGCTGGTTTTTATATTCAGATTAAATTACAACCATTAAAATACATCTATAAATCTTGATGATGCTCATGAGCTGCTTCAAGCAGCCACATAAAAAATACATGTTTTGTCATTGGACATACAGATTAAGGAAAAATAAGCCCTGAGGGCAAGTTTAAATAATCCTTCCTTTAATAAATTTATAGTGAAACCTAATAGGAATATTTTTTACAATCCTTTGTTTCACAATTCATGTGTATCAATCTCTTTCATTGCCTGTCTGTGGTCATCAGAGAATTTAGGGCAGTAATCCCCACACTGGAGGAGGTAGTGTTGTATAAAGTACTGAAATCTCGTAGTCAAGTAAAAGTATAAGTACCTCTCCAAAATATGACTTTGGTGAAAGTCCAAGTCACTGACTGAAATGTTACTTGAGTAAAAGTCTTAAAGTATCTGAAATGTCTTGTACTTAAGTATAAGAATTACTGTAAAAATAGATGTACTCAAGTAACGTAGTGAAAAGTATAAGTAAAAAGTAAGTGCAGTTTGAATTACTTTTTTACATTTTGGTAAGCTTTGAAGGTTAAATTCACTTAAAATAATATAAACAACCAAGTGTAGGATAAATTTAGACAGGCTTTGCGAAAAAGGCGTATCCTATTGGTGTTGATGAACAAGCCCAGGCAAGACCCGACTTTGTAGTCAGTAGGTGGGGTCAAAACACTTGCATTTCTCTCACTCGTTTTTTTTTTTTTTTACTTAGTAACTAAACCAAACATTGAAAATGTATCGGAGTAAAAGTGAACGTTCTCAAAAAAATGTATACTCTTGGAAAGTATAAAGTACTCCAAAATATACTTAACTACAGTAGTGAAGTATTTTAACTTCATTACTATACAACACTGGGAAGAGGCTCCAACGGATCTACACGATTGCCATCAATCCTTTTTGTGAGAGGACATATAAACACAGACCAACTCACGAAGTTCAACAAAAATACATCATTTTGTGGCATTTCTATGTATTTCTTAATGTTCAGGCTTAATTTTTTTTGCAATTGACAGATTCTGTGTCTGGAGCATCTAAATTCTGCAGTTACAAGTAACCTGCAACATTAATAAAATGAACCTGCAATTAATTTACTAACATTTTTACTTAGAACATTTTGAAAATTAGAGGGGTAATCTGTAGATCCACCTAAAGTTTTGTAGCACTGCTGGTCAAAGTGCCAATATTCTACTAAATCAGCTATCTAGTTAAATTCCCCACTCCTGTTTTTACCTATTGCCTTGAATAAGAAATATTTACTGATTCACTTATTTGATTATATTATTAAACCCACCCCTTTAGTGAGCTGTATCCCCAGGCCATGAAACACAAATAATCAAATTACAGAGAAAAAGAAACAGTTTGGAGTTGCTTTAACAAAGCTTTGGGCCCTTCTCAAATATCCCTTCAGTGTTATTTAAAAAAATCTTTTTTCAACAGTTTAATTAAATTACCAGCTGCATTGATGTCTTCAATTCAGCTTGTTTTGCTCTCTGCTACTATCAAGGTGTTCTGTGGCATATGTATAAGTGAAGTTGGTCTAAGTGCTAAAAAATTAGACATTAGTAAGGCATGCTACATAGATGAGTATGGCAGGTCACAGGAAAAACTGGAGAGAACTGGGTCAACATTTAGCTACAAGGTTTTACTAGTTGGATTCAAAGCCAGACCTCATCTGTTAAAAGGTACTTTTACATCACAAATCCACTGAGGAGTTCACCATGGTTCCGTCCTGGGCCTCCCATATTTATTATCTAATTGCTCTCACCAGCTCAGATTATAACAAATTAGATAAGTTAGAATTTCTTTGCACATGACATACATCTCCACATTATAATGTTACCAAGTGGATATAGACCAATTAAGCTTTCAGTGGCTGCATAGAACAAATTGATGAGGGTATTCCATAAATGTCTACAGTTCACCATAGTTCTACAATACTTACACTGTCTGTATCAGTATATCAGAGAGAAAAAAAATGCTAAAAATACTGGGTTCAAATGGCTTTAAATCAATATATATTAATGTTGTGGAAGCCTTCCTTACAACTCAAGTCTCTTAGTTTAAGTCCAAAAACCTCAAAAATCAGGAAAGTCTGGGTTCAATTAAAATACATTCCAGTCTGTAGTTCAGTGTTTCTTTGCCTTTCTTTACCAAGTTACACCAGTGTAATTTATTTTTATGTTTTCACCATGTAAAGCACTTTGAAATGCCTTATTCGCTATGCAAATGTACTTGCCCTGCCTTACAAATAGTTGTTTTCAAAATCTTTGCACCAGTGTAGCATCACAGTTTTACAGCACCATTCATCCTGAATGTTCTTTCATTCATTACCTGAACCGGGCAGATCAGCTATCTTGTCATAGTCCACCTTGTCTCCAAGGACACACTAATGTCCCCCATTTACAGAGGGAGGAAAATTCTGCTGTGTTGCATACACAAACAACTGTTTGTATGTGTTTTTGCATTTGACAAAACAAAATGTGACAACAAAGAGATCATTCATAGGATTTTTGCTTTTTGCTTTCATTTCTCGTTCTTTTTAAAGAAAACTAAGTTCTCTTTGTATTTTCCCATCAGTGATCAGCAGCCGTGTCAACAGCATGTACACTGAGTGGTAATGATTTCCTGCTGTGGTAAAATGTGCTGTGACTATGCTTGTGTCATTGTGAGGGCATAGCAACAACAATGAAAGAGAATTGTTTACTAGAGGGTGTTAATCTCAGGACTCCACCAGTGACAGCGGCCTTACACACAATGATGGAAATAAAAGCTAACAAGACGTACTGCTTACAAATTTCTTTGTAAAGTAGGAGCAGTTATAAAGGCTAGTACTGTTTAAAATTAGGTTCTAGTGTGATAATCCATGGGTTGGAAATGCTTAAAAAGGGAATAAAAACATGCAATCAATATCAGAAAACATGATTGTTTATTTCATGATAAGCAGAAGTTAAAGCTCTTGATATGGAGATGAACCTGCATGCCCAACTGCTCATGAGGCAGCTGGCTGCACGAGAGAGGAAGTATATATAGCAGAGGAATATACATGAACTGAGTGGATCAGAGCTGACCTGCAGAAAATAACTGGTCTTTTTTCCCCCTTATTCTTGTTGTTTATGATTAATTTTGTCTGGTTTCCTAGCAAGATATCTGAATTGAACTTTAAATTCTTGTAAAACTTAAGGCATCAATGTAAATAGTGGAAACTATCACCACTAGCTGAAAAGTACCACAGTTGGTTAACATGTAGAATGAGTTGGCTAGTGAAGTAAAACATTGCAGAGTATAGACTGCACTGACTTTACACACTTAAAACTAAAGACACCCAAAAGGAAAAAAATAGTATAATTACAGTTAAGACAAAGCCAATTATATATAACAGACTAAAGCAGACCAAATTTATATTAATGACAACTTTGCAGTTGATTTTCATTTTCTCAGCCTGCATTATTATTATTATTATTATTATTATTATTATTATTATTATTATTATTATTATTATTATTATTATTATTATTATTATTATTATTATTATATATTACATGTTATTCCACAGTTATTGATATTGCTTCATCTCAACTTATTTCTGTTTTAACCTTGTTCGACATACATCTGATTCACCTGCTCCTGCCTCTATTTAAGGTGCTTGCGTCCAATTATCAGGGCCAGATTATTCTTGTTCTCTCTAGCCAGTGTGAGAGGGCTTTTAGAGTTCCTTGGTGTTTCTGATTTCCTAACCCTGACATGTTCTTCCTCTCAACCACTGAGCCTGCCTGCTCCCATCTGATCTCAGTGGTGAGAGGGTTTTAGCTTACCTGAGTTTTTCTGATTACTTGATCTGGACCTGTTCTGCCTCTCAACCACTGAGCCTGCCTTTTCCCGTCTGAATGGTTTGCCTGAACAGTCTTTAGACTCCTAGACCTCTTAGCCTGCCTGCTCCTGCTCTGATCTGTTTACCTGACTTGGCTTCAGACTCCTACATGTTTTCCGGGGCTGCAGCATCTGGGACACTCTGGGCAGGGCCAGCTGCACCTTGTTGGCAGCCCATCGGCTGGATCCTATCTCTCTCTATCCTATGAACTGAATTTTTAAACCAGAGTTTCCTGCCTTAGATGCCCTAGCAGCTGTTACCACTGATCCATTTTTAAATAAACACTTTTGAGTAATCCCATTGTCTGTCTAGCCTTGAATACTGGGTCCTCCATTCTGAACAGTGACAGTAAATGGTAAGAAATTAGCCTTGTAAATATTTATATATACATCCAACATATATTCTATATATCCTCCTTTCCTAATATGGATAGGATTCTTACTGTTGACCCCACAATAAGAACTGGTAACAGGAGGTAAGAGCTATTATTTGAGGTAGGTGGAATGAGACTGAATACCAGACTGACTTACTGTATGCCCTCTGTAGTCAGAATGGCTGGCCAGGCTATCACCATCTAGCATCTCTAAATCTCAACAGGGTATGAGCTCACCCCAGTACCTGCACTAGAAAAGATGTTTCCTGTTGTTATTTTTCCACATGTTCTAAACGCTGTTGTCAACTCTAAAAATAACTTTATAAAAAAAGTTGAAAGAATTTGAACTGGCCAGGCAAAGATCAGGAATACTTATCAGAGTGTTCTTTAAAAGGTTTGGGAAGTGAGCCTTTGTGCACATCCTATCTCAATTAATATTCCTTTTGAGAATGACTGAGCAAGGCTTTGGTCAATCTTTGTCCCTTACACTTATTTGAACCAATCACCTAAGACAATGAGAGATTTCTATTTTATCTAACCCTTAAAATTAGTATCATTAAACCACCATCTGTGAAGCTCTATCTTAGCTGCTCTACAAATTTGGCCTCCCACAGCTCACCCAACGGTTGAGCACTTTGAAGTGGTTATGAAGCAAATAATGTTGGGAAGTACACATCGCTGACTATGTTTTATTTCTTCTCCTATTTCATATACACCACAGTCTGTGTGCTCACTTCCTGCTGCCTCAGCTCTTTCACATTTCTAGTCAATGGCTTTTTTATACGGAATAAGCATAAGATACAGTTAGATTTCCTTCTGTTCAAATAAGTCTGCTGATAAAGTTAACCCTATGGCATCAAATACTCCTCATCAGGTTGAAATAGAAAACCTCCCTTATGAGACGAATGTTATGCAGATGCTGACATGATGTTTCTCATGTGTTTAATTTTTGGAGGTTACATCTTCAGTTGCGCCTTAATCAAATGATGTGTTTGAATTGTTACTGTTATTGTTAAACTAATGCATAATGGCGACTTATTTTACGGCCTTTTTTTACTATGCTTGGTGGCCAGATAAACTCTGAATTGCCCCAACCTTCTTTTTCCTTTTGTCCCCTTTTTTACAGTTTTCTTCAGCTTTTTCAAGAGTTTCTATTTGTAGAATTAAGCCTGTTTTTTTTCTCACCTCTGCTACAGTATCAGATTTATTAACAGCAAAACATTTCTGTCTTACTTATATGGCCTGTTTAGTTACTTTCCCATGGTGGATGATAAAAAAAGAATTGGGACACAATAGATTACTGAATAAACTTAAGCAAGTAATTGAAAGTTAAAGTCTATCAAGCTACGTGTATTTAATGAGTTCAGTATATTACCAAAATTAGCAGATTGAATTAAAACAAGGGCCATTTGATTACTGCTTTGGATAAACACATTGGATTTGTTCTCCCAAAGCCTAATCCATTTTTACTACCAATATTATCTACACTACCAGAGCTCATATGACTAAAGTGCTTATATATCTGATAATCCTTTTTCAGATTCTGGGATGCATATTGTTGCTTAAATTTTTAACTCAACCCTGTGAAACCCCTTGTTTCTAGATACTAAAAGACCTCCTTAGAGGTCCATGGTAAACATTAAGGTAAAGTGAAAATGTATCCAAAAACATAAAACCACTTGGATATCATTGAGTTTAACAATTAAAGACACAATCAACACTGTCAAAAAAAAGTTCTCACAAGCTCCATAAAATCACATAAAAATTAAGAAGAGATAAAACAACATAACTATTAAAAAGGAAAAATGGAACCCTTTAAAAATGTACAATAAGAATGGGGCTTGATTGAAACTGTCTGGGGGTAGATTTAAACTGTCCAAAAACTTGAGGTATCTTTGTTAAAGCAAATTGGTCTATAAAGATAACATAACTGGGACACACAGCAGTTTTCCAGCCTGTTATTGTAGAACATCAAAATGGCAAAAACCAAACTATGTCCATCGTATAGAGGAGAGCATAGGTTTTAAAGATAAAACCTTTAAAACCAAAGTTTGTACTAGATCCCATATACATTTTTATATTTTTAGGACTGTAGTTATGTGGTAAAATTTTTGTGTGTTGCCTGAACTTATCTGACAAGATTTTAAATGATTTCCTTATGCTAGTTTTTCAAAAAGAAAGCCAAAACTGCCGCAGCCATTTTTTTTGTTTCAGCCGCCTCTGGTTGATGCATTGACATGATACATGTCTATGCATTCCTTTGGTATAAAGCTTCTAATCTAATACCTAATAAAATCTAAGCATCTGTTGGCATTTTTCATTTTTTTGAGTTTGGTGAATTCACAAATCTCACGGCAATAAATCTTTCTTTAATGGAACAAGACTTTTAGCATGCCATGCTAAAAGTCTAAACTTAAACATGCTAAAACAACTTTTAGCATGCCAAGGACCAAGACTATGAGGAGAAAGAACATCTAAATACAGTCAGAGAACTACAGCATAGGATGGCATCAGGTCCCCAAATCCCCTTAACAGAAATAGATTTTAAACTTTTCTATGCTTCTTTACTTGGGCTACCAATAACTGTGCTTTTTCAGTAAAAGGGCTTGTCATAGTTAAAGACATTAATTGAGCTTGAAGTCAGTTATGTCTCAGTTTTCAACTAACTTTATTTCATCATTTAGTCACCTGCCACAATATCAAAAATATCTATTTAATTGCTTGCTCATACAAATATTGACTCAGTCAGTCACATGGTAGGAACACAATACATTCATCTAGGAGTGGTTAAAATGTAGCCTGGGAAGAGAGTACTTTAGACTGTACACACCATGTACTAGTTTGGATTTCAAAGGTGATACTAGAGCAGAGTCAGAGGGAACTAGTTAGAACCAATCAGATAGCTATTAATTAGATCCAAAATATGTCATTTTGAACAAAAGCAAAGCACTGATGACTGGTTAAAGGCTGGTTGAATAGAGGCTGAAGCAGATGAAAGGTAATGAGAACTGGACAGAGCTACGCAGGTGAATCAAATGAATAATCAAGCCAGTCATCAGCGCTAAGAACATTACATTTTTATATCATTACTCTGCTCTGACTGTTAGGGTAACATAAATGTGCTGTTGCATTATCGGAAATTCTGGAACAAGTGTAAACTCCCGTTTCCCGTGCTTTGATTGGTCCAGTCTGTTTAGACCAGAGAGTCTGGACCTTATAAGTCTGGCTAACTAGGCTATCAAATATTTCAACCCAACATCAGAATGGGCAAGAAAAGGGATTTAATTTGAATGTGACAAAACTGTTGTTGGTCCCAGGTGGTGTGGCAAGACTATGTTAATCAAACAATCTTACAGGGCAAATACTTGTTAATAAAATATGATTCCAAGATTTCTCTACTCACAACCATCTCACTTTACTCTTCAAATGAGGTGGAGACGTTTAGTCTAAAAATCTAGAAATGTATATACCTGCTAGAATATTTTAGTTTCTTCTTTAACGATATTTCCGATCGGTTAAAAACTGATACAAAATTAAATAAAGGATATCCTCTAAAAGAGGTTGACCATGTCAGTGTTGAAGGCTCATATCTATTCCATCACCTGTCAAATCTACATTTGCATCACATAATCTTAAGGATTTAGAGCTGTGTAAATAAATGAAAATTACTGATGATCTAAAATCATTAACATCATCCTGACCTTTAACATGTTTCAAGCAGTCTAGATTTCTCCACTGCTTTATGTCTTCACTGAAGTCCTGTAAAGCATTTATCTCTTGTGCAGCTGCCCTTTTGTCTTTCACTCTTTTCCTTACCTGCTTCATCAGAGCATGTCTAAGCATCATTGATTGATATAGCAGTTCCAGTGGAACACACTGACATTTCTGCTGAGACAACAAAAGCAAGGGCATTCATTTTATGGCTTCATTAAAGCAAATCAGACTCCTGCTTTGTTGCCGACGTGACTTTTCTATTTTAGGTAATCATATTCTACAAAAAAAAAATAAAAAAGTTGGTGTTGTCTGGGAATAATTGTAAAGCTTGCAATTAGCAAAAACAGTTGGAGAGGAGAAAAAAAACTAATTTGCAAAATGTATAATGTGGAGAAAGTATTTCTGAGTCTGAGCTCAGCATTCTCCTTTATTGCATGGCTTGGTAATGTCACAGCTGTCAGCCACACTCAGTGATTTACAGTTTCAGCATTAAGAGAGGTGTCAACAGCAGAAACAAATGGTCTGTGAGTTAATATACTGACGTGCACAACATGCAAACTGCATTTTCAAGGAGAGCAGTTTGTGCATGTGTTAAAAGCTGTGCAGTTTAAGAATATCCAAACTTCTTAAGTATTAAAGCTGCTTGAAATGATCAGGTGGTAAGTTTTTGGTAAAAGTAATGTAACATCTCTCACCTATTTCTGTCTATAAGTGTTAATTATGCAGGCACTGACACATACTTTATAAACATTTCTGAGTATTAACTCCCGCTGTAGCTTCTATTAGTGGTTAATCTAAAGTGCAACTGTAGCAGCCAAGTTCCAAAAAAATTCATTTAGTTGAGGTTTCTGGAAAGAAAACTGCTTGTTCAGACAAAACCTTTACTCCCCTGGGGCTTTTTCTTCCTGACATTTGCAGTGGCTGTCCTTCATTTGCTGCAATATGTACTTTTGCTGCCTCATTTTCCCCTTCCTTGCTTTGCTGTGTGTACCCAGATAGCTCAAAACATACCCTTGGCATAAGTCGGGCTTTTGAGAGCCTATTTCAAAACACTCTTTTGGTTGCAATCTCTTGAGCTGGGTGTTTTACACATTATGACAGCATGTTTTGGTATGAGCCCAGTTCCCCCTTTCAGAGATTCTGAGGCTAAAACTTTAAATTTGGAAAGACAAGCTCGTACAAAAATCTTTTTGAGGCCTGAGGAGGCTCCGTCACCCCACCTGAGTCCTGTTGAGCAGTTTCCGGGTTGTTGTTGGGTAAAAGCAAATCACCACCCCTTCCTGTGATTGGCTGTTGTGGCTCTAATGGCCATATCTACTGGAACACTTGAGTCCTCTCTGAGCTCGGCCATCTGTCATAAACAGACACTGGAGAGTGTTTCTACCAACTGTTTTGGGGCCAGGTGCTTGTAATATGTTGGCTGCTAAACTTAGACAACACACAGTCAGGGAATCTGATCCAGTATCAGTTAGTATAGAACTCAGATTACCGTACAAAACTCAAAACATTTCTCAGATTTATATATCATCCTTTCAATTTCTTGTGATTGTAAAGAAAAGGACTTTAATAATAGAACAGTGTGTTTTTTGTTTTAAATAAGTAGAGTTTTTATAAGCTAGCTAAAGCAGGTACTATATGAAATATGTAATTGTGACCCAAAATGTGCAACAGTTTTGTGGTGCAACTGTCATTTATATTCAGTGGTTTTTCGCTACGCCCTGGTTGGATTGCACAAAATGTGTTTACCCTGGGGAAAATAAATGCCAGGTTGTTAGATTTATGTCGCCATCAATCTTTGGTGTATATTAATTTGTATTTCAACTGTAAATGAAGAAACAAGGCCTTGAGTAAGTCACATACAGGTTCACCTTTTTATACCTGTGACCCTATAGCACACATAGGGCCTGATCTTTAACGATTCCAAATAAGAGGCTATATACTGCACCTGCAGTTATTTATTTTTTGTAGTTTATGCAATAAATTGGCTTTTTGGGAGTGATCGACAAAGGTTGCTGCGCAAATGGTAACACATGCATAACAGTTTGCATTAAAGGAGCAGATTGTGTGTTCTACTGGCAGTTTGAGAATGGCTTTTAAAGAAAGATGAGGTAATAAGCCATGTTTTAAGCCAATTCTAATACTAAATCTCTATTGTGTAACTAGATATCTATAGTGTACTTTAAACAGAGCATATATTTTTCAGACACAAGTGATCATTCAGTCAGAACAGTCGTCTTTATGTGTTTAAACATTTGTTAATTCAATACATGATTATATTTTATTAGTCCATTTTATTAGTCCTTTAGTACCGGAAATGTTCTTCAGCTGATAAAAGGTTGATTAAGTATATGTCTTTATGTACTGCTGGAGGTTTAGGTCTGAGTCCATCATGACACCAAGCCTTAGGTCATACAGGTGCTGGTCATAAAATTAGAATATCATGAAAAAGTAGATTGATTTCAGTAATTCCATTTAAAAAGTGAAACTTGTATATTATATTCATACATTACATACAAACTCATATATTTCAGATGTTTATTTTGTTTAATTTTGATGATTACAAATGACAACAAATGAAAATCTCAAATTCATCATATCAGAAAATTAGAATATTGTGAAAAGGTTCAAAATTGATGGCCCCTGGTGCCACACTCTAATCAGCTAATTAACTCAAACCACCTGCAAAAGCCTTTAAATGGTCTTTCAGTCTAGTTCTATAGGCTACACAATCATGGGGAAGACTGCTGACTTGACAGTTGTCCAAAAGACGACCATCGACACCTTGCACAAGGAGGGCAAGACACAAAAGGTCATCGCTAAAGAGGCTGGCTGTTCACAGAGCTCAGTGTCCAAGCACATTAATAGAGAGGCGAAGGGAAGGAAAAGATGTGGTCGAAAAAAGTGTACAAGCAAGAGAGATAACCGCACCCTGGAGAGGATTGTGAAACAAAACCCATTCAAAAATGTGGGGGAGATTCACAAAGAGTGGACTGCAGCTGGAGTGAGTGCTTCAAGAACCACCACACACAGACGTATGAAAGACATGGGTTTCTGCTGTCGCATTCCTTGTGTCAAGCCACTCTTGAACCACAGACAGCGTCAGAAGCGTCTTGCCTGGGCTAAAGAGAAACAGGACTGGACTGCTGGTGAGTGGTCCAAAGTCATGTTCTCTGATGAAAGTAAATTTTGCATTTCCTTTGGAAATCAAGGTCCCAGAGTCTGGAGGAAAAGAAGAGAGGCACTTCATCCACGTTGCTTGAAGTCCAGTGTAAAGTTTCCACATTCAGTGATGGTTTGGGGTGCCATGTCATCTGCTGGTGTTGGTCCATTGTGTTTTCTGAGGTCCAGGGTCAACGCAGCCACATACCAGGAAGTTTTAGAGCACTTCATGCTTCCTGCAGCTGACCAACTTTTTGGAGATGCAGATTTCATTTTCCAACAGGACTTGGCACCTGCACACAGTGCCAAAGCTACCAGTACCTGGTTGAAGGACCATGGTATCCCTGTTCTTAATTGGCCAGCAAACTCTCCTGACCTTAACCCCATAGAAAATCTATGGGGTATTGTGAAGAAGAAGATGCAATACACCAGACCCAACAATTCAGAAGAGCTAAAAGCCACTATTAGAGCAACCTGGGCTATCATAACACCTGAGCAGTGCCACAGACTGATCGACTCCATGCCACGCCGCATTGCTGCAGTAATACAGGCCAAAGGAGGCCCAACTAAATACTGAGTGCTGTACATGCTCATACTTTTCATGTTCATACTTTTCAGTTGGCCAACATTTCTATAAAGCCTTTGTTTTTATTGGTCTTCAGTAATATTCTAATTTTCTGATATGATGAATTTGGGATTTTCATTTGTTGTCATTTGTAATCATCAAAATTAAACAAAATAAACATCTGAAATATATGAGTTTGTATGTAATGTATGAATATAATATACAAGTTTCACTTTTTAAATGGAATTACTGAAATCAATCTACTTTTTCATGATATTCTAATTTTATGACCAGCACCTGTAATCAGTGTTTTCTAGCTGTAGTAGCTAAAGCTGTGAGCTAACTCTTGAATTCTACTGCTTTTGTCCAACAATTATTACCTACCTACCTTAGGTAAGGTGTTGAAAGAAGTAATTTGAGTAGTTTAATAGTTCTTTTCACTTTTACTCTTCTAAATTATTACTACTTCTACTTAAATTTTTTGAGAACTCTATCCATTGTGAGATACATTAATGCTACATTCACACCAGACGCGCTTTGGGCAGCAGAAGCAGCAGGTTTACATGCAAAGTCAATGGTTGACGTGCATCAATTCACATCAAAAGGTCCTGCAGCGCGTCTAGAGCAGCAGGAGCAGCGCATCTTGATGCATCTGAGCAGCACCTCCTGAACTTCTGACGTGCGTGACGCGCTTCACAAGCCAGGAGCTGCTGGAGTTGGGAAAATTGAATTTTTTTCTGCTCGATGTGCCACATCAACCAATCAGAGAAGCGGATCTGGGAGCTGGCAGGGTTACAGACACACTGTGCTGATGCAGAGCGCTATGTTCACTCCTCTGAAACAGTTTATTGATGCCTAAATTAACTTAAAATGTCAAAACCTGTCGGCAAAATATGTTGGCTATTATTATTCTAACGCTAACATCTCCTTACAGCCGGGACAAACAGTAGCATTAATCACCAAGAGGTGACCTTGCCTGAGGTAGCAGCTGCTGGGGATTCCCAGTGATAGCGCACCGCCGGTATGTGGAGTCTGAGCGACTCAGACAACGAAATGATTATTAAATAATAATAATTTGAAAGCAGGATCATATCTTGATGAACTGACAGCATGCACAATGTTTTGAGGTGGAGTTTCTCCCTTAAAAATATAGCAAAGCCGCTCTATAAACATCGAACACAGGAGCAGCAGAAGCATCAGACCCATCTGAACATATCTTACTGGACATGCTTCAGGAGCATCAAAGATGAGGAGCGTCTGATCTTAATGTGTACAAGCATCAAAAAAGAAGCAGCAGAAGCTTTTTTGCTGCTGAAATCGTGTGCGGTGTGAATGTTTCATAAGAGTGACTTATTTTGTTCGATGACTACATCTTACTTTTATTTGAGCAAAAACATGATAATGCTTCTCTTAATTAGGTATACATTTTGGATTCTCTACCCATTTCTGCAGTTGAGAAAAACAAAAGGCACTGATATACTGTGAGCAAAATTATTTATTTTTTAACTTTTGTCATAAAATCTGTCCATTTCAACCCCATATCGAGTCTGCAATTAGTAAGGCAGCACCTTTTGACCAATTATCGTTGTGGCAATTCCTAGAATTTTGGAGATTTTGTATATATTTATGTTCTTCTTGCATCTGCTCAGATTTCGTCTGTGTTGATCAACAGTATAAAATTGTTAATGCAGTTGGTGCTGTTCTTTTTTGTAATTTTTCCCTCTTTTTCCTCCTTTAGAGCCAAATATTTCTGCCGCCCTGGTATTTCAAACATGCTGGTCAGGAAAGGTGCATGAATATTTGTTTCTCTCCTGAATCTGCAAAATCCACATTTTAAAAAAACCCGCTAAGAAGGATTAACTGACCTGCCACAATAACAATGAAAGATTCTGCTCAGAATTTTGTTTTGCTGGATTTCTGTCACCCTGCATGAGGTTTTTTTTTTCACAATGGACTATCATTGTCTAAACAAATGTAATTTTCTTTTGCTCCTCATGAGTAAGGCAAGCCTAAAGCAGTTTTTAAAGAGACAAGGATCCATAAAAATATCCCAAATGAGCTCATCGCATTTGCGTGAATGCAAAAGCTGACTGTATTTAGCTCAGTCTCAAGATGTCTGTTAGTTCCCTTTAGCTTCTGTTACTAGAAGAAAACCTGAAAAGGGGAGGTAATAAAACCAATCCTAGAAGGAATAGAACACAGAAAAAATGTTCTTTGATGTCCTTCCTTAATCTTAAAAATTATCAGTGTTAGGATTATTGTCATTTGAAAAACAACCCCTTGGCAAAACTAGGCTTCTGATATTTCCATAACGTGCAAAAAGTATTCTTCAAAACACCTAAAGCCCATTAGATCATCAAGAACCACCAGCAAACACATTCCTGATATGATAGAATATTTTAGTTTATGTTTTATTTCCGGGCAATTGATCCACTGTTTCCTTACTCATATCATAAAAATAAAAAAAAATAAAAAAATAAGTTTTGCTACTCATGAACAACATGCAACAAGGTTGGGCAGAAAAAAAAAAAAACATCAAAGAGTAAACAACTCACTTACCTTCAAGTCAAAAAATATATTGCCTTGGATATTGCTTATACCTCTCGAAATGTTTTGATTTTTTAGTATTCCACCCAACAATTTGAATGTATTAATATTATTATATTGTATTAATATTATTTATTATTGTAGTTTGAAGTGATAGAGCACCACAGAGCTTTTAGAGGCAAACACCAGAAGAATCTTCAGCTCTAATAACTGTAAAAGATCGTTTTGGATATTGTCAACACATGCGGACTTTAAATTATTATACAATACAATGTTCAGGTAAACTGCAGTTCTGTGTTTTATTATATTGCAAAATATCTCCAGAATTAGCTCAGAATATTCCTTTCAGGTGAGACAAACATTTTGAAAACATTTTTCAGGTGTATTATTTATATATAGTAATGTAAATATTTTTGCAAACTGTGGTATATCTCTTCAAAGTGCACCAAATATTTCTAAAAAATGTTTTAGCCTAATTTCTATATTACTCCCCCGGATATCTTTAACATATAAATTTTGTTCTTTTTTGCCACTGATCATGTTTCTCAGAACAAATAAAAGTTTACAACCTCTATATGCTGATTAAAGCACCATGACCTGAAAGGGAATTTTCATTTTAATTGTGTGAAAGCAGTTAATGTAACTTTGCTTGCCGACTGAGAGTTTGGCTAATAGTTGCCATTGAAGCTGATTGCAAACAAGAGACAGGCAGGGAGGCATGGGGAGGAGCATGCAGAGATCATGGGTAGTGGAAATTTTTCATCTACAACAGGCTGCCTAAGAAGGGAAGGACGTCTATGCAAAATGATATATTCAGCATAAGCCCATTTCATACAGAGGTCTTATTTGGTCTTTGAAAATATAGAAGTACAATTTAAGTCAGACGTTTCTCTATGATTGTGCAATCTGTTGCAGTACTTTTAGATACACAAGTTTAAAAAGGTCAGAATATAAATGATAAAAGTGTGGAAAGACACATCTGGTGATTTATCTCCTATCTACTGCAAACAAGGTCAAAGATCCTTAAATATTCATATGGTTTTGCTGAACAAATTACAGGAGTCCCCTCAGCCTTATCGCAGGTCAGAGCAGGTTACAAGGCTGCACTGTGACTACACAGGCACACTGTCTCTCCCTCCTTCTCTCCTTCCCTGTATTCTTTCTGTCTGTTGACCACCTGGCGTTAGGCGACACGCTCTCTTTCCATCTGCTCCTGTTCTCAAGCTGAGGAGAAAAAAACTGGGGGACAGATGGATCGGTGAAGGGGGGTGTAAAAATAGGAGTAGGAAAAATAAACAGTCAGGTCAGCAGTGATAGCAGCTGAGTATCCTTTATCAGTATTAGATTAACAAAGAGTCTGAGCACTACAGAACAGCACACGTCGAATCAGCAAATAGAATTTTTTTATTGCAATGCATCAAAGAAATATCAATATGGCTTTGCACAAGCCGTGCTGGTTGCATCAAAATGATAGACCTGAGAATAACTGATGTTATAAGTTCTTATCTCCCTAAAACATTAGAGATGTCAAAAGGGCATAATACAATACAAAAAATAACATTTTAAGAAATTAAAGTTCTTAAATTTAAGAAATGTTAGTGCTAAACCTAAACCCATGTAAATGTTGTCCCATGGTTACTCAAAATAAAACAAATATGTAAGTACTTTGTCCTTATCGAAAGAGAAAACAAATATTTCATTAATTTACATGATATGGTCATGACTGCATCCTACAAGACTTATGAAATGTTATCCATGTGCCTTATCCATTAAGGTCAGTGGGTGGGGCTACAAGTAACTTTCATGTTTCATTGGTCTTGCATCTAAATAATTAACCAATTAGATGTTAGGGTGTTTTTAACCAACAGCAATCACAGTTTAATCATTCAACAACAAACTGCAGGACAGGAACCAATTAAACAATATTTTAGGGCCCCGTCACACCTTGCCGATTTAGACAATGTATGCCCTACGTCCCAGATTTTTCCTTAATGCTGGCATACTCTGAACTTTCTATGTATTTTTCAGAACTTAAATTTAATCACAGCCTAACTTATGCATAACGTACAGCAGCGTAATGCATTAGGAAGCATCAGTTAAAGCTGCTCCCCTCTGGAGCAGCGATGCGCTCGGAGGCACCTGTCTGCATGAAAAGATGTCTTTAATCGCAGTATTAACCTGGCTGCTGTATACCTCCCACCCAAAAGAAAAAAGAAAAGAAAGTAAGAGGGTTTGCAGTTGCAGCAGATTCAGTGTCATGTCTGCTAGGTAGTTTGTTGGTCGTGGCCGTGAATTACATCACACTCACCTTCGTGCTCACCCTATGATGTGGATGCAGTCTGGAGGAGAAGTTACTCATAGGTTTTGGATTAACTGGACGCCATAACTTATGAGTTACTAACACTTGACCAGGAGGGGGATTTACCATTAGGCAATACTAGGCCGTTGCCTAGGACCCCAAATTGCATGGGGGCCCTATAAAACCCTTTTTTCATGTATAGTTAATACAACTATTCCTTATTTGTGCACATTATGTTTTTGATAAAAATCCTTTCTCTAAAATGCCATCAGAATGCTTAAAATATTAAGTGTTTCGCAGGCCCCCCCCCCGGCACTGTCCACCACATTGGATCAGTCCATTTGCTGCACATGTTCAGAAAGGTCCAAACAAGCAGCAGCTAACAGATGGGCTCTTATTACGGTGATTCTAAAAGCTCTTCATTGGCTCCCAGTCTGTTTTCGGGTCCAGTTTAAAATCCTGGTGCTGACTTTCAGGGCCATCCACGATCAGGCTCCCTCCTACATTAGAGGCTTGTTGTGTCCTTATACCCCCTCTAGGAAGCTGAGGTCTCAGAACCTGAACCTGCTCATGGTCCCTCATACTTGTTACAGAACCAGGGAGACGGTTGCGCCGGCGCTCTGGAACGAGCTTCCGCTTTCCTTGCACTTACTTGATTCTGTTAATGTTTTTAAGAGTGAACTAAAAACCTGTTTTTTTAAGAAAGCATTTTAATTCTTAGATTAAGGGTCTTTTTATGACCATGGCTTTTGTGACGTTAAATGTATTTTTATTTATATTGTAATTTTATAAAGCACTTTGTGACCTCTATGTCTGTGAAAGATGCTATATAAATAAACATTACTAACCTACTTACTACTACGGAAGAGGATTAGGGCCACTGGGAAAAAAAAAAATTCTCTAAAGTCTCTAAAACAGACATGGCTACGGCTTGATGCTAACATGTTTGTTCTCTGTCAGAACTCTGAGAAAAAAGTCAGAATTCTGGGTTTAAAGTCAGAATTTTGAGATTAAAGTCAGAATTCTGAGATTAAAGTCAGAATTCTGAGATTAAAGTCAGAATTCTTTATTCCCCATGTTGAACTGAAATAAAATTTAAAAATTAGTTAACTTTTTTTTTTCAGTGGCCCTAATCCTCTTCCGTATACTACAAACCATTTGAAAACTAATGATGAGAAGAGTAGTGTTGCCAACTTAGCGCTGTTGTCACTATATTTAGTGACTTTTCAGACCCCTGTAGTACTTTTATTACAAAAAAGCACCTAGCGCCGAATCTGGTGACTTTTTTCTGTTACTGGAGACTTTGGTGACAACATATAAAAGCAGCAAACTCTGCTCTCCAGAGCAAGTAGATTGGTAACTCCGCCTCCTGCTCTCCTCTATATTGTCTGCTGTCATGATTCATGCAGCTATTTCATACAAATGAAAAATGGAGAACAGATAAGCAGATCATGGCTTGTCTACAGTTAAAAGAAGGACTTGCCATCGCCTTTTTGGAAACTCAGGAGGAAGCAATCAACTAAGTGAGCTTAGTGCTTGGAAATAATCTTTTATACCTTTTGAAACGGCATGAAAAGTAAGCTGAGTACAAAACATAGAGAGGAAAACAAAAAGAAAAGGGACAAGAAGAGAAGGACATAGAACAAATACTGCATGTCTATTCTATTAAAATTTCTGTATCTTTATAATGTGTCTTCTTAATTTAAGGCCCCCTGCCTGTCTTTGCCTAGGGCCCCAAATTTGCTAAATTCACCCCTGCACTTTGTCAACGATCAGATAACTTACCTGTAACTTATGCCCCACGTGTGGCATAACCTGGCACACTTTGCAAAAATTTGAGCAAGCTCAAAACTTCTCGACGTATTTGTCATATGCTGACGTGTGCCAGCGTGTTTCAGCGTGCCGATAACTTATACAGAACGTACCGATAACTTATTCAAAATATGCCAGTGTTTTTGCCAGATTTTCAATGCATCAGGGATACGCTGGTCTAAATCTTGAAGGTGTGATAGAGGCCTTAGATCCATATGGGTATAGGGTATAATGCTTTAGCTATTAAACAGTTTTTATCATTTTATCACATGAAATATTAAGAACATATACAAATGCAGGGAATTAAACATGTTAAAAATTAAAAATTACTTTCAGCATCTATATATATACATTGAGAATAAATTATAATAATTAATAATAGATTGTAAATATACAGTATATATATGTATTGCATTGTCTCACTTTTGGCATTTAGAGATAGTAAACAGTATGATGTATAACTGATATTTCTTTTAACGGACGATGCGAAACATGCAGGATGGATGTTGTGTTTCTGTGATGATACAGCGGCATAATTTACTGACAGTTGTCAAAAATCATAAAATCTTTGCATATTGTGTGTCTCCAGGTAGGCCTGTTTTTTATCAGGAAGCAAAGGGATACATTTACGTCACAGGGTAAACAACTAATACAACAGTTTTGTCTAAAAGGTGCATTTGAAATGTATACCCAGTAAAACTTTGATTTGGAAAATAATTAAATGAACTGCAATTAGTTTTTCTCTTGTAAGGTTGCAAAAGTGCAAATGGAGAACTCTTTAGAGACAATTTTCAAGCTTATGCTAGAAGATTGTTTCAAAACACATTTATCTGGTAAAAAAAAAAAACTTCCATGAACTATAAAGATTTTCATATACATACAGTAATGAACAAAAACAGAGTTGCAGTTTAATTCAGAGCCATAATTTGTCAGTTGGATATGATAATTGAATGCTGAAATGTCAGCCAGACTGATCCAGTTCTCAAAAGTGCAAAATTACATGCATTACTGCATTTGCATACAGATGATCACTGTTTATACCAGCTCAATTGCTGCTGAGTTGTTTATATCATGGCTCTATGTTCTTCCTGTCAGCCTCACTGTCAAAGCAACAGATTGAAGACCTTACTCGATAACAAAACAGACATACTTTAAATTCAAACATTAAAATATTGCTTTCAATGAAGATGAATGATTGTTACCATTGTACAGACAATGTTTACAGACATAATAAAAAAAATCACACCCCTATTCAGATCTAAGATCTTTTTATTGCTTTGCCCAATCACAAAAACATATACAGCATTTATTAAGGTTTGCAGTCATTCCACACAGCTCGAAAAAGAGCGTATAGTCGCATTTAGACCAAATTTAAGTATTTACTTTGACTGGACCATGATATAATTTTCATTTTAAACCTCACGTCAGAGAATCCCTGCAGGGTTCAGCTGGTGAAGTTTTTAAGTCAATATATATTTCATGTGTCAGACATTCTCACACTACATATTATTAATATATTTGGGCCTCTGAATATATGTTTTAATGTCCACACATTTTGTGTATCTAAAGTGCCTCAGAGACATAAAGGCTAAGAAATGTTAGAAAATGTTAATTAATTACTTTAAAACCTTTCTCAGATTTTTGCACTGTAATAGTTGCTGTCCATAGTAGTTTCATATAGCTTTTACCTCAGCAAAATGATTTGACCATATTTAAGAAAGACAGATACAGTTCAACAGATATAAGTGACTCCACTGTTGTTTTTTTCCCCCTGGAAACACAGACCCAAGTTTGTCCCTTTTTTGTCCCATTAGACCAAACTTTTATTTACTTACTCTTGTACAGTCTCTGATTGTGGTTGAGGTGCACTTGTGGCTGGTCTTTTGTGACCCATCTTTTAAAATATTCACCAAGGTTCTCCTGCTAATGCAACAATGGCTCAAACAAGCAGTTAGGTGAAAGCGAGCACACTCTGCATCAAACTCTTGCACAGAATGAGAAACGTGAATCAGCCTATCAGGAGCTGACTAATGAAGGCTATAAAGGTAACTGCGGTAAATAGAGGAATGCTCATATAGATCAGGCAGTTGTAAGGGCTTGTATAAGAAAGAAAAAAAATCTTCAAACTTGTGTAACACTCGTTTAAACAAGGCTGGCAAAAGGACCACATTTATGAGGTGATTATGATTAAGTTATTGTGAACCCTTAATATCTTTTGTGACACAAGAATATTCAGAGATCGGAGACAGATTTTTCCTAACAACAGAAACAACATAGTGACCTTCAACACCTGTTTGGCCTTCAAGGGATTAAGGGATTTCCACCCAATCCTTCAATTCCCCTGGAGACTGTCATAAAGCACACTTTCTCTATCATCATAGAGTTATGATGTACAGACTGTACAGATTGAAGTTGTTTGCGTCCTATTTCATGCAGGTTCCTCTGACACTACCCTGTATGCTTCACAGTTACTGACCTCAATTTATTGCAACAGTTTTAAAGAACAGGCTGAGTTCCACCCCACATTTGCAAACAAAATATTTCACTGGGAGAGTCAGTCAAACTTTAACCCAATTTTGTAATGTTTGCATTGGGCTGTACAGGAATACATAGGACAATCTGTGGGTTTACAAAAGAACAACCATAGTGAAATATATTCATTTTTCTGAAAGATGCATTCATAATTGCATGAACACTATTCCAAAGCAGTGAAAGGATAGTATGAACAGTGTTTTCTCAGACCGGCAAATACCTTAATTTCCTATTAGAGAATCCACATTGGTGAGGTCTGGTTTCTGCCAAGGCTTGGCACCCAGCTACAGTATCATTGTCATTTACCATCTACCATGACGCCATGTGTTAATCTTACTAGCCGTTAGTGGATGACGTTATTCTATCAGACAACAAATAAGTGAAATCCAAGGCTGTGCTACATATTTGAGTTAAACACAAAAGAGGAATAGAAGCAGTGGAGATTATTGCTACCCATCATAACATGCAGTTATTTATTATTGATACAAAATACAGACTGTGAAAAGAAGCCACCGACCAATGGGTTTCTTTGATTTCTTAAACAAGTTAATCTGTTGCCGGTAGCAAGATTTGTGGCATGTGACACTCCTCTTTAAAGAGCTGTTTGACTTCTAAGAAAATCTAGAACTGCTTCATTGAAATGCTTTGAAAAGAGTGATGCAATTTAATTTGTAAAAATATTTCTAATCTATACAGACATGAAATGGATAATGACACTACATGTTATGGTTCTTCTGTATAAATAATCCATTGTCTCCTTTGTGTATCTGATCTGTTTGACTAGACTCCTTGATGTTCCCATCATGCAGTTTATATCATAAAATGGTCAGTATTTTTTCTATGTGAAGTTACTTATTTTCTTGTTCCTTCAGAAACCTTAAATCAAAATACAGGTAGAACTTCCCTGTTAGCTACTAATTAAATCAACGTGTATAATCTATTATTGTTCCAGTAAATATAGTAGCACATATTTAGTGAATATTAAAAAGCCATAAACTGAAGTAACCATAATTCAGATTGGATAAATGAAGAACAATCTACTTGTTTTATTAGGAGCAAAAAAGGTCTGAGTGAAATAAAAGAATATCCAGGTTTGGAGAGATAATCAGCATAGAAACATAAGATATGGTAAAAATAAATAAATAAAATAAGATATATAAAAATAGACACTTCTCAGTACTTGTTCCTCTTCCAACATTGAGGTAAGCAGCATTTAATAATCCCTTTTCATCATATCCCTTAGCCAAGTTAGAGATCTGGAGAGTTAAATAATCCTTTGGTGATAATTGTCATCTAACTTCAATCAATTTTAAGGATTTGTTTGAGATATTCTGAAACAAAACCTTAAATTAATAAGGTCAGTAAACTCATCAGAACTAATAAAATTATCATGACAGTAATATTAACATAAACAATCATTTAAATTCTTAACTATCTAATGTCATGCGGATCATTTAAGTCTGACACAATCATGATATGAACAATCTGACAACATAATCCTAGTAATTATTCAATGCCAGTTCAGGCACACCATCCCTGTTTTAATAACAAAAACCTCTCTCACTTGTTCTTCTTATCTCTGGCTCTGAAGGCCTTCAACTGTGCTTTAATTTAGCTGCACACGTTACCTGCGAGCTGAAATTGGAGATGACAGTCTGGATGATTTCAAATGTCATCCATTTGAGCCTGCATGTTCATCGGAGGATTAGCAAGACCAGAAGCTAAGAACGACATTTAAAATAGAAAGAAATCCAGAAATATTAAAGACATCGATTAACATTTTTTGTCATTAGAATTCAACCGTCTTTTTAGTTCAGCTACTTTTTAAGGGCAGAAAAAAGGAGTAAATGAGCAATGAGGTACAGTAGGCATTTGAAATCGGGTTTACCCACCATTGCCAATTTAGATACTGTTCCTTTTTTCATGACTTTTCATACTTCTGTAGTAGGTTGTGTGTGTGTGTGTGTGTGTGTGTGGGGGGGGGGGGGGGGGGGGGGGGGGGGGTCTGTTTTGTAGATTGTTGCATTCTCAAAAAAATGATCAGCATTACATATAGCAAGTTTTTTCTGTTTGTTGGAGACTTTGACTCTGTTGAAAATTAGTCACATGTGCGTAAAGCTTCCTCCTAGATTGAAATATAAATATAATGTTCTTTATTTGCAAGCTGTTGCTCTAAAATGGATGGTTCCGGTATTTAAATCATAAACATTCTCACCCACTATTTGGTGTCAGCATTGTGCCAAAAGTCCACACACGCAATAAATACTCCTAAAAGCAGCTTTACTTCACACAGATGCTCATTAGCTTTTCCTCACATGCATATTTAACATGTTACATGCGAAGATAGATTACCACAGGACCCCAATATATCATACACATACTCGAGTGCTTCTTCCTTCTTTGGGCTCATGAAGTTTGATTACTACACACGCGCAGCATCGCTCGTCCTCGCATGTGGACCTGTTTCTCTGCGTTCATGTCAACTTTTGTCACTTTGAAGGCTTTACCAAGTGGACAAAACAACCAGCCTGTTGTACTGCAAGCCTCTATGGCTTAGGGGAGTCTACTGCCCTATGGTTTAGGTTAAAAAGCAGCAGACAATTTTTATTGTAATAAAGTTTAGTGACAAATAGATTATTTAGTCTTTCTTTAAAAAAAGAAAAGAAAAATAAAAGCTCAGTTTTGGTCAGACTGATTGAGGAGCGTTTATAAGTGTTTAAGATCTCTAATATTTGAATTACAAACCTTTTATCACTTTCCTGCCACTTGACATGCATCATGACCTAGAGATGGGGGGATCTGGAGCCAACAAGTCATCTCTATGTTATGTATCAGTTCTGCCAAGTCACTGAACCAGGTGAGTCCAAACTGCACAGGTTAATTCAATCTGCAGATTGGACTCACCTGGTTCAGTTGCTGGGCAGAACAAATGCATGACATAGAGATGACTTGTTGGCTCCATCTCTGTCATGAACTATTTATTGTTGGTCCATCACATATGATCCCAATAGAATATAATGAAGTTTTTGGTCATAAGGCGACAGAATGTGAAAATGTTACAATTGAATTTACAAATACAAAGTTTTATATTTAAATTTTTTTGTCATGGTCTCTATGTAACCTTGTCAATAAGCTATACAAAATTAAATCAGGACTGTTATCCCATTACGAGCTTGCAGAAATGACGTAGAATTAAACGTAGTCGCACTATCTATTTTTTGCCAAACAGGGAGTCTTTTCTCTTAAACAACTAAACATGTTGATACAACCCTGAGAATGATCAGACGTGCAGCTGTGAAGGGATAAGCACTGTGACATTAATGAGCCTGTGGCTATTGCCTAGGAACAGACAAGCACACACAAACACAAACCCATATTGGCTTATGTAAAGGTCATGCCTCCTTTCCCGATTGATAATCTGATATAAGCTTTGATATCATCATCTTGCTACTCAGTCAAGGTGGCATTCGCAGAAACAGAGCCAGTTTCTGTTATTGTATCTGATCAAATCTGCTAGAGATGTTTCGAAATAAGTGGCTAAATATCATAGGGAGGCCTCATGTTTGTACAAATCACAAACCACTTCTGAAATTTTCGGGAGCATTAACAAAGCCCTGTTTGACAGGCTCTGTTCATTGCTCTCCTAACATTCACTACATTAGGGTTAGTGTGAAGTTGCAATCAAAGGCATGTGCTGAAGCAAAGAAGCAAACTTTGTTCTGATAAAATAATGTGTCTTATGATGCAATCTATTTGGAAGTTAAAATTTTCAACTTCCAACTGCCCCCAAAAGTTAGAATAAGGAATTGGACCTGAAGCCTTGGATTTAACCTTTGATAGAAATATATTCAGATGAAAATATGAATTTGAATAAAACAAATAGAAATGCACCAAAAATATAACAAAAAAAAAAAAAAAAAAAAACTTAACCTGCTTTTTATATATATTAAGGCATTACCTCATACGAAAAAAGGTCTCCTAACTCACTGAAAAGGTATTTTCCCCTATGGCTAGAATGCACCAACTGCTCAACTCTTGCTGTCACAAAAGAAACGGATGGTCTTTATCCTGCAAGGCAGCTTGGAGGTTGTGAAGACCAGTTCCACCTCTGCAGCTCAAACTTGGCAGGCGTTGTAAATTTCCTACATCCCTGCTTAATGTCCTCGGTGTGCAGGATCCAGTAAGAACCAAAGGGAGCATAGCTGCTCATGTTATATTTCACATAGGTGTGCGAGAGAGACACATGCACACGGGAAGACAATAATTCAGTTTGACAGATATGAGGTCACATCCCTGAGGGGATAGGTTATGATGTGAAGAAACAGCAAGATTTTATCTTTTAGGTGCAGCTTTCAAAACAAAAAAATCCCTTGATCTTAAAAAAGTTATACTTAAAAAAAAAAAGATAGACTCCCTCTCTCTCTATACACACACACACACACACACACACACCGACATACATATATATATATATATATATATATATATATATATATATATATATATATATATATATATATATATATATATATATATATATATATATGCTTCTCCAGGATAAGCACGTAGCAACAGACATTCACTAACACTGTGATCCCTTACACAGAGCACATATGCAGTAATAGTGGAGAGAAAAAACTCCCTTTAAACAAAAGGAAATCCTCCACCAGAACCAGGTTCGATGCGCAGCTCTCTGCCGAAACAGATGCAAAAATAGCATATATTCAATGCTTTCTATGTTAGAGAAGGTGATTGTATGCTAGCTCCAGAGAGGACTCTGTACAGATAAGAAAAAGTTAAGCAGTATGGCTTTGAGCCTTTTTAGGAGTCAAAAATATAAAAGAGAGTAGTTACTCACATTTAAGTTTGAGCCAATAGCTATGTCTAAGAAAGATGAGCCAATATGTCTGAGAGAAACAGGACTAAACACTAAAATAAGTGTTAACTATGTCATATATAATGTAAGTTTTCGACTGTAGTATCACTGATATGAGATGAAGCTTGGTCTGTGGGGCTTTTTCCCTAAATATAGGAAAGAGAGGAGAAATATGATCTCTATTTTTAATTTTTATCAGAGATCTGGTTGCAGCATTTTGGATCAGCTAAATGTTTTTAACTGCATTTTGAGGACTTCCTGATAGAAAAGACAGCCCTGCAGTACTTTCTTTTTATTTTTTATTCCTGAGATTAAAGCATGTCTAGAAATCTGTCTAATATGTGATTCAAATGTCAGGTCCTGATAAATAACATTTTATTTATTTATTTTTTTGTAATTTGCAGAGGTCAATTTATGCCATCCAGATAAAGTGACTGACTATAGTCTCTTTTTCAAAGACTCTGATCCAGAGACAATACCTTCCCTCTTGTCTAAATTTAGAAACAAAAAAAAATCCAGGTTTTCATGTCCTCGAAATATTCCTGTAGTCGATATAAGGGGTTAGACTGATTAAGTTTTACTGACAAATACGACTGAGAATCATCAACATAGTAGTGAAAATTAATCCCAAGCTGTCTGATCATTTTTACCAATTACCATTGTTAACTGTATATCGGTTAAAATAACAGTTAAACACAGCATCTGGTTTTGTAATTTTTTTTTTTTTTTGGTTGTTTTGGGTGCAGTGGATTTGTTTGGGGTGTGGTTCCTTTTGTAGGCCACATCTTGTTTTCATTTTTGTAAAAAGGTAAATTCATTTCACTTTACAATATTTTCTTGCTTAACTCTTCCTAAAAGGGAAATGCATGAATTAAAGAACTAAAATCTCAAAACTCATTGTGAAACACTCACCTGTGCTGTTTCTCTCTCAAAACAGGTGTGCACAGGACTGTACCATTGGAAAATTGAAGGGGGCAGTTTGGTCTCATGTATGATGTTTTCCATGATAAGTTTTCTATGGACTATTTGTTTGGGTTGAATTTAAATATTGGCTTTTTTGTATTGATTGGTAAATGTTTTTCTTAATTAGCTGTTCATTCAAAACACATTTTCTTTTTTCTTGTTATTTTGCAGCTGTATATACCTTTTATGATTGTTTCTCCCTATTTGGTTCCACCTCTATATAGGAAACATGTCTGCCATTGTTCTGGCTGGGTGGGGTTTAGTTGATGTGCTGCACCAGAAAAATTAAAGACGTTTCAACTGAAAACTCTTTGGAGAATGTTTTTTTTTTCTCAACCGGTTTGGGTCCCACATCCAAGTCTGCATGGCCTTCTGACGAGCACGTGACAAGCATACTGTATATAGTAAAACAGATGCATCTAGTACTGATCCTTTTTTTGTAAAAAATAATAATAATGATTTGGAAAGAGTGAAACTACAAATAAAATATGTAAAACAGTGGCCTATGCCACGGTCCTTTATCAGTACATATGATATGATATACTCTGTATGTATTTCTGAGTTTTCTGGAGCCTTTGGGTATTTCTGTATTACATTGTATGTCTATTTCACACTCACTCACATATTCAAACAGATTTATATGTTCCTTGACCTACCTCGCTTCTTCTGCTGGGTTGAGGTTGCTATGGGAACACATCTTTGACAATTTTCAGTTCACACATAGCACACACAAAAAAATACTCAGGAGAAAGACATGTACAGACATAAGAAAGAGACAATGAAGGAGACAATGAAGACTTACTTCAGGACAATGAACATTTGACCCTTGTACATTTTTAAATGATCTGCAATTTTTTTTTTTGGGGGGGGGGGGCGCAACGTGATCATATAAATCAAAGTATATATATTTCCATAGAAGTCTGACAAACTGCCAATGGCTGTGAATTGCATCTTGAATTTGGAATCAGTATTCCTGCAGTAAATAATTTAATACAATAGAGACCTTTAGTTTTGTGAAATAAAGAAGGTGAATTAATGCACACCCTCACACTTTTTGGTATCAACATCAACAAAGCATTGGGAATATGCTGATGGTTTTAATATTTACATGGACAAAATGATCCAACCATTTTCCATCACCCTTATCCCAAGTGGGATAAGGGTGATAGAACCAGCCTATTTCCAGCTAAGACAGCTGGAGATAGGCACCAGCCTATCTCCAGCTGTCTAAGGGTGAGAGGCGGGGTACACCCTGGACAAGTCGCCAGTCCATTGCAGGGCAACACAGAGACAAACAGGACAAACAACCATACACACACACACTCACACCTAAGGAGAATTTAGAGAAGCCAATTGATCTAACAGTCATGATTTTGGACTGTGAGAGGAAGCCGGAGTACCCGGAGAGAACCCACCCATGCACAGGGAGAACATGCAAACTCCATGCAGAAAGACCCCGGGCTGGAATCAAACCTGGAACCTTCTTGCTGCACTGAGCAGCCCTGATTCCTGATTCTTAGATTCCTGTAATGGATGCCCTGAAAATACAAAATCAAATAAGTATTTTTAAAATGCTCATATATCACCCAATAATCATATAATTTATTTTTTGGTACAGAATAAATCCCCTGCTACTGAATGGTTCATTAAAGTTCTTTATGTTTCAGCTCATATTTTGTATGCAGGCACTTTGCACCTTCTTTCTTTGATCTTCACATTTATCGGCAGATAATTTCTCCAATAATATCACCCACTTTTTCAAATTACCGGTACTAGGGAAATAAAGGTCAACTATCTAAACTATAAATAAGGTATTACTAAGTCATATAATTAGATTAAATAAAAAAAAAATTCTTCCTTAAATTTTTTATAACTATTTATTCTATAATTCAAGAAAACAATCTACATGCAAAAGTAACCAGATATTTTTGTTTTTGTTTGTTTGTTTTGTCAAATTGGGACCAAATATTTCTTTTTTTTCTTTCAGGAATATAATTAATAACAAGAATGAAATACAAACAGGTGAAAATGAAATGAGGAGATGGAATTTAGGAGGGAACTCAGCCGTTGAAACAAATAAAAACAGCCTAAACATAAAAAATAGGTTAGACAGTGTTGGGAGAATCTAATCCCCAAACAGCTTAAAATCTTAGAACATTTTCAAATACTTGAAGTAAAGTCAAGTAGTTTTTTCAACCTTTTTTGGAGCTAAATGTCCTGCATTACTGAGAATTTTGACCAGCATCACTCATCATGATCTAAACCACCTCTTTTGAATTTCCCAGTCATCTTTAAATCTCTGTCTGCTCGTATGTTTCAGAAAGCCTGGCAGAAGGACACTGGAGTCCCAGATATGATCCTGCAAACATATTTCAGTAAATCATCTAAAGCCACAATGCTGCATTCCTGATATTCTGACTGGGTCGTTGCAAGGGCTTGGAGTTCTTCTAACATGTTTCCAAAAGATCTCACATTGTCCATGATGACTGATGAAAGGGGTGGAATTTATTGTTCCTTTCTAGTCTACTTGCTCCTGGTTCTGCATCCCCAGCGCTTCCATTTCAGCTCAGCTGGTACTTGCAAAAGTAGTTGATGTATGATTTCAGCTTTACAGATGTTAATTAGGTGCTCCCTCATGTAAAAAAAAATCAAGTTGTGACGGTTGCTGTGGTTACGCATCATAAGTATCCAGAAATTATAAAATATCAGTAAAAATCCTTCAAGTTTTCACAGCATTCAAGACCAGAAGCAAAAAATAAATAAAAAAATAAAAAATCAGCAAAAAGAGACTAAAGTTCTTATAAAAAAAAGAATATCAGAGTCAGTCTAGCAGATCTACTCCAACATGCAGCCATCTTAAGCAGCACACTTCATCCCCTTATTATAAATTGGTTGCTGGGTGCATTTTTGCTTTCATGTGTTGTTTTAGTCTGACCATATTTTTATGTGCAAAACTTGCAGAATAGCTGGAACCTTTTTTCTTTACAATCAGCAATGTTGTCTTTGTACTTGATGTATGTTATTCTTCAATATAGAATTTGTAATACCACACATTCTGAAAAACAGCAGCCTAATTTAGGTATCTAAGAATTTCTGGTTTAGTTGTAGGAAGCTTTCTTTGGCTTATAACTCTAATAAGAATAGAAACTAAAATGTAAAAGTGTGATTAGCCACTAGGAGTAGCTGCCTGTTATTTAGGGCATTGTGTTTGAAATTCAGAGGTTCTGAGTTCAATTTCCACTCCCACAGACTGCCACTCCGGGTCCCTGAGCAAAAGAACCTTGATTCCACATTGCTCCCCACCGCCGCACAATGGCAGCCCACTGCTAACCAAGGGGATGGGTTGGATGCAGAGAGTTAATTTTGTTGCTCTGTGATAGTGTTATTACACTGTAATAACACTTGAAATAGAAAAAAAAATAAAAGACAAAATGTGTCACTCTCCCCACTGTCAAAAAGAGCTGAGGAACAAGCCAATACAATCTGCTAGGTAGGGTGTTTAAAAAATGCAAGTCTACAAGGAGGAAGCATTTATTTGTTTATTTTTCTTAGTCACAATAAACACCTACCTACACATAGTAATGTAAGCCTGTTATTTCTTTTGAAATGTGGCACCTCCTTGGTATTTCTTTCCGTTTTGTAGGAGGTCGTCTCATGAACCCATCGGAGGGGTGGGACGCCCTGGTAAAGTGAACCACTTGTTGTGACTCCCCTTTGAGAGCATATCACATACAAGAATAGTGCATCAAACGCTCAGTGAGGGAAACTCACAGTGAGAAATCACAGAGTCAGAAAGGTTGGCTGAGGAGGGGGATGATGAAAAAAAGCTTGGATGAGAAGAAGCTGTCGAGGAAGCAGGAGACACAAGGTCTCAGAGAAAATATACGTGAGCTGGAAATAGGACCATTCAACATGTAGTCTTTACTTAGTCAGTACAGTTTTAGACCAATATTAATCTATTACTCTATCATTAACCAAAAAGCTACATGTAAAAACTTGCACATGAACAATAATCACAAACTGTAGCTGACATGAGATCTGCAAGGTGTCCAAACCTGTCTGGATTCTGACCGAGCCATTCTAGCCTGGTGCTATACGCCATGTGGCTGGGAATTTCTTTAAAATGCTTTTAGCTCCTCCATCCATCTTCCCAATAACTCTGACCAGTGTCCCAATCCCTGCCAAAGAAAAGCATAATTCTATTACTGCCATGTTGACCCAGTGGGGATGTGTTTAGAAGATGAGCAGTGTTAGTTTTCTTCTGCATATAGTGTTGAAAGCACAACAAGTCCAAATTAGTCTTATTTCACCAACGTCATTTATTCCATCTGTTTTATGTCCCTTACATAGCTTTTATCAATTAGCAAGCAGGGCTTCGCATTATTTTCTATCAAGAATACTTTCTTCTTGCCACTCTTCCAAAAATACACGATTTGTATGACTAAAAGATTTTCTACCTCCTGTGTTTTAGCTCTCTAAAAGTCCTCCTAATGTACAATAAATGGGGCTGCTTCTCTGATTATTATCCTCATGTTTCAGTCTGTTAGGTGGAGGCTCATGTATTAGTGGATGTGTTGTTGTGCCATTTTCTTTCCATTTTCAGACTGTGAATTAAAGAGAGAGAGAAGTCAGATTTTTGAACCAGTTTACTAATTAAATAGACTTTATGTAGTAGAGAAAAGGGATCAAAATGAAAATAAATAATGTTTATTTGATGAAAAAGTACACATTAAATAATCTGCTAATTGTTTTGTTTTCACTTCATAATTCTGCACTTTTGTTATTTTGTCAGATTAAATATTAATGTCAGAGTAAAGTTTGCAGTTTCAATGAGGCAAAATGGAAAAAACCTTGAAAAATAAATGAGACAATATAATCAGAGGCTGCATGTAATCTTTGAAATTTTCTCTTCTTACTTTTCATATGAATTTTACTTGAAAATATTTTGCAGCTTTTTTTCCTCAGATCTTGTTCATTTAATATTAACAAATTACAATTTCATAAAGACCATAAAAAGATCACCATCTGCATGACTAAAACAATCTAAAAGCACAACAAAATTATGATTCATAAGATTATAACAGTCTCATGGCTTATTGATCCTAGAAGCACAATGTTATTAGGAGATGCACAAAAAAGAAAGAGGTAGGTAATGAGAACAGTTCAACGCCTGCGTCACTGATGAAACAGAAACCAGAGCCCTGGGGTGAAGTGGGATAAATAAAGGTATCTGGGGAGTAATGCTAAACCCCTTCCCCTGCTGTGTGTCACACTCTGCTGGGCAGTGATGTCACTCTGTCCTGTATGTCACTGTGCAAAACACTAATTGACACAGCAGCACTTGCATACACTGTACATCCCTCATTAAAAAGTATACATTGTCTATGATTACTCATCCTTATAGGAAACAGGTTCTGGTCCCATATAGATTGAAGTAAAATGATAAATATAAATTAAACTGATATTTTAGCAACTAGCTTATAGTTAAAGTGCCTCAGGTTATCCTGAGCTATCTCTATAGTTAGCTGCTATAGGCATAGACTTCCGGAGGACATAGAGACCTCATTTCATCATTCTGTTTCATTCTATCTCTATTCTCCCACTCTGCAGAATCTGTTAGTTCTATCTCTAACGTTATGCTCTCTCTGCCTTTTCTCATAGTAGCTTTGCCTCGTCTGTTCCTGTCTGGCTGTGACTCTATCCTGGAGAGAAATATCAGCTGTGCTGCTGACATCAACACCTTTGTTTGTAGATGTTGGAGATCGGCTTGTTTTCCAGTGTAGTCCTGTTTCTCTGACTGTGACTGACTGGATGTGCTCTCTTCATCCTCTGACATGGGAGTTGGCTCGGACCTCGTCTGCCTGGCTATGGGTGTCGTGGATGGGGACGCCTTTTACAGTTGCTTTTTGTATCTCTCCTTCTGTCTCCTTGAACCCCAGTCGGCCTCGATGGCCGCTCACAAAGAGCCTGGTTCTGCTGGAAGTTTCTTCCTATTCAAAGGGAGTTTTTCCTCTCCACTGTAGCTACAAGCATGCTTAGTGTGAGAGATTGCATTCGAGTCGATGCAATCAGCTGGTTTGATTGCATGCCTTGAGATGACATGTCTTTTGAATTGGCGCTATATAAATAAACTGAATTGAATTGAATTAAGTTCAATAAGACATTATGGTGTTAACCCCAAAAAGAAGATGAGTTAAGGAACTGCTTTGCTCCCTCACTTACACTCTGTCTCACTGCTGGCATTTGATGTAACACCTAACCATGCACCCAGTCAGCATTTTTTCTCCTCCATAAATAGTCTTCCATATGAGCTTGGCCATATCATCTCCCCGCCTTATTTCTTCCAGCCGTGATCAGGCCTCACCTGGTGCTTCATATAGAGCATGCCATGGAAGAGAGAGAGCCGTGATGCTGAATAGCTGTGTTGGATCTGAAAACACTTAGCCCAGCCCATCAAAGGAAAATACTGCAGTACCTCAATGGGAGGGCAAGGACGCTCCTACCATGAACCAGATGAGGCTTTTAAATCACAGTGGGGAACACTGTGTACTGCAGAGTAGGTGGGCAACACAACAATGGTGTTTTCTATAAATTCAATAGACTTGCCTAGATAAACATTTAAGAAAATCTTTAGCAAAATTAGGAATCAATTGATATCTGCAAAAATAAACAATGTATCTTAATCCAAAATACCTATTTGTCAATCCCTCTGCCAGCATTTCTTTATTATGTAAAGCCTTTTGATTTCCTGATTTAGTTTGTATATATGTAAATATTTTGAGCTGGCAACCAAAAATTGTTTGTGTTTTTTTAAAATGTGAAAATACAATTTGTGCTTTAGTGTGTTCCTCTTTATCTTGGTTGCTGTTTCAATAGATTTGAATAGGCTTGAGAAACCCATAAAAAAACAGAAAAAAAACTTAAACTATCAATCACAGCATCCTCCACAATTATAGGCCTCCCTAATAGAAAGGTATTTAGCTTTCTGATTACTGTTCTGACTGTAGATACAGGCTAGTTTAGGTGTCTTGTTGTTTATGTGTAGCCATCTTCTGAGTTATGAGGATTAACAGAAATCTGGGTTAGTTATATGATGTTTTCTTGTCTGCGCAAGAGAAAATGGGCCCTGGCTCACCTGATATCAACACATCCAATTCACTCCATTGTTATTAGCTAAAGCTCCTCTCTATAGACATCCTCCACTCCCTTGTTTTTCCAGACTTCTAAGATTTCTTCCTCTATAGTTAAAGCCCAGTCTGTTTTACATGGACGTCATAGTCAAAACAATATTCAAACCAAAAACCAAGTACACGTTCTCAACTGTCACAGCATAAAACATCAACAGATTTACCTCTGGCTAGGGGGCTGACTTTTATAGAGCAATAAAGGCTGCAAACAGTGGTGTACTGTTTGCTCATAATTAGGGGCACATCAGGGAATGGGGGCATCGGGAAGTACCAGCTGAATATTTCTTGAAACAATCACAATTCACACCTCCTTTCCCTTCAATATTGTTCCTGTTTATTATATCACTTTGCAATCTGTTTATTTTATTTTTGGCACAAATTGGGGTTTCCTCTATGTTTAATGTTTTATTTTAAACTGGTCTACTCACCTGTGTTAAAAAACATGACTTATATCTTCAATGTTCATTGAAAATAAGAGGCAAGAAAAAAACTAATCAGCTGTCAAAAAATAAAAGGAACTGTATGACTGCCTACTAATAATACTTGTTTCAAGCACCTTTTTGATTCTGGCAAAGATCCATGTTTTAAATGTTAATCAGCAATTAAAAATAATAGGATTTCTGCTTACATTCAATATGTTTTAGTAGCTTGTAAGTGACCTCACCTGTTTAGAAATACAATATGGCTCTTTATCATTCATTTTTTTCATTCACAAAATCTTGGCACTTTTTATGGGGGGTTAGACACAGACACTGGAATAGATTGTAAGTAGAAACCTAACCTTTGAAAACAGTGGGCTGGTGCAGGGAGACACACTGGAAACACTGATCAGGGGAGTGTGCTAAAGGGATGTGTTGGGTGTGTTAGAGCAGTGCGCTTGTGCTCTGAGAAGGTAGGAAGTACACAGTTTGATCCCCACGGCCTGCACTCTGGGTCCCCACAGCAAGACCCTTAACCCCCGATTTCTCCCCAGGCGCCGCACAATGGCAGACCACTGCTCCCCAAGGGGATGAGTTAAGATGCAGAAATGAATTTCTCCATTGAGAGATCAATATTTTTCTCAGATTTATCTTATAATGAACATACTTAATATACCCAGAGTGGCCCTTTTGCAAGGCCTGCTGATCAGCCAGACTGCAGTCTTCCCAGTAAGCTGGTAAAGGTAGCACTGACCACCAACATGTCTGAATCAATTCAAAGGATGTACTGTTTCATGAACAAAAACCTTACTTTGTTCATCCTTAAAAAAAGCTTTTAGCCAAAACTGCTTGAAATCTCTCTAACAGCTAAATGAGAGCTACTTTGCTGAAATAGTAAGACAGTTTCCATGGCAATAGTTTATTTTTAAATCTTTTCCCCATCTTTAATTAAATTAATACCTTGGTTATTTCTTTCTGTTAACAACGAATCAGGTTGATTCAATGCAGCCTCCCAGCTGTAATTCAGGCTGAGAATCCCTCGCCTGTGTGACGTCAGGAAGCTCTTTGTGTGCCTGTTTGCGGCATCATTATCATCTCATGTGTGGCTGAAGAGGATGAGAGTGGGTGGGAGGTGGGCTCTGCTCTGTGATGTCAGGGTTGGGATTATGTACGGAGGTGCTGCATGGACACAAGCTTGACAGCCTCCTACTGGCTGAGAGGAGACCACATGGGCTTACTGTCTGTGTCCTGCATGAATCATGGAGATGACATCAAGAGAAGCTAAAGTTCTGTCTGAGTTCGCTTTAATAATCCATCAAAAACAAGTGATACAAACATGTTTTAATGGAGATGGCAGACAAGTCCAAGTAATGACCATTCAGATTAATTTTGGACTTTATGGTCAGGTATATGTAACCAGTATCTCTTAATATGAGTTTAACAAGATAGAGCACATTAAGTTTTAAATAAAAGAGTCAGAATAAATGTCACTAAAAAGGAAAAAAGCACGTAAACTTCTTGCCAGTCAAGCCATTTGATACAGTACATCCTGTCCTGGACAAAAAGTCTTCAGCTGATCAAAAAACAAATAGGTAAGCATATAGCACCACCCCATGGTGGAAATGATTACTTCCTTTACACTTATTGTAGCTCATGAAAAAAAAAAAACATGCTAAAAAGCCACTGCTTTAAGATAAATTCCTTGTTTGCTGCATATTAAAAGATCTGCTGCACGTCTGTAACAGAAAGCTTTTGAGATTTCTAGCTCATTGTGCAAAAACAGGAGTCCATTAACCGTAGATGTTTTTAAGAGAAGCTGTCTTCCAATTTAATGTATCAACACAAACCTGTTTCCTCTAATAGCTTGTTGCTTTCAAGTGTTAAAAACGGGTAAAGATAATAGGGGCTTTGAGGCACATCACAATTATACTTCTGGGATAGAGCACTTTATGGATTACTGACATAAGCTTTAACCTTGGAATAAACTCTTCGTTGTAGAAATTGCGCATTTTTGGAGGCAGAATTAACGTTTTTATCAAGTGCAGCAATATATCCTGGTCCTGAGGCAGCAATGCTAACGCTTTAGATCTAGGCTTTTTAACCCTGGTCCTGCATGTTTCAGATGTTTTCCTGTTGCCACAAAGCTGACCTGATTGAATGGGTTATTAACAGGCTTGTTCAGGTTTGCAAAAGCAAAGATGCATCTAAACAATAAAGGTCAGTGAGTCACGAGGACCAGGGGTAAGAAACTCAGCTTTAAATGTTCTTCTGACATCCTAAAGGAGTCGTCAATAAAATCTTGGAGTTAACTTTGCAAGGCCTACCACCCCTTGGACAATTAACAACTGCCCTCCAACTTTCTCCATGTGTGGATGGTGTCTCTCAGTGGTTTACCGGAGCCAAAAACCCTAGAAGCTGCATCCTAGGTGGTTTATGAAAGATTTCACAGATTATTTTTTTTCTGACCTTTTCAAGATCTTCATGCAGTTAAGTAGGTTAGATAAAACTGACTTGATTTACGTCAATCATTAAGCAGACCAAGAAACTATACCTCAAAACTGGGTTTAGGAAGAGGGTCAGTATGGAGCACCATTTCTTTAAAAAAAAAAATGTTAAACTTTAATTATTTTTTTTTACTTCCTCAGAATATCTTTCTTCTAATTAGATGATCAGAAATATTTAAGTGTGTCACAACTGTAAAAAAAATGCAACAAATTTTTATTTGAAATCAGTAATAGTGATTTAGCAAACATTAACTCTGAGAGGAACCACTAACTTAGCATTTAAAGGAATAGTACACCCAAAACATGATTAGCCTTCATTTTCTACTCACCCCCATGCTGAACAACACTCTGGAGTACTTTTTTGATATCTCAAATGCATCTGGAGATCTGGGAGGCTTCTTGCTGTCTGCTGACATTCAAATAATGGAGGTCTATGGTGCCCAAGACAGAAAGGTCCATAAAAGTCCACAAAAAACGTGTCAATATTCCTCCATACTGCTCGTCCAATGTATTCCAAGTGTCCTGAGTGGGTAGCATCCAGAATTTACTCGAAACGAAGTCATTTAGAATGTTTTTAGAGCATAAACAGTAGTGTATAGGATTTCCTGAAAGCGCGCACATGCTCGCTCACGACGCTACGGAAGCCGTCAGACCAAACCAGCGCATTCAGCTCGGCAAAGAACTCATGCTCTTCCTCAACACTGAAGTCCTCAGACATTTTTCTTTCGTTGTTTCTTTCTTTGCACAGGTAAACAGCACATTTCTTCTTCTACGCTTGCATTATTGGCAGAGCAGACGCTGAATGCGCACTTTCATCTGGCTTGGTCTGCCGGCTTCCGTAGCGTCGTGAGCGCGCATGTGCTCGCTTTCAGGAAATCCTATACACTACTGTTTATGCTCTAAAAACATTCTAAATGACTTCGTTTCGAGTAAATTCTGGATGCTACCCACTCAGGAAACTTGGAATACATTGGAAGAGCAGTATGGAGGAATATTGACACGTTTTTTGTGGACTTTTATGGACCTTTCTGTCTCGGTCACCATAGACCTCCATTATTTGAATGTCAGCAGACAGCAAGAAGCCTCCCAGATCTCCAGATGCATTTGAGATATCAAAAAAGTACTCCAGAGTGTTGTTCAGCATGGGGGTGAGTAGAAAATGAAGGCTAATCATGTTTTGGGTGTACTATTCCTTTAAAGTTGCTAAAACAAAAGATCCTTTTAAGGTCAAATGGAAAATGGAGTCCAAGACTGCAATAATAAATTTTTCCATCAAAGAAAGACAAAGAGACTCTTTTTTGCATTAATCTATTTTATTGAACCATTATTAACAATGTTGTAAACAATTTGGACTATGTTGTTTACAATAGCCTCCTATGATATTTTGTTCATGTAGAAAGTTACATTCTGAGCCCAAACGGCTTCCTTAGCCAAGGAGAAAAATAAATACTGGAATGGCACAAAGACAATATAAAGTTACTGCTATGAAATGGACTTGGGATCAGTTTTTGGCTCTTTTGATATAAAACAAATTAAAACATCTGCAGTCATAAGAGCCAACCTGCTATTATGTTACAGTCAGTCATTAAAACACTCTTTTCTCTACGAAAGTGTCTCCAAACAAAATGTCAAAGTAACAATTAAAACATCTGAATGATCCTTAAAACCTCCAGTAAAAGAAAACAAAAACAAGAAAAGACGGGAGATATAAGGAGAGACTTTCTTTAGTGTTGTGTGGTCCCTGGAATGAAACGTGAATCAACTAAAAACGTCATGATCTTTCCTCCTACATCATTTGGTTGCCTCGACATCCAAAAAAAACAAAAAAACATCAAAGCATTTTTATATTCCCTTCACATAATTAAATGGCAATATATTTCATTACCTACACTCATATTCCTTCAGACTTTACATTTAAAGTGCCAATGAGTTGAAGCAAACAGGAAGCACTGAGCTGACGGCAGCCATTTTGATCAACTGTGGGACGGATGTTTAGCTCACTTAGCAAATCTTAGTGAGGAAACAGGTTTTTCTAATGAAAAAGAACACTAACCGGGTTCTTCTACTCACAGAAAACTGTCCATGCACAGCAGATGGACAGTTCTTTATGTGGAAACCTGAATGTTAGAATCTAAATTTTAAAATAGCCTCTGATAGGAGGCTTTATTCTATTATTTTGATCCGAATAATGCAGAAAAATAAGAGAACATTTTGATTGACAAAGCAAATAAGCCTTTTATGTTTCAGATCTAATCCCTTTCAGGTAAATGTTGACTTCCTCACACTATATAAGCTTCAGCGCAGCCTAATTCCTCTGCCTAGCTTCTCCAACTGGACGGTTTCATTTAAGTTAACGTTAATATTAGCTGACCTTTAAAAACAATGAGAAATAAAATGGTACAAAACACTGAATAAAAATTGCTTTTTGTTGTAATCATTTTGTTTTCTTTAAAAAGAAGTGGTCTACTCAGGCATAGAGGATGGTGTAAAACTCAGAGGACATGCAGGCTTGCTGGACGGCCCTGTGGCTGATGCAGCAGTCTGCAATGTTTTTCAGTCATGAGGAGTGGTGACCTGCCAGACGATGAGGTGGCTTCGCTCGGCTTTGGCGGGCACCACTGGTTGGCTGCCGGCCTGCTCGGGTAAACCCTCCAACTCGCTGCCTTCATCGCCTAAGGGGGAGGAAGATGAGTTACACAAACAGTTTTGCATCACAGTAAACAGGTGGAACATCGACTGTAGTTCTCAACTGTACATTTGTGTTGCTTCTTTGTACAGAAGAAATCTTTTCTAACCTCTCAGATTCAGACATTATTGAAAGGACTAATAAAAATTCTAAATGATAGAAAAATAAAGCAAGAAAATCTGAACTTCATTTCAGATTCATTAGAGCCCACGGCAGGTCTGTACCCAATAAAACTAAATACTGAAACTTAATCAAAGGTGTTCAAACATTTTTTTTTTTCTCTCCCCACCCTATAGATTTATTTTGTTGAATGGAACAGGGTATATGTCCCATTAAAGGGGGGCCAACATGTTGGAGCTACCATGTCCTGTGTCCTGTTTCCTTTACTCTGACTAGCAGAACTAGCTTGGAGCTCGTCAGCCTGGCCCTGTCTTTCCTGGACGGGGCCACCTGTGGAGCTAGTTAACCGTTTTGTATCCCTGCTTCTGTCTCCTTGAACCACAGTCAGCCTTGGCAGATGTCCGCTCACACTGAGCCTGGTTCTGCTGGACGTTTCTTCCTGTTAAACGGGAGATTTCCTCTCTACTGTCGCCACATGCATGCTCAGTGTGAGGGATTGCTGAAGACTCAAAGGCAAAATGCAAACAAAGGTCATCTTGTCATGCGAGTCAATGACTGGATTAAAATCAACTGGTCTTCCTAACCACTCTGACAGCATTGCCTCTGTAAAGTGACTTGAGTTATATATATGTTGTGAATCGGCTCTATATAAATAACATACATTGAATTGAACCATGCATATAGTTTATTGGACCCACCTATTCTAAAGTCAATGTAACCTTCTCCTCCGCTCATGACCAGGAATGTTTTGGGCTCAGAGATTGCTGTATCTGAGCACTCAGATGGAGGATCATCAGAACCTGAATCTGCACTCCCTGGAGGTGGCATGGCTTGACCTACATAAGAAAGCCAAATCAAACAAGGACAAGAAAATATTTCAGCTGAAAAGACAGATAGAAAATGACATAGAACAGCCATAAAAGGAAAAAGAAGAAAAAAAAGACGTCATCAACACGGTAACAGAAAGAAATGTCTCTAACAAAACATTATTTTCTGGACTATAGAGCACACCCTACTTTAAGCCAGACCCACGTTTTTTTAAACTGGAAACATCCATATATAAGCCGCGCTGGGTTATAAGCAGCTGATATCTTCCAGCTGTCTACCACCGAACCTGTAGGGGGAGCTCTACATGTCGCTCGTAGAGTATGTGCGAAGAAGAATGCTAGCTCCCCTAAGCCTGCAGCAGTTAGAGCTTCTCATAAGAAATGGAGCTTCTTCAGCTCTTTATTTCAGTTCTGCAGGAGTTGCATACAGTCTCTTCATTGGTTCGACAGCTTTAATGCAGAAAATAAATGTCAAAATGTGTGAATCTTCTTTGATTTCCAAATTTGACTTCTGACTTTAAATGAACTTTAGAATAGTTGTTTGGAAGTAACCTAATGAAGATTAACTGGCTGTAAAAACAGCTGTAATGATAGTGGATAGTTGGTTTATTACAGCAGAATGACCATAAGTCTGAGTTGGACAAATACATCTAATGGCCCTGGACTCTTACCAGGGACTGTGACGAAGAACTTCACTGCATCTCGATGCCCATGGAAGCAGAGCTGGGCATGGGCCATGGAGCAGAATGGCACGAAGCTGCAGGGCGTAGCACCCTCTGAGCAGTCATCACTGTAAACCCGCACAGCGCTGCCAGGGCGATTTGGCACAACTCCTGACTTATTACCTAAAGAAACAAGAGAGAAATATATCAACAAAATGTCAAAATCTCTTCATCAACTCATTTAGAAACAGTCTGGTAGAGAAAGGGACATTGACTGAAGCATAATGACAAATGCAGTAAAATGGAGAGCAGTGTCCATGGCAACCTATGTTTCCTTTATTCTACCTGTAGTGCCTGGGATGCTAATCATCTCCGCAATGTCTGACCTTGTCTTATATATATGCTGTAAAAGGATGAAGACAAAGCATAAAACCTCTGTGAGTTAACCATTGATATCGGCTTATTGCATCCTTTGAAATTTTTTAACAAGCAGAATTAAAGAATTATTGTTTTTTTTTATGTGCTTGGCCTGTAAAACTGTGATTGTGTCATTAATTTAGTTGCATTAAGTCACATTTTTCCCTATTGGCTGCTGCTGTTCCTGTGTTTTGTTTTGCTCTTCTTCAGATGTCTAATATGCGCAAACTGTGTTCTTATAGAAGAGGAATAACTTTTCTGTGTTAAAGGCAGTTAATGTATGGAAACAACTCTGAAATATGTTAGATCAGATAGAAGGAAACAAATACAAAACAAACAAATCTGCCTGGTTGAAGAGCTAAATGCTCAACATTCCCAGTTAGTAAAATTCAATCTCGAACTCTTAGCTATTTCTGACATTTTGATTTGAAAAAGACTTCCTGAATGGGAAGTGAAACGTCTTCAAACTTGGAAGCAAAGTCCAAAGCATTGTTTTTTAACTTTTTTAGAATTCCCAGTTAGTTCTACAAACATTATAAATGATAGAAAATGTTGACGTGTTTGTGTTGCAGTCAGAAACCTGGAGTAATTTACCACCTGGATGGAAAAAGTTTTGCTCTAATTCAACATTTTCCATGTTTGGGTAATTATGTTTTGTAGGCCTGTGGTACCTTCAGATAGTGGGATGGAGATGATGACTCCATTTCCTGTCCCGACCCACAGTCTGTTGCACGAAATCATCAGAGCTGTGATTCTCACAAAAGAGAAGCCCAGTTTACCCGTACCTGGAATAGAAACAAAATGAAAAAGCAAAATGATTTCAACCTCTCCTAAAACCACAAAGGTTACAGATTTCATGAGTTTGTTATGGAGCAATAAAACATGGCCTCAGAAAAATGTTAAAGGTGATCTGGGTTGTAAAATGGCGTTCATACCCAGCATTTTGCTGACATAAGGCTCGATGTCCACGTCTTGCAGGTGCTGGTAGGTGTGGGCATGAAACAAGCGCAGTGTAGAATCCAGTCGGATGGACACCCAAATACCATCTCCAACCCAGGCCAGCTGGCGAACCTGACTCTCTTTACGAGGATGAGCATCAAAAGACTTCTGTAATTCAAAAAACAACAATGCATGTCAGAGGTTACGTGCTTTCTGCTGACAGTAGCAGGACTCAAAAAACTGGCATACCTCTATCCTCATGGCTTTGGGCTGGATGACATAGATCTTATTTCTGTAGCCACACCACACCTTGTCATGGACTACCGTCATGCAGCGGATGGAGTGGTGGGGCCGCCCCAGATCAAGCAGGTGGTAGTTGGTCAGATCCCACTGACCATCTAGATACAGAAACAAGTTAAGTAAAGAGACAAATTGTCAAAAATAGCCTCTGCAGTTATTGTATAAATAAAAAAGCTGCATGTGACAAACTTACCGGTGCCTCTGTGGAAAATTGCTAATGTCCCATCAGCCAAAGCTACCAGCACCCTCCCTTTCACATGCCTGAAACACGAAAATCATATCTTTAAGAGATTTTTTTTATGTGTTATGGCATCCTCCATAATTATTGGTACTTCAGGTAGATAACTTTATAAGGTCTTAAAAAAGGTTGATATTTAACCATTATCTTAAATGGAAACAATCATTGAAAGGATCTAACTTAATTGAGCATATTTCATGGGAGGAAAGACATGTCTGTTCTTTGATAAAATCCTATTTATTGGCACCTTTAACACACTCTGAAGAATGGAGGGAACAGATCATCACTTTACCATTTATGTTGATCAGAACCTGGAAACATTTACAGAGAAACTGATGATTTTTTTCCTAAAAAAAGTAGCTATACATATTGGCCATTTTTCAAAATGAGGGAGACAAGAAAACAAGCCATTCAGATAAATGGCAAAACCAAACCCATATAAACTAAGACATTAATGCAGTCTTGGTCATTAATGTCTTCAGTTGCTTATTATTACATCATTACAATAAAGAACAAAAAAAGAAGCACCTTATCAAAAACCCCAAAGTCACCAATTTAGGAGGTCAGGAAAAAAACATTTTCCGTCCCTCCATCACAAAGGTAAATATGTTGAGTTTGATCAACGGTACTTTTTGTGCAACCATTTGCTCAGATGAGACGGAAGACTGACATTTTAGGCAACGTTGAATCCTATAAAGTATTAATAGTGCAATTTTTGACTATTGAATGAATTGTAAGAACAATTTCTGAGAAAGGGTTGCACAGTGGTAAGGTTTGTAGCAGTGCTGCCTTGCAGCAAGAAGGTTCTGGGTTTGATTCCTGGTCCGGAGTTTAAATGTTCTCCCTGTGTATGCATGAGTTCTCTCCGGGTACACTTCCTCCCACAGTCCAAAAACATGACTGTTAGGTTAATTGGCTTCTGGAGATTGACCTTTGGTGTGAGTTAATGTGCTTGGTTGTGTGTCTCTGTGTTGCCCTGCGACAGACGGGTGACCGGCCCCACCGCTACCCTGAATCTTAATGGCAATTAAGGTCCTAAAATAATAATAATGAAATTATTTTTAATGACCCGTGGAAACCCTGGTGTGGTAGAGTGTGTGTGTTAAAATCTAACACCATACTTACACAATGCTCAGGATGGCGTCTTTGAGCTTGATAGCATGGAGACACTTTCTCCACCGTGCCACCGATGAATGCACATACAGGCTTTAGGGCAAAGAGAGAGATGAGTTTAGGACTTCAGTAGAGTCATAGATAAAAAAATTAATAAACAGCAAAGGTTATAAATGCTTTAGGTCAAAACTTATTTGGTCAAAGACAACATTTAGAAAAATCTAAATTTACTTGAGATGTTTATTAACTTTCTTTAAATGAGTTTGCTCATTATTGGCTGCTTCTTGATTTTAGCTAAAGTAAAAGCGCCATCTAGTGGTGACTGTGCTCACCATCCGTTCTGAGCTCCAAGCCACATGGTTGGAAGAGCACTGCTCATCCTCAGGACTTCGCTGTCTGATGTATCCATCGCCTCTGGCAGGGAAGGCTCCCCATCCTGCTCATAGCCCCTGAAAGCAAAGAAAACAGCAGATGGTTCAAGAATATGAATTCATCAGAGCAAGTCCTATTATTATTTAGAGTCCCCTCCTTTCAGAGTTGATCATTCTCACCTCTGTGCATCAGCAGGACAGGAGCCAGTCTTCTCCACCCCAAGAGGGTCTGTAAACACATGCTCTGTGTAAATTCCTGGCTGGTTTGGACCCATTCCCTGGTCCTCTTCTCCCTCTTCACCACCAGCATTGGCCTCTGTCGCCTCTGTTGCCTCTTCAGCTGTAGGGACCCCGTCCTCTGTTGGGCTTGTCTCTCTGGACAGTTCAGCTGTGAAAATGGAGAAATGATTAATGCAAATAACTCAAAAAATGGTGGAGCACAAACGCTCTTATGAGACCATTAAAACGCATCTGTTACAGCAGCTTTGCTGTAATTTTACTTCAGTCTGTAGAAATCCATTCAAAGAACACTTTATAGTAATGGAGAACCTAAACCAAAGTTTATTGTAAAAAACAAATAGGTCTAAAGCGATATAGGATATGTTTAAATCTGACAAATAGATGTCTAGGTAATAATTTAGTACAAAGTAAACTATTGGTTTAAACACAAAAAATATATCCATGTTGAATTATCTGTCTTTATATTTTTTATTTAATTTTCTAATTTATTCATTTCCAAATGTTATTAGAAATATGACAAATAAGATAGAAGCTGATTAATTATTTATATAGTTAGAGGATTATAAAAATTTGAACCTCACTAATTTATAATTTTATAAAAAGAAAATGCATTGATAATTATATTCCAGCATTTAATAGAGAATAAAATCAAGTATAACAATTTAAGGATGTTATTAAGAGCTTATTAATTTGTTGTCCATATATGTGAATGGTAACAAATAGGTTATTTCTTATGGTTATATTTAATGGATTATGGACTTTCTGAAATGCACAGTTGTACCAATTAAAAGCTAAATGAAGCAAATTTTCATTGTGACAAAGTAGACTGATAAGCTGACGGAGGCACACTGGTTAAATGGCTATAGAAAATAAAATAAAAAATAATCGGATGCTCAAAGCTAAATGAAGGAAAACTACTGCAAACCAAGCTTCCAAATTAGACATTAAATTTACCTCAGTTTCTCTGCTGTCTACATGAATTGATATAAATCTACTCCCTGCAGTGAACTACCTGCATCTGAAGTGGCGCTGAACTCTGCTGGCTGCTCAGAGACCCCTGAGCTTGCTGTCTGCGGAACGGCTGTTACGCCTTCAGCTGCCGTGGCCCCATCGCTGCCTGCTGAACCCACACTGGCCACGCTGCCAGCCAGTGACACCCCATCCCCTTGGCTGGCCTCTGGGTCCTGGGGTACCTCCTCCCCAGCAGGATAATCTGACTCTGATACACCTAAAAGCAACACAGGATCATTTCCTTAAACTACTGAGGTGCAATCAATCAAACTAAACGTTCGTAGTGAGGCGTAACCTACCAGGTACACTAGCAATGCAGACCACATGTGTGTTACAGGCATAGAAGGCATCTAGCAGCTCCGTGGGCTGGGTGGCATCCAGTACCATCACTTTAGTAGAGGAACTGGTGCTCATGGACACCCATACGCGACTGGAGGTCTCATCCTGGACGATTAGTTCCTTCTCCCCTTTCTCCTGTTATTCAAAGCAATCAGACATAAAAAAACACGTAAACTAAATTAAATCTTTACAAACCGATGTCCAGTTAAAACATTAGATTTAACCTCTTTGAACTACTAACCTTGTTATCTTGCTCCAGCTGGTCTAAGCTGCACTGGGAGCCTTTTATCTGCTTTGTCTGTTCTGATGAGGAAACTGTCCAGCCCCCAGACAGGTTGACCCCTGCAGCGCACCACAGCTTGGGAGCAGAGAGACTTTGTTACAAATTACTCCTGAGAAACAATACATCAATAGCCTAAGAACATGCAGCTTTACCTACCTTCATAGAAGCATCTTTCTGGTCTAAAGGCCGCAGGTAGACTGGTACAGGTAAATTCATTTTGTTTTCAATTTGTCCCCCATTTGCAACCTAAAGAAATAAAACCAGAAAAAGAATCATATATAAATATATATAAATTAGCAAGAGTTGTTGACAAAATAAAACAAGGAAGCAAATAATATATAGTATTAAGTTTTTTAAGATAGTTAGATACAACAAGGTAAAGTGCAAAGTTCCTTAAACAAAAATATTAATACAGTTTATTCTCATATTTTATTGGGAGCATTTATTTTCACATATAAACACACCATAAGTTGGTGTATTTTTATAAGGTAAATAGAATTTGCATTAATTTTTTGTTCCGATTTTACAAACAGAAATCTAAAAAAAAACTGATCTAAAAAACTGTCAATTTAAATACAACCGAGAAACTGTGATAAATCTTAAAAATCCATCTACTGTAACTGATTTGATCCCAGTACACACCACATGAGTTCAGTCCTTCACATCCAATCTGATGTCTTTCTTCTCATTTAAGCAATTTCAGAGTTCCTCTGCATGAACTACTGCACTTATGAGATGAAGTATTTCCATCAATAAAATATACCCGAAATTCTGCCAGAACAAACAAGCCAGGCAATAAACCGAAAAGTGCAGTTGCTGCTTGAATGTGCTCAAAAAAAAGTTGATGTGTCCCATTATATTTTTTCTCTCCAGCTTCAATGCTAAGCTGTGATTTTTAGGGTGATACTGCATGGATAAGAACTTGACCTCTTGAATTGGGGATTCAAAAATTTTACTTCCCAAAAGGTCATGTGTTTTGCGTCTGTCTAGTTTGGACCTTTGCAGACAAAGTTGGATGAAATACAAGCGGTCTGCCTGGCATAATCCCCTTTTAACAGATGTTTCTGAAATCTTTTGATCTTTTTGTATCTCTGTTTTTGTCTGCTTAAACCCCTGGTCATCCTGACCAGAAGGCAGCTCAATCTGAATATGGAGTTTTTTCTTTCAACTGTTGCTGCATGCATGCAAGGTGTGGGGAATTGTCGTGGTGTAAAAAATACAATGAAAACAAATATCTACTGGACGAAGGAATCTACTAAATCCAGGAGGAAAGAATCCTGCAGAATCAATGATTTGATGCAATCAGCGGGGTTTCCTTAGATAAAAAACTTTAACCAATATGAATGATTCTCTCCAAACTGCCTTGAGATGATATGTGTTGTAAATTGGCACTATAGAAATAAACAGAATTGAATTGATAAATACTATGACTTCATACCATCCAAATCAAATGTGATTTTCTTAGGCCTTTATTCATTTTTTTTTTTTTTTTTTTTTCATGTTTTCAGTGGTGGCAATCGACTTGATTCAAGCTCTTTGGTAAAGTGTTAACAACGAGAGTCTGACAACAAACCCACACAACTAAACTTAGATTTTTATTTTGAAAAAAGCAAATAAAAGTTTAATCAAATATCATGTTTACATTGTTTTTCCTTGTTTTAAATATTCTAATTAGAATACAACTCCAATAAAGAGCACCACAGTTATTATAATAGCTTACAATTGTACAATGAAAAGCAAAAGAGTCAACATTTGTCACCTTGTGTTTGCTCGGTAAGCTCCAGCCGTGCACAGTTACTCGTCCATCCTCTTTCTGCATATGGGCCTTAACCAGTTGGTACTGGGCTTTTTTCTTCTCCTTATGCGAGGGCGAGCTGCACTGCTCTGTTCTAAAGATCATAGTAAAGAAAAATCTTTAGCTGATAAATGATCAGTTTTCATGCACTGTGTGTCATTTCATCACTCACCCATCATTCATGAAGTCAAATATCTTGGACTTCTCAGTGGGGAACTGTGAGAAGGTGCTGCTCCTCTTCACCAGGCTGCCTGGGGAGTTGTACTTCATTTTGGAGGGGTCCTCCGCTATCCTCATGGTTGAGGAACTGGAGGAGGAGCTAAACAGTCTGCTGAAGCTGCAGGTGGCGAGTGCACAGAAAGCCGAGAGGGACACAAAGCAAACAGGAGTGCGGGGAAAAAGCAAGGTAGGGGGTCACCAACCAGACAGTAAAGGAGCACCAACATTTACTGAACCGCAACAAACAAGGGAGCATGCTACGAGCTGTAACTCAACCCTTAGTAATACATATTTCAGTCAAACCAAAACGACCGATTCAAAAAGCTTTCTAACTGTTAAAAATCGATTAAATGATTCATTAATTAAAAAAAAGCAAAATTTGGCTAAGTCACATTTTTTTTCCAACTATATCTAATAATAATACCCCCCCCACCCCCCCCCCCCCCCCAAAAAAAAAAAAAAAAAAAAACATTTGCATAAGATATTTTGGTTCTTATCCTGATGAACCTAAATCATGTCTTCACTTGATCTCTTTAAAAGCATCTATACAGGGAACAGAAACCTTATCAATATGAAATAATAAACAGGGACTGAAGCAAAAGGCGTTTGTATTTATGGTCTACCTGCAGCTTCCTGTAAGCAGACAGAATAGAAAGACATTGAAAGGCACAGAGCAGGCAGGAGATAAGAAAGATCCAGGAACACGAGGAGAGTGTTGTCTAAGACGTTAGTGATATCAACCCCCAGTCAGAGCAAAGACTGGGGTTACATTTACATTAAAAACTCAGGAAAAGGTCTTTGCCATAGAGGGAAGTTTAACAAGGTTCAACAAAGTCCAATCCTCTTTACCTAATGCTGCCCATTCAAAAATCAAATCCAGGAACAAATAATAAAAAGAACAGATTTATGGGTTTAAAGAAATGTCTTTAAACAAAGTCATAAAAAGACAACATTAAGAAGGACTTACAACTGCCAGATGCTTGATTTCTTTTTTTCTGTGAGAGCTGGATTTTCTCTTGATGCCCTGATGAGGAGACATGAGGACATCCATGATGACTACAGATATTAATTAACAGCACATAAAGCAGAAGCCCGTTCCATTCATTTAGTTACCTGATCATCTCTGTCCACCTCACAGCTTCCTGGAGCTCCATGAGCCGCTCCTTGTACTGGTTCCTCTCCATTAACACTCTGGCCATTTCCACCCTGGTGAAGCGCTTCCTCTGGGCTGTTGGTACCTCACTCTAAGGAAATGCAACACAGAGGCACAACTATTGTGTTAGGAGGAAAAGCAAAAGAACAGCTGTAGAGACAAAAAGAGACTCACATCTTCTTCGTCTTTGCTTTTCTGCTTCACCTCCTCTACCTCCTGCCGCACTCTAGAAAAGATCAGTTATAGCACATCAAAGGACGTAGGAGAAACATGTCGATTGGTTAGTGGTTCTAAAGATCTGGGATCAGAAAATGAAAACTGTATTTGATCTATGTTCTAGATCATATTCTGATAAAGGAACTTTTGAAAATCTGAGACCATGAATAAATACTGATGCATGCTGAGGTCTTTTTGTAGAGTTTTTGTACTTTAAAGTTACAGTGTCTAATTTTCAGCGACATCTAACGTCCAGACTGCAGACCGCAGCGACATGAACATCTCCCCCCCACCGCTTCTCCCCCCCAACAGTACGGCGAGCGTTACGGGACAAAGTGTCTTCCACGACGTCCGCATGACCTACCTTCTCAAGTGATGAGGTTTGTTTACATAGATAATTTTAATACTACCATCTATTTTTCAGTACCGTCTCAGTTCATCTCTCTCAACTTGCCGTAGTTACTTTCGAGCGTAATGGGCGATCTCGCAATCGCTAGTTTGTTGGCTCTGTGCTGCCGTAGCGCAAAGATGTCTGCCTCCATGGCTGTGAGACCCGCTCCTATGTAATTATAAACAACGAATTCTAAGGCAACGCAAATATTAAGGTTAAGAGGCTGAGCTCGTAGATGATGATAAATAACATAGTTTTGTATAATATATTACATTTCTGACTGTATATCCCCGTAATTATTACACACTGTAGCTTTAAGTCCATTTTACAGCAGGGATTATCAGGGCTGATATTCTGAGTAGCTCCAGAATTATACATCCATATTTCTGTATAAATCATATCTGTTTAATCTCCCCTCATCAGCATTTCTGCAAATTTCCAGCTCTGCAATATGTTTGACATCAACAACTGAGTTTCACCATATTAGATACTGTTATTAGATACTTTCTTTTTTTATTATTAGAGACTTTTCACAACCAGGTCGGCCTAGGCAATAAACTAGATTTTTACAATTACTGTCATTACGACAAAAGGTGACAATTTTCCCATATAGGTAAAAGAAATAAACTTTATTTTGCCGGGGGGTTTTTTGTGTGCGAGGGTGGCTGGTATTTCCTTCCACTTTAAGACACTGCAGCATGCGTCTAATCACGTGACTCCATCGATCCAGTCAGAAGCATAAACAAATAGAATGGTAGATGAGCCCAGTGACGAAGCATGCAGAGATAAAGCTGAGTGCACGCTCTCAGAGTTGAGCGTACTGCAGACCACTTTTGAGTGAGGGTGTGTGAGTTTCAATGATGAACGTTGTTCTCACTGCACGCTCTGTTCGGTGGCACCAAAATTACGCCATAGATGTTGAGCTAAAGAACACGCAAAGTTTGCCTGAAAAGTATCGGGACTACCCAAAGTAACACATTCAGCCTCTTCCACCACCTACTGCACAGCCACACTGTTGAGTTTGAAGATGTGTAAAAAGCTCCATTACCTTTGCACAAAAACATTTGCAAGAGAGGAAACATTTTTCTCCTGTTCAATGAGACATTGTTGGAAGTTTCAACTTGAATGAGTACAAGACTTTAATATTTAATTGAAAGTATTATGTAATATAATTTTTTGAATAAAAGTATTATAAATAGATCAGATGCATTCCAGATAGAGGAGGCCGAGCATTTATTGTGCATTTATTGTTATCGAAGTAAAACAACCCAATGTATCGTGATATTGATTCGAGGTCATATCGCCCAGCCCTACATCCAGATCACCATCATCTTAACAAAGTGCCCCAAAATGAAGGGTGTCAGGTTTTCATTTAGAGAAGTTGGTTTTAATTGGCTGTTGCATGTGCAATATTAACAGGTCACTTTACAAGTGACTGATTTGTATTCTTAACAGGACCTTTTTATATATATGCAAGTATCTTCTGAAGTCAAAGGGAAGAGGCTGTTCCAACTGTTGCATTTCCGAATTCTCCTGAGTGGTGCACGACTTTACACGACTGAATTAAGTGAATGTGATTGGTCGTTTATCAAGGGGGCGGGATTGTTGTGGTTGAAGGTTCGCAAGCAAGTTTGAATGTGGCCGGTTTGTCGGAAGCATCTTGCTAACCAGTTAGCAACTTAGTGCTAGTAGGTTCCCAGCGGGAAATTACATTGAGACCAAGAGGCACTAAATTGGTGAATTAGAAACGACACTGTCAAGGAACGCTATGGACAGCGGAAACATGAAAGAGGAGGAGAGTTTTGTGTCGGAGGTCGTGGATGAGTCCTCCGTCATACATTTTTTATTTAGAGGAGGAAAGAGGGGACAAAGATGTTGTTGAAGAGGACGCCAGGGCAGTAGAAGCTTGGTTTGGTGTAGAAGGCTTACAGTTGTACAAGTTTGAGCCCTTGCCTCACAACACTGCCAGTTCTGTTAGCTCTACGCCTGTTGAAGAAACAGACGTCCATCCCCGTGAACGCTGGGATGTAACTCAATGGTAATGTAAATTATTCTTATTTCTTATTTCAACCGTTGCGTATATTAGCTGCGACATATGTATCAAGATGCTATGACCGAAACAATTTGATTGACAGATGACCGTTGATATATGATTGGCAGAATTTAGGTGTACAGGCTGACGTATAACTAACTGGCCTGCATAACATAATGAAAAAACCCCACAGATTTTAAGACAGGATTTTTTTTTTAAATAGAAATTTTCTACATTTGAGACAATATGGTCTGATAAAGAGTACATTTATATTAATGTTTAAGCCGGAATGATTTAACATTTAAATATGATTTCGCTACGACTTTAAATACATATACATTTATGTATGAATATATACATCCATGCTAGACATAGAGGGATACATTACTCAGCCGATATTTGTTTTTTTGTTTTTTTGTTTGATTAGTAGTGGCCATGCCTTGGTCACCTGACCACCTAAAGTGCGCTGCCGCTCCCTCCATTTGCTATCCATTCTCAATGTTCTGTTTGATTTGTTAATAAATGCTTTTTTTTTTCATTGTCCATTTTATTATTTCAATTGAGGAATAAAGGAATAAAAGAAGTATCATTTAAAAAATCAGCATTAACAAACATATTTGCACAGTAGATGCATATTTGCCTAGCTTCTAATATAATAAGCAAAAACAAGCTCTTAAACAAAAAAGAACATTATGGACAACCCTGAGGATCCACTTTAAGACTGTAGAACAATATTTCACACAAAGTCTTCTCAAGATCCCCTGCAAGACAGACAGCTTAGCAAGATCCTTCCTCCCTACACCTAATAATATTTATAAAAACTTGAGAATGAGAATGTGTGTGTTTATAGGCAGAATGTGTGCAAATATGTATTCACATGCTATATTGCATTATTCTATATTTTCATTTGAACACTTGCATGTTTATACAAATACCTAAGAAACATAGTTATTTTTTTATGAGTGCCCTAAATTGGACATATAATTATTGACCAAGGTACGATGTCAAATAAGTTGTGGACGTGTTATTTTTCTTAGCAGTAAATACAGGTTTTGTATTTAGAGAGAAGCTTTAAACCCACAAAAATAATATTACTTTATAGGACAAATAACAATTTTCCTTTCATTTATAGGGATTCTGTTTATGCTTTAAATTAAAAGTAAAGTATGTATAAGTTTTATGACTATATGTTGCTGACGGAAACTATTTATGGTAGTGAATTGTTTGTTATTCATAAACTGCAATCTAAAGCAGCTTTCAGAAAGACCTGACAATATTTGACCAATTAATTCATACTTTGAAACTTGGAAAAAGGTAAAGACCTAAGATAAGACCCTTCATACATTAACTGGGGAAATAATGCATCAGTTAGCTTATTAAAAAACAGAAAAAAACATTATTAGTACCTTTTTAGCTCCTCCTCCAGCTCTCTGTTTTTCTCCTCCATCTTGTTTTTGGTCTGCAGAAGAGCCTCCATCTCTCCCTGTAGCACCTCTTTCTCACAGGTCAGCTCATCCACTTTCAGGATCAGGTCTTTATTAACCACATTCAAAGCATTCCTAGAGAAACAGATAAAGTAGGCATACAGAGTGACTGTACAGATGGGCTTCAATGAGTTAGACTGCCTTTGCATTTTCTGTCCATCTAAAGATGCATCTTTGTTAAATGTACTCACTTTGTCTCAAGCAGCTGTGAATTTTCCTGGATTAGATTCTCAACTTCTCGACCCATTCCTAAACCGAAGCAAAAGCAACGCTCAAATTTTAAGCACTCAAAACTATTCGCAAAATTACCATCAATCTAAGTGCTGACTATTTCAGCACTACTCAGACTAGGCTTGTCCCGATCTGATCCACGTATCGGATCGGGATGCCGATATTGGCAAAAAAATGCGTATCGGCAAAGCATGTAAAATGCCGATCCAGTTTAAAAAAAAAAAATCCGGTCCGTATTTTCCAGTTTCGCTGATTGAAACGATCCATTCCACTATTTTGCGCCAGTGTTTCCCTGTTTTGCATTTTTATTAAAACTTACAGTAATACTTGCACCTTTAACTGTTTACGGTTTTACTGCTCACTGTGCAATTTCAGATTGCTATTCATAATTTTGTCCAGTTTGTGTTTATCTCTTAATAAACAGGTAAGTTTGTTGTTACCAAGCATTGTGTTTTATTCAATCTCACCTAATTTAGCTGGCTAGATGTTATCAAGAGTACTAAAATCCTTTTCAACATGAGTCTTACAACTAAGGCAAAATACTTTAACTTAAACTTAAATACATGCTCGGATAGGCTGGTATCGGCCAGTATCGGTATCAGATCGGAAGTCCAAAAACAATATCGGTATCGGATCGGAAGAGCAAAAACCTGGATCGGGACATCTCTAACTCAGACTATCCAAACTAACAACTAAACTTGAATCTAATTAACACAAATAGTAAAAGCTTCTACTGAGTTATCTACTGCAGGCGGTTTAACGAAACAAGACCAGACAGCAGCACAGCACGAGTCACATGACTGACAGGAGAGAAATGGAAAGATCAGGTGAGGTCTTACCAATCAAACTAAGGTCTGAGAAAACCATGCAATCCAAGTCAGGCGGAATAGTAAGGAGAGAGATAGAGAAATGGGGATAAGCATGAGACAGTGAAATGATCAAACGATGATGTCAGAGCTAAATCTGCAGCAGCAGATCCAACAAGTCATAAAACAATAGCTGCTGCTGAATCGCTGAATCTGTTAACTGGAACATCAAAATACAAGAAAGAAAATATGAGGGCTAAAAATAAACTTTAACAGCGGCAAAAAGGAAAAGCTTCAACTCCATCTTTCATGCAGAAAACCTTATTAAAAAAACCAAGCCGAAGAATAAACTGTGCATTACTTGTGCTAACTGTTGTTGAACAGGATGAAAATGAGGGTTTGGAGGTATAACAATGGTGCATATGATAGAGGGTGACTAATGGGGCAGGACAGAAAACTATAAATCAGAGGAAAGGTTGAGATCATACACACCAGAATATTCCACTGGGATTATGGATAAAAGCCAGAGAATGGGATACAGGAGAGAGAGAGGTGATGTTACCATGGATACAGGGCTAACGGAATATACAACAGCTGGACCAGAGAAGTGGGGGACAAATGTGTGGAGTGCGTGGAGTACAGTACATTATCAGTACTACGTATTCTGGTGTTCTAGCTTTTTTTTTTTTTATTTAAGGCTACAACTTGATAACAAATACTTGATAAAAGAATGAAACAAAATATTATCAAAGGCAGATTTACAGGGACTTTTAAAACCATTTATCCCCCAATTTTATCACAGCATGGAAGCGTGGACGCTGTGTCCATTTTATTTTATCCAATGTAGTGCATCATTCTGAAGTGGGAGGAATAGTTTAGGTCTTTTGTGTATGCAAAATAGCTGCATTTAGCTCTACCAAGCTCTTTTACAACTTTTGCAAGCTTCCTTGACCCAGATTAGCAAAGCCTTCCCGCAGCATAACGCTTCCACCACCATATTTTACATGGATGCTACATAGATGATAGAGAAAAAGACGATTTTTCATCCCAAATATTAGTATCAGGTTTTTCAGTTTTAGCTTCATTACCATTGTGAGTGGGAACCACCAAATGGCATGTTTTACATGTGTATTATTCAGGTAATGAGTCCATTACCAAATTAATTGACTACCGTTTTAGTAATCGATAAATCTGTGTTAATTTGATTAATCGCTTCAGGCTTTCTCTGAAATTTTACGGCTGATTAATATCTATTTTTTCACATCTACAAAGCAGGTCACAGTGCTTCAAATTGCAGCTTTTAATGTCCCACCTTTTCACTACAATTCTCCTCTTGCTCCAGTTTTTACACCAATATGTTAAGCAATCTGTTACCTGGAGGTAACCGATTTGTTTTGTATAGCTGGGGCGATCACTGTCTGCTCTGGACTTAGTCTGTTACAATGCACAGCGCCTCCTTATGTGTGCCAAATTCCTCCTGGATGCTCCTCCAACAATGCTCCACTTTAGCTGGATGTGCATGTTTAAATAGGTTTGCAGCTCTGAAAGACTTTTTATTTTCAGATGGTGACATATTACAAGCATTTTATTATATTGTTTCAAAAGGAAAGCCTTCTTTGAACCTCTTTCCACCTCGCCTGTTTGCTCTGTTCCTTGACCTCTATGCCTCTTGTTCACCAATTTTCTCTGAGGCCTTCACATGACATCTGTATTTAGGATATTTATAGATTAAATCATAATAAGGTAAACTTTATTTACTAATTAGATTATGTCTGAAGGGAAATGGTTGCAGTGGATTCTCTTTAAGGTAATAGGAGTGAGTTGTCCTGAATACCAATGCTGGCTATACCTTTTAAGAACTGTTTTTGCACTAAAAAGATGAGGACTTTTTTCCTTTACTTCCACTAGTTTTTTATTGTTCTAGAACACATCAAAGCAAACTCTGAAGCTTCTGGTAGTAAAGTGACATAAGGTTCAATGATTAAATTTTTTTTCAGGGTCCTGCGGCTGGATGTAAAGCTTAAATGAACCAGATTACCAATAAAATCAATGCGATAAAAAGTTAGTGTGGGATATATAACTTAATAACTGAGCATGAAGTTTTCAAAAATTCAGTAAGTGTTGCAAATATAATGGAGAATTTCCCTTTCAAACCACACAGAAATCCAAGCATTTCTTAGAATATATTTCAATAAAATCCAGTTAAATGTCCTCAGATAATCCTGCAGGAATGGTGCCCGCTTCAACTCACCCAGCAGGTCTGCCCCTTCATCAACATCCCCTATGAGCCCTGTGCCCGCAGACGACAGCTCCTCAAACAAGGAGTCTGTGTTCCGATCAAACGCCATGTTTTCAATACCTTTCGTTGGCGTGCTGAAAGAGTAGCATTGCAAGAAACCATAATGTTTTAGTGCACAGAAAGAAGCTGATCCAGCAATTAAACAGAGGCTGTTTTCATATATTACCTGCAGGGTTTATATCCAATCAGATCCATGTCCAGCTCAGGAGTGGACTCGATAATATCCTGCACATCTGAGTTTTCTTCGTTTTCAGGCAAACCTACATGAGGCACAGAGCCAAAAAAAATATGTCCTGTTAAACACTAAAAATGTTTCTTAAGGTAATGCCCTTAAATTAAACGCAACTGATTTTCGACATATTGTCTTCATCCAGTCTGACTATGCTTGAGCTAGATTCCAAAGAAAAGGTAAACATTTCTGTCTGTAGATGTGCAAAGCTGAGAGAGTTTTAAAACCCTCTCATTAAAGAAAATTATAAATCACAAAAGTTATTCAAATAACACAAAACTGAAAAAGTACTAATAAACAGAACTTTTAAAAAAAATTATCATTTATTAAAATAAAAACATTGATTTTGAATTTTTGTAGAAAAATTGTTCTGAAAAAAACTAAGAATTCCAGACAAAGTAAAGTACTTTGCTCATTAACAGTGAGACAATAACCCTGCCAACAGGTGCCAAAGTCTATATATACAGTGAGGAAAATGAGTATTTGAACACCCGCCTATTTTGCAAATTCTCCCACTGAGAAATCATGGAGGGGCTGAAAATGTCATAGTAGGTGCATGTCCACTTTGAGAGACATCTAAAAAAAAAAATCAGAATATATGACTTTTTTACAATTTATTTGTATTATACAGCTACAAATATGTATTTGAACACCTGTGTATTGTCTATCAGCTAGAATTCTGACCATCAAAGACCTGTTAGCCTGCTTTCAAAATGTCCACCTCCACTCCATTTATCATGCGACATTAGATGCACCTTTTTGAGTTCATTAACTGCATAAAGACACCTGTCCACCCCATACAATCAGTAAGAACTACTAACATGGCCAAGAGCAAAGAGCTGTCAAAAGACACTAGAGCAAAAACTTGTACACTTCCACAAGGCTGGAAAGGGCTGCAGGGCAATCATTAGAAAATGGAAGAAGCTAAACATGACTGTCAATTTCCCTCAGACTGGGGCTCCATGCTAGATCTCACAAACATCCTTTATTGTTCAAACTGAAATAGTTTAAAGCCTAATTTAAAATCAGATCAGACAGTCAGCTTGCAGTAAAAGGTTTATGCAGGATATAAAGCTCTGACGAAAGTAAGAGGCCACAGTGGAACCAAAAAAAAAACATGGAGGAAGTCTGCGTAGCTGCTTCTATCCCAGCTGTTTTGTCAAAATTCACAATTTCTCTTCGAAAGAGGGAAAAACAAGGGTGTAAAAGTGTAAATTGTGGTTTTCCATTCCATCTGCTGCTATTTCATTTGTTACCATGATTGGCTAAAACCAGACTTTGCTAGGCGGGCTCAAGGTGTCACTTCACCCAATCAGCTTGAAGGTTCTAAACTAAACCTGAGTGCTACTCATTATTAATCTGGAGTGCCAGTTGACTTTTCTTTTTGTTTTCCTACGTTTCTTTTATCATGTAAAGAATTTTGAATCTCCTTGCAACTGAAATATGCTTTATATTTATAGACTTGCATTGCCTGGAGTTACTCAAGCAGCTGTCATATTGCAGAAAATTAATTTATTGGGGCAAATCCAAATTAAGTTCTATTCAATTGAAAAATACCTTATTAATCCCAAAGATAAATTAAGTGTTAAAGTAATTAAATCAGCTTTCTTCAACAACTTCTGGTAGATGTGGATAGCTGCTGACAGGAAGGATCTTTTGTAATGGTCTGTCTAAAGAAAAACCACCGTAATCAGATTTTTTTAAGGGGAATTATTCTTTTTTAAGACTTTGGATATGTGAACTTACCCACTGATATGGATCTGGTACCTGGTGCAGCCTGCACCTCTGTACTCTTACAGTTCCCATCTTCTTCCATGTCTGAGGCTTCGGTCGACATTCCTGTTGCCGATTTGGAGCCAGTGATGTCCGACAGTTCATCCTTTTATGAAACACATCATTACTTAGAGACAGAGCTTTTAAATGATTTAGATAAAATGGCTAATAAAGCCAGATATTATAAAGTAAAAGGACAGATCATGGTCATAAAACACAGAATAATATTCCTTTTTTTTCACAACTTGACAGCATATGACTTAGGAACTCAAAGTTACATGGAAGTCTTGAAAACAGAGAAACCAAAAGGGACTGCTGCACAAATACAAAGTTGACGGACCGCAACACAGACTATGGAGGGCTTAACACAACATCCATAAGCAACAGGACGGAAGGAATCTACACAACAGGATGAATCTACACAACACAAACCCACAGAGGATAATATACTAAAAGCTACTCCAAATGAAACCCAATAAAATCAAAGTTAACTGGTACAAAACTACAGCATTAGGAGGTTGAAAGGAAGCTTTAAAGGTCTGTTATGGTATTAAAGCAAGATGGTTGATGTACATGAATAAAGCACATACACAAAGCAAAATGAAATTTCCAACACATGAATTTGAAATGGTATGAAAAGAGGCCTCATTCAACCAGGCTGTTGTTAACTCTAACACATAAATAATTGAGCACTTCCCATATGTGCACAAATGTTTTGCATTAAGATGAAGGCTTGGTTGAATGTGGGGCAGCACAGCACAGGGGGTCTATGAGGTGATGGTCTTTGAACGATGCATCTCTTTGGCCAAAGATGAAGCTACTGCACTGAAACCCAGGCATGCATGCAAATAATGAACTGTGCCACCAGCAGCCAGAATGCAGACACTCATCCAACTACCTTGCAGTCGTCTGCCAGTGAATTCCCCCAAGTAGGGTCCCGCGCACTCTTACCCTCCCTTTCCTTTGGGGGCTCGGCAAAGTCCAACTGCTACGGGAGGGAGAGTAAGAATAAGGCTTGCATGTGCAGAAGCAGTTCAGCAGGAATGCAGACACTCAAAAGTGTGTATGACTGTGAAGTGAAATGGATAGGTGCATTCATGACCCTGTAAGCCTGGGCAGCCGCTTAAGTGGATAACTGTTGGTTGTTCTTCCAGCTCAGATCGCAGGGACCAAACAGTTTTTGTTTTAGGGTGATCTAAGGAAACTTTATTAATTTTAAATATGTAAGCCATGCACTGTTCTCTACTCAATAATGTTCATAATTAATGAAAAGGACTTTTAAGGCTGATTGAATTGTAACATTTTTTACTTATCTATAGGTCCACTAAAAGTTGTTATGGGCGCTAATTTCTAAACAGTTTCGGTGTAAAATCAATAATAAAACTTAATAAATTGTATCCAAAGAGTAATATATAGAGAAAGGAAAATTAAAATCATCATTTTCCAGATGATTGAGAATTTCTAATGCCTGAACATCTGTTTCTCCTCTCTCCTAGTTGTCTGTAAAACAATAAAAAACCCTCACATTTTAGACTATCATCATTGAATTTCTATAAGGCAATTCAAAATTTCAACAATTATAAATATATTTTTATTGACGTTTGCACTCTGCAAACACAAAGCTGAAAAAATTTACTTGATTTATTCAAAATAATATAAAAGATCATTGTGAGAAAACCCTATTTTCCTATGTTTCCGAAAGTTGCACAGTAAAAGCTAAAACAACTTAGCCTCTTTTAAGATGTTTTTTTTTATCAAACTCCCTGCTGTTCCCTTTTTTTTCCCGAATGAATATTATTAACATTGACTAACAAGCAGCGACATACATTTAATCAAATGCTACTAATCTGTCCTTAGAATACAAGATAAACCAAATAAATAAATAAATCTGTTTAAATAGAAGCTCCCTCATTCATATAAAAAAATCCCCAGATTTTATAGAAAACATCCTATGATTACATAACCTCTGTTAGGTTTGCAGCTTTTTCTCTCTGTGACTGAATGCTGCCATCCATCAGCATCGTTCCCATAATTCCCTGCTCTGCAGAGCTGATGTCCCATTTTTAACAGCATGAAAAAAAAAACAGCAGCAGGATGAAACAATGCTGCCACCCTCTCAGTCCCTACTCTCATAATCTCTGCCAAGAAAAATATGTAATAACAATACAGCATTATCTAAATAAAAATACATAAATAAAAAATGAGCATCAGCCTAACACCTGCACCTTACAAGAGTTTTAACAAATGTGTGGAGAGATACACTAATTTTACAAATAATTAAAAATTATCATTAAAAATCTATTTACACAGGTTCTATATTCTTATACTGAAATTGGCTTGAGAATCAGGAAAAAAATTTATTTGCAAAAGAAAAAATAAAGACCCTGTAAATTAATATTTGCAGTTAAGCAAACTTAATGGAGAATATTCACAAATATTAACCGCTGCGTGACAAATTTTTTAACTTCCTTGCTGCCATTGAAGAGGAAGCTTGAATATTCATCAGTGCCTTAAAGGGCCTGATAACAGAGGGGGCCTTGTCAGAGACCCCCTCAAATGGTAAACAGTCTTATCAAAGGCCTTCTTACTCTTTGGGATTTCAGCCCAACTCATCACTCAGATGGCTTCATTGGAAAACCTGAAATAACAAAAAATGTGGCTAAATCTAAAGTATTTATTCACAGATTTTAATTTTTTTTTTTAGGTGATGAATGCATGTTATCTGATGAAAAATATTAATTACAACCCCATAGATAGAGGACAATCTTTTATTTCCAGGTGGATCATCTGAATAAGTGGTCCTCAATCATTCTAGGGACATGTTTACATAAGGCCGTCCTATGTGCTCGTCCCCATTAGCTATCTTTTTCTGCGCATGCGCACTTTCGGCCATATATCTGTGGTGAGCTACGGTTTCAGACAGTCATTAAGCTCACCTTTCTCACAGCGGCTCTTGAAAATGGCCGAGGGTCATAACAGAAAAAGTGACATGGATATGGAATGTCACCATAGGCTGTCGCTATCCGACAGCAGCGACTTATAACAAAGATGGCGCAGGCTCCGCGCAGTGGAGGAGGAGTTAAGTGACCAATGGGGAGCAAAAATCAGTGATCATCTGCCCAAACGGTCAGTTAACTGAATTCACTAGAAAGTCCACTCTATAGTCCCCGCTCTATATAGTGATTGAGGGGTTTAGGGGTTAGGGTGGACATTAGGGCACAGTAAGCTTGTATGAGCTATGGGAGAAATAGGCTCGTGCATGCTCTCGCAAGCGTTTAATAGGCGTTCCCTCTCGGGAGCAGGAACAGGGTTGTGCATGTGCATTTCTTTTTAAAGTGGAGAGTTTGCTAAAATCCTCCACGATACCTTTAAGATGTTATTTAGTTTTAGACTATCAGGTGTTTAAAACAATACCTGACAGGCTTTTCAAAGGCCTATTTCCAAATGCCTCCATGAGTCAGAAGCCTGATGTAGAGTCAGCTGAAGGAAGCATGAAATTATTCTCTGATAGAAAGATCCAACCAAAAACAGGCCATTGGTGAGCTACCAGTATACCAACCTTCAGACTAGTGTTGGAGCGTGATTGAGCTCCATCAGTGAACCTCCAGCTCTCTGCGCCCGGCGTCTCCGCTCTGGTGTGGGCATCAGGAATTATCAGAGAAGGTCCACCAGAGGAGGGAAAAATCCCCAAAGAAAGAGGCCGCTCTCTCCTATGGAGAAATTAAAATACGGGTTTCAAGCCAAAAAAGGCAAAGACCAATTTACTGGTATATTATCTTCATTTGAAGGTGGTTCCTATCTACAACCAAACAATGCAAAGGGTTTGCATCACCTGACCCGGCTTCCAGGTGTTGATTCAGACGTCTCACTAATCTGCTGCATTTTGATCCTCTCCACATGCTCCATGTAATTATGGATCATCTGCACAAGTAGAGGCAAAACGCTCAAGAGAAGAAGATCTCACAGGGTTTTATTTATGGTTTCCTCTTTCTTTCACCTTACCTCCGAGTGCCGCTGATGCAGAGCGTTGTATTCCTTTTTCAGTTCTAGCTCACGCTCCTCTAACCTGCTGACTGAATCGGACAAAAACAATAAACTGTTAGTGTCAGGCGGTTGTTTATAAAAATGGAGAACAAGGAAAGGTAAAGATTTTATACAGAAAACGAAAAGATAGGAATGAAAAACTCCTAACAAAAATGTTAGGTTAATAGTTTTTTAAGCTTTAGCATGATTGCTGACTTCAAAAATCGTAGAAATTTAAGCTTGTATATTATTTAACTTTGCAGAGTAAGCTTTTTGGGGAAGCAGAGCGAATAAAATCAGCAAAAAGGATTTATGTGTTGGTGGGGGGGGGAGTACAAATATACATAATCCCCTATTAGTACATCAGCTTTAGACTGAAGCACACAGTGAGCTGCTGTTGCAGACAGGCCTGCTGAGGAAAGCCTGAATACTATCAGTTACAGCAGCTTCAGCTTTTACATGCTGCCACACAATTTCTCACCAGAGTGTGGATTTTTGACACATGGAGGGATTTTATTTAATGGTTTGACTCATCAAATCTGAAGAACTAGTCTTGAACTGAACATAGACAACAACCAGAATAAGTCTGGGATAAATAACTAAAAATGAAATAATATGGAATTTAATAAAATTACTTTTTAATGCTGATCATATTCACTTTCATTGGACAAACTTTAGCTTTGTTTTCAGCACATTTTAACCATAGATATTTAAAATTATATAGGCTTATTAACAGTTCGCTTAACTTCACCCTCCCATCGTTTCTTCTATCTGTGTACAAACCAGACAGCGTTTGTTTTGGCAAAGCACCTTTGTCTTTGCTCCGTCTTCTAGCTCTCGCTCGCAGAGAAGTATGTGAGTGAGTAGTACAGGTGTACAGCACCGATACCCACTCTAAGTCTCTCATGAAAATTTTGATTTGGACATTTTTTTTAATCTTTCTGGTTGATAAAACCTTGGTTTATTTTGTATTTGCGTCTGTACAGAGCAAAAATCCATACAGCCCTAGTTTATGGTATTTCTTTATCTGGGAAGTGAAATTTAAAACATTTTCAAGTACCTAATGCAATGTAGTGGCGGACCACTAGGGCTACTAGTGGCGCTGGTTGGGAATCACTGGTTTAGAGGACACTCTGTAAAGAAATATAATCGTTCCAGAAGGCAGTTCCCATTTTAAAACTATGGAATCAGAAACACGTCTCCTAAATTAAAATAATGTTTACTATTAGGACTGAAACAATTATTTGGATTAGTTGTGATCAGAAGATTAATGATATAATTACCAATTAACTACTAACTAATTAACTACTAACTAATTGTTAAATGGAGCTTATGGACTCTAAATAATGCCATTTACAGAGAGAATAACAGACAGAGAAGTCATAAACAGAGATTGAGCAATAGAGATTTTTTAAAGCTGATGCAGATTATTTTGACAGCAGTCTATCTAATCCCTGATAGGAGCTGCCAGTTTTTTAGGGGGGACTATTTTTAGTCCGATATTGTTTTTTTTTCTTTCTCCACATACATGATTAAAAATGACAATGATAACAGATAGCAGATTTAGCAGATTGTCTGTCTCTAATAATTAAGCCAAAACAGCCTTGTTTTAGCTTCCCTTGATTTTAACTCTAAAAAAATCTCCTATTATGCACCATACCATGGCTAATTATAGGGTCGATTGAAAGAAATAGTAAAAAGACTAATCTATTAGTAAGATAACCATTAGTTGCTGCCATATTTAATTAGCACCATGCATTCCAAGCCCCCACTCACAGCTATGGTGGCTCTGGAAGTGCCAAATCTTGCAACATCTTCTTGCTTATAAAAAAAAAAAAAGGTAACCACATCCTCTGAACTACTATTTCTATTTCTATTGAAAACTGGGAATACGTCATCATTGCAATCAGTGAATGCAATGATCAAATTCTACATCAAACATTCTACATATTGTTGCCTATTATACCCAGCATGTCTCTGACACATGCTTTATTTAAGAAGAAATACAATATTCATCATAGTAGAAACACCGTTGGTGTAGAAACTGAAATCTGGCCATAAATATGGAGAAAGTTTAGTTTAAAATGAAATATGCAGCCATACAGGATATTTACAAAAAAAAAACCTAAAGGACAGGAAAATAAGTCATTTCCTTCTTCTGTTTGAATGCCGTTACTAAAACAACTTTTGCATTGTGATGTCTTATAATATATGTAAGAAATATCTCTTTCCATCCTGATGAGATGTCTTTTAGGTAGCATTTTTTTTTTTATGCCCAAAGTCATTAGATCCCATTTAGGAGACACGGTGATTGACAAAATAAATCACCAAAACATGGGGGAAATCTTGCAGAAATAAAGAAGATTTGAAAAACTTTAGGCAGTTCTCAGAGACCTTGGGAATGTGTGTTGACTATTGCCTTACTGACTGCAAAGTAGCTGTGGACCATGGTTCAAAGCAATCAAGTTATACAGCATGCAGGAATGCATGAATGATTTACCACAGGGAAGGACAGTGATTAAGGTCCAACCTATGAATGACTGGACTGTGAGTGCAATGAAAATATTTCAATTTTAAAGCTCTGTGAGTCAAGGAGAATTACGTATTCAAAAATGTGAAGAGGGGGTGTCGTCTTTCTCTAAGCTCTAAGTGAATGACTCACTTTAACCAGAGCTGTTGCTTTGTGCACAACTCAGTCTGCAAATCCAAGTTTTTCACCAAGACATCCTCTTAATCCAGTGAGATGAGTGCTAATGCACCGCCGCATAATGGAAATCATACCAATCCCATAATCCTATATATAACACTCCGCCCAAACATATGATGCATTACACATGCATAGAATACCTAGAGGATGAAAAGATCCTCATAATTGTTGCAATGGCATATTTAAAATCGAAAGATGAAAAGCTTGTTATTAGATATAAGCAATACAATACAAGAACATCTGATCAAGAAAAAGATGGAGCTATCTTTAATCTGTTTGATGTGCCTCAGACCTATATTTGGAAAAGAACTCAAGACTTGGAGGAAAGAGATGAAAAAAGAGACGGCGGGAGGAGCTGATGAAAAAAAACCTCAAACACCTTAAAGCTAAGGCTGCTAAAGTTAACACATAAATGAACCCTTCTTTCTTTTTTTTACAGCACGAATACAAAAGTCGGGGAGACATTACCACCTGTCCCATCTCCTGTCCACCTCTATATACAGACTAGAGAGTGAAAGAAAAAGAATGAACCTTCCAGGTTTTTACTTTTGTAAAATAACAAGTATAGAAATGATTGCACAATCAGTTATTCACTGAAGCAGCTGTGAACTGCTTTGATCTCAGGATGGGAACCGAATTTCTATACTTTTATTGGTAACAACTGAGTTTCATCGGTACTATCAAGTAACAATTCATGTAAAATCCAACTGTAACATGTTTCAGTCCCTAAACGCATCAATGTGAAACTTGAAGTTCTATAGAGGACATGAACGCAGCATTGCACAAACAAGAGGGTGCTGACGTCTGAAGCCACTGCTAAAGTAAATAAAGCAAGTACAGCTGATAGAAGGTGCTTGAAAAGTGGGCTCAATACTTGAGCTCTGAGGACGTTTCCAGTTAAGGTCAAGATTTTTCAAAAGGTTGAAGGTTGCACAATTTTCAACAGGCTCAGATCCACAGCTACAACTCTTGCATTGGCACGGTTAGCATCCGTTAGCGGCTCAGTACCTGTTAGATCCATTCTAATTAAAAAATGATCTACTCTGAACAGCATTGTTAATGCCTACTAAAAAAGGTTTGGTTCTCAAAATATCCTCCTAAAATGTATTTCTCAGGGGGAAAAATTGCCATGATTACATGATTACTGCCATGATTACTTCCTCTGTAAAGTTAGAATGTAAAAAAAAGTTTTCTTTGATAGAAGTACATGATTAAGAGTAAGTCTGGATATTATTTTCATTGGAAGCACCTTTGTTTATTTATTTCCCTGTGAAATATTCTGGATAATTGCCCTGTTTGGTATTGCTGCAACCATAATAGACCTAAATAATTTGATAATAAAGCATTTGCATGGTGCATTTTACAGCACATGGAATCAAAGTGTTCATGTCAGTGTGGGTGGGTGCTTACTCTGGTCTGCATAGTTCTTGATTTTGAGTTCCAGTTGCCGTGACTGAGACTCCATCCGGTCCACATTGTTCTGTAGGTCTTTCTTCTCCTGCTCATGAGTGTCTTCAAACTCGATGAATTTCTACATGAAGCAAACACAGACACGCAAACAAGGCTAAGTTTTGCAAACTAGAAATCACTTTAAAGCCTTCGTACAGTATCTCTTTTAGCATTTACGGTTTGACAGGTGAGCTCTGCTTTGATTTCCAGTTGATAAAAAGGATGCACTGCAGGATAAGTTGCTGTTTTAATCGCCCATTACATATTTTTATCCTAAATGTTTCAAAACTCCTTAATCTGGGTCTTATACTTTGGTTTCTATCAATTCCACTCTGGGCGGACCCCCGGATGGGAAAGAATGTTGTCTGTATGTGTCCACTTCCTGTCCAGCTGAGCAAGCCGAGGCCTCGGTGTGGTCTCCCATCCTCATGCTGGCACTTTACTCTAGCTTTAAAGTACAAATACCTTCAAATGCTTGCCATATTATGAGTGCAGAGTAAATCAATTTAAAGGCACACTGCAGACTTTGTGACCTAAAGTGTTGATGTATATGAGTTATTATAACTGATTCCACAGGCCAATATACGGCGCTTGACACTATCAATTTTATCGGTGAGGCTCCCGCCCTAAAATACCGCCTATGTAAGAAAACATGCACTGACTTTGACCAGGTCATGTGACCTGGTAGAACGTACCGATTTACGGCCACAGACTTTTATATAGTCATGTAACTATTTTTCCACCAGCAGTGTGTGCTCCTAGTATACAGTAATATATCTTTGTTATTATTGATGTTTAGTAGAAGCAAATGAAGGGCACAGAAAGCTAGCAGGCTGTGGCTGTTCACTGCACTCCACCGCTGGTCCTCCGTGCCGACTGCCGAGCGGCCAGTTGTGCTCTCCAGAGAGCAGCAGCGTGTGCTCCTAGTATACAGTTAAATATCTTTGCTATTATTTCCAATGATTAGTAGAAAAGCAGGCAGAGAAAGCTAGCATGGTACAATAAAAAGCTAGCAACCTCACAACCTAAATGTGTAAATCTCAGGCATTCCGCGTAAACGACTACTTCCCACTTTTATAAAACAAAACCAGTAGAACATGGTAGTGATAATCTTTTACGTCCATGAAACTGTTTCATCAGCACAGCTGATTCTGATCAATTCAGTTCAGCAAAAGCCTGTTAATCAGCAATCAGTAAAATTCAGCTGTGTGTAAGCAGGGAAACCTCTAAAGACACAGGAGGCTGGCCAGCTGACTGTTTGTTTACTTTTACAGCGCTGCAACACTAGCGCCCCAAGTGGTCAAATATTTCACGGTGTGCCTTTAAATTGCTATACAAATAAAAAGGGTAACATTTAAAACATTCTAAGACTTGAATCAAATCTAAGATCCTACTGCTGGTTTCAAAAATAAACAAAAACAAAGGCCGGTTTACTTGTTTTGTTAGCTTCATTCCTGAAGGTCCAAAAAAAAACAAAAAACAACAATTATCTATTTATCTCTGCTTCTTCAAATGCATTTGTTTATCAGATTAAATCAAATCAAAATAGGATCAGATAGGTAATAATCCTGCAGTAATAATCCAGTGAACAACTAGCTTTAAATCCTTAATGGACACTTTGTGGTAGCCCACTTTATCACTACAAATAAAGCTATACATCAATAGGTAAAATGCACAATTTTTTTTAAAGGCTGCATTCAAGTGGAGGCAGCATCCTTTCTTGTAGTTCTCTTAGGGTCCATTGAGGCTAGAAACAGAAATAGTGAGACAAAGAAAAAAATGCCAAAATAGAGGCTGGAAGATGTTTGTAGTTCGACAAAGGAGGAGATGACCTGGAAGTAACCAGCAGGCCTGATGTGTCCCTTTCTGCTTTCTCTTCAACCACCAGTCACTGGATAATCTAAAAATGGCAGTTTTATGATATTAAATAATTTGTGTGTGGATTTAATTTAACATCTGTGTGTTATTGTGTCTTCTGTCTCCCTGCTCCTTAGTGCCTCAGTAAATTAACTAGAAGTGCTGGGCCAGTTAGCCGGCTGTGACAGAGCAGTGAGCCAAAGACAAACGCTGCGGCAGACGGTCAGAGTCACATCAAATCAGCATTCACACAAAAACAGAATCCCAGTGAGGATACTATAAACAAACATGGGCACAAGTTGGGAATTATCCTTTCCTAAACACATGACACACATGAACAGTTATCCTGCAAATGCGCTGTAAAGAAAGTGAGCTTCCCCTTTTAAAATGTACACATCATGTAATTCCTTTCTCTATATTCTAAGCTTTACTGTAACCACAGTACAACAACACATTTGTAAATGCTAGGGTTTAAAGTAAACATATGCATTAGGGAGGATCCTGAAAAAAGTGTAAGTTAAAAAAAGCACAATTTTACTGCTTAATTTTACAACTACAAGCAACTTTTGGCAATTTTCTGCTTTTTTTCACCACTTATTAATATAACAATTAAATACTAACAAAAATATCATAGTTTACAGCAACTGCTTAGGAGATGGAAGGATAGTGCTGAGATTTATATCTAGTATTTGGTTTACCGTATTTTCACGACAATAAGGCGCACTTAGACGTCTTTTTTTTTCCTCAAAATGTGCGGTGCGCCCTATGGTGCGGTGCGCCCTATGTGTGTTGTAACTGCGACTTTTGAGACCACCTCATTGAGGAGATGATGAAAGAGTGGCTGAATGTAAGGAGACCAGGTGTTTTTTTTTTTCCACCCCTCACAATCGCTGTTAATATGTAACTCCATGCGTGCCCATCTCACAGCTGATGTGAAAAACATGGGGAAACAAATTAACGCTGTGCTCGCTGTTCAACCGCTCGACATCGGTGTGAACCGGACCCAGCAGGTGCAGCAGAAGCAGCGAGTTTACATGCAAAGTCAATGGTTGACGCGCGTATAAGGCTGGGTGGCTCCGTATGGATGCGTGGCTGAGGCAGGTGTATCTGAGAAGACTAGGTGTTTTTTTCCACGCATCACCATTGCTGCGTGCCCATCTCCCAGCCGATGTGAAAAAAAAGGTGAATCAAATGAACGCTGTGCTCGCCGTTATCCCGGGGGTCTGACAAAGGAGCTTCCACCGCTCAACATCGGTGTGAAGCGGCCGTTCAAAGTAAGGCTGCGAGCGGCGTGGGAGCGATGGATGACAGACGGAGACCACAGTTTCAGGAAAAGTGGGAGGCAGCGCCGGGCAAGTTACGCCACCGTTTGCGGATGGATTGTAGATGCTTGGACTAACGTATCTGCTGGCTCTGTTGTTCAAGCTTTTGCAAAAGCCGGCATTATTTCTGAGGAGCTGCGCTGCACGGAAAGTGACTGACAGCGCAGAAGGGGAAACTGGCATGTCGGATTTAGCGCAGCTGTTTAATTCAGAAACAGAGGATGAGGACTTTGAGGGGTTTGATTAATACTCTGAAATAAATATATTAATAAAGCACAATTATACTCAGTTTTGCTCCCGCTCTATTTTTCTACCTGAAAACTTAATTCAACAGCAGCCTATGGTCCACGGCGCATACGGGCTCACCTCCGCAGGTGTTTTTTCATCTAAATAATCTAAATCTTTTTAAGTGAGAAAGTCCACCTGAAAATTTAATCACTGCAGTCAGTTCATCCAGATTATTATCCTGCCTATGTTTTAAGTTAATTTATGCCTCAATAAACTGTATCAGAGGAGTAATCACAGCCCTGTGTCATCAGCGATGCCGGTTCCCAGGCTTGAATAATACTTTGTAATAAATACACCTTGCAGCTTTATTTGCTGTGATCAGTGGGAATAAAGTAGTTTTAATATGTTTTTAAGTGGGAAAATCCACCTGAGAGGACATGTACCTGTATATAAAAAACGCGCCCTATAGTCCGGTGCGCCTTATGTGTGTGTTAAATACAGAAATGGCACACATAACTGAGACTGCGCCTTTTAGTCCGGTGCGCCTTATGGTCGTGAAAATACGGTACTTGAAGGCTGGAAGGATGTTTTTCATTGAGATATAACAGTAACAACATTGTAAGAAAGATCAACTGATAATCCCAAATCCTACACTGAACAGATTTTACAGTCGTTGGTCTGTTTTCCCAAATACAACCTCATAACTTCTTATTTTTTGGTTGTTTTGTGCCCGATCTTATTTTATGTAATCATCCTCATCATCATCAATAAAAAAAATTAAGGAGATTTACACAATCTGCTGATGTTCTGCACAAAAGATACGCATCATATGAGTCAAATAAATATCAACCACCAGAGGGAAGCTTAAAGTTTATTGTTTGATCAGGAATCGTTATAACTTATTTCTTATAAGACATAACAAGCTCTATATTATTAGAAATGAATGATATGCAGGTACAAGCTGGCGATGACTTAAAATTAGGGCTGAAAGAAATAATCTGATTTATCGTGATTAATAGATTATTAAAATAATTGTCAACTAATTTAGTAAACGATTAATCATTAATTGAAGTATAGAGACTCTAAAACAGGCCTTTAGCTGGCAGAGCAACCCACCTTGATGAGCAGTTATACCACAAAAGTAAAAAAAAATATGTAAACATTTTGCATTTAAGATTAAAAAACTTTTTCGTCTGTCAATATGTTCCATCCAGAACTCGTCAAGTGGAAAAGTTTTTGTTTCACCTGGTATAATTTCATAAAATGGAAAAAATAATCAACAAATTAATCGATTTGCAAAATAATGGTTAGCTGCAGCCCTAGTTGAAATACCCCACAGTTTCCAAATAACTTAAAGCTGCATTTCAAATTGAATCTCTCTTTAGATATATTCCAGACCTTCAGTGTATTCAAGTTTGCAAGATTAAAAAACTGCTTTTCTTTTTCAACTATAAATCATAATTTCAGAGTGTTATTCTATCAATAGCCAATGTTACACATATTATATTATATAATCATATAATTATAGCATCTGAAAAAAGTTTTAAACAGAAAGTTTGCTGCAGTTCAAAAATAGTCCTCATTCAAATTAAAATGAATACATTTAATAATAACATATAGATGCATGATTTCAGATTTATTTATATAATTTTCAGTATTGATCAAAGTTACACCACCTGTTTTCCAAACGGCTGTGAGCAGAGGGTTCATATCCCAACAGTCTGAAGCAATGAGTAGGTGTGTGTTTCTGCATGTGCACCTAGTGATAAACAAACCAGTTCAGCTCCAGTCGCTACAGAAGCGTATTGCATTCACCAAAGAAAAAAAAAAACATACAGCTTATCTCATACTGTAATTACGAGATTGGTATCTCGCAATTATGAGATTTAATCTCTTAATTATGAGATCTTTTTTCATAATTACGAGATAAAACATAATTACGAGAAAAAATCTCATGATTTCAAGATACCAATCTCTTAATTTTGAGATCCTGATCTCAACATTATGAGAAAAGATCTCATAATTACAAGATAAGATCTCGTAATTATAAGATAATATGTTATATTTAGGAGATCAGGAAGGACAGTCTTGATATTCTACATGAAACTTGAACAATGAGTGGGTTGTCGGTTTAATGTGTTTTCATTTTGGAGATCTTTTCTCTTAATTACGAGATCATATCTCGTAATTAGGAGAAAAGGTGTCATAATTACAAGATAATAGCTTATAATTACGAGATACTGATCTCGTAATGATGAGATAAGCTGATTTTTTTTCCTTTGGTGAATGCAATATAATGTCAGTTGCCCATTGACTTCTTAAAACAAAGATGGTGGTTAAGAGTCTATCAGTAGCCAGTTAACACTGTTGTTAACAAAATGTTCTAAGGTCAAAACTGGAGTATGGGAGGACTTTAACTAAAGTTATTTAAAGAAAAATGTTTCTAATGCTCTGAAGGGGCCAACACATTAATTATTATCAATTAATTATTTATTAATTGATCCTGAACGCATTCTGAAATGAATGCAAGTTGTTAAATGCTTTTAAAATTTTGTTTACCTGCATTCTGACTGTTTGTTATTATGGAGACTTTGTGCAGAAACATCCATAATATTCCCACTTAATTCATGTTTAGATAATTTGAATGTGTAAAAAAAATGAATGGGCAGATTCAGAATGAATAAATACATTTAAGAGATAGATGTGATTTATACATCTATCAGTCTGTTTGTGTTTGATGCAGTCAGACAGCCTATGATGTAGAAAAGTAGGGGCCCAAAATGCTGAGTCACCTGTGACTCCACAATCTGATGCAATGAGCAGGCAGGTCCATCTGATGGGTTTAAATATAGGGTTATGGATGTGCTTAGTGTATCTACTCACTAATTACAGTTTTATTACACTGGTTATTCACCAGAAGAACCAGCTGCTGAGTCTGGTGTATTGTTTACATCTTCAGTGGGCTCAGTGGATGCTGCCACGCCACGTGTGATTAGGTGGATGCTGAGGGTTGCTAAGGCTCACCTCCTCTGCGTGTTTCCTCAGCGCTTTCTCCCGCTCATACTGGGTGATGAGCTGCTCGTTGTCCTCCTTCAGAAGCTCCAGCTCCACTTCGTGCTCCTGGTTCTCCGCGAACACGGAGTCCAGGTTCTCCAGCACGGCCACCACCAGCGGCATCAGCTCCTTCACCACGTCCTCGTCGTACTTTCCGATGAGTCTCTCGAACTCGCGGTAGATGGAGCTGGCCAGGCCCGAGACCCGCTCCGACATCATCGCAGATGTCCCCGGGTCGTCCTGGTACACAACCCCGTCTTCCAGCTCCATTTTTAGTCCTTATTTCCTTTCAGCTAAAAGGACCAACCGGCTTGGGGTTTATCCACCTTACCCCTCCACTATGAAGGCCTATATCGCCTAAATAAAAATATTTTTTCTTTAAACATACGCAAACATTTGGGACGGATAAAATAATACAAAGCAACACAAGCTACGTGGATATCTTCCTATTTATTCCTCGCTTGTCTCGTGCTGCATTCAAGAGCTCCCCGAAAGTTTAGACTTCCCAAGCATCTTTCGACAAAACACCACAGTTTATGGTCAAGAAAACACTACATATTTTTTTTCTCAATTGAAACGCAAAATAAACTTATCGCTATTATTCATACATACATACATAACTTACAATTCAACAATATATTTAGATATAAGTTACTCAAACAAACAACCTATGATTTCATCGCTTTCATTTGTTTATATTTTCGGCTGAGTGACATTTTAGAATAGACTTACACTACAAGTGGAACAATTTGATCTTTTTTTTACCAGGGATATGGAAACGTCCTAATTACTATGAGAATAGTACGTTTATGTACGAAGGGCCTATTTACTAAAATGTTCAGCGGTCCGTGAACCCACCGTCAAACAGCTGAGTTGTTGACCGGATCACGTGATTGCGTCACATCACGCTACAAACGTGGACGTTTTTCGATGACATAGAATTGCACTTATTTTATCTTTTGTTAAAATAAATAAATAACTAAATAAAGTACAGGCTATATATATAGATTACAAAGTAAAAAGTCTCGTCATATATTTTCTTTAAATTTTTTCTTTTATGTCACCAGAGTAGGTAGAATAGAACACAGAATTGTGCAACAAGGTTATTTATTTTATCTTTTGTATAAAAAAAAGGGGGAAAAAAAGTACAGGCTATATATATATAGTTTACAAAGTAAAAAGTCTCTACATATCTTATCTTACATTTTTTTTCTTTTATGTCCATAGAAAAGGAAGAATAGGACACATAATTGTACAATAAGGTTATTTACTTCATCTTTTGTAAACAAAACAAAAAAGTACAGGCTATACATATAGTTTACAAAGTTAAAAGTATCTTCATATATTTTCTGTCCATAGAATAGGTACTTTTTGAAGTTCCTAATGTAATCCAATTGTCTGACCGCCCTATGTGTTATTAGCGTTCGCCTTGTAGATGATAACGGCATGATGCTTAAAAGCTCTGAGCAAAAGATATTTTGTCTGTTAAAATAGTAAAGAATGTAATTAAACTTTATTGTCCCTTAATGGAGAATATTAGATCTACTATAAGTAAACATTTAGGCGACTACAAGCACTAAACATGCAACCACTAATTATAAATATATATATATTTATATTATATATATTAATTATATTAATATATATTATATATATTAATTATATTAATATATATTATATATATTAAGAGATCCTTTAAAGTAAGGTCAAATACACAATTGGAAAAAAATGTTGTGCATAATAAAACGTTGAAACAAAAAGAAAATTACAGTGACATCATATTTCTGCTAATGCAGTTTACCCTTTTCATACAAATAATAAATATAATTGATGATCAATTGTTTTTTATGAACATTGTTTCTATAACAAGAAAAAAGCAGCATCACAAAGGTTGGTCTGCTGGGACATAAACTCAATGAATTTATAATAACCTTATATATGCCCCTCCAATAAAAAGGCTTAAATAAACTTATCAGCATAAATTTTATTTCAATTTCGATATTTTTTATGATTTATTTAAACCACTTTCATAATTAAAAATGTAATCATCATACAGGAAATAGAGCCTAGTAGGAAGAGCTGAACTAATTTATACCAACCTATGTAAATCATAGAAACTGACTCAAAAGTACACCTCAATAATATAAGCGTGGCCAGGCAAAATAACTAAATGTACACTGAGGGGTTGCCAAAAGCGGATAGGCACCAGAACCTCAGGGTCAGTTTACACTGTTCCAACCCGAAAATTAACGAGCAAAACATCCATATTTTCCAAATAAATACAAACTATACTTTCCTAAAGCCTTCACTAACAAATAGACGCATATATTTAAACTTCTGTGCTTTCTAAATAAAAGAGATAGTGAATAAAAATCTTTCGGTTTTGAGATCTGGGGCCTAAATCTTTTACATTATCATTACTTACCTACTTGTCTCAATAAACATTCTGCATAAAATTGATATTTACAAGCACTAATATCTACATAAATTGATTATTTGATACGTTTTTATATTAAAATAGTTATTTATCTATGATTTCACTGAAGACTCCGGGATGACGTGCAGAGACAAATTTTCTCTTTACCCCATGTAATACAAAATCTAGTTCTGAAAAGAGCAGGAATTCTGTATTTATCATCTTTGATGTTAATATATTGATATGTATAATTAACCACAAAAAATGTTAATGTTTTAAATATTCCACTTGAAAGGATTACTGCTGCCACCATCTGTATGAGAGGGGAAAAAATGGTAGGGGTGGCCACAGGGGTGGCCAATGATTGGCTAAGGGTGGCCATGGCCACCCCTGGCCCCCCATGTAGCCTCGCCGCTGATAATATCTGAGAAAAAAAGCAGCTTTTTCCTATCCTTCATAATTCCATGAAGTTTATAAAATGCACCAGTGTGAATGACAGTGTAACAGATCCAAGCTAGATATGCTAGACACATTACAGTGTTAATAGGTTTGATTACCTTTGATGTTCTTAAAGGTTCTTCGATAATTGTCAGAATGAACCTCTCTTGGGAAGCTTTAACAGCGTTTCATGGTTTCTTTATGTGTGGATAATAACTCACACTGTGATTCACCAATTGACCAATTTTATGGACATCTCTCAGGGGTACGTTTCATTTAGATCATGGCATGATATTTTTAAATCATTATGCTGATTTAATATTGTACAAGAGGATAATGTTATATGATAGTATAGCTGATATATGAATATGCAGTAATTGAAAAAATGTTGACCAATTCTTTATTTCAGTAAAAAGTATAAACCTTTGTGTAAGAACAAAAAATGACCATCCTATCTTGGTTCTCAGACTTAATAAGGTCTAAAAAACCCAGTCCAACCCCCTCTGAGACAAATAAACACTTCAATGACAAAATAAAAACAAAAAAATACTTTGTTTCAGTTTAATGAAAAAAAAAATACACAAAAAAGTATACAGATTTCTTGCAAGAGGTGACATTTGAAAAAAAAAAATAAAAACAAACATAGCTTTTTAAGATTGAAAACAGTTTCCTGTCATTACTCAAATCCTTAATTTTTCTAACATGTCTGATCACATACAACAGTGCAATATTTATTTCATTGGATTTAGTTTGCATATTTTGATATTGTTATATTAAGTACGATTAAATCAGTTTTTTTTCTCTCTCTCTCTCCATTCATTTCTTGTGAAACGGGGTTCACATACGTTTGTATATGTAGACGAGATTTTGGCAGTTTGGACAGCGATGCTCCACATCCTGGCAGGAATCGAGGCAGAAAGGGATACAGCAGCAAAGCCAGCACCTGCATGTGGGAAATCAGATTTTCTTATTGATAATACTGTGGTTATTTGGTATTTTTAAAATTCTTCTTTTAATCAATTAATGCTGAGATTACTCCTTTAAGATATAATCTATTGAGCAGATTTTTACCCTAAGAGGGTCAACCCTCCACAAATGGCCCAGGCAAGCAGTCCTGGTGTTTGTGTTGTATTAGTGATCCCAGTGTGCTGGCAGTGAGGACACATAAACTGTCCAGGGATTTCAGTTAGTGCTGGTGATACTACCACGTGAGACACTGAAATACACAAAAAAATACTTTAATTAAAACATAGATATTATTTTTAAATGCTTAAACAATTGTGTTACACATATAGTTCAGTTATTTCTTATAAAACTAAAAAAATATGTTACACCGGAAGTAAAATAAAATTCTTATAAAAGATTTGAAAAAATATAAATGCTGGAATATAAACCTCCACTTTAGTCTACAGTTAGGGGGTTTAAAGCTTTTCTTCCATGTTTTAGTTGTTTCCCTGCTCTATAAAACCTGTTTAATGATTGCAGTTTAGTAAAAACTGTTAATGACCTGGAAATCAGTTGTGCGGAAATAGTAAAATATCTAAACCATAAAGGTGACAGGCCCTATAGGACTGAAGCTGGGCGCTGCTGGTCTATGGCCATTTAAAGCCTCCGACAGATTTTCTTCTAGGGCAGGCCTGCCCAAAGTTGTCCTTCACAGGCTGCTGTCCTGCAGGTTTTATCAGGTTTCCCTGTTTCAGTAGAGCTGATTCTGATGATTTTAGTTCAACAAAATCATGTTAATCAGCCATCAATTGAAATAAGCTGAGCTGAAGCAAGGAAACCTCTAGAACCTGCAGGAAAGTGGCCCTCACCCAGCTGATTTATTCAGGGTGATGATGCTAGTTTTAATTTCCCTACAGTACAGGGCATTTAGCATTTATTTCCAAAATGTTATATTTTGATTTTATCTGACCTTAGATCCTTAGATCTTTATTGGTTGCTTTGTGCAAATTTGTTATAAAATCCCAACAAAATACATACATAGAAGTTTAAGGAAAGAAAATGTTCAGATGTTATAAATACTTTTGGAAGGTTCTGCACAGGGATATAACTAAAAGGTTTCTTACTGGAGAACAGAGATGGCAAAAGTACTCACTTTCTGTACTTGAGTAAAAGTACAGATACTTGTGTTAAAAAATACTCTGGTAAAAGTGGAAGTACTGATTAAACTTCTTTACTCAAGTACAAGTAACAAAGTACAAGCTTGTAAATTTACTTAAAGTATAAAAGTAAAAGTAGAAACCACTTTTTTCATGCCGTTGCCTACATTTTAAATGGATGTCTGCCAATAGGACTAGATCTCTGTCGTGTTCATTTTCAATCATCTCGTCGTCCATACTACTATGCTAACGCCACCGCCACCAAGCTGCAATGATTTGCCGCGAATGAATACCGCCGAATCTGTCGATTCATCTTGTAGTGGTGCGTCAAATGCAACGTAGATTCCCATCCAATTAGATCTAATTTGGTATTGATGACGTGAAAAATAATAACGGTAACTCCACTGAAATGATTCAAAACTAAGGTAACGAGCCAAATTTTTAAAATGTAAGGAGTAGAAAGTACAGATATTTGTGTAAAAATTTAAGGAGTAGAAGTAAAAAGTCACCATACAAATAAGTAGTAAAGTAAAGTAAAAATATCAGAAAAATCTACTTGAGTACAGTAACAAAGTATTTGTACTTCGTTACTTCCCATCTCTGCTGGAGAACAGATTGTATTGGCAACACATTGTCTGGTTTTGATGGTTTCAATGTTTCCCTATGGAGGGACATTTTGACCTTTGGTAGATATACAATACAAAGAAATCGCAGCTTCAGTGAAATATCAGTATAATTTGTGTGAGCACAATTTCATGTTAAAACAGTTTCATTACTTATTTTATGCATTGGAAAAGCAAAACAAAAAAAAACAATCAGAAATCATTGAAAGCATTCCCGGGGTGCGTAATCCAGCCATAATAACATTAGAAGGGAAAAAAGGAGGAAGACAGTGCTGCTAAACATCACCAGCAGAGGTCATAAAAGACAACAATGGTTATGTTAATGCTAGACACACATGTGAGCAAGCTTTGCGTGCTGATCCAAATGTTGGGATTTCAGGAGCGAGGAAAAAACAGAAGATTTGAAGTTGAAGTATAATATTTAGGTTAGGCTAGAATCCAAACATATATTTATTTATAGGGGAAAAAAACATATAAGATTGTTATTTAATGATACAAAGTCAATGCTTAGAATAGGAGAGAGTAAGAAATAAACATAGAACAAAAGCTATCTGTTAAGCTCACATACCAAAGAAACGGTCACATTCTTAAAGACGAAGAGATCTCAATAAGGCAGCAACCCACTGCAGTGGTCAAATTTTGCCGACTAAAATGGAAAATGATACCCGACTATGTCGGTTAACCTGTAGGTGTGTGTTGTTGTTAAGAAATAAGCTTCAGTACTCTATTGCTTTGAGTCATAGCTGATGAGATATGGATATTTTTTTCATTCAAAGCGCATTTTCCTGAATCTGGTTACCTCACCTGCTGGTGTACCGACTGCAGGAGCAAATCCAACACCTGTAGGAGGAGAGAAACATTTCAGCAAAACAATACAACCATTGTTTCAAAGCTCTATCAACAAAAGACAATTTGTTTGCATAAAATTCTCCATTAGCAAGAAACAGTTGTGCCATTTTACCTTTTCAAAGCTTGTAGCTGTAAGTTTTCAACAATTTGATGATTTTTGTTTTGAACAACTTTGAATACGTCTTAAGATATGTGACAATAGGTTAGGGAGTGATTGCATACCTCCCTGATATCCAGCTGGGGCAGCAGGGAAGCCTGGCTGAGCGGAGAAGTCTGGCTGAGCAGGGAAGCCTGGCTGAGATGGATAAACTGGTGGAGCATGCATTCCAGGCAGTGGCCCGGTTCCGCCATAATTCATCGGAGGTCCAGGGTAGGGTGGAGCAGCACCCTGTGGTTGGAAACCTTTTTCCATCTTCAGAAATCCCACCTTTTAAACAAATATTATTCATGAAACCTATATGTATTTGACAAAAGGTTAATGGTTAAATACACAAAGTAGGTTGAACAGCAAACAAATAAAAGCAAACTGGTTTAAACATAAAGGGTGGTTCATTCGTAATGGAAAAAAAGATTAACTTCCCTCTGTGCAGCTAACAGCTAGGTGAAAGTAACAGCGTGTGCTTCAGAAAGGATCCATGACCCTGAACTGAATACTTTATTTTACTGGAAGTGAAAAATGTTAGCAAGCATTCTGATCTACATGGGGGGAACAGCAGTAGAGCAGAAACATCTGATATAAAAACAGCTCTCCTTAGTTCAGTTTTATTCTTCTTTATAGATGCAAGGAGCTTTGATCCCTGGAATCCATTTTGTTAAAATACCAAGAGGGGAAATACAAAGCTCCATTTAAGAATCTGACATTTCTTCCTAAAAACATTTGATTTAAATGAAAAAATCAATAATGGGCTCTTTAAAACTTCACAGCCGGACCGGTAAAGAGAATTGTGACCAGTTATCTCCATTGCATAGAGGAAACGTATGGGGCCAAAATGGTAGCTTTAATATTTGCAAATGTGTGTGGAGAGTTGTGTGTCTGTATCTCGATTTGTGTGTGTGCAGTGGGATTTGAAAATGTGTAAATAAATCTGTAAATGTGTGAGGAGATTTGTGTGTCTTTACAACAATCTGCAAATGTGTAAAACTACTTGTGTGTAATCCGTTTTGCAAATGTGTAAAAAATCCACAAATCTGTATTCAGATCTGCAAATGTGTACTGAGATTTGCAAATGTGTAAAAAATCCACAAATCTGTATTCAGATCTGCAAATGTGTACTGAGATTTGCAAATGTGTAAAAAATCCACAAATCTGTATTCAGATCTGCAAATGTGTACTGAGATTTGCAAATGTGTAGATCAATCTGTAAGCACACACAGAGACACTTGTGTCTGAAGTATTTTCGCTTCAAGACCCAGAAATACAGACAAATCATTGGTTACAAGTCAAGCGGTTTTTCAGTTGGCTCTCTTTACACACGTGATTTTTGCTACTCTTCTGCCGTGTGAGATGCACAAATGCGTAGAAGGATTTGTATGTGTATTTTCGCGATTTGTAACCCCTTGCGCAGGCTCGCAGGCTCACATGCTGCCCTGACCGCAGGCTCGCAGGCTCACAGGCTCACAGGCTCACAGACAGCCTCTCTCTGCTGCGACAGTTCAGCACAACTTGCTTCACATACAGCCACATACCACCAGTTGGCGGTATTGTACAGTACGTGACGTTACTGGGGTCCTAGGGGTTGTACCTGCTAAGTTGAGAGCAATGGAATCCCGTCAGCTGCTTATGCATTCCCACTTATTGTTTTTCTGTTTCTCTTTATTATTATTATTATTATTATTATTATTATACTTTCCGTACGTTTTTCCGTCTCTAACTAGTTCCCCATACTTCAGCCGATTTCAACAAATTTGGTATCAAAACGTTCAGCTTCTTCTGGTCCATCCTGCTGTATCTTTTGGTAACTTCAGCTATTATACTTTTTTAAATATTTAGCTTTTTATGACTTTTTTTGTCCCATTGAAATGCATGTAAAACTTCAAAAATTCCACTAAATCTTCAGCTACTTTGCCCTTTAACTACTTCAGCATACTTTCAGCTAGAAACACCATTCAACTTTTAAAATGTTTCCGTATCTTTCTGCTATTACTATTTATCTCAGCTTTTTGCTAACTTTTACAGTTTTGCTTCAGTGAAGCTTCAAACTTTTAAACAATTTTTACAAATTTTCAAATTTATAATGGAAGTCTATGGACGGAATGTTCAGCTGCTAGAGTGTGCCACTCTAGCGTTTTCAAACATTTCACTCATGCCGAACAGCTTCAACTCACTCGCTCATTTTTTACCCTATCTAGATAAATTTTACATCAAAACGTAGGGATTTTTGTCAAGATTCAGGAAATGTAACCCTCATTTGTGTGGCATTTACGGTTTTCCGACAGTTTGGCCCAGACCACGAAGAAGTCCACACTTCTCCAATAGAAATCCAATGAGAGCTCTCTGAAAATCCGAACTGAAAATTCAAAAAAACAGAATTTTTCGTATCGCTCCCATTTGGGAACCGTTAGACGTAGCAACATGAGCCTTGTGGAAGTTGTTCCTCAGACCTTCCTAGCACTCACATTTAAGGAAGTGTGTCGATATCTTTTATCGTTTAGCCAGGAAAAAGGTTTGTTCGGGGGTAACAAATCTGTCCGAACCTCAAAATCAAGATTTTGACAATTATACACTTTTTTACATCGTCACCACGCCTAGACGAAATATTGTAGAAATATGAAAGTTACACCAGTTGTAGTCCAAAGATGGCTGACGCTCACGGTGAAAGAATTTTTTGAATACCTATTACGGTTTTGGCTCACCGCTCGTTTGTTCGGAGGGAAAGTTTTGCTTTTGAGAGCTCTGCTCTACCATGGGACTCCATGTTATTTAATGAGACCAGCAGGATTTATAAACCTTTATATTTCTCCTTCCCATTAAGGCTGTGAATGAGCTACAGCCATGAACGTTATCCCAATTGGAGACAAAGGATAGCTCACGCTTAGACTGAAAAAATTTTTTAGATATCATTTACGGTTTGTCTTCAGCACTCGTTTGTTCGAAGCTGCTATTCCCATTCAAAAAAGCCTGAGAGGAAAGGAACGAAAGTGATGCGCATGTCTCTCTGTCACTGACAGGCTCGTTAAGCGTTGTCAAGGTAACCGTGCTTCAAAGAGATTTTACCTCCACCACTTTAAACAGCACATTTTAATCTAATGGAGGGAGACAACACTGATTTAACATTAGGAAGTGGATACAATATGACTACTGGCCATGACCCTTCCCTTCACACGCAACCCTGATAGACTTTCAAAATAAGACTCCGGGGACCTTTCAAAATAAAAGCCCCTACATTAAACCCATATTTTTTTTCCCAGCATATGGCTCAACATTATGACCCAAACTCAACTACTTTTTTAAAATTATACTCTAGGGGGGGTTTCATAACACACCCCACAGCAAATTTCAAAATAAAAGCCTCCCATTTCCACTTCATCTACTGCCCTAATAACAGGGGGAAAGAGTGATTTAAGGATTGAAAAGTCATCAAGTATCACTGCTGGGTCTGACCCTTTTCTCAACACACAACCCTGCTAGACTTTCAAAATAAGACTCCAGTGACCCTACAAAATAAAAGCCTCTATATTATACTTGTGTATTAATTGATGCAAATGGCTCAGAATTATGACCCAAACTCTACCAGCTTGATTCTATTAGACTCTAGGGACCTTTTCACAACATACCCCAGAGCGAATTTCACAATAAAAGTCTCCCATTTATGCTCTTTTATATTATCTATTCACCCAATAACATGGAAAACCAGTGATTTCATATTTAGAAATGGATTCTATATCACTGCTGGGCATGACCCTTCCCTTGACACACATCCATGATAGACTTTCAAAATAAGACTAAAGGGACCCTACAAAATAAAAGCCTCTTCCTTATGCACACTCATTCATTGTGCAGTATGGCTTATAGCTATGACCCAAACTCAACCAATTTCTTCAAATTACACTACCAAGGCCTGTTGACCACACACCTCAGTTTACATTTCTTAATAAGGCTCTAAGATTTACACTGTAATAAAGCATCTGCTAACCTAGTAACATGCAGCCTAAGCCTGCCAACGGTGCTTTCATCACCACAGCGGCTCGTATCATGCAGTTTAGTTTTTTTTTTTATAAATTCAGCTCCTTAAGTGGTATTAGCTCTCTTTCTATAAGCTTCTCTCTCTGTCCTTCCTCTGCTTCTCATGGTTAGTCTTGCACATAGGTTTGTAAATTTTCAATCCTCAAATGATGACACTGTTTTCTTTATGCTGATCAACATTTTTTGATATCATGTATGGTTTGACTGTGCAGCTTTTAAGATGAGTTTGTTTCTGCCATTTTACTGCCGGATGTTTCTACCCTATAAAATCTTCAGATGATTCAATTGTTTTCTGCAGTTTGAAGTTTCTAATGACTTCCTATCACATTTTTATATGTTCTGCAGTTAATTTCAGCTTTTTTCATTCAGCAAAAGCATTCCCACTTTGATGTTTCTCCGAAACAGCTTTTTCTAGTTTTTTCTATAGTTTGCATTAGTAAAACTGTTTCTTCTTCTTCTGTTTTATGGCGGCTGGCAAGCAACTTTATGATGTGCATTACCACCATCTACTTCAGTGGAGTGTGGATCGGGATGCTATGTATTTTCCCACTGAAAAATAAAAATAAATATTAACAATATTTACATAAATAAACTTATATCCTTTCTACCAATTTCGTTTTTTCAAGATTGTTTTTCAAATTACAAAAATAATCATAAGTAGATTTCCCCCCCCCAAAATATCTTGTATATTTAACTGTAATTTATTTTCTTGTAACCCTTCTCTCCATAGAATATTTATAACAAAACAACAAAACATGCTCCACCGTCTCCCCTTGATAACAAAAACCACAACCTCCTGTTCCCATTCTAAATAAGTTTCCCTTTAACCCCGTGTTTCCGAAACTTAATCTAGATATAACCTCTTTTTATTACTTTCCGTTCTCCTCATTTCACCAATTTTCCTTTGAATACTATAAAGCCAACTTCCAGTTCTATGCTCTTCCCACAGCTTCTGCCATCTTTCCGTAACCTTTTGTTTAATAATAGATTAAATTTTTTCCTTACTGAATGGTATCAATATATCATCCTTGTCACGTCAACTCCCGCAGCGGAGGAAAAAAAAAAAGGTAGAGGCTGTCTGTGAGCCTGTGAGCCTGCGGTCAGGGCAGCATGTGAGCCTGCGAGCCTGCGCAAGGGGTTACAAATCGCGAAAATACACATACAAATCCTTCTACGCATTTGTGCATCTCATACGGCAGAAGAGTAGCAAAAATCACGTGTGTAAAGAGAGCCAACCGAAAAACCGCTTGACTTGTAACCAATGATTTGTCTGTATTTCTGGGTCTTGAAGCGAAAATACTTCAGACACAAGTGTCTCTGTGTGTGCTTACAGATTGATCTACACATTTGCAAATCTCAGTACACATTTGCAGATCTGAATACAGATTTGTGGATTTTTTACACATTTGCAAATCTCAGTACACATTTGCAGATCTGAATACAGATTTGTGGATTTTTTACACATTTGCAAATCTCAGTACACATTTGCAGATCTGAATACAGATTTGTGGATTTTTTACACATTTGCAAAACGGATTACACACAAGTAGTTTTACACATTTGCAGATTGTTGTACAGACACACAAATCTCCTCACACATTTACAGATTTATTTACACATTTTCAAATCCCACTGCACACACACAAATCGAGATACAGACACACAACTCTCCACACACATTTGCAAATATTAAAGCTACCATTTTGGCCCCATAGAAACGCGCCTAGAAAAGAGATTTGTCCAAAAACTTCAGACAAAAAGATCACCGCCTTGCACAAACAACACTGGAAAAAAATAATACAACAACTTTCGGAATTTGATTAAACATATTTAGTTACTTTAACACAATTGCTTCATGTTAGCAGGGTATGGCATAAAACAATTATGTTACCAAAACCGGTTGCATTATTTTTTTCAGGTAGCAAAAAGATAAGAATGAATCTGAGACACAATCTGAAATATGTAGCTCCACTACCTGAATGTGGTAGATAGATGATGGTAGCCACCATATTAGACTGGAAAACACACCAGAAACTAGGCTTGGCGTCAGTTACCGCAATAAAACATGTAGTAAAATTCCTTAGTTTTTGAACTCTGAAATATTCACTACTCTGGGACATTTTAATTTCCTTGTGGGCTGTGTGGCAAAATGGATTTAATCAACCATCAGGAAATTCTAAATGTCAGCATATTTGTGGGAAATAAACATTTTCAGTCTTTATTATCCTTTAAACCAGACAACTATCCCAAGAATAGACCAAAGTCCACTAAGGTTGGTTTCAGAGGAGATCCTAAAAAAACTTAGACTTAAACATGTAAAAATCTGTGGTGGGAGTCGAAGAGGGGTTGCAGCACTCAAAGTAATGAATATTCATGATTCTAAGGCATTCTCTCATCATGAGTGGGCAAAAATTCCCCAGGAATGCAGCTAGAAACTTGTATTTGGCTACGAATGACACTCAGCGCAGTTTGTAGCAACAGGGGCCTCTGTCAAACAGTTAAGCTGTTTGTCACTATAGGAAAGTTTTGGTTAATTTGGGAAAAACAACCTGTGATATTAGTTGTGTTGAGCTATTTTATTCTGTCTGCTTTAGCTACAAGTTAACCTCATTTATTGTTGGGCTGGATAATTTTAGGTAGAGCTATATCCGTAATTATACTGACACATCATGAATTATATAGCCCACAGTTACGTTAGAGGAAGTTGAGTCCTGAAGATGAGTCAAAAAAAGGAAATCATGTTCATAGGGGGTCATTATACAAGCAAAGCAGGAGGGGGGAGAAAATGAGCAAGAGGAGGAGAACTAATTCTATCATATGACACTTGTGCTAAAGCAATACATCTCATGTTTAAAAGTAATGGAGATAGAAGATAGAAGAGTTCAGCCAAATCTCTGTAGAGGGGCATTGGGACATAGAGATAGTGGACCCCTACAAGTACCTGGGTGTTCATCTGAATAACAAACTGGACTGGACTCCCAACACTGAGGCTCTGTATTAGAAAGGTCGGAGCAGACTCTTCCTGCTGAGTTCTTTTGCGCTCCTAAAGACCTTCTATGACTGTTGTGACATCAGCCATCTTCTATGGAGCTGTCTGTTGGAACAGTAGCTAATCTGTAGCTGATCAGGAAGGCCAGCTTTGTGATTGGATGCCCTCTCCACTCAGTGCAAAAGGTGGGAAACAAAAGGATCCTAATTAAATTAACATCTCTATTGGACAATGTCTAACACCCTATGCATAAATATATTGCTAAATTTCAGTGACAGACTGACCCTAAATGCACCAGGGATCATTATCACAGATCCTTCCTCCCAGCAGCTGTAAGACTCTTTAACCACCACTTAGGTAAAAGCTTATTTAGGTTGTTCCAAACAACCTAAATACATTTTTACATTCATGCAAATTTTGCACAGTTTCTGTCTTAAGTCAGTTAAATTAACATGCTGCTGTCATTTTGCACAACTGTCAAATATCCATTACTGTAAAAAAATATGTCCATAGCTGTACATTGGTTATTTATTTTCCAGATGCACAGTTTTATGTTGTTAAAACACTTTACAGTACAGTATTTTATTGTATATCTTCCAACTCGTCACTGTTATGTTATTCTTATACATTTTTCTAAGGTCCATATATTTGTGACACCAGAAGTTCCCCATTGTGGGACAGTAAAGGGATTTTCTATTCTATTCTATTCTATTCTATTCTATTCTATTCTATTCTATTCTATTCTATTCTATTCTATTCTATTCTATTCTATTCTATTCTATTCTATTCTATTCTATTCATGATAGATACAGTAAAGGTGAACATGTCATCTGATACCTTTTAAATGTCCAGCAGTTTGTTACAGGATTAAATTGCAGGAGAGAAAATTACGTACCTAGAGAAGAACAAGAAAGACCTGTTGTGGTAAATGACCAACCTAAAGACAACTAACACAGCCAGTCAGTGACCATGTAGTTTGTGAATTTTGTACATTTAAATGTGACTAGTTTCATGAGGTTTCAACTACAGCATAGATGCAAATCATCATTGGATTTCTCTCACTTCCTCCAAGGTGTCAGAAATGTAGAATGTTGAGGTAGGGGCCTCTCAGATAGTTTTAATTTTTTGTAAGAACATTTTTAGTTCACGTTTCCCAAATGAATGTCTGATCTAACAAGTACAGAAGAAGCACTTCATTACTTAATGTCTGAATAGCAATTTTTGATTTATTGTCACCATATGTAGATGATAGGACAATCCAAAAAAGTAATCAGTCAGTCCAGGACATTAAATCAATGTAATACTCATCCATTATAACCCTGAAACCATGGTTTGGTAGTTTTTAGAGTTGTTATTTTTCTTTGTTTGGTTTTAGTTTTTCTTTTGTTCTAGTTTTTATCAAAGTTCTAATAGGACGTTTAGTACTCTCAATATTTGTATCTTATTCTTCTGATTATTTTGGACTAAACCGCTCATTGTTGGGTTAAAATAAAAATACAACACATACAAATATTTTATACAACTCCACTAAAATTTAGAAAAAATGTAATTTAAAAGGTTTAAAGTTTAACCACAACCCAGTCCTAATATTTAGCAATCTGTACGTTTTTGACATGGCGATGCCAGGGTGTTTAAGCAATTCTCTAGTCTTAATTAGGCTGGTTTCACTGATCTAGGTAATGTACTGGTATATCTTTTTTTTTTCAAACTTTAGCTCAAGAGATTTCAAGAAGGTTGATTCTCAATTCAAATCAATTCAAAAATACTTCACTTATCCCAAAAAGGGATATTCAGTAAATTCACTTTAGCCGACTTTACCCGTCTGAAATCAGGTTTTACGTGTTTGGCACGGTTGGCATGTTACAACAGCGAGCTGTAGACATGTTCTGGCCGTACCACACAAACTGCCACTTTCAGATTAAAGTAAGGTGTTTGTGTTCTTCAAGTACAACCCAAAGAAAACCTATAGGGGGAAACAGACTGGAGTATACTGAAATACAATGTCACAATTCATAGTGAAGGACATTAAAAAAACCTCTTGATGGTTCCCTGCTAAAAAAAAACAAAAAACAAAAAAAACCTTGCCCTATATGTGTAAAGTGCAAACTCTACTAAATTTGCAGCAATAAAAACAATAGGCAGGTTTGAGATATTTGGCCAGTTACAAGAGGTATGCATTTAAATAAGAACAATTTTTAAGTATGTTACCGGCATGGGGTTGTTTTACTGTAAGTGGAGCACAACAAAACAAATGATCTGACTTCACCTCTAATCAATAGTTTTTAAATCACTGTATAACTACACCAACCTGCAATACGAACAGAACCAAATAACACAAAACATAATTAGACCCCTAAAATAATTTAGATCATCCCATAATAAGCAAACCTTGGACTCTAAAGATATATATGAGAAGAGAAAGCTGAAAGTCCATATATAAAAAGGGTTGCGGTTTTGGTGTTTTTGGACTTTCCTCCAAAAAGGAAGTGTTTTGACAACTTAAAGGTTGGTAACAAATATAGCTTAGCATCCATTTTCTAAGTGTTTGAGCATGTCACGTTGACATGTTAATGTTGTTTTTCATGGCCTGTGCAAAATCCTTAAACTTGTGCAATAACCAGGGGTGACTAAACATTGTTCTGAGAAAAAAAGTTTATTACCATCAAACTCCATACTGAGGTCTTAAAATTGTGCAAATTTAAAACCATCTTTTACAAGAGTTCACTGGACTGAATGACCCCTTTCCTGTTTTATTGCACTGTGTAAACAATAAAACATATATTGACGTAGAAAAGTGAATCATATTCATCAGGATAAAAGATGCCTTTGTTCTGAGCTTTTTCCCCCATCCCAGAATAAGAAATGCAACCTTTACTTTGGAAAACCTAATACATTGTTTCCATTTTTTATTCTATTTTACTATTATTTTCAAACACTCCTTCAGCTAACACATTTTTTTTTCAGTAAGTTCTTAATTTCTTTACCATTATGAAATGAAACAGACAACAGAAAGGGGCAAAAGTAAAAAAAAAAAAAAAAAGAAAATGGAAAGAAATTACTGAAGCAATGTTTAACAATAGCGAAGAGGCAATTTGTCTTTTTAGTCATTTACTTCCTGGGAAAGGCTCACTGCTACCGATTTTCAATGCTAAGAGCCCTTTGGCTGCTTTATCGAGGTTTTTTGTCCACAGGATTGAAGATAAGTGCTTTCCAGACAGTGCAGACATATTTTCTGCTCAGCTTTGCTCATGTTGACATCCCTAATCTGTTGCTACAAAGCCCCTTTGTGTCTCATTGTTAATTCATCCTAAATCTGTCCGTTTTAGACAGTTTGTTTTATACAGTTCAACATAAATCAAATATGAAACCCAAAAATTAATGGACATGACATCCACAGCCCAATACCATGTGAGTAGAAATGTAAATAAGTTTAACTTACCGGTGAATTAGAAAAATAAACAACAACAAAAGAGAGGGCTGAGATGCTTCTCTGTTCAGTCTTCCTGGGCCAGAATGATAAGGAAGTGCAGCAAGTCTCGGACTAAATTGTAGCTGTTAAAGTTATACAGTAGTAGCATGACCATCTGATTCTTCCCCTTTCACACAACAGATTTGATTTAATGGAACCATGTGGTTCCGCCCTCCTTTTTTTCCACCTACCATGTGACCAGGGCAAACAGCAATAAAACATAAAGCAATGCAATGCTTACTTCAAAGATCTTCAAGCATATATCTATTATGATACCAAGAAGCAAACAGAATATATCAAGCATCATATTTATATTCAATATTTAACAATCAAATTGGTCTTTGATCATGACTTTGCCTTTTAAGGTATTTTACATATCTTAAAGGCAACAATATTTTTCACAACTGAATCTTTACCTTTTAAGATCTTTAATTTTTAGATAACACACTGCAAAGAAACAAAAACTTTTTTATCTGAATAACAGAGTTAAATATTGCTTTTTCATCAACTCTGGTTCTCTGATATTCAACAATAGTAAAACTTATAGGGGCATTTTAATAACTTTCAAAAAGAGAGGAAATATCTATTCTTGTTCCAAGTTCTCTGCATCTTACACAACAAAAACTACTTGCTAGTTTCTTCAGTGTCCACAAAACTTTCAGCATTTCTGCATGATTTTCAATCCAGGGTATAAAAGACAGATGCTTGAATTGTTCAGAGGTCACAGGACTGTCATGGGGACAGTAGTTCCCCATGACAGTCCTGTGACCTTTGAAGATTCCTGGAATGACTTGCAATGTTTCCACCAAGAATAAATTATATCTAAATATTTTGTTCTAAATGCACACTGGTATCAGGTAGGTTTTGGATGTGCCTCTGTTTCTATATAGTTTCTATGCAGTGGATATGACTGCCCACAGTGTCGCTACGCAATCTGTACTATCTACACGCTGCGGCTTCAGTATCACTGGAGGGCTCAGAAAGCTGCCTTTAAAACAGGAGATCAAATCAGCCTGAGGACAGCAAGGCCCAACCTTTCACGAGGTATAAGAGAGGCCAAGAGGCAGTACTTCAGGATGATAGCCCATCGCTTTAGTGACAGCAGGGACCTATGCAGCCAATGGCAAGGGTTACAGTCAATGATGGTCTAGAATCCCCCAACGCAGACCAGTGATGACATCGTCCCTTTGCTGAATGAGCTTAATGGCTTCTTTGCCAGCTTTGGGGCAGTGAACATTACGCCTGCACAAAAATCCCCATCTTGATTAAACTATGCATGGAAGTGTGAGTACAGCACTCTGCATGATCAAAGCACGAAAATGTTCTGGTCCTCACAAAATTCCTAGCTGTGTACGAAGGGAGGCTTGCTGCTGCTGTGTTAACCTTTCCTTAATTATTTTTGGTCAACTCAGCTTGCGCCTAGGCTGCCCAGGTTCTGGGGCAGGCATAGCAAAGAAGGCCCTACTTCATCTCACCATAAGTCTGTTGAAAAGCAAAACTAAATAATTCATTGAGGTCATACCTTATTGTACAAAAATCTGTTTTGATTTAGACCATCACAAACTGAAAATTCCATTTTCTTTTATTCTGTACCATTTTCTTGTTTCTTTTTTATTTATTTATTTATTTTTTTTACATTATTTGTATTTGTGTGTTTCTTTTTGCTTGTGTGTTTACTTTTTTTTATTGTTTTTTAATGTACACTGGTTTTATTTTTGTTCTTGGTATTTCCCACTGAGTTTATGATTGTCATATTGCAATGCATGCACATGCACAGGGAGAACATGCAAACTCCATGCAGAAAGACCCCGGGATCGAACCCAGAGTCTTCTTGCTGCAAGGCAGCTGTGCTACTCACTATGACACTGTGCAGCCCTCAATGACAAATTGTTCAGAGAAATGTATTTGTCACAGCATTGAAGAGGATTTACGTGAAGAGTATAAACATAATCTTTTGATTAAAAAAAATTACATATTCCTGGATACATTTTTTTTTCTCACAACAACCATGGTATAACAGGAAAGTTTCTTGTACAGTTGCCTTGCAACAAGAAAAGCTTAGAATTGTACCTCTGGGATTTTTTGCATTGTTTGAATGTCCTCTCTGTGCATATTTTCCAGCTTTCTCCCACAGTATAAAAACAAAACTGTTTGGCCATTTGCTTATGAGTAAATTGCCCTTAGCTATACAATTGTGGGTGTTTGTTGTCTCTACGTTGCGCTGTAATTAGCTGTCTAAAGTGTACCGTCCCTCCTCTGATCTGAGTGATCTTGCACCCCTCCAACACACACAATCTTTCTTCAAATCTAACAAATATTGTGTTAGAGGTTTCTGCTACATTTTTGCAAGTTTGTGCACCAGTTTAATATTTGCATTACTATTATTTTTAAGATTTGTTTTTCTTTTAAACCCTATATAGCAATCCTAAGCACTGGTCAGGGTATTATACGTCATATACGGCCTATATATCAGCATTACAAATACCCACTTCATATGCCCACTTCTTCATCCCCCGTGATTCGCACTATTAAGCAGAATCTGGAGTAAAGACACTTGAAAAGCTGAGCTTCAATACACCCCTCTGCAACTAGTTGCTAGACTTCTTCACAGGCAGACCTCAGTCAGTCCGGGTCGGACAGAACACCTCTGATGTCATCGCCTTAAGCACAGGCTCTCCTCAGGGCTGCGTACTGCGTCCTTATAACGTTCACGCCACTACATTTTAAAGTCAAATATTGTATTTTCTACTCCATTACATTTCTTTGAAGCTTTTGCAACTTGTTCCTCTTGGCTCGGTTTAGCTTTGTAATGCGCTGTTGCTGTTCTTCTTTTTTGAAATGCAATTTCAACATCCAAGATAGCAGCCCTTAAGATTGAATTCGGACACCACTGTTTTAGAGATTTGCATGAAATTCCGCAAATGTGAGAAACTCAGGGCAGATAGTATTTGTATTTTTTAAATTTTATTAAGGTTTTAGTTGTTGCCATGTGGCCAAGTTGTTCAGTAGGATGAGATTTCACATCAGAGTTCTAGTTTCTTTGCGGTCATAGTTTCAACCTTAAACCTATATTCCACAGTGAAAGTGTAAAGAGGATCCAGACACCCTTTTTTTTCTGGTTTGTTTTAGAATAATACATAATAATCAAAATAGCTGTCCTTATTTTTTGTGGTATTTTTATGCCGAAGTTCTTTACAGGTGGTGTATTCAAAGCAGGAAGTTATATGCTTGAATAGATCAGGTGGTTTCTAAAAGTTATTCGTAACTGCTGCGAATCAGCTGTTCAAAGAGACAGTTTACAAAATAAACTACTGGATTGCAAAGTGAGAGAAAAGGTGTCATTCATGAGGTATGGACTCAGGAATAAGAAATAGTTCACTCAAAATCCAAAATCTCACTGGGCCAGTGTTTAGTTATTCATGATCCATGAGATCAAATGGCAGACATTATATGACAATAAGCAAATACTACTGATGAATTATTGGGTAAATTAAATAAAGTGGTCTTGAATGTCATTGTTTCTGAGCTGCATTAAAAAGGGCAACAATTAAGAGTATGCCCACGTCTCCAGGGACCACTACACTACTGCTTCTAAATATTCTAATAACTTTAACCGGTCACATACTCTCCTACAGAAAAGATGCTGTCCTGAACACCAGGATCTTAACACTTGAACTACTGATAAATTCCATTATGATCATGTCTTCTTTAAATGTCTTAGCCTGAACCCTACATTCCATAAATACTGAACTCCTGGTGGGCAAAGCCATTCTCTCATTTGTTGTTATGACATTGTACTCATGTGTTTACCCCACACTATCAGCTTTTATAAAAGTCTAGATTCTGTCTTTCCTAAAAACTGTAAAAGCTAGATTTACTGCTGTCAGCTTCTCTGTTTCCCCTGAGTCAGTCCCATCTTTCATACTTTCTGAATTGCTTGTTAACATTAAATAACTGAAAACTCCCGCTAGCTCCTTTAAGCACTTACATATATACAGTGGGGCAAAAAAGTATTTAGTCAGCCACCAATAGTGCAAGTTCTCCCACACAAAAAGATGAGAGAGGCCGGTAATTTTCATCATAGATATACCTCAACTATGAGAAACAAAATGAAAAAAAAAAAAAATACAGAAAATCACATTGTCTGATTTTTAAATAATTTATTTGCAAAATATGGTGGAAAATAAGTATTTGGTCAATAACAAAAGTTCATCTCAATACTTTGTTATATACTACGGTGGCTGGGAAGTGCAAATCAACAATACAAAATCTGAAACACTTTTAAAAATCATAAAACAACTTTACATTTGAGATAACAAATTTACAACAAACGAAACACTTTTACAAATCATAAAACAAATTTACATTTCAGAAAACAAAATTACAACAAACGAAACACTTTTACAAATCATAAAACAAATTTACATTTCAGAAAACAAAATTACAACAAACGAAACACTTTTACAAATCATGAAACAAATTTACATTTCAGAAAACAAAATTACAACAAACGAAACACTTTTACAAATCATGAAACAAATTTACATTTCAGAAAACAAAATTACAACAAACGAAACACTTTTACAAATCATAAAACAAATTTACATTTCAGAAAACAAAATTACAACAAACGAAACACTTTTACAAATCATAAAACAAATTTACATTTCAGAAAACAAAATTACAACAAACGAAACACTTTTACAAATCATAAAACAAATTTACATTTCAGAAAACAAAATTACAACAAACTTAATACTTTTACAAATCATAAAACAAATTTACATTTCAGAAAACAAAATTACAACAAACGAAACACTTTTACAAATCATAAAACAAATTTACATTTCAGAAAACAAAATTACAACAAACGAAACACTTTTACAAATCATAAAACAAATTTACATTTCAGAAAACAAAATTACAACAAACGAAATACTTTTACAAATCATAAAACAAATTTACATTTCAGAAAACAAAATTACAACAAACGAAACACTTTTACAAATCATAAAACAAATTTACATTTCAGAAAACACTTTTACAACTGACAAAATCTGACGGAAAGGGAGGGACTGTCTTCGAAGCTTACCCGGAAGTGATAACCGGAGAGTTCATGCAGGATGGAAGCTAATCGAGTTGCGTTTTGCCCGTTCTGCGGCACTCATATGAGCAGTTTAACGCGGTTTTATTTTTCCTGTGGTCGGTCCTTGGAGTTTTTAAATGGTACAGAACAGACGGTAGAACCAGATATGCTGCAGCTGTGCATATATTATTTTAATGAGTGTCACTCGTATGTTGTAATCGTAGACATGATGTCATGTTTACATGGTGTACACATCAGCTTGAGGTCTCTGAAAAGCAAACTGAATGATGCCGGTCTTGTGCGAGATTCTGTTTCCCTGTGAAAATCTGTTCCCCCTGTTTCGGGAGCGCCCTTTGTTGGCAATGACAGAGATCAAACATTTTCTGTAAGTCTTCACAAGGTTTTCACACACTGTTGCTGGTATTTTGGCCCATTCCTCCATGCAGATCTTCACTAGAGCAGTGATGTTCTGGGGCTGTCGCTGGGCAACACGGACTTTCATCTCCCTCCAAAGATTTTCTATGGGGTTGAGATCTGGAGACTGGCTAGGCCACTCCAGGACCTTGAAATGCTTCTTACGAAGCCACTCCTTCGTTACCCGGGCGGTGTGTTTAGGATCATTGTCATGCTGAAAGACCCAGCCACGTTTCATTTTCAATGCCCTTGCTGATGGAAGGAGGTTTTCACTCAAAATTTGACGATACATGGCCCCATTCATTCTTTCCTTCACACGGATCAGTCGTCCTGGTCCCTTAGCAGAAAAACAGCCCCAAAGCATGATGTTTCCACCCCCATGCTTCACTGTAGGTATGGTGTTCTTTGGATGCAACTCAGCATTCTCTCTCCTCCAAACACGACGAGTAGAGTTTTTACCAAAAAGTTCTATTTTGGTTTCATCTGACCATATGATATTCTCCCAGTCATCGTCTGGATCATCCAAATGCTCTCTAGCAAACTTGAGACGGGCCTTGACATGTACTGGCTTAAGCAGGGGGGCACGTCTGGCACTGCAGGATTTGAGTCCCTGGCGGCGTAGTGTGTTACTGATGGTAGCCTTTGTTACTTTGGTCCCAGCTCTCTGCAGGTCATTCACTAGGTCCCCCCGTGTGGTTCTGGGATTTTTACTCACCGTTCTTGTGATCATTTTGACCCCACGGGGTGAGATCTTGCGTGGAGCCCCAGATCGAGGAAGATTATCAGTGGTCTTGTATGTTTGCCATTTTCTAATAATTGATCCCACAGTTGATTTCTTCACACCAAGCTGTTTACCTATTGCAGATTCAGACTTCCCAGCCTGGTGCCGGTCTATAATTTTGTTTCGGGCGTCCTTTGACAGCTCTCTAGTTTTGGCCATGGTGGAGTTTAGAGTGTGACTGTTTGAGGTTGTGGACAGGTGTCTTTTATACTGATAACGGGTTCAAACAGGTGCCATTAATGAAGGTAACGAGTGGAGGACAGAGGAGCCTCTTACATAAGAGGTTACAGGTCTGTGAGAGCCAGAAATCTTGCTTGTTTGTAACTGACCAAATACTTATTTTCCACCATATTTTGCAAATAAATTCTTTAAAAATCAGACAATGTGATTTTCTGGATTTTTTTTTTTCTCATTTTGTCTCTCATAGTTGAGGTATATCTATGATGAAAATTACCGGCCTCTCTCATCTTTTTGAGTGGGAGAACTTGCACTATTGGTGGCTGACTAAATACTTTTTTGCCCCACTGTATATGAGCAGCTCAGATAGAACAAATTAATGGCACAGAGATAACTTGTTGTCCTTATGTCTCCCATCTCTGCTCGAGCCAATAGTTAATGTCCATTGAACTTGTCTCTATTTATATTCCTCCCCTACAGTACAGTAAGGAAGGTTATGAGTATGTACTTGTTATTGTTAATCACTTTACACAGTCTGCACAAGCTTTTGTCACGAGTCTGGTAAAACACCATAAAAAAAACTTTAATAAATATGCTTTAAAATTTGGATTTCTTTAAAGTCTTCAATATGATTAAAGTGGTGAATTAGAGAATCAGCTTTTTAACAAACTGAAAAAATTAATTTAAGGCAGAATTTTTGTCTCCTGTCTTTCATTACTGGGTGAACTGTTTAATCCAGGTGTGGCCATGATTACTGAGGTCAAGCACACCTGGAATAATAAGTTCATTAAGTAGAAAAGTACATGAAATAAAAGAGCCTCTTTAAATTAAAGTTGTGCATAGAGCCCATGAGGGGTTGCAGGCTCCAGGTTAAGTCCATATCACTCATATGAGAATGGGCAAGAGGAGCAATTGAACTGGACTCCAAAACAAATGTTGAAAATACTTATTGAAAAACAGAAAGATAACTGGAAGTACCCACTAAACAAAGTGATTTATGTTTTACAATTTTATTAACAGTGAAGTGACAAGGTTATGACAAGAGCAATTATCTGACCTAGAGTTGCTCCTCTCCTAATTCAGATATTTATTGTTTATTGCATATTCTTAGCAGGTTTTTTGACGACCAGATAATTTAAAGCACCTTTGAATGAGTGCTCCACCTCTGATTCCATTTTCATCTAAGGAGTTCAGTAACAGTTCAGTGTGGCACAATATTTCAATTTTGATACAATAGCACCCTCTATTGGTGGCTGTATGTATCAACCAGGCAGGCATTAATCAAGAAAAATACCCCTTAGGCTATATTTTTTAGGAAGGAATATCATAATAATATAGTTAAAAGCTCAAAGCAGTTGCTTTTGCATTATATGGACCCTTTAAATGTATCCTTTGGGTTCAAAGAGCTTATAGTTGATCTTATTAGAAACAAAAATAATCCCCTGTGGAAAAAAAGACAATTGTACCACTTGTGCTTCCCTTTTTCAGTCAATTGAAACATCAGATTTAGAGTTTGAACATGGAATAAGTTTATTTTCTGTCTGTGTACTGGGTCAAACAGCTTGACTTTATATCAAAGTCATGGAAAAAAAGTCTCAAGCCATATGTGTTCTGTTCGCTCTCAAGATGCCAATAAAGAAACTAATAATTAGAATTGGTCCACTATACAACAAAGGCTGGTAGACCCTTTTGTTTTTGATGTTTCTTAACTTGCCAGCTTGAAGGTATCATAGGGTTTGACCTTTACTTGTTCTGTGTCTGGCAATGCATGGAATGGAATGGGGTGAAGGAAAAGGAGATACTGCTGTATACTGAAATGCAAACGGATGGTGTGCATTTCAGTAAAAACAGTTGTTTCAGATTTCTTATTAATGGCTTTCAATTGAAAAACAAATGATACACAGATTAAAAATTATACAGAAAAAAAATTGTTAAAAAAATTGTTATGTAATTGTAGAATAAAGAAAAAGTAAAAGATGTTTTTAACACCTGTTTAAAATTTCAAGAACAAGAGTTTAGACTAAGCAAAATACAAATTTTAGATATCTCTAATTAAATTCTGACTAGTCTAAATGAAGTCATATTTACTATTCATTAGTATAGGGTCTCCGGTTTAAGATGCATCAAAAACATTACTATTGAAAAGGTATATTTCAGATATCAACAATTACATTATTGTCGTGTTATTTAAGATATCTTTAATTATTTTTTTTTTTTTAAAGATATCTTAAAGCAGGATTTAACTAGTGGGAATTCAATTGCAGATATCTTGCAAGCAAATAATGAGTAGGCAAATCCCTGTTATAGAAATCTAGAATAGCATTTTTGACTACTCAAAACTCCTTTGAAAATCTCAAGACAAATTAGAGACATTTTCAAAAAATTTTAAAATCTGGAAGGACTTTGTATGAATCGTTGACTAGTCAAAACTAGGCATTTACACAGGATTTTTGGTGGAAAGAGTTTTGTGAAGTTAGTTTTAAACTGAATACTGGATATTCAAGCTGTTTTTTGAGAAATCTAAGGCCCAGTCCTATTTCTCTCACTCGGTGTTGAGAACACTCCAGTGAGTTCCCTCCACAATGAAGGCCACTTGAGGGAAGTAAGTGCAAGTGAAGATTCTCCCTAAGAGATGGAATACCGCAATTGCCCGCTAGATGGCGGCAATGCTCTACGCATGACGAGTTCACTCGCGTCATGCGTCAGTCACAACCCTTTGTGTATAAAACACAATTTTTCCTCCTCATAAATATTATATCTGGAATAATGAAGACATTAAATACAAAAATAAGACAATCTTTTATAGAAAATGGTTTGATAGGGGAATATTACTTGTAAGCCAATTACTAAATCCAAATGTCATTTATTGTCTTATTCTGACTTTATGTCACTTTTCCAATTTGCTGTTACCCCTAAAGAATTTGCTGTTGTGTTTGACGCAATCCCTAGTAGGTCATTAAAGCTTTTATCCTCTTTACCCACACGACAAATTTACTCAGTGCCAAATTTATTTTGATTATGATTTTCCTTTTATAGGTAAGAAACCAACCAACAATATTCTGGTACGAGATGTTTTTTTGTTTGTTTTTTTTACCAGCTTGTATATTTTATTGGTCCAACACTTTTGAAAATATAAATTGGAAGTGGAGTTGGTTGCTCCTTAAAAAAAATACTTAATAAACAATAAAGTAAGAGAAATTTCTTTTAAAATTATTCATAATGTTTATCCTGTTAAAGCATTTTGATAAAAAGATATAAGTGGGATTTGGACCCAATGTGTACTTTTTGTAAAATAAATAAATAAATAAATAAATAATGAAGAAAAGCTTATTCATCTTTTTTGGGATTGTAATTATACTAAACTATTCTGGAGAGATATGTCATTTTTTTTCATCAAAAAAATCTTAACATTACTTTAACAGCTAAGGATATTTTGTTTGGGATGGAGAAATGTGAACTTGTCAAAACAGAATTTTTATATGTTATAATTTTTTATTATTATTTATAGTAAATATCAAATTCACACTTCCAAATATTTACAACAAAAACCTAATTTCCAGATTTTATTATCTTCTATTAATATCAATATAGAATCCTTAAAATTTAGTTCAAATGCTAAAGCCATGCAAATTATAACTACCCTTACAGAATTAAAACCCTCGAGCATAGATTAAATTTCATTTTGACATTTTAAAATAACAGTTCTGTTCTGTAAAGCTCTTTGTTGTTGTATATGTTTGTAATTATTGATGTTCTATATTGTTAATGTATGTCCTTTTTTTGCAATAAAAAAAACTGTCACTAAATACTGACACCTGCTGGACATTTAAAAACACTACAGACAGACTCTGACAGACTAAACTGCTGTCTAAATCCAACATTGGTTGATTGAACGTATAACAAAAACACAGCTTTATTCACTATTATTTTAGCTGTAAAAACACTTTAGGAACAGATTATTGTGACATTCACTGCACAATTAAAATGTAAACCTGATATTAGAAACTGCACAGCTTCTACTACTGGTACACCATTAAAGCAGAGATGAAATTGAGAGAATGAAGTAGTCTTAAACATGTATGCTTTCAGTGATCGTACCTTTATGTAAATGAAATGTATTTAATAAAATTAGCCTACTTTTTTTTTTTTTTTTTACAAAGAAACCATCATGTTTGTACTCTCTAATGCATCAATCCTGTGTGCAGTTAACCTTTACACTCAATATAACCTCTCTGCCTAACACTTTGGTCAAAAATATATTGGTCTGCAGAAGATAAGACCCTGTCAAAAAACCTACAGGATCTGGGTTTCAGCTGTGCTGGATCCAGTAAACATTCTAGATTATAAATTTTACAGTATTCTAAAAAGAATGGTATTACATCCGTTAACTACATTTATCAGTAAAAACTAGTTAAAAGGATTCCCTCTTTGTCACCCATAGGTAAATTACATCTCATAATCTAATGTGATTAAAGTCAAGTCACAGTTAATAAATAATATTATGAGCAATCCTATTTTATTAAGAGTCCTTTCATTAACAAGTATATTTATGAGAAGACGCTTTACCATGTAGTGTGTGCTGGTGCTCATAAATTCAACCCCACTTCAAATGGGGCCGCATAATGGCAACCCACTGCTCCCATTATGCGGTGGGATGGATCTCTCCGGAGAGTTAATTTCATTGTTCTGTGACTTGTGACAGTGTAATGTCAATAAAAGCTGGAAAAAAAATAATAATAAAAAGGAATAGCCTTGTCTCAGATCTCCTTAGTTTGGTGTTTTGGTCTTCATGGAAGCAGAGACCTGGACTCTTTGAACTTGACACACTCTCATCAGAGCACCCACCTCCTATGAAAGGGTTCATTTGAAAGTCTAATGAATTTTTTTTGTGTGTTTTCTGCTTGAAGACATCCGATGTAAATAGAAATCCATGGTAGGCTCCTCAAAACATTATATTTTTGAGAAAACTGAAAAGGCCCTAGTGATTAGTTAGGCATGGGAAGCATTTGGGCAACCACTTCATAAAGATTACAAGCAATGCCCCATCAAATAAGTAGGACAAGTATTCATATGCTTGTACTACTAATATTGTGTTCATGGTTTTGATAGCTGATATGAGGCAGAATTTAACAGGATTTAGACTGTACGAACTACTTGACCCAAAAATGAAAAACTATAACTGTATTGTTCTTTAATATAACTAAAACAAACTGAAATAACATTCATTTTAGCTTAAACAATGAACTTTTTTGGCCTGCCAACTGATACGTAATTGGATAATTTTTTTTTTTTTATACCAGCAGTTTATGTCAGCTGTTTTTGCTATATTCCATGACCCCGATAACAATTTTGCATTTTAACTTTTTTTAAAATGACAGCAAAAATGAGTTTTCTTTTTGTACTATTGGGACTCTGAGATCAATAAAAGTGAGTGTCTTGTAGTTCAATTTTTTTCTACTCTTTTTAACAAACATGCACACGAATAGAGGACTAATTGTCTGTTCCTTTACGAACTAGCCTCTCTGAGCTGTCTTCAAAAAGGGGCCACATCACAGTTAGGTAGACATGGAAGGAAAACACCTCAATGGTATCGTTTCATCTTTCACAAAACACTTAATACAAAGGAACACTACAAAGGAAGACAGATATGGTGGTGTTAATTTCAATTCAATTCAGTTTATTTATATAGCGCCACACGTCATCTCAAGGCACTACAGCTCACCAGATCATACTGTGAAATTGATTAAAAGTTTTTCTATCTAAGGAAAACCAGTTGATTGCATCGACTCATTGACTCGGATGAAATCCCTCACTTGTAGTGACATTGGAGAGGAAAAACTCCCTTTTAACAGGAAGAAACCTCCTGCAGAACCAGGCTCAGAGTGAGCGGCCATCTGCAGAGGCCGACTGGGGTTCAAGGAGACAGAAGCAGAGATACAAAAAGCAGCTGTAAAAGGCGGCCAACTTTGAACCAGATTTTTGGGGTATCCTAGTTGAAATTGTTGACACTGATAGGATGGAGATTCTAACTTCCAAGTACAAATAAAAGGCACTTGGAAAAAACTGATCTCAAATGGTTACATCTTAGACAAAGCAAAAGCTATATCTGATGTAATGGTTACAGGTAAATATATTGTAATGACTACTTACTCTCTATCCTAAATTTTTATTTTAGATACAGGTTTGCCTAACTTGTAGCTATAATGAGTATGTTCACATCACAATGTACATTCTTTTCTCAAACATCAAATCAAACAATTTTCAGAAGTTGGTCCCACATTTGATCCATATTAGTTCTTACGCACTGAGGCAGAAAAGCATTTATACTATGCAAAATATTGCACTTTAAATACTGGAACTGCCCAAAATTAAGCTACGGGAAATTGTGCTCTGGTTGACTGCTTGACAGTCTCCTCAGGGTACAGCTCAATCTGGCTTTAAGCTTGACTGACACTAACAATTCCCATGCAGCTTTTTCTTATCAACATCTAACGCTCAAGGTAAGACAGAATTTCATGTGGGTTATACAATGGGGACAGTTACTTGTCTATAGTGTGTCCTAGTAATGATTCAGTAGGAATATCTTAGATCCTAGATAATTGGGCATCCAGGATGAAAGATTCCTGCAAGCCTTAGCAAGAAAATATTGCTAAAGAGGAAAGCTTTAATACCGTACTAATGTTCAGGATAAATGTTTAATTTCCCTGAATAAAGAGGATCGCTGAACAAATGTACATAATTAACATTTTTGTTTTATTTCTTTTTAAGATAATGCTAATGTAGTGAAATCATCTTTTGAGGCCTTGTACATATGCTTATTGGCAGAGGCGTGCACAGACATTTTGGGGGGCAGGTGCTCAGGAGGGGGGGGGGGGGGCACTTTTTAGCGCACGTGGAACACTTAATTATAAAAAAAATACACGCATGTTGAATGAAATTTGACTTTTATTTGTAACATTCTCTAAACATGAGTTTTCAATGGAAAAAAGTCACACCACCAACAGAACAGACTAAAGCTCATCTTTCTTTTTCTTTCATCTGGCTCATCTCCCCGTTTTCCCTCATCCATCTGCTCTCCCTTATCCTGCTGTTCTCCCTCATCCTGGTCTTCTTCTGTCTCTGTGTCTTCCCTGAACTCTTCCTCATCTCCTGTCCTGGTAGATGTTGATGGTATAGAGCTTCCCTGCTGTGACTGGCTACAGTATAATAATAATAACCATCATGACAATAATAATAATAATAATAATAATAATAATAATAATAATAATAATAATAATAATAATAATAATAATAATAATAATAATAATAATAGCTTAAACAAATATGCCACATTAGTTTAAATAATGGGCTATTAGGCAGGGGCGGTGCTAGGCACAAAGCTTTACTGGGGCACTGGCCCCCTACCACATATGCCCCTCCTTCCATACATAAATACAGACAAGCACACTGCCCCACCCTGATACATTCCTACCAAAATTACCAGTTGAGATATTAATGAGTATAAGAGCATATTTGTTTTAACAAACATGAACATTTTCAACATTGCAGCTATAAAAAATAACACATTACCAACTTTGACAAATAAAAAGTTTCCTTAAACACATTCTGAAGTAATCATTAATTCCTAGGTTACAGAGTTTTAGTTCAGGGGAAATTTTAACTCAACATGAACTAAGTTTTCCTTTTATTTTTTGAGCATTAAAGTGTACCTCCTATTTATCATTTTTGCAAAGTGGTCAATCACTTGACTGTGACTCAGCTTAGAAAGTTCTTCCTTTTCAACTGATAAAATAGCCAGATAATGGAGCCTATCTTTTCCCATTGTGCACCTCAGCCAAGTGTGGAGCTTTCTCAACACACTGAATGACCTTTCACAACTCCAGCTGTAGACTGGGATGGTGAGGGAGATCTGGATGACCTGCGTTAGTGTGGGGAACATGATGTTATCAAGCAAGTTGAAAACACACTGCATATCCTTGATAACAAGGATTTCTTTTTCAACCAGGAAAAGCTCAAACCATTTTGAATTAAATTAACGTTTTTTTACTCCAAATTTGTCCTGGGGATAGTGGGACAACTTCACTTGTTTAGGACCATCATGCTTTCCCCCTAAGTCACTAATGTCCCCTTCTTGTTTGTGGACGCTGGTTGTTGCTCCCTCATCACCTTCATGGTCCTGTCTCTCCTGTCTCTCTCCTGTCTCTCCTGTCTCTCCTGTCCTTCTCCTGTCTCTTGCCTGTCAGTCTCGACTCCTCCTCCCTTTCCTACTCCAGCACCTTCATTCTCATTCTCTACAGTAAACATTAAAAAACGTAAATCTATAATTATGTAAATATCTATCATATTGCTAATAACGTCCCTAATGTAACTGCTTAGCTTAAATCACTAATTCATCACGGGACCTTACCTCCCTCTCTCATCTTGTTTTACTGCTTCCCTGTCTCTGCTTCGTGTGAGGAATTTCATGATATCATCTACAAACCAATGCAGTAATTTTCAGTTAGTAGCCTATAAATAAATCATGTGGTTTCACTGGGAAAATAATCAAATTGACAGGTAAGAAACGTTACCAGAACTAAAAATGCGTCGCGGCCGCACAGTGTCCCATCCAACTCAGTTGAGAACAGCGCGTTAATTTACCTGCAGTTCATGAAGTGACATGCGCTGACGTGGGGGCGCTATTACATCGTCAATTTGGAGTTAACAACACACTTGCTGCGCATTTAAGTAGAAATATATGTCTCCTTCCGTTGGAATTATCTAAATTGATGCATTAAAAAAATGTATCACTGTTGCAAATATTCATGAGGTTTATACTGGGGCACAGCTCATTTATACTGGGGCACGTGCCCCAGTAAATGGGGTCTGGCGACGCCGATGCTATTAGGGCAACATGACTGGAAGTCTTGTCACATGGATATGACTTATGGTAGCCTATAAAATAATAGCTATTTTAATACCCGCTTCACAAACCACTTAAAAATAAAATGTGAACAGCTTTAAAGATTTTTCAATACGATTAACCCTCCTTTCTTGGCATTGTGCTGCAATTACTAAATCAATATACAATTAAGACAGTAAAGAGACCAAAATGTGTTGATTTATGTTGCCTAACAAAACCTATACAACAGAATTCTGAGATTAAAGTCAGAATTCTGACTTTTTCCTATACTAAACTGAAATAAAATTAAAAAATCAGTTAACTTATTTTTTTTTTTTTTCAGTGGCCCTAATCCTCTTCCGTATTTGCAATTGCAAACTCTACCAAAAATATTTGTAGCCTATGTGGTCGTCCTCACGTTATCTGTCATTGACTTGGGCTACAGTGTAAAACTTTCAGAATCAGGTTTATTGCCATTGTTAGTGAAGGAGTTCACAAACTAGGAATTTTTTGTGGTACAATCGTGCAACATAAAACATATAATATGGATTAGGTAAATATAATTATAAAGATATCTAAAAACTGTGGGTATACGTCATGCAATAAAATAGACTAATATATACGCTTAAGATAAAAATATGGATATAAAATATAAAAAGTAAAATAGCATCTCACAAGGAGACAACTAGTTTATCAGGTGACCAGTCGGCAAAATGCTTGTTTGGTGCTGCTGAATGAGACATTTTAATGCACAACAAAATGATTTGCTTGATCTGTATATTACCTGGCTAATGGGGCACGGGTGAAGCAGCGACCGTTCCTGCTATCTGAAGATGCTACTGAACTGCTATGATGCTGCGCATCTGGCATGCCCCGAGGTCACGTGACAAAGGAAGTGAGAGAGGGTCGTTTGTGCGCAAGTAAGTGGCTCATTTCGGGGCATTGTTTCAGTCGTTTTTAATGGCTCAGGTTTTCAAACGATCATTTCAAAACCGACCTCAGTAAAATCTTAATAATATAAAGGGCAAACTTCCTAGTGCTTTAGCACCACCTAGTGTGTATGTATGCACGCCCCTGCTTATTGGGGTATTAGTTATGTTTAAGATGGCTTTAAATTGCAATACATCCTTGCAGGGTCTGCTTTACTCAAAAATTGTAAAAAAAAAAAAAAAAAAAAAAAATGTAGAGATTACATAATAAACTGTTTCTGATTTGATAATTCTGTCATAAAATCTGAATACTGTAGATACTGCAAATAAAGGAGTGCGTCTCAGTTAGTAATTAGCCATAAAACATTGTTAAAAACAATGACAAATACTATGGTTTTGTGTGAAAGCATTTTCTACTTTTGTTTAATGTATTTACAAATCTGTGAAGCCAGACATTTGAGTCAATCTAACCTCAGTCATGCTCTAACAAGTACTAAAATTTTCATATTTCTCGCTTGAAATAAAAGGAACAGGTACTCTGCAAAAATTATAATAATAGTCAAATTAGAATTAGAGGAACAATTAGTTCCTCTGTTTTCACGGTCTCATGGGCAAACATCTTTAACTTCAATGTGTTTGGTGGTTTGTGAAGGAAAGATTTTAGTTGCACGGAATACACTTTATAATAGATCGTTTACAAGTTAAAATGTATGATAACTTAGAAAAACTTTATTGTGATTTTATATACACAGTGTATATAAAACGAGATTTCGATGCATCCAGCTTACAACAGTGAATGAGTAGCTTACAACTGCAAAATGAACATTTCCATTTATAAAGTGAAGCAGGGATCAGAAGTAAACAGTTTAGGAGAAAAGGATAACGCATTTATACCAATGGTACAAAAGGCCTTAATATGAAAAGTTCAGAGCAGTGCAAAATAAATAAATGAGGTGCAAAATGTTGCTTTTTAAAATGCCCCATTTAAAGGGATTATGTTAAAATCAGCTGCTTTGGTAGTGCAAATATGATGTTTTCAATTGTGATGCAGACTGAACCTGCAACGAAGGCTGCGTAACATCTTCCCAGAGGGGAGAAGGGAGAACAGTTCTTGGTGGGGGTGTGAGGGGTCATTGATGATGTAACGGGTTCGGGACACGCAGCAATGGGATGAAATGTCTTTAATAGAGGGAAGAGGATCCCGGATGATCCTCTCTGCTGTCCAATTTAGGGTGTATGGAGGAGAAGCCTGCTTGTCAACACCCATGTTGTGAAGCACCCCTCTGAGATACTTTAGGCTTAGCAGGTACAATTTAATAAAAAATAAAAAATTATTCATCCTCTGAATCTCCGGGGACTCAGAGGAAGGCAGAAAAAAATACTTTTGTCTCTAAGCAGCCATTAACAGAGCAGCTGCTGTGATTATCTAGCACCTGCTCTGTTAGCCATGTCTGTTTGAATGCTTGGTTTTGTTGTGCAGATTTTTTATTATATTTATTTGTGAACCTCAGACACAGCATTCAGGACACATAAGACTGTTAGAAAATGTTTATAAAGTGAGTTTTGCATAATATTGGACCTTTAAGGATTGGGAAATATTATGGCAGGGTGCAGTTCCAGTTGCTGTGATGATGAGATGCTTATATTTTCAATTATTAATGACTAACAAGTCTTTTTTTTGTGTATCCATCAGGGGGAAGGCTAGTGACCAGTGTAGCAGTCAAGAAAATTAACCAATCCATCATCAGAGTCAAGATGGTTACACTGGATTTCAAGACGTTGATTGCCCCGGAGGGCATATTGAGGATACTGGAGGTCATCTTCCTCTGTGTAATTTTGAGATTGGTTCTATCAGTGAGTCACCAGACCAACTCATTTTGGATATATTGCATGTTCACTTGGTGCTTCTGCGTCTGTGTTACCATCCTTATACTGGTCCTGGAATTTTTGAGTCTCAGCTCAAAGCTGCCTATCTCCTGGGATGACTTTACGACCGCCTTTGCCATGGTGGCAACCCTAATGGTGTGTACTGATTATAATGATTATATCTAAATAAAATATATATATATATATATATATATATATATATATATATATATATATATATATATATATATATATATATATATATATATTTCAACTTCTCTTTGTTTTTAGGTTGATACCATATGTTTCCATCCATATTTTTTTTTTTCCTTATGTAATTAACTCAAGAGTGTGTTCAATTAGTTTGTATTGCCCAATAGACTAAACCTATCTCTGCCTCTAAGGATTCTCTGACTTCGGAATTATTATCTTTGCAGGTTCTCACAGCATCCATCTTCTACTCCATGTTCTACACTTGTCGTAATTGTGGCAGACAGATTGGTGCCAACGTTATCTCCTTCCTGACATTCATCCTGTACATTGCAGAGGTTGGACTGATTCGTTCCAAACCTGGTGAAACCAGCCGGTTTATATCTACAGTGCCAGGGCTGCTCAAAGTGCTAGAGGCCTTTGTGGCCTGTGTCATCTTCTTCTGTTTACCCTCCCTCCAAATTTCCCACTTTGGTCTATTGCTCCAGTCATGCATTGCTGTCTACTCCACATGTTTCCTTTTTTCCATCCTCATAATTTTTTCGGCTATTGGCCGCATGAAGTCCCGCTCGCCTACATCTTTTAACAGAGTTCTGATAGTCTGCAATGTACTAGCAGTGCTGATGTACATCACAGCTGTTGTTATCTGGCCCTTCTACTGCTTTAGAACATTTCCCAGACCAAAGGACTGTCGTTTGTTCTGTTGGTGGAATCTTATAGTTGTTATCTGTGTCTTGTCCTCTTTAAACCTGATTGCCTACATTGTAGACACGGTGTTTTCTTTCAAGCTGGTCTTCTTCACCCCTCAAACATAAGTACCTTATTGCTTCAATATGAATGTGAACATCCTTTTTTTTTTATTTTGCTTTTGCCAAAACTATTAAGATGTCAAGTATAACTTTCGTTTAACAACATAATCACAGAGCTTTCGATTCCATTTTACTTACCTTTCTGCTTCATTGTGATTATAATAAAATGTTTTCTTTTTTCTTTTAAGTATCTAGTTAATAAAAAAAAAAAAAAAAACATTTTGATGTATCTGTAAAACTTAGCTATGTTATCCAGGCTGTCAGAAACTAAAAAACTGCTTAAATAAACAAAGCCTTAACCATTAACTCATCTTTATAAGTAAGGTTCACAAAGGTGTGTCAAGGTTAATTGTGTATTCATGGGAGTGTTTGTCCCAGAAATTACTGTGGTTGCTTCTCTGATAAGCTCAAAGACTGTTTGCTGTACTGCTTATTTCCCAACATGGGTAAAAAATGCTGTTTTATAAAAGTTTTTTGTTAGTTGTACAATTCCGATTTTGCTCTGAGGGCTATATACACACTGTGTTTCCAAGCAAATCTATAAGGGGGATGAATCTGGCTAGTTTTTACTTCCTGTCTGACTAATGACTGACAAGTGCTGCGAACACTGGAAAAACGATGTAGAAATTAATAAACATTTCTTAAATTAAGTGTATTTACCCTTAATTTGACCAGGTAAATTCGATAGTTTGCCAATGGAATGAGTATTTTTACTCTTAAAATAAGATAAGTACATAATATGCACTTGAAATAAGGCAATGAAATTGTGTTTTCTTATTTCAAATATAAATTGTCTTGTTCTATTGGCAAGATGTCTCTTTTATGTCCTCAATCCAAGAACAAATGCACTTATTTTAAGAAAAAATTACTTATCTAGATTTAATTTTTTTTCCAGTGAAGGTCTTACCACAGCTTCTTGGTCTGATCTCCTGCTGCCCCTGTCTGAGCTCTAGGCTACCTCCTCATATTAACCACTATTTGGCTTTTAATAACAAATAAATAACCATCAAATCCAGGTCCAATATGTTGAGGTCAAACCAATGAGAGTGGATGATAAATGTTCACATTTCCCTGTTTAAATCTATGGAGTGTGTTAAAATGAACATGTAGGCCTTAGCTAAGTCATGTAAAATGGCCTGATCATTTGGCATGCAAAGTGCAAACTGATTTTCATTTTTGATTGAGCAAAGAGCTTGTGCAAACCAGTATGCGTGCCTTCATCAATATGCAGATCACATTTTAGTAACCGAACTGTGCAAATTCATGGCTGGATAATATGCAAAAGTAAACATTTGACAGGTGCAAAGTGTTTATCCAAATCTAATTTTTTTTTTTTTTTACCTGAAAATGCTTTAGCTGATCAAAATTCTAGAATTGTGCTCCTTAAGGGGCCTGAATGTTGGAGTAGCTCTTCTAGCTTTACTCTACTAATTTTTTTTAAAGAGAACTTGAATCCTTCCATTTTAACATCGACCTCATTTTGGGAATTTCTCACCCATTTTGGATACCTAATTGGAAAAACAAATATCTTAGGAACTGTAAGCCCAAATTGCATGTGCAATACATTATTTGAAAGCTAACACCCTCTAGTTTCTGAATATATATAAATTAAAATTGGGTGAATGGAACACAGACCAAGCTGCATCAGTTCAAACATGACTCAAAGTTATTTTTTCTATCCTCGGAAATTATAGGTCTCTTTTGAGCAGCAGTAATAAAGACATGCTTTGGAAAAGGTAGGTCTCATTGTATTATAAGTTAATAAACTTAAACAGCTGAGCTGTAGAGGTGGTCAACAGCACCAAATTCCTGGGGGTGCACACCACAGACACCCTCACCTGGAATGTAAACACCACCTCACTGGTCAAAAGGCACAGAAGCGCATGTACTTCTTGTGGAGGATGAGGAGAGCCCACCTGCCCCCACCCATCCTCACAACCTTCTACAGAAGAAAAAAATTGCTTGTTAGAACTGTAACTATACAGTCATATGTTTACATTCGGTTTTTCATCACAATGTTTTTATCACTGCTGCTTACCTTATGAAGGCTGCACTTTTAAAAATAAAAAAGTCTAGATAGCTGCTCTTAACAAAATTTCTTTTTTGTTGACACTTGTGTATTAAAATGACAAAATAAAATCTGTCTAAGTCTGTTTAAGTCTAAGTCTCTAAGTCTAAACATTTGAAACTTGTGTAAGAGTTCTGTTTTTGTTGTGTTCTGGTAACTTGAAGGGTTTAACAGTTTCCTCAAATTGATTGAGTTACAAAAAAAGTTGGGGAAACTAAAAAATATAAATTTGGGGCGATTAAAGAAATTAGAAGCCTAAGTTATTTATTTGTATCAATGTATTTGAAGCTGGTGACTCATCACTGCAATCAATATTTAGACATTATAGAGGGAAAGAATATTCAAATCAGAAAGATTGAAGTCTCTATTTTTTTGCTTTCCATAATTCAGTTATGGTAATGTTAATCAATGCAGTATTTTTGCTTCTGCAGTTCCCTTTGCTTAGTCACAAAACAAAAAACATGTTTTTAAAAACACAATACCAGACCTTTGTGGGGTATGCAAATATGTATTTTTTTTTATTCAAGAAAAAAATCATCTGCAAGGGGAAAATATTTTAAAAGTAATATAAATATATTGTAGAGAACCTATTTCTACACTGATACCAGAAACTGATATTACCGGTATGTGAGAGTGAAAAAAAGTTTTCAGAGAAAAAACCCGTTGTTCTAAAATAAATAAAAGTTAAATTGACATGTCAAAAAAGATTTCCAAGAGGAAATGAGCTCTCTCAAAAATATATTTTTCTCAAATATAGTTTTTTTTTTTTTTTTGCTATCTGATTGAAAACATTTCTTTGAAACAAAATCTCTTTCTGAAAACTTCGGTCCTTATGGAGTCCATGTAGAGGGGAGCTGTTGCCATTTTCCTAACTTGGTTTAAACTCAAGTACAAGGTTATGTAATGCACATTATTTTATTACTGCAGATGAGGAGTCAGACATGAAATAAAGAGACTGCTGTGGAAATACAAATTTTAAATCAGGGTCTGGCCCATTGCATTTGGAGCTCAAACTTAAAAATATCCAAAAACTAGTGCTTAAAAAGAGAAATGATTTGGATCATGACATCATCTGTAACCTTAAAGTATTTTTTTGCTCAAAAAGGTATGTCTGGTTGCAGCTGTGAAAAAGGATGTTATTTACCCTTGGCTATGCAAATCATCTTTTAACCACATCAGTTCTTTATACTTCTCTTTAACTGATTACCTATCCACTTATTACTGATATTCCGTTTCTCACCATTTTTTAAATTTAATATTCATCTCTCAACCGTTATCCTATTTATTTGTAGAAGAAAATATTTTTTTAGAAGTGTGAATAGTACATGAACATTAATTCTAGCAAAAAATTTTAGATAGTTACAATGCATACAACACAGCTTTAAGAAATTAACATTTGATGTAAAAACAGAAGCTAAAGTTTAATTTCTAATAATTAAATTTGTGCTGCAGCTGTGTACAATGAAATTAGCTCAAGGAATGTCTGCACTTGCTGCAAGATAAGTTGCATTGAGATAGTTTATTAGCTTAGTTATGTTGGGATCTGGAGGCTTTTTCCACTTTCTCCACCAGAGGGCACACGAGATCTCCTGGGGACATGAGCTGACTGCAACACCTGTCTTCCATCTGCTCATCAGGAGGCTCCATTTAAGGAGGAGGAGGCTAACACTTCCCTGCCAGAGTGTTTGCCAGTAATGGTAGAGCTAGACCTGAGCCAAACAACCTAATCTGAATCTCTGACTTTTTGAACCTGCCTGAACCTGTTTCTCTCTGCCTCACAGATTGAGTCCAGCCTAAAGATCTGAAATCCTGGAGATTGATCTCTGTCTGGAATCTGCCTGCCTGCACTCAGTCATATCCTGGAGAGTGATCTCTGTCTGAAATCTGCCTGCCTGCACTCAGTGATATCCTGGAGAGTGATCTCTGTCTGAAATCTGCCTGCCTGCACTCAGTTAAGCCTCTGCCTCTGCCCTCAGCCCTCTGCCTGCCGACTAGCCTCTGGACCCTCAAGGTCCCCCCCCCTGCAGCTCCGTTTAACCCTTGAGCAGGTATATACTCCTACATCAGAAAACCTGCAATTAACCTGGATCAAACACTAACCTCTCTGTCCTCCTCAGTGGTGATCCCCTCGTGACCAGTCTGCCTAACCAAGGACCAGTTTACATTTCATTGTTCATTTTGTAATAAACCTTTGAACTTTTTCTCTGCCTCCTGAGTGTTTTCTGCATGTGGGTTAGATGCCTTGAACCCAACATGACAAGTTAGCCTTAGTAGTCCAACAGTTGTGATGCTGCTGGTGTTTTAGATTTAAGGTTGTGCAAAAAACTGCAAGTACAAAGGTTGCTCCGAGGGACTTTACCCTGTATTCCAAAATAAAAGGCTATTAAATGTGTTAATTCTTCAATATGTTAAAACCTATATAATTAACTAATCAAAGTTAACAGGTTACAGTCTCCGCTCTAAAATATATATATATTTTTTATTTTCCATGGTCTTATGCTTACACCCCTGCAAAAGGAGAGACCAGGCAGTCTGTCTGCCTCTGCAGATCCATTTTGAACTCATTCCATTGTTGACGCCTCCGTCTACATCTTATAAATATTTGCTCATGATAATAAATTCAAGATATTAATTCCATGAACATTGAAACTGAGATTAATAAATACAATTTTAAACACTTTACAATACAGTATTTTAATAATCTTTTAACTCTTCACAAGTAGGTTTTTCTTATACATTTTCTTATACATTCTTTTATAAATTTGATGGACCATTTTTTTCTATGATTTTGTTTGGTGCCGTAAACACCAGAGTTTCCCCATTGCAGCACAATAAAGGGTTTTTCTATTCTATTCTATTCTATTCTATTCAAATTTTGACAAAAGTTTAAGTTTTTTGGGGCTGTAGATATCTGAGATTTTCCTGGTTAATATTATATACCATAACATAAAATAAAATCAATCAAATCTTTAAGTATTAATCTATCAAATCCCTCCAGCATCTTAGACATCCTCTTTTGAAAGTGCTCAAGTTTTTCCAATATGTCATGATGTTCTGTGGCTCTGATGGGAGAGAGATTTGTCTGGATCCACATCGGGTATCCACTTTTACAGACTTTGGCACATTTCATCAGAGTCTGTGTTTGATCTCCTGAAGAAAGGATATGGCATATAGTCCTGCAGGATTTGGCTAACAGAATGCAGGGGTTGCCATTGTCAATAAAACTGTCCTGCCTTTCTGAATTTACATTTACAACATACACTCTTTTCAAAAAAGCATCTAAAAAAACTGGCTCATAACACATCAGTCTTGTTAGCATTAGCTGAATGTCCTCCATTAACAAGCCATGCCTTGTATCTCTGCTGTGCGTGTGTGTGTATATGTACAGTGTATATATATATATATATATATATATATATATATATATATATATATATATATATATATATATATATATATATATATATATATATATATATATATATATATATATATATACACACTACCGTTCAAAAGTTTGGGGTCACATTGGTCACATTCACAGTGTAGTTATTTCAGTTTTATTGTTTTATTCTGTATTTATGTTTTTAAGAGTTATAGCTGTTTCTATTTCTTTTTATATTTGTATTTTTCACTGTAAAGTTCTTACTGTTGTGTTTTTAGGTAGACAAGTTTAAGGTCTTTTGAGGGACAACAGGTGAAAAATAGCCTTTTGGCTAATTCTGGCGCATTCGCAGCAATGCTTATAATGTACTATGTCCCTGTCAAAAAATAGATAAATCTAAATCTACATTCTGACAAAAAAGCACACTTACAATTTTATTCTGTGTTCCCCACGTTTTCTGGTTTAATGAGAGCATTTTGGATGCAGGAGTTCTTCCTGTAATCAGAAGGTTTGACTCAGCTTTGTCTGTCTTCTACTTTGGTGACACTCGTCACCTGCATTGCCTACTGATGGTTTTCGAAGGCCCCGGTTGACGCCAGTCTAAGGTAACTGTGCTTATGTCACTAGCTATGTTTACATGGACAGCAATAATAAATGGCTTGATCAAATCAATTTTCATTTAAACATGTCTGACTAAAGATTCTATCCCAATTTGGTCCTATCGGAAAGAAATTTTATTCCGAATGAGAGAGGGGGTTTTTGATGATCACAGTCCGACTAGCGTCCATGTGGATCTTTGGAGTACGATAATCTCAACTGTGCACATGTGCAATGCCAGCATGATGTTTTTCTTTTTACTCTAACCTTTATCCACTTGCTCCTGGTACTAGGTGGAGGGGGTGGCACTAAATCTAATGTGCGACTAATTATGCCATCCTGCCCTCTACCCCTGTTACCAAAGACTTTAAGGTACCACTGAGCCCTTAAAATCTACACACTAAAAACAAAAGTCTGTTGCTGCACAGCACTCGGGGGGGAATGTTATTACCAAAAAAATTACATTCAGAGATTCACAAATGCGACCTATTCCTAAGAAAAAATTTGGTTATTAACCAAAGACAGATGTTGTTATTCCACAAAAAAAAAAACTAAATTGTTCAATAATACAACTAAAAAAACATTCAGAGAGAGCAGACCTCTGCCAAGTAGCTAATTTCTCCCGACATATTGTGACTTCCACCTTATTGTGATTTCTGCCCGTATTCACAGAGTCTGTCAAAAAATTCCTGGATCCAGATGGTGACCTGGATCATCACCAAAATGTAATCATGTGTTGCCATTCACAATATGCAACCCAACCTCCAAGAAGTGTCACAAATTAGGACGAGAGGGCAGAGTGTTCCTGTTCACGTGAGCATGAAGTACAGCATTGCACAGCCTAATCATGAGCCAAGGATTTGATCCAAGGCCTGAGTGGCATTTCCAGGTATGTTTCAGAGGGGTGGCCATGCACGGTCCAATGCTGACTTAGGCAGGTCATACACTGTATGATTTTTTTTTGCCCTTTTCGGGCCGATTCTCCAGTCCCGTGAGAATTTTTTCGATCGGGCTGAGTTCCAGCCTCATGGTGAGTCCTGCGTCATGTAGTATACAGGGATAACGAGGGGCAATCAGGCTCTCATGACTACCTCCTGATCATGAATTGTAAGGTTTTGGAAAAAGTTTAAATATGTTTGAACTTCAGTTGGCCCTCATACGGTGTTCAGGGAACAGTCCTGCCGTTGAAGCAGAGCTATGAGCGTCTACGAGTCAGTTTACGAGAACCTCACGCACTGCTCATCTGCAAACAAGGGAATTCTTCTTCTTCTTCCTTACAGATTGATGAGTCAAACTGGAAGGAAGCCATTGCCATCTCTCGGCACTGAGTCCAACATGTGGCTTTTGGAAATGCAGTGTAGATCGCATCAGTGTAAGAACATACATCATGAGCTGTTAACTTGATTGTATAGTTTGAGCAGAAGCTGACAATTGAAAATATCCTACAGTACAGGTGCTGGTCATAAAATTAGAATATCATGAAAAAGTAGATTGATTTCAGTAATTCCATTTAAAAAGTGAAACTTGTATATTATATTCATACATTACATACAAACTCATATATTTCAGATGTTTATTTTGTTTAATTTTGATGATTACAAATGACAACAAATGAAAATCTCAAATTCATCATATCAGAAAATTAGAATATTGTGAAAAGGTTCAAAATTGATGGCCCCTGGTGCCACACTCTAATCAGCTAATTAACTCAAACCACCTGCAAAAGCCTTTAAATGGTCTTTCAGTCTAGTTCTATAGGCTACACAATCATGGGGAAGACTGCTGACTTGACAGTTGTCCAAAAGACGACCATCGACACCTTGCACAAGGAGGGCAATACACAAAAGGTCATCATATCAGAAAATTAGAATATTACTGAAGACCAATAAAAACAAAGGATTTATAGAAATGTTGGCCAACTGAAAAGTATGAACATGAAAAGTATGAGCATGTACAGCACTCAGTATTTAGTTGGGCCTCCTTTGGCCTGTATTACTGCAGCAATGCGGCGTGGCATGGAGTCGATCAGTCTGTGGCACTGCTCAGGTGTTATGATAGCCCAGGTTGCTCTAATAGTGGCTTTTAGCTCTTCTGAATTGTTGGGTCTGGTGTATTGCATCTTCTTCTTCACAATACCCCATAGATTTTCTATGGGGTTAAGGTCAGGAGAGTTTGCTGGCCAATTAAGAACAGGGATACCATGGTCCTTCAACCAGGTACTGGTAGCTTTGGCACTGTGTGCAGGTGCCAAGTCCTGTTGGAAAATGAAATCTGCATCTCCAAAAAGTTGGTCAGCTGCAGGAAGCATGAAGTGCTCTAAAACTTCCTGGTATGTGGCTGCGTTGACCCTGGACCTCAGAAAACACAATGGACCAACACCAGCAGATGACATGGCACCCCAAACCATCACTGACTGTGGAAACTTTACACTGGACTTCAAGCAACGTGGATGAAGTGCCTCTCTTCTTTTCCTCCAGACTCTGGGACCTTGATTTCCAAAGGAAATGCAAAATTTACTTTCATCAGAGAACATGACTTTGGACCACTCACCAGCAGTCCAGTCCTGTTTCTCTTTAGCCCAGGCAAGACGCTTCTGACGCTGTCTGTGGTTCAAGAGTGGCTTGACACAAGGAATGCGACAGCAGAAACCCATGTCTTTCATACGTCTGTGTGTGGTGGTTCTTGCAGCACTCACTCCAGCTGCAGTCCACTCTTTGTGAATCTCCCCCACATTTTTGAATGGGTTTTGTTTCACAATCCTCTCCAGGGTGCGGTTATCTCTCTTGCTTGTACACTTTTTTCGACCACATCTTTTCCTTCCCTTCGCCTCTCTATTAATGTGCTTGGACACTGAGCTCTGTGAACAGCCAGCCTCTTTAGCGATGACCTTTTGTGTCTTGCCCTCCTTGTGCAAGGTGTCGATGGTCGTCTTTTGGACAACTGTCAAGTCAGCAGTCTTCCCCATGATTGTGTAGCCTATAGAACTAGACTGAAAGACCATTTAAAGGCTTTTGCAGGTGGTTTGAGTGAATTAGCTGATTAGAGTGTGGCACCAGGGGCCATCAATTTTGAACCTTTTCACAATATTCTAATTTTCTGATATGATGAATTTGAGATTTTCATTTGTTGTCATTTGTAATCATCAAAATTAAACAAAATAAACATCTGAAATATATGAGTTTGTATGTAATGTATGAATATAATATACAAGTTTCACTTTTTAAATGGAATTACTGAAATCAATCTACTTTTTCATGATATTCTAATTTTATGACCAGCACCTGTACATGCTCAGCCCTAGGGGTGGTTGAGAACTAATATGTTCCAAAATCCTTTTAAGGATAAACCGTTAGTAATATTAATGCGCTCATCCATATTTTTCAAATAAATCAAAGACAGACCAGGCCCTTGCAATAAATCTATACACATATTTATAAATCAATGCTCTTTAGATTAATTTATGGTTCTGTGTAATATTTAAATTCAAATGGTTGAGCAGTTTTGCTTAATTTTTAATTATACAGAATACTTCCAGACACAAACTCTCCCCAATGAAAAACAAAATAAAATTGTAAAAGACCAAGAATTCTGTATTTGTCATTTTTTTGCTGCATTTTTGTTGTCGGTTTTTGGTTTATACTAAAATTCACTCAAATAAACTCAATTATAATTTTTTTTAATCAAATTAATTACGGTGTCAGTAATCAGTTCATCAAAATGACTCACATTTTAATCGAAAACCATAAAATCAACCAACTAAAACACAAAACCCCTTTTTCTTTCTAGATATTGAATAAATAATTATACAAGCAATGTTTATTGTCCAGTTACTTAGTTTATTCAACCATCGGATTGGTTAAAAGCTTCTATTACCTTTTTTTTTTTTTATCCCTGATCTTTTACACAATTTCTGTGGAAAAACTACTTCTATAGAAGTTTGAACAGTACATCTACATATGTTATAGCACAATTCCTTCCGCCAAATGAAGTTCCAAACTATATATAGCAACAAGGCATACAATGTTGCCCCTAAACAGAAAAAAAAGAAGTTTAATTTCTATTACTGATAGAATGATGAGAGTTCAGCTCTACATAAAGTATTGCCCTTAGGAGCTTAAAGATTGCAATTCAATGTGCAGCATTTAGTACAATAGAAACATTTAAAAAGACATTTAACATAAAAAAAAAGGCTGTTTCTTCTTGTAAAGCCAGTCCAGCACTTTCGTAACTGCCTGCACTGTTCAGATATATAATGCTTATTATAACGTACCGTATTCAGTAAGTTCACCTCGCTGCAGAACCCCTATTTGGTTCAGGCCATGGTCATTTTTAAGCTTGAATAACCCCAGGAGACCAAAACCTGTGATGCTGCTTGTGCCTCATATTTAGGGGTATATAAAAAAACAGCAATAACAAAGGTTCCCGCTTGGGATTTTATTTGTACATCAGAAAATTCTAGTTACATTTATTACCTGTAGTCAGGTAGAATGTCAAAGTAGGACATTTCACATAATGGTGTCTCTGCTGCCACCCTCTGGTTTAGAGGAGAACTGCTTATTCTAGAGGCATTGAATTACATCCACATTGGATCAACAAATTACACAGGGGTTGTCTGTGATTGACTTGGATGGCCATGGTCCCCCTGGCCTCGCCCTCTATATTTGCTCCTGCACAGCCTACTAGGGGGAGGGGAACAGGAAATGAGCAGGGCATGGCCTCTGCTCATTTCCTGTTACCAGCAGCCTCAACAGCTGCTGGTAACAGCTGATGCACTCAGAGGGGGAGGACTGGACACACCATCTCAAAACTCAACCCCAAACAATGATGTAAGCCTCAACTTATCGTTTTGCCTCAGCCTGTTTGTTTGTAATTTGCTCAACACTCAATCCTACTGTAAGTTGGCTGTAACATACAGTCACAACTTTTTTTAAAGAGTTGGGGCTAGTTTAGATTTGACAGCTACAAGTTACCGGTATATGTCCCCTCCCCTTTGTGGAGCAGCTCTTACCTCAGAAGGACTAAACAAAAACAAACATTAGATCTAAGAAATCAAGAAGGCACATGAGGCTCCAGGAGGTCAGAGTACCGTAATAAAGTGGACCCTGCTGAATCAGAGCATCACAGGTCAGCAAAAAAACAACATGTTCGTTTGTGTTCATCAGTATGACAAAAAAATGAAATCCATTTCCTCCATTAAATATGTGATAATAAAACTGAACGCAAACAAACTTTTTTATATATATATTGAGACTGAAAACAATGTTTCCTCACAAAGTCTTTGAAATGCTTGACCACGTGAAGCAGTACAGTTTATATTTAACTGAATTTACAAAGCATATTTTCAAATGGAATTGAAATTGGAAATTAAATTTAATTCCCTCCAAAACCCATTAGTGGGCTGGCCCAAGGCTGTTATAATGTAATCAAAAATGTATTTATCATTTAATCTATTAATCTGGGCCTTTTTTGGACCCATTCCAGATTGGGTTCACATCCGTTTGTATATGAAGACCACTTTTTGGCAGTGTTGACAGCGATGCTCCACATCTTGACAGGAATCGATGCAGAAGGGGAAACAGCAGCATAGCCAGCACCTGAATGTGGGAAATTAGATTTTGTTATTTGTCTGTCTGTTTTGTAAAATAAAATTAGGGTGGAAATGATTCTATTAAGATATAGAATATTGAGGTTTTTACCCAAAAATAGCCAGCCCTGCACAAGTAGCCCAGGTCAGCAGCCCCGCTGTGTGCTCTGTGCGAGTGACCCCAGTTTGCTGGCAGTGAGGACACAAAAATGGTCCAGGAACGTCAGTTAGCCTAGGTGCCACTACCAGATGAGACACTTAAACACACAAAACATACAAGAATTAAAAGCAAATATTTAAATAATCTTTCCAAATGAATTAACAACTTACCAGTAGTTAGAGATATATCATTTGCATTAAAAGTAAAAAGTCATAAAAGACTTAAAATTAATAATAAAGCACAAATGATATTTAGATATAATATATTTGCTTTTTATGCAAATAATCATACCATGACGTTAAAACATGAAGTGTGGCAAAAATAAACTGAGACCAAAAGCTTCCTGTTAAGTTCAAATACCACAAACAGTCCCATTCTTCCGGACTTATTTCAGTTATGTAGAAACCCACTTTGAGTACTCAAATGGAAACTGTTTCATGACAGGTTACCATGTGAGTGTGACTTAAACTATATAGTCCAGCCGCCTGTTTTGAGAAATACAGGAACTGATTTGATGCATATGTTTGCCATACAATAGAATGTTACTGGACAACATTGCCCCATCTGATGGGGCTGTAGGAAGATGGAAAACAGAGATCAGTTCAGCAATTTAAGAAGTGACGACATACCAGTAGGGACAGCAGAGTAACCTGGTTGAGTGGAGTAACCTTGTTGAGGTGGAAAACATTGTTGAGGGGGGAAGCCTGGCTGAGTGGTATAGGCTGGTTGTGCAGAGAAGCCTGGTTGAGTGGAGTAGCCTGCGTTAGCAGGGTAGCCTGGTTGAGCAGGGAAGCCTGGTTGAGCAGGGAAGCCTGGTTGAGCGGGGAAACCTTGTTGAGCAGGGAAACCTGGTTGAGCAGGGTAGCCTGGTTGAGCAGGGAAGCCTGGTTGAGCAGGGAAGCCTGGTTGAGCGGGGAAACCTTGTTGAGCAGGGAAACCTGGTTGAGCAGGGAAGCTTGGTTGAGCAGAGGAGCCTGGTTGAGCATACATCCCTGGCTGAAGTCCATCAAAGTTATAATTAATGGGAGGACCAGGATAGGGCGGAGCCGATTCCTGTGGTTGGGAGCCTTTTTCCATCTTCTTAAATCCCCCCTGTGAAATAAATATTTATATGTTTAATAGCTCACAACTATCTGTAATAAGTAAGAGCATGTGCTTTACAAAATGCAAACTAGATCCATTTACATTGTTTCATTTTTGAGTAAAAAGAGAGTGGAAAGTTTTATGGAAAATGTGTCTAACAATACTCTGAACTGAAGACCTATGGTGCGAGGGAATGAGAAACTAGTATGCACTCTAACCAAAGAGGTGGAAACAGTCACACTGGTGGAAACTGAACATCTTTATATTCTCTGTTACTACCACCCACGTGTTGATTGTCTTTTGTTGGCAAAGCAGATTTATTGTTGTTGTTTTTTTGTTTTCCTTTGCCCTGCTTTTAAACAATACAAGGAACATACTAATTTCTCAAGTTTTTCATCTTATTACAAGAGTCATCTAAAATTCACAGCCACTTTGGCTTTTAGATCGGGGAAAATCTGAAGTCAGAATAAATTCCAGAATAATGCATGTTAGAAGTTTTCTGTTTAAAAACATTTGATAAATCAAGTAATCATTAGTTGGCTCCTCAAAACCTGGTACATTGAAAAAATCTGAAATGTTTGGGACCGGTGACATGATAAATAGGCTAGCACATCCCACAAGAAAATGTAAATGGAAGAGTAATAGGTTAATTAAGGAAAGGTATATAGTGCTTTTCTTGTTATATAACCACACAAGGGACTTACATTAAAACATTAGCCAAATTCACAAGCATTGGTTTTCTTGAACACACACATCCATACACCAAAACCCAATTTGGTAGGCAATTTAATACCAAATTAACCTAACTTTATACTTTTATACTTTATATATATACAAGATACTTCCCCAAAAGGGTAACCGAGTTAGCAATTCAGCTACTGCTCAGTGAAAGTAAGTCATTACTAGACTAAGTAACTGCGTAGTTACTTTTTATGTTTTAAAATGTTAAAGAGTCTAAACTTTCGTGTAAATGGAATAGAATTCCACTAGAGGTCCAATTATGGAATGTAAGGTAATTACTTAATGCATTAAATAGTTTATTAAAAGGTCTACCTATCTGAAAACATTGAAAACTAATCAGCATTATTTTTGTGTGTGTGGTTTAACAAATGAGTTGCAATATAATTATATACATGTGATGATGTTTCTTGTTTATAATTAAAAAATGCTTCTTTTTAGAACTTTATATATTTCACACAATTGGTTATAAAACAGGTATAAAGCTGAAAAGATAATTTTCAAGCAGTTTAACAAAAGATTTGTATACAATACTATAGAATTAAATAGGAGTTACACTATATGAGGAAAAAATGTAGCAGGACTGGATCTCAGGATATTTGCATGAAAAAATGAAAACCATTTAAAAACCAAGGCTGAATAGTGGGTAGTTTGTAGCACTCTTGCCTTGCAGCAAGAATGTTTTGGGTTTGATTTGCGGTCGAGGGTCTTTTTGCATTGCGTTTTCATTTTTTCCCTGTGCATTTGTGGGTTCTCTGTGGTTTCCTCCCACAGTCCAAAAACATGTCTATTAGGCATGTAGACAGAAACGCTGTGTATGTATCAGTGGATCTCTGCGATCGTCTCTCTTCTGTGTTCATGTTCTAACATGTGCATACTGTTACTTTTATCCTAATTAAGTTTGTGTATTTATATTTAATATCTAGGTGCTGTGAGCAGCTAAAACCAAAGTCAAATTCTTAATTTGAAAACACCATCTAACATAACTATATGGCTTTTTTGTTTACCTGCATTATATATATATATACATATATATATATATATATATATATATATATATATATATATATATATATATATATATATATATATATATATATATATATATATATATAAAACAGCATATAACAGCAGTAAAACACGGCAAACTGAGTGAACATGACATTAGAAGCTCAAGAATTTGGCTAAAAATATATAATTTGTATAGCTTACCACTCAACGTAAAAAAAAAAAAACAGCAACCAAAGAGAAGAGGGAAATATTTTTCTCTGCTATGTCTTCCTGGTCCTGAGCGATGAGAAGATTAAGAAACTCTGAGAGCAAAATTAGCTGTTAACCGGAAAGCAGCAGCACCCTCTTTGCTTTCTTTTACACAATGTATTCGACTTCCTAGAAAAAGTGAGCAGGTGCTTCCGCCATTCTTTCCTTTTTCTTTCGTTCAGTGCTAGACAGCTATAACAAGTGAAGAAAAACTTATTCACTTTATATATATATATATATATATATATATATATATATATATATATATATATATATATATATATATATATATATATATATATATATATATATATATATATATATATATATATATAAATTAATAATAGATACAATACAACACCCAAATAATCAGTTTGTTTCTTTCTTGTCAACTTTCTCATGTAGTTCTCATTATAAAGCTGTGACAGTTTGACCTTTTTCCACCAAGAAGGAACTATGCAAATGTGATACACAAAATGTTTATTTTTCCAGCCTTTTCAATAAAATAGAATATACTAGTCTAAATCTTTAAATATAGTGAAAAGCATTAAATTCTTTACATTCATAATTTTAATCAAAGTAACAATTAATTTTTTTTAAATAAAGATTCTATGTCCTTTCTAACTCTGAGAGCTTTGTTGTTTGGAACCTTACTTTTAAAAAGTCACTAGTTTTAGTTACTAGTTGCTTCTTCAAAAAAGCAACTGAGTAAGTAGCTCAGTTACACCTCAATAAAAGTAACTCGTTACTAGTAAAAGTAATTATGCTGTTACTTTTTATGATCTACAATGTTGAAGAATTTGGATAACATTTTTTTAAATAGGAATTTTACATACAACTAGTGACTCAATTATGAAATATAATATGTTTGATAATTAATGAATTAGATAATACCTGAAAGGTTTACACATCAAAATGTTAATTTAATTAAATGCTAATATGCTAATATGCTTGGTGTGTTTGGTTTGACAAGGGAGTTTCAATATAATAAAGTAGATGTAAAGTTTTATGTTTATAATAAAAGGACAATAAATTGTATTAAAACTTCATATTTGTTGGGAGCTGGAGAAGTTCCACCTTTCTCCAGCAGAGTCCGCTGTGGATCCTTCTGAGTGAGCCTCCTGCACAGCTGCAGCCCATCAGATCATCAGAGGATCCACCATATAAGCTGTCTTCAGACCTTGCCTCAACGCCGCAGTGTTGATCCAGTTGGTCAGCGCCTAAGCCTAGACTCTCAGTGAATCTTTGTGACTTTGAATCCAGCCAGGATTCTAACCGTTGTCTCTATCTTCCAGGCAACCAGTTTCTCCTCTGTGAAGCTCTGGAAGAGCTAACCTGCCGAGCCGACCCTCAGAGCCAAACCTGAAGAACCTCAGTGAACTTCCATGCAGCTCTGGACTAAGAGCTGGAAAACCCAAAGCCAAGGTCTGCCCAGTACTAGATGTAAGACGCTGAAGCAGCAAGCGGACTCTGCTGATCAACTCCTCTCCAGATCAAACAGTGACCTTCCCAAAGCTAACCACAAGAACCCTCAAGGTACAATCAGTAATAATCAAGAAAGCAAGCTCCAACGTGCAACGCTAACTGAACTGTCTCTCACGCAGACTCCGGTGAACCAGTATCCAGGCCCGAACCAGAACCAGTATTATCAGTGTGCTTGTGTCCAAATAAACTTTTTGAACTTTTATTCCTGTGTCCGTCAGTGGTGTTCTGCATAATTGGGTCACTCTCAGAGTACCCATCATGACAATATTTTTGAAAATTGACAGCCTTTAACAGGCTTTAAAACAGATGTAAAGCTAAAAAATGAAAGTTTTTCGAGAAATTTAACAAAAATAAAATATATTTTGCAATATAATTTAACAGGGTGAACCTATTAAAAAACAAAAAAAACAAGCAGGACTGTAAGATCCTAACATTTTTGAAAAACTTATACCATGCAAAACAAATCAGTATAGCACTGAGAAAGGAAGAATCTACTGATTAAAGGCAGCAGCTGTCAGTGTTGAGATGATGGAAGGAGCATCTTAAGTTAAACTGACGTTTATGAAGTCTTTGCACACACAGATAATATGCAAATCACAAAAACATTGACTTTTAGTAGGCACATTTTCCACAGAACAGATGTCTATGAATCAGTTGCTGTGCAATCATCTCTCCTCTGTGTTCAAGGTATGCTGAAGTTGCACATCGCTGACATGCGTTTACACATGTACAACCCTTTAACAGAGGGCTTCTCGAGAGGAAACAGTTTCTTCCCCGTTATTTCTTCCCCACTGTCATCAGACTGCTGAACTGTTGAGAAAACTCAAAATCATGCATCATACTGATAACATCAAACCAAAAATTCTGGATATTTGCACCATATTCATTAATACTCAGAACTTCCATACCAATGTGTTTTTTTTGCACCATGTTTTTTTCTACACTGTTTACATTTGATCACTGCTGCAATTTATGGAATGGAAATATTAATTTACTGTCTGAAAAGCTGTGCTAAACTAAGTTTCGTTTTGGATACACTCTATGTATACAAAATGACAATAAAAGTTCTCTAAGTGTAAAATTGACCTGAATGGTGTTGTTTTTAAATACATCCAGACTGCCATTACTTAGTAGCGTAACATAGAACATATTATCTTCACTCAATGGATGCATGGTTAGAATGTGAGCAAGGGTAAATAATGCTGCTTCAATCATACCTCACAAAGGTTTGCAGCCCTCAACCAGCAATTAAACATTGTGAGTCAGTTCTTCCATTTTACAAAAACTTTTCACATCTTTGGATTTCTTTTTTTTTTATTAGCTCCACCTATACAACATATATTTCCTGATCTTTATCTTCTGAATCTCAGGTTCATAAAAACTGATACACTGATAATAAGACAAACAGTCACTCACAGCTGTATTCGTCAACTGTACAGTCAGATAGACCTGGTTTTCAAGAATCAATGTCCCAAACATATTATTTATTTTTGTAAAATAAAATTAGATACAAATAAGGTACAAAAGCTGTCTAATCGTTGGCCATGGTATTTGGTTACGTATCTCATCAACCTTGGATTTTTATGATCAATGGGAATTATTTGCAGGGATGATCCTGGATATTTGTAGGACAACATCATAACTGCTCTTTCTTTGGATAAAGACTGTATTTCCCAAATAACCTTAGACTTGCTGTCAGTCCATGCTTATCGTAAGTTAACTTAAGTTAGACATGGGTGTAAGAAATAATGTAATAACAACTCAAATATGAATCTATCAATAAATATACTTATCTATGTGTTAGTTATAACAGCCAAATGGAATATAGGCGGGGAACTTAAAGAGTTTTTAACCTCAAACCACATTAAACAGCAAAATGGGGCAAAAACTGTTAGTTTACACTTCTAAATCTTTTTTTCTCCACAAGCACTTTTCTTTTCTCCACAAAAAGCTTTGATTCCATTTCATATCTCTGCTTCAGGGTTATTCACATTAATCTGCTACTATTTTAAAGGAAACTTTGAATGCATTTAGCCTAAAAACTTGGATATTCCTCAGAAACTCTTTAACAGACTCTTAGAACCCATTTTGTCCCTTTTGTTTCCTTTTATTTACTTGTGCTTATGTCCATTAGTGTTTGTTAGTTATTAGATGAAATAATGCTGTGTGTTTTTTTAGCTAATTAAGCTACCATTGAATTTTAACCAGTAGTCTTTTGTGGTTATTTTATGGAGGGATTCACTCAGGTCAGAGTCAGAGATGGTTTCTTTGGTTTGGTGATAAAGTACTCTGCTGATAGTCTAAATACTAAATACCATAGTCTAAATTACTAAATTGGAGAAGAGAACTAGATCTTAACAGCCAGTCCAGGACTTCAACCTTTAATTTTTTTATTTAGATTTTTTTATTTTATATACTCTAATGATCCCAGAGGGAAATTACTTCTCTGCATCTAACCCATCACCTTGGGGGAGCAGTGGGCTACCATTGTGTGGCGCCTGGGGAGCTGTGTTGGGTTAAGGGTCTTTCTCAGGGACCCAGAGTGGTAGTCTGTGGTAGTGGGGCATCAAACTCACAATCTCAGGATGCCCTAACTACTAGGCCACCACTCCCCTTTATGTAAAACACTAAGAACCCTAGGTTATAACCCTGGTGAATAAGCAAATTACATTTATAATTATTTTAACTATTCATTAATAATCAGTTTTTTCTTAGATTCTAATGACCTATTAATTAACTATAGCTCCCATTTCTAGTTATTAAATATATTCATAACTTTCTGGTAAGCTGGCACAACGACAAGCTTTCTTTTATAACTCAAAAACAGCCCATATTTTTATTTTTATGTTAAATTCCCAACATCAGTTGTTAATCATACCTCATGTACTCTATAATGTGTATGTGGATGATTGGACATTTAATTAGGTTCTGTTGAAGTTCACTTTAAAAATCTGATGTTTTAAAAAAAGAGAAAAAATAATGTTTGCATTCAGGAAAAATTACTTCATTCTTTATAGTTTCTGTTTCAATCCTTTTTCTTGACGAGGGCTATATGTTATTCATTGGAGGAATTTCCCCTAACATGGAGACGTCCACAATTTTATTTGTACAACACTTTTCTTTTTTTTTGTTTATTTGTGCATTGTGATTTTAAAGATCTCTTTTCTATCTATTTTATCTTCAGCCTGATCAGATTTATCTGCGTAAATGTTACCCTAATCCTAAATCAGCTATATATATCTGTAATGTATTAACAGAATAAACATATCTAGCTGTGGTAAAATGTGGTTATATGAGGTATTTCTAAATGAAAAAAAAAATGCTTAAAAGTTTATTTGATAATTTAATTCAAAGTCTAAAATTCATTCACCAGAACTGTATATCCTTTCTTCTCAGCCACACCTTAAAACTTCGACCTTGGTACTCATTACATGACTTCCTGTCAGCAGACACTACTGATTATTGTTCTTTTTTATTAATATTCACTTTGCTTAGAAATTACATTTTTGGAAGGTTATAGCAGGTCCCAGATTTTAGGAGTATGCAAGTACTCATTATCCAAATCCTTTTTTTAAATAAGTATTCCTTAAATAAGGAATTTTTCAAAGGACTTATAATTTCACAACATAATGTTTTTAACCTCTTCTATCTCTATTAAAGTGAGTCTTGAGGGTGGGGTCATGGTGCAGCTCCTGTTGCTATGATGATTAAATAGTAACCTTATAAAGAGCAACGGCTGATAAGCGAATGCTCTTATACAAATCAGCCGGGGTGGACAAAATCAACTACCTTAGAGCAGAATTGCAGTCAGGATGCTTACGCTAGACTTCAGGACACTGACGGCACCTTTGGGCATTTTGAGGATCCTGGAGGTGATCTTCACATGTATCACTTTCAGCTAGGTTGCATCAGTGGGCCACGGCTTTGGCTCCTTTTGGATATGGTGCATGTTCACATGGTGCTTCTGCTTCTGTGTCACCATCCTCATTTTGGTCTTGGAATTCACCAGCCTCAGCTCAAAGCTGTCCATCTCCTGGCGTGATTTTACAACCGCATTTGTCATGCTGGCAACTCTAATGGTGTGTACCGATTACTACCAGTGTCCACTCTCTCTCTCTCTCTCTCTCTCTCTCTCTCTCTCTCTCTCTCTCTCTCTCTCTCTCTCTATATATATATATATATATATATATATATATATATATATATATATGTATATATATACAATTGAATTAAACAATACTCTTATTGATCTCAAAGGGAAATCAATGCAGTAACTTGTTTTTTTTAAACAGGTGTCTTAGGTGTTGATAGCTATAGGCAGGAAGGATTTTCTGTAGCGGTCTGTCTTGCACCAGACCTGTAGAAGCCTTTTGCTTCTCACTCACTGTTCGTTCAAAACTCCTCTATAGAGGATCCTCACTGTTGTCGGTAATTTAATAAGTCCACATTACATAATACAAAATAATCTATTGTTGAAACAAATTTTGAAACAGGAAAAATGTAGAATTAAAATATTTCTGACAATAATCCTTTGAATGAAAAAGATATAGCAAAACGAAATTGAAAATGGTGAAGAAGTTTATTTTAAAAGCACAAAGTCAATGTATGTAAAATTTGAACTAAATTTTTTTACTATATTAACAATTTCTGCTAGATGTAATGCCATAACTAAAATCAAGTTATGTGGCTCATTTTAGTTTTCAACTCCATAGCATATATCATACCCCATATATCTTTTTCTAGTCATAGGTTATACAAAATATATTTAATTTGAACATAATGCTTAAGAGATTAAACCGTATTCTGTGACCAAGAAGCTTCTACAGGTTTTCACAGCAACGGTGATCTACTCCACCTTCTACGCCTGTAGTACTTGTGGCAGACAGATTGGTGCCAGCACAATCTCCTCCCTGACAATCATCCTGTATTCTGTTGAGATGGAACTGATTCGTGCCCAATCTAGTGAAACTAGAGGGTTTCTCTCCACTGTGCCTGGCCAGCTCAAAGTTCTGGAGGCTTTTATGGCCTGTATCATCTTCATCTGTTTGTATTTCACTCCCTACTCATATTTTTCAGGTCTCAAGTGGTGTGTTGCTGTCTACTCCATTTGTTTTATTTTTTCCTTCCTTGTCATTATTTTAGCTATTGTTCGCCTGCCAGGCCGCTTTCCTGAAACTTTTAACAAAGTTCTGATAGTCTGCAATGTGCTGGCCGTGTTGATGTACATCACAGCTGTCATCATCTGGCCTGTCTACTGCTTTCGGAACTTTGCCAGACCAAATCCTTGCTCTCTGTACTGTTATTGGAATTATCTTGTTGTTGTCTCTGTTCTGTCCTCTTTTAACTTGAGTGCCTACATCGCGGACACAATGTATTCTTTAAAGCCAGCCTTCACCACTCAAACATAAGCACCTTGATGTTTTGATTTTAATGTGAAGGTTTTGTTTTTAACATGATTGTTTTTTTTGAAAAAGCTTTTAAGAGATAAATTTCACAACATAATCACAGTCCCATCTGTTTGTATTTTACAAGCATTCTGCAGATTTTTAGTTATAATCTTGAAACCAGGGGGAAATGGTATTATATTTTTAAGTATGAAAATAACAACACTTTTTAAATTATCTGTAAATTCTTGCCAAAATACTGGTTAGCATGTTTGTTTTAGCACATCAGAAGGAGAAACATAGCAGCTTTTGAGTTAAAAATGACAGTGAAAAAAGTTGAAGCTCTTATGCAAAGTTGATCTGAACATCCAACCGTCTTCAATTTGTCCATTAAACTCATGTGGGCTAGTACCTATCTCAAGCATACTGGAAATGAGTCCATCACAAGGGAACATGACACGTGGCAACCATTAATGCACACTGGCAGTTTCAGGTTACCAATTAACTTCACCTTATTGTTTTTTTTTTATTGTGGGGGGAAGCGAAAGCAACAGAGAAAAACCAGGCATGCATGGAGAACTGTCTAACTCCATGAGGAAAGATCCTAGATCAGGATTTGAACCGAGGACCTTATTGCCACAGGGCAGCAATGCTAAAAACGGTGTTACCTCACAGCCTACTAATTGATAAACTTTGAAAATTACTTAGATATCATGGTACTGTACTGATTTGGTACTGCTATAGTGTTGTACTTTTCTTTTTTTTATCTACAGGTGCTGGTCATAAAATTAGAATATCATGAAAAAGTAGATTGATTTCAGTAATTCCATTTAAAAAGTGAAACTTGTATATTATATTCATACATTACATACAAACTCATATATTTCAGATGTTTATTTAGTTTAATTGTGATGACTACAAATGACAACAAATGAAAATCTCAAATTCATCATATCAGAAAATTAGAATATTGTGAAAAGGTTCAAAATTGATGGCCCCTGGTGCCACACTCTAATCAGCTAATTAACTCAAACCACCTGCAAAAGCCTTTAAATGGTCTTTCAGTCTAGTTCTATAGGCTACACAATCATGGGGAAGACTGCTGACTTGACAGTTGTCCAAAAGACGACCATCGACACCTTGCACAAGGAGGGCAAGACACAAAAGGTCATCGCTAAAGAGGCTGGCTGTTCACAGAGCTCAGTGTCCAAGCACATTAATAGAGAGGCGAAGGGAAGGAAAAGATGTGGTTGAAAAAAGTGTACAAGCAAGAGAGATAACCGCACCCTGGAGAGGATTGTGAAACAAAACCCATTCAAAAATGTGGGGGAGATTCACAAAGAGTGGACTGCAGCTGGAGTGAGTGCTTCAAGAACCACCACACACAGACGTATGAAAGACATGGGTTTCTGCTGTCGCATTCCTTGTGTCAAGCCACTCTTGAACCACAGACAGCGTCAGAAGCGTCTTGCCTGGGCTAAAGAGAAACAGGACTGGACTGCTGGTGAGTGGTCCAAAGTCATGTTCTCTGATGAAAGTAAATTTTGCATTTCCTTTGGAAATCAAGGTCCCAGAGTCTGGAGGAAAAGAAGAGAGGCACTTCATCCACGTTGCTTGAAGTCCAGTGTAAAGTTTCCACAGTCAGTGATGGTTTGGGGTGCTATGTCATCTGCTGGTGTTGGTCCATTGTGTTTTCTGAGGTCCAGGGTCAACGCAGCCACATACCAGGAAGTTTTAGAGCACTGCATGCTTCCTGCAGCTGACCAACTTTTTGGAGATGCAGATTTCATTTTCCAACAGGACTTGGCACCTGCACACAGTGCCAAAGCTACCAGTACCTGGTTGAAGGACCATGGTATCCCTGTTCTTAATTGGCCAGCAAACTCTCCTGACCTTAACCCCATAGAAAATCTATGGGGTATTGTGAAGAAGAAGATGCAATACACCAGACCCAACAATTCAGAAGAGCTAAAAGCCACTATTAGAGCAACCTGGGCTATCATAACACCTGAGCAGTGCCACAGACTGATCGACTCCATGCCACGCCGCATTGCTGCAGTAATACAGGCCAAAGGAGGCCCAACTAAATACTGAGTGCTGTACATGCTCATACTTTTCATGTTCATACTTTTCAGTTGGCCAACATTTCTATAAATCCTTTGTTTTTATTGGTCTTCAGTAATATTCTAATTTTCTGATATGATGAATTTGAGATTTTCATTTGTTGTCATTTGTAATCATCAAAATTAAACAAAATAAACATCTGAAATATATGAGTTTGTATGTAATGTATGAATATAATATACAAGTTTCACTTTTTAAATGGAATTACTGAAATCAATCTACTTTTTCATGATATTCTAATTTTATGACCAGCACCTGTACATACTTTGAAGTATATTATTACTCAAATGTGTCGTATTAATAAACTTCCTTTGTCTTGCCTTTCTGTGTCTGTTATCCTAGGCAGTGCAAAAAAAAACTCACAGAAAAATGAAATGTGCAGAGAATGTGTAGTTTTTTAAATCCGTGATCAAAATATGATTGAATATATGTAGCCTATATATAACCATGGCTTTCAATCAAATAACGACAGACACTCGATGATCACTCAAGTGAGAGATTGAATAATTGTTCTGAGAGAACATGATTACTGTTCTCATTCTGCATAACAACAAATACTTTTTAAGCTATGATTATCTCCCACATCATATTGAGAGCATGATATTCAGAAGGTATAAGCATCACTCTTGAGCCTTCAGTTATAATTTCTCTGATTGCTTCAACAAATAAATTCTTTATTTTGATTTACCATTACCTCTATGTACTATGTTCCCCTCAATCTGTAATGAAACAAATGTATCATACAGTTAGTCAAAGTAAGAGAAACAGGACTACACTAAAAAAACTGTCCAAGTACCAACAGTTATAAACAAAGGTGTTGATGGCAGCAGCACAGCTGATATGAATCTCTGCGATGGTGTCACAGCAAAACGGGAGTGGACTTGATGAAGATACTATAATGAGAAACAGCAGAGAGAGCACAACATTAGAGATTGAACTAACAAATACTATAGAATGGCAGAAACGAGAGATAACAAACCAGAATGATTGAAAGGGCTCCTTATGTTCTCCAGCAGTCTAAGCCTATAGCAGAATAACTATACAGACAGACCAGGATAACCTGAGTCACTCTAACTATAAGCTTTTTTAGAAAGAAAAAAAATTGATCCTTGCCTTAAAGGTAGACAGGGTCTGTCTCACACACTTAAACTGATAGTTGGTTCCATAGGAGAGGAGCCTGATAACTGAAAGATCTGTACTGATCCCTGGGGTACTCCATTGGTAACCCTGGAGCATGACGATTTATCGTTCGCGTAAAACTAAATCTGTCAGAGAAAATAAGACTTTGACTAGCCTAGTGCTATTTCTTTAATCCCTATAAGATATATAAGTCATTCTAAAAGAATATTACTGTATGACTGTATCAAATGAAGGCCTGAGATCTAAAACCAGATTTAGATCTCAAAAAGTTCCTCATAATGTAAGTGGTCACACATTCTTAGGAATTTTATATAAGAAAGGAAGACTGGATATAGGCCTATAATTGACTAATTAATCTGGGTCCAGAGAAGGTTACTTAAGTAAAGGTTTAATTTCAGCTACCTTAAAAGCCTGAGTTACATATCGCTGTAACCAGGATAAATTAATCACATCTAAAATGCAGATTAAAATCAGAGGGAAAACTAAAATAGAAGTTGGCTTTATGCCATCTTACACAGCAGTACTGTTTTTCAAGACTAGAATGGATTCCAGTTGGCATGTAGAGTGCTTTCTTCAGTTTTCTATCATTTTTTCTTCAATGTGCACAGCTCTGCATCAAACCTGAAAACCAGCTTTCTATTTTTAAAGTTTCCTCTTTTCAAAGAGGCTATGTTGTCTAAGGCAGTATGCAGAGAACTGTTAACAACATCAAGAAAATCTTTAATCTGTGAAAGGGAATAAACTAAATGTTTGCTCTCTGCAGCAACGCTCAGTTAAACAGAGGAGAAACAAAGTGAAACAGGTTCTTCAACATTTATAACTGCATTATCTGATAAAGATCTATCATTTGATTGAAATCTTCTTTTAGGGAGGATTACTCTGCTAAAGTATTCCTGAAGGTTATTAAAAGTGGTAAGAAAGGACAGGGTTGTGAGGAAATACTTTTATATTTTCAAATTCAGTGCCATATGTCAGCACAAGGTCCAAAATATGAAGATGAGAATGTGTGGGAGTACTCACATTTTGAACAAAGCCAAATTATTACAATCAAATAACTAACTGACTTTTTGAAGAAAGTGATTTTAATTTAAATGCACGTCATCTACTATTTTTGCCTTTTCCCTCAATTTGAGTTATTTTTATTTTAATAAGATGATCATGATGTACTCCTTTAGGATTCTTTTCTAACTTATTTGATTTTGGTCAGGGGCAAAACACTGGATGGAATAATGAGTGGGTAACAGTAGAAAAGCTACAGGTGTGTTAACCTACAACTCTGTTTCCTAGTCTGCACCCTGGGTTGTCAGGGTTTTTTGAAGACTAATACATTTGTACACAAAGACGAGCTGCTCAATCCAAAATTGCATGGATGCTGTCTCTTCGACTCAGACCAGGTTTTTACCAAAAAGATTGCCAATTATGAATGTAGCCAACGTTTTTTTCAGGACACCACCTAGACATCCAGCGGCTGAATGAGGACATGCAGCTAAACATGTCATCACTGATCAGATCAGGGAGGGGACCAGAAAAAAATTATATTGTCTGACATTGTTTTGGCAAACTTACACACTCAAGGAGCACTAATTTTAGCGACTTCCAATAGGTGAAACGGGTGTCATTACCACCAGCGTTAAATACTTAAATACATAATTTTACTGTATTTAACCTTATCTTTAGCCAGCAGTTTCAGGTAGGACGCTATGGAACACCAAAATCAGAAGATTTCCTATTAGTGCCCTGTGCTCTTCACGGATGAAAGCAGGTTCAGACTGAGCACATGTGACAGACATGAGAGACCATCAATGTAGTTCTTCTGGGAACAAACATCTTTTTGCACCTGTTGTTACTTGGAGTAGTTTTTGGGGAATTCCATACACTTATATCATCCAAATTTTAAGATTTATGTTATTTAGTTACATATCAACTTCTCATATACTTTGTTATATAATTTTCAACAGACAACATATTTAATAAACCTTATATGGAATATATTTGTTGTTTTAATAAAGCTTATTTATGTGCAATGCATCATTTTCAGGTTTATGTATTTAGAATGGACTGCACAATGCAGCAGTGGGTAGAACTGCTACCTTGCAGCATTAAGGTTTGTATATATGGAAGGATTTCATCCCGATATCTAATGGCAGTCAGGGTGTCGTCTAGCCTGTATAGGTCTGTGCGTCCCTCCATGGATATGCCTCCCCAGACTATCACTGAAATGCATGTTGCGCACACACATAAAGCATGTTGCAAATGCATAAAGCATGTTTCACACAAACAAATCTTTATCATTCACAAAAGCATGTTGCACTCAAATGAATCTTATCGTTCACAAATAAAAGTTGTGTTACAAACTGTCCTCTAATGTCACACACAAATAAAACTCTTTTTTCAAACTGTCCTTAAATGTTGCACACACGCTAAAATTAGTTTTACAAACCGGACTCTAACATTGCACTGAAAATATAATTTGTAAATTGTCCCCGTGTACAAAACGATCTCTGCTTGCATACAAAACAGCCTCTCCTCACGTACGAGACAATTCTTCACATTTCGTGGTAAGTTTCTGCGAAAAGACACGTGATACATGGAGAATTGTCATTCTGACTAACCGACAGCAGGAAGCGCCACGTAGAGCTGCTTTTGTCCATCAGATAAGGTTTCCCCTGCATCTCTGCACAGCGCAGGCGGCACAAATGACCATGCAAGAGACAGGAAACGTGCATGCTCGCTAAAGGGCTAAGTGACAGAAGCGAGTACTGCTGTACACTGGTGCCACTGGTCTCTCCGACCACCATCAATAGGCAATGTGGGTGAACTGTCTTGCCCAAGTATACAACAACAATGAAACCGACAACCTTCCGGTTGCAGGCCAAACTCCTTCAGCCAATGCCACTGTCGCCCCCACTGTTGTTAAATGGGTCAGACCTAGCAAACAATCTAAGAGTTATATTCAAGTTATATTCAGATATTTTGTGGAAACTCACAAACAACTGCCATCCATCTCAACTCAGAAACCAACAGCATCTCCACGTGAGGTGAAAAAACAAAAAACCTTGTCAAGTACAATCGGGAGCTCAGAGGACGAGCAGAAGAGTGTTGCAGTTCTGTTTTTGACCAAAGGCAGCGTATCAATAGAAAGCTCCATAATGCCTCTTTAACTTTTTTGTTTTGTAACTCACTGGGTCATCTAAGAACATTTAATGACTCTCCTACTGTATTTAGCCTTAAAAGGGAAGGTTTATTGAAAGTGTCCTTCTTTCTGCAGCTCAGCAATCCCATCATGTTCAAACATTTTTTTCCCTTTATATTATAGCCCTTAGGTACTCCTGATAGTGAGAAAATATTACAGAAATAGCAAAGCCAAATTTGTGATCAGATTAGGACTTCATAAAGATGTGTTCTTACAATTATCAACAAAATCCAGACTTAAACCAAAAATTCATGACAAATCAATTAGCTGGGTTGAGTTTCTATGAAGTAGAATCCCTTAAAATAGAAGCTTTTTAAATTTTGGCCATACAATCTTTGTATTTTCCATCTACCCTCCATATAGCTGCTGCTCTTTTGTTACTCTTAAATTTTTACTGAGGCACTGACATGTTTAATGCCTGACCCAAATCACTCTTCATTTTTCCAACAGGTTGGCGACTTTGATGGGGAAAGGTGTTTGAGCTCTGCTGAGGCCTATGCTCCTCAGAATAACTCTTGGAGGAATATCACCTTCATAAAGAACACAACCAGCAACTTTGGCATCGAAGTGATTGAAGACCAGATTTTCGTTGTTGGGGGCTTCAATGGCCACACCACTTGCTCTAATGTTGAGTGTTACAATGTCACATCAAATGAGTGGTCTGAGGTCTGTGACATGGAGGTCCATCGTAGCGCCCTGAGCTGCTGTGTGATATCATGGCTCCCCAACATGACATGTTTCCCCATGTCGCCCAGCCACTGATGCCAGTCGTTGAGAAGGAACAAATGGAGTCCTGAAATTCCTGCTAAAACCAGCAACCAGTAACACTACAAAACTGTAACACTACAAAACTAATAAACCCTTTCTAGCATCAAGCTCCTGTTGTACAGGTCTTTTCTTTTGACTTAAATATTTCTGCAAGTAGCCTATGTTTATTTCAAAGTTCTTCAAAGCAGTCCTATATGGGGTTGACCTAGTTGGCCAACAACTACCAAAATTACTTTTTCAATTATTATAAAGCATATTCCTAGCTATTGTTATATCAAACTTATTTCAATCCAAATTTAATTGGACATGGTTTTGAAATCTTCTATCTTATTGAAGAGTTACTTCAAGTTCAGATTTAAAAGACTCAATGTAAACCTCTTTGTAAGAACATTACAGTTAAAACCAAATTTGACTTGCTGGAGAGTTAAAATATCTGATGATTTAACATCGGATATTCCAACAGTCTATCAAAGTTTTCTGTAGATATCTTGAAATATTAAGTAGACACTTTATTACTGAATTCTTTGAAAGAACCCATACATGGGCTAACGTTTAGGATAAAAAGGTACTCTTTCATCAGCTAGGAAGACAAGCTGCTAACATAAATAACAATTAAATCAGTCTCAGCCTAAAATTTACTTTATCTGTGGTCTGTGGCTCTGAGCTCTGATTCCTCAAGAAGAGATCAGTTCTATACCAGACTGAGATGTTGGTGTAAAAGGACATTTAAGAGGGTCTCTTGAACGTACATCAGTATTTTGGTGACATTCTGTCATAAAACAGGACAGATGGACCCAGTGTTCAGGCGGAATAGACAGTGAACATTTAATGACAAAAACATGAAAGACAACAAATCAAACTGAACGTAGACTGCTGTGGATCAGCGGACCTGAAGTGGCTACATGGCGGGCAGGGCACCACAAAATCACTGACACTATGGAGGGAGAAACACAGGTATCTGACCACGATCATCTGACGGGATATCATTAACTGTGTGCGTCACTTAACTGGTTTAACAGTTCAGATCCAGCCAATGGACTGCCAAACCCGATGTGGCACAGAGCCACCCAGAGTGTCCACGACACAGCAAGCCAAGTGAGCAGGTACGAATCCAGGTCAGGGAAAACAAATTAGACAGGAACAATTCTGGAATCCTGGAGTCCGCAGGCTGGTCAGGGGTTCCGAGGCAGACGGGAACAGGCAGATCCAGGGTTCCAGGATTTATATTGTGGATTATATGTTTTATATTCTGGTGTTTATTTTTATTAACTGTATATTTGCTTGTTTACTTCTAGCCCCTCACCACAAAAACTAATTCCTCTAATGTGTAAAACACTACTTATCAACAAAGATTTTCTGATTCAGATTTCTTCAAACCTATAATGTAACTGAGAAGCCAGAAAAATTAGCGGATCTAAAGACCACAAAGAATCTATGGAGCATCGTCAGTCCATTAATTTTAGCTATATAACACCAACCCACACTATATGTCATCTCAAAAAATCTATGGAACTTCATAGAAATTTTCCATCTTAGGAAATCCTTCAATGTTATTGACTTGCAAAATTCACTCATCCTGAATGAGCATGTAGCAGCAGAGGAATGAGGGTTACGTCTTGTTGTGGACGTTGCAGCAATCCCTCATACTGAGCATGTTTGTATCAACAATGGAGGAAAGCAAGAAGAAACTTCCATTAAAATAAAGCTCAGCGTGAATGGCCATATGCTACGACCAACTAGGGGTGTGAAAAAACAGACCAAACATGCACAGAGGAGGAAGATGGAGCACATCAGTAGATTAGTTGTAGGCCACTGAGCAACTTGTGCTTCCTTAGCACATCAGCTAAAAGCTCATTCATTTATTGTTTATTTGAAAGGGGACAGTGTACATTAATCAACATTAAAACAATGTAAATATACACGAGTTAGCTAAGGAATACTTATTTTCATCTGCTCATCTCTATTCCAAACCACAGTAATGTACTGATTAATTCAAGGGGGGGCCACAACCAAGTAACAGTGCATATAAATTTAAATATCTTGGAATTCTGACAGTTCTGTTTAACAATATATAGGTTATGTTTTTGTTTTATTAATCTAATGTAATATTCTAATTCACTAAGACACTAAACCATTCAGGTGGCAGATTTACTGTTAAATTATATAAAACCGCCTTTGTACATTTAATGCAACCTTTCTGTATTAAAATCCATTTCGTGTTAGTCTAAGTGACTCACAGTCAATTCATTAGAATAGAAAAATATTTTTGTATTTTTATTACATCTATTTGTTCTCAGTAACTATCAATTAGGAATTGTTCCAGTATTATAAATAACTTTATAAATACATCTGGGCTGGAGTCTATCTGTATTTTCATCTTATAATTAGCTTACTGAACAATGTAATTTATGGTTGATCGCAGACTTAAACATGGTATGTGTTCTAAATTCTCTGCCTTTGCTCCACGTGATGGAGAAGAATTGATACTGCAAATTAATTGTCGCTTTGTTTTCACTATATCCTGCTGATTGGTGAGTGAGCTCTGTAAACCCACCAATGGTATACTAGTACTTGACTGATAAGTGATCTGAACCCCAAGGAAGGAAAAAGCTGGAAGATCTGATCTTTACCCTTTATTGTCTTATTTCAAAAGATGAAGTTCCCACATTTTCGGAGTCTGCCCTGCAGATGTGGCTGTCAAAAGATAAATAAAACAGCATTGTAGATAAAACAACATTGTATTATTTACAGCAAGGCTGCAGCCTGAAGTGACCCAAATCTGATTTTTTTGCCAATATGCGACCTGGACCTGATCTTTTCGTGGCAGTCTGAACAAGTCAGATCCGATTTTTTCCAATGTGACCCAGGCCACTTGGCTATGTGGTCCTGAATCTGTAGATACGAATCTGATCTTTTCAAATGCGACTTGTGTCTGAACGGCCAGGTCGCATTCATCCGACCTGAACGCCATTAATACCCAAATAGTGATCACTATTCTGCGTCTTGCTATGCAAGCTTTGCGATGATGGTGCAGAGAGTAGTATTTATTTTATTTTATAGTCCCACCCACTGTTTAATCAATTCAAAGCCTCAAACACTGTGTTTCTCTGCTTATTTTAAATTGATTTTTATCATTTCTGTCATTTTGGTTCAGATCATTATAGAGTGGATCTTTAGTTTGAAACATATTTAGAGGATTTTTAATCACACTTCTGCCTTGCAAATATTGATATTCAGCTAGATCAAATTCAGATAAAATATCACCAAACGCATTTCTCTATGCTTAGTTTTTATCTCTCCCTACAACACTTTTAAAATGAAAATGAACCAACCTGTTTTATTACTTTGTAAACTGCATGTCTTAATATAAAATGGGCTTAATACAAAACCTTATCATAGCTGAACACGTAGTAATGACAGGTAGTCTTAAACATTTTATGCAGTGTGATGAGGGTGTATAAGGGTCATTTACAATTAAATAAGCTGTAAACTTGAGCACACCATGGTAAACTTTCGTTATATAGACAAAATGCTGAGTGGCTAGTACTTTGGAAAACCCCTGGCCAAAGTGGCCAATGCGCAAAAAAGTTAATATCATATCCTGTTTATGAGACCCAGTTCTGGTACATAAAAAACTGAAATGCTTAAACAGTTTTTTAAGGTTTTATCATGGGCCATGATCCTACATCTGCAGGGAGAGACTACAGATATATCTATCATAAAGCTGAAAACAGAATCTCCTTTCCTTAAATACTCAGGCTACATTTAAACATTCTGGAGAGCAGCTCATTCTGTAATATATTGACATTAACAACATTATCTCCCATTTCAAAAGTGCCCCATTCTCTCATCATTTGTCCATCTATCCTCGTAAGTGAAAATAATTCAAAATGAATATATAAAAGGAAATCCCAGTACGTGTCTCTGTGTTGCCCTGTGATGGACTGGCGACCTGTCCAGGGTGTACCCCGCCTCTAACCCATTGACAGCTGGAGATACTGTAGGCACCAGCACCCCTTGCAACCCCACTCGGGACAAGCGTGTAAGAAAATGGATGGATGGATGGATGGATGGATGGATGGATGGATGGATGGATGGATGGATGGATGGATGGATGGATGGATGGATGGATGGATGAAATCCCAGTACATTTCAAACCAAACAAACCCTTAAACAGAGGCTAGTGCATCCTATAGATAAAACCCCCAGACCGAATATGAGTGGAGTGGTATATGCTGTGCAGTGCAGCAAGGAATGCTCTGATCTTTATATTGGAGAAACCAAACAACCTCTCCACATGGCCCAACACAGAAGAGTGGCCTCCTCTGGACAAGACTCTGCAGTACATCTACACCTTGTGGACAAAGGACATTCTTTTGAGGACCAGAATGTTCACATAAGGTGGTTTAAGAGGGGTGTGAAGGAAGCCATCTATGTTAACAGAGAAAAAACAACTTTAAACAGAGGTGGTGGACTTAGATTCCAGCTTCCAAAAACGTACAATTCAGTCATAGAGATGATCCCTTCCAGATATCACCACACCCCCCATCCCATCACAGAGGAACAAAGTACCTCCTCTCTTCAGTCAGGTGAACAATACCTTCTTTAACCACCTACCCTCAACAATCATAGACAGGTTTCAGGTATTACTGGAGACAATTCCCCTTTTAACGACAATTCCCCCTTTAACGATTGACCTTCAGAATCATAGACAGCTTTCAGATATTACAGGCTAACAATGGAACCAAAACGACCCACTCGTCGGTTTCAATTTGCATGTTTCCAATACAAGGCCTTGTCTATATAAAGACTGAAACTCACTGCGGATCCAGACATTTGAATTGAGAAAGCTCCCTGGAGGGGAAGCGAAACGTCTTCAAACCTTGGAAACCAAGTCCAATGGATTGTTTTGTAAACTTTTAGGGAATATAGAAAAGCAGAACAGATGCAACTATTTTCCTAGGAAATTGTTATATTTCCTCTTCACATTTTTTGAAAGAAATTGGCCCAGACAGAAATTGGATTCTGGGTCTAACTTTCTGAGTTCTGACACTAATGCATACAGAACCTTAATTGGATGTAGCTGTATTGATTGTTGTGCAACTTATTTTTACTTTGCTTGACTATTTTTATAAGCACTTCAAATCTGAGCATTGTGATGAGGATTTAAATGAACTTAATGAATGATAAATTAATGAAGAAATTTTGATCTGATATTTTTTAACTTAATACATTTTTCTTATGTCTTAACAAAATGTTTTCAACTAAATAATTTTGATAAGCCAGCTATTATTTGCAGAATGGGATCAGATCACTTAATTATTCCAGTTGTTATGTTGATTTTTTTAAGTGAATCAGCTTTAGATTTATCTTTATTTCTAAACTGACAAACATTTTAGATGGTTGGCAGGTAAAAAGATTATGTTTCATACCTTTTTTCCCCCTGGGCTGAAAGGGAGAAAATGAACTCAAGATGCTAAGCTACCTTCTACTACCTATGTCTTAGGATAAATTAACTTGGACTAAACAAACTTTCTGGAATACATGGAATTTTTCTCATTAATTCCCTCATATTGTCAGGATTTTATTTTTTCTCTCCCTTTAATTTTGTTGGGTGGGGGGTGAAACTCATACATTACATTAAATTTCTTTTCTATATTTAATTTCCCTTTGGGATTAATAAGGTATTTTTAATTTGAATTGAATTCACAATTTTTTTGCACTTTGGAACAGATCCAAACAGATGCTTTTTTGTGGTACAAATGATTTTTTGTTTTACAAATGTTTTTACTTTTATTATGCTTTTATTTTTCTTCTATTTTATTATCTAATTCATGTAAAGCAAGTTTGCCTTGCCTCATGTAAATGTACTGGTGTGATACCTTAGCATACATTTGATTGGTTTTTGGTGCACACCCCTTAAATATGTTAAAGTTATAGAGGAAAATCTTTTATTGCTGAGTGGATCATCTAAATAAGTGGTCCTACTAATTGTCAATCATTCCGGTGATATGTTTACGAAAGGCTGTCCTATGTGCTCGTCCCGCATGCACACTGTCAGGCACATATCTGTGGTGAGCTATGGTCTCAGATAGCGACTGAAGCTTACCTTTCTCACCGCAGTTCTTTGAAAATGACAGTGGGTCATTAAAGAAAAAGTATCTACCAAGTGTATGAGAAGAAAACAAAGGCCTCAGAAGAGGCGGATATATCCCAGAATGCTTTGCACTTTTTTCCAGTCTTCCCCTGTCCAATGTCTGTGTTCTTTTGCCCATCTTAATCTTTTTCTTTTATTGGCCAGTCTCAGATATTGCCTTTTCTTTGCCACTCTGCCCTGAAGCCCAGAATCCCGCAGCCGCCTTTTCACTGTCGATGTTGATACTGGTGTTTTGCGAGTACTATTTAATGAAGATGCCAGTTGGGGACCTGTGAGGAGTCTGTTTTTCAAACTAGAGACTCTAATGTACTTATCTTCTTCCTCAGTTGTGCAACGCGGCCTCCCACTTATTTTTCTACCCTGGTCAGAGCATGTTTGTGCTGTGCTCTGAAGGGAGTAGTACACACCGTTGTAGGAAATCTTCAATTTCTTAGCAATTTCTCGCATGGAATAGCCTTCATTTCTAAGAACACGAACAGACTGTCGAGTTTCAGATGAAAAGTTCTAATTTTCTGGCCATTTTGAGCATTTAATTGACCCCACAAATGTGATGCTCCAGAAACTCTATCTGCTCAAAGGAAGGTCAGTTTTGTAGCTTCTGTAACGAGCTAAACTGTTTTCAGATGTGTGAACATGACTGCACAAGGGTTTTCTAATCATGAATTAGCCTTCTGAGCCAAGGAGCAAACACATTGTACCATTAGAACACTGGAGTGATAGTTGCTGGAAATGGGCTTCTATACACCTATGTAGATATTGCACCAAAAACCAGACATTTGCAGCTAGAATAGTAATTTACCACATTAGCAATGAATAGAGTGTATTTCTTTAAGTTAACTTTAAGTTAAGACTAGTTTAAAGTTATCTTCATTGAAAAGTACAGTGCTTTTCTTTCAAAAATAAGGACATTTCAATGTGACCCCAAACTTTTGAACGGTAGTGTCATCAGTTGTCATCACCTTGACTTGGTTTCTTGTCTGTCAGTGACTTTCATTATAAAGAAAATTCTGACCTCTTGTGGATGTTTGCAGAAATATGCAGCTTCACTGCAATATCAATAACTTTTTAAGTCAGAAATTCATATTAAAACATAGAACAGTCCGATATGGGCAGGAAGTTGCACCACCAAGAAACACAATATGAACTGCTCATAGTTAATCTGTTTATTCAAAATATAAACTAGAATTTAGGTTTGAGAAAGAACTTCACTGAATGGAAAATTTATTTATTTCTGTATACCTAAACAAAAAGTATGTGATTATATCAAACTAAACTAATATGCTTTGAAACTTCATTTATTGCATTGAAAATTCAGTTTGTTTAATGTTTCTTTAAGTTCTGCAATTCACTTTCAATTCATAAATTCAAAGTTTTTTTGTACCACACTTTGGGCCTTTGAGAAAGGCCAAAGTAATCAAACACAGATTCATATAATATAAAATAATGGACAGAAGAGTTTCAGGTTGGCAATAAATTAATTGTAAACACAAGTGTCCCGTAAACAAATGTCACTGCCTGTCACAGTTTATTCAGGAGACCAGGAGTTTCCTATGTAGTAATATGTATCACTGGCTGCTATTTTACCATGTGTGTAAAAAACGAGGGAGTGGTAGCCTAGGTTAGGTTAGTGGTTAGGGCATTGCGCTCGGGATCCACAGGTTCTAAGTTCGAGCCCAACTCCCATAGACTGCCAGTGCTCCCCGGGTGATACAAAATGGCAGCCCACTGCATCCCATACAACGCATGACACTGAGAGCATGTTTGCCATGAGCTCCTGCGGTGTGGAGAACGCTGATGATCCAAGATCTGTTGCATATATGCTAATCTAGTGTCTTAAACCAACACCAACAAGTAGCAGAGGGTTGTACCACAAAGCAGGATTACTGGATTAGCACAAGAACTTCAGGTTTAACTCTGACACTCTGGTACCATGAACCTCTGATTCCTAGAAAACACTGCTCCTAGCAGCCAATCAGCTGTTTGGGAAACAACGACGTACCCATCCATTGACCCAATTTAATTCAGAACAAAAAGAACTTAAATAATACAACATCACTATAAACCAAAAAAGCAGATTAAAAAATTTTTTTTGACAAATAAAATATTTTTAAATTAATTGTTTTTTTTCTTCTTTCTCCTTTTGACATACCAAAATTTTACTATTGTCTATTTGTTTGCTCCTGTTTAATGTCCTTATACACCCCTTGCATTCACTTGCTTCTTGTATAATTAATATATGAAGCTAATTAAAAAAGGAAATATAAAACAATCAGAGCATAGTCAGAAGATAATTTGGATCACTTTGACAATATGATTGATACATGTTTTTCTGGCATATGTATGCCCAATTATGAGACTGTGTGTTGGGATTTTCTATTCTATAAAAGGGGTAGAAATATATAAGTAAATCTAAACAATGTATGTACAAAATATATCTGCAACATCTCTAATATTCAAAGTAAAAAAATACTTAGTTAAGCATATTGTTGCAAAACAGCAATAAAAAGATAAAACTCCTATCAGATTTATAGCCCCCACTCTGCAGATGTATTAGAATCTGTCCTTAAATTACAGCCAAACCCATTTACACAGTCACAGATTAAAACCTTTAGATAAACCAAACATTACCGCCACATATCTGACTCTATAACCATTAAAACAACTATTTTCATTCATTTCAGACGGAACTATTCACAGAGTTGTATTATATTAAAGTGAACTTCCAATTTTCACCACTGTTCGGGGCCAAGTAACATTTCCTCTGATCACAAAGCAAATCCCGATGATGACACATTATTTCTTTCATTGTGCTATTTATTCATTACAGGAATTGTAAAGCATTTTTAATAAATACATTTTGAATAAAATTATCGTTTGTTATTGGAGTTATTGCTGTTGACTTTTACTGAAAAGCATTTTTAATAAATCAACTGTAAATATAATGTTATTGTAGGATTACGTAGGCCTACGTTAAGTGAGTGCATGCCACAGACATCTCTATGCATGGGAACAGAGATCCCCCCCCCAACCCAAGGTGTCCTGGTTTTCCCAAATGAAAATATGGTCACCCTATGTAACAATATAAATAACAAGGGTAAAGGTTACACTTAAACTGCACAGATGAGGGATTATTGGCAAACTGCCAGGTTAAAAGAAAAGAAAAAAACAGAAAGAAAGCTGTAATGTTTCTATGAAATGGAGCATTGATCATTTATAGCAGAGTCTCTATGAGACTGAACCTGAAATATTATAAAGTTTCATATCAGAAGAAAAGACATTGATATATTTCTGCACATTTAGAGCTGCATCTGAGGGGTTTCATTATTTAAAAAGAAGAGTAGATTTTTACCATTTGTCTCCCTAAGTATGACACAGCACAAAAATCAAGGTGATTTTACTCAAACTGATCACTTCTCGTACCGATATGATTGAAGTTGTGGAATCAGCTTCCAGCTTTAATGTAGCCCATCCATCCATTTTCTTAATCCCAAGCAGGGCCACGAGGGGTGCTGGTGCCTATCTCCAGCTGTCTACGGGCAAGAGGCAGGGTAAACCCTGGACATTCACCAGTCCATCGCAGGGCAATACAGAGACAAACAACCATACAAACTCACACCTAAGGAGAATTTAGAGAAGCCAATTAACCTAACAGTCATGTTTTTGGACTGTGGGAGGAAGCCGGAGTAGCCACAGAGAACACACGTGCAAACACCATGCAGCAAGGCAGCAGTGCTACCCACTGCCACACTTAGCAGCCCATTGTAGTCCATCCTTTATTAAAGTAAAAAGTCCAAATAACCAGATAAAATTATATTTTGTCTTTGATTTTTATCTACCCCCAAGTCTTCACTCCTGAGGGGTACACAATTAGCATTACATTGATTGGGATGCACTGCTGTGTTAAAAGACACTGATGGGTAACTTGCTCATTAAAACAGTCAACAATCCTTTGCCAATCTTTTCCTTGAGACTTTCACAGGCAAAGTACGGCACGTTCCCTTCAGCGCTCATGATTGTGGTTGGTCCACTGCCTTGAACACACCCCTTTATAATTCCGTGTTCAAAGATTTGTGTCCAGTAAAAAAATGCAATTCATTTAGAAATTTATAACATTGAGTAAATATCTTGAACTACACAGGACACCATGTTTTCCACATGCAATGCAATCTGGGGGTGATGTTGTATTATTGTTGCGCTTGATAACATTAGCTATTGATGTAAGTGTTTGTTTATGTGCTCAATGTAGCAATTACAAAGTAAAAAGCTTGACATTGTGCTGCTTTTGGATGCAATTTCTTGTGAAAAGAAGAGGAAATAGTAGTGGGAAGATGCTTGTGATGTACACAACTTGTGATGTAGTTTGCCACCATCAGTGTGTGAGTGTGTGCGTGAATGGGTGAATGAATGTAGTGTAAAGCGCTTTGGTCAAGTCTCCTGACTTGAAAAAAGACGCTATATAAGTACATGCCATTTACCATTTACAACTTCTCCCTTCTGCAGACGCTAGTGATTACTGTTCTTTGGTCATTTTCATGTTGTTTTGAATGTAAATTTTTGGCGGGCTAGAACAGCTGCCAATTGTAGGACTTTTATAAAATCCGTTACACAAACTGTATTTCCTAAATTTCTCAGATTAGGATTTTTTCAAAGGAGTAGGTATAACACAATATAAAAATTCCAACCTCATTTCCATAAAGCTTAAGGGTGGCGTGATACTATGAGATGGTGCAGTTACTGTTGTCAGGATCCAGAGGCTTGCCCACCAGAGGGCGCCATAGATCCTTCCTGGGAGCTTGTGCTCAGTCGTGGCAGCTGTTCCCCATTAGCTCATTAAGAGTTTCCCTATATAAGCTGGAGGGGAACTTCACTCTATGCCGGATTGTTTTGACCCTGTTGTGGTTAGCAAGCCAGAGCCAGCCTGCCTGTCTGACTCCCTGACTGCCCTGGAACCTGAACCTGCACCTAACCTGTTTTGCCCTCTCTGCTTTCCAGGAAGATCCCTGTCTGAACTCAATAAACCTTTGGATTTTTTCTCTGAGTCTGTGGTGTTCTGCATTTGGGTTTTACACTTTAGACCCAACATGACAGAACACTCTGGCCATAAACAAAACCCAGCAGAGCACCTCCGGAGGATGATTGAGGAACATCAGAACCGTACTTTTCAGGAGTTTGCAGGTTTTTTGAGAAATGCTAACGCTGCGCCTGCTCAACTTCCGGTTCCGGAATCAAGTCCGCTTCAAAGGTCAGAACCTGTCTTGTCACTTCCGGAATTCCGACCCTCACTTCCGGAGAGATTCTCAGGTATCTCTAACAAATGTAAAGGATTTTTGTTCCAGTGCAGATTAATTGTTGAACACTCTCCTTCTAGTTTTTGTAACAATAAGATAAAGATTGCCTTTATCCTTTCTCAACTCACTGGAAGAGCTCTTGAATGGGCACAGGCTAGGTTTGCCTCTGAATCAAGTTTTCAGTGTACTTTTGAAGAGTTCATGATTGAATTTTCTCAAGTCTTTAATCAAGACTCGGATAAATCGATAGATTCTCGAGCTCTACTCAGTCTTAGACAAGGAAATCAGACTGTGGCAGATATATCAATTTCCGGGTCAAAGCCGCAGCTTCCGGGTGGAACGAATGTGCGCTTAAAAGCGCCTGCTTTAAGGTGTTAAATGAAGATATCAAAGATGAACTCGCTACAATCGATGAACCAGCTACTCTGGAAGATTTGATCAGACTAACTATTCGTTTGGATAACAGACTTCGAGCCAGAACCAGATCAAGGCAAAGAGGCCACATATTTTCTGTAGCTGCTCCAGCAACTAACAGTACTTCTGTTTTTTCTGAATCTCCAGAGGCCAGTTCCAGACCAAGGAATAACACCCAAGCTGCATCCGCTCCGGTTCACGTTACTCACTTTGTCTCCCCATCTACAGAGAGAACTGAGGTCGAACCCATGCAGATTGGGCATACAAGACTTTCCAACGAGGAAAGACAACGAAGATTCAAGGGGAATCTGTGTTTGTACTGTGGTGAGCCCGGTCATTTTATTTCCTCCTGCCCAGCTAAATCAAAAGCCGGGGTCCGTCAGAGGATGTGAGGAGTCTGGCGGACCATCTACAATCTGAGAAATCTCCTCACCTACTTCTACCTGCTACTCTGTTTTTTGCCGATCAGACTCTTACTCTTTTAGCCTTTATAAATTTGATAGACTCTAACCTGGTTCAACAGCTGAAAATCGAGACGACTCCTCTGAGAAGGCCTCTCAAAGTCTCAGCCATTGATGGAAAGAGGCTACATCAAGTAACACATCAGACACGCCCTCTGGAACTCCTGATCTCTGGTAATCAAAGAGAGACGTTAACCTTTTTTGTTTTTCCCTCTGCCTGTGCATCTTTGGTCCTAGGCTATGAGTGGTTAGAACTCCATAACCCTCACATCAACTGGGCGAAACGTCACATTGAGTCTTGGTCTGCCTCCTGTGACGTCTCTTGTCTCCGCTCTGCAGCACCTGCCATTCAGTCCCAGAGAAATAAAGAGGTGATTGATCCCCCAGATCTTTCTTCTGTGCCTCCCGACTATCACGATTAGGCACCAGTCTTCAGCAAGGTCAGTGCTATGTCTCTTCCACCTCACAGACCTTATGACTGCGCCATAGATCTGTTACCTGGGGCTCCCCTTCCTAGTAGCCGACTCTTTAATATCTCCAAACCTGAGAGAGAGACGATGGAGAAATACATCAATGAGTCATTAGCTGCAGGAATCATCCGACCCTCCTCGTCCCCTCTCGGTGCTGGTTTCTTCTTCGTGGGGAAAAAGGATGGTTCGCTCCGATGCTGTATTGACTACAGAGGATTAAATCAAATTACCATCAAGAATAAATATCCCTTACCATTGCCCGCATCTGCTTTTGAACCCGTTCAAGGGGCAACGGTGTTCACCAAACTTGATTTAAGAAACGCCTATCATCTTCTTAGAATAGGAGAGGGAAATGAATGGAAGACGGCCTTCAAGACCCCCATCGGCCAATTCGAATATCTGGTTATGCCATTTGGTCTGACAAATGCTCCTGCCTGTTTTCAAGCTCTGGTGAATGATGTCTTAAGAGATTTCCTCAACGTTTTTGTCTTTGTATATATCGATGACATTCTGATCTACTCCAAGAATCTGTCTGATCACAAGAAGCATGTTCGTCTGGTCCTTCAAAGACTGCTTGAGAATAAATTGTTTGTAAAAGCTGAGAAATGTGAGTTTCACCAACCTGTCACTTGTCTAGGGTTTGTGTTTGAGGGCGTTCAGGTGAAGCCATCTGAAGACAAAATAAAGGCAGTTCTGGACTGGCCGACCCCCGAGAATCGTAAGCAGCTCCAGAGATTCTTGGGGTTCGCTAACTTTTACAGGAGGTTTATTAGAAACTACAGCCAAACAGCTCAACCTCTCACAGCTCTGACATCTGTCAAGAAAACCTTCCACTGGTCTGCTGAAGCTGAAACTGCTTTCAATAAATTAAAGGCTCTTTTTTCCAGTGCACCCATACTCATCCAACCCGACCCCTCTAAACAATTTATTTTAGAGGTGGATGCATCTGACTCTGGAGTGGGTGCAGTGTTGTCTCAGCATTCAGACTCTGATCATAAGACTCCATCCTTGCGCCTTTTTTTCACGCAGGCTTTCTCCAGCAGAGCAGAAATATGATGTTGGTGACAGAGAGCTGTTAGCTATCAAGCTAGCTCTGGAGGAATGGAGACACTGGCTCGAAGGTGCTGAACACCCTGTCTTGGTCTGGACAGACCACAAGAACCTGTCATACATCCAGTCAGTTAAGAGATCTAACCCACGCCATTCCCGTTGGTCTCTGTTTTTCTGAAGGTTTAACCTAATCATTTCTTACAGACCTGGATCCAAAAATGTTAAGCCCGACTCTCTCTCTCGCCTGTACTCCTCTGATAAACCTGAAACACCGAACCTGTTCTTCCTGCCTCATGCACAGTTGGAGCCGTCTCCTGGGAGATAACCGACCTGATAAATCTTGCTTTGGCTTCTGAACCTGACCCAGGAAACGGACCTCCCAATAAATCGTATGTACCCACCTCTGTCAGATCCCGTCTCATCCAGTGGATGCACTCAGCTAAATTCTCAGCCCATCCCGGAATCAGCAGAACAATTGCTCTCATCACCCGACGATTCTGGTGGCCGTCCCTTCACAAGGACGTGAAGGAGTACGTGTTGGCCTGTCCCATTTGTGCCAGAAACAAACCTACCCATCAACCTCCTTCTAGATTACTTCAACCTCTACCTGTTCCGTCCCGTCCATGGTCCCACATTGCAGTAGATTTCGTGACCGGTCTCCCTGTGTCTAAGGGTATGTCTACCATCCTCACTATTATCGATCGTTTCTCTAAGGCCTGTCATCTGGTTCCCCACAGGAAACTCCCCACTGCTTTCCAGACCGCTCAGCTGTTGGTTAAACACGTGTTCCGGCTTCATGGAATCCCTCAAGAAATTCTATCCGACCGAGGTCCCCAGTTCATAGCTCACACTGCATGAAAAGTGAGATTTTCATCCCCGTAAACCCCCGTAAACTCCCGCAGATCTGCCTGATTTTCGTCCGTTTCCGACAATTTGCAACCCGTGCTTGTCCGCGTTTGTCGTGCCACAAATTGTCGGAAACGTACCGTGACGTATGTGGAGAGCGATCTGCTGTACTAATGGCCCTAATTAGCATATGAATGCAGCAAACCCGCGCGGCTGGCCAGGTCTGGCTTGAATAACCTTCTCAGTATTGGCTGAAACCACTATTCTCAAACAAATGAAATCGCTCGTGATTGGCAGCAAAACCACACGTGGCCACGCCAGGCTTTAATTTTCTTACTGAGTATTGGACGGAACCGCTTCTTTTTAAACAAGTAAAGTCGCTCGTGATTGGTTGGCATATATATATATTTATTCATATATATATTTACATATATATATTTATTTATTCATTCATATATTTATTCATTCATATATTTATTCATTCATATGGTGTGTATTTATGTTATCCTACACTACTACACAATTATTATGCTACCATCAAGGACATGAATGAATTTATACAGGAAATGAACATTTGCCAGGAAGCTGTTTATGCAAAGAAAGAGCTTTATTAAAACACACACAACTATATACAACGCGTATCCAAACACATGCGTTTCTAAAAATTAAAAGTCCGTGAACGGTACGTTTGCTTCCTCGGGGTTGGAGGTAACGGGCAGCATTCCCTCCGAGGCAGGTCCGATGTGCAGACGCCTACTGTGCGTGGCTCTGTACTTCGGCATCGCTTCTAACCGGGACTGCAGCTTAACACAGAGTTCAGAGGGATCCGGCCTACGAAATGGCGGCGACCGTACAATCCATCCAGAGACACCGCCGACGACGGCGGACTTCCAGAGTTCCACTTCCTCATCTGCCAGCACACTCTGCCTCGCTTTCAGCAGCTGAAAAAAAAAAACAATGAATCAGCGCACTGCGTATGGACACAACACATCTATCAATGCACCTGAAAAATAGTCACCAAATAAAGTCTTACCCTCTTTCTTCTGGCCCGACTCCGAGCAGATTGCCTCAGCATGCAGCGTGTTGGCTGGCAGCGTATATCTGAAGCTCCTGCGTACCGTCTGAAAATACGTCTTACAGGCAGCTGGAAAACAATTAAATGAGAGCGGTATAAATAAAAAATCAAACGCAAGTCACAGCAACAAGGAAGGAGAAAACATTAAAACAAGTCACTTACACACAATGTCGTCTTTATCATCATCGTGCAAATCTGGACTTGCTGATTATGGCTCCGAGCAAAAAGGAGGTCTGTGAAAACAAAATGTAAAGCTATGATCGGTATCCATTACCTTTTACCGCAGAATGAAAGCATATTCTTTAAATCTTACCCTTGCTCCGGTTCATAGCGCCTGCAATTAGTCTCCGAGTTGTTAAGACGGCGTACTGCTTCCTGTAAATCACAAAAAATGCACTTTAATAAAGCTTGTTCTTGCAAGGCTAGGCTAGATAGGCTAATAGCTAGGCTGCTATTAGCCATAGCTCAGGCTAGGCCGCTTTTAGCTTAGCAGGCAGTAATCGAACATATATTTACCGCTAGCATCTCTTCTTTGAGTTCGTCTTGTTCGATGCAGAGTCGCCATCGCGTCCAAGAGGAGTTTTACCCCGAAATCCCACATACTCCGTCTGCGCTCCGCTCCGCTCCGCCCCGCTGCGCTCCAGACCGCCTGCACAAAGCAAAGCCTACAGCCGCCGCTGTGGTCCCCTCCCCTCCTCTCTGAGTTCCTTGGAGATCGTAGAGGGCATGCGCCAGATGAACCAGGGTTTCCGCGGATCATTAAAAATAATTACAATTCATAATTCTTTTTTTAATCAAGGCCTTAATTGGCACTAAAATTAATTAAATATGTTTATCGTTGCATTTATGATTCTTTAATAAAAATGCTTCTAAAAACAATTTCGTCAGATATTATATCGCTATTAATTTGCGTGGAACTGTTTATAAAGCCGTATGTTCGGAAAGGAAGCTCGAGGCGGAGAAAAAGCTAGAGAATATATATACGTATATATGTGTGTGTGTGTGTGTGTGTGTTTACATACATACAGGAGTCAAGGAACTCTGCTTACAGATCCTTCATATTTCATGTACACTAATAACTTGTGTACATGGTTCATGTTGATGGCATTAAAATCATTTCTAATAGCATTAAAATAGCATTAAATTAGAGTCACTCATTCCTGTATGAACCCTGTGAACGCTTAATTTAATATGACATATTAAAAAAATCCCACCATCATCCAGCACATGTTCAGTTTCTGCCCAAATATATATTTATATTTTTGTAGATTTTTGTAACGGGGATAAGGATAATTCAAAACTGCTTTTTTTTTAATGAACTTGTTCACTACTTCCAAACTCAGCATCTCTTTTCATTCCTGTAATAAGAAGTTTCTTTTGAATGGATTTGATTAAAGTTTAAGTCCCTCGGTATAAAATAAATATTTTGATGGAGATGAGAAATCTGCTTCCTGGTTGGTGAATAACCAATAGTTTGGATCCAATCATTTAAATAAACGGTGTTAGTTTTTTTTTTTTTTATATATATATAAGAATTGTGCTATAATTTCTAGTCACCGATCTGTTGCTGCTATATTTTAATTTGACGAACCGGAATTTGTCGATGTTCTTTTTCCTGTTTGGTGCAATTGCAATTGCGGATCTTGACCTGGCCAGACCGTATGACCACAGTGTACCAATCTTCTGATGGCTACTTCCAACAGGATAATGCGCCATGTTATAAAGTGAATCATCTCAGACTCATTTCTTGAAACTTTTCCACTTAAGTAATTGTGAATTGAGCATATTGACAGACAATATTTTATTTTTTATCTTAAATGCAAATTTTTTTAAAAATAATTACTGCTCTAAATGTATTGCTCTGTCAGCTAAAGATCTGTTTTGGTCTCTATACTTTAATTAAATAAATCAATTCAAGCTAAAATGTGAGAGGCTATACTAAGCCTGATCTCTTTGTATCAGAGATTTTCTTCCTCAGAAAGATGTCACTTGGAGTAAAACCCCCCTGCAACCCTGGTTTGCATTTGTATAGCTCACAGCATGTTCATTTACATGTTAAAGCCTCCCCTAGAATTCCATGGGGGGGAGGCATGGGGGGAACACTGCCTAAGAAATTCCACGTCAATTTCTGACAATTTACGGGAGTTTTCGACGAAGCCTGCAAATTGCCGTAAACTGCCACTAACCTGAAGTTCCACGACAATCTACAGTGCCTTATATTGACGAAAATCCCACTTTTCATGCAGTGTCAGGTTTGGAAGGGTTTCTGATCTGCTCTAAATTCCAAGGTTTCCCTAACTTCTGGTTATCACCCACAGTCCAATGGCCAGACGGAAAGGATGAACCAGGAGTTAGAGTCCACTCTCCGTTGTCTGACATCCACAAATCCCACTGACTGGAGCCAGTACTTACCCTGGGTGGAGTACGCACACAACTCACAGAAATCTGCTGCTACCGGTCTGTCCCCCTTTCATGTGTCTCTAGGTTATCAGCCACCTCTTTTCCCCACCGACGAGAAGGAGATCTCGGTGCAAACTGTAAATCAACACATCCGCCGTTGCCACAAGGTGTGGAATGAGACAGTATCCGCTCTGAACCGGACCGCAGCTCAGAACAAAAAATTCTCTGATCGAAGACATTGTCCCGCACCAGAATATGCACCTGGTCAAGAGGTATGGCTCTTCACTCGTGATATTCCGCTAAAATCCATGTCCCGAAAGTTATCCCCCAGATTCAATGGACCTTACAAGATCGCCGCCATCATCAACCCGTCTGCTGTCCGTCTTCGCCTGCCACCTTCACTGCGCATTCACCCCACCTTCCACGTCTCCCAGATCAAGCCTGTTCTCGCCAGTCCTCTTTGCACTCCGTCCGACTCCCCTCCACCCGCCCGGGACATTGATGGCCATCCAGCTTTCACTGTTTGCCGGATCGTAGACTCCCGTCGCCGGGGCCGCGGTTGGCAGTACCTGGTCGACTGGGAGGGCTACGGTCCGGAGGATCGCACCTGGGTCCCGGGGTCCATTATATTGGACCCATCCCTCATCGACGAGTATAAGGACTCCCTGCCTTCCACTTCCTCTGGACCGCCTGGAGGCGGTCGTTGAGGGGGGGGTACTGTTGGGATCTGGAGATCTGCCACCTTTCTCCAGCAGAGGGCGCCCTGGATCTCCTGAGCTGAAGCCACCTGCACACCTGAGGCTGATCATCTCGTCAGGAGACCAACTAAATAAGCAGCGGCTTGACTTCTCTTCAGTGCCAGAGTGTTAAACAGTTTATGGTTAGCAAGCCTGAGCCAAACCTGTTGCCTGAAACTCTGACTGCTTGAAAAGCCAACCTAAATATAACCAGCCTTTGTCTTCTCTACCTTCTTAGGAAGATCTGATTCACTCCTGTAGCTCTGGAAGAGCTCAAAACCTGAAAACCTGCCTGCCTGCCCTTGGAAGCCAAACCTGAAGATCTCCTCCTGGAACAACCTGCTGGTTCTCAAGGAGAGAGCTAGGAGATCAATTCAAGGTCTGAACCTCATAAGTCTGAAGCCAAGCCCTGCCGCTGCTAAGCCCTCAGCTGATACCTCAGTCTCTGGACCCTTCTGGTTCCCTCCCTCAACAGTTCTGTCTGAACCACATCAGGTACAGATCAATTCAAAGACTCTGACAAGATACTCCAGTCTCTTGGCTAACCAAACTGTCCCTCTCTACAGAGAGTCCTGTGTTACCGGTTCCTGGATCCGTTCCTGCATCTGAGCCCAAATAACCTTATTGTGTTTTCTCTTCAATAAACAGTTTGAACTTTTACTCTGAGTCTGTTAGGGCTGAAACGATTCATCGAGTAACTCGAGTAACTCGATTACAAAAAATCCTCGAGGAAATTTATCTGCCTCGAAGCTTCGCTAAATTTATTGTATTGTAATAAGCAATGCTGTTAAATACGCAGCACACTGGTCTAGTCGGAGGGTTTTTGTGTTGCACAACGCTACCACTTCCGTTAGCGCCTGGAGCGCTTGTGCTAAGTTTGTAGCTATGGAGGGAACCGGAGAATGCTCAGAAGGAGAACCCCGAAAGCGACAAAAAATGTCAAAAGTTTGGGAACATTTTAGGCTAAACAGAAAGGACAACACAGCGCAATGCATCCACTGCAAAGCAGAATTGGCGTACCACAACAGCGCAACATCAATGTTGCAGCATCTGAAGAGAAAACACCCGCTACATGCATCCAACTCGTACACGGTTGCCAACAGGTAATGTTTATGTTCTCTTTGCTAACTACGTTGTGTGATAATCTGCCTTGTTATAGATTTTAATTGAGGCACATTATTTTGCTAACGTTACATCTAAACATAGCGGTTACTTAACCGGGTGTAGTGTAAATTGTACACTATATTGCCAAAAGTATTTGCTCACCTGCCTTGACTCACATATGAGCTTAAGTGACATCCCGTTCCTAATCCATAGGGTTCAATATGACGTCGGTCCACCCTTTGCAGCTAGAACAGCTTCAACTCTTCTGGGAAGGCTGTCCACAAGGTTTAGGAGTGTGTTTATGGGAATTTTTGACCATTCTTCCAGAAGCGCATTTGTGAGGTCGCACACTGATGTTGGACGAGAAGGCCTGGCTCTCAGTCTCCGCTCTAATTCATCCCAAAGGTGTTCTATCGGGTTGAGGTCAGGACTCTGTGCAGGCCAGTCAAGTTCATCCACACCAGACTCTGTCATCCATGTCTTTATGGACCTTGCTTTGTGCACTGGTGCACAGTCATGTTGGAAGAGGAAGGGGCCAGCTCCAAACTGTTCCCACAAAGTTGGGAGCATGGAATTGTCCAAAATGTCTTGGTATGCTGAAGCATTCAGAGTTCCTTTCACTGGAACTAAGGGGCCAAGCCCAGCTCCTGAAAAACAACCTCACACCATAATCCCCCCTCCACCAAACTTTACACTTGGCACAATGCAGTCAGACAAGTACCGTTCTCCTGGCAACCGCCAAACCCAGACCCGTCCATCAGATTGCCAGATGGAGAAGCGCGATTCGTCACTCCAGAGAACGCGTCTCCACTGCTCTAGAGTCCAGTGGCGGCGTGCTTTACACCACCGCATCCGACGCTTTGCATTGCACTTGGTGATGTATGGCTTGGATGCAGCTGCTCGACCATGGAAACCCATTCCATGAAGCTCTCTGCGCACTGTTCTTGAGCTAATCTGAAGGCCACATGAAGTTTGGAGGTCTGTAGTGATTGACTCTGCAGAAAGTTGGCGACCTCTTCGCACTATGCGCGTCAGCATCCGCTGACCCCGCTCCGTCAGTTTACGTGGCCTACCTCTTCGTGGCTGAGTTGCTGTCGTTCCCAAACACTTCCATTTTCTTATAATACAGCTGACAGTTGACTGTGGAATATTTAGGAGCGAGGAAATTTCACGACTGGATTTGTTGCACAGGTGGCATCCTATCACAGTTCCACGCTGGAATTCACTGAGCTCCTGAGAGCGACCCATTCTTTCACAAATGTTTGTAAAAACAGTCTGCATGCCTAGGTGCTTGAATTTATACACCTGTGGCCATGGAAGTGATTGGAACACCTGATTCCAATAATTTGGATGGGTGAGCAAATACTTTTGGCAATATAGTGTATGTGAGGGTGGAACTGAGAGAAATTATGCAGGACTTAATGTAAGTTTGTTAATAAAAATACGCAGCAACAGATTACAGGCATAAGCTGAAAAGCATTTATTTATTGGTGTCTTTCCATCCTGAAAAGTTACAGTCTTTTCTTCTCGCTACTGTTATGTATGAATTAGAAATTTTTGATTAATATTTTTTGTAGTAATTCTATATTTGTTTATACCTAAGCAATCAAGAATAAATAATAGCATCGTTTTAATAAAAATAGCAACATTTTTGCATTTTATCATGACTAGTTAAGGCTGCAGAACTCTGTACAAATTTGTGAGCCTGCCACTTTATTATTTGAATATAATTTAATATCTTATAACTTTTCTTCAGGTTAAAGCAAACTACTGTTACAAGTAAACTTTCTAAACTGCAAACATTTAACTGTTAGGGATGCTTAAAAAGGAGATATTGGACTGATCTGGACTAACTGGTGTTATTGCAGATTTGCCAATAGTTTATTTTATAAATTTTTTTTATCCGATTACTCGATTAATCGTAAGAATAATCAATAGATTACTCGATTACTAAAATATTCGTTTACAACAGCCCTAGAGTCTGTGGTGTTCTGCATTTGGGTTTCACACTTTAGACCCAACATGACAACTGTTACTTAAATTGTGAAATGGTTACCTTATCAAGAGGATAAAGTAGAACTGATAAACTTTGTTTTTACACCTTTAAGGTTCCCAAATCTTTGTCATGTATATACCGATGACTTTTTATCCTAACAGAATAATTAAACTACTTGGGAAAACATTATTTCTGAAACACAACAGGCAGGTATAATTAGTGTTTAAAAGATGTTTCTGTGTTTAAGATATATTAGAAATTACTAGTTTATAATAATGAATAAATATTTAAATAGGGTTAATTTGTCAGTAATAGTAATTCAGTACTTAGTGCAAATGTAAATTATGTAAATATTATATTTATATATTTTTTTGGTAGATAATGTCCAATCACTAACAAACTGTGTGTCACCTCTTGACTGAAAGAAATCTGCCTACTTGTCTTCTTTGGGTAGTACTTATTAGGTTATTATAAAGTTCATTGTGCTGTAGACCACATTAGTCGACTGTGTTTACAATGTTCATATTCAGAGAAGATGTAACTTATTTGATGAATTTTATGTGGGAAAAAACAGCATGTAACGAAATCAAGTGGGTAGAGCTAACTAAGTCTCCCCCATGGCATGAAAGGAAGACAGCTGTTGTGAAATGTTTCATCTGGCTAGTCAAAGATGTATGTCCTTGACGGGGTGAAGTTGTTTTTCTTGCAAGCGGCTCTATCTATGTAGGGGTAAAAAGCCACCCTGTCTCTCAATCTGCAGATGTATTAATAAACCAATGTTCTTCCTCGCACCTTGCATGTGTCTCAGTTCTCCACTACTTAACACATGTTGATGTTTCCAAATTATTTGTTGATTTTGTATTTTGATTATATTAATTTTATCAATTTACTGGTGACCATTCTTTCTGGCTTTTTTAAAGATCCCCCCATATTTACATATGAATAACTCTTAAACGCTTCTATTAAGCTTTTTATGCAGTTTGTTTATAAAAGAATATCGTGTCTCCAGCATATCCACTTAGTGCTTTTTCTTGCTTCATTCACATTTCATCGTGTTTCAACAACAGTTTGAATACTTAGTTCATCATTACATCTGATTTGCTTCTATATTTGGTGGCATTTTTAGTCCCTCTACTTTTAACTCAATTCAATTCAGTTTATTTATATAGCGCCAATTCCCAACACAAGTCATCTCAAGGCATTTTATAGTTCAACCAGATCATATAGTCAAAGTGATTCAAAGTTTTCTATCGAAGGAAAACCAGTTGATTGCATTGACTCAAATGCAATCCCTCACACTAAGCATGCTTGTAGCGACAGTGGAGAGGAAAAACTCCCTTTTAACAGGAAGAAAGCTGCAGCAGAACCAGGCTCAGTGTGAGCGGCCATCTGCCGAGACTGACTGGGGTTAAAGGAGACAGAAGCAGAGATACAAAAAGCAGATGTATAAAGCAGCCCCGTCCAGGAAACACACAGCCAGGCAGACAAGCTCTGAGCCAACTCCCATGTCAGAGGATGAAGAGAGCACATCCAGCCAGAAACAGGACCACACTGGAAAACAGGCCGATCTGCAGCATCTATAAATAGGGGTGTTGAAAGCAGCACAGCTGATATTTCTCTCCAGGATTGTGTCACAGCCAAACAGGAACAGATGAGGCAAAGCTACTATGAGAAAAAGCAGAGAGAGTATAAGGTTAGAGATTGAACTAACAGATTCTGCAGAGTGGGAGAATGGACACAGAATGAAGCAGAATGATGAAAAAGGGTCCCTATGTACTCCAGAAGTCTAAGCCTAAAGCAGTATAACTATACTTTTAAAGCCTCTTCTATTTTCAAAATTTCAACTACTTTGAACAAAAGTTTTGGGGTAACTTCAGCTTATCTAGTTCCTTTGGCCATCTGTTTATCACCCTCTCTTGCTCTATCTACTGTACTCTCTGTCAGCTTTTAATGGTCTTTCGTGTTTGTACACCTTTTGATAAAACTTTGGCTTGTCAAGATACTACTTATGCTTGATTCCACATATTAATCAACGGACACTGTTTTTTCTGTTTTTTGTTTTTTTTACTGTAATACTGATTTTGAACAATCTAATCTCAGTTTATCTTTTATTATCATTTTCCTCTACGGATATTTTTTCACTATTTTCTGAAAAGGAATTAAGCTTTTCTGTTTTCAACTATGTCTTAACATTTAACAAAGGTTTCTGCTTTTGGCCTCATCTTACTTCTCCTATTTCTTAGGATAGATATCGCACATCTGTAATTTCATAACATTTCAGCCAGGTTTCTGCTTTTGGCTTCATCTTACTTCTGTTATTTCTCATGATAGATATCGCGCATCTGTAATTTCATAACATTTCAGCCAGGTTTCTGCTTTTGGCTTCATCTTACTTCTGTTATTTCTCAGGATAGATATCGCACATCTGTAATTTCATAACATTTCAGCCAGGTTTCTGCTTTTGGCTTCATCTTACTTCTGCTATTTCTCAGGATAGATATCGCACATCTGTAATTTCATAACATTTCAGCCAGGTTTCTGCTTTTGATTTCATCTTAGTTCTGCTATTTTTCAGGAAAGATATCGCGCATCTGGAATTTCATAACATTTCAGCCAGGTTTCTGCTTTTGATTTCATCTTAGTTCTGCTATTTCTCAGGATAGAAATCGCGCATCTGGAATTTCATAACATTTCAGCCAGGTTTCTGCTTTTGGCTTCATCTTACTTCTGCTATTTCTCAGGATAGATATCGCACATCTGTAATTTCATAACATTTCAGCCAGGTTTCTGCTTTTGGCTTCATCTTACTTCTGTTATTTCTCATGATAGATATCGCGCATCTGTAATTTCATAACATTTCAGCCAGGTTTCTGCTTTTGGCTTCATCTTACTTCTGTTATTTCTCAGGATAGATATCGCGTATCTGTAATTTCATAACATTTCAGCCAGGTTTCTGCTTTTGGCTTCATCTTACTTCTGCTATTTCTCAGGATAGATATCGCACATCTGTAATTTCATAACATTTCAGCCAGGTTTCTGCTTTTGATTTCATCTTAGTTCTGCTATTTTTCAGGAAAGATATCGCGCATCTGGAATTTCATAACATTTCAGCCAGGTTTCTGCTTTTGATTTCATCTTAGTTCTGCTATTTCTCAGGATAGAAATCGCGCATCTGGAATTTCATAACATTTCAGCCAGGTTTCTGCTTTTGGCTTCATCTTACTTCTGCTATTTCTCAGGATAGATATCGCACATCTGTAATTTCATAACATTTCAGCCAGGTTTCTGCTTTTGGCTTCATCTTACTTCTGTTATTTCTCATGATAGATATCGCGCATCTGTAATTTCATAACATTTCAGCCAGGTTTCTGCTTTTGATTTCATCTTAGTTCTGCTATTTCTCAGGATAGAAATCGCGCATCTGGAATTTCATAACATTTCAGCCAGGTTTCTGCTTTTGGCTTCATCTTACTTCTGCTATTTCTCAGGATAGATATCGCACATCTGTAATTTCATAACATTTCAGCCAGGTTTCTGCTTTTGGCTTCATCTTAGTTCTGCTATTTCTCAGGATAGATATCGCGCATCTGGAATTTCATAACATTTCAGCCAGATTTCTGCTTTTTGTTTCAGCTCTTTTACTCTTTTTTTTGAAGAAACCAATTCTGTTTTCTGGTAATTCATTAAATTAAAAAAAATTGCTTCATTTCAGCCATCTTTCAGCTTAGAGCTTACAGCTTACCATACAGCATTCATGCTTCATATTTGCAGGAAATGATCGTTGTTCTTGTTACCTTGTTGTTCTGAAGGGACATTTCTGATAGGCTATAACAGCTACCAAATTGTAGGACTTTTCAAGAATTTGTTGAAAAAATTGTATTTCTTGAATTCCTCAAATTAGGATTTTTTTCACAGGAGTTAATATTTCTCAACCTAACGATCCAATCTCTACCATCTCAATAAAGGTGAGTCTCACTGCAAGGGTGGGGTCATGCTATGACATGGTGTAGTTCCTGTAACTACTGTGTTGAAATGGTTACCTTATCATGAGGATAAAGTAGAACTGATAAACGAACACTCTTGTACAGACCAGAGCAGAGGGACAGCAGTCATATTAGCATTAGACAAAATCAACATTACAGCAGAATCACAGTCAGGATGGTTACGGTAGATTTTAAGACACTGACGGTACCTGTGGGCATTTTGAGGATCCTAGAGGTGATCTTTACTTGTGTGACTTTTAGCTTGGTTGCATCGGTGGGCCGTGGGATTGAATCCTTTTGGATATGGAGCATGTTCACATGGTTCTTCTGCTTCAGTTTCACCTTCCTCATACTGGTCTTGGAATTTACCAGCCTCAGCTCAAAGCTGCCCATCTCCTGGCATGACTTTACCAGCGCATTTGCCATGCTGGCAACTCTAATGGTGTGTACCAATTATTGTAATTGTCCTACACACACACACACACACACCCACACACACCCACACACACACACACACACATATATACATACATAGATTTTTATATATATATATATATATATATATATATATATATATATATATATATATATATATATATATATATATATATATATATATATATACTATATTGCCAAAAGTATTTGCTCACCTGCCTTGACTCACATATGAGCTTAAGTGACATCCCGTTCCTAATCCATAGGGTTCAATATGACGTCGGTCCACCCTTTGCAGCTAGAACAGCTTCAACTCTTCTGGGAAGGCTGTCCACAAGGTTTAGGAGTGTGTTTATGGGAATTTTTGACCATTCTTCCAGAAGCGCATTTGTGAGGTCGCACACTGATGTTGGACGAGAAGGCCTGGCTCTCAGTCTCCGCTCTAATTCATCCCAAAGGTGTTCTATCGGGTTGAGGTCAGGACTCTGTGCAGGCCAGTCAAGTTCATCCACACCAGACTCTGTCATCCATGTCTTTATGGACCTTGCTTTGTGCACTGGTGCACAGTCATGTTGGAAGAGGAAGGGGCCAGCTCCAAACTGTTCCCACAAAGTTGGGAGCATGGAATTGTCCAAAATGTCTTGGTATGCTGAAGCATTCAGAGTTCCTTTCACTGGAACTAAGGGGCCAAGCCCAGCTCCTGAAAAACAACCCCACACCATAATCCCCCCTCCACCAAACTTTACACTTGGCACAATGCAGTCAGACAAGTACCGTTCTCCTGGCAACCGCCAAACCCAGACCCGTCCATCAGATTGCCAGATGGAGAAGCGCGATTCGTCACTCCAGAGAACACGTCTCCACTGCTCTAGAGTCCAGTGGCGGCGTGCTTTACACCACCGCATCCGACGCTTTGCATTGCACTTGGTGATGTATGGCTTGGATGCAGCTGCTCGACCATGGAAACCCATTCCATGAAGCTCTCTGCGCACTGTTCTTGAGCTAATCTGAAGGCCACATGAAGTTTGGAGGTCTGTAGTGATTGACTCTGCAGAAAGTTGGCGACCTCTTCGCACTATGCGCGTCAGCATCCGCTGACCCCGCTCCGTCAGTTTACGTGGCCTACCACTTCGTGGCTGAGTTGCTGTCGTTCCCAAACACTTCCATTTTCTTATAATACAGCTGACAGTTGACTGTGGAATATTTAGGAGCGAGGAAATTTCACGACTGGATTTGTTGCACAGGTGGCATCCTATCACAGTTCCACGCTGGAATTCACTGAGCTCCTGAGAGCGACCCATTCTTTCACAAATGTTTGTAAAAACAGTCTGCATGCCTAGGTGCTTGAATTTATACACCTGTGGCCATGGAAGTGATTGGAACACCTGATTCCAATAATTTGGATGGGTGAGCAAATACTTTTGGCAATATAGTGTATATATATAGGTCCTGTATGAAGGAATGAATGCTATTTGTGCTGAAATATCAAGTACTGTAAGGTTATGGTAAATCTTTCAATTTACATATAAGGAAAGGCATTGTCTACTTTTTTTATTTTGTGTTTTGGGGTTCTATTAAAGGGAACATTGCATTCAGAATAGAAAATTAAAGATATCTATTATTAAAACAAATTTTGTTTTAAGAAAATTCATACATTAAATATTTCAGAGGGATACGTGTTTATTTAAAAAGAAATATAATTTTTTCTTTAAAAGAGAGATATGAAATTTAAAACCACAAGGAACTTAAATAAATGTCAATATAAAATATGAACAAAGTTTATAAAATGTATATATATATATATATATATATATATATATATATATATATATATATATTTTTTTTTTTTTTTTTATATATATATATATATATATATATATATATATATATATATTTACAATTCCTGCTGCATTGGGTGGCATTACCAAAATTGTTATTGTGTAACTCATTGTGTTTTTTGAGTATAGCATATATCCTCCATATTTTTTTCTATTCATAGGTTATACAGATTATATTTAATTTGTATGTACTGCTTAAGAGACTAAACTTATCTCTGTGTCAAAGGAGTTTCTGACTTTAATTATTATCCATGCAGGTTCTCACATCATCCATCCTTTACTCCATATTCTTCACCTGTAATGTTTGTGGCAGACAGATTGGTGCCAGCGTAACCTCATTCCTGACATTCATCCTGTACGCTGTCGAGGTTGGACTCACTCGTGCCAAATCTGATGAAACCAAGGGGTTTCTCTCCACTGTGCCGGGTCTACTCAAAGTTCTGGAGGCATTTGTGGCCTGCATCAACTTCATCTGTTTGTATTACATCCCGTACTCACTTTTTCCAGGTCTCAAGTGGTGTGTTGCTGTCTACTCCATTTGTTTTATTTTTTCCCTCCTTATCATCATATTAGCTATTGTTCGCCTGATAGGCCGCTTCCCTGCACCTTTTAGCAAAGTTCTGATAGTCTGCAATGTGCTGGCCGTGTTGATGTACATCTCAGCTGTCATCGTCTGGCCCTTCTACAGCTTTAGGAACTTTGTCAGACCAGATCCTTGCTCTCTGGACTGTGGAATGTACTTGTTGTTGTATCTTTTATGTCCTGCTTTAACCTGATTGCTTACATTGTGGACACAGTGTATTCTTTCAAGTTGGTCTTCTCTACCACTCAAACATAAGCACTTTGTTGCTTCATTTGAATGTTCAGGTTGTACTTCTATTGTGATGATTTTTCGTATAAAGCCATCACAACAGAAACTGTTAAGACATCAAGTATAGCCTCTATTTCTCAACATAATTTCTAACCTATCTGTTTCTATTTTACAACTTTTCTACTGATGTTTAGTTATAATTTTAAAACCATGTTAAATAATATAATGCTGTTAAATGAGTATCTAATTAAGTAAACTCTTTAAATTCTATGTTAAATTTTGCTAAATAATGTTATGCAGGCTTAAATTTAAAGGATTTTTACAGATGTTTTTTTAGCACAGCAAAATCAATAATTTTATAATAAGGGAAGCTTTAACTAACCCTCAGGCATAATAAAATTGCGTGCAATGATAAATAAAAGGTGTGTCATACTGCAGATAACCTGAAAAATAGCCGCTTTTGGTTTTGAGTTATAATGGCTTGTAAAACTGTCTGTCACAGGGAGGGGTAGTATGTATCTCCAGCAACCTTTAAGTGAAAGAAAGGGTTCATCCTGTACAAGTCAATAATCCAATCACAGGGCAACTGAATGAAATACAACCATGAACACGTACGCACACCTAAAAGCAATTTAGAGTTATCATTTAACCTAATGTTCTCGTGTCTGGATTGTGGGAGTAAGCCAGAGCATCAGAGACAACTCATAAGGAAAACTTAATGATATATCATTGTAGTTTAATGTGAACCCCGTCTTATTAGGAAAACCACGTAAGATTTTGCTTGTGCAATATTTATTATGTAGCTGGTCCCTATGATTATTGGAAACCAGCTTACCCTCTGTTATAGGAGCAAAATTGAGAAAAGGGAAGCTGTTTTTTTGTACTTCACAGGTTTTCTGGCTCAAACATACTCTGCATATTCAGAACCAGTTGCAAATATTTGGAAGCAACAATTAGCTCTTATGCTCCACTTATCTGGAGTGCATTTCCAAAAAAAAAACTGTAAAACATCATTACTCACATTTTCAGTCCAACTTTCTTTATATTTTCTTATCAAGCATTTTATACTCCTTTTTTTCCAATATAATCATGCTATAATTCTATTTATTCACTGGTATTCTTTAATTTTTGCTATTCATATTTTTAATAACCTTCATAACACTTCAATATACTTTCCTTTTGTAATGTATAGCACTTTTAATTATCTTGGTACTGAAATGTTCTACATAGATATACTTGCTTTGCATCCATTTTTGAGTCTATAGCCCCAGGCTATGGGGAAAAAACATTATAAAAACTGATATGTCTAGAAAATGTGTGCTTCCCTAAATCTGAAATCAGAATATGACTGAACATATATGTTTATTGTAGCAATCATTCAATGAATCACAGTAACTTAAGTGTGAGATTGAACATTGTTGTCAGAGAGCAGGAGAATCCATGGTGATATTTATCTATATTCTTTGATGTTTCTTAATCATTGGGCGTGCAGGTGGTGCAGCGGTTAGCGTGCACGACCCATGTACGGAGGCCTTCGTCCTCGTTGTGGCCGACCCGGATTCGAATCCAACCTGTGGTCCTTTGCCGCATGCCTCTCCTCCTCTCTCATACCCCCTTTCCTGTCAGCCTACTAGAAAAAACGAATGACTAGTGCCGTAAAGACTGAAAAAACAAAATGTTTCTTAATCATTATACATTAAAATGTTGCTTTTTTATGATTATTTCAATTGTATGATGCATTTCACTCTCTTTTTAAAGAGAATGAGTTGCTGTAAGATCTGTTATACGAAATAAACTTGCCCTTCCTGTAAAATATAGATATCTATTATGGTTCTTTGTTGGGTCTAGCATCCAGTTGCATAATAATGTTAGTATAATAGTAATCTGAAATAAATGTTGATACCACTGAATACATCATAGATATTTAACAATAATGTAAAAAGATTATATTAGCTGCTTGTTAAAACTGAGGGAAAAAAATGTAGCTTGCACAACTGTTGTTCTCACTGTGAATTTCATCACTGAGTGATCTACCATTCAGATTATCTTTGTAGTCATTTCTATGATAATATTACCCCAAGTAGGAAAAAATTTAAAATAAACAAGAAATCTTTTTTAAATTATGATTAAAGGGAGTAAATACCATCTAAAAGACCTATTATAAATTAGCCACCTATATGATAAAAATGTTATAAATAAATACAAACTCCTGTTTCAGTTTTATTGCGATTTGTTGAGACTAAGTTATTGTGTGAATAAATCATGCCCTGGTTTATGCAGTACAGAATCACACTGAGAGTTGCTCTATTTCACTTACTCATGTTATAGACGTACCAATGAACTGAGATAGGACAGATGTTGTATGGGACAGATATTACCATGATAAATGGTAATGCATTTTTTTTTTACTTAAAGTCATAATAGAGTAATATTTTTTAATTTCTTCACCTATGCTGACTAACTCCAGGTTTAAAGAACTTCAAAATAAGGTAAGGTGTGAGATAAAAAAAAAAAAAGTCTAACATGTAGTATAGCTTTTAACTGGTAGGGAACATAAAATACTATGAAAGGTCTATAAGAGGCACATTAAATGTTACTAAATGCATGTTTATTGCTTATTATAAATGTAAAGGAGCATAAAATGCACTTAAAGCTTTTTAAACAATACACTAAATTTGACCAAAGCCATGCTTAAGAGTCACTGAATAACTCTTATGAGCAAATAATCAATTCTAGTGATATAGTTCAATTAACATATACTATTTCCAACCTACTGAACAAAAAGTTGAAAAGACAACATGATCCAAACGATATCTATATTTGGTCGAAAAGGTGAAAAGTTGTAATTTCCAGACTGTTGAAAAGACCTTGAAAATCCTGTCCAACAGTGTTTGTATCACAACACATAATTAAATTAATAATTATTAGAATGAGTTTGTTTTTTTTCACTAAAAGATGAAGTTATGCCTACCTACGCTACAGAGTTTTTGATTACGTCACCCATGACTGTTCCGGCAGTGCAGCAGATCAAAGCCACATCCAGACAGTAAAATCCACCCGTTCTGATTTGACTCTTAAACGTAGGATTGACTTGACATTGACCAATCAGATGAGACGTAGAACAAAATCTCACAAATGGTACTTGCGAGTTGATATTCACAAGAGACTTTAAGCACAGTTTATTCATGTCTGTAAAGAGATCTTGGCAGAAAAATATTGCAAGTTGTGTAATGAATTTGCAGCAGGTGTATGAATCTCTGACTTAAGTAATCATCTTTGCAAATACAAATCTTTTTTTACAAACATTAACATAATAATTATTCACACATACATATACTGACTTACAAGCAGAAAATATAGATGTATTATGGATTCAATTAATTAAGTTTTTTTAGCCTTTAACACCACTTTGAATACATTAGTAATTCTCAACTTGATTTCATTGCTACAATAAAACATAACAGAATACAACTTCTTTCAGATTGAGCAGAATTCTTATAGTAATACTTAAGTTATACCTGAATCACTTCTTTGCTCAAGGTAGACGGCATCGCTTCCATGTTTTTTATTATGTTTTGTGTTATGTTTGCAAGGACAGGTCAAGGTGCGGTCAGCTATACTAAAACACTTTGCAGCTATTGTTCCTTAGTTTCAGTGCTGTTTGTATCATGATGGTAACTAAAACAAAAGATAGGAACATAGTTTTATAAAGCATTTTATAATGGAAAACATAAAATACGTTGGAAAAAAAATCTAATTCTAGTCTATCACGTTTGATGTTGTTTTGCACATTTCTGTGTTTTTTGTGGCTGTGCTTGTTAGATTTATGAGCCAGTTTCAGAAACTGTGCACAACCCTCTCTATAATTCATTAAGAGATAACTGGCTATGTGCCATCATTGTACTTAAAGCCACATCCAAAACAGATTCACTCCACACATACCCAATATTCAAACACACTAGTGAAAACACCCAAACACACTTGGAGACTAACATTTTTATTTTTATTATTTTATTCATAAATGCTCTCCTATGAATAGTGGCTTCCCACTCAGTGGTGAAATAAACTGTTAACATTTAATTGTCATTAATTCAAAATCAGGTGTTTTGAATTAATGACACGCTGGTTTAAATATCCACAGTTCCTAGTAAATTAGGTTAAGAACTGCTAATTGATCATCAGAATTGTTAATTATAATGATGAGCTACGAAGTTGTTTTTCATACTTTGTGTATATATATCAATCCATCCATCCATTATCTGACACGCTTGTCCCGAGTGGGGTCATGAGGTGTGCTGGTGTGCCTATTTCCAGCAGTCAATGGGCGAGAGGCGGGGTACACCCTGGACAGGTTCGCCAGTCTATCGCAGGTGTGTGTATATATATATATATATATATATATATATATATATATATATATATATATATATATATATATATATATATATAGATAGATAGATAGATAGATAGATAGATAGATAGATAGATAGATAGATAGATAGATAGATAGATAGATAGATAGATAGATAGATAGATAGATAGATAGATAGATAGATAGATAGATAGATAGATAGATAGATAGATATATATAAATAGCACAATAGCCCAGGCGTATCAATAGCACATTGCAAAGATATAGCCTAAATTCAAAAGTGGCACTAATAGCAGTAGCATAATGATGATAAAGATCATGAAATTATGAAGTATCAGGGAACAACCTGTCTGAAGCTGCAAAAATGTAAAAGTCTTATATAAGCCCTGTATGGCAACCCAGTATAAAAAAGGACTATGTGGGCTTAAATATATAATAAGCATTCATGATGAAATATTTATCCTGGAGCAAATGTCACATAGTAGCATGAGGTGAGGGAGGAGCAGTGAACAATCTCACCATGTGGAATTCACCATGCACTGCTTCACCGCCCTTCACCAAACAGTTTAGGTTTTGTTGCAATGGTGAAATTACAGAAACACGATAAAGGACTCTTTATATGGTGGACCTGTTTCTGTTGTGAGGAGTTGATTGCTTCATGAGGAACCAAGCAGCAACTGACATCCATCAGAGCAGTGCTCTCTAATCCCAAAATGTCATGAAGCAAGGACAGATGGACCCAGTATTCAAGGAGAGACAGTCAGTAGGAAAGTTCAAAACATTTATTAAATAAACAAACAAAACAAAAGCGGAGCTGTGGCTTGTGGACACTGCAGGATGGGGAGCAGGGCACCGCCCAATCTCAGACACTCTGGTTTAACAGTCCAGACCAAGAATGTCCCCAAGTGCTGCAGTCAGGGATGGTCAGGGATGCCGATCAGGCAGGAACAGACAGAACAGGTTTAAGATCAGGCAGGAACAGAACAGGTAGCAGGATCCAGGCTTCAATGCAATAACAGGCTCCCAGGAGGGTTCAGAGTCTGACTGGGACCAGAAGCATGACCAGGTGGTCACGCACAGGAGCAGACAGGATCAGGTGCAGACGAGCAGATTCAGTGGAAGAGGGTAGCCGAGACAGGACGTGGAACTGGAACTTGAAGCAGGACTTTAAACTGGTCTCCTCCTGGAGCCAGGCTTACTGGATAAAAACTGAACCTCCCCACATAATGAGCCAAAAACCCAGAGGACTCCACAGGGGAGGAACAGTGGACGATCAGGAGACGAGACAAACACAAAAACTGTCTTTCCACTGGCTGCTAGGATCCAGGACACGAACCAAGGAACAAAACTAACAGACAGGCTAACAGAAAGACAAGCAATGATCTGGCACTGAATGCTCAGGCTGAACTGAATATAACAGGAAACAGTAGCAGTAGTGGAGTTTGGAGATGCAATCCACTTCTTAAATCTATCTTTGCTCTCCTTTAATGTATCCAGAAGCCTGCAATCACAGCTCTCCCTCCCAACTTTGTGTTCGGCTGGATATTTAGCATTTCTTCCCTGGAAATGCCTTTCCAAATGGCTCTTTTTATTTTTTTACAACCTCTAATTACAAAGCAAAAATTCAAGCAATCCTTCCACATTTGTAATGAAAGAAAACCCTTTGAATTATCTGTTCTCATTAGGTATCTTCCTTTTCTTCCCTTTTGGATCCATGTCCCTGTCATGATTTTATCTAAGGCTCGGACCCACATGCAGTGAAACCAAACAGAGAGACAGGGATGAAAAGTTTGATGGATTTTATTGAAGATATTAAGCTCGGTGCAGAGTTTCCCTGAACTCTGCTCAGCTGGAGCAGAACTAGAAGGCGAGGGGAAGACAGACTGTTAGCTCAGGCTCAGTGGGAAATTTGATTCGTTGATCTTGAAGGAGAGGATCTGATTGTTGACTCACGTTTCCAGAGAAGTGAAGGATCCTTGACTCCAATCTGTGTTTTGGTTTTCCAGTGTATGTCTGATTAGACGGAGGGCGGAACAGGGTTTACCCAGAACTCGGACGGTGTAGGTGAACGGAGACGCTGATTGCCACTCAGATTTCCTGCTGTACTTGAATGGGTCTTGGTGAAGATGATTCCTTTGCTCAGAGAGTAATTTCAACGTCCTCAAAAAGGAGACTGGATCTAAACCTCCTGTTTGAATCCCTGGCTCAGTTTAAGACTCAGTTGGTCCCTCCTGGGAGAGGAGGTCCGAAAAGGTCCAGATGGCAGGATGACTTCCTGCCGAGAGGCAAAGACAAAAACAAAGTTAAAACTCAGGGAGAAAAGAACTCAGTCTTACTCAGAGAAAACTCAGCTTGGCTAGAGTACCAAAAACTGGCAAACACTCTGGCGCCGAGGTAGTGGCAACCAGCAGCTTAAGAGCACTCCGTTAATGGGGTAACCGTCAGCAGGTGTGTGAGGAGGCTAACTGGGACCGGGCGCCTCCTGTTGGTGGAAGGGAGACAAACACAAAAACAAACACACAGACAAGAGCCCTTACAGGCCCAAGACACACCTGTCTGTCGCCACACTGAAATGTGTGTTACAGGCTATGACCACTCATCTCTATGACTGTAACGCAAATTTTCGTTGAAAGAAATGTTTACATTTTTTGTCTTAATTTATGTATTATACATATGTTTACAGCATTGGAAAACATAATAAATGTTGTCTGACCTCCTGCACACCATATTAAGACAAACAAACAAAACAAAATCTTTTCTCATACATTTTTTTTTAAAAAGCTCCAGGGAGCCACAAGGTGGGCGATTAAGAGCTGCATTTGCCTCCAGAGGCATGGGTTGTCAACCCATGGTATATAACATCGTAAGGTATGGTGAAGGATATTCTTTTTCCAGGTGGATCATCAAAATAAGTTGTCTTCCTTATTGTCAACCATTCTGGTGATATGTTTCCGTAAGACAGTTCCCATTTTTTCTTACCTGTGGTGAGTCTGACATAGTGGAAAAATTGCAAATCTTCTTTTGGAAAGTAAGCTTGTGTGAGTGATGCAAGCACAAATTTTTAAACAGGGTATGGATGAGGAGAAATGGGCCTCTTGCATGCTCTTGCATGCGTTGAATAGATGTTCCCTCTCAGGAGCCGTTACAGGATTGTGCATATGCATTTCTACAAGTGGAGAGAGCATTATTTAATTGTTTTTCTGTTAATAAACTAATGCAAATAGGGATACTATAGCCATAAAAAAACAAAATAAGCCTCTCCACTGTGAGATGCGAATGAGGCTTGTAACAAGGACCAGAGTCCAGTGAATTGTGTAAGGACAGTCTGATAACACCCAACCAGTGTCCAATCAGCAGCCTGAAACAGGTGCCATAAACAGAACAGATAAGGCTAGGATGCTCAGCCAGAGTACACACTGCACCAGAGTTCCTGTTTCAAAGATAAATCCTGCTGGAAGGTTTGCTTCATGGATTTCTTCAACATATCAGACAGCAAAATCTGCATCCTGCTGAACATCACTGCAAAGGAAGAGTGTTAAATGGACTGAAATAAAACAGGATTTTTATTTGGTTGGGCAGATTGATCCTAGAGCAGACATGGTCTTTGTGAATTTTAAATCCATTACCCAGCCTCTTGGGATCATGCGAGTAATGGCAGCCATCGTCTCTTGTATGTGTTTCAGTCTGGTGGCATCAGTAAAACCAGACGCCTCGCCATACTGGGGATGGTGCATCTTCACCTGGGTTTTCTGCTTTTTTTTCACTCTCATCATTCTCATCCTGGAATTTACTAATGTCAGCACCAAAGTTCCTTTTGCCTGGGAGGACTTCACTGCTGCCTTTGCTATCCTGGCAAGTGTGCTGTGCCTGTTTGCCTCCATCCTGTACCCAACCTTTTTCACCTGTAATACCTGTTACAGACAGATTGGAGCTTCTGTTGTGTCCTGGATTTGTTTTGCGCTATATGTGGCCCAGGTGGTCCTAATACATCTTCGCTCAACAGGACAGAACAGTGGCTTTCTTTCCACTCCGCCAGGTATAATGAAGATGCTGGAAAGCTTTTTTACCTTCCTCATCTTCCTTTCACTGGAAGTTTCACAGTACTCAGGGTCCCCAGCACTGAACTGGTGTGTAGCTGTGTACTCCCTGTGTTTTATTTTTGCTATCGCCATAAACTTTCTCACACTTGGTAATCTTACTGTCTATTTTCCTTTTTCTTTCGAAAAGTTTGCAATTGTTTATAATGTTTTGGCAGCACTGATGTATATAACAGCTATGGTTATATGGCCACTATATTCTTTTCACAATAATAAGAGGCCAGTGGACTGTGGCCGCCTCTGTAGCTGGGACAAACTGGTTATGATTACAGTCATGACAATCTTCAATTCCATTGTCTACACTCTGGACGCTATCTACTCTATACTTTTGGTATTTTTTCTCAGCAATGAGTGAGTTGTTGCTTGTAAAGACCATTGCAAACCATTCCGAGCTTAAGTGAAAATGATGGTGTTTTCTGTACAAAAATTCTGTCAGTAAACTTTAAAGTAATCTGCTATTGCTTATCAGAAATTGTATATGAAATGGAAAAGGTGACCTCACTGTGTATACATTGTGCAATACAACCAAAGAAAAGGAAGTTGGTTAAACATTAGTTGTTATATGATTGTAATAAAAATGACAATTATCTTTATAGAACTTTGGATCTTTGAGGATAATGAAATGAAGAAGACTGAGCTCATATCTTTTTTTTTTATTATTACGTAAATGTCAACATCAAGGGAAAAGCATTTATTTATCTTTTCACCTTAGGGTGGAGCTGCACTCTGAGGCAAATATACATTTATGCATCCCAGATCTCTATATAATTTCTGTCTTGCATTTCTTTGCCAAGTGAAGATGTAGAAGTACAAGGTAACACAGTCTTTTTATTCCTCCAATTTTGTAAGATATGTTAATACATTTCCAGGTAATCCAAGCTGCAAATGAATTATGGATGTCTGAGGATTGCAATGTTGATTTTCTACAGATGCCACACAAAAAAAGAACAGATGGAAACTTTGTCATGCTACAAACATTCAGTTCAACTTAAACAAATAGATGTATTTTGATGACCTATGATTAAATTAGTTCAGCTAGATTACTTAAGGGCATTGATATGCTATAGATGCTATAGACGCTATAGACCCAAACTGGGAATGTCTTCTCTTTTGGGCCCATCCATTTATGGATGACTCACTTATTAGATTCTGCACTGGCTGTTTGAAAAGGATGTTTTTGCTTTGGAAACATTTTTGGAAAAGGCCCAGTGTCTGTGGCAAAGTGTTTTGTTTCCCATATGAAAGTATTTTGTTTCCCATGCAAAATTTTCATGATTTTTTGTGTCTAATAAGCCCATGGGTTTGGCACCAATAATGGTGCTTAAATAAAAAACATGATTTTTTCCCCTTAGAGTACCTCAGTGTCTCAATGGGCCGGCTACAGCTGCTTGCAACGGGGGGGGGGGACCCTGGACCGGACCTCAGCAGAGAGTCATGAGCCGCCCATCCTCCACCAGAGGAGGGGGGCTGGTGGCCAGTAAGGCATGCGGGGGGAAGCACGGGGCCGCTTATGTCCAGGCTACCGGTCGGGGTTCGGTTGCCCCGTCCCCCACTGGCTCCCTACCCTTTCCGCCGGGATTCCCAGACCAGCTGATGGCTTGATTCAAATCTCCAGTGTGTTTTTGACTTCATGCTGCACTGTAGTTGACCAAAATCTTATTTTTTTAGGTATGAAAAGTAGGACATGTCCATGAAAAAGAGTATGTCTGGTCACCCTACCATTTCAACAATTTTGATGTTTCAGTGAGTGAGTGCTTGTTGCTTTGATACGTCTTTGCTCAGCAGCTTCGCTCGTTGTAAACTAACCAATCAGCTAAATATTCATTAGCATACCATAAAAGGAAGAAAACCTGTTGTTTCATTCTAGTGCTTTTAATCAGGCCTGCATTAGGGCTCATAGAACAGCAAATATGCCATTTTCAGCCCAACTAATGTTACACACCCCATTCAACAATAAATATTCAATAAATATTTCAAAAACCTTGTGTGCAAACTGTTCTTTATGTGCAAATCTATGTTTAAAGTGCAGTGCTAAATAAAGTGTTCTAGTGCTAACCAAGCTGGTTTGTAATAAAGCGCAAAGGCCCCTTTAAACTGCTACAAGTCATTTATTTAAAAAGCTATTTTCATAAAAATAATCTCAGCAGTCAGTCCATGTTGGACAGAACAACATGGATTGTGTCCTGAGGCCCCTGTTGTTCACTCTGATGATACGACTGCATCCCCAGGTTCGCCACCAATCACATCGCAGACGACACTACAGTGGTGGACCTCATCAGAGACGACAACAACCAGGACTACAGAGAGGAGGTGGAGCAGCTGGTGGACTGGTGAAGAGATAACAGCCTGATCCTGAATGTGGAGAAGATAAAAGAATAAAATTGAAGGAGATTGTCAACTTCAGGAAGAACCGGCCTAACCTCGCTCGACAGCTCATCTACAGTTTAGTTGTAGAAGTAGTCAGCAGCACCAAATTTGTGGTGGTGCACATCACAGACAACCTCACTTGGACTATGATCACCACCTAACTAATCAAAAGGGCTCAGAAGCACTTGTACTTCCTGCGGACGATGTGGAGAGCCCACCTGCCCCCACCCATCCTCATGAACTTCTGCAGAAGCACAATAGAGAGCGTTTTAACCAGCTGTCTCATTGTGTGGTGTGGAGGCTGCAGCGCCTCTGACTGGAAGAGTGAGAAGAGTAGTTAGAACAGCAGATAGGATCATTGGGGCTCCCCTTCCCTCCATAAAAGACATTTAATCTCAGCACTGCGCGTACCGAGCCCGTAACAACATTTGTGACCCCTCATACTCGCACCATTGACTGTTCTGGACCTTCTGAAACAGAGGAACAAAATAACTGGATGGGCAGGGGTATTCTGATCAAGCTATATTTTAGACTGAGGATGAGCCACAAAGAGATTCTGAAAAGCTTGACATTGTAAGAAAATTCTCATTAGCTAAAGTTTGGGACCTTAAAGCTGCAGTCTGCAACATTGAGGAGAGAGCAGACTTCGACTGAAAATTTGAAGAAAAACAGGTTTCAAGCCACTCCCCCACCCTCTCTGCTTCACTCATGCCCCACCTCCAAGCTCCATCCCCTCACACAGCATCTGCGCGGCTACCGCATGCGACCAGAGGGCGGGGGGGGATTCAGCGTGTGTGAGCTGTGATTGACACTCCATCAGACGCTCCTCTGGCTGTTATTGGTTGTTTTGACTCGCCCCGAATTATTCTTTCCAGATTGAAATACAGGCAGTAGGCGGTACCAATTGAAGCCGTTTTTTTCACAGGTTACATATCACATGTACTGCTGTCTGGGCATAGGGACAGTTTTAGCCAATATGACAAAAAAAGTGATTTTTAAAAACTTACAGACTTCAGCTTTAATGGTTTTCCCTTTATGGTATTTCCACTTTTTCTGTTTATGCTATGCAGAATTGTTCCTACTTTGCTCAAGGCATGTCACATTTCCAGCCTGCCTCTGGTAGTGCATGTAGTTGCACTGTCAGGGTGCTGGTTGTTAATAAATAACATATTTTCTTGTTCTTTATTTTATTATCGCTTGTTATGTGGTGTAAGTAGTGACAGGCCTATTGACTTGCCTGGAAAAAACTACAGTATACCTCACAGTTAGCCAAAACACCTGCACCCACACCTGTGGCATATACTAAAATTGTGAGCTAATGTAATAATACTTTGTATTTTACCTTTTTTTATTGATAAGCTGGCTGACAATTACAAATTAGTTTTCTTTCTGCTTTTTAGCATTCATTTTTATGTACATCAGTTCTTGGGAGCATTATATTGACTGGATCAGTTTATTTGTTTGATTTTTTTCAAATTACACTCTTAGAAATAGTAAAAGTTATGCAATAATCAAGAGTCCAAACAGACAACACAGGCTTTCCAGACTGAAAGCATGTGTGGGAAAAGTCGAAAAGCAAATCCCTTTATCAGGAAACAGCTGCAGCTTATTGAGAGAAGTCTGTTAAAAGGCCCTTTTCTCTTTTAGCTTTCTTTCTTCGGTGAGTTATTTTTTTAGGTAAGGCTGAAAAGCCAGAAAATGTGACCTCATTGCTTTTGTTCTTTTTTCACCAATTGGAAACTTTAAAAGACGTCATCAAAATCTGACCCCTAATCCCACAGCCATTGTGTAACCTAATACTTCAATCTGTGTGAGTGAACTCGGGTCAAATAGAGTTACTGAAGTGTGAAAAGGTTGATGTTCTTCTCATGTCAGGCTAACAATGAACGCATTTATGCATTCAGTCTATAAACGGGAGAAAACGACATAAAACTTATTTAAAAATGATTTAGATTCTTTTTTGATCAATCAGTCTGTAAAACTGGGATGGAGTACACAAATTAAAGAACAAGTTTTGTCCCCTTCAGAGGGGAGTTATTTGCAACAGAGCCCAAACTGTCTGATTTGAAAAGTGTTGATAAACAGGAATTTTCAAATGTTTTCACAGATTCTTAATTTATTTATTTGCCTGAATTTTCCTCTAATCCCTGAGAAGCTGCATTTATGTAAATATATTAATTTTTTAACATTTTAAACTTTTTTCATAAATAAAAAAATTGTAAAATAAAATGTTTATAATATAAGATTATATAAAATATACATAAATACATATACAAATATTCACTTTTAACAACAGCAACAATGTGTTTGCTGGGAGCCTATGTTGCTCTTAAACTATTGTGGTTTTCCTTTAATATGTTTTTGTGTTTTCTCTTGACCCATTTTTGGGCCATCACAGTGGTAAAACCAAAACCCAGCATTAGATCCATTATACAGCAGGACTGCACCTCCAAAAGGCTATTTTTTCATGGTGGTCTGCAACAATTTAGATGTCATCAAGCATTATTGTACAAACAATTTAATCTGTCCCAATGAAATGAAAAGGACATTAGACATGTCGTGAGAGCTTAACCTAACTTGTGTTATCTCTGCTGCAACAGTCACAGGGCTGACAGGCAACATGCAGATAATATATACGTATATATATATATATATATATATATATATATATATATATATATATATATATATATATATATATATATATATATATATATATATATATATATATATATATATATATATATATATATATATATATATGTACAACATCTGTGGCTGGAAACCCCAAGGTCAAAGAAGGAAACACCTCCAAAGAGCATAAATGTAAATATATACTGGAAATAACGTTTTCTATCCCTGCATATGTAATCCCATTCCCCTTGCAAGAATTGGACAGTAAGAACATTAACAAAAAACAGATCAACAAGTGTAACTTCAAGAGGAGACTGTGTAATTCCACCTTCAAAACCTGCCTTTGGACAGGCAATAAGTTTTATTACTTTGTCTCCAAAACCTAGTAAACTATACCAGGGTCTTTAAGAGAGCCGTTTACAATCAGTTCATTTTAAAAAAAATCTCCAGTTATGGGTACTGTGAAATTTCCCTCAAATTGTGGCTTGACTTGGAAATTTAAAGAAATACTTTACTGTTGTATTTTACAATTTCATGAGCTGTATGCCAAAATCATCTGTATTAAGACATTAAAATACCTGAAATATTTCAGTTAGTGTGCAATGAATCTAAAATATATGAATGTTTTGGTTTTATCATTACATTATGGAAAATAATGAACAAAATGCTAATATTTTGAGAAGGACCTGTATGTTGTTTCTTCTCAGCAGTGCCCATTAGTTTAGAGCTGACATGTTTTGTCAGAAACATCCGACCATGTGGTAATGAAGTGTATTTGAATCTGAAAATCTAAGAGGACATTAAACCCTTTAACAACAGGCTACATTTAATCACTAACTGCTAAAAAAAAAAAAAAAAAAGTTCCCTTTTTTGATTTAGGTGGCATGTCAGGAATGAGAGATAGTGTAGTAAATCTTTGGTATAAAAGAGAAAATATAATTCAAGAGAATTTATAGGGAAGTAACTTTGATTATGGCTGTAGATTATAGGCCCAGTCCTCACTTCACTTCCCTCATACCTGCAGCAGCTCGGTTCACTTTTGTTAACGTCATTTATTCAAGAACAGTTTAAATACACTACATGATACACACAATTCTCAACATGAGATCTAAAAATGTTCTGTTAGGCCATGTTGAATAAAAAATAACTATTTGTCAAATAACCGCAATAACAGGCCTTAATCAAGCTGTACACCCTAAGTAAACATTTTTAAACATGGGTGTGGTGACTAGATGCAGCCGGTGAAAAGCTTAACTTCAGGCTAAAAAGACACACAAAAAGTTACTTGTTAAAAAGAGGGACACAATCTCCATAAAAAGATCTGTCAGCTTACATGCTGCAAGTTGAAATGACTTGTGCCTTGTATGTTGATGCCTATGGCAGACTACAGCTCCATCTGGAGTCTTTCTGGGGACATACAGCCTTAATACTTGTTTCAAACAGGTGCTAAAAAAGTACCAGAATTATAGCTTTAAGAGGTTGTAGATGCAGTAAGTCCCTTCTAAATTTAAATCCTTCACAGCAGCAGCTTGCAAAAAGTTGTTCATATGCATTTTTGTGAGCATAAAACTGTACATATTAGCAGATTTTACATACATTTTATTCTCCAAACACAAAGCACTGCATACAATTAATTAAAAAAAAAAGATAGTGAGCATCTTTGATGGGCAATGTTTTTTTGTGACTTATTACAAATTTGATATAGATCACTATTTTAATTTTAACTAACCCTACTCATCCTTAGACAAAACCATTCTTTGAAACAAATTTTATTATTTTAGTGCTCTGTATATGTTTAGGGTGAGTGACTAAACCTCTGCCTCAGTTTAGGTCTTTTTTTAGATAAAAGGTTTTCATCCATTATTATCCTGTATTTATCTCCAGCCATGTCCCCGTCATTTCTAACCAGCTTTCCAAAATGCTAAAAAAAAAAAAAGATCCCACGACCATAATACTGCCACCACCATTTTTGCCTTTAATGGAGGATGGTGTGCCATGGTCATGAGTTGCTTTAGTTTTGAAATATGATTTTTTTTTGTCAACAAAAAGCTATATTCTGGACTAGAGCACCTTCTATATCTTTAACAAAAATATATAATGGCTTCCTTTAAAATAGTAAATCTTCAACCACTTTTAAGTTGAAGAGATACTAATGGGCTAGTTTACTCATCCACAGGTTATCCCACTTAAGCTGTTAAACTTAGCCTCTCCTTGAGTTACAGGGCCCCTCTTAGCTGGTTCTGTTGACATAATTAGTTTGACAGTGCCTTTTATTGTAGGCTTTAATTTTCAGCCAAAGCAGGTAATACTTATTAGATCAACTTTTAAGATTAGGTAAAATAAAATTAAATAATATGCTCCTAACATTACAGGCAGGTTCACAGATATCAACTATGGGCCGGTAAGGACATAGCTTCCTTATATCATGTCTTTATCATTATGAATTGTTAATTAAAAATAAAAAAGACAAACGTTACATAGACAGGTGGAACCTACAGCAAACAGTGCTGTGCAATTATCAAATTAAACACAAAGACACTCAGACTAGGTGATTGTATTTCGTCTCCATGGACGTTTTTTATACTTTTACAAATACCTCTATAGACATCCTTTATTTCTTACTCCTCCTGTAAAATGATCATCTATGTTTTCATTATGAGCAATGGTGAAGTAGCTCAAGAGCTAAGCTTTTTCACATGCAGGCAAGTTGGAATAGATTAAACTAGACAGCAAGTGTTCCAGCCAGCTTCAAGCTGTCGGTGGCAGACATCACTGTGATATGATAACAGCGCCTAAAGAGAAATGGCTTGATTTAAAAATGGAGTATGTATCAATCACTCTAGGTACCAGGGACTGAGTAAAATTAGAGAGAAACATATTTTCAGACAACAACGCATGTTCTTTGAGAAACTAGATACAGCTCTTTGAACTTTTCAATTTATTTGGACATAAATCTTTAACAGCATTACGTTTTAAAATCTAAAACACCAGTTATCCTTTTAAATGTATACTGTACGTGTAAAGTTTTTGGTAACACAACAATTGCAATTTTCTGATTATATTAAAGAGAGATCAAGTTTTTTCTATCCAACCTTCTCTTCATTTGCTTCCTGTTAAATTTAGAATAGAATTCAAAATCCTCCTTATCACATATAAAACCTTAAATGGCCAAGGACCATCTTATATCAGAGATATGATTAATCCGCATGTTCCTAACACAGCACTTTTCTCCCAATCCGCAGGTTTACCGGTGGTTCCAAAAATTTCTATCAGTACAATAGGATTCAGATCTTTTAGTTCCTCTCCTGTGGAACCAAATACCAGTTTTAGTCCATGAGGCAGACACCCTGTCGACTTCCAAGGTAGGCTTTAAACTTTCTTTTTTGATAAAGCCTATAATTAGAGTGGCTCAGGTTTTCCTTGGCTATCTCTACAGGTATACTGCTATGGGCTTAGACTGCTGGAAGACACAGGGATTCCTTTTCATGATTTTGCTTCATCCTTTCTCTGTCCTCTAATTCTGCAGTATTTTTAGTTCAACCTCTAACTTTATGCTCTCTCTGCTTTTTGTCATCATTGTAACTTCATTTGGTCTGCTCCTGTTTGGCTGTGACATCATCCAGGAGAGAAATATAAGCTGTGCTGCTGCCATCAACAGCTTGGAGCTACTAAGAGCTTGGAGCTCATCTGCCTGGCTGTGTCTGACCTGACCTGGGCAACTGTGGAGCTGGTTGACAGCTGTCTTTTGTATCTTTGCTTCTTTCTGTATATCTGTGAGGGATTGCTATTAAGTCAAAGAGTTGATGAATCAGCTGGTTTCTTTAGAAAACCTTGAATCAATCTGACTGTATGATCTGGTGAAATTGTCACTTTAAAGAGCCTTGAGATTATATGTGTTGTTAATTGGTACTACATAAATAAACTGGATTAAGCAGTGGTTTCAAATTTTTATTTTTACACAGGCAACAAAAAAGATCAGACAATACAATAACAACTATAGAAAAACATACAAATCTGCAAACAGGGATACGTGTATGTTTTAAACTTTATGTTAACTACAATCTAATTCTGTCTGATGTGTGGTGTTTTCCATCCACAATGATTGCAACGCAGAGAGTAAACCTGATTTAATACCATGGTTGGTGGAAATGACTTTAGCAAATCCAATAAGTATGTAAACACAGCAACAGAATATGAGACAAGTGGTAGATAACAAAAAGAAAAAAAGAATTGTTAAAAGGCAGAGATAAATTTAATTTTCAAAAACAGATACTCTCTTACTGTTATGTATTAATTAAAAAAACAAAGAATACTGTATTAATGTGTTAAAATATTTGAAGTGTTATTTCACATTTAACTGATTTATTAAAAAGGTGAATAGGCTTTCTAGGACTGAGATGTTCTAGTTTTAAAGACAGGATTATCATTATACAGTAATAAAACCTCCTTAACACTTAAGCTTCTCCTTCTATGTCAAGGCCCAGTCTGTTATTCAGGGCCAAAATTTTAGTGCAAATATTTAATGCAAAAATGTAGTGACATTCAAACATACTTGAAGTATAGTGATGTATCTTGATGAATCTTTTCAAAATAAAAAAAATGGAATGCATTACAAAATGCAATTTCTAATAGATGTTGATTTGGAAAGGTTTTTCAAGTTGAGAAAACTAGTTTTGTTTTTTGTTTTTTTTGGTATTTTTTGAAGGCCTACAGTTAGAAATAAATACCAGACATTTGCAAACATTATACCTCTTCAACTGAAATTACATTTACTTTACCATTACAAAGGTATGAAATAGTTGGCTACATTTGTCAGCTATAATGACATATTACAGTAGTCCACAATTTTGCAAATTTTGCAAAAAGTTAGAAATACCCTGCATAGGGGTGATGCTGAGAAACTAGTCCATGCATTTGTTACTTCAAGACTGGACTATTGTAATTCTTTACAATCAGCAAGTCCACAAACTGTAGTTAAAAGCCTTCAGCCGATCCAACATGCTGCAGCCAGAGTTCTAATGAAAATTAAAAAAAAGAGAGATGTCATATCTCTCATATCCTGGCTTCTTTTCATTGGCTTCCTGTTTAATCCAGAATAGAATTAAAAATCCTCCTCCTCACATATAAAGCCTTAAATGGCCAAGCTCCATCTTATATCAGAGATATGATTGTTCCTGATGTCCCATGATGACCCATTAAACCTTTTACCTGGACTCTCTGTTTTCTGCATTTTTGGGTCAGAACTTTGAAACATTATGATAGATGTTCCTACCAGAGAACTTCGCTCTCAATCTGCAGGTTTACTAGTGGTTACTAGAATTTCTAAAAGTAGAATAGGATGCAGATCTTTTAGCTATCAAGCTCCTCTCCTGTGGAACAGGAGTTTTAGTCCGTGAGGCAGACACCCTGTCTACTTTTAAGGGTAGGCTTAAAGCTTTCCTTTTTGATAAAGCTTACAGTTAAAGAGGCTCAGGTTATCCTGAGCTATCTCTGTAGTTATGCTGCTATAGGCTTAGACTGCCAGAGGACATAGGGACCCCTTTTCCATCATTCTGCTCCTTTATATCTCTAATCTCTCACTTTGTTAGTTCAATCTCTAATGTAATGTTCTCCCTGTTTTTTCTCATAGTGGCTTCATCTGGTCTGTCCCTGTTAATGTGGGACACCATCCTGGAGAGAAATATCAGCTGTAACAGGAGATTTCCTCCTGTTAAAAGGGAGTTTTTCCTCTCTACTGTCGCTACAAGCATGCTTAGTGTGAGCGATTGCCTTTGAGTCAATGAGTCGATTGCACTCAATTGGTTTTCCTTAGATAGAAAACTTTGAATCAATTTGAATGATCTGGTTGAATTGTAAAGTGCCTTGAAATGACATGGGTTGTGAATTGGCGCTATATAAATAAACCAAATAGAAATTGAAAGCTTCATAAATTACTTGAACTGCACTAGTTAAAGAAGCTCTATAAATCATAAGCCCTCTTCAATTTCCTGCTGTTGCTTTTTTAGTGCACTGAATTCTGAGAAGACACTTCAGACAAGTCAGGGAGATGAGCAGAGCATTTTGTGTAGTGTTCCACAGCCTGTTGTTAACCCTGCAATGAAAGGGGTGAAGGCAACATAAAACTAATTGCTTGAGGCTTCCCATATAATCACAGTCAAATCCCCATCCTGCCGGTCTTTCCCCCTCCCCCTAGAAACTCCAAAAGTTAGACTCATTTACCGATCTTACTGAATAACTACAAGAGGGAAATGTGTATTTTAAGATAGATTTGAAATGCATCAAGAAAGGGAAAGAAAACCACTTAGTATAATTTAATTTACACCACAAATTGGTCTTAGAGGTGTTGACAACCAGCCGTGGGCGGGACCTTCAGATTATAAGGCTGTATGACGTTTTCCCCACTTAAATACTGAAAGAGCTCACGCGGCGCAGAGGTTCTTTCATCCTCGAGTCGCAGGAGCGCGTATTATTTTTAGTGATGAACTCCTAAGTAAAAGTTAGAGATGGGGTTTTTGGTCCAAGCATGCCAGAGTGGATATCAGTTTTTAATGATTCCATAAGAATGAGAGAAAACCTAAACTTTAGGCGGTGTCTGAATTAAGGAAAGGAAGAGTTTTACGCATCATTAGGAGTGCCAAAGACTACCCTGGATAGTGGAAACGCGCATTAATGGTAGGTTCGCTCCGCATCTACACACAGCACATGGAACATGTAAGCATTACCAAAATATTAAAATAGAAACACGAAATGTATCTGCAAACGTTTCTTGTGTCCACGAAATAAATTTTTAATCTCTCCCCACAATTAACTAATGATTGTTACGAATTGCTAAAGTACATCTAATAACTTGTATATATTTTGTTTTTTGTTTTTTATATAGTTTTCAAAATATTCTATCAAACTACCAAACAAGCCAATTGTACATCTTTTGGACAAATATTGTAATAAATAGTTTTTATGTTTTATTCCCACGCTATAAATTTTCCAGTTACCAGTTTCCCTAATTATTATAATATGTCTTAGGCATTTTTTCTCATGAGAGCAAAGGAAACCAAATAGGTCAGATAAAAAAAGAAAAGTAATTGAGCCCCAAATAAAAAAAAATAATTAAAAAAAATCCCGTGCGTAATTCCACTGGGCAGGGATGTGAGCGCCCACTAAATGATTTTTAAGGCTGTGGTATTTGGAAATTAGAGTTTAGTGGACAGAAGTAGGCAATGCAAACCCCGACCAGCCTGAGACAGGGGCTACTTATGTTTGTTTTACCAACATTTTTGCTGCGGGCTGCGCGTCACTCCCGTGTTTTGGAGCGCGCTTCAGCGATTCCGCACGTCAAGGCGTTTATTTGTGCAACACATCATACAGCCTCGGGTTGGAACGTTTGGCATCTGACAATTATCCACTCTCCAGTAGCTGAATCACATCAACACAGGGGGTTGGGGGGGTGGAGGGAAGCAGTCGGTGATGCCCAAAGGTTAACGTCCATCATCTGACACTAATATGATTATTATTGTTTTAGGGCTAGTGGGCTTCATAACCATTAGTGTCATAATGTCACCACAAATTAACATAATGCAGGTTTGGCATTTTATGCTGCACAGAAACATTTAGATGATTGAATTACCCTTAAAACATAAACATTTAATCAATTGATCAACCTGATGATGAATTGATCCAATTTTTGATGATAATTTGATACATATACAACAAAATATGACTAAAATATCTTTAGAATTTTCTTGGACATCAAAAGAAGGGGGTTTTAAGTATTTGAGGATCAATAGATCAATCTTGAGTACTGATAGTGTTACAAGTGTTTTACAGGTAACACAAAAGTTTAGAACTTTACAAAAGACTCACTGACTTGGACTTATGGTATTGTGGGATCTCTGTGAGAGAAAAAAAAATATATATATAGTTTAAATAAAGGAAGGAATAGAAAAGTCTTAGGTTTCAGGTTCATGATGGCATCCTTTTGAATGTCTTGTATTTTGGTTTTTGTTTAAAAAAAAATAGCTATCCAACTATAACTACTGCCAAATCAATACTTGCCTTACAACACAAACCAGGGTTGTTTAGAAATTCAATAGATCCAATCCAAATCTAAAAAAATATCTAAAATGTGGATGTGAAAGAAAGGTTTTGATGTTTATCAGGCTGGAAATAGAAATTCCTAGGGTTTTGGAAGTCTGTCAAACCGCAATGAGGGCCATAACCCATAAATGGAGAACCTTTGCACTACTGGTCAAATCTCCTAATAGATACTGGTCAAGCTAAATGAAAGAAAATATGGAAAACTTATCAAGGAGAAAAACAACATCTAATACATGCATAGCTTTAAATGTTGCAGATGGAGGTATTTTCAAATGACAGCATGTTTATCATTTAACCCTTTGTTGACTATATAAACCAGGAACATCTTAGCTCGACATGTCTCATAACTCACACATCACATATACTACACGAATATGATTCTTCCCTGAGATGTACATAAATGCAATGCAAATTTGATGGCTATTACCTTTTAATCTCTTGTCTACACTGAGGAAGATAAACCCACCTTTGCAAGCTATATCTTGATGTGGCTTAATATAACATAGCAGAAGACTCGGTTTTCTTTACTTACGTCAGGACAGTAGTTTGATGTTTTAACTGCTAAGTAATTTATTATGTGTCCTTTAAAGCATGTTCACAATTTAATTAAAGAACACTGATAAGCAAGAAATTGAAAAAGCTGACAAATACATCTAGAGAGTGTCTAACTTTGTGAAATATGACATGCGAGAACTAAGAACATCAGCACACCTGTTTGGCACAAACAACCATAAGAGAACTCATTCATCAGTCCATAAACAGTCTTGGTCTTGTGAAAATAATATGACAGCTCATTATGTGCTTGTAAAATATTTTTCACTTTACTTAATCCAGAGGCTAAATTGAAATATTAATAAAAATGTGTATTGTAAGGGAAGGGCTAAAATGAATTCAGGGAGTTGATTATATGGCCATCTGATCTGACATCAATCTAAGGAAACGTGTACCTACTCCTCACTATCAGCTGTGAATTTTTAGAAAGTGTTTCAGTGTCTAGCCCATTTCCACTTAGCCCACATCTGCTGAATGGCTATACTCTGTCTCTACTCAGGACTTGGTGTAATTCCTGGTATGCTCAGGACACTGTCAAGTTACTGAGACCAACTCTTTTCCTAGAATACTTAATTTGGTTTATACTTAGCACATCCTTTGCTAAGATGTGTTAATTTCTTGATTTTCTTTTGAACTCCTTAAGTTTTGATCTATGAGTGCATTCATTCTTGCAAGCTCTGGTTTGACCATTGTCTTTGTTTGTTTTCCATGGGAGTGGTGGTGTGATATACAGAGCAATGCTTTTGAGTCCTGTAGAAGCTACACATTTGGCTGTTTGAAACATTAACTGGCAATCTGAGTCCCTGCAAATTCCTTAACCCCAAAATGCTCCCTGTGCTCTATAGGCTGCTCGTTGCCTTCTAAGTAATGAGTTAAACGCAGCGAGCAAATTGTGCAGTAATGTACAATTTCAGTGACATGTTAAGGTGATTATTATATCTTTCTTACACATCAAATGTATAACCCTGAACATCTTCCATATAAGTTAAAGTTGTGCAGTCTCTCTCTGATTGTTTGTTCATGCATTTTCATATCTAATCATTTTTTAAAGTTTTTATGAGACTTCATTTAACACATTGCAGTTTTTATCTGAACATGTTTTCATTTGAATGTTTTCCTCATGGGCACAGTTTTAACTGTAAATACATCAACACACTCATAAACTGCAACAATCCTCTCGTGAGGCCTCCAGCTGCTTGCTTGATCTCACTATAATGTTTACTCTAACTTTCATAGTTAGACCTAAACCAGATTACAGTTTTTCAGGCTTGAACACTTCAAAAAATAACTATATGCACCTTCTGTGATGTGTCTTTAAAGACTTCTGAAAACATTTAAAATATTTTAAAATCAATCATAACTTTAAAAATTGCATTGTGTTTTCAAAGGACCCATTGCTCTTCATCTCTGTCATCTTTCTTAACATATTGTCCTATGACAGCATCAATAAAACTGTTTAGACAATATCATTCTTCTGCCAAGTTCATTTTCCTTTTACAAGAAATTGCATGTTGGCCATGTGCCCAGACAGTTACCTGGAAAGTTTCTCTCTTCTCATGGTAAACATAGGCCCCTTGCCAAGAAATCACCAAACACAATTGTTCTGTGCCATATGTGTATGATGAGAAGTCGAATATAAAAATGTTCTCTGAACTAGGATTTCACAGAATACTCTAACAGTCAGAATTTTCTGAATTGTTTTTCTTTCTTGGTAATAGCAGCAGGTGGAACGTGCATATTAACTGTGCTTGTGTGTGTTTTCTCTCTTTAGCTTATTCACCATAAACTGGAGGATATCAGCACTTCCCCCTTCAACATGAACAACGGCAGTGGAGTAATAATGCTTGAGAATAACAGCAGCACCAATGATACCTTCAAACCTCCACCACTACCTTTCAGCGAGATTACAGCAATAATCTACACTACGGTCTTCGTTGTGGGTTTCTTGGGAAATGCATTAGTTATCTATGTTGTGGCCCGCTACACCAAAATGAAGACAGTAACCAACTTGTACATCCTGAATTTAGCCTTGGCAGATGAACTCTACATCCTGGGAATCCCCTTCATTGGGACCAATAGTGCACTCTCTTACTGGCCATTCGGCAATTTCCTTTGCAAGGTGTGCATGACTGCTGATGGCATGAGCCAGTTCGCCTCCACCTTCTGCCTGACGCTGATGAGCATTGACCGTTTCCTTGCTGTGGTTTATCCTGTGAGCAGTGCCAGATGGAGAAGGCCATGGGTGGCCATGATTTTCAGCGGTGTGGTGTGGGTTGTTTCGTTCCTGCTGGTGTTGCCAGTTACCTTGTACTCGAATGTGCAGGAAGACTTCAACACCTGCAACATAAGCTGGCCAGATGATCATAACGTATGGTCCATTGCATTTATCCTGTATACATCCGTCATGGGCTTCTTTGCACCTTTATTTGTCATCTCTCTCTGCTATCTACTTATTATTTTTAAGGTAATGTAATATTTAAAAATCCTATATGACTTGAAATGGTAAAAGATTTAAAACTTTTATATACCTTCTCAAAGTCTTATGCCTTTTGTCTTCCAGGTGAAGTCAGCAGGCTTGCGTGCAGGCCTGACTAAGCCACGCAAGTCAGAGCGCAAGGTGACCCGCATGGTGGTGATCATCGTGCTGGTCTTTGTGCTTTGTTGGCTGCCATTTTTCACCATCAACATTTATAACCTGTGTCATACCATACCGGAGAATGAAACCAGTGCTGCTGCCTATTTTTCCCTGGTCATCCTCACCTACGTCAACTCCTGTGCAAATCCAGTACTCTACGGTTTCCTCTCAGAAAACTTCAGGCAAAGTTTTAAAAAAGTGCTTTGCTTCTACAAACAGAAAAATTGTACAAATACGAATGCCTTGGGGACCGTACGGACTGCTAATAAGGTAAAAACAAATGCCTTTTTATTCATTGGCAGAATTAACAAACTTGGTGATAACTCACATTACGTTTTTTGAACAATGAACCTTATGTAATTTTAGGATTTATTGATTAATTTCCTACTATGGGTTTAATATATGGTAAAGAACACAATCTGTTTAAATTCTTGATATCAGAAACACAATCCCACCAGAGAAACGCACTGGGAGTTTGGTATTTTTCTTTGCAAATTCTTGATTTTAGCATTTTTCAAAGTATCTGTGTTTTCTATTTAAACAGCACTTAGTTCTTTGTCTGACTAATGTAAATTTTAATAAGGTAATTTGGTTCAAAATAATAAAACATCACCAAATATATGCCACCTGACTCATTTCAGGAGGTAATAGGTGAAAAATTATCCCTAATTTGTCTCGGTTAAATAAAATGTTTTTATTTATATGGATCTAATTTACAAAGCATGTAATCTGTTAGCCCTTTAGAGAGACAATTCAATTAGACCATGCAGTAAGATTGAGTAAAAGCTTTCTATCTAACGAAACCAAGCTGATTGCATGAGTTATTGACTGCATTATTCTTTCCTATCCCTCACACCAAGCATGCAAGCAGCGACGGTAGAGAGGAAAAACTCCCTATGTCTTTACAGAAAGGATGTCCACCTCTCTTTACTTAGGATGTAGATACAAATATTTGGTTCGTTGTCAGCATGTAGTGGCAGTGGAGAAGGTTATGTTGATAAAAGGAGTAATTAAATGTGCTAGGAAATTATAGAATAAAATCTAAAATACTCAAATTAGTATATTTTGAGTTCCATGCAGTTGGAATGCAGTTGTGTGGACTTCATGTAAGATTACTCTTTTAAGGTCCTCAATATCTACTATCCTGCAGATTTTAGATGCATCCGTGCTCCAACACAGTTGATTCAAATATTGAATTACCTCTTAAGCAAGCAATCCAGTTTGGCAAAGGCCTGGTGATGAGCCATTAATTTGACTCAGCTGTGTTGGAGCTAAAGAATTTTTTTTTTTTTTTTGCGTTCCTGTTCATATTTCCAAATATATGCGACTTGTATGTGATCTCCTGTGTGAACTGCAGTCATACAACGCAAGTGTCCCGCAGGGCAGTAGAGTATGCAATGACATCACAAGCCAGCGTGCTCCCTGTTTATGGAAGTAAACATAGATGGTAGTGTCGGAGCGCATCTAGCGGTCTTTTCCAACCATAAAAACTCATTCTTTTCAATATGTTTAAACATAAATACTGCTCTCCACATCATCATCTGCCATGGTTGTTGTTTTTCTTGCCGCTTCTGCGTAGCAAGACGCAGAATAGTGACCTTTGTCGGGTATTAATAACGTTCAGGTCAGATGAATCTGACCTGGCCGTTCACACACAGGTCGCATTTGAAAAGTTCAGATTCGTATCGGATTCCGGACCACATAGACAAGTGGCCTGGGTCGGATTGGAAAAAATCGGATATGTGTTGTTCAGACTGACATGAAAAGATCAGGTCCAGGTCGCCTATGGCCAAAAAAATTGGATTTGGGTCACTTCAGGCTGCAGTGTGAGTGTAGCCATAGAATTCCTATGCAAAACACATGGGGAAGCAGGCAGCGGTGAATCCCACTTGGTGAGGGCGTTCACTGCTTTGCTCATACTACTTGATAGAACTGAGGTTTTGTCAAAGAGCAGCACCACATGGAGAGAGCAGAGTGATGATTGCTGAAGTTCAAAGAAGCTTAAATTTTTGACACGGCAACCAATCAGAGACTGGTTGTAGGTGAAGCTTTTCTCACTTAATATGGAATGCAGATATAAATAGTGTTAATAAATATAAGGAAGACTCTCAAGATGTCTTTAGGTAGCTTTAAAAAAATCCAATTTAATTTAGTCTTAGATGGTGTGTTAATCGTCCTCATTTTTCTTCAGCACAGTGCTTTTGGGGATTTTCCAAAATGGGATGGTCTCACAAAGGCATTTTAGCTGAAGTCCATGATGTTAAGTATCACCTGTGCTTTTATTGTGAAATTCCAACAGCGAGACATTGACATGAAATGCTATGGGGTTGGCAGGACATTTCCAAACTGAAGGGTCTAGGAAGCTGCTGATTTACTTAATATTAAGCAATCATTCCAGTGACTAAATAAGGCAAACATGCATTCTGATATATTCAGAACCAGCACAGGAATGATATGTGATGTTATGCAATAACTTTATATTCTGAAATGAGTGCAGCACTAGCAACTGCTGGGATGGTGACATCATTGGCCGTAGTTAGTCTATCTTAAAAAGACCAAATCAGCACAGACGATAATTTTACCTGCACAAATTAAGTAGCACTGAAAAACTAGGCTACATAATTTTGCTGGTGAAGATTCTCAGCCATCCAGGTCATAGTCATTTCAACAAAATTAAAAAACTAAAAAAAAACACTGACCTTTGTTTCCAAGTTTGAAGATGTTTTGCTTCCTGGATGGAAAGCGAAATGAGTAACTCTGTTTGACATCCACAGCTCAGGTTGGAGAAATTGTTGACAGGACAGATATATCACAAAACACCTGCTGCTGAAACTGTAGTGAAAGTTCAATTTAAACAGTATTACAGTATTGACACTGGGGGATGAGGGCATTTTATTACACATAGATAACTTTTACACAATAATGAAAACATTAAAGATGAGCAATGTTTATGCATGCTTACATTACTTGAGAAAGACAACCCAATGCATTTACCAACTAAGACATCATGTTTTATATAATTAGATTTCTGAAATGCTCATGCATTTAAGTTTAATCAAGTTTGAGGTGTTTAATATATTTTAAGGTGTTCGATCTTCACTAATCCTATATTTATGTCTGGTTCTGCATAGGTCAACTTGCCAAGGGACCCTGAGAATGAGCCTTTCACCTCCAAACCTGCAATGAATGGCCAGTGATTGCTATCTTTGTTGCAGACCAAAGTTGCACTGGCCGGTTAAAAGGAACTCTGACCCATTTTACCCATGGGGTTTTATACTGACATGGAATTTCCTGACTTTATTTTAGTTATTCCCATCTCTTTCACAGGGCATTCCTGGAGAGGCTCACTGAAATGATTGAGAATTGTCTCTCCAGTTACTGAATTTTTTGTTTGTTTGTTTTTGCTTTTGTTTTAAGGTTTTTGTATGGGGCAAAAGACTCAATGGGGGGGGTGTTGTGGCGGTGGCTATAAGGTAACATCACCAGTGGAATCTTCAAAGAGGGAATGTCTGTTTTGTAGACAGTTTTTGTTTTTATGCAACAGACAATACAACAATGATTAATCAATACAATAGAATTGCACATTATGCTATATTTACCCTATAATCCATTAGAAGGATCATATTTAGAGGGATGTAGCCATCTGGGCTATAGCCTTTTTTAGCATCCTCCCATGTGAGTTTTTTTTTTTCACATTTTATTTACCATGGGGCCCTGTCTTTGGAAACAATTGCTGAAGCCCATCACTGTGATGCCTGGTATCTTCCACATCTTTATATCTATGTAGCTGATTCATCTGTTGACTGGTATGCTTACCCCAATAAGCCATAACATTATTTTCACTGACAGTTAATGTTACATAGCTCATCTAAATACAAAAAAATATCCATTCATATAATTCATCTATTCATATGCCTATATGTGCTTTCAAGTGATGGTCGCTGCCAGCTGTGTAAACTCACTGATGATTATTAACTGCCCTGTGAAAGGCAGCTGCTCTCATCTCTACGAGGCGCCTCAATGGCCAGCTGGTCAACAGCGTGAACTGAAAACAAGCCTTCATTCTGATTGGAAGTGATCTGAAGGCATCCGTTGCTCAACAGCAGTTGATGTTGTTGAGCAAACCTACAACCTGGGTCATCAAAACTTTAGTTTTGGGAGAAAAGGGAATAATATGTGGGTCTAAATCTCATATACAATTGATTTATGACACTTGGTATATGTGTCACATTTTTGCAGTATTTGATTTGAATTGCAACAGTAAAGCCTCTTTCCCACCTCCCGCTGGCAAGCTGCATGGCCCCCACTGCTGCGTGCCTGGGGACACCATCGTGCTGGGTTAGCGTTGATGATGTCACCAGTGCAGCAGAGATCAGGAAAGTAAACAATGGAGAGCAACAAAAGAAGGGAGCCAGGGTGTAGAAAGTATTTCTTTATTTTGTCTGTCTGAATCCCTCACCAGTGCTACTTCATATTTATCAAATGTAAACAGAGTTGTTTGGCTTGTTAGATCAGAAACAGCCGGCATAGTGTGTTGATGTTCGTACATTTCGCTCAGTGGTATTACATAAATTAGTGGGTCGACCACTTGTTCCAGCTCTGTGCCGATTGGAGCCGAGCCGTTTCAAGGCTTTAACCCAGGTCGCTTAATGAGTCGTTTGACACAGGTCAAAAAAAGGTCAGTGAGCTTTTCCCTAAGTCAATGATTCCCAACCGGGAATATGCAGTCCCCTAGTGGTCCGTGAGTGCATTGCAAGGGGTACATAAAGATATTCTATATCTTAGGTAGTTAAATAAAAAAAGGGCCAGGATCTGTTTGCTTTGTGGGGGCCCAGTTGAAAAAAATAAACAAGCGTTTATCAACCAAAAGTTAAGTTTTTCTTATATGTTTGAGTTCACCTAAACCAAGCAGATGAACAGAGGATGTAGAAACAGCCTGGTATCAGTTGTTCCTCACACTGAGCTATCGGAGCTAATCAAAGCAGCTCAGGTGTCTTGATAAAAACAAAGTAATACTAATTAAGTCAGTCTGAGTATAATTTTTGTTCTATATATTTTGTTTAGGATTCATCACGTTTAAATGTGATTAAAAGGGAGTTACTCTGCGGAGCTCCAGTTTTATAAATACAGGTTTATGATATTATTTTATTTTGTTTTCATTTATATTCCTTACTAACTTCCAGAAATGCCTAATAATTAAATGCTCAAATTAAAAGATTAAGTAAAATGGTTTTTATTTTATAATCAGTCATTATACGTTCCACTTTTGGACAATGGTAAATGGCATGTACTTATATAGCGCCTTTATTCAAGTCAGGAGACTTGACCAAAGCGCTTTACACTACATTCATTCACACACACACACACTCACACACTGATGGTGGCAAGCTAGATTGTAGCCACAGCTGCCCTGGGGCTCACTGACAGAAGCGGGGCTGCCGTACACTGGCGCCACCGGGCCCTCTGACCACCATCAGTAGGCAATGCAGGTGAAGTGTCTTGCCCAAGGACACAATGACACTGAAAGTCGGAGCCGGGGCTTCAATCCTTCGATTTCAGGGAAAACTCCTACATCCAACGCCACTGTTGCCCAATCGTCAATACTTTTGAGTGTGAGGGGTACTCATGGTAAGACATAATGCCCAAAGGGGTACACAAGTCAAAAAGGTTTGGAAACACTGCCCTAAGTCAGTAGAAGCTCAAAAATCTAAATGGGGTTTTTGGCCAATGAGAAAAGGGGTATAAGAGAGAAAAATGATCTCCTGGCTTTGGTTTGGTGGGCCTCATTCTAGGGCTGCATGTTGACTTGCTAATTTTTAACACATGTTTTAGTTATGTGAAAAATTTCTAGATATTGCCAAGTTTTTTTTTCTCTTTGTTTTATCTCCACTTTCTATTTGGAGTGGAATGATGTGCTGATGTACACAATTAAAACATGTTTTTATTTCTTGTTTTCTAATGAAACTGATGTTCTTTCCTATGTACCGTAAGTAAGTAAATGTAAAGAAGGCTTATAAGATGTTTGAACTTGTTTAAAAAACGAACCAAGCAACTAGAATTGTTAAAATATAGAAACCCATTTATTTGTATTACTGACATATTGTATTGTGAATTCTGAAATAAAAGGTCATTCTCACTTAAGCTGCTACTATGAGTATGGTACTCTTAATATTGCTAACCCTGAATTTAAAAAAAAGAAAACACACCCATTCAATAAAATTATTTTACAAATCATAAAAGATAAGTAGCCCCTAATATGGTTATTATTGCTAACTAACCTATAATAGTCTGATGACAAAATGACAACACATTTGCTAATATATATATATATATATATATATATTTACTAATAGTGATGAAACAGAAACTAAAAAAATTCTAAAACCCAACATACAATGCATTTAATTACATAACAGATTGATTTATATTTGGTGAAGTTTTACCAACCTAAAAAAAGGCTTTACATCTGACCATTTCTCTCCCCTTATTTATGGATTGAGCGTTTGAAAATGTTACCAATATCAGCATTTATATAGTAAAGAGATTTTGTTATAGCACTGATCCCTGTGGTACTTGAAAAGTAACCCATGAGGATAATTATTAACATTAACAAACTGTTCATCTGTCAGACAAATACGATTTAAATCAGTCAAGTGCTGCCCCTAGCTTTAAACTATTCTAATGCTGGTGGTGCACAGCATTGTTTGGTAAGGCATTGTTCAGCATCATATGGAGCTCTATTGGTGCCATATCACAAATTAATGTCAATGCTGTTTAATTCATATTGACTGCTGATTAATGGATAATTAATCAATTTGTAACTAAGCAAGGCTTAATGGGTTGTTTAAGTTATCTAAGGACTACTGCTATCCAGATTAATCAGTTTAGTAGATTTTTGTGTTTCTCTTTCCCAGGTACTGTTGTGTAGGATTATTAAATAGAATAATTGATTGTAACAGAAAAAAAATTGTTTGTTTAATACATTTTAGCTTTGTAAATGTAGTCTGTAGTTAACAACATTAATAACATTATTTGCATGGTTTTGATAATGATTAATAATTACACATCTCAACTATTAATGTAACTTTTTTACATTTACTAGTTGTTACTTCAAACCAAGATCCACAACAAGTTTAAATGCCACATTTAAACGGTAAATTAAGTTAATGATAATTATTAATTACTATCATTAAAGGCGGGTAGCCATTAATCATCCTTGATGTTGAACTGAACAGACAAGTCTAAAGATACAACTTTAAAGCAACATTCAACTAACAGACCCGTTCAATTAAAGGACCTGTTAAATCAGCACACCCGTTCAATTAACGAACCTGTTCATTTAACGAACCTGTTCAATTAACGGACTTACGTTGAATCTAAACTTCATATTCTGTATGAGTTTTCACTTTTGCTCCAGTGCATCATTACTGTTGTATGGTAACATAAAACATAAAACAAAGCATATTTTATTCTTAAGAATAAAAAACACATGTTTTTGGCTCTTGAAAGTAGTTTGATGAAACATTATGGTTTTAAACCCTAGCACTAGACTTTCAGTCCAAATACAAGAAATGCAACAGGATGTTGTAATTTGAAATGAACTCTATTATACCAAAGCAAATTAAGAAAATATTTATGTAAAATAATTTTCTGTTGTTAAAAAACAGGTTGAAATGATCAATGAAAAAGCTTCAGTGAGGGCTCTCCAAATGTTTAGTTATTATTTAGTTATTGTTATAGATAGATAGATAGATAGATAGATAGATAGATAGATAGATAGATAGATAGATAGATAGATAGATAGATAGATAGATAGATAGATAGATAGATAGATAGATAGATAGATAGATAGATAGATAGATAGATAGATAGATAGATAGATAGATAGATAGATAGATAGATAGATAGATAGATAGATAGATAGATAGATAGATAGATAGATAGATAGATAGATAGATAGATAGATAGATAGATAGATAGATAGATAGATAGATAGATAGATAGATTGATTGATTGATTGATTGATTGATTGATTGATTGATTGATTGATTGATTTTGGTTATATATAAAGTTCCTTGCTTTATACATGACCGGTTCTCAGAGTCTTCTAAAATAACTTGGTTGTATCATATAATCTAACAAATATACTTGTAAGTAAAAAAAGTTGTTTTATTTCATCTAGCTTTTGTAAATGAGTGATACCATATTGCGCATTTACCTTAACAATGTGGTTTAGATACTTTAGCTTTAAGATTAAGCTACACTAGAGTGTGGATAAATGTATGAGCGATACATCCCTATTCTACTCTCTGATCATTTGCTTCGGTACAATCAGTTGACTCTGTTATTGGTGTTTTCTCTTAACAGAACTTTATTAAAAACTGTAAAAGGTATATTCTTCCTGTGAAAGGTGGAGCTGCAAGGTTGAGCTTTTTGTAAAATTTGATATAATTCTCTCTGATATTTGAGCTGAATTTTCTATGGTAAGAAACAATAACAATTTGAAGCAATTTCACCTTTTCCTATCAGTCACACCTTCCTCTGCTGCTTATCTAAAGTGCACTCATATATAGCTGTCTTGCTCAGCCCCTATTCTAAGTTTGTTTACTGAAAACCTGTTTTTGTGGTGGCTCATTCTGATGAGAACAAGCCATGTATTCTGAAGACTCTGGCTGCCTTGTTTGTTTGTGGTCATGGACCTGTAGTTCCACCAACCTCAATGTCAGAAGATAAAGAATAAACAGAAACAGTATCATTACAAAACAGGAGTAGGTTGCTAAACAAGAGCTGGTTTTGGATTGCTGGCTGATTCTGAGAAACAGATAGGAGGAGGCTAAGATCACTTAACTGAAGAAAAATAAACAGCAAATTAGTCCCTGAAGGGCATGATGAAGGTAATCCACGCCTAAACACACACATAACTTAAAAATGGACTATTTATTGTAGAAATGCGAATTTTGAAAATGTCTGCTCCTGGTTAAAACCAGATTTCCATACAGTCTTTATACATAAAGTTTTTTTTTCCACTGTCTGACATAAAAAAAATAATAAAAATAAAAAATAATAATTAATGCATTTTTTGCTACTTAAACATGTTTTGGCGCTTCAACACAGTTGTTTTATGTCCTACCCTGCTTAAGTGAAACAATTGTGTCTGCTTAAGTAGATGCAAAAAGGATTTTTCCTATCTATAATTCTAAGTATAAATAGCATGAGAAGGTCTATTTATAATAATGTTTTGGAAGGAGATGGGCTTCTGTGTCCTGGAGATGAGACTTTTTTTATTCAAAAGAATCATTCTTGAAACAAAATACCTTGTGGAGATACTGGCTTAGGCATGATAGAGGATCTCATTTTTTAATTTCAATTAGTAAAACCCTGCAGAGGCCGAGGGATTCAAACGCCGTGCAAATGATTTCACAGTAGTGAAAAGGTCCTACAAACAAATCAGGCTTGCAAAATAAGACAAAAAAATCAAATTCAAGGTGTGTCCACTTTGCTGTTCTCTATTTTCTGTGATGGCAGTTTTCTCTTTTGCAGAATTTTTCTTTTTGTATGTTTTTCTTTTTGTTTTTCTCTAATTTTGTGTTTTTAAGTCTCCCTTTTGCGCTTACGATTCTATTTTTTGGGTTTTCTTCTCTCATTGTTGCACCCCTCTGCCACTGTAGAAACAGGTGGTGCACTGACATGCGATTAATGACAAAGAAGCCATTACCCAAGAAGCAGCATAAAAAGTTTGTTGTTACCTCTGGAGGATAAGCCCTTTCACTTCTATGAGAAATGTGCTTGTGAAAGAACACTTTTGGCTCATGTCATACAACTTGAAATTTATTCTCGCTAAGCATACCTCTGACTTGCCAAGGAATTTTGGCATAAACTGGGGAAATTATCATCTAATTTAAAATCACATATTTAAAAAAATATTTTCTGCATTTTCATTAATCATTTGTTAAAATATATCAGTTGTATCTTGGGAAAATAATACAAAACATAAAGAAAAGGTGAAGCTAATTCTTTTGAAAAGAACTCTAACGTTTAGGTAGTTAACAGTTCATCAGGCATTCTTTCATTCCTCTGAAACAGCTCCTTCCACATCTCTAAAGCTGAGCTTTACCTCCTTGCAGCAGAGTCTAATTTTGGCCTCCTATAGCAGAAATATCTTTCTTTTGGTCATGATTGATGACATGATTCTGCCCTTTTTGGAGTTTTGGTTCTATTTAAGTTTTCTTTTTCAGTTTTCAGTTAAGCTTTGTTTTATGCCAATCTGGGTTTTCTAAGTCATTAGTTTCTTTTCGATTTAGTGTCATCCAAGTTCTTTTCAAGTTTAAGCACTGTTGTATATTTTGTTTAAACTCTGTTGCCACCTTGTGTAAGTTACCTTTCTAGCTCTACACCTTTTCCTAATCAGTTGATTGCTCTATTCATTGTTATGTTTGGCATATATATTCCTCCTCTGCAGTTACTGTTTGCTGGATTCTTTTCATTCCTTCATTCCGTAGGTTTATTCTTCCCTAGTGTCTCATAATTTTTGGTTCCTGAATTTCTTGTTGATCGGTTCTGGATTATGGCTTCTGTATTTTGACTTACTCATTAAATTTAGCAAGAAATCATATCTGCTTACATCCCTGCATTTGGGTCCTCAACAAGTATCCACCATCTATTTGGAAAATAGATGGTTCAGTAAATGTGGAACTTGCTTATTCCCTTTGCTCTTCATTGACCACATCAGACTCGAGCAGTATCTACAAACACTAGACTGTATCCCAAACTGCCTGTCTATCTCCATCCATCCTACCTTCACTCATAAATAAACACCAAGATAGGTAACTGCTTTGCCTGACACTGAAACTAACCTCAACCTGAGGGAGGATAAGATTTCAGTAAAGATTCATTATTTAAAACTGAGAGAAGCTAACTCTGCAAAGAGACAAATAGTATTCCATGATTTTCTCATAAGGAGGCCAGAATTTACAATGAAAAAACTACAAAGTATGATTATAGACTTATTCACTTCTAGCCTGGCCAGACAGACCAACCATACAGCATGTCCTAACTGTGTGTTATGCCCTGTGTGATTCAGTCTGGCTAGTTAACTTTACCAGAAGTCTAATACATGGTATTATGTTTTCCTGACAGACTGTCTAATGTTTAACTTTTACACACTTTAGCACTTTGTTGGCGCTCTAAGAATATCGGGTTGATGACAGGAATAGTCTGCAGGAGGTGATTTAAAGTGTTTGGAAATGAACAAAGTAAAACCAAACAACTCATTAATGACTTATTTTGCATCTTGTAAAATTTATTACATTTTATTTATTAAGGTAAGTTAAAGAAAAAACAAAAATAGTATTTGTAGATGGTTCCTGATTCCTTGACTAAAAATGTACTGAAAACTTTTCATGTTACATTCATTATTTTTGAGTAGCACTCCACAAATTTTTATGATGGACTGTTATTATTTCTGCACCACCTGCCCGTGGCTATATTAAACCCTTTTTTGTCAAACACTGTGACGCTGGAGGAAATGTGTATAATGAGTAGACCAAAGCAGGAGTGTGGTTAATTATTGTAAAGGTCGGTACTAATTTTAATGCCAGAGAGGCTGGTTTGCAGATTTTTTTCTGGGTTTCTGAGTATTTTATCAAGGACATAAGACCAAAAGGCATGACGATCAGCTCTAGGAAAATCTTTTCCTCCTATGCTACATAAAATAATGATACTATGCATAAATTATTAACTGAGATGATGGTGGATGATCCTCTAACCGATATTCAAGGAAATATTTGATTTATGTATTCAAATGCTTTCTACAAGGCTATTAAAGACTTATGTGGGTAGCTTTTGGATTTAAATGAGATTGTATTCTGTTTTATTTCACTATCTGCTCGACTTTTTTGCAAACTATAGGGGCAACATAATCTAATGAGTTTCACTACTCTCTGCAGCTCCATCAGTGGTCTGACCAAAGGCCAAGGTCAGCTACATTGCATGGAGAGTGGCATGGAATGTGTTTACTAAGCCAGAAAGGCTGCATCTAACCCTTCACATCAAAAAGAGCACCTCACACCAGTAGATACAGAGAACTGGACTGGCAAAACTAAAGGACCATTCTGAATACAAAAGTAGCTAAGTTAAATGCACTTTTCTGCATTGTTATCAAGTTTAACATTTGGTGCAGAGGGGGTGATTGTGTGTGGCTGTTTTTCAAGAGCAGACCTTGTCGCATTAGCTCAAGTAAAAGCAATCCTTTGTGTCAGAGTGTACAAAGATATTTTCTGACAATTTTATGCTCCCAGTATGACTTCCGATGTGACGGCACTCCAGTGCACAAAGCAAGGTCTATTAAGTCCTCAACCACATGGAACACTTAAGAGTAGTGAGGCTTTTTCTGAAAACATGACTGCCTGACCTCACAAATGCACCTTTGTCATAAGGTCTCAGTTGCTTTTTTGTTGTTTGTTTATTTTTCAAATTAGTAGATTTGCATTGAATGTCTCGGTCTGTCTATTACATATATTTCTCATCTGGTAATATATGTAATTACGGATAATTTTTATTCATAAAAGATTTACTTTTTTGGAATAGCAGTTGACGTGCTTCTTTTTATTATAGGAATTATGTGACTTGTTGCATCTAAATGCAACATCTCTAAGGGACAGGTTAAACTCTGGGTCTTCTTTAATTGTCTAAATTATCAACGGGAAAGACTTCAAGTGAGACTGATATGTATATGGTTCATTTCATAATAAAATAAAGAAGATTTCCCTACAAGGATATTATAGCTTGATTTGAAACATTATTACTTCATGTTACACTGATGAGCAAAAACTATTTGCAATATATATATAATATTGGTCAAATTATATCTTATTTAGATTTTCAATAAACAAACAGGACCATTTTGAACACTTTTAGCAGTAATGTAATTTTTTTTACCATCTCCTCTTACAATTTTCAATCTTACAATTTAGGATTGTAATATTTTACTGTACAGTTATATAATTTTTATTGGCCTATTTCCATCTCCTTCACTCGATATTTTCATGCCTGCTTTTTAAAATCTAAATTTAGCTTTTTTTTTTAAGAACATCATCAGAGACTTAAAGGTATAGTGGAGGATGTTCTTTTTCCAAGTGGATCGTCAAAATAAGTGGTCCGCCTAATTGTCAATCATTCTGGTGATATGTTTACATAAGGCCGTCCTTCGTCCTCTTACCCATTTTTACTTACCAGTGGTGAGTCTGACATAGTGGGAAAATTGCAAATCTTCTTTTGGAAAGTAAGCTTGTATGAGCGATGCAAACAGCAACTTTTAAACATAGCGTGCACAAGGCAAAATGGGCTCATGCATGCTCTTGCACGCGTTTAATATGCGTTCCCTCTCAGGAGCGTGTACAGAGTTAAGGAAGTGAATTTTCTTTGAAGTGGAGATGGCGGATCTCGGGGTCGCGAGGGGTGCCCATCTCCAGCTGTCTAGGGCTCGAGGCGAGGTACAGCCTGTACAGGTCGCCAGTCCATCGCATGTGAGGCTTTTCAAAAATTTGCAAAAATCCTCCACTATACCTTTAACTTTCAGTGCTTCTGATCTGCATGACTCAAAGCAGAACATTTATTTTTTGTTTGGTTTTACTTCTTTGAACATATTCTTGCTCTTGTGTAAAACCTGTAAAAATCTCTTAGATTTACTAAAAAAAATTTATTTACATAAAATGTGTTCACCTTATAGAACTTACAATAGTTGGACAGATGTTATACATACATGTATGCAATAATTTACATGTTTCATGCAGAGCTGTAGAAACCTAAGTCCCATCAAACAACAACACTAGGAAATACGGTGAACTTCTGCGAAGATAAACTTTGTCTCTTGCAGGCTGCCTTGTTTTGGTTGTACACAGAGGATGCATGGAGAATAGAGGGGTTCACGAAGAAGTGAAGAAGGAATGACTTTCCCTTTGTGGTTAATTAAAGCTGAGAGCTTTGCCCTTTTCTATCCCACAGTGTCTTTTCCTGCATCTGCCAAGGAAAAAAAGGCTAGACACCTTTATCTATGTTAATAACCTATGTGAGCTAATAGCTCCAGGAAAATACACACAAGACATTGACCAAAAAATACGAACTGAAATTTTACAATGTTAGTAAAGTAAGATGGGCTTGTAGTTAGAATTTGCAAGAGTCTTCATGGAAACCCCTCTTTCCTAAATAAGCACCAAAGAAGTGGAAGGAGGATTTTAAAGGGAATGCAGGGAGTCTGAGGAGACGCACAGCAGGTAGTGCTTCATTGTGTCAGTGCTGATTAAAGCAGGTAAACAATATTAAGTAAAGAGTCCAGTTGGACCTGCAGTATTACACAGCTTTACAAATGTTCATGAGGTCCACAAATTGTATACGTTGGTGTTGATTTTACAATTGTAATTACGGTAAACAAATTAGCCCCCAAATTTGTTGTGTTTCTTTCCTTGATATTGCTTTGTAGTTATTTATATGTGCAATTAATTGTGTGCGTGCTCTGTCTAAAACCCAGGTATTTGCTATAATACGCTATTGTTGCCATGTATATCAATCATCCTGCAAGTTTGTACTACAACCAGAGGGTCACTGGTTTGCACCCTAGATCTGTCCGCCCTGTTCTTGGGCAAGACATTCCCCTGCTGTCTCTGCTGATGGTGGTCAGAGGGCCCAGTAGCACCAGTGTACAGTAGCCTCGCTTCTGTCAGTGAGCCCCAGGACAGCAGTGGCTACAGTGTAGCTTACCACCCTCAGTGTGTGTGCATGTGAATGACTGAAGTAGTGCCAAGTGCTTTGGGGTTCTTGGACTTGACGAAGCTCTACAGAAGTACAGGCCATTTACCATTTTAGCATAATAAATAGTAATCTAGCAGATTACCCCAGGAAATATGTGATGAAATAATGTATTAGCTGACATCCAGAAAAAGAGCTTCAGCATATATCTACAAAACAACTATTCTTGCCCTGTGGTCAGCACCTGTAACAAACTGCTGACATTTAATACTGCTAATTATACCATTCAGAAAGCTGTAGTGGGTCAATATGTAAAGTTTATTGTTAAAGTACTCATACCTATTCAACGACCCCATGTTGTGTCTCATTACAACAAGAACCTTCAGTGTATTTCAGTAGCAGTGCTCTGAAAGGATGGCAAGGGAAGTAGTTAGATTTGGTGAGAAGAGGGATTCCATGTATCCTTTTCGTTTTATCTCCTATGGACTACTTCATATCGGTCTCTCCCATAAAGCCACAATGAAACACATAGGAAAATTTGAAAAAAAGTTTAGTGGGTTTCACAATGCACTGTATAGACGATCACTCTGCTCAAGCAGGTCTATAACCCAAAATTATTAACCTGTCTAAACATTCAATTTTAATTCTCCAATCTTTTTCCCTGCACTCCCTAATGGTTCATCTGAGGATTTTAACACTTTTCATAAAAATCAGGACGCTTTGTCACATTGTCAGCCTGACAAGCTAAAACACATTTATTTAGTCCTGAGGATACGCTAACATCAGTCCAAAAATAAAGTTCACCTCCAAGCGAGGAAAAAAACAGCTTGGAACAGAGTGCCCCTTGTGGTGTTGACACTGTTCAAATTAAATTCACTTAAGTGACCCCATGAATAGAGCAATCCCTTCTGGTCTGACTGACAAGAACATGGTGTAATTAATGTGCTGGTCGTTGAGATCAGACAATCCATCAGCAAGTGGGCGTGCAGCTGGAAAACAGAGAACCAGGGAGAATCGAGAAGCCATCAAAAACTCATCTGCTCCTGTATGTGTTCCCACTGGAGGAAATGATGCTCCCAGTCACTGGGGCCAGGGCTGTAGACAGGAAGATGTTTGGATCTGTATAGCAACTGTGACATGGTTATACAAATTGTACCTGAAACTAACCATCTGGTTCTCAGAGCTGAGGGCAGCAAGCTCTAACTGGATCCAACTGGATCTGTGTTGATGTTTATGGTTCAGCAAGGACATAGATTTGACACAAATCATCATATTTACTACTTAACAAAGGACAACCAACAGCAGGCTCAATCAACAGTCAGCACTGAAGAGATTCAGAGTGCAATAGGTGTTATAACCAAGACTTTTCTTTCTAATGTTGCATATAATCTGTTAAGATGTCCACATAAATGTGTTGTAAAGTGAAAGCAATCTGTTTCCATATAGTGAGACTCATGCATGATTTGCCAAAAAACATATATTCTACTCTGATAAATTTATATTTATTATCAAAATTGTTATTGTACATTCATAGATATTTGTATGAATGAAAAGCCCCACAATATATAAACCATAAAAACCTGAAAAATACCTGAACACTTTTATTTTATTCTCATTATTTGATTTAATAATCTGCATATTGCTTCTCTTCTTTATTTATTGGGCCTAAAACAATTCATGTATATCAGACGTCATACTTAAACAAGTCTGATACTGAAACTTTAAATTGGATTGATTTGTTGGTCTTTAAATTGATTTAACTGTATCTTTTCTAAATGTATCTTTAGCTTGTTTGAAATTAACCTACAATTTGGAATTTTACACCCCATCAGTCAGTTATCTTTACCTATTCTGGGCATATTGTTTTCTACAAAGAAATATGTATTTTTACTGACCCCTATTGGTCAAAGCATTGCAAAAACACTCAGCTCTATATAGTACTGAAAAACATAATTGATTTTATTGCAAGACTTCCCCTGTCACATAAATATCGTCCACATGATTTGCACTGTTGGATTTAGAAAAGTACAATCGAAACAGTTTTATTTAAATTTAAGTTTTAAGCAGGATTGATTCACAAAACAGTTTGATGCCTGCTAAGACTAGATAACACTCAGACTTTATTGTACCAGTTTAATGCTTTTTTAAAGTGACCTGTTGCATGTTTGGATTTGATGAGTACTTTTAGGAAAAGGGCTCAATTTTTACTTATTTTGAAAACTGTTCGCAACTCTTTACAGATTTGATGTCTTTTTGACTATGCAACCAAAAACATGCCCAGATAATGTGAAGTGTGCAATTGCAACAAAATGTTTTAGGGGCAATAAGACCTTTGCTAATCTGTAATCTTTTAATTCCTTTATAAAAACAAAAGTAAAATAATGTTCAATGTAAACAGTTACCCTGATCCTTGCATATCTATATTATAAATTTAAATATATATTAGATGTGTGTATTTTCAATATGAGACTGATACACCAACATTTAACAACATGCTTGCATCAATTCTTTCTTTATATTTGAAAGGCTAATAATTAGATATTTTGAAATCTTGCATACAATAAATAAGCTTATATCTGAATGTAAATAGATAAAAATCAACTAAATTACATCTCTTATTCAAGTGATGTCAAATCCATAAAGAGGTGTCCTTTTTTTCTTAATAAATGCAGCAGCAGATGTCGAAAGTGTTTCTGTGCTGGGAGGAGACCCTGAATAATTATGTACAGCGTCAGGTGTTTCTGAAAAGGAACAGCTTCTCTTCTGATCAGATAAAAACAGATAACATAAAACCAACAGTGTTGTGCAGAGCAAAGGTTGGTATTAACCATTTACAAGGTAAAGTACCAGAGCTGGCACCAAGCTACTGTTTTGTAGGTCTCAGGTCTGTTCACTGGAGTCTCAAGTCAAGTCCCATCTTAAACTTAGAATATTAAAACAGCAGGACGAACAGACAAGCATAAAATTAAGTAACAGAGTAACAGCATTTCATAAATCTCAATGAAACAGCTTCCAAGTTATTTATTAACCAAATGAGGCAGTAAGTGTTCATGAACTTAAGAAGAAAAAAAATCATTTGGAGTGGGGTTTAACGTATCGAGGCAACACAAGGATGTTTATTGAACTGAAACACAGGTGCAGTACTTACCCATATAAAAGCTATAGCTCAGTGACGGAGCTAGATGGGGGACCAGGCCGATAATTAGCCGATAATTGGCCAATATTTAAAACATTTTAATTTTTCATACATTAACAATTACTTGACAACAAAAACCTGCGATGGACTGGCGACCTGTCCGGGGTGTACCCTGCCTCTCGCCAGTAGACAGATGGAGATAGGCACCAGCACCCCTCGCAACCCAGCTTGGGATAAGCTTGTTAGAAGATGGATGGATGGATGGATGGATGGATGGATGGATGGATGGATGGATGGATGGATGGATGGATGGATGGATGGATGGATGGATGGATGGATGGATGGATGGATGGATGGATGGATGGATGGATGGATGGATGGATGGATGGATGGATGGATGGATGGATGGATGACAACAAAAACACTGTAGTTAATAATGCACATCAACATACTAACATTAAAGATGATAAGTACAGAATTCCTGCTTTTTTCAGAACTACATTTTTGTTATATGGGGTAAAGAGAAAATGCAAGTCATATAGGAGTCTTCAGTTAATCATAGATAAATAACTATTTTAATAAAAACTTCGTAAATAAACAATTGTTGTAGATATTAGTACTTGTAAATATCAATTTTATGCATAATGATTATTGATAAAAGCAGGTAAGTAATGAAAATGGAAAAGATATTCGCCCCAGAGTCAAAACTCAAAGAACTTTATCCACTATAACTTATAACTAGGAAGCAAGGATGTATAAATATGTGTCTATTTGTTAGCAAAGGTTGGAGGAAAGTATAGTTAGTCCTTATTTGGAAAATATGGATGTTGTGGTTTTTAAATTTACTGTTGGATCAGTGTAGATTGATCCTAAGGTTCTGGTGTCGATCCACTTTTGGCCACCCCTCAGTGTACATTGGTTATTACCTGGCCACCCTTATAAAGATTTTCTGGCTACGCCTCTGCTATACCTTTCTAATAAATTAAAACTTCTGTAAATCCAAGTATTACTTTTGAGACATTATCTTGCATCTGTCCCAAATATGTTATGCTAAATCAATATAAAGAAGTTTATTTCTTAAAGCTACAGTGTGTAATAATTACAGGGATATACAGTCAGAAATGGAATATATTATACATAACTATGTTATTTTATCATCATCTACGAGCTCAGCCTCTTAACCTTAATATTTGCGTTGCCTTAGAATTCGTTATTTATAATTACATAGGAGCGGGTCTCGCAGCCATGGAGGCAGACATCTTTGCGCTACGGCAGCGCAGAGCCAACAAACTAGCGATTGCGAGTTCGCCAAAACGTCACAACGATGTAGAAAAAATAACGGATATATTTATTATCTTAAGTCTACATGAAATCTATACCCTACACAGAATAATGAAATACTATCTGTAAAATTATCTATGTAAACAAACCTCATCACTTGAGAAGGTAGGTGATGCGGACGTCGTGGAAGACATTTTGTCCCGTAACGCTCGCCGTACTGTTGGGGGGGAGAAGCAGTGGGGGGGAGATGTTCATGTTGCTGCAGTCTGCAGTCTGACCGCTAGATGTCGCTAAAAGTTACACACTGTAGCTTTAAGTATCACTTCACTTCTTTAGATTAAGATGTACAGGTGTCAAAATTTGCTCCTAATTGTTTCCACATTTTAGTAAGTTTTATGATTCCCTAGAATATTACTTTGGGGCTTGATCTGAAAATGTCACATTACCACTGGTCTTAAAAATGCTCAAAACCACTTATACTTACAGATATCTGTCAGGATTTGGTTATGGTCTGTTGACCCAAATGCAGAGGCAGGGAGGCAGAGGGAGGCAGCTTGTGGGTTTAATGAAGGGTTAACTGAACACAGAGGCAGGAAATCCAAAAATCCAAACATGAAAACAAAGTTTAAACAAACCAGAAACCAGGAATCCAAATATCAAAACATGAAAAAAGTCAAAACAAACCAGAAACCATGGAGGCATCAGGGGGGATACTATCACGAGGAGGAAAGCTTAGAGAGACGGAGTAGGAGGAAGTTAGACGAGTAACCAGCCCTGAAGAACTGAACAGAGAGAGTATTTATGGGAGACTGAAACAAAGAGAGGACTAATGAGCAGATTGGGAGCAGGTGTGAACAGGGCAGAATCAGGAAAGGAGCTAGTGAAAAAGGAGAACACAAGAGGGTAGCAGAGGGTAACAAACGAAACCCTGAAGACTGAAAATAACCAGAAAACACAACAAATAAGAAACCAACCATCAAGACTAGAAAACAAGGAGCAAAGCAAAACTAAAGACTCAAATGAAAACATGACAGAACCAAGACTGAGACAGTAACTGAGAAATAACCAGAAAACACAACAAAATGAGAATTCAACCACTAAAACTAGAAAACAAGGAGCAAAGCAAAACTGAATACTCAAATGAAAACATGACAGAACCAAGACTGAGACAGTAACTGAGAAATAACCAGAAAACACAACAAAATGAGAATTCAACCACTAAAACTAGAAAACAAGGAGCAAAGCAAAACTGAATACTCAAAAGAAAAACAGAACAGAACCAGAACTCTGACAATATCAAAGAAAACTTTCACCAATTTAATTTTGACTTGGATGAAGCAAAGATGACCTATTTTTTTATTTAATTAAATATGTATTACAGTAGTTATACTACTGTCCACCATCAGATGGCCATATTGTGCCATTTGAGATTTGTACTCTCCTGAATATCATTTCTCAGCTACTGTTTTGGAGGAAGGTGGTGCTGTTGCGCACAAGCCGCTGCTGCGCGCTCAGCGCTCCTATAGATGAGAGCGTGTTCTCCGGACAGTGTTTATGGATAACTGCAAAAAGGCAGCGGAGCCTCTGGTGACCATCCTCCTTTTTATTTTTTTTATTTTTTGCATAGAGTACTGATGTTCCGTTGAAGGATCTGAAGTTTGCTGCGCGTACGGGTTTTGACGTGCGCTCCAGTTTGGACAGGAGAAACACGATCTGATGGACTGCTTTTAAACCACACAGGAGGTTTTAACTTATTGCATTTTTCTCTTTGCACGTTTTTGTGTAAATTTGGAGATATTTTTGTTGCAGATTTTGGTGTTTAAAGTATGAAGCGGACATGGTTTTGCGCTTTGGAAGTTTAGCCATTCTCTCCTGAACTCCCCATCCTGTTTGTTTTTTTTTTTAGTTTGGTTTTTACCCCACTTTTGAAATCGAATCTGCAGGAGGATCGAGGTACGAAGGAGCAAATGGCCAACGAGCGCAAACCGCGGCTCTGCATCATGGCAAAGGGCGAGAACGGGTATGGATTTCACTTGCACGGCGAAAAGGGGAAAAGCGGCCAGTTCATCCGCAAAGTGGAAACAGGCTCCCCTGCAGAAGCGTCGGGAATGCGCGCCGGGGACAGGGTGGTCGCGGTGAACGGAGTCAACGTGGAGAGGGAGACGCACCACCAGGCGAGTGCTCCACGCGTGGGCATTCATATTGATGATTTTTACTCCAATTACAGCCCGGTGCGCTGTCTGCATGAGGGTGCATGTATGTATGGTCATATAGCCTGACAGAAACAAGCAGGACAATCAGGCTTCTTTTTTTTTTTTTTTTTGCTTCTGTTGCACTTTTCCAATCGCATGATGAATTTGGAAAAGGAGTCCACTGACTTTCTGGAATTTTACCCAGTCATAGAAACTTTTCATAGATATACGCAAGATACCAACAGCAACCCGCCTGCACAGCATATCTGTGCCAAGAAAAATCTGCAAATAAACCAACTGCCTTCTGTGTCTGTAAATGAGGTTAAAACTGTCTGCAGTTCTGTCTGAACTCGGTTGCTTCACTCTAGGGATTTGGCTGTTGTTCACAGAGAGTCTGAAGGGTTTTATAATTATCTACAGGCTCCCCCTGTGACTGTTGCAGCAGAGATAACACAAGTTGGGTTAAGCTCTCATAACACATCTAATGTCCTTTTCATTTCATTGGGACAGATTAAACTGGTTGTGCAATGATGCCTGATGACATTGTTGCAGACCATGAAAATAGCCTTTTGGTTCTGCAGTCCTACTGTATAATGGATCTAATGCTGGGTTTTGTTTTTTGCCACTGTGATGGTCCAGAATGAGCCAAAAGGAACAAAACAAATGAAACCCACAATAGTTTAAGAGGAACATAGGCTCCCAGCAAACATATTTCTGCTTTTGTTAAAAGTTAACCTTTATATGGTAATATTTTATATAATGCTTAGTTAACATTTTCACCACATCCTTTTGTTTGTGAGTTTTTTTCTGATCAAATCAAGTTTCACAATATTCACATCACTTTCACCCTTTTTTTTATTATTACTTTTACAGCATTTAACTTCATTGTGTTATATAGGAATATTTTATAGTAGTAGGGCTTAATTATGACGTATCAGTAAAATAACTGTTTTCTGCGTATTTCTTCTTCATTTAAAATTTGAAACGAGAAGTCTGCTTCAGTATTTACTGATATTGCAAGAAATATTTTGCAGAGTCACCTTGTGTTGCAATTAAAGCTGTAGATCTATTGGGTATGACTCCAGAAGCCTTACCCATTCATATTGATAGGCTTTCAGCCAGATCATGGCTGTGTATTTAGGATTGTTATGCTAGATCCACAGCCTTTGGTTGGTCTACTTAAATGATTGTCTTTTGACTACCCTGCCTAGAGCTTCACAATAGTTTAAATCACAATCATCTCGCAGTTTCATTAGGGGAGTCTTGTAATCAGAAAGGACTGTTTGCAATCAATACTATATTATAATACCTCCAAGTTTCATGCATCCAATATCCAGCATATCTCTCTTTCTGCTGAAGAAAAGCATCCCCTCAGTATAATGCGGTCACTGCCATGTTTAACTGTGGGAATGTTTTTTTTCAAGCTGATGTGCAGAGTTAGTGTTCTGCAACACTCCAACATCACGAAAAAGTGAATGATAATAATAATAATAATTGGACTCATCTCAACGCATCTCTGCATTTAACACACCTCTGTGGGGAGCAGTGGGCTGCCATTGTGTGGCGCTGGGGGAGCAGTGTAGGGTTAAGGGTTTTTGATCAGGAACCCAGAGTGCAGGCTGTGGGGATCAAACCAGATACTTGCACCCTCTCAGAGCACAAGTGCACTGCTCTAGCCACAAGGCCAACACTCCCCCACTGGGCCAACTTTAGAACCTTTACATTTTTTGTTAGTCTGTCTCTGCAAAATCCCAGTAAAGTGCATTGAAGTTTGTGGTTGTACTGTGACAAGTCATTCAGACTATTCCTGCAAAGGAATGTACTGAAGCCAAACCTTGTATTACGTACTGAAAATACACATATGCAACTTTAAACCAGGTGATGAAGTATTATGTCCTTCTCCCAGGTGGTACAACGGATCAAGGCAGTAGAAAGTGAGACCAGGTTGCTGGTTGTTGATCAGGAGACATACGAAAGCCTCCGCAGCCTGCATCTCACAGCAACAGAGGAGATGGCCATTATTGGGACAGATGCTCTTCCTCCTGCTTCCTCCCCTCCAGCCTCCCCATCATCTGCACCCTCCTCCACACCTTCCTCCCCCACCAAGAAGCGCCAGAATGGCTCAGTGTCCAAACAGGATGGCAAGGTGCAGAAGCCCACCAGAAGGTCACCATCGAAGGCTGTAAAAAAGGTGAGCTCAGATCAAGTGATCATGCTATAAAAAGAAAAAAAAACATGTGCAAACAGATTTCAGGTTTTGAGTCATATGTTTTATCTGTTTCTCTCAACTCATTCATGGCTACAACCTGGACTTGTTTTGTGGCTGTCATGTCGGTTTAAGATCTGATTTGTAGACGTCGGGCAGGTTCTGCAACCTCACTCACTTTGTGTACTGAGGGGGTAACATAGCATAGCTGTAAGACTGCCAGATGTTTTTTTAGAAGTAAAAGTGAATCCTGAAATGTCAGAAAGTGAAACCTGCTGGAAGTCATAAGGTCTAGTTTCTGGAAAGCTGAAAGAAAAAAAAGCTTCTAGCCCAAATCTTAAGCTGAAAGTTTTGTTTTGTTTAAAGGAAAAAGTGAAGAAAAAATGTGCTTACAGTTTCATATTTCTGTTTATTTTTGATTAAATTAGTAGGATTTTATTGCTTTGTTTTAGTATTTTATTCCATGCTGACAATGTGAATCATCGTATCTCAGTGTGAACAGCACTGTGTCTGCACAAAGATCAGTTCAGATTCCGTTTCATGGAGTCTCTATAAAAAAGAACATGCAGCTCCCCTTCTGCTTTCTGCAGCCACACCACATGTGTTTTCACTTAGTGGTGCCCTGCTGAAATGCTACGACCATTCAGGCACTTATTCTGCATGAGATTTGACATCTTAAGAGCTTTGGATTTTGAATATCTTGGTGATGTTGTTTAGTTTTTGTTTTTTTGTCTTGGAAAGTTTACAATTCTGAGCTGGACTAATCCAACCAAGGTTTGTAAAGTAAGTTTTTTCTCCAGTAGAATACAAAAAGGGAAAACAGGAAAGAAACACTCAGTAGGCTGCATCAAAATGAATTACCCTTTTAAAATGAAAAGCATACTTTAAACAAGCACCTCAGCTTCCTGTTGCATCTCAAAGGAAATCATCTTCATATAGGTATTAGGACTCAGGATTGACACACCACACCAATAGAGCATTTAACGTCTTCTGCAGAGCTCTTTTGCGGTTGTTACTGGGAAAACAGATTTGGCTTTTAGTCCAGTAAGTAAAAACAAATGGAAAAACAGTCTGGTCAATGAAATGGAGAAAAAAACACACAAAAAATAGCTGTTTGCAGAAGAAATGCAAGTTTGTTTATAGAAACAAAATGACTTTTAAAAGCTAATTTCATTACATGTTTCCATTGACTGACTGACTGTAATTTTCTAACTTCATACTAAAAGAAATCTTACTCATTCTTTACAGTTCTTTTAAATTAAGTCACGCTGACTCATTTTTAAAACATAAACGATTAGCGACCTTTCCAGGGTGTACCCCACCTCCCGCCCATAGAACGGCTGGAGATAGGCACCAGCTCCAACTTTAATGAATTGCTTTAATTGGTAACAAGTATTTGAATCAAGTTTATCCAATTTGATTTGTTAAGTTTATAAGTTAGAAAAAATCAATTAAGTTGGGCAAACCTAGTTCAATTACTGATGGTATTCTGTTCTTTTTTTTTAAACTACTGAATTAGTTTTGCATCAGATGATGTTACATCTGATGCAAAACTAAGTCCTAAAGTTTAAGTCCTAAAGAAAAGACCTAGTAACCCTTTCTATTGCATCTCATCTTTCATCTGTTCCTAATGTGTTTGTTCTTGAGATGTTTTAATCAACTTTTTGTTGTCGTTAACTGAATGCTTTGTTTGCCAGATAGCAGAATTAGGAAAGCTTGTTTTTCCTTAGTGATTCTAAAAGAGAATCACAAACAGTAGTGGACAATTAATTTTAAATGTTTTAAACAATTTCTTTATTACGAAACATTGTTTCCTGACTCAATAAATACACTTGAAATAAAAAGAGACTTTTGTTAAAAAAATATGTGGTTAAATATTTCCACAGTAAAAAATAATTTAAGCTCTTTTTGCAGTGGGGCGTGACATAAACGGGTCTTGGATTGTAAATATTTGACAGTATACACAGTGAGTTGTATGCCAGGTCTTATTTTCTCTCACCAAGCCACAGGACACGACAACCATTGAGAGCAGCACATTTCTCCTCATATTCTTCTTCTTAAGAGAGGTCAGAGGAGAAAAAACAGCCTTCCTGACATTTAAAAGCATTTTGAATCGGTACAGAGGAAACCTTAGACTCGTAGGAGCCAGTATTATACTTGCTAAAAGCAAACTCTCACTTTGAGTTTAGTATCCACCCACAACGGGGCAGGACAGTGGGAAAGCAAAGGTTTTCTAATGACGATGGTACATTTAAGGTGTGCGTTTTCAGGAATAGAGTTTGCTGAAGAAACTCACACTGCTTTGTTTTTACATACTTTGATTTAATGATAAAAAAGTTTATTTGAATAAGCATTAATAATGGGCTGCTTAATCAGGTAAGCACTTTGATAAAGATCATTAATAAAAGAAAATAACTTCCTGACTGTTAAAGTCTAGGAAAGTTTTCAAACCCATTGACTTTTTAAAAGTTTTACCTTAAACTTCAATGTATTTCCTTTAGATTTTCCAATACAAAGAAGAGCATCACTGTGAGGTACAGAGAAGAATATTAATTTTCAATGAATTATACATTAGCTGGATTTAGTCTGGAATCTGAACGGGACCCACTAAGACATGACTGCCTTGATCTAAACAACACGTCATACTCAAGGCCCACAGCAACTCATCTGGCACCAAGAGTCAAAAAATGACATAAAGTAGAGGCATGTATTCTTTTAAAGTGACCAAGGTAGGCAAAACAGCAAAATACATTATTTATTATGCAATAAATTACTATAACAGAACAGTGTGCCATTTGCTAATGAAAAATTGGAATAGAAATTGAATAACTGTAACCGAAACTGGTCCTCTTAAAGTCTAGATCAGGGGTATTAAACTGGTTCCAGTAAGGGCGGTGTTGCTGCAGGTTTTCTGTCCAACCAAGCAATAGCACACCAGACCCCAGTCATCTCATCAAGTGAGTCCAATCTGAACATGATAACTTGATGAGATGACTGGAGTCTGGTGTGCTATTGCTTGGTTGGAAAGAAAACCTGCAGCCGGAACCACTTTGACACCGCTGGTCTAGATTATGTTTAAGGGGTTCGATATAAAAATGAGTTTGCCATCCCTCATCTAAATCATCCTTTCTAGCCCTGATTTTAAGTTAGAGGACGTTATCCTGCTGAAAGATGAACCAACACAGTCTTTAGTTTATTTGCAAGCTATTTTATTGTTTATTAATCTTCCCATCTCCCATCCCAACTTTGACAGTCGTTCAAAAAAAGGATCCTGACTACATGATGGTGTCATGACAATGTTTTGTGTGGTGATGTGTTGTGATACTTTGCATCCACACATAGTTTTCTTTAGTTGTTGTGTTTTTGTTGTTGTTTTGTTAAATTTTTTTTATTTTAGGACACTTATTTAAGCATTTCTAAAACTTAATCCCTGCCCTGTCTAAGGTGTTTGTTGTGCTTTATAAGGTTGTTAGTTCACTAATGCTGTCTAACAAACCTCAGGCTTTGACAGTGCAGCTGTAAGGTGGAATCTATTCACTACTCAGAGGACAACTGAAGGCTATTGTTAGCACTGATTCTTTTTAGGTTAATAAATATCAGCTGTAAACATTTGCCTGCTAAACTTTACAGGGTAAAGTAAATCTACAAAAAAAGCCTTAACTAACTTTCTTCCACAAACATATGCTGTGCTGTGTTTTTCACATAAAATATCAACAAAAAGCTAAGTTGTGCAATAAAGATCACAACAAAATACATTTTGTTTTGTAAATGTTTTGCTTTATAATGAAAAAACACACAAAAATGTTAAATACCATCTTACTGTATATTGAAATAAACATGTTTTTTAATGAATTTACATAGATAATGTGTGAACAATAACTGGTGTTTAATATTTAATGCATTACCAGTTCTTCCTTGGATGTTTAAATTTAATGCACATACTGTACAGTCCCTATTCACTTAAATCACCTTTTTATAGTTAAATTGTTTTTTGTTTTTTTAAGTGAGTAAAGTAAGTGTACCGCAAATTAGAAGAAAAAGAGATTGTCATAATTTTTACTTTTGTTGAGCATAAAAATATTGAGAAGCATTAGTTTATTTCAAATCATTTTGAAATTATTGGATTTGGCCTATAGACTGAGGTCAGGACATTCTGAAAGCCTTTTCAGTATGGAAAGATTTATGTTTCTGCAATAACGTGTTTTATTAATCCTCAAAGCAAAATTTAAAACAGCAGTGAGATTTCTCCTGATCTCTAAACATGAATATCAATCACAGCTTTTATAGGGTCTACACTCACACACAGGTAAAATGAAATGCAGCTAGATACAAACATCTCTGCATCATACTTTCCTGCACATCTGCCTAATGAATATCCCAGTCAAAGGTTTAGGGGAGTGTTTGTGCCTATGTTCTCTAGGTTACATAACACTGCCTGTATTTTTCTTCTGTTTTAAGGCCATCCATCTCCAAGGTTTCCTTCTTGTTGCATTCCTGTTGCCTCTTGATTTGTGATGCAGGAAATAGCTTTCTGCTCACAAAAGATAATGTGTTTTCAACCTTTTTTACTTTATTTGCTTATATCTTTGTACAAAAGATAATTTAATCTGAAATTATTAGAAGGAATTCCATTTTATTTTTATTTTTATATTTTCCATGTATTATTTCATGTTTTTTAGCCTGAGAAAGTATGGTTTAATGCACATTTGATATTGACTTTTTCTATAAGAGCAGGGTTTCCTTCGATCTATGAAAGATGATACAATTTTATCATGATTTTAAGCCATAAGACCAAATGCTGTGTGCATTGCTAGTTGTTTGGCATTGTTTTTTTGTTTTTTTTACTGCAAATCTTTTCGTTGATAGTGGGGGATTATTTCCTGTTGCAAATATTCACAAATTGGTCATTTACACCTGCAAGTAAAAGAAAGCCATTTAGTTTTTTGACGTCTCTAGCCTGATGACACTATATTTAAAAAGAGTAGGACACTAAATTTCTCCCTCCAGTCCTTTAGGTGATTGTTAAACACTTGAAGTGGGTCTGCTGCCACACAGAGAGAGAGTTGCAGCTGGGACGCAGATCCATACATGCAAGTAGAAGTAAAAACTTTTTCAATCTTTACAGTTAAGTTCTGTAACAATGGAGTCTGGGCAAGCAAGCTTTCCAAAACAAACACTTGGATGAAAAATTTTACAAGCTTGGGGTTAGTGCAAAGGGAAATCGAAATAAAAATGGTCCCCAACATGAAGGTTGTGATTGTCTGAGGGGTCGCAGAAGTACTGCAGGAGTGAGGTACTACAGGTGGGTCTCAATCCTCCACCACCAGGACAGACATGGCAAGAAGGACTTTGCTTCGTGCCTTCATCAATCTGTGGGGCCTTTGCTAAAAGAGGTTGAGTGAGTTGCAACCTTAGGTGGATTTTTGGCTGCTCATCAAGACATATAACAAGTTCTTTTTAAATCCACTGCTTTTCAGTCATGTTCAAACCTTTTTATGCCCTAACCCTTACAATAGCCCTAACCCTAGCAATGCATTACTCACCCTAACCCTAAACTAAAATCAAATCACACCTTGGCCCCAAGCCTAACCATTAGCAATATAGATATTGAGGACCAGCAAAACATCCCCACTTTGGTCCTTAACTTGATGGTGGAATAGGAAAATTGGGTCTCACTCTGATGCTAAGACAGGTGCCCACAGACATACAAACCCTGGTGTGTGTTCTTGTGTGGAGTTGTTCCACTTTCGATAAAGTATCAGGTGTCACTTTCTCATTGGAACTTTTTTTTTAACCTGCAGATACACACAAACACACGTAGCTCTCTACACATCCAACTTTAACAAGGAAATGGTTCTGACAAGTGCTTACTTTTTGTCCCTTCTTTGTGATCATTAGCTTTTTGCAACATGTGTTAAACTGCAAGTGCCTACAAGTGATAAACTGGAGAGAAGCCAATACTTTCTGCTAAGACAAACACAATGTTCCTATATGCTGTTAAATTCTAGGAAGGCTGCAATAAGTTTGGCATTAACTTGGGGGAGTGTTCGCCTAGTGGTTAGGGCATAGAGCTTGGAATCCTGAGGTTGTGAGTTCAAAATCCATTCCCACAGACTGCCACTGTGAGATCAATAAAGTTCAATTATTTTCTATTATTATTAGTGTGTTTGTAGACAGGTAAAGAAAATTGTAGGAACATTTAGTTAGTATCCTTTGACTGTAAAAACCAAGTTAAATTCTTTTATTAGACTAAGGGATTTTCCTTGTCCAGAAAATATTGAAGCGTCTTCATGACAGAGATTATGTAGTATGTCTAGTTTATTGCATCTGAGGTGTTGCTGTGGAGGTGGTTAAAAACAAATAATATGTTTGTAGTTTAATCTGCACTGTTAAAGGTTAGCACAATCTCCACTATAAACTGTTTCTAACCTGCATTTTAGGCTCATGTTGAGATTTTTTTTCTCAAATTTCATTTTAAATCATTTCCTTTTTATAGACACTGACAGTAATTAGTTATAACCTTGAAATGGATTTAGTAAATATCAGTGATGGGACTAACGGCGTTGAAAGTAACGGCGTTACTAACGCCGTTACCTTGTTTTAGTAACGAGTAATCTAACTAATTACTTTGACTGTAACTATAACGCAGTTACCATTGCAGACACCCCGTTACTGCGCGTTACTCAGGTCGCACAATGAACCTTTTTTCATGATAGGACTCGTGCGCAGCTGCGTGAAGCTGACACCCCACGTCAAAAAACTCTGCAAATAGACTGAATGGTTAGTGCAACGTTAGTGCAGATTTGTGCAGAAAAAAATATTGTTTGTGCTACTTTTGTTTAAGAGATATTAAAGATTATTTTTTAGGTCATCCAGAGGCGCGCGCCTTGTCATGAGAGAGGGGAGGATGAGAATGGCTGATGTATGTATCCGTCTGTCAGTTGGGTAGGTGGGTGTTTCTGCTGGTGGGTGTTAACGCACAGCACACACAGAGAGATGGAGAGTGAGGATTACTCCAGCAGCAAAACAGCGTTTTCCTGATGGAAATACCAGTGTCACGTCGAGCTGCGTTTCCCCATCACATAACGGTTTCCTCTGCATCTCCGCACAGCGCAGGCGGCACGATTCACCGCGCAAGCGACAGGAAACGCGCATGCTCGCTAAAGGCGCGCAACAGTCGCCCTGTGCTCGCGCCACAGGAGAACTATGGAGAGCGTGAATGATCAAATGAAAGGGAGAAATCTGGATGGATGGATGGATGGATGGATGGATGGATGGATGGATGGATGGATGGATGGATGGATGGATGGATGGATGGATGGATGGATGGATGGATGGATGGATGGATGGATGGATGGATGGATGGATGGATGGATGGATACTCTGCCTTTTCAACTTACTGTATTTTTTATTTTAAACATTATTTGATGGCCTTTCACTGCATGAAAAGTGAGATTTTCGTCCCCGTAAACCCCCGTAAACTCCCGCAGATCTGCCTGATTTTCGTCAGTTTCCGACAATTTGCAACCCGTGCTTGTCCGCGTTTGTCGTGCCACAAATTGTCGGAAACGTACCGTGACGTATGTGGAGAGCGATCAGCTGTACTAATGGCCCTAATTAGCATATGAATGCAGCAAACCCGCGCGGCTGGCCAGGTCTGGCTTGAATAACCTTCTCAGTATTGGCTGAAACCACTATTCTCAAACAAATGAAATCGCTCGTGATTGGCAGCATAACCACACGTGGCCACGCCAGGCTTTAATTTTCTTACTGAGTATTGGACGGAACCGCTTCTTTTTAAACAAGTAAAGTCGCTCTTGATTGGTTGGCATATATATATATATATATATATATATATATATATATATATATATATATATATATATTTATTTATTCATTCATATATTTATTCATTCATATATTTATTCATTCATATGGTGTGTATTTATGTTATCCTACACTACTACACAATTATTATGCTACCATCAAGGACATGAATGAATTTATACAGGAAATGAACATTTGCCAGGAAGCTGTTTATGCAAAGAAAGAGCTTTATTAAAACACACACAACTATATACAACGCGTATCCAAACACATGCGTTTCTAAAAATTAAAAGTCCGTGAACGGTCCGTTTGCTTCCTCGGGGTTGGAGGTAACGGGCAGCATTCCCTCCGAGGCAGGTCCGATGTGCAGACGCCTACTGTGCGTGGCTCTGTACTTCGGCATCGCTTCTAACCGGGACTGCAGCTTAACACAGAGTTCAGAGGGATCCGGCCTACGAAATGGCGGCGACCGTACAATCCATCCAGAGACACCGCCGACGACGGCGGACTTCCAGAGTTCCACTTCCTCATCTGCCAGCACACTCTGCCTCGCTTTCAGCAGCTGAAAAAAAAAAAAACAATGAATCAGCGCACTGCGTATGGACACAACACATCTATCAATGCACCTGAAAAATAGTCACCAAATAAAGTCTTACCCTCTTTCTTCTGGCCCGACTCCGAGCAGATTGCCTCAGCATGCAGCGTGTTGGCTGGCAGCGTATATCTGAAGCTCCTGCGTACCGTCTGAAAATACGTCTTACAGGCAGCTGGAAAACAATTAAATGAGAGTGGTATGAATAAAAAATCAAACGCAAGTCACAGTAACAAGGAAGGAGAAAACATTAAAACAAGTCACTTACACACAATGTCGTCTTTATCATCATCGTGCAAATCTGGACTTGCTGATTATGGCTCCGAGCAAAAAGGAGGTCTGTGAAAACAAAATGTAAAGCTATGATCGGTATCCATTACCTTTTACCGCAGAATGAAAGCATATTCTTTAAATCTTACCCTTGCTCCGGTTCATAGCGCCTGCAATTAGTCTCCGAGTTGTTAAGACGGCGTACTGCTTCCTGTAAATCACAAAAAATGCACTTTAATAAAGCTTGTTCTTGCAAGGCTAGGCTAGATAGGCTAATAGCTAGGCTGCTGTTAGCCATAGCTCAGGCTAGGCCGCTTTTAGCTTAGCAGGCAGTAATCGAACATATATTTACCGCTAGCATCTCTTCTTTGAGTTCGTCTTGTTCGATGCAGAGTCGCCATCGCGTCCAAGAGGAGTTTTACCCCGAAATCCCACATACTCCGTCTGCGCTCCGCTCCGCCCCGCTGCGCTCCAGACCGCCTGCACAAAGCAAAGCCTACAGCCGCCGCTGTTTCCCCTCCCCTCCTCTCTGAGTTCCTTGGAGATCGTAGAGGGCATGCGCCAGATGAACCAGGGTTTCCGCGGATCATTAAAAATAATTACAATTCATAATTCTTTTTTTAATCAAGGCCTTAATTGGCACTAAAATTAATTAAATATGTTTATCGTTGCATTTATGATTCTTTAATAAAAATGCTTCTAAAAACAATTTCGTCAGATATTATATCGCTATTAATTTGCGTGGAACTGTTTATAAAGCCGTATGTTCGGAAAGGAAGCTCGAGGCGCAGAAAAAGCTAGAGAATATATATACGTATATATGTGTGTGTGTGTGTGTGTGTGTGTGTGTGTGTGTGTGTGTGTGTGTGTGTGTGTGTGTGTGTGTGTGTGTGTGTGTGTTTACATACATACAGGAGTCAAGGAACTCTGCTTACAGATCCTTCATATTTCATGTACACTAATAACTTGTGTACATGGTTCATGTTGATGGCATTAAAATCATTTCTAATAGCATTAAAATAGCATTAAATTAGAGTCACTCATTCCTGTATGAACCCTGTGAACGCTTAATTTAATATGACATATTAAAAAAATCCCACCATCATCCAGCACATGTTCAGTTTCTGCCCAAATATATATTTATATTTTTGTAGATTTTTGTAACGGGGATAAGGATAATTCAAAACTGCTTTTTTTTTAATGAACTTGTTCACTACTTCCAAACTCAGCATCTCTTTTCATTCCTGTAATAAGAAGTTTCTTTTGAATGGATTTGATTAAAGTTTAAGTCCCTCGGTATAAAATAAATATTTTGATGGAGATGAGAAATCTGCTTCCTCGTTGGTGAATAACCAATAGTTTGGATCCAATCATTTAAATAAACGGTGTTAGTTTTTTTTTTTTTTATATATATATAAGAATTGTGCTATAATTTCTAGTCACCGATCTGTTGCTGCTATATTTTAATTTGACGAACCGGAATTTGTCGATGTTCTTTTTCCTGTTTGGTGCAATTGCAATTGCGGATCTTGACCTGGCCAGACTGTATGACCACAGTGTACCAATCTTCTGATGGCTACTTCCAACAGGATAATGCGCCATGTTATAAAGTGAATCATCTCAGACTCATTTCTTGAAACTTTTCCACTTAAGTAATTGTGAATTGAGCATATTGACAGACAATATTTTATTTTTTATCTTAAATGCAAATTTTTTTAAAAATAATTACTGCTCTAAATGTATTGCTCTGTCAGCTAAAGATCTGTTTTGGTCTCTATACTTTAATTAAATAAATCAATTCAAGCTAAAATGTGAGAGGCTATACTAAGCCTGATCTCTTTGTATCAGAGATTTTCTTCCTCAGAAAGATGTCACTTGGGGTAAAACCCCCCCTGCAACCCTGGTTTGCATTTGTATAGCTCACAGCATGTTCATTTACATGTTAAAGCCTCCCCTAGAATTCCATGGGGGGGAGGCATGGGGGGAACACTGCCTAAGAAATTCCACGTCAATTTCTGACAATTTACGGGAGTTTTCGACGAAGCCTGCAAATTGTCGTAAACTGCCGCTAACCTGAAGTTCCACGACAATCTACAGTGCCGTATATTGACGAAAATCCCACTTTTCATGCAGTGTTTGTGGCAGGGATGGAGATCCATATTTTATGTCACACACAGAGTATACATCTAGATAGATAGATAGATAGATAGATAGATAGATAGATAGATAGATAGATAGATAGATAGATAGATAGATAGATAGATAGATAGATAGATAGATAGATAGATAGATAGATAGATAGATAGATAGATAGATAGATAGATAGATGTTGCAGTATCTATAACAACCCAAACACACAGGATTTCCGAATTAGACATCCCCAGTTATTAATTTCACCAGATCTGAATGCCCTGTTAAAAAACTTCACATGGCGTTCCCCCCTGATGTCATTTACGTTGAGTTGCAATAAATGCTAAACTCTCTGCAGTTCTTGTCTTTGTCATCCGCTCTATTCAGCTGGCTTTTGAAACACACCGCGAGAAGGTGGGGGCTGGGTGGTGAGGGTTACGGGGGCGAGAAACGCAAAAGTAACGCAATAGTTACTTTTACTAGTAACTAGTTACTTTTATTGTGGAGTAACTCAGTTAGTAACTCAGTTACTTTTTGGGAGAAGTAACTAGTAACTATAACTAATTACTTTTTCAAAGTAACGTGCCCAACACTGGTAAATATACAAGTGATATAACATATTGCATGCAAATATGAAATTTCAGGTTCATAGTTTCTGTAAAAAAAAAAAATTATGTTTAAATGTTGTCTGACTCATATACTGAAAAAATTAGAGGTAGATTTTGTTGTTTCTTATGCTCTAACCTTTTTAGCTAGTATTTACTTAAATCCCCTATCCCTAGTCATAAAATTAACTTTTAAGTTGAAGGATGTTTGTTTTCTTTGGCTGTTGTGTTCATATACAGAAATTAGGGCTAAATAATGAGTTTGTTTTGCATTGATGTGCTTGTAAAAAGCTGAAAGCTAACAATTCAATGCATTTCAGCTCTCTATTTCTATTAGTTGTACATTAAATAACAGAATTTCTATGAGCTTTGGTCCTTTGCCATTTGGCCAAAATAACAGATATGAAAAACGAGTGAGTCTCAATGATTCATCTTCCTGCCAGCATACATGCAAGCTGCACTTTACGTCTTTATAAATGTAGCAACATTATGTGGAGGATATGCTAAAGCCTTTGGCGCTCATCTGCTTCCATGTGGAGTTCAGACTGAAACACATCTGTTAAAATAGTTAACAGAGTAGGGGGGTTATGTTTGAGGGGGTGCGGGAGTTTAACTTATAAATGCGTAATGCCTCATTTCACATGATTTGTTTTGCCACAGGTCTTAATTGGTTGAAAGGTTTCAGTGTTTAATTTAATCTAAATGTCAACAGTTGTACACAAAAGTGGAGGTTTACGTGCATGTTTACGCTCAACTACAGACTTACATGTGCTGCAGCTGGTGAAAAAGATTTCCTGCATTAAAACCACAGAGACTAAACAAGATAACTCTGAAAAGAGGGGAGGGTGTATTTATTCCTAAAGAGAGGTTCCAGGTGCGTATTTAAATGTAAGGAGTCCTGACTCAGCTTGACATTTTATGTGAGTTGTAACAGTTGTGTAAGTTAGAGTATTTTTGGGATATCTACGGAGAATGTTTAGTTGGAAGTTAGATAAACACCTTTTTTATCTAAATAAACTATAACATGGAATGATTCCATATTTATTTGTACAAATGTTTGTTTGTCAATTTGCTGTCCTTCTCTTTTTTTCTCAAGGCTTCAATGCTACATTCAGACTGCACGCAGCAGAAGCAGCAAAAATGCACATGCTGCTATATTTTTATGCTTCTTCAAGTTTAGTTCTGATGCGCAGCTGAGCCATCTTTGCTGCTCTAGCTGCATGGTCAAAAAGTGGGTCTGAGGCACGTTGAGCAGAGCTACCCTATCCTTTCTTTGCCTGTAACAGTGGCAGCTATATTTGCTGTGATCAATGCGTGAAAAGTAGTTTTAATATGTTTTTAAGTGAGAAAGCCCACCTGAAAACTTCATCTGTGCAATCAGTTCATCCAGATTACGATCCTGCCTTCAAATATTATTTTAATATGGGAGCCACTCAGACCCCCGTACAGCTGCAGTGCTCTGTCACTGGGAATCCTGTTCAACAGCAGCCTCTGGCCCGGTCGCCTCTTCATGGTTTTCCGCTACTGTTCGCAATGTCTGGAAGGCATTTTTCTCATACATAATCAAAACTGCAGGAACCAGAATAATAAAATAGAAAATATTTTACTGGCAGGTTTCCGCATTTTACTTTAATTTAGATGTTAATAAACTGTTTCCGAGGACTGATCATAGCACACTGCATCAGCAATGCCGTGTCTGTCTCCCTGCCAGCTCCCAGATCAGCTTCTCTGATTGGTTGAGCACTATAAGTTAAATTTTTCCAACTCCTGCAGCTTAAGCTCCTAGGGCGCGTCACTCGCGTCAAATGCTCAGAAGATCATGAGGCGCTGCTCTGGCTGCTCAGAAGAAGATGTGCTGCAGGACCTTTTGCTGCGCCTTGATAATAATAATAATAATAAATCCAATTTGTACCGCACTTTTCATTAACAAAAATCTCAAAGTGCTACACAGTGCAAATAAAATCAAAGATAAAAATCAACATCATAAAAATCATGTGGAGGCAGAATAGGCTTGCTTAAATAAAAAAGTCTTCAAGCCTCTTTTAAAATCAATCAGTGGTTGTGGAGCTCTCAGATGATCTGGGAGAGAGTTCCAGAGACTGGGGGCAGCGACAGCGAAGGCCCGATCTCCCATGGACCTTAATCTGGAGCGAGGAAGGTGAAGGAAGTTGCAGTCTTGTGATCGAAGACATCTGGTGGATGAATGTGGAGTGAGAAGGTCCTTCAGATAATCCGGTGAGGATCCGTTTAAACACTGATGGGTGATGAGCGCGATTTTGTATTGAATTCTGCAGGTGATGGGAAGCCAGTGAAGGTCATGCAGAATAGGTGTAATATGGGCAGATGTGTGTCAACCATTGACTTTACATGTAAACTAGCTGCTTCTGCTGCTCCTGAGGTCTGCATGTAGCATAAGAGAGAGATCTATGATCATTCCTTTTAGCACAGTCTCTCCACATCATGAAGAAATTCTTTAAAGTCAAACAGATCTTTGACTAAAATGTTCTTGGATTTTAATACTCCTTACAAGTTTTTTTAAGGAGAGACTGGCCCAGAGCATCACAGACCCTTAACCATACTTAATAGTGTAAAGTTATCCACAGGTGCTGAGAAGTACTGTATGTTAAAGTCTTAGTGTTTGTTATGAAGATTGTCTGAACCCAAGATGCTTTTTCTACATTAAGTTTCTGCAATAACGTCCTCCTTTAATAAAATCTTCATTCATTTTAAAGTTTGTAATGCATCACTGGGGTGTCCCAATGAAACATTTTCATTTTTCGATACGATACCTATTGCAGCTTTGAGAACAGGATGATACCAATATTAATCCAATATTAACATTAACTCTACCACCTTTATTACTTATTTCATACTGTAGAATATTAGGAAAGGTTGGTCAAGTAATATTAAAACAGGAAACTGCAGTCAACAACAAAAGGTATTAAAACAACGGGCCCGTTTATTATTAATCAATGAGTAACAGAAAGCTGTTACAGTTTTTCTTTTTGCATGAATGTATAGAAGATTTAAGATGCCTGCCATTAAAATCTGATATCTGTTTATTGGGTAATATTGGACCAATATCCGATATTATTATCAAATCAGAAGATCTCTAATTTTACTAGGTGTAAAAATACATTTTTTTTTTATGAAACTTTGGTTTTAGTTTTTCTTATTCTTACTTTTTTCTTTTTATCCGTATCTTTTATCTCCTACTAATCAATTTATGACAACAAAAATAACTGAAATAGTGACTATGACTCTTTTGGAGTCATGTGTCCTGTTTCCTGGCACAGTGTGCTTTTAGGGCTGAGGATAATGGATAAAAGATGTGGTCTGCTGGTTCCAGGGTTTGAAAACACAACACAGTTGTTTGCAGCCTTTACATCTGTATGATGATCCTATATCTGTCAATGATTTAAAAGATATTTTAGCTGAAAGGCCATTACTTTACAGAATAGATGGTCAGATGTAAGACTTTAACTTTTAAATGACTTCACACTAAGTAGAGTTGGGGTATTTACCCCCATAAACATCTGGAGCTGGTATATGAGACCCTCCACTTCGACCCCCCAGCTTTGAATACCAATGTTGTTACATCAAGGGTCCTGATTCAGAGTGTGTTTGGGTTAGAGAGCAAACCCAAATTCCTGGAGTTAAAACATGAAGGATGGAAAAAGGTTTACCATCAGGGAATGGCTGTCTGGTTCTCGTGCGCGGTGGGGTAGTAAACAGACAAAGAGGCAAGCTGAGCTTGTAAGGTGCATAATGTTGCGGGATGTGAACAACTGAGCGTTTTGTTTTGAAAGTGTGTGGGTGGGTATGTGAGATACTGCACAGCTGGGTGTTTCTGCAGTATCTCCCCCAAAGCTGAACTGATAATATATTCAAATGCTCCATGTTAACCCAGAGGACGTGAACTTAACTGTGTTTCTTCAGATGAAATATTTCTTCACACAGTGTTTCTTTCACAGGAAAATGTAGCTGTTCTTCTGAATTTTAAGTATTGAATTTAAAAACATAAAACAAACGCTACTTTACAACTGATATTCACCTTAAATAGAAATAATCAACTCTTAGTGAAGACCCACTGTGGGATGTAGAATAGGATTTTGATCATTTATGTTATAGCCTTCAGTGTAAACCTGTCAGATATCATATTTTTCAGCACTTTAAGCTAATTGTTTTACCGTATGTGACAACTCATTTATACTTGTATTTTTTCATTGCATTTAAAAAGAAATACTCTGCTGGAATCAACATGGTGACATAAAACTCTAGTGTATTTTTTGTGGGGATCATCTGATAGAACTAGATATTAATATCGTCACAGAAGTATGTCCACTTCTGTTAAAGCTACAAAAGCCCAGCATTACTAATAGACTGAACGACGTTTATCAAGTCCTTTAGGTCACTACCTTCCCTTCCCTCCCATCAATCAATTTCAGGTATTAGTCTTTAAAGTAAATCGTAAGTAAAACTTTTGTCTCGATAAATTTCCATAAAGTCTGTTTCCATTCTGTAGAAATGTTTATCTCAGTTTCATAATTCAAACGATACCAGTTGGCTTTAAAAATGTCAGTGGACTTTGAGTAGGCTGCAGTCTGGAGATGAATGAAAAAAATTAAAAAGAAGAAACAAGAACGAAATGCAAACTATATAAATACAGCATTGAAAAAAAATGGCAAAAATTTCTTCTATGTTTTAGTTGATCAATGCAGACCAAGAAGGCTTTAGAGGAGGAGTTTTTAACCTTTCGATTTTCTTTCTCTCGTCACAGATGAAGTTTTGTGTCTTTATTTACACCTGCTATCAGTTGCACTCATGGCTAAGAGGCAGCATTTGTCCTCAGACTAATGTGTTTAATGTTGTGGTCTGCTATCTATGCTCACAGATCTCATATCAATATTAACTATTTATGTTGATTGATAATAAGTTAATAAAACAACTTGCATCCTTACAGATCAAAGGGACAGTCTAGCAAGTTTTTTTTAACGTTCTTGATTATGTCCTTTCAAATCTACAATCTTATTTTAAATCATAGTTTAGGCTAAATAACTGAAATATATGGAACTTCTGTTCAGTTTAAATTACTCAGTCTAAAAGTTTGGTTTAAAAAAACAGAGTTTATACTGTTTATATTCTCTCTTACAACACAGGGAACAAGAGAAGAAAAACATTTTAACCTGTATGTTTTACTTTAACTAAGTTAAATAGTTCAAAGAGAAAATGTACTTTTACTGGAGTCTTTATTACACACATATCTGTATTTTTACTTAAAGCTGCAGTCTGTAACATTGAGAAGAGAGCAGACTTCGACTGAAAATTTGAAGAAAAACAGGTTTCACGCCACTCCCCCACCATCTCTGCTTCACTCATGCCCCACCTCCAAACTCCACCCTCTCTCCACTCCCTGCAGCGGCAGTTTCAGCGGTGAGAGGGAGGGGGCGGGATTCAGCGTGTGTGAGCTGTGATTGACACTCCATCAGACGCTCCTCTGGCTGTGATTGGTTGTTTTGACTCGTCCCGAACTATTCTTTCCAGATTGAAATACAGGCAATATGCGGGACCAATTGAAGCAGTTTTTTTCACAGGTTACATATCACATGTACTGCTGTCTGGGCATAGGGACAGTTTTAGCCAATATGACAAAAAAGTGATTTTTAAAAACTTACAGACTTCAGCTTTAAAGGCCTATCTGCCAACGTTTGGTTTTAATCAATCATGGTAGTTAATAAAAAAGCAGCAGAGGCCACGCGAAACCACATAGTTATACTTTTAGGCTCTTGCTCTTCCTCTTTCAAATATGAAATAGTGGATTCTGACAAAACAGATATTATATCAGCATCTATGCATATGTCCTGCACTGCCATGTTTACATTGGTTTGGCTGTGCAGCTTTTGTCACAGCTATATATCCTACCTTAAACTATATATACTGCAATGTCTTTATCTAACCTGTTTTGGGTCAGTCTTGAATGGTACTCACAAAAATGTTCTTGTGTGCTGTTACACCCAATTTACACATACAAATGGTTTGTACCACCATTAAAGATCAGCTTTCTGTGTGCTTGAATACACACCGTCTTTTGAAGTTCTGGCCCCTAGTTGAAAGAGAAAAATGAGTTTTGGCCGTTGTATGCTTGGTATTGCTGCTTGCAATGCTTTTCTTCTGTGTGTGTGTTTTTGTTTTTTTTTCTTTTGTTTTTTACAGTGTCCTGTCTGGCAATGTGGCAATAAGAATAATAGTCTTGATGCCAAAAAGAGCCCAAACAGATTTTACTTTCACAAGTGTAGCAGTATGGCAATTGCCATATAGCTCTACTTGTTTCATGCATATACATTTCTTTATTATAATTATGCACAAAGTTTTACAGTTTATATGGACACTGCAATGTAAATAGAGCAGAAGAACAGAAGAAGGAAAGGTGTTCTTGGTTTTAAATTAGTGTTCAGTTAAGTGCATGACTCAGATCTACTTAAACAAAAACAAAAAAAACACTCAATTACTGACAAGTTAGCTGACATGTCTCTGACAGGTTATTAGTAAAAACATTTGGTTTCTGATCTCAGAGGAATTTCAAATGTTTGGGTAAAAAAATATGCATTTCCTGCACATCTAAACATAATCCTGAAGGAATATAACACCACTTACAAATGAGTCTGTTTGCCTTGGCTGGTAAAAATGACAAGAGTGAAATACTCAAATTAACACAGATTAACTAAAAGTTTTCTGTCACTAATAAGCTTTAGATGACTGTTTCTTTACCAAAAACAGGTTTTCTTTTCTATAAAGATAATCCTATAGGCATTGACTTGATTTTAATTAACAAAAACAATTAACTTAACAAAACAAAATAGTTTGTGTTTCTAAACCAAGAATTATTATTTCACTTTTGATCAGATATCACTCGATCCAGTGGACACTTTGGACTAAAGTTACTGACCTTAACTTCATAATTATAAACCATTCAGCCTTCACGTGACAGTGAGAGCGCCACATATATACACTGGGATTAAAAGAAAGTAATGATTGTTTAATGTTTTTAAAGCCAACGTGTTAGGTGGAATTTATCAGAACATTTGGGACTGTGGCAGTGGTTCCACTTACAGTACCTTAAACCAACAATCATGCAGCTAGGGTAGTATTGTAAAAGGGCAGATCTTTGTCTAAATGTCTCTATTCCATTAACCTTTCACTCACCTCTGGCTAAGATTGAGACAAAGATATTTAGTAAATAATTACACCCCAAAATAATCCTAGCTGTTATTACAGCAAAAGGTGGCTCTGCAAAGTTTTGTCAAGGACTGAAAACTGTTGTGTCCCACGTTAATCAGATTTTTATTTGAATTCTATTTTAATTTTGAAAACACAATGTAAAAGTGTTTGTTCACTTTCTAATTAAGCTCTACTTTTTGTTGGTCAACCATTAAAAATGCTTGACAAACTGTATTCATAGGATGTGTACATATCTGCAAGGCACAGTTTACCTTTAATGGTTAAAAACACACTCAGACAAACTAACCACCTCCATAATGAGGCCTATCTGCCACTCACTGATAACAGGGGTGTGGACCCACACTCTCTCACAAACATTACATCATCAAAGTGAAAAACAAACCGCTCTAAAAAGAAACTGCCAGAAGTTTAACCTGTATAACATTTTATTAGGTTTACACCTAAAATTAGAAAAGTAGATAAGAGATGAAGTATAAGTTGTGCCAGCAGCCCACACAATCTAGGTTGACATTTAATTGCAAAATTTAACCATCTTCTACCATCGCCAAAAGTTTAAAAAAAAACAGCTCTTCCAACATGAGATAGGCATAAAAAGAGAGATAAATGATACAACTATCCAATGATTGGAATATTAAAGAAAAGGAAAGTTTTGATAAAATGTCATCTGTTTTCTGGAATCTTTAATATTTACCTTATCAGAGTTCAATCGACAACATGTATCTGATATTGAAAACAAAATGGAAAGAATAACCTTATTTTACCACAGGAGACTGAAATGAAAGAGTTGACAATAACTGCCTTCATGTGTATGCCACTCTGATTAGTGACAGTCTAGCTTTAAACTCTGACAATATGCACAGCATGTTCACATTCATAACACTGCTGCTAATAGCAGCTGCAGGCAACTTCAGCACGTGAAATGACAAAACACATCAACAGCCAAAACTGCTGGATCACATTTAGGTCATTGGCTCCTCAGTAAACCTTCAGCCAGTGTCTGTTTTTGTTTACTTATCGTCTGCATATAGTTTAAACCCAATAATCATATGTGAATTATTTTTGCCTTTAAGTTATTTACAATTATTTACAGACAAGTTTATTCCTTTACTTACTGTCTTAGGCAAAATGCTGCTAAAGACTAACAGAGTAAAATTAAAAGTGGAAATGTGTATCTTTTAAAAGAGCTGTTAACCTTAAACAAGTGATAATGAGCCTCTTCCAAAAAGTAGTAAAGCATCGATAAAAGATTTGAAATCTTTGCTAGTTGTTTTCCTTTGTCTTGCTTTGGGCTGTAAGATTAATTGCATATGCATCAAACAGAAATTCTAAATTGCAGAAGCATTCTGCATGAGTTTAAGGTACAATAATGAAAGTTAAATCCTTCCTTTCTTACTCTAGCACTCTAGGTGGGGATAATACTAAAGTATACTTGCAACCAAACAAAATGGAAGAGACAGTTGCAACTTGAGCATAGATCCATGCATGTAAGCTATAGGTTAGTATTTTTTATGCAAAGGTAAAGTCCCAAAACCATAGAGAAAAAGATTAACAATTAAACCCTGAAGCCAAAGAGGAAAGCTTTGTCTGCTATCTGGTAATAGTTTAGTTCTAAGAAAGGCGACTCTGTACAGTCTCAGGCAGAGTCCTCCACCGGGTAGAAAAAAACTCATATTATTAACTCATATTATAAATTTTTTTTAAGCAACGGGCAAACCTTCTTACTTTGGACAATTTACAGCTGTTAATCTGTGAATGCAGCGCGCGTTGGATGCGGGCGTAAGGCAAAGTTATTTTTTGCCTCTTTTATTATAATTGGCTGTGTGTAAAATTTGTGATCCAGGGTCGGGTCATGCAGTCCCACGCAGGTTTTAAATGGGGATAATTGTGGGTAACTGGTCGGGTCTCTGTTATGAACTCTACAGTTGCGGGCGGATACAGTTTTGAAAAATCTGACCCGTGCAGGACTTCTGGTCTCAAGTCTTGTCATTGCCATAAATGTTTGGGAATATCGCCATTGGATTTAGTAGCAGCTTATAAGTACTGATCAACTTGCTGAGCTATTCTCTTGAAGAAAAATATTGTAATCAATACAAAAATGTTTATGTTTCTTGTTTTAATTGGACATTGTCTACAAAATTGTATCCATGGAGCATATTTGTTATCAGCGTAGAGGGAAATATAAATAAAACTGCAATGAGAAATTTTGGCAAAATTATTTTGGACAAGAAATGTCCACAAAGTTAAAAGAGAAGTTAAACTTTTAAAAACTACAATACAATACTTTTTGAAAGTTTTTGGAATTTATATTGAAAAAAATATATCAGAATACAATAAAATATAATTGTCGTTAGGATGGCTTAAAATGCAAAAAATGAAAATTAATAATTTTGCTATATCTGTTATTATTGCCTAAGAGTCATGCCCTTTTAGCATTTCCCTTTTCCACAGACACATTAGGGTCCTCCTGCCATTTGAAATGTAGAATTGGGGGATAAACATGAACAGTAAGGACAAAAATGACAATCAGCCTAATCAGTGACAACAGTGGTGACTAATAAAGAGGGACATTGGTCTCTTTGAAACGTCTACACCATCCGTAAAACGCTAATATCAACATATCCTGCTGTGTTAGACATAAGAAAAGTTAAATATGAGTTTGATATTTTAGTAAAGAATTTATACACAGTGTACATTGGGCTGTCAGCCATCAGAAATTCTTCTGCAGGGAGGTATGCTACTTTCCACTGATGATAAAGGGTCACCATTTCATTGTTCTCTCATGTTGACAGCAAGACACCTGAAGAACATTTTCTGCTTCATTAGTGTCCACAGACATAGACTGAGGTTTAAAGTTAACACAAGCAGCATCCATCAAGTTCTGATCAGTGTGCAGAGTCCAAGTAGTAACCATGACAGAGTGTGGATAGAAGCTTGATCCATGACTAATGTGGTTTACTGTGCAATGCTGATTTCACTTAGAGGAGCTCTGTTCATAGGAAACTCTGAAAAAACAGCAGGCTTCACACATGTTGCACACTCACACACACTGCAGTAGAGCTTGTGAACTTCATAAACAGACCCCAGCTGTTTTGTCCTGCAGACACAAAGCAAACACACAAAACAGAGCTATTACACAAAACAGCACAACACTAGATTCTAGCTGTTTATAGAGATCCCTGCCCATCCTCAGGTTCTCATGTTCACTCAGCTCTCCTTAGCACTGCTTCTCATTCACATCTATCCCTCAGCTCTCTTCCTTTAATCCTGTAGAGGCCTTTTCTGTTCCGGTCCCTTCCATCCGGCTTTCCTTTATTTTCCCTTTTAAATCCCTCTTTGCTTCTCTCCAGCTGTGTACAACTTCATGTTTTCCTCTTTCCATTCCCATTGCTCTGTCTCCCACCACTGTGAACTTACATCTGCTCTATCTCCCCTGGTTTATTAGGCACAGCTGCATGAAAGGGGGGGAAATAAATTCACAATATCAGAAGAAAGTTATTTTCAATAAAAAAAAAGCCACAGCAATACACTAATCCATACATTTGGTTAACCATGCCAAAAACATAAACATAAATATATGTATATGTAATCTGACACTGAGGAAGATATATAAAATGGATCTTTGTTATATTTAGGCACTGAGAGAAAAGTATCACTTTAAGATTTTCACTTTAACAAAAATTGCAGGTGATATACTTGTAAGCAAACAAGCAGTCCATAAGTTTACACATTACTTTGTTAATTTGTCTTATTTTTAAATCTGTAATCTACAGTACGGGGGCTGAGAAGTGCAAAACACATTTACAATTCAAAAACACATTAACAAATAAAAAACAAAATAACATTTGAAGAAACAAAATAGTTTACATTTTTAAAAACAAATTTACATTTTAGCAAACAAATTTACATTTTAAATAAGTTAGATTTTAGGTGAGAGAAAGTTTCATTTTAGAGAAAAAAAAATACATTATAGGGAAACAAATTTACATCTAAAAAAAAATTGACCGTTCGGAAACACTTGTACAAGTGCAAAGACAAAACTGCAAGTGGCAAAACAAAGTTACATAGCCAAAAACAAATTAACAAAAGACGGCTACACGGATAGGGAATGTCCCAGTGGCCGGATGTGACGTCACGATTACCCTGCCTTGTAGTACAAACAGCTCAATCTGTAGTCCTCCTGCTTCACATGAAAAGTCAGCGGCGATTTTAGATGGAAAGAATTGCACTGAAGCTGTTTTTCTGAAGTTTACGCTAACCGAACAATGTTTTGCCCTTATTGTTGAGCAAATTTCAGCCAATTTACACCATTTTGTTCTTTGTGCGGACGGTCTCTGGAACTTTTACGGGAAACGGACCAGGTGGCAGGACCAAGCAGCAGGGCTGAGCTCAATTCGTGGCAGTGGCTGCATTGCAGCGGTTCCGGTGGCTCGTCGGCTCGTCGTGGCTCGTTGCAGCAGTTTTGGCCGCAGCAGTAATGGCCGCAGCCATTGCCACGAATTGAGCTCGGCCTCATTTATGGTGGCAGACATCTTTGCCCTACGGCACAAAGCTGCAGTATTACTGTCACATTACGCTCAAATGTGACTGAGGCAAGTAAATAGGGTTGAACTGGAATGGCGGTGAGCAATAGAGAACAACAACACCCTAAAGAATGCTGTTACTCTCCACTATTTATACTTATTAAGCAACATCCTTGACTTTTCACAGATAATGAGAACTAAGGGTACTCAGAGATTACTCCTCAACCTATTTACAGCAGCAACTTTACTACATTTAGCACACAGAACTGTTAATAAAATATGGTGAGTTGAATTATATATTTTGCTGACCATGCAGATATCCACCAATATAATTTTCTAGATACACACCTTGGTTACTTCTCTCTGGGTCCTTTGGAGAGCCTCAAATCTTGCCTCCTCTGCGCCAGTCTTCCAGCTTGCACCTCTCCCTCACCTGGCCACCTGCCCACCGTGTTTTTATTTTTTTTTTACTCCTTCCTCGCTCTCCTCCTTGGCCGTTTCTCAATATGTGTACTTGTGCATTGTCATGTGCTTGTGTGATTGAAAAACATCATCAGCCTCAGCCCTAGTACTGTTCCAATTCACAAGAACATAAAGACCGAGAACGGACAAAGTCCTTGGATGTTGTTCTCGCCCCTCGCTCCTTACCAAGTATGCATCAGAGCAGACTTGTCCATTCTTGAGACTGACAGCTGTCCCAGCATGCACTGCGGCAGCAGCAGCTTCCAGGGGAGCACTCACAGAGCTCATAGTATTAAGCAGTGGTGTCAAAAGTACACTTTTTGTTACTTAAGTAGAAGTATAGATACTGCAGTTTGAAAACACTCTGGTAAAAGTTGAAGTATCAACTTGACCTCTTTACTCGAGTAAAAGTGAAAAAGTATTTGCTCCAAAAACTACTTAAAGTATACAAGTATAAAGTAACCTTAAATCAGTAAACCGTAAAAATCAGCCAGATGCCGCTATATGAACTGAAAGCTCAATTTTTTGACTATTTCTAAAAATTCTCTGAGATAGGGCCAAGGATGAGGGAGGTCTTGTTGGTCACCATCTCCCGATAAGCTCTCGCCTGTGTCCGACCTTTCAGACATTTCAACATCTTTTTCTGAATCCCACATTGTAGCATGGCATAGACAATTCATGTTAGCAGTTTGAAGAACACCTGCTTGAGTGTTTGCGTTCTATGACTCATCCAATCACACAAGTTTTCACTAGATGTGGATGGAGCCAATGATCTGCATTGGATGGAGCACATGACGGGAAATAAATATTTAGAAACATTAAACCAGGGGAAAGCAATTAAATATCAGTGGGTCTGAATAAAGAAAATCATCAACCAGTAAAGGTCTGGAGACATTTTTAATGATCTGTTACTTTAAACAGAATTTAACTGAAACCAAATTAGGTATTTATGCATTAATGTTATACAAAAAATTTTTAAATTGAAAAAAAAAAAAAAAAAAAAATTGCCAAAGATTGCATCCTGTGCTATCTCAGAGGAGTTGACACTTGTATGAGTGTATTCCTATACATCCATCAGTAGTTAAAGGTCATAATTTAAAAAAAGGTTCCGATGTTCAGAGGACCGCGGCAACCAGTGGAGCTCCAAGGCAAACCGCAGCCAGGGCTAATTTTAGCCGATTTATAGCAGCCCTCTCTCGGCATAGCCGTGTGTGGCTCTGATGGCAATTTTTTTGTTTTATTTGGCAAAATGTTCATTTGATTTGTGTTTATCGGACTGTTAATTATTATTTCCCCACTAAATGAAAAAAATAACAATTTATTATTATTTAGAGACTATTAGTAACAGGAAATGCAGTGGCAGACGAGCCAGTCGAGTGGTGACGTCATGAGTACGCTTCTCTTCCATTTGATCCATATTTATGCTGCATTCTCCCGTTCTCCCCGAGTCCATACTTTCCTGTGTTCTTCTCAAGAACATATTTGGTGAACTGGCGTACTAGCGTTCTTGTGAATTGAGAAATGGACCTAGTCTAATAACCCCCATATCACTGGAAAGACTTGGACTCTAAACTGGGAATATATATGCTTCCAAAAGACACAATCTCGTTATCAAACTAAATGATTGGTCTGTTTATATCACTATGCTAACCAGCTCATTAAAACATGATGGCGATGTTGAAAAAATAAGTGTTATATTTGCTATCTTTGCTATTTAAAGTCTACATCCAACGAGGCTAATAAAATACTATTTATAAAATGATTAAACTTAACAAAGCTCATCCTCACGGCAATGCTAAAATTGTGAAAGCTATTTTGTACCATGATGGCCTCTGGGTTGGAGGGGGAAAAGTGGTGGGTGAGTCGTTCATGTCGCTGCAATCTGAAGCTGTAGATCTGAGAAATGGCAACCACAACCCACATTGCATTACAAGACTACTTGTCCTTTCAAGCCCCAAGGTATCATAATCCACATTTCAGTATCAATTAGATGGAACTGCAAAGGTACTTGGATTCAATATGAATATTATAAAAGGTAGGATATTACATTAAGAAGGCTAGTACAGTTTTTTTCAGATTGGGAAGACCATGAGTGCCTTTAATTTCTACACATGAAATGATGCTAAAGCTCACACAAGTGCTGGGGGTGTCTGTGAATGGGGAAATAAAGAAAAAAGTTAGTACAACATGGGCTAATCATAATCACTACTGTCATCTAAATGTTTAGCAATAGTATCACAATAAGATAATTTTCTGATAAAGTGTGAATGCTTTTTGAAAACATTTTTCTGTTTGCCTTGTAACGTTTTCATGTGTCTTTTACTTAAATGTACATAAGTCACCTTAAATCTCTGCCCTATTTTTTTTTTCCCCGATCCACTGTATATATGTGGACACACTGTATATACCCCATGCTCCTTTTCCTCCTTTTGGCACTTTCTTTTGAATATTGAGCCAATGCGACTAGTGAATTTCTCCACTGTGAGATCAATTAAGTCTATCTTATCTTATCTTAAGCTGATCGGTATACCGGTAATTAGAAGGTTTATCAGTTGTTATCAGTAAGCTCTGGGAAGCACGTAAAGTTTAATCATTTGTCCTACATGTTGAAACACTCTAAGGTTTGTTTGCATCAAATCAAAGGCAGGTATAGCACACGTTGCTCCATGCCCAAACATACTTCATGGCACTGTGAGCGAACATTGAACCAGCGATCCTTGGCTGTGAAAGGGTAACAGCGGTCACGATCTATCCATCACTAGAGGCCAGTGCTCAATTATTTAACAAGCTGAGATCCAGTTTCATCACCTGCCAATAGTATAGCCAGCAGCCACCGATGGGAAAGGAAATATGCTTTGAGTGTATTTGTTGCTGCACGCAAAGTAAGCATTTAGGTCAGTGTGTTCTCCATTTTGTTATATCCAACATTAACCTCAAACTGGACTAATTGGGCTGCAAAGAGGTACATGTAAACATATGAAGTGATACGTTTGTAGCACTTCAATGCTTTTAAACATATGCAAGTAGAAACAATTATTTGAAGACTCATGATGACATAATGTGTGATTGCACAATACTTAAGATAGAATACTTAATTCACATATAATTCACAATATCTATCTTAAACTATCAAATATTTTATTTAATTCAATAAAGTTACACAGTGCCAAATAAAATCATTGTCTGTTCTTTTCAAATGATCCAGACTGTAATGAAATTTATTTTCATTCCAACCAAAAATTTAAATTCTGATCGACTACACATAGTTTGGATTGAAAGGGTGACAAAACCCCAGCTGTTGTTTTCATTAGTTACTGTTACTTGTATATCTAATAGATCAGGCTAAAGTACTTGTAATATTGTGAAGGACAGAATTTATAAAATACAATCAATAATCAAATATACACTTATTTTTGCTTCTAAAACACGTTTTTGCTCCTCCTACTCATTACCATTGTAAGATGAACTGGTGCTGTTTATGGACACTTTTCACTTTAAGAAGAAAAATGTTGAGATCCTAGACCCTCTCAAATTTGCTTTGTCCACGAGCCTTTTATAGGTTAAGCACTTAAGTATTTCTGGACTCTTCAATGGTATAAAAAAAAAACTTTATTCGAGAGATACAAAACAAGCTCAGCTTCTGAGATTGGCAGAAGGTTATGTAATTTCTCTAGATATCTCACTGATATGGATAAATGCTCTTGATCCTAGAGATTTTTTCCAGATACCAAATCTTTGCAACATATCCACCCTGTATTAGTAGAGTCCATTGACTTTTATCTCTATCTACCACATCCAAATGGGCAGTATTATTAAAGCTGTTGAAAAATGGCAACCACAACCCACAATGCATTGCAAGATTACTTGTCCTTTCGAGCCCCAGGGTATGAGAAGGGTGATAATTAACAATAATCCACAAAAGCGTATAAAAAACTCAATAGAAAACATATTGAAAAATCCATTGTTGTAAGATTGTCTTTATATTTTTGGTAGTATGTCTTTAAACATTTCCAACATAGTTTTCTACATTCTAATTGCAAATCTGAAAATCGATAGGATGCTATTGCTGCAATACAAGAAGATACTGATCTATTTAATTAGATAGCATGTATTAAAACACTAAAAAATACTTTCTGTTGTGGCCATTTATGTAAAACTTTTGTAAGTAGTTATTTTTACGAATTTGGTTTTCTTCTTTTTGGTATGTAAAATATATTTAAGTTCATTTAGGAACAAATTTGTAATTTATTTTTTATATTTGGAATTATAGATTAAGTTGTTAATTGTTAGACCCTCCCATTAATTTGAGTAATTAAGAACACACCAGGGGCTGGTGGATGGTTTGGTTAATGTCTGGTGAGGTTTTGAAAAATAATTTTTTTTACCACTGTTTTTTTAGAGCTTCAAACATTAACTTTTGTTTCTGCTAAGTTTTAAGACATTTTTAGTAATTTTTTATTTATTTATTTTTTATTTTTTTTGCAATAAATAAGTGAAATTGGAAGTGCACACAAAGCCAAAAACCACCTGTTCCCACCCACGGCCTTTATTGGAAATTTTGGCACTCTTTTGGAACAGAAGGCTTAACTTTCTGTTAAAAAAAAAGCTGCAACTGTGACTCTTTCCACGCACCTGGCAGCAATACTGGAAATTGAACCAAAGAAGGTCTCTGATTTCGCAAGGTGGATGTCAGGCTTTCATGGGGGTGCTGTTTGATTTTTTCCACCTTGGTAAACTACAATATAATTAATTTAATCAACTATTAACACAGAGGCAGGAGTACTTTCTATAAAAAAAAAACAAAAAAAAAACACAAATATTATACAAGGTTATTAAATTTAATGGAATGCATAAAAAAACATTTTAAACACCACATCTTGACTATGTTTTTCCATCCACCTTCTTCACAGCCTTCCAATTTTATGAGTAAATACATGAAATAATTAACCCACTTTACCGATTGTTACCATTATATTTTTGGCTTTTACGTATATTGTTAAATTAACACAAAGGAAAAAACTGCATTTTGAGATATTCAAGTGAATTGAAACACATGTATTGTGTGGATGTGGTGGTCTCTCCCTTGCATGATCCCCCTCAGATTTACTGAAACAAAAGCTGATTGTTGCAGGGCACAGAGGACATCATGGAATAGCGCTTCTACCACTGACCGCACATCCTCTCACTGTGCCACAGCCAGGAAACCCGGGTCAGTACATGTAGGTGTGCATTGCTGGTAATAAAACATTAGTTTTTTGATGGGCGTGAAATATTCCATAAGCTGTAGCAAAGCAGCCTGATTCCATGTGAGGGTATAGTTTTATTTCCAGCCCCTCCTGCTGTATTTCCCCCCCATGCGGGACTGTGTGTTGCTAATAATCAAAAAGCTATCCCCCCATGACACGAGAGTTTGCTGCTTTATTTTTCTTCTTGTTAGAAAAATATTTTTCTTCCAAAAGGTTTTTTCCAACCAAGTTTTCAACACCCACAACTCAAACAAACACAGTGGTCTCATTCTATTCGATTTCCTCTTGTTTTGAATAGTTTTTTTTGTTTTCTTGGTAACTTGAGTCCCTTTGGTTGATACTTCATCTTCAAAGTCATTATGATTGTCCATCACATTGCTTCCGATTCATCAATTTTTACTACACAAACATAGAATGTTTTTTTGTTGTTTTTTTACATTTTTTGTCAACTTTAGATGCTTCAGAGCTAGGAGTTAATTTATCATACCATAGAACATTAAAGAAAAAACTGATTTAAAAATAATTATTTCATAATGAAAGGGAAAAAACCTATCCACAACCTTGCCCTTTTAAAAAAGTTCTTACAGAATTGTCTCACTTTAACACTAATATATATTTTTCAAACAAAAATAATGTTATTTATTTACAAACGGTTTTCATTCACAACTTATAGGAAACAGTTTGTAAAAAGGCCACTGTTAAAGCTATACTGCTTATAATCAGCTGTATAGTTTCAAATAGGCCAGAAAATCCTGTCAGGTTGGGTAGAAGTTGATTAAGAACCTAAATGTAGAGATTATGGGGCTGAGATGAGTGAGATGCAGATTTAATGAATGAAAAAGGCAACAGAGGCAAAACCCCAAGGAACATTATAGGAAAACAAAAACCAGGAGACATAGGGGAAAACATGCATGCAGCAATGAGGATCTATAGAGGAGGCGGATATATAGGGAACACAACAAAGAATGGGCTAATCAGCTGATATGGAGCAGGTGTGGATAGAGGTAAATAGAAGGGAGCTAGGGGAAGGGAGGGGGCTTCAGAGAGTAACACAAAAATTCAACAATGCCAGAAAACAACTACAAAGACACATGATTACAGTGAACTAAACTCTTAAAAAGTAACCTAAACAGAGGGCAAAACTTTGACAAATCCTTCAGGTCATTCCACAACCATCTTCATTGCATTACGTTTTCTAAATTTATTAGGCCATAATCATTTGCTCAATCAGAGGTAGAATTTATATTGTGTTTTTTGATGTTCTGCTGCGTGACCAAAATCCACTTTGCTAAAAAAAAAAATATGTTTTTATTGCAGATAAAGTGGGTTTTTGGGGTTCTACCTTAACCTTACTGTACTGTGTGATACATTATGCTGTTAGCTTGTTTGGTTCTGCTGTTTGTCTTAAAATCATCTCTGGTGAGTTTCACTTTAAGGTCAAAAACTGCTGGGTAGTATTTTCTGTGATAGAGCAGAACCTTTCTTTCTATCAATTATAATTCATCAAGGTCCTAAAGCAGAACAGTAGACATAGGCTACATTCACACTGCAGGCCTTGATGCTCAATTCCCATTTTTTGGTGAAATACGATTTTTTTCTTTGCATTGTTGTTCCTATTTCCAAATATATGGGACTTGTATGTGATCTCCTACGTGAACTGCAGTCATATAACGCAAGTGTCCCGAATACGCAGTAGAGGACGCAGTGACGTCACATGCCAGCTTGCTCTGCGTTTACGGATGTAAACATGGATGGTAGTGCCGGAGCGCATCATCAAGACCCAGAATAGGGACCTTTGTCGGGTATTGATGGCGTTCAAGTCGGATGAATGCGACCTGGTCGTTCACAAATAGGTCGCATTTGAAAAGATCAGATTCGTATCGGATTCGGGACCACATAGCCAAGTGGCCTGGGTTGCATCGGAAAAAATCAGTTCTGTGTTGTTCAAACTGCCATGAAAAAATCTGATCCGTGTCGCAAATGGGCAAAAAAAATCGAATTTGGGTCACTTCAGGCTGCTGTGTGAACGTAGCCTTAGACCATCATGTTATCATCCACACCCACTTTTTGAAACATGCTTTGTGTGTTTTCTAGGGTTATCTTTATCTCCCATAAAAGTTACTTCAGTGATCTACTCCATTAAGGTCTATCCAAATGCAAAACCAGAAATAATGTGAAATGGGTTAAATACTTCAGCACAGCTCTGTACGTCACAGACAGTCAGGTCTCCAGCAGAGCTGATTCTGTAGAAGTGAAGCAGAAAAAAAGTGTAACCTCACTCTGTGACAAGTTTGGTGAGTCTGTAGGAGGCACAGGGCCCACAAAAGTGATTAGTTGGGTTCAGCTCAGCCCTGAGAGGCAGTCAGAGGTTAAACTGGCAGACACTCACAGCTCCCCACATAATGACTCCCAACTGTGTTGCTCTCAGAGTTTACATTAGAGCTCCACTTTTCTTCACTAAAGTGTCTTACTGGAAACTTCTGTCATCTTGACTTCTCTTCGTAAACTCTTCTTCTCTCTCTTTCTCCCTGCTTATCTGTCTGCTGTTTTTTTTTTTTTTTTGGCCTCTGCTTGATCTTTGCATTGCTTCAACTCTCATTCTCAACCCTCTTGCTGCATCTAATTTTCCAATCCTCCCACACACTCAACTCTCTCTCATTTCTTGCTTATTGCCTTGCCTCCTCTCACTCCTACTGTTTTTTGTTTTCCTCCATCAACCAGATCCCAGAATAATAATACACTGATTAAAAAAGAAATCTTTTTTTTTCTTTCTTTGTCTTGCAAAACTCACCCTTAAAGCCCAACCCTAGCATTGCTCCTGTAGGCAGGAAAGAGAGGAGGTGTAGGGCTCATGGGAGAGTAATTGATTTGAATTATTCTATTGTCTTCCTTTATTTCAGGGCAATCTTCCCAGATCCCTACAACCCAAAAGTATTTGATTCTCAAACTAAATTATATGTTTCTGAATGTCTTTGCTGGCATACAGAATTGCAGTTGTGGTGCCCATTTATATATTTCATCTTTTTTGGACTGCACAGCAGAAGTAAAGAAATGTCAGAAATGATTGACTGAACATTATCTTCAGCTGCTATCTATGTTCAAATTGCTACTGTACCGTCATCTCTTTGTATATTCTCTCTAAGCCTGCCTACATATGTATTTTTAGCCGTTCAAGCTGTTCTCCTGTAGAAGCTTCACATATGCTCTAAAAAACGTAAGAAATATATAAGGCCGGCCAACATCAGTTGTGCTGTCCTATTCATGTGAACTATTGCAGGTACCTGAGTGAGTTACACCCCAGTGTTAATACGAGTCTCCGTCGTCCCCCTCATAGCACATTTTATCCCTGGCTGTGTAGGTGGTAAATCAGCATGACCATGCCGAAGAGCTGGAGGCTTAATTAATCCTGCTCTATAAATGTCATCACCCAAGCTGGCAAAACTGTTGGCAATATGCTGAAAATGTTCCACGCAAGTAAAATAACCAACAAAAAAAGAAACTCAATGTTTTAGGAAAATCTGAGTAATCTCAAGCAAACAAAAAGTGGAAAAAATGTACATCTAACACTAAGCAGTCTATATAATTAGACTAAGCAAATTGTGGATTCTAAAATAAAAATATATTTTTTTTTTATAGAAATGCTTGTGCAATTGAACAAAAACAGGATAGAATCATCATAAAACAGCAGTTTTTGGGCTCCAAGTTGCTTTTCACTGCGATCCAATGTGGTTATACTAATTGAGTTTTGCTTTAAATAGGTGTTAAATTATTAGTATAGCTATTAAAGCAGGTTTCACAGACGCGGGAGGTGTTGAAATGTGTTGAAGTGATGATGTGCTAAATGTATGCGCAATGAGCAAACAGTAAATATTTTATTTTAACAAAATTTCAAATAAAATATTTTAAAATAAATTGACTGGAATTAGAAGCTGATTTAATCCCAAACATGTCTTTCCAGGAGCCGTCGTCGGAGGTGGAATCTCAGGATCAGGATCAGTCCCCTCCCCAGGTCGACCCATCTGAACTTGCCCCACGTCTCTGCCACCTGACTCGGTCGCCAGGGGGCTATGGCTTCAACCTTCACAGTGATCGGTCACGGCCTGGTCAGTACATCCGCTCCCTGGACCCGGGGTCACCTGCCGAACGTGCTGGACTGAGACCACAAGACAGGCTAGTCGAGGTAGGAGGGAGACGTTTGAACAGAACTGCTGATTTAATTAGATCCTTTAACTACAGTTCAAAATAATATGAATTATGTAAAGGGCATTCCAGTCTATACTTGATAACTTTTATTAATACATGAAAGAAAAAATTTGACTTAAAATACCTATGAGACGAATTACAGTGGCTTGCATAGGTACTGATAAACTTTTTACCTGTGAGATTGGTAAGGCTTTGGACGGGCTTTGGTAGGTAGGGAAAGTGGAGATTTGTTTTCTTTTTTCAGGGGCAGAAATCCGTACAATGATTTGTATGTAATGTATAGTTTAATCAATAGGCAGAGGTGGTAAGAAAACATATACGAACAAAATACGATTTATATGATTCATTTTCCAAGTAATAGAAAAACATTTTACTCTCCTATTCTTCCACATCAATTAGAAAAATGCCCCTCTGCCTTTGTGCCGCCGTTGTGTTTTCTTTTGCAGGTATGAGATAAACTTCAGTGGATTGGACTTTCTTTGAGTTCACCAGCTGAATTACTAGTATAGTATGAATATTTAGAGGCAAAAAAACACAATTTATTTGCAGTAGCCAGCATAAGTCCTCTATGGATAGTCTCAGCCAGCTTTGCACATCTAAAGTTGGAAAATGTTGCCTTATCTTTTATGCAAGTCAGTTAGGTTAGATGGATACGATCAGTGAACATGGATTTTAAAGTCTTGATGGATATTATTCAATGGGTTTGGGGCTGAACATGTTTTTTTTTTTCACCTTAAGTTGTATCTTTAGGGTTGCTGATAGTGAATATGCTCTCAAGTCTTTTGCATCTTTCAAGAAATTATTGTTTTTTCACTCTGATATGCTCTTCTGTCCTTGGTGAAGAGAAAAGTCATTGCAGCATGATAATGTTATCATCATAAATTACCTTTTACATTGTACATGTACACAATAGAGTTTCACATATTTGCCCTGTACTCAAAAATGGCTTAGAGCAATCTGCAAACAGGACTTATTGAGGCTTTCTACCTGCTTTGGCTTTCTTCTTCTGTCCCTCCCTTTAGACGCAGCTTTGCAGAGGGCACCACTAGTAGATGTTCTTTAGATAAATTCTCCCACCCAAGTTGCAGATCTTTATAGGTCCACCAGGCACCATAGACCTACTGCTTATTTTATTGATCTCTTCTTCCAAACTTTGGAGTTATGATCTCTTGATAGGATTTCTGCTGTGCTATACTTGTTCCCCTCTCAGAAAATGGATTAAACTATGCTATACAGTACATTCCAAGCTTTGGATAAATGTTTTATTACCTGACCCTACTTTAAACTGCTCTCAAACTTTGTTTATCAATACCACCATATTTACATACAGATTAAATTATTCACAGATGGATTCAGTTTACTAACTTAACTTGACCTCTGAACATGGTTGTTTGTAAGAGATTGTTTTGAGAGAAAAAGAGACTTGAAATGTATGTCTGCTTTTATTTTCAGATTTGTATTTGCAACCAACTTTCTTTCCACTTGACAATTATGCACTCTTTTGTTCGGTCCCTCATATGAAATCCCAATAAAATACAATGAAGTTTGTGGGGCCGGGTGGGCTCTCCTTATCCTTTGCAAGAAGTACATGCGCTTCTGTACCCAATTGATCAGTGAGGTGGTGTTAACATTCCATTTGAGGGTGTCTGTGATGGTCCCCAGGAATTTGGTGCTGTTGACCACCTCTACAGCTGAGCTGTTAAGCAGTGGAGCCTGGTTTGCCGGTTCTTCCTGAAGTCAACAATGATCCGCTTCGTCTTCTCCACGTTCAGGATCAGGCTGTTATCTCTGCACCAGCCCACCAGCTGCTCCACCTCCTCTCTGTAGTCCTGGTCGTTGTCGTCTCTGATGAGGCCCACCACCATGGTGTCGTCAGCAAACTTCACGATGTGATTGGTGGTGAACCTGGGGACACAGTCATGTGTCATCAGGGTGAACAGCAGGGGACTCAGCCCTGAGGGAGCCTGTGCTTAGGGTGATGACACCAGAGGTGTTCTGTCCAACTCAGACTGACTGAGGTCTGTCTGTGAGGAAGTCTGTGAGGAAGTGTGTTGTAGTCTGTGATCATCCAAATGCCTTTCCACATCCTCCTGGTGTTGCTGGAGTTGTGGAAAAGATCCTGGATCTTCTGGCTGCGGTTCTTCTTCGCTGATAGGATGGCATGGTTTAAGTTGGCACGCGTTGTTCTCAGTGCCTCTTTATCACCAGACTTGAGAGTTGAGTTCCATGTTTGTAGCGATTTCCGAACCTCCCCATTCATCCAGGGTTGTAGGTTGGCCCGGGGGGTGATGTTCTTTTTGATGCTGACGTCCTCAATGCATTTGTTTATGTAGGCTGACACAGACATGGCATATTCATCAATATTTAATAAGTTGTCATAGGTTGCTGCAGCCTTTTCATTTGTCTTCTTTATTTCTTTAACATGTCAACTTTCTTCTGTGACAACTAAATAGTATTACCACTGATAGCCATTAAAACATGGAGTACTGCCTGCTTCCACACAACCTTCTCTTTCATTAGTCATGGCGTTCTGCCTGTGTTGCATTCACTGAAGCTGGGATATGACAAAAATTCTTATTATTTAATATTGTAGGACGGCTCAGTTCATTTCTTGTTTCCCAAGTGAAAAAAGATCTGGGGCTTAATTTGGGGCTAGAGTTGGGAATGCCCTGGCTGGGCGACGCTGTGAACCCTTCTGCAAAGCACCTTATACACTCCTTTTGTGCTCAACCTTCAAATTAAAGGAAAGATTTAGTTTTGGTTTATCAATTTAAGCTCTGTGAGAGAGGGTCTGTTTGTGCTGAGACGTGTCTTTACTGAAACATGGAAAAGAGATCCACCATAACAGAGACAATTAGCGGAGAGAAGGATGTCAAACACAAAGCACTCTGTGAGAATTGTGAACACATGCCTTTGACTGACAGGAAACCATAGAGAGGAATGACAATAAGATAATTAATTGTTAATTATACTGCATTTAGCTGGTTTGTGTTGGAAAACAGGATTGATAGACTGTGAGAAAATCCAACTGCTCTTTCATAACTTGAGAGGTTCTTCTTTGGTGCTGGCACTCTTGGTTTTCTCCTATATCTCCGGTAAAAACCTTTTTTACAGGAAAAAGAAACATAAGTTATGTTCTATCTCAATATAAGAAATTTTGTTTTTTTTTTTATGAAATATTTTTTTATCAAGTATTTGCATGACTGTTTCTAAATTAAACAATGATCATGATGGGATATGCACTGTAGGGTAACTACTGTCACACGGCCAGCCATAAGGTAATGAAATGTTCAAATCTGCAAAAGAATCAAAAATATAATTACAAAAACCTACTCAAAAGAAACTTGATCAGTGTTGCATAAGTGTAAACACATATTGGAGTAAACACAGCCTTCATTCCCACGGCCTTTGGCCTCCCTGGAAGTGCACTTGAGTCCAGGACAGGTCACAGATCACCACACACAGGAAACAGAAATGTCCTTAAACTATAATGTAATAAAAAATCATTTATATTCTTAGCCCATGTAAAAAAAAATAAGAAGACCGCTTTGCTTATTTTATTGTTTATTTCTGACTGTTTTTCTTCCGTAAAGGCAGAGTTTTGTCCATTCTGGCGGACATTACCCAAAATGAATGCACAAAAGATGCTTAACAATGTTGAAAGAAAAAAAGCTGTCCAGCAAAATTGTGTTAAAGTCTTGGAGATAAACCATCAATCACATTAAAATACGAGGAACCAAACAAAGATTGTGCTTTGTGGCTTCACACTACATAAGTCAGCATGAAAAAAATCTGACCGAGTATCCAGCAGCAAGTCACCAATGGCAACAAACGCCACATCTATGGCATGTTTTCAGTTATAATACAGCATGGAAAGATGCTAAATAAAACATTAATTAACCCACCTTATAAAGAGTAGATCTCACAGATCATCTACAGCTTTTAGACTAGTGGCACGCTGTTTTTGAACTTTGTAGCCTTTTAGAAAAACTGGATATAGACCTGTTGCAAAAGACAATTTCCATGAAGCATCAATGTTTAGGTTTGTAGAATCTTCTATTAAAATGTCTTTCTGCAGCCTGAGCTGCACACATATTTTTTGTTTTTTTTAGGACAACAAAGATGCTTCACAGTGCACTGTACATCTGTCAATGTGTGATAGCTTTCTTTTAGAGCAAATAAATATCTGTTAATGAGTTTTTAATATTTTGATAGTTTCAGCCTCCCTTCTACTGGTGTATCGGGTGTTTCTTTGTTTTTTTTATGTTGCTGTGATAATTGGAGTTTTCTCTGACTGTGCACCTACCAAATCACCTGTGATGTTTACCTGTCAGCAGGTTGTTAGAGAGCTGAGTGACCATGAAGAGCTCTCCCTGTCCGCCGCTCGCCGTCTTTCTTTGCCCACGGCCCATTACACTGGAGTTGTATCAGCAACAAATGTTGTAAAGGCTGCTGTCACAGCTCAGCTTTCTGCTGCCGTTTGGCAGAACCTCTGACGGCAGTTAATGCCTCATCACTTTCAGCTGTAGCTGCGTCGATCACAGCGTGTTCTGATCATCCGTGAAGTTCAAGCTTGGTAGCATCATATCAGTCTGCAACTGCTTTTGTCGTTAGGTCATGATGGAGAATTACTGGGTTTCATAGCTGTAATGGCTGCTTAGTTATTTTAAGCCCTTATGTATTGTGCTTAAAGTTAAGTTCTGTTACAGCCTAAACTAACTAAAGACAGGTCTCAACATCTCATTGTTTCTTTTTAAGGAACAATGAGATTTTCCTTTTATCTCATGGTTTCCTTCATCTTCAACTTTATTCATTAACACTGAAAAAAAAAATTGTCTTTTTTCAGTAACAGAATCCACATCGAAGAGCGTTTTGAAGTTTGAAGCACTCAGATTAGTGGCATTCATTGACCAGAAAAAGATATGACTTTCGAGCTTCATATCAATCAATTACCAGTCAGGTAGAGATAAAGTCACTGTACATATTTTCTTAACAAAATCTAGATATTGTCCTGTTATTTTAAATTTCCTGACACTAGAAGCCTTTCGTCCTAGTTGTCAAACAGGAAATGGGCAGTGGAGGAAGTGTACGTGACTGGAGTCCTTTTGGGCTCCAAAGATACACCTTAGAGTGTCCATGGCAGGTAGGTAACCTGCATATGACAGAACTGTCCTCTCTCTAGCTTGTTTGTTGTGCTCTTTGTTCCTTTGTGAAGCTAAAACACAGACTCAATAGTAAAAAGCCTGTCTCATCTCTTGTGTCATGTCTACAGATGTGCAGATCGGTCGGAAATTTGTGGTTTTGATCTCCACTTCAAAAATGAAAAAGTACCTCTATTTTGAAGCTCCATGAAGTCCAACACACACACACACATTAAGTATTAAGATGTTTCCTGAAGAGTTATCCCATGGGAAATAGGCTTGTACACATTTTCGAGAGCTCTATGTATTAATTAATCTTGCGGGAAGAGAACAGTGCATTGTCCATTCAGGCCTGGACTGTTATTGATGTCTGTTATAGACAATGCAACACCTGTTGTCGTCCGAAGACAGAGGGGTTTGTTTGATACCTGTTCTTACCTGTTTGTCTCACTCTGTCACTGAGATCCTGTCTTTAAGGACTCAAAGTCCTTATAAAACAGATACATGGATAAGAAGAGAATTGGTTTACATTTTCCATCTGTGGCATTCTTCTATGTCATTTATTGTGCAGCGTTTTACCTCTATCTCGTTTCCCTTTATTTTGGCTTTTTGTGTCTGTTGATGACCCAAGTATTCTCTCATTAAATTGATTTAATGTCTTTAATTTTCCCCTTTAAAGTGAGAGAAAATGCAGCGATTTCTCTTCTTACACCCCCCAGCCAATCATAAGCCGTTAATTTTAAACAAATTCCCCATCAGCAAAGAGACACCTGACACCTAAGCCCCAGCCAGAGCTCAGGAGAGCCATCAATAATTGAAAGTGTACCAACAACACAAACTCGGTGTGTTGCGACACAGCCTGTTGAACACCAAGAATGGTCTAGACAGAGCAGCTGAAACCCAGCATCCAGATAAAAGCAGGTAAAAACAAACCTGGTGTACCTCACAGGTTAGGTGCAGAGGTGAGGAAGATATTACATTCCTGTTGTTTAGGCAGCATCCAGATCCACACTCCTGTAAGAGCGCAGAAAGTTGGTTGTCATTAAATAAAAACTTAAAGCAAAACTTTACCCCTAGAAAAACAACATGGTTCTCTAAACATGGCAGGGTGGTTACCTGGCTCCCCCTTGTGGATCAGCTTGGAAGCACATACACTATTTTTATTGCAGATTCTTGTGTGTAAGTATTCACCTTCTCTGTTTTATTACTTGGTTAAGCTTTAATTAAAGTCTTTCATTATTTTTTTTTCCATCCCCTTAGCACAGTTGCATACTGGGAATTTTACCCATTTCTTTTATTGGAAAACGGTTTAAACTCCACTATATGGAGGAGGTTTATAGGTCTTGCCTTAGGTCTGAACTTTAAGTTGGCCATTGACTGAATATACTTTAGCTCCTTATTAGCTCTAGTCTTATTTCTGCTATCTTCTGAAAGCCACTCTGTTCTTGATGATAATGGGGTTGTGTGTTTAAAATGATGTGTTGGGTTAATGCAGGCAGTTTTGGCCTCTGAACTAATGACATTTGCCCTTATATTTGCTGCGTCTCCTAATTTTCTCATATTGAAGTGAAAATGCATTTTTTTTGTGGCTTTTTTCAATACTGACTGTTTTCTTAACTCTGAGTCCTCCCACGTTAAAACAGCAGCTATTTTGTGGGGAAATTGTCTATTTGCCCTGCATCTCAGATTCGGTGGACGGCAAAGTTTTGGTCGGTTTACAGTTTGTGCCATACTACTTTAGCTGATCCATGAGATGTTCAAAATTTGAAATATCTTTTAACCAACTAATACTGACTTAAAAATACCAATAACTTTCTTCCTAAACTTCTGTTTACCAACAAACATCTAAGGGCTTCACAGGACAGCGAGATATATGATTTAAAAAATCTTTATAGGTGAGGCTTGTTTAGATGTATTGGTGTAATGAGAGGTGCAGAATTGCAGACTCAATGCGATGCACCATCATTCTTCATGAACACTATCTGTTGGCATTTGTGCACTTTGATGTTATGCAGGTGTGTTGATTTTCTCACATAAAACAAACCTATTAAAGGTTTGTAATGAAGTTAAACTTAGTTAAAAATAGCGAGAATGAATATTTTTGCAAAACCTTATTTTTTTGTAAAACCTCTGAATCAACCAAAAGGTTGTGTTTAAAAATCTGCTGGATAGTCACACAGGGAAAATCTCTCCTTCTCCTCTTCCTGATCAGGCGAATGGTGTGAACATCGAGGGCATGAGGCACACAGAGGTGGTGGCCTTCATAAAGAAAGGGGGGTGACGAGACATGGCTGCTGGTGGTGGATCCAGAAACAGACGAACATTTCAAAAGAAGAGGAGTGGTCCCCACGATCAGCCACGTCAAAGGTGAGGAAAGTCAAACGTATTTGAAAACTTAACATTTTCAACTTTTTTGGTATTGAAATCAGTGGCAGATTATCTAAGTATTCTCTGAAGCATTAGAATTGATAAGGGGCACTGTTCTGAAATGATTAAGATATTTTCCTCAAATCTGCAAATACTATTGGAATACCTTCCGATTTATATTTTTATTTCCCAGATTATGATGGTCCCTCCATATCAAACGGCTCCCCCAGCCCCCATATCAACGGAAGCTCCACCACACAGTCCATCAGGTCAACGCGCTCGGACCTCAGCAGCCAGGGCAACAGTACGCAGGTCAGTGTGGACGCACATTAATGTTGTTCCGGCTAAAAATCTCAACTCTTAACGCTTAGCTGCCTGTTTTTCCATTTCCTGGCCGACATTTAGCTGGCCGACGATGACGGTAGCCAGCTTATGGACCCTTTCGCTGAGATCGGCCTGAGACTCAGTGCCACAGCGGCGGAGGAAAAGATGAAGATCCATGCGAAGGAGAAGAAAAAAGCACCACAAATGGACTGGATGAAGAAATATGAGCTTTTCAGTAATTTCTAAGACTATTTTTTTGGCTTCAGAGACTTGAGAAACTAGAGGATAGTCCTCCCTACGACCTTTCATGATTTGCCCAAACAAAGTTCTTGGATTTTAATGACTTTTAACGTTGTTAAAAATCACAGTTCTCTTAACAAGGAACAGTTACAAACTCAGATGACAATAATCCCAACATATGAGGAGACATTCCTTCCCTTTCAATCAGTTTTTTTTACTATATCAACTATTTGATTAACTCTCCTCCTCTGAGCGACTGAAAAAGCAGCTATTTTCTTTTATATATATATTTTAAAAAACCATGAACAAGGATAAATAGGCAGCATTCCATGGTATAAATCCCACCAAAGACATTAATGGACACTGTGACATGAAGGACGGTGGCTTTTGTGGGAGTTTTTATTTTTCAGATCAGTCTGAGAACGCCTGAAGCAGGCAGAAAAATCACTGTGAAAAACTCTGCTCCTTCATCCCATGCAGACGATGTTTGTATTTTTACATCAATATATATCATCATTAATCATCATCATCATTAATGTACGGAAGTTAGCAGAACATGTAACACTTCAAAGACCTCCTTTATTCACCTATCACCAACAACTCCTTATCAGAAGAGCTTGAGGACATGAATACGATAAAGGGAGTGACCACTAGCTTTTAAAGTTCAGAAGCAAACATTGTGACTCTGTTTATTGACCGGATGTGATTTAATGCTTAATGTTTACAGCACTAATCCAGAGGCCTTTTTGAAGCTAATAAAATAACCATATCCTATCTGGATGTTGATCCATTTCTAACATTTTAGAGAAAAAGTTGGACTCAAAGGTTTTTGTAAGAACTTGTAGAAACAACAATTAATTGCAAGCCAAGTAGCACTCTGCAAATATTTCAGTATTAATTATTACTTTTTTCTTTTATATTAGGTTTGTGAAGCTGGTATGATGCGATGGCTACACCGATTCCTTCATTAGTACTTACCTGCAATCATTCTGAATGTCTCAAATTGTGTGAAAAAATCTCAGAATAAATTCATCATTTATTGCTTTATCAAAGAAAAGTTGAGAAGATCTATGAATTTCAATGTAGAATAATTTATTTTCTATTAATCAATATTTCACATCAAAGAGGTTCATTTCTACGCAGCAAAAAAGAAAAAATATCTTTACTTTAGTGTTTGAGAAAGCAGGAAAGATCTTTGAGGTCACCTTTTATCCACGATGACCACTAAGAAAAGGCGGTTTAGGATGCTGGCAAAAATCTTATTTACAAGGTAAACAGTTGGCATTTGCTGAAATGACCATTACAGAAACTGTTCTTTGTTCAGGGAGGAGAAGAGATGTCAGAAACGCAACACAACTCTGGAGGTTCTGGATATTTTTAGAAGATGAATGGTTAGAAATCCCCCATCCAATGTAGTTTCCTGCTCCATAAAGCAGAATACCACTTGGTGGTGTCCAGATGGCAAAATGGTAATAACAATATGGGCTGTAACAAGTTTACCACTAGCGGCCTACAAATGATATTTGATTTTTCTAAATATTTCAGTGATTTTTTAATTGTTGCTACTGCAATAAAAGAGGAATATACTTAGAGGTTTATTAATTCATGTTTTCTAGCATTCATATCAGATTTAAAGTCTAACTGCAGTAAATTATAATCTTAAATAGAGATGCATCCATCACGTTTTAACTGGTCCAGATGAATTTCTGGTCTTCTTTGTGTTCCAACCTGCTGATTTTTATAAATTAAGGAAATCACCACGATTGGTCCCTATGTGCACTTAGAAACAAATGTCCTTTATCTATCATTTACTAGAAGTGCATGAAATAATATGCTGTTATGAGATGTATTTACAGACTGAAAAGATACACAGTTTCAGATTAGCAGAAGAAAAAAAAATGTAAATTTGGAGTAAATTGGCAGCTGATTGATTTGTGCAAGAGGAGCCTTTTGAAATAAGTTACAGCTTATCACATAATATTTAAAGCCCATAACTCTTTACCAAAGTGGTGAATGAAGCTTCATTTCAGTGAACAATACAGGGGACAAATGGATAAAGTATAACAGAAACTGACTGTTTAGCATTAGCTTAGCTACAACACTACAGGTTTCTGGACAGGTCGTTGGATGGAGTCTGGAGAAGCTCATGGCAAAGTGGGAGATCTTTCAGGAAAGACCCAGGGAGCCACACAGATTACAGAGGATTACTTTGCATATAGGAACAGCTGTCATTCACATGCTTGAATGTGGAGAAGGTAAACATGAAATGCATTAGGCTAATTGGAGTTAGCTCTATATTCATTCAAAGTCTGCAAAGGAATCTGTGTTACAGATTGGTGTCAGATGGTATTTTTCAATAAAGTTTGACAGAGGCTTCTTTTAAATTTACCAACAGGTTGCATCCTATTTTTCAGGGATTTTTTTTTTTCTGCACGATTTGGGATTTTCCATCCTTCATTTCTCATCTCTACTGTTTTGGGGTTTTTTTTTGTTCTTTTTGTTCCACTGCCCCTCGTTTGCTCCCATTTCCTCTCAGCCCCCCTTTATGTCTCCCTCTCAGTGAGGATTATGTTGGCGTACAGTTTCAGGTTCGGTCTGTTCTCACAATTCTTCCACCAGCCAGCTGCTGTGAGGACACACGGGGGTTAAATCGGGGTCAGAAGTGGGCTTGTGACCATGTGATAGAGCTTGCAGAGGTTTCTGTGTGTCTTTATTGTGTGCAATGAGAAAGCTGTACTCTTTGCCAACTCTGAATCTGCATAGAAAATGTTTTTTATAGGGATTTTTAATAGGAATCACCTCACGGTCAAAATTGTACCTAAAGTTTTAAAAGATCTTCTGATAGATAAAAAAATATATATTCTCTTTAGAGGTCTCTGTTATTGGCTCATTTTTTTATTAAACAAGTTATTACAGAGGGGGGGGGGGGGGGGTGGGGGGGGAATTACTTACTAAATCAATTAAGGACTTCCAAGCAGACACCTCTCTGCTACTTTAACACTTTTCTGAAGTTATCGACATTTGATACTTTTTTTTACCAAGACCAAAGAATCGAGTAACAGAATAGAAGAAAAGAATCAAAGCTCTTTGAAAATGTGCTATTCCTGGTAAAGACACAATGAGCAAACCCCTACTTTTATTGCTACTTAAAATGACTAAAACCATGTACATGTATACCATATGAGGCAATAATGATCATAGCATGATCACGCAGCATTCCGTAAAGCTGTGTCTGCCCTGTTTAAACCAGATAAATTAAGGTTAGTTTGTCCCTCTCCTGTTCCTGGAAGTTAGAGTGAACAGAAAAAGCACTGCCTGAGGCCTTGAGAAGGAAGATAGCCACTCAGATTCTGGTAAGAAATAAGAGCGTTGGAAATCAGTCAGTACACTGTGGTGAAAACAGTCAACAAGTAGAGGACACCACAAAACAACTACAAATATGCCAAAGTCTGGTTGTTCATGCATGTTCACTCTATAAGAAGACTGCAATATGCTAAACTAAGTTTTCCAGAACCCTTTAATGTCATCTTGTGAACAAAGTCCTCTTTTCTGCTGACATTAACAATTGCATAACTGGACTGCAAAAATTACTAAGATTTATGTGAAAGGGGGAAATGTTTGGTCTCTATGAGAAACAGAACGGGTAAAGTTTGCTAGAGATAAGATAGGCAAACACCAGAATTTCTTGACTATATTCTGAGTTTGAAACTGAATTATGTTGATACCAGAACAAAGGAGCAGTTTGGCAGTGACCAAATAAAACATTCCGGAAAGACAAGCTAAGACCAACTGTGAAGGATAAAGGCACGGAGAGTTTGGAGAGTGCAGAAGCAGGACTTAGCTTTTCATCTCACAGGATGTTTGAGTAAAACATGAAATCCTGAAATAAAATCGAGTTAAACAAAACTACATCTTGCAACATTCTGCCATAAAACATATAACCCAATCCGCCAAAGTCTAGCGACAGGAGATCCTTCCTGCCTGCTGCCTTTCAGTATAAAAAATAACTCATTGAAATAATATATATATATTAGTTTAAATACCATCTATTTTATTTTGAGGAATCTAATTGAATGCAATCATAAACCGAGAAAGGAAAATCCTGGATCCAGATCTTAATCTAATTTGGATGCTGTGAGTTGACTGGAAACAGGCAGCGTATGCAAGAAATCACACAGGTGGAATAAACCCTATTCAGACTTTTAAATGCTGATATATGGCTTTTTCTACAAGAGCAGTGATTTAGTTTCAGCCATGATGAGTAATACTAGCAATTAGTTGCAGGTAAATGTTTTCCAACTTTCTTCTCTCATAGGAAACACATTTATACTACATGATTATTTATGAGTCAGAGGTTTTATACGTAAACATCAGTTTCGATTTTAAGAGGAATTTATTTTTGGAGCATTTAAACTTCATTCACTGAGGTCCAGAATAATTTACTCTGAAATGTTCACATCCACATCACCCTACAGGACCTTCCTGTTAGCTGATACCAAGATTAGCAGTTTAGACATAAAAAGTGAGGAAAGCCTTACAAAGGTTTGAGTATCCTTCTGTAATAGACCTTAGGGCTTATGGGGTAAATTAAATAATGCCAAGAAATGTATTTAAATTAGCTATTTTTATTTTTACCCCATGTTGCTGTATTCAAATATTTAAGTTGTCGGAAGTTCAAAAATTACATTATTATTGTGCTGTTCAAGTTAAATAACAGCTTAACTAAAAAAGACATAAAAATCATTAAACAATTGAAAATAACAGAAGCCAACCTATAAAAAATGGATTTTAAATAGATCTAAAAGAGCATTTTTTCATTGAAAAATTTTTTCGAAATTAATTTTGTATGTGAAATCCCTAGACTGTTGTCCAAAATCAACTTCAGCATAGTAAGTCTTTGTATCATCAGGAAAAAGTACATTTTTATTCTATAATATATATTTTTAATAAACTGCTTAAAAAACTTCTGAAAAAAGGGCCCAAACTCAAACAGACAGAACGTCATATGCAAGGTCAAACCATTCAGATAAAAAAAGTACATCCCAATTTCACAGACGGCTCTGTCTCACTTTAATCCAATGTTATTTACTCATAAGTCATAATTAATTGCGTCATGAGCTTTCTTGATGTCAACACACAAATAGCAATTTTCCTTTTATCAATCTTGGTTATTCCCTCTACTAGAGTTTGATTGCTCAGTTGATGTGTTTCTAAGAATAATTCTAGTCTTTTTTTTTTTAAAGTTTATCAAATATTTTACAAAATATTTGATAAACTGTGGCATAATAGAGACTTGTCCATAGTTAAGTCTGTAGGAAGTCCTTACACCGGCTGTATTTGCTCTGTCTTGGCTATATTTTCTCTACATACAAATGTGTAGTGTGTTAAATATGTAAAATAGGTTCAGATTTATAAAATATATCATTTTAAGCTTTTTCTGCAGTGTCATGTTAATTCCATGTTAGTAGATGTTTTATTCTAACATGTTTCTGTTCCTGTCACAGAGAAAAATTTTGCTAGGATTTAACTTATTGTTTTATTTAAATATTGATTGTTGTTTGTTTTGGCCATAAATTTAGATTTCATAAAATTATAAAAGTTGTATGCATTCTCAGTTTTATAATAACCTTCAGTATTTTTTCAACAAAATAAATGTTTGTGGCTTAATTGCACAATAAAGCTTGCTCTTGAAATTAAAAAGCCTTAAAAAACTTAAAAATAAAAAATTGTAAAGTACTGCAAATTATCACAGACCAGGTTCCTTGAAAGTAAAAAAATGCAAATATAAAAAAAATATATTCAAGTTTTATTAAAGTTTTATGCCAATAGATCTTTGGAGGGGAAAGTGCTGCTATATGGATATTTATAAAGCTCTTATCTTAATTGTGCCTATTATCAGTAGTTCAGGCAGTGTAAACATATCTATTATCGTTTGGTATCTAATTTCATACAATAACCCACATCAATAAAAAAAAAAAAAATGCTAATAAACTACTGTTAGTCCACCAGGAGGCACACCATCAGCGTTTCAAATCCAGGAAGTGGGACAAACCTTTCTAGCATGAGGCTGTGGTTACATACAGGGCCCTACCTGAACTTGCTCAAAATGCAACTCCACACGTGGCCACATTATCAACCTCCCTGGAGGTTATGGCAAGGCCGAGCTGTGACGCCAGCACATCAAAGGACAGCGCCAGTTCAAAGCAGTCTGCAATTTCAGAGCAGTAAAAGCAAGAGAACAGAAGCAGAGAATAGAGCCACAGGTGGGCGCATTCTGTTTAGCCTGCCTCAGCCGTCGCACGCATTTTTTACTTCCTACTGATGATAGATGATTGCTCGCCTTAAACCCCAGGTTCTCCATCTTCTTGCAGGCTTCCAAACTTTCATTTATATGTACTACTTGTTAAGGGTTATAACTTGTCCTTTCCTGACTTATTGTGATTGTGTTTTGTGATTTCTTAGTCATCCTTTGATCCTGTATAGTATCCCAAACACACACCTCAGCACCTTAATCCTGCTGAAGAGTGGCATTTGTTTACCAGTGCCAGGGCTGCCTGGGATGCCTGCAAGGATAGAGGGAGGGGGGGAGAACCAGAGGCTGACAGGGAGGGGAAAGGCAAAAAAATGGTGGCAAGGGGCGAAGGGGTGCGTCTCCAAGGCAACTGTGTTTTTGTTAGCGCTTGTGAGTCAGACAAGCGGTGAGTCACAGTCAGGAAGAAACTCACACAGTCGCATTCATACTCACTCCACACTCAGTCAAAGAGATGCCAAATAAGGACAGCTACATGCAAAAGAACTGGGCAAGTAGGTAGGGAAAAAACTAGGAGGGAAGGACATGGATAATTAGCTGAAATTAAGAGGAAAATAACTAGGGAAGCATACGGGAAAGATAAGATTCAAATAAAAGGTGTGGAAAAGTGAGATAGAGGATCCAAAGCAAATAGGAACCGTGGATCCAGTGGGCACGAGTACAGGCACATTTGCTCTCTGAGAAGCAGCCATCATAAGGGTGGGGAAGAGGAAACGCTCAGAGCCACACCCAGTTTGTGCACACCTTGGATTAACTTGCTAAGCCGCCAATTTATTGTCTGATGCATACACAGGCCACCTTGCTCCGTGGCAAACATTGCAATATTTGACATCAATACATTTAAAAAAAATGTTTTCACACCTTTTTTAGTCTTTAGACTACATATGCAGCAGTGCTTTCATTTTGAGAAAACGGCCTGATGATTGTACTGGTGTTCATCACTTCTGGGGTCTGTGACTGGTTTATATTGCCGCAGCTGCTTGGTTGTTGTTCCAGTATATAAAAAAAAGGCCTGTAGGGCGCAGAGATGACTGGATTTGTTTTTACAAATGAGTCTGCAGGTTTAGTTTTGTGTTGGCTGCATGTTCATACATCATCTAGACTTTGGCTTATTATCCAATCACACCCTGAATGTGTGTTTTGGCGTCCACTGGCCCCACCCGAGTGGTAGAAAATAGCCCACACACACACACACACACACACACACATATCCTTTTTCTTTCCCAGCAAACGTGTCTGAATGTTTTGTTTTTTTTCCTGTTTTTTAAAAAGTTGACCAATTGCCAGTTCTCAACGCTCTAAGTTGTTGACTGCAAAGATTCTTTCTTGTCTCAGGCATCTTTTAATTCAGTTCAGACCCAAATCTCCAGTATAATTTACAATAGTACAGTATGTTCTTTGAATCAGGTACTCAAATAAGCTGTTGCAAAATCTGGAACTTTCCCCCTGTTTGCGCTCTCTTTCTATACCTCTCTGACGGCTGAAGTTCAGCTCAGCGCAGCCAATCAGAGAGTCAAGCTGATGATCATTCCTGTCAAGTTTATCTAAACACAGATAGCACACTAGAAATATCACCTGTTCTCTAACGGCTGTGGGCCGTTGCATTCCTTTCCTTTCTTTTCTATTCTTGAACTGTGGCTGATAAAAAAGTTGATAAGGCAACTAAAAAAAGTATTCAAACCCCCTGAACTATTTCACAGGGGATTTATTTCATAGCTCAACTCAAACAATGCATTTAAAAGATCGAAGAAATGGAAAATAAAGGAGCTTTATGTGTTTTCAACAAACGATAACCTGAAGGAGGGGAATGCATTTGCACATTTGTATTAAATTGAGTTCAATCGATGTCCTTCAGAATCCACCTAAAATTAAAATTATTTTTTTGTGTCCTTTCCTAATATATAAGGAGAACATTATTAAGGGTGTGACTACCTTAATATTCTTCACAGGATATTTCCATTGACAAAAACAATAATATAGATCTTGTTGTGTAGAGGACACAAGATGTGTGACATTTGAATTTAGCCCTGTTTATTTACTATGATTCCTTTAAACTGTTGCCACAGAACTCTGTTACTTAGTGAATAGATTTAACCTCTGTGTAATTTAATCTCTGTATGAGTTTGGGTGATTTAAAGCATTTCCTTATTTTGCCTTTGTGAACAAGAAATATCAGCTCATGAGCAATATTTCAAGCTTTGAACATTTCCCAGAACACAGCTCATGCAGTCATTTACAAATGGGACCAGTTTTGGAGGAAGGCAAATTTACCAGGAAAGCCGCATCAACACTGTAAAAAAAAAAAAAAAAAAAAAAAAAAAAAAAAAAAACCTTGTTAAACTTAGGGACAGTAATTTAAGCTTGTTCAGAAAGCCAGTATATTTACCGTAGTTGTAATCTTAACATTATTGAATTAGTTACCAGTATTTATACATTTGACTTTCTGGTTAATCCAACAGGTGAAAGCTCTGCAAACTTCTGCGTTTAATATGTGAAATGCAGGAAAAACAACTTTTTGATTAGGCTTTGGTGTTCTTTTAATGTTCAATTTAACAACACAAACTACTGCTAAAAAGATGGTGGTATTCAGAATAACATCATATGTTCTGTTAAGTTACAATAAAGATTCTTATCTAGATCTACGACTTAGAGTTAAGTTACCACTAGTCAGGTTTTGGGACTGCCATTGTTAGTGGTTAGAGAGCAGAGCATTTGATTCTTAAAGTGACCACAAAGAGTGGGGGCTGTCCCTTGAACAAGAAGGGTTCAATCAAAATACTGATGACTAAGTTCTTTGGTGAGGGACAATAATCTCAAACAAGGGCGTAGGTTTGATTTGAACTTTGGTAGGGACACTATTGGTCTGGTGTCATTGGTGCTATGCAATATGCCCTTTTTTATGCTCGATGTGAGCATCCGTACTGAGAAGAGGAATTCATTGTTAAAAGAGAAAAGCATCATTTTGCTCCATTAATAAAAATTTTATAAGCTCTACACTCATTAGATGCTGTTTATTAATGTTTGAAGTATCAGCGGCTCTGATGAATGTGGAATTAGGACTGTTTTCCACTTTGAAAACGGTTTCATTTGAACGACTAAGAAAGAAGGTAAATACAGGATTTTCTTCTGAAGATATAGAATTGTGCAGAGTTAAACCCCACTCTAATATTTGTACCTACTATTCTCTCTCTGTATCAAGCAAAATAATAAATTCATTAAAATATTAACTTCACTATAAAAGTTGAACATGTGGGCTGTAGTTATAGCCAATTTCATGTATTTCATCTGGGGCTGAAAAAAATGAATCATATTAATTGATTATTTCAATAATCGTCAACTAATTTAGTGAGTGATTCATCATTAACTGGAGTATAGAAACTTTAAAACATACAGTAATATAAATGTAAAATGTGCCTTTCCCCACAGAGCAACCCACTTAGATCAGTTATTATTTCAAAATTGTAAAAATAAAAACAAAAAAATGAAAACTGTAATATCAACTTAATATCGGTAAAAAGGAAACCCTCACATTTTCTGTTTTAGTTGGCTGTGGCTAAGAATCAGAAATGTTGATGGCTTACAGCCTTTATTTGCCCATTTTTCCAGCAGTCTTCAGAACTCCTGGCTGACTCAGAATATTTCGTTTTATAAAAGAAAAAAAAAAGGTTTTTGTTTTTTAGTGTACATGATATTAATAATTTTTTTATTGGGACTTGTTTTGTAGCCTAATATTAATTGTAGTAACCGCTGTATTCTAGTGTGAATACATTTTCAATGTTGTGCTCCAAGCACACGCGGACTAGAAAACAGCCAATCAGAGAGAGAGAAGGCGGAACTTAAGGCAGAACAACCAATGAGAGTTGAGTTAAACAGCGCAGCACAGTTCCAAGCGCTGCTGCGTGAAAGGGACAGGAGAGACCAGGCAGAGGAGCTGCGAGAGGAAAAGAAGCCACTGCTGCAACAACTACTGCTGGAAATTATAAACATGTTGCTCACATCCAATTATTGGTAGGGACAATTAGGTCGGTTCAAAATTTTGGTAGGGACATGTCCCTATGGTCCCTATGCAAACCTACGCCCATGATCTCAAATAAAAAATAAGGATTCTTAAGTAAGAAGTTTAAGATTTGTGGGTAAATATTTTTCTAAGTCGCCAGAACCTTCAAATGTTTTGGAAATTTAGCGTATTCCAAGTTACAATAACATAGGGTTCAAAGTTTGGCAAACCAGATTCCCAAACCTAAAATTTTACAACAGTTTGCTGCCTTCAAATTTTGAGTTCTGCAAACATTTATTTTTTTTAATTGTGTCTTCCTTATTAGAAGAGCCATAAGGTCAAAGGCTTGTTTGGATCAAGGGTTTTAAAGCAGGACAGAACTTTTGTAACCAAATGCAACAAGTTCAAACACACAGGCACGGCTTAACGCCCTGAAGTGTCACCTGGTGACACTTCCGACAATAAAAGACAATAAAAGGGACATAAGTGTCTGCCTCTTCCGATGTCTTTTACTCCAGAGATATGGTTTTATATAAAAACAGGCAAACAAAACTCGAGTGAAAAGAAGCAAGAACTGGGTCTGCTTGTTACAAACCATATAGGAGATTCGGCCTGTATGTAGAGGAAAGCACTCTGGTCAGAAAAAAAACCGAACAAAACTGGAAAAGTAATGAGTCTGAACACAACATCTCCAACCTTAAACATGGTGGGGGGAGCAAAATGCAGCCTTATTTTCAGCAACTAGATTGAGTTGATTGGGAGATAAATGGTGTCTCATAAAACTATAAATCTAAATCCAAAGAAGAATTTGTGACAAGATTTCAAAATTTCTCTTCACAGATATTGATCATCTGACCAGGCTGAGTTTGAGCTGCTTTTCACTGAAGATTTGGCAAAAGTTTATGTCTCTAGATGTGCAAACTGGTAAACACAAACCCAAAAGGCCTTAAAGTGGCTAAAGGTGTTTCTACCGTACAACAAATACTGGTGTTTTAATAAATATACAGCCAATTTTGAGATCTTCAGTTGTAAAACTGCTTTATAACAATGTACAGTATTTCTTCCCTTGAGTTCACATTTACATTCTACCTTGTGTAGAGCTACCACATACATCTAAATAAAAACACACTCATATTAGTGTATGGTGCTCTTCCCCATACCCAAGAGAAGCAGGTGGAAAAAGCATCGCATGGATTTATTTTAGGTCTTATGAGGACAAAAGAGGTCAGAGGTCACTCCAAAGTGGGGAGACGGACAAGGGAAAAATGCTTCCATGGGCCGAGGAGCTAACAAGGGACGGTGGAATGTGGTGTGGAGCTGTAAAAATGATTCAGGAATTGAGAAGAGTATGTGTTGCCTCTTAGCAGACGAGTGATTAATGGGACGAAGGAAGTCACTTTGCAGTGTGTCACTGAAGATGATGTCAGCCGTCAAATACAGGAACAGGAATACCATGTGGTCAAAGATAGGCTTCCTTTTGGCCCGGGGAAACTGCAGTTTAACATCTACAGTATGCTGCTTTTTCTTGCTTTTTCTCAGACATAAATAGAACATTAAGTCAGTACACTCTGTTTAGATTCTTAAGAATTAGTCTGTTACTAGCTGTACTTCCTCTTATAAGCAAGTTCCCTTTTTTTTGTTTCCATTCACATTCCTGAATGAATTTTTTTTGTGGAGCTCCTGATTTATCTGTTAAGTTAATGTGATAATATTCTAAATACAGCAATTAGGAGAGGAGCAGTGGAGTCAATCTTAAGAACAAATAGCCTTGAGCAGAGTACAATATGTTCCAATATCTATAATGGATTAAGGGCAGCATGCTGGGAACCAGTCTTTTTTTTAAGAGGAGGGTCCTCTCCTTAGAAAAGGTATTTTTTTATGAGTTTAAAAAGTGTTGTCTTGTAGTAAAATGGTTGGCAAGCAAACCTACTTTACATTCCACACCTGTCTCCCACTGGAAGGGCCGAGGTAAAACAAAAAACATGGCATGATTTGTTCAACACTCACCTGGCACATTGTTTGCTATTACTTTAAAAGCTTCCAGCTACAGCATGGTGGCATAAATATAACTACCTACAGCTAAACTACTCAAAGACCAAAAAAATTGAGGTTTTCGGGAAGTCCAGCCCCCATCTGTAGCCAATAAACATGTGTTTTATTTATCAGCATGATCCACGAAGAAAGGCATGTTACTTCTATACATGCAGAAGGTGTTTGAAAAGCTACAGCAAAATAAACGGAAATAGCAATGGAGGGGGTTCATTTAAAATGTTTTAGACTAATGGGTTGCCATATGTTCACACATGACTTGATCAGGAAACAACAATGCCAAAATAAAATCCCTCTAACCTCTGTTCATTTCAAAAGGATCATGAACATGAAGGGCATTTCCATTTTGAGAAAATATGACATAGAAAATAACACAAAAGGTGGTCACTCAAAATGCTTTGATTATTTTTTCTTATTTTAAAGATTCACAGTTTCTCGTTTAAACATTGGCATGGAAATACATGTTCGGTTAACTCGTTTGGTCAACCTCAACTTCCCTCAACTTTAACCACCTTTAGGAATCAGTAAATGCAATAAATGTCATAATGTCCAACATTTTTATCTTAGGTTTTAAAACACACTTTTTTTTTATTTTTCTTCAAAGGCATAACGACTATTCTATGTCTAGCTATTAATCTTAAATCTGCTCAGGAGGCTGTAACCAACTACACAAAACATGCACAGGCAGAAAAAAAAATCAGTAGGATATTTCTGTAATTAAGGAGCTTAATGGACAGATGTAGGAAGCCTCTCTCCCAATTAGAAATCTTTTTTTTTTTTTACTCTGAGTAGCAATTTATGACTTAGAAAAACAATCAAAGCAGTTTATATATTTAGAATTTATATTTCTAGGAACCACTTAAGTTGGGGTACTGGGGATAAAGAAAACATGCACATATGTTAAAGAAATTAGGACAAGCCTAAACAGTATCCTCTCATAATGTATTTGAACATTTGGATGTCAAAGCATAAAACTGAATGGAACATCTTTCTACAAATTGCTGTTATTTAGAATTAGAGGGTCTCAAAGAAAGAGTTTGATAAAGAGTTAAAAAGGTGAAATAATATTTTATCAGCCATTTAACTGGATAGAGACATTCAAAACAATTGAATAATGCTTTTTGACAAGATCAGAATAAGAGAGTGTGTAAAAAATGGACAACAGGAAAATAGTCTTGGTTTCCCACAGAAGGACTAGGCAGCTGAATCCATCATGGATTCTAAGGCCTAAAACCAATTTTTTAAAGTTGAAGCAGAAATGAACCTTGCAACATCACAATGACCTAAGATAAATAGAAAGTTTAGGGATGAACCAAAGCGTAAATCTTTATCCTATCGAGATGCGTTGGAGTGAAATTGTCTGAACATGCAATAAAACAATTCAAAGCCAAAACTGAGGGAAATGTTTTTCATGATGACGCTATAGACAAGTAGCAACATTTTCTAAAGTTGATAGAGCTAGTGCTCTCCTTTTCTCCAAATTACAGCTGTTGAATGTTTATGAAATTTATATTTATCAAACATGTAGCTTTGTTTTTATGATAAAACAAGCTCAGTCACCTCATGGTTTCTATAATTATTTTGTTAAGAACTGCCAAATGCATTCTTATAATACTAGACAAGCATTTACCATTAAGTACTTTTTTTTTCGACATGGTGCAAAATTATGGAATGAATATGGAAAATATATGGAATCTTCTCTGATAAATGGTAGAAAGCCATAAAAAAAAATACTGTTATCCAAAAAAGACAATGATGTATGATTGTACAAATACTGACTACCTATAATCTGAAAGCTAAGATGTAAAGATAATATTACACTGTACACTTTCTTTCTGTTTTCTCTCTCAAGTGAAGTGGTTTTCATAATGTGAGCTCACTGATGTCTTGTTTTAGGGATGTGGCCTTCAGTAGAAACCCTAAGAGGTTTCTGTCACACTCCATGACATTTATTACTTTACTGATGCATTCTGATGTTCTATTTTGATTTGTGAGATTAAAAACAGAAAAAGAAAGAAAAAGGTAGATGACTAAAAGAAGCAGCTCATTTAAGTTCAGCTTAAGAGGATAACATGGTATGGTGTTCTATTTTTCATCAGTTTTGTTGATACCTTTTCATTTCATGAGTAAAACCGGATTGATTTTTATTGTTCAGCTGCAATCATATCACTTTCTTTTCCAGAGATAACTGTACATACGTTTTTTTCAAATATCTCCATAGATCCTTTCATTCCCAATAAAATAACTGTTTTTAATAGCTTAATAAACACCATAAGGTATCCATTTAATTTGAATATGAACATTTCAGTTTCTTTACTTGAATAAGATCCTCACATATTCTGCATATGTGTTTCATGGGAACTCATCTGTTCACCAGGCTTCACCCACAGACAGACCTTGTTTTAACATCTGGTCAGCCTGGAGGTCAATGGACTGGTTTAGCTGGAAGTCTGCTCTACTGCCTGGATGGATGCATGGGCGGTACGGATGAGTAGCTGTTTATGTCAGCAGAAATACCAAGAAGCCTTGGGGGATGGCAAGGGGCACCTCTATTAGACAGATTGAGGCCAGATTGGAGCTGGGGGGCTCGAAGTGGGGGCCATAGTTTGGGATAGTGTAAGATAATGAACTGGTGTTGAGTGCTAGATAGGAACAAATGAGTGGGGTCAGCGATCAAAATGACTAGAGTCTGGACAGAGAGAAAACCACACCAAGAGGGGGGTTGGAAAGGTGGTCTTGGCAGGATATTTTTAGCATGTTGCGTCGAGGAGGGCGGAATCATCTCAAGGGGTTTTTCCAGAGGAGTATATTTAGGGCTGGGATAAGGAAAAAAGACAGAGGGAGAGCAGGAGGGATGTACACTGTACACAAATGCCTGTCTGATGTAAGAGTCTGCAACAGGACCACACACATTCCAGTTTGTTCTCTCCACTACATCCGTCTCTAACTTACTCACTTTTGGACTGTCCTCATCATGAATGAAGCTAGAAAATCCTGAATACATGTATGATCTCTAGCCACGTTTTAAAGCTTTGTAAAATCACCAAAAAAAAAGGGATTTATATTTATTTTTGTCTTTGTCCTAAAGAATAGTGAAAGCCCCAAAAAGAGCTCAACAGCATTTCAGCTCATCAACTTAACACCAAGCATTCCAGACACCACAGATCAGACAGCAATTTTCCAAGCACAAGCGCCACTAATGTTGAGTAAGTCTGAAAAAGGGAGCGAGTGACAGCTGAAAAAGCAATGCTAATAACATTGAGAAATAAGAGAAAGACACAGCGGTGTGGTCTCAGTTGAGCTTGCTAAGGATAATAGCATGCAAGCAGGCCGGGGGGAAGAGAGGAGAAGAGAGACAGTGAGTGGAGAGCGAGTGCACAGCCGCAGTGACGCCATTGTGGTTCCACAGCACTTCCTGTCTACCGCCACACTGTTTGTGTGTCCTGTCACCACGGCAACTGCCTACACATAATACCAAAGAGGTAAGGGAGGAGGAGTGGTAAGAGAGAGAGAGAAGAAAATAAGGAAAGAGCATTAAAAGTCAAGTGGATTCATTCAGAGCCTCTTTACTGGCTCATAAGTTGGACAACGCTGAGATGATCTCTTCTTGAACATAATGACCCAGTTCTTGATTGGTTTCCTAAAACAACAACAATTCAACATGGAGGAGCTACAGAAATGCCATGACCTAAAATGTCCTAGGACTGTCTCAGGGGTGGAGGGGGTTAAAGGAAAAGGGAAAGAAAGCAAGAAAATGGTGGAAAAAAACTAAGGCTTTAAATGCAGGGTGGAGAGGAGTATGATGAAAAAAGGGATGAAGAAATGACAGGTGGATTAAGAGAGCCGTATAGCTCTAGATTTCTGTGTCTGCCTTTTAGCTACCATACAAAAACGCATGGAAATTCCCCATAATAGAAATACACACATAGAACTCACCACACAAAAAAAAAAGTCTTGATGCACTTGTTGTAAGTTTTTAGAATTCTAAAATGTAAAATCAGAAGAATGTTCTTCCAGAGGGCAACAGCTTAAAGCATGAAAATGAAGTAAAAATACCTATCAAATCTGAACTTATAGGTATAACATCTAAAAGGTTTAGCTAAAGCCGCTATAGGTGTTTGTAGTTTATCAGATGTTTGTTAACATCTTTACATATTTAATTATCCACTGTTGCTACGGTAATAATTAGGAGGTTACAGAGGCATGCATGAAACATAAGCTGAGACTACTCAACGTTTGCACAATAAATATCATGGAAATGTATTTGAACGCTTAGCTATGTGGTAGAAAAGGTCCACACAGTGACTTGGCTGGATTCTGTTGTGGTTAAAAGGCTAATGAAACACATTTTACAATGCAAATATCTTTTTTAAAGGCGTAGGCCACTTTGGTCAAAATCGTATAAAGGAGAGGAGAGAAGCATGTGCAGGCCTGCAGAAAGTATGTAAGGATAAAACTGAGAAAAGGTATGAGTTCATAAAAGAAATAACAATCTGCAATTGCAGCAGTATGATTAAATGCCCAGATGTGATGACTGTGTTAAGAGTGTTGATGGAAAGGTGTACTTTCTTTTGCATCTTTGTGATTCAAGACATAAAGGTTGCATGGACTGAAACTATGGCACTATGTAGGTAAGGCGAGATAGAAAGTCATGCGATGCAGAACATACGGGGACAGCAAGACAGCGGTGAGGTCTGTGAAATAAACCGTTTCTTTGAGATTACATCAGAGAATGAAGCTTGGAGTGAGATATCTGTAAATGAAGAATTACTGTCACTGCAATCTGTTTTCAAAGAAAATAATACTTGACATACCATATCTTTTATAAACATAAACAACTTTTAGCAATAAACTGATGTTAACTTATTAATTTCTTTGCAGAACAAAATGTCCACGTTTATAAGAATAGGCCTTTTGTCTATGTGTCTGGTTTGGTAAGGAGGGCTGGTACCTTTCGGATCAGCTGACACGCCTAATAACACTTTCTCTGAGTTAAAGCATTTCTTTCTCTGCTGTTGTTGTATAATTACCATAACAACCAGATAGAAGTTGATATAATATATCGTTCAGATCAGCGGCCCAGAATAGTTATTTAGTGTGTGACTAACTGTTAAACATTCGGATTATTTGGAATATCACCAAATGAACTGCTCCCATAGTGACACACATGTATCTTTACAAGACACCAAAACATGTGTACAGACACACATCCAGTTTTCATATTCATTGTATACAGAGGACCTGTACTTTGAACAAAGGAGTACCGACTGTAGTATATTTCAGTTTAGTTTCATCAAGTTTTACTAAAGTTGAAGTACTTTTGACATCACTAGATAAAAAAAAACCCACATTCTTCACTACAGTTACATCAAGGAACTTAGAAAGTCAGCGTTGCAAAATAGAAAACACCAAACTGATAGCATTGTGCCGTATCATAAAGACCAGAGAACAGGCGTACTGTAAGAACAGGGAGGCAAAGTCTGCTCATTTAACGGTACTCTTCAAATATCTTCTCTTGGCCTGCAAGAAAGAACATTAAGCACCAGACTTTGGACTAAAAAAGAAGAACCAAAAGCAACCGATGGAAAAGTCGAAAGCTGTGGCATTGATTACAGTTTCATACCAACATTTTTTGGCTCATATTTCAGCCAGACTGAAAGAACTGGTATTGGTTTGAAATGAAAGCAGTCTCGACGATTCTCGTGATGAGCAGCATCTCCGTTTCAGATCTTTTTCATCTCAGTCATTACAGTATTGGGCTTGCGTGTGTTGCCACAAATTATCGTGTCTGTATAGCGGAGGATGACGAGAGAGTGTGCACAGCACGCAACATGGTTTTGATCTCCAGAGGGTTCTTTTTCTTTTCTTGTTTCATGACAGTTAAAACGATTTAAATGTGTATTGCAATATTTGTTCATGCATTACAATGTTTCGCTGGGTCACAGAGGGGCAGTTGGCTTCTCCTAAACAAAAAGCACATATATGTAGTGCAATGATTAAAAGAGGGAAGGAAACCTAGAGAAGAAAGAAAAATGTATATAAAACATAAATTTACATATAGCACATGTTTGTATTGCTGACTAACAATCCAACAGTCAATGTGTTTGTTGCAGTGACTGTTATGCAAAGCTGTAAATCCCCTCAGTTAAGACAACATAGAAACACAAGTCCACAAACAAAACATTATCCCATCTGAACATGAGCGACGTGTCGCGGTCATGTGTTTTACTGGCACAGCTATTTCACTAAGTTTTGAGTGTATGCGTTGCTTGGAGACGAAAATGTGTGTGGAATGTGTGACGCTGTCGTTCAGGGGCGTGGTCGTCTGCTCAGGACTTTGCCTCTCTCTCACATATGGCCTGAGGCTTTGGGGGAAAGAACGGGAAGTTGTAAAATGTCTAATAGCCCCTCTCAGCATCTTGTGTTACTGTACCCCTGTGGAGAAAGCTGCTGTGAAGGGAGTGTGTGTGTTTGTAGGTGTTAACTGTTATTGACATGAGCTGATCAGACCATGCACAAACAGCCAAAACTCAGAAAGGTCTAAGGCTCAGACTAGAGTTAAAGTTTTCAGATATAAAGATTTTTAGCTATCGTCTAAATCAGGAGTCTGCAACCTGGGGCTCCAAAGCAACAAACGTCTCTTTGGCCCCTTTACTCTGGGTCTAATGTAGCCAAATGAGGAAATATTTTAATTTTCAAAGCAATAAGAAGGTTTTTTTCTTTATGCTTTCATGGAATATATGCATAAAACATCTACAGCATTATGCTATAAGGGTTAGTAACTGAATGTTTTGTTTTTTTTTTAGATTTTCCTATGTGCTTTAAACGTTTAGATGTGTTAGTTATCCTTCTTCATCTCTTATATTTATGGTGGCTTACTTAGCTCTCCTCATTCTACAAAATATTGTTTCTTTGTAAAGGTTGAATTTAGTTTTCTTCTAAATTCTAAAAATAGAGAAAACATGAAAAAAAAAATCTTAATAATGAATAATTCCCAGGCTTTTATTTTTGCTCCTGACAAACTTTATATTTTAGCCCTGATGGCAAAGGTGTCTATTTGAATTGCAGAGGTTGCAGACACCCCTGATCTAAACCTTGATCTCAGACTTAAATCTGCAGATCTGGAAATAAACTGGCCCTGTTTTGCTGTTCTATACATTCTTTTTAAATTTCCATAGAATAAAACTCAACAACTGTTGTCATTGCAGACAAGACCAAATTACAAGAGTTTAATGAGAAAAAATGTTACACAGTTCAAAAATTACAAAAGATAACTACATGCTGTTCTATAAAATGTAAATTATCAAATCTAGTATTTATTAGTATTCAGCACCACTGTCATTTAAATAGGGTTTTTATACTCAAACACTGTATCCAAATACTTGTATTTGGGGTATCGACCCCAAATACAAGTGTTTGCACATTTTTGCTATTGGTAATTTTAGATTTCTAAACTACTTGACCTTTAAAAGAAGAACACCTCAGACAACCTTAAAATGTTGTCATTGTTTTATATTTGGGCTGTTTATTTTGCATTTATTTGTGCACTAATATAATCTGGGATTCTGTTAGAAAGCATGTGCCATGTTGAGATTAAAAAAGGGAAGTTTTTCATGTCAATAAATATGTTTATTATGTCTTCAATTACTTGGCATTTTTTATTCCCATGGAATCGGAAATGGTATCTAGTACTGAATATTTTTCTAGGTATCAATATCGAGTATGGAATTTTATTATTGTGACAACTCTAACTTTATTGCCCAAAAATAAAATTCAGGTGAGAGACTCTGTCAAGAGGACTATGAACTGTGTGCTCCCCGTCGCTGCATTTAAAAGCGAACAAGAGCCAAAACTATTTTATAAAGAAAGATAAATTGTCAAAAAACAGAAACAGGAAAAACTCAAAGGTTCTGTCATCAGGTCAGACCAGGTTTGAACATTTCTGAATACATGCAAAACACCATGTGTTGGGGATAACTAACCCTAAAAACACCACCTCCTCAGTGGTTGCAGCGTAATGCTGTTGGGCATCTTCTATTTAGCAGGAACACAGACGCTGAGTAGAGATTGGAAGATATTGAATGCAACTAAATAGAAGCTTATCCTAGAAAACTAAAGGATGCAAAGTTCCACCTTTCATCTGCTAAAAACATATAATCAAATGTCAGAGCGATTATTAAATAATGTAGAGCACATGAAAACATTTAGATCAGTGTCATTGCTACTTCAATAAGCTCTCCATCGCGTTCATAATGGGCTCCTTAATATTGCAGGGGTGTTTCATTGAAGATGTCTTGCATTCAAATTTATGTAAGCCAGTTAGATCTAGATATGCAATCAATATTGCAATATAAGTGTTTAACAATTATATTGTAATTTCAGCTTTTTCTAATATTGCAAATCCCTATTGTTGGCACATTTGTCTGATATGTAAAAAATTTTTTTACTATTATTTATTATTATTATTATTATACTAAAATAATAAGATTTTATCATCATTTAATAATAGCATACTCAGATGAGTTGATCATCATAAAAAATACAAAGATATCTAAACTACAGCTTCCCCAATTTGAATCGTATACAGCAAAGGACACATCTGTATTTTTGTACCTTGCACATTTCTCTGTGCTCTTCCTGTTGGCTATTGACTCAAACTGCCTCTGCTCCTGTATTAGCAGCAGAGGGCCGATTAATTCAGAGCCCCCCGGCCTGTGTTCCAGCAGCAGTATTGGCAGTACACAGCACAACTGGAAAGGACAGGCAGGGGGAGAGAAGAGGGTGCGTCCTCTCTGACGTCTTCAGTGAAGAGGTAGGAATTCCCTGCATGTGAACCCGCCTACTCGGTTACTCTGCACACCCTGTCTGGCTCCCAGACACTCTCGCATTCACACACGCTCCTGTCTGCGCAGCCAGAGCAGGATCCAGTCGACAAGAGGACAAAAAGAATGACAGGCGCAAAACTCTTGAACTTCAACTTTACAGGGTGACGCTGGAAAGCGGGAGAGAAATAAACCCGGGGCAGAGAGCAGGAATAAAAACTCTTATTTCAGGTTGGTGTAGCATCACGTCTGCCTCTTCTTTGAGGATTTCTTGTCTTCCTTTTTACTTTTATGTACATATGTTACTGTGGATAGATGTAACTGTGGAAAACCCATAATTTTCTTTGACTTTTTTCCTCTTGAACTACTGATCTTTGACAGGGAAAGACTCTACAGAAGCTGCTGCAGCCTGTTGATCGGTACAGAATGTGTGTAAAGTCTTCCTGAATGTACAGTGATATTAGCACTGGAATATTACCCTGTTGTGTGGCTTGCCTCTGTGGAGCAGCTCCATTACAAAGGTCAGATGTAAATACTTCCTTTGCATGGGATGGCTGACTTTCTGCATGGCTGCCTGCGTTTGCTGTTGATTTAGAGTCTACCAGTCATCTGAGTGATTGACTGCTTAATTGTTTAGCCTCTACCTGTTTGTCTGCTTTCCCTTTCCGTCTTTCTTTATCTGCCTATATTTGTTGTGTGCCTGTTCTTTCAAGACCGTGTACGCTCTCCCCACTGGGTGTTTTGCTGGCACCATATAGTGTGAACAAAGGTCATAAAAAGTTCTCAAAAAGCAGCAGACGGGGTGTTATGGCAGTGCCGAAGCAGGGCCGGGGCTGCCTCAGACATTCCTCTCATTGTTCAGAGGCCCTGTAAGTGTGCGTGCTCCGAAACCTCCATGAAAGGAAGAGAATCCAGCCACAACTGTAGCTGAAAAGGTTTCAGCTGCACTTAAGGGCTGCTTGTCTCTGTTTCCCTGTCCGCTGTCCTGTCTGGTTCTTCTCTTGAGGGTGGTGGTAAAACTAAATCAGGTTGTGAACGACATGAAAAGAGCAGAAGGAAGTTCACATGAGGCTGACGCAGCAAGGACAGATGAGATAAGGGTCAAGATGAAACACATTTAATAAGATAATTTATTCAGTTTTCAGTGTGTCTGATTGTGGCTTAAGATTAAAGAATGAAGAGAGGTTAAATGAGTTCTAAGAAAACAAATTGCTGGTTAAATGGCTGAATGTTTGGATGGAGGGATGGAAGAGTAGCAGGAGGGAGGGTGAAGATCCAGACAAGCTTTGGTGAGGTTGTTGGGTGGGTGAGTGGGTGTGCCTGGCAGGAATCTGTACGACTGGGCCCTGGCTCAGGAAACGGTGGCGTAGTGGAATAAAAGTGTATGAGTATAGCCTCTGCAGCCATTCGTGCATGTGCGGTTCAATGGCAACAGGGCAGCTGTGCACTAAGTACAGGGCTGGTGGTGGTGAGGGTGTTTGGCTATGAACCAGGCTGAGGATAGGGTTACAAGCACTGGGCTACAGGGAGTGGACCACTAGCTTGGGCTGGGCTCTTCGCTCAAGCACAACAACCCTTTAAAGCTTTTCTTTTTTTTTTTAAACGACTAATGTCCCACATGTGGCACATTCTTCCAATGAGTCCAGGCCAGGCGGTGACTGTTTGCCTTTGATTCCAGAAAACTGCAACAGATTAGGCCCGCAGTGGACCCAGATCCCTTGTTTGAATGTCGCTGAATGTCACGGCCTTTGAAATAATTACACCCTGACACGCAACTTGAAACAAAATCAGAACCTCGGTCACATACACACACACAAACCGAGACGTGCCCTGTATGATTAGTGAGCTAAGGTGTGGTGCTGTGTAAGGTGTGTAAGTTCAAAGATCCAGGGATGTGCCTTACGGTTTTCCAGTAGTTTTGCTTTTGTACTAAAACAACTATTAAGTGGAGGCCTGAGACATTCGAGTAATGGATCTATTGTAAAACTAAATGATGTGGAGAATAACTTTGGTGATTTAGTCTACACGTTTTAAAATTGAAAAAGTTGAGTATGTAGAAGTGTAATGGATATGGCGGCAGTTATGAAAAGCAAACATTGTATGTTTGCTTTCTAGAAAAGGAGTTCCGACGTTATAGTAAGCTTTCAGCTCAAGCCCTGACTTGAATCCTCATCCATTACACCTGGAGGAGCACTGATCATGTTTTTCCCTTGCCAAGGTGGACTTTTTGTAGCTTTGATTGCGTCTTTCTCAGTTTTTACTGGAATGAAACGGAGCCATCCGACTTCTTGTAGCCGCCTTGACAACCAACAATTTTATTTTTTTCATATTCTACTGCTCTGCTTATATACTTGTTTCAGGTCTTGTGTTATGAGTGTAGTAAATATTTTCTACCAAAACATACCGCTTTCAACATATTAGGTTAGAATAGGGCTACAAATTTGTCATTATTCAAATGAGTCATCAGACAAAACAGATAAATAGAATTATGGGGTGATAAAGTACGTCTTTTAGAAAATAGTTAAAAATTAATTTTCCTTTCAATTTAAGATTTCAACATTTCAAAAATCATTAATTCCCCAAATTCAGTAAAATACTGAAATGCAAAGAAAAAAGAAATTATGTACAATTGTTTGAGATAAAAACAGGTATACGAGTTATCGAACGGGTGAATTTTCCAAGATGAGGAATGGATTAAAATACTTTAAATTTAAGTCTCCCTGTCAAGTTAGAAGTATTTTACAATTTAAGGTAAAAGCCATGTGTGATTTTATGTATTTGCACTTTTACCCATTAATGAGACAGTGAAATCCCAGCTAAGGCACAAACAATGTTTGCCCAGCAGCCCCACTGACATAACCCTGTTTGTTTGCTGATGGTGAGCATATTGTGCTTGGAGAGGTAGATTCAGCCTGTGAGCCATAGAAAGGAAGGTTGATACGTGTTGAAACAACAAGAGGTCAAGATCCAGCTGTCTCAACATAGGCTTTTCCACTTAACTGTGCGGCCTTGTGTAAACGACAATGTCAAATCGGGACTCACGCTGAAGGGAAAGCAGCCAGTGGCCACGTCTGCACTTGGATCTCTATATATCCTGTGTATGAAGAGTGGAACACACACATAATGTAAACTGCACACCCTAAGCCATCAAAAAATCTAGAAACAAGGCCATAGTGCACGAAAACTGCAAAAGAAAACCTTTGACTTTACTAGAGTGCATCTGCTGGAAATCATCACCCAGTGATGCAAGTTTTCCTACTCAACACTTACATCAAGATGCAACACGTCGGCACATTTGTGCAACCCACGTGCCAAAACTTTGCGTGATTGTTTCTTACCACAATAAACACCTAATTACAAAGAGGCATGAGAACAGCATTAAAGGGGGGGGGACATAAGCTCTGTTGAGATTCTTCAAGCCAGTACTTGAGGTGAGGTGTTGGACAGCCCTTGTCAACCGAATACGCCGTCATTACAGAGGAAAAGGGAAGGAATGAGCTCATAGACATTAATGGCTGTGGGTTCGAAGGAGGGAGCGTGAAGGGGTGGGGTTGGGGGGGCTGGTTGGAAAAGATGAAAAGGCAGACAAAATAACAGCATGAGTCGAGCCACCACTAGATGAAAGGAGGGAGGGATGGAAGGGTTTAAGGTTGAGCGGGGAGAGGAGTTAAAGGGGAGTTAGTGCGCAGTCTTTGAAGGGTGCTGGGACCTTAGGCGACCTTGGTGTTTTTTTTCTTTGTGACCAGGTGGATGTATTTTGGCATAGAACTGAAACCAAGTAAAACGTCCGAAGCGAAAAATCAAATTTGTTTTTATTGATAGAATACAACCTTTTCTTGAATGTCATTCTGCCCATGCCATCCACAGATACTTTTGTAATGTGCTTGTAAACAAAATGAGACAATGCACTACTCAGAAGCAATCAAAGCCGATGAAATCACTGTTTTATTTTATGAGTTCATTGGACTAAAAAAAAAAAATTTCCTTGTTGGAGTACTTTTGTTTATTTTGGGTTTATTTAAGAGGAAGTTTTCTACTATTTTGCAAAGCTCTCTGAAACTGCAACAGATCAGTGATGCTGATTGCGGAGCCAAAGCTTCCCCGTGCGTTTAGAGCAGATCTCCAACAGGGCGGATGGTTGAAACCCATTTAGACTCTGGAGTTCCCCAAACGTGTCCCACTGACTAACACCTAGCAGACGGCGGATTATTAATGTGGCTGAAAATAAAAAACGACTTTAGGGAAATGGCACATTAGGGAACTTAGAGTATGATATAGTTACTTTTGAAATGAGTAGTATTGCTTTTTTCTTTTAGAGATATTCTCAAAATCCTGTGATTCATTTAGGTTTTTCTTTTCTTTTTTGGGATAACAAGAAGCAGAAAGAATTCAACTTGATTCCTAGTTTTCCACACAAGACCCACAGATAATGAGGCAGAACAAAAAGGGTAGTCGACTTTATAGGGAGTGCCACTTCCTTCTTAACCAACTCTCCATTCTGTCATTGACAAGTTATTTTTATAAGAGGCCGAGGGGAGCAGAAGAGAGCCATGTATACACATATAACACTTTCTAACCTGAGAGTTTACCAAGACACATAAAAGAGAGGATTTGCGTAAGAAGGCAGCCGGGGGGACAATACATCAAGGGTATAGATGACGCTGGAGCTCTATTTTGGTGTTTATTATTCATAGGTTTGCATGATCCTTTTTGCCACGAATCACCTAGACGTCTCTGCTGGCCAGGGGAATTCCTGGTAGAGTGATTTTTGAGACTACAGGACTGAATCACATTGCCAGGGATTTCCAATGGCTGACACGAAGAAAAGCAGCAACCTTCTCACGAACGCACCAAACACACAGAGACTCAAAATTACTACCTCACTCACAGACACACCCATGCTTTTCATTTGCATGTTCACACACCAACACAAACGTCACCGGCAGATGCTGGTTTTCAAGCCTTGCTGTGCGGCTGCAGGACTTAACTCACATGTGAACAGTGAGTGCCTTCCATGTTCACAGTGGTTAAGTTCTGCCGCCACAGGGCTACAGCCTGCAGGTGGGAGACTAAAGGTCAGGGAGGGGCAACAAGCTCTACAGATGAGCATCACACTTCATACCACGGCTGTATCAAATATAAAAAAAACTCAGCATGACTCATAAATCTTCCTGCATAAAGATTAGAGTGAAGCAAAAACAATTACTTAGTTCAAGATTTTACTAACAGATAATGTTCCACGTATTACATTTATGTGTTGCATTAACTAGTTATCTATCAGGCTATTACAGCGATGTCTGCATGTTTTCTCTCAGGTCACCATTCTTATTCGCCCACGCTTCACCATTTCAGCTTTCTGCATGTATAATATCCAGTTTTGCAGGTATCCAGCGAGCAAACACTGATATCATTTTTCTAGATGGCAAAAATGTTTTGATTGACACTCCCTTTTGTTGATTTATGAAATAAGTAAAAGAATAAAGTGCTCATTTGGAATATTTTCAATTATTTAAATTGTGTTTCTTACATATATAATTTCCATACTAATCACATTATCCTTTCTTGAATTTAAAATACCCACCTGAAATATGGCAGGAGGTTCTGCTTTATTGGTTTATTGTATCATTTATAAGGGTGATCATGATAAATAAATCATTCAGAAATAATGCTTAATAGTTATGATTGAAATAATTCACATTTTACAGTGTTACAAAAAATTGGGATACATAATTAAAGCACAACAAGCACAGCTGTCTAGATGTTTCAATTAACTGGAAAAATTCTGACTTGACTGTCATGAATCACAAGAAGAATGTGTGCAGGGAGTCAAAGATGAAGGTCTTCCAACCTCAAACACTCGATTCTCATCATCAAAGACCAGACAGCCAACTTTTTCATGAATAACTAAAACCACAGTCAACTCATAAGTTTCATTTTTATGTAGCAACTTACTAAGTGTTGAACCAAACTAATAGGACTCCAGATGGAAATAATACAGTGAAAGAGCAATATCGTTGCTCTTTTTTAGAAGTCACTGTGTTTAAATCACTGCGTTATTTGTGTTTTTTTTTTTTATGTATCAGCTGTTTTTTTGTTTTTTTACAAACAGAAGCCCTGATATGTGTGGTTGTTGTCTTGGCCAGGACCTTATTTAAGATATTTCCAATGCCACAGAGAGTATAAAAATGTTAAGAGAAGTGAAATTTTGATGCTGCTTTCAGAATCTTTAAAAAAAATAAAACAGTTATTGTGTGTATAGGTTGTCCCAGCTCAGACACAAGCCACAGAATAAGTCTTAAATTGGGACTCTGTTAACTATGAAGGCTTAGATCAATGCATGCAGGTGCATTGGTCAGAAGTCCTTTTTTTTAAAGGTGCCCTCTCCAAGCGTCAGGCTATCTCTTCCTGAAGTTATATCATGATATTAAACTATGTTTTATTTAGAGGGTTTATGGATTAATTTAACAAAGTGGAATAAAGTTTTCAGAGCAGTTAAATACACTCCTAATACTCCTACAGGGTGCTCCTAGGGAGTAGCAGCATAGTGGTTAGGGTATAGAGCGTGGAATCCTGAGGTTCTGAGTTTGAGCCCCACTCCCACACACTGCCTCTCTGGGTCCCTGAACAAAGACATCTAACCCCACACTTCTCCCCGGGTGCCCGACAATGGCGGCCCACTGCTCCCCAAGGGAATGCGTTAAATGCAGAGAGTTAATTTCATTGCTCTGTACTTGTGACAGTGTAATGACAATAAAACGCTGGGGGGGACATACTGTAAGTACCCTAAAGGTAAGTGGAGCAAGGTTTAGTTAAAAGGTAATGAGAACTGCATATCTTATCTGAAGTGCAGCCTTCACTTGGTGTCTTCATTTGGTATCCAGATAAATCCAGATACGTTTCCCTGGAGACTAACAATGACAGTTACTGTGGTTTATGTGATCACTCTTTCATAACCCTTTAAAGTGAAGCTACGTCTACATTAGAGGATTTTTTTGAGAAATGGAAGTCAGAGAAAGTCTTTATTTATTATTCATAAAATGAGAATAGAACATTTAACATTACTGAACTCTAATTAAAGCTGGAAGATCCCATGGGGTGATGCCTCTGACCTCAAAAACAATTATCATCATCCATGTAAAGATGTACTGTCATCGTCACGTCCGTTTTTGAAAAAGATTCTACTCTGTCATTAATATTTTGGAGGCAGCAGTCGTTTTTAGTCCAACTCTGTCTCTGATTTTATTATCTTAGTTTATATGAAACAAAGACACTAGGAAAATATCCCAGATGAGATGTTAAGATTACGAACCTCCTTTTAAAAAATCTTAATTCAATAATTCTGCAAAATCTCAAAAACATTCTAATTACTGTCATTTTCTGGAGATTTGGTTGGTATCCGTCGCTCTCTTTAAACCATAATGAGTAAAGACGTGAAAATTGTTTTGGTTGTTTTCTCTATTTTGTTTGAGAAATAATCAGATGTCAATAAAATGGGAGGTTTTCTCAAATTGTCTCTTTAACTTTCCGAACTCAGTCTCACACCTCGTTATTTCCAAATCAACCCCACATGTTCAGAGCTGACTGTATATGTGTGATGGAGTACATGGGTTCACAGATGACTCACAGTACAGTGCTGTCAGAAGCCGACATATTACAATCTATGTGTGTGTGTGTGTGTGTGTGTGTGTGTGTGTCTGTTTAAACACAAACAGAACAAAAAAAAAATGGTTTGCCATCTATGCGTTTCAAGAAATAAGCTGTAATCTGTTAATTTTTGCTGAACTTGTGCCCCATCAGTGTTGGTGTCTGCTAAATGTCAGCTGTCTCATTAACGGCGAATCTGCATGGTCCCTGTAGGGAGAGCTGTGTGTCCTCTTTGTCATAATTTCTTTCTCTGGGTTGTCCAGGTTGCTTTGAAAAAGTGGGTGTTTGTTTGACTTTCTGCTTATCTTCACGTTTTCCTCACACTTCCACCTGTTTTTTTTTTCTTTCTTTCTTTAAATGAGCACCACTGCCTGTTTGTGTGATCATGTGTGATTGTGTCTGTCTGTGTGTGAAAAATTACCTCTGTCGTCCCCCTTTCTCACCCCCGCTGGGTCAGTCTCCTGTGCCTGCTGTGCTGATAATCAGTGTGTGACGTCGGCTGGCTCAGTTCAGCAGGAACAGGGGACTGCTCTCACTTCCACTTCCACCTAAACATGAAAGAATCACGTTTAAACATCATTTTCTCTCATAATGTATTCTATTACATCTATTTAGTCTTCATATTCAATTTACTGGCTGTTAGCTGTCTTTATTTTGTGCATTGCTGGTAAAATGGCTGTAAATAAAATAAAAATTATCTGCATGCCAACAATTTTTATGTTATGATTTTTTTGTCTACCTGTTTTTTGTTGTGTATTGCTTCATGAACATTAAAATGTATTAAAATATGACCTTGAGCCATCAATATGTGTGTCTTCTATTTTCTTCCTTCCCTCGTTTACATCACAGTAAATCTCACCAGTGCATTATTCACTCTTTCCCTCCAATTATGTTTACTGCCTTCTTTTTTTAGGTCAGTCAGAGGAAATGAAAATATGCTCCGGGCACCTGATAATCTGCAGTTAAAAGCTGCACCTGGTGAATTTTAGGTGGCATTAAAAAAAAAAAAAAAAAAAAACTCCTAAAGAGGTAGTTACATAGTTTTAACCTTCAACTTTCTGGGAGATCTGCACAGTCTGCATGCTTCGAAGCCTTGGGCATTGTCAGACCTGTTATGCTGAGGCTAATGCCTTCAGGATATATGTTCTGTCCCACAGTCCCAATTCCCACAAAACATTGTTGCTGTTAAACATCAGAGTGCCTGAAGAGCTATCATTAAAATTAAGACCTGCACAGTGTTATTTGTGTAGCTATATTTATATTGTGAGGCCTGTAATATTAAAAGGTGTAAAGTGACCAAAATAAGCTGGAAGCAATTTTAAGAGACAACTACGAAGAGTGCGGGTGGAAGACGTGTATCTCTCAGCAATCATTTCTTTTCTGTCCCACAGATCAGCCCATTTGCCTTGGAAAATGTTTACTCTCTTGTTTGCCGCCTACTAAACACATAGACAGTATTGACATTTTCTAAGGATAATATTTTATTTGCAATTTTGTATTTAAATGCAGCAAGCTTTACACAAAGCTGTATGAGAAGCATTGACTGTGGTAATTAGACACTAAGACAATACAATGACCAAATAGATTTGGTTTAAATGTTGCGTGCTAGTGGAGCATTATGTTTAGCTTGACTTCAGTGAGACTTCAAAGTAAAACATCAAGGAAAGTCAGAGTGGCAGACAGCGGAGGTGTCTCACCTTGCAGCCGATTCACATTTTTTTTCTTGTTTTGTTTGTTTTAAAAAGTTAATCTAGCATAGAAAATGTGAAAGTCAGGTTGAAGCATCTGGTGAAACAGGGAAAGACAAATGTTTTTACAAATAGCACTTAAATCAAGCAGAACAGAAAGTTAAGTCTTTACTCTGGCTAATAAAAAAAAGCTTGCTTGAAAACTGAAAAAAAAATTATAAATTACAGGGCTGGTAATGGTTTCTTGTCCACATTTTGCTGTTCTTGTGCATATCTATTAATTCTCTTTTATCTGAATTTGATTTTGCCTGTAAATAAAAAAAATTTTCCCTTATCCTATCTTGTACTCATTATATAAAGTTCTATATTCATCATAAAAACATAAAACCTCTGTGTATTGATTCAGCCAAGTCTAGCACTTCTAAAGTCGTGGTCCAATAAACACACATAAATCATAAATAAATATATATTCATAAATAAATTATATATTCAGTTATTCTTCCTTTTAACTATCCAAATCTTCTGATTCTGTTTTAATGTAAAGTTTTCCTCTGACTTGTTATTCATACATTAATAGAGTTAGTATGCAGAGGTAAACGGGTGTGTTTTATTATGTAATTTTACAAAATAAGACGGATGGACGGACATACTGGTGATAGATAGATAGATAGATAGATAGATAGATAGATAGATAGATAGATAGATAGATAGATAGATAGATAGATAGATAGATAGATAGATAGATAGATAGATAGATAGATAGATAGATAGATAGATAGATAGATAGATAGAATATAAAAAAAATCAGATGCCAGCAAAATCAATCGAAAATGACAAAAGTAATAATAAATAAGACAATTAAAAAAGTGGAAATATAAATTAGTGAATTAAATAAGCCTGATAGAGCTCCCCAACACTTTGAGGCAATCACTAAAATCGGGTAATTTTCTGTAATGTTTAGAAAATGTTAAGTAATCATTCTGCACCTGACGACAGGTATGATGGTTCACTGTTTATGGGCAAGGTACTTTAATTTGTCTGAGACATTTTAATATTTTTTTTTATTCTCGTTTTAAACAAAAAATCAAAATTAATATCTTATTTTACTACATTATAATGTCTTAAATTGTATAAATTATTATTATTTATATGTATTATTTATATTTATTATTATTTAATTATTTATTATTTATTATTATAATTATTATTTATTTTTTTTATTCATTTTTGTAATCTTTGAGTGATTAGTGTGAATTTATCATTTTCTGTAAAGGTATGTAAAACTTTCAAAGCATAACTTTAAAATGCTTTAAAATGTCCTCTGAACACCTACACCTCAACTAACTTTAGACTCGTGCGAGAACTCATCATATATCCAAACATGGCAACCATATGTACTCAACCTATCGCAAGTTTTGTTATATCGTCCTTCTTGGAGATGTCATCCGGATGTTTATCGTGGCGGGGTTACCATAGCAACAGATACACGTGTCCCTCATCAAGCCGCTGACGTACAAAGGACGGCGGTTCAACGGGCAAGTTCCTGTTTCTGAGAAAGCAGAGGAGTTGTCCCCTCCTCCCCTTCTCTGTAGCTCAGTCTCCTCTTTTCTCCTTTCTGCTCCTGTCACATGCTTGTCAGGAGGCCAAGCAGTCTTGGAGGTGGGACCCAAACTGGTTGAAAGAAGAACATGCTTTGTAGAGTTTTCAGCAGACAAAATTTTAATTTCTTCTTGTGCAGGACATCAACCAAACCACACCAACCAAGAACAATGGCAGACATGTTTCTTAAATAGAGGAGGAACTAAATTGGAAGAAACCATTTTTAAAAAGACTGTTCAGCTTCACAATAAGAAGAAAAGGAAATTTTGGTTTAAACAAACAACTACTTAAGAAATACTTTTACCAATAAATACAGAAACAAATAAATTAATTCAATCCAAACAAATACTCAAACTCAATAAAGAAAATACCATACATCAGATCAACCTCCTCCCTCTTCAATTATCTAATGGTACAGTCCTGTACACACCTGCTTGGAGAGTGAAACAGCAGAGGTGAGTATTTCAAAATATTTTAAATATTTAATGTCCCTTTTATAAATAAACAAAAATATATATATATTTTAAAGTGAAATCAATTTACCTTTTTACAAAAATAAAAACAAGATGTGGCCAACCAAAGAACCAAAACCCAAACAAATATAAACCAATGTAGAAAACCAGATCCTGTGTTTAGCTGCTACTATGGCCAATATACAATTAACAATGGCTCATTGTTACAGCTCCTCTTCCCACTTATCACTGCCTTCTATACCTTTATTGCTCCCCTGCTCACACACACACACACACATCTCTATGTCACTGTTTATTTTTCCGTGGCAGCTCTGCAGCCCCGCCTCATTCTGTAACTCACGTACCTGTCACACCCACGCACTTAAAACTCCTTCACCTACTTACCTCTGCGGGCTGGCCAATAGGCAGCAGCGGCGGGAGTCACAATGGCAACAAAACAGGTAAATAAAGGCTGAGCTGGGCGGTGCAAATATGAAATGAGGCACATTTATTAAAATCTAAATGTATGCTTGGAAGTGTGGAGGTGTTTATCATAGTTATCGCCTTTTAGTTTAGAATATGTTTGTCCTTTTTTGAAAAAATTGATTCTCTTATATAAAAATATAGGAGTTATTCCTTTAAGCCTCGGTAGTCTAAAAACATTCCCTAAACCACACCATATTTTTTATTAATATATCTATGTTAAATTTTTTTTTTTTTTTTTTTTGTCAGGAATGAAATTAAAGATCAGAGCAGCATCATTAGTTAAAATAAAAATTGTTGGCTACACTTAATAACGTTTAAATTGGAAGTTTGACTTTAAAAGTCGTGGAGCCTGAAGAGCAAGAAACAAAAAACTCAATATTTTCTCATCTCCTATAGCTTTTCATATTGTCCCCTCACAAACTCACACTTTAACTCTTTGTTTTGGTTTTAAATGAAATACTGTGAAACCAAGTGTGGCATAAAGGTGGAAAGAACATATTACATAGGTATCACTTTTGTTTTACAGATAGAAATCTGAAAAGTGTGGCTTGCATTTGTTTTCACTAGTTTTTACAGTCTGTAGAACCTTTGTACTGTTATTAAAGCTGCAAGATTCTACCAGGTCTGTGCATTCAGTCAGCATTTTACAATCCTGCTGTGTAGAAAGAGAATGCAGCTCCAATTTAAATTAATTACTTCAGTAGCTGAATTAAGTTTGCTCAACTTCATGTATTTAACTGGGCAACTTACAAACTAAATACATTAAGCTGATTCAATTACTTGTTACCCATTGAGTCGGAGCTGCATTCTCCTTTTAGAGTAACCATACTGCATTTCTCCTTTGATGTGTTCTCTAGTGTTCTCTAACAAACCTCTGATGCTTTTGCTGAACAGGTCTTTAAATGTAAATTGCAATTTTTAATCAATATCTCTGATATATCATTATAATGCATTAATAAATGAAACACTAATAGCTTCTACATTTTCTGAATTTTACTTAGGGGTTTCGGAATAAAAGGGTCTAAGAATCATCACTCTTCTCAGATTTGTATCAGTAAAAAACGTTTTAAAGCAAATCATAACGTTCTTCAATTTGACAGTTGTTTTGGTCTTTCACGTAAAAACCCAAATATATACGTTATAGTTTCCGGTTTGTAATGTAAGAAAGTGTGAAAAGATCAGCATATATGAGTACTTTACCGTTGTATCTATGCATTTCAGAAGGCACACCCTATTTCAGAAGAACTATATATATATATATATATATATATATGAAAATATCCTTGGGCCTGTTTGCTGTATATTTGGATTCTCTTTCCTGCACCTCTTGCTGATCCGCCCCACCCTACAGCTGTGCAGCAGGTCAGCGCTCCCCCTCCCTGTCTGGCTGCTTGGTTCTCATCATAAAAAAGCTGCCAATCTGGCTGCAAGAAGACATTATTGCCATTATGACTGCTGCAACACAGTGTGCTGATTGTTCCACAGAGGAGGGGAGGAGAGGGGGCGCACTGTCTCCACTGTACAGGCGCCACACAATATTATCATAGCGTGACTACAGCTCATCCACAGACAAACACGTGCAGGGTCTCGACTCCACTGTCTCCAGCCCACTTTGTCTGTGGGTAATCTCCCTGTTAAGTACAAGGTAAACATGTTTGTAAAGCGCTGAAAATCCATACAACAATGCCTTTGAAAAAAGAAAAGACAAAAAAGAATCTTTTCAATTGTCAAAGCTCTAAGCAAACACACTTGCACAGTGCTGCTGCAGGAGCAGTGGATGGAAAAGCAGTTTGCATCTTATGGGCAGGAACGCCCTGTTCATTTATGTGTGTGAGCATATGGAGTCGTGGTTTTAAGGAACTCTGACCTTATCCCGGCTCCAATTCCTCTCCTCCATCTCTGTTTCCAAATAGGAAAAGGTCAGCAGTGGCTTGAGGCTAAGCTTTGCTAGGAAAAAGCAAATCACACGTCAGTGAACGTATTATAGACACACTTGAAACAGAAAGCCACCCCACATTTCCATTCTAAGGATTTGGAAATATAAGTGAACTGTGAATGCAGCAGTGACTCAGTGAGAAGGATATGAGCTCGCTGATTAGCCACAGGAAATATCCCTTCTCACTGTAACAAAGTCATCTACTGCAGAGGGAAATGTCTTGATCATTGTTACGAGATTGTGGTCGCCTCTGCAGCGTGCGTAAAAGGAAATATCTGTGCCTTACATAGATTTTCTTCCTCTGTGCTGGGACAAATTTAAAAATGCATGAGCAAGTACCAATTAGATGCAGATGATGTGATGCTCTCATTTGCCTCAAACATTTTCCCCATGAGGCATACCTGAAGCATCCTTTGTCAAAGAGCATTAAGCTGGTAAGCTTTCATTTATATTTGTGACTAAAATAACTACTGGATTTTCCCGCTGATTAAACTTAAATCAACTTTTGACGTATCCAGGCTCACATGTGACAAAAAAGAATTAATTCACTTCAATCCTATTTTATATTTTTTTATATGCCTTTCAATCAGGGTTGTTTGTCAGATTCAAAGTCATTTTTGAAAATAACCTGTTAACAAATGTTGATTCAGTCAATAAAATTAAAAATATTAAAATAAAAAAGCGGTACTTGAGTTATCAACTGGTAAGAGTTAATCACAACAGTAGTTTTATTTCATTATTTCCTATTGTGTAGTATTTAGTCTAATCAAAGTCAAAAGGCGAGGCTAATGCTGGTCTGTGGATGACGTAGCCTTTTGCTGATTTAATCAAACCGGGATGGTGGTTTGAAATTTGTAGCAAAATTGTTGATAAATAAATACATTTATTACAGAAATTTGTACAGGAAATATTTGATAAATACAAAAAGAATTGCAGATTTTAAAATGTTATATTTTGCTATATTAACTACTAATACAGTCAGTTATTTAAATTATTCGAATTGATTACAGTTAAACCAAAATTGGTAAAAATCTAGTTATTTTTTCTTTATCTTCTAAATAATAGAGTTGAACAACCTTCATCACAGTCGATGCTTCTCATAGCTGCTGTTTATATAATAATATGCATTTTTTTTTCACAATGAGCTTCAAGCGGTTGTGGTTGGAAGGCCTCCTCACTATCACCCTAATCATTTCCACCCACCACAGATTCTCAACCATTACCTGTAGCCAGAAGAATGATGGTAAAATAAAAATAAAAAAATCAGCTAATCTAAATCTGCTATGGTAAGGACAGTGTTGGGCCAAACTATGAGGGTATATGAAAAAAAAATACTTTTTTTATTGGAGTTTGGCCTTACAGCTGCAGAGTTCTAGGATAATTGATTATTTAGAATCTAAAGATGTATCTGCAATTGTTAAATAAAAAATAATTCAACTATTTAATAAATAGTGTGTGGCGTACTGAAAGTCTAATTATGTAGAGCCTGTAATCTCTGTTTGTATGTTGAAATATACTGAAGCTTTTAGCAAACAATTCAAACTTCAGGATGTTATTGAGCAAGGCTGTGCTGTATCCAGCTATATGTATTTAATAACAGGAAATTTGAGTCACTCTTTAGTATAAAGGCTCATCAACAGCCTTTTAAATGTCAGCTCAGGCTTTGAATTTTCTTTTAGCTAATACATTTCTTTTTTTTTCACGATAGGAAATGAATCAGCATCACTAAACCGACTAAACCGACAATAACACACTCAACCGAGGTTTAGCTGCACATTGACCTAATAAAGTGAGAATGGAGTGTACCTGTTTACAAACCAAAGGCTTTTCAAATGGATCAAACCACCTTTAAAAACTGTGTGCATGAAAGCTTTTTCTTTTTATTTGTTGCTAAAAATAAAATTAAAAGGAAACGGTTGGCTGTAAAATTCTCAAAGACTGCACTATATCTCAAACGTATTTTTCAATCCTTTAAAAATAAATGACCAGGATGGTGAGGTTCTAAAAGGTTAAAATCGCTGCAGCATTATGACCTCAGCTTGTCACTGCAGCATTTAATCCATCTTAAACTCCACTAGAAGATGGAATAACCAGAGCATAGCGGTATGTAGATAAACCAAAGTTTCAAAGCCTCACGGTAATATATAGTAAAAGCTTGAATGTTCCACCAAGTAGTAAGAACAAGTTGGATTTATTATGAGATACCTCAGGAGGTAACTGGAGTTTCCTCTGGCTTTAAGGAACATAAGATAGTGTAGCCCCTAGCTGTTACTGCACACTGTCAGTCAGCTGGCTGCAAGTACTCCAATTTTACAAAAAGGGGCACATTCTTTGTATTTAAAAGTTCAGGTCAGTTTTTTTTTTTTCATTCATTTAGTTCAATTTATAACTGTACACAGTGACAAATAGTAAGAATATTTGAGGAGGTTATTTCTGTTACCTATGATGTTTGTTGCTTACATCTAAGCTAAACTAAAAATTCTGTTTTAATATAACATTATTGAATTGAAATGAACCAATAAAAATGTTTGATACCAAACTGCCTGCCTACTAAAAGTATTTAAAAGTTGTGTTACTTAGGCTCTTTTTACATAAAGTTCTGCAACTTTTCATGAAACATGACCTAGATGGTGATCAGCTTATGGCTCTGCTGTCCAGGAAGCCCCAGGTTGTTAACACCAGGCTTCAGCCCACCTGTAGTTGTGGTGCCTCACCTTCTTTTTGACAATAATCCTGAGAAGATTTAGAGTTAATTCATTTAAATCATATCTGGTCTGATTTCAAATTGACATGTTGGTATTAAAAACATTTTTTTTTTATTTGCTACCTAAATTCCATGACTGTGTAGCTGCAACATATTGATACTAAGGTTGCGTTATGCAAAAGAAAATTAATAAAGTAATAGTAGATCATGCCAGGCTTGGTAATCTCAACCAAGCTTTAGGATCTAATATGAGAATCGATTCAAAATAACAAAAATTAAAACCTCTATGGGGTTTAGATTAGATTGTGGTCATGGAGGCAGGTACTGGCATTGAAGGTAAAGCAAAATCTTGGTAAAAAGCTCGTCAGTAGAGCAAAGCATGAGGGAAACCCCACTGAAGCTGCAGTGACTTTGGACGTGATAAACAGGGTGGACAGACAGCAGCAGATTACTTTTTTTTCCCCGTTTTATTCTCCAGTTTCCAAAAAGTTTTTGATTTCCATTAGCCGCTAGTCATATTGTATTTTAACTTTACTAAGTTAGTGAAATAAATTAACTTTTCAAGATGCTGCAGTAAAACATTGCCTATACTGTAGCTGCATGTTCTGGGTCCCTCATAATGAACCAAAGTTTAAAAATAAACCAAAATATTAAAGAAGGTTTTTCATGCATTCACACAGTCTCTGTACATCTTTCAATGACTGAAGGAAAATAGACAAAAGTTCTTTGAGCAGGATGTTTTATTTTAGCCAGAAAATAAAACAACATTCTAGATTTGTACATGGAACAGAAAGCCTTGAAAACATTTAGAAATAAAAAAAAACAGGAACTTAAGCAAAGGTTATTCTGAAATCCTTTACTCGGTCAGACTGGAAGAATATTTCACTTTCAAAGCCAACAAATTGTCTCCATGCAAAACTAAATTATTCATAAAATATCTTCCCGTTGACTATGACTTCTTGGGACAATCTTAAACCAAACAAAGGGATGAAAATTGTTTTTAACATCACAGACAATGTCTTAACTGTATTATTCCTTAAAACACCCCAAATACACAGAACATTCTCTCCAAACTTCTCTTTTTACACTATTTACAAACCTCATGCGCAACTCACAAGCTGCACTTCCATGGTTTTCCCACATAGATCAAACACACAGAAAAATTAAAATAACAGCATTTCATTCAGGGTTAGATATTGTTTTCTGAATTATTAAACTAAAACCCAAACACAAAGACATTAAAATGAACTGTCAAACAGGAAAACTAAGAATTCATTAGGACAAGTTCCTAATAGCAGCCATGCCTCAAGTGTATAAATAAGTCCAGCCTCCACATACCCAGAGCCTAAAGCTAAAATCCAATGCATTCAAGGAAATCTCTTTGGTACATGCAATAGCATTACAGGCTTGCTATTCCAACCGTCTTAAAGGTAGAGAGAGAAAAAAAACCCCGACTTATTTACACAACCAAAATATCAAGGGAAGCATTAAAAAGACTTTGACCCAAAATGTAATAATCTATTAAAAAAAGAGCATGAAAAGCAGCATATCATATTATCATTCATGTGGAAAAACAAACATAACTAAGAGACTAAAGCAGGAAGATGGTTTAACTGAACATTTAAGGCTGCATGATCCATTTAATCTGCTTTCTGTCCCGCTGTCAGCTTGTCAGCTTGTAGGGCGAAGGTCTCAGCGACGATGAGCGGGAAAACCAAAGAGGCATCTGCATACACCTGGAAACCAAGAACAGATCATAGTAACTACTTCATGGGACAGCCGTTTGTGTTAAACCAGGGGTAATTCATATCCTTGGTAGATTTAGGTTCATCTTTTAATTTGATCATGTCTTATTTAGTATTGACTGGAGCAAAAAAACACGCTTTAATGTCCAAAGTGGGATTCGGTAATGAATTTGTCGAGGGGGTTAAAGATTAGGGTGATGGGAAGGAGGCCTCCCACCTCAGAGTTTGAGCTCAAGAGAAATCATCAGAAAGCTGGTCAGGCATTACAAGGAGGGTTTGACTGCTGCACTGTGGATAACATCATTTTAATTGCTTATTGAGGGGGGGTACACATGAGCTCCAATGTGCTTTTAAAAATAAATAAAATGTCACTTAATGTTAAACTTAGAAAACATACATAGTTTTAGTTTCTTTTGAGGGTTTGCCCATCTCAATTCTTTTATTAAAGGAAGTGAGAAGGGAAACACAATCTAAATCTGTCAGGGTATTCATATATTGGGGGGCTTAATGTAGCTTTAATTTTAAAAATACAAAAATAAAGGCTGTGTTTATATGTGGACCTTAGATTAAATCTCTAATAGCTATAATTACAGCACAAGCCTCAATCCAACAATGCCACCTAGAGGCTAAAGTGTGTAATTGCTAAAAGCAGCTCTGTAGTGTTTATGTCTAGTGATCTCTAGAAATAAATGTAATATAAGGTGAAATATCCCAAATCAATATTGTTGGTGTTCATAAAATAAAAGCTAAATTATTGAACCTTAAATAATAAATGTTCAGAAAACATCCCGTCAAAATATGCTCAAGGAGAACCTGCAAATTTCAGGCAGTAGCTTCTTCCTGCTGCAAGGCAGCTACATTTTATAAAATGACCAATTGATAAATAGTTTTGAGAAGTTTTAACTAAAAAAAAAAAGAAAAAAAGGAAAAGAAATATTAAAAAAGCGGAGTGCATTTTTTTTTAAACGTCTGTATTCTGACAGCCCTCAGTGAAAACCACTGAAACCACCAGTGCTGCTGCTGGAAGGGACAGAGCAGCAAAGCTGTGTTGAAATCAACGGCCTGGACTGGGTGCTTTGACCCATGGTGAGACATGATGCGGCATTAGCATGCTATGGAGATATTTTCTTCAGCAAGGAAAGAAGAGTTGATTGATGCCAAGTACAGTAAAAGCCTAAAGGAAACAGTTAGAAGCTACAAAACAACCTAAATAAACAGCCAAGCGGCCGCAGTGGAAGCTAAGATGCACAGGAGGATGTGTACCTTGACCGGTTTGGCGTCTGTTCTGATCTTTCCCCAGGATATAGCCTCATCAGGTCGGGCCCCTGAGTCCGAACCATCAAACTCCTGGCCCGTGTTCACAAATACAGCGTAGTCAGCTCCATTCCTCTGAAAGCATGTCAAAGATAGGCAAAAAAAAGGAAGGAAACTTTTTCAGGTTGTCTTTACAGGAATAAACTTTATTACTCTGTAAAATATTATCACAAAACCCTTGTGGGCTTTTTTAGGAAAGCTTTTAGAAATAATAAATACACATTTAAAGGTATAAAGGAGGATTTTCGCGAATTTTTGCACAAGCACAACCCTGTACCCATTCCTGAGAGAGAACACCTATTAAACACATGCAAGAGCGTGCACAAGCCCATTTTTCCTCGTGCACCCTCTGTTTAAAGTTTCTGTTTGCATCGCTCATACAAGCTTACTTTCCAAAAGAAGAATTGTAATTTTTCCACTATGTCAGACTCACCACATAAGTGAAAATGGGGACGAGCACGTAGGACGGCCTTACATAAACATATCACCAGAACAACAGAATGACTGACAATTAGTAGGACCATTTATTTTGATGACCCACCCGGAAAAATAACATCCTCCACTATACCTTTAAATCACACGGATAAAAACAAGGTTTGAACAAAGGAACACAGATTTTTACTTACCATGAGGTTAGCATTGGCTATATGATGCTTCACCAAGCCTCCTCCCAGGATGATCATTCCTGTCTTCTTGGCAAAAACTGCCATCCCATTCAGCCTCCGAATATCTTGTTGAAAAAAAAACAACCAAACTTAAATTAACAACCCGAACCACTAAACTGACATCACTGTGTTAAAGCACTTTTGCCTTTACCTTCTACGATGTCCAGAACAAGGCCGGGGTTCTTAAACGAGTGGAAGTAGATCATGTCGCCCAGAGAGCCGTCAGTGAGTGCAGGGCTAAACACTGGAATGTTATTCTGAATCCCAAAACACAACATTTAGCAATCTGGGCTGATGCACACAGGATAAGTTGCATGGATCATTTCATTATTTAGCGCCAACCTTGTAAGCCCAGTAGTAGACTGAGTCAGGGTTGTTTATCTCCTTACCGAGCCGATGGATCATTTTAGAGGGAGTCCACCGGATTCCCTGAAACAAACAATATTTGTTTCATTTTAAGTCAGAAACTATCAAAAAAATAAATCATATGTAGAGCAAACATTTTAAATATCTGAACGACAACCTAGTTACCCACCTCTGTGTTTTGCTCCAGTAACATTTGATCCAGAATGGGCATCAGCCAGTCTTCAAACTTACAGTAGTTATCATTGGGCACCAGAAGGTTCCCTATTCTACAGTCAGTGAGAACAAAGAAGGGCGAGACAGACGGGAAACAATTAAAGGACAATTTACCCTGCATCTTGGTTATTGTTCTTTTTATTGAAAAAATCCTATTTAAATCTGATTATTTTGCAATTTTCTGTGAGATAAAAATTTTTGAGGTGCCCAAAGAAAAAAAATATATACATATTGTGCTGTTTAGAAATGGATGCAGAGAGATCTGCAGAATTTGGTGTCTAACATGAGAATAAGGGTCGAAAGTTTAACTGAAAATGTAGCACTTCCCTTCCATCTCTGCTGTACTTGAGCTTTGTGCTCTTAGCTCCGCCCCCTTCCTTTTTCAGTTTTCCAGGCAGTTTCATCTTTTCTCTTGGTGCAGGCCTTCTTTACACCCATCATTTCCACATGGTTCCAGCAGAGGAACCATCAATTTAAGCCACCAAGCCAATTTTTTCCATCTTCTTTCTCCCTTTAAATGTAGGAATGCTCTTTATTTACATTTCAGTGAACCCCACCAGACATTACCAACCTATTAATGCCTCTCAGGCGCAGATCTTTGCCAGGAAGACTGAAATCTCCCAAGTAAGTGTGAGCCATACACTTGATGAAATCCTCCTCAATGCCTCCAGCTGTGGTGACAATCACATCAACCTAAAAACAATGCAGATATAAACCGCTGCATTCACCTCGTATGGTTTAATCATTTTAGGTGTGCATGAACAAACCCGTCTGTACCATTTTGTGCTCTGCCAGGTAGCGGATGCTCTCTCTCACTCCAGAGCTGATGAGGTTGGAGGTGTATCCCAGGAAGATGGTGCAGCCGGACTTGCCTGAGGATTCGCAGGACACCTCAGACTCATTTTCTTCACCTAGCTCTGACAGCTCGAGGCGTTTCTCTATCTGTGTGTGTTATAAATAGTATTTATTGCACACAAAAAAAACATTAAAACAAAGCAGGTTTGATTTATGTGTATTTCAGGATTTTTTGTAGTATTTGTTTATTTATTTGTTGTCTGGTTTTTATGTTTGTTTTTTATTGTACAATCTTCTAGAGTTATTTTGTGCAACTTTTAAAGAAGAAATCTAATGCATAAAATAAAATGTTAAATGTTTTAAAGAACCAAATTCAAAAAAATATTCAATCCCACCTTGACTCTGAAATGACATTCTATGAACAAGATGCTGTTCTGCTTTCTGCTCATGAGAAATATTGAGAAACATGTCAAATATATCGGGAATGGATTGCTGTAGGTAGACTGAGGAAGATTTCTTTGTTTCAGCTTTTTATTTTTTATGGTCATTGCATGAAGAATTTCTCCTGTGTGAAATGGAAAGCTAATGAGCCCAAACATTGATCAGTATTATAATAAATGGAAATAGAATGCAGTCTTTTTACTAAAATATTCCTTCTGTCATGATTTGTGGACATTAAGATCTAAAGAGAAGCATCATCTCCTGGTACGTAATAGCAGCGCCGAGGTCTGGTCAGATTCCAAGAATCCTCGTTACGCGGCCTACAAATGCTTCTCATTTTTGCCCGATTTCAAGGACGGGTCCGACGTATCCTCGCTATGCTTGGATATCTCAGGATTCATTGCGATTATCAAGTAATTACATAATTAAGAGGATTCAGGAGGAATTTACTGCTTACTCAGGGAGACGTTGCAGGATACTGGCCTTCAAGAACTGAGTATAACCTAGAGTGTTTGGTTGTTTTGTTTTTTTCCATTAGCGCTAACAGTCATTACCAATAATTTAGCTTTTTTTGCCATTGTTTCTTTTTTTTATGCATCAAAACTAAAACTCCCATCATTCCAAGGGGGGAAATGAATTGCACAAATCTAAATTGGGAGAGATATGAAAGGCCTGATGGATGCTTCTCCAGCTCAGTCCCTCTGCCCTAAAAGCCTCTTCCTTCTCTCACCATCTTGTTGATTTCCTGGACAGCCAGAGCAAAGCTGCTGGCCTGAAAGCCTGTGTTCAGGTAGGTCTTCAGCAGCGCCTTCAGATCAACGCCCTGGTTGAAGTCGTAGCCTCGGATTTTCGGCATATCTTCCGGGAGGTCAGAGCTGGGCTTCAGAACTGCTTCCATGGCAACAGAGGGGGCATGGTCCGCCATTTTTAACTGAAAAAGAAAACACCTATATAAAACTTTGAGAAAACACTTATGAAGCTGTCAGAAATGTAGTTGAAATATATATGATGTATTTCCTCATTATTTTCCAGTAAAACGTGAACTTAAACACTGCTGTGCTGTTCTAGCTGCTCTTTAACTGCACCATTAGAATATGTCATACAATTTGTGTAATTATTTTTTTTTAAACGTATAAATATTTTATGAACATATATAAACTATATAGGGAGGGGGCTTAAGAGAGTACAAAGGGTAAAGAAAGACCCCCAAGAATAATATATGTATACACAAATAAACAAGCCAGATCCATGTGCTCTGACGTTAGCAGTGCTGCTATGCTAGCTGGTAGCAATTGTTTGATCTTCTAACTTCAAAGTAAACTGAAACATTAAACATACCTCTTCTTCAAACGACGTTAGTGTTGAAAGAGGTTAAATAGTTCACTTCTAAAGCAGTGCTTGATGACACAGAAATCAAGGATGAATAGCCTTGTAAACATAGCATGGGTTGCTAATGTAAAACTTGGACTACGGAAAGCACGAGCGGACAAAAGAGACTGAATCTGTGGAGTCACACCTATTCTATCCCTTTAACGACCAGCAGGGGGTGCAGTGGGGGACAAAAAAAGTCTTTCAAAACATTTGCATTTTAATTTTTTAGGTTATAAACATATGTTTTAAGATATTATTTGATTCGAATATGTTTATGCAATAGCTTGCAGGTCATGTGACCCACTGACTCAAAATCTGTCTGAAATTATTAATGGGACAGATGATGCAAACCCTTGATGCTATTGGAAGGAAAAAGCTCAGTCTTATTTTTGATCTGTATTGTAATATTGCTACTCATTACATTCTCCTCTCCTTTCACACAATAATTTACTTGCTTGTCAAATTAGTTTAGGTTGAGCTTGAATATCCAATATCCAGCTTCAAGCTGATTCAAACATGTAGTCATCAAAAATTAGTGCACATTATATAAAAAAAAGAGAGCCAGAACTGTTCTGCAGCTGGGAATTGTACTGTATGGAGCTCAAGTTTATTAATCCCATAATATTCAAATTCTCTTATAGATTAATGTAAAATGCATATACATTTATGCATGGTAAATACATAGATTCCTGCCTGCAGAGTGCTGACTAATTCTCTCACAAACATCTTACCTACACTGGTCTAATTCTGCCTTTTCAATGGTTCTCTCAATGCATTGTTTATTCCAATTAAAGTCTTTTTAGACTTGTATTTATATGGTCTGACCACAAACGTCCAGTAGCCTATATAGTGGTATATAGAATCCTGTAAAATATGCTTTATGCTCAAAAATTTCTCAATCTTTTTACAAACTTTAACACAGAGTCAGAATAATGTTTTCATCATCAATTGCTGTGAAGTTATGTGTGATGTTTGTGATATTTAAAGAAAAAAAAAAAAGGGTTGTGAGACCTTTTAAATCACAGCCTTTGAAATTCCCCCCAGCAGAGAATAAAAGGGAGGCTATGGGTCAAAAGACCAAGCCAGGAGCCTGTTAGAGCAGACCCACGCTGTACGACTAAAGCTGATTCGTCCCATCAGGTACAATATTCCTCTGAATCCCTACAAATCAACATTTCTTCAGCCTGTAAAGCGTTTTGCTTTGGTGGGGCCAGGAACGATGACCAGTAGCAGCAACAGCATTATTCAGGCTCAAAAGCTGGTGGATCAACTCCAAATCGAGGCAGGCATGGAAAGATTCAAGGTACGTTTGAATTCAATATAAAAAAAAACATAAGTTATAACATGGTGAATTTCAAACTGTATCCTTTTCCTGTTTTTTTTTTTAAGTTAATAGTTATGCTTTTAAAAAACAAAGACATTACTTTATTTTACCAGATTTGTTACTATTTGAACTCATATCTGTTATTTGTGCGATCAGATCTCTCTCACAGCAGCTGATTTAGTCCAATACTGTCAGGAGCACAGACGCAGCGATCCTCTCCTCACCGGCATATCTGCCTCATCCAACCCCTTTAAAGATAAGAAGACATGCGTGCTGCTTTGATACAAGAAGAGATCCCTACCAGAAACACAGCTGACTGCGAGCTGCCTCATCTGTTTAACTAGGAGGATCAGCTGGTCTCACAAAAAAAAAAAAAAAAAGCAGAATCTTTTATCGTTCATTGTGATTTTATTTGTGAATGTTTAAATACAATAAACACTTAAATAATTGTGGTTTCTTTGGGGGTTTTTTAACCTGAAATGAGTAAAACATACAAAAGACTTAATAACAATAAATAGTCTCAACACAACAGAAACGTCATTAAAAATAAGTTTATCATGTAAACAACTGAGAGTGCAAAAAAAAAAATTTGAAGCTTCCAAAAATGTGTATATTTAGAAGATAGAAAAACTAATAATTGTCTTATCTGGTACAATTACGGTCATTCTAAACCATGTTACACCAGTTTAAACTCACTCTCTAAAAGTAATAATTTCATTTTAATTGTGTCAGTTTGTCATGTTTCTTAGTTTATATTTTTAAGTGTTTTATACCACACCTATTTGACTTTGACAAATCATATCTCTTCTCAATATGTTAGAATAAGCTTATATGTGCAGGTTTCATTGATTTCCACCATTCCTTTCATTACAGATAATATCCAGCATGTATTAACATTTCATCACCAACTGAACTCAATTTAAAACTTACAATGAAGACAAAAAAAAAAAAAATTGGTCAACAAGTGAAGATGCACTTCTTTTCTTTTCTTTCAACCCTCCAGTGACGTTTTACTTCCCGGGTCTCCAGATATTGACCGTAGTGTCACCTGAAGCCAACGCAAGAACTCCAGCCTCCACACTCAGCTGACAGAAACCACAGCAGGGCGACAGGGAGACAGAAAAATAAACTCAAGTTAAGGTCATTGTTTAAACTTCTGATGTTCTCATAAAAGCTTTATTAAAAAGTAGAAGCCTAATATAAAACCTGACATTTAAACACTATAAAAAAAACACAGATTTTATTCCCTCACTGCCTGACATTCACATCAAACCGCTACGGTTTTACATCAATTAGAAGTACCTAAATTATTTCTATTTACTATAAGCCATTTTGAGGAAAATTACCTGCAAACATGAATTAATCAAAATCAAGGGACAGGAAATTGAGTTTCACCGGATAAAAATTTAAACTGTAAAGCTGAGGTCAGGAAAGGTCACTAGCGTTTACACTGTTAAGGACTTGGTTTGCACTGTTCTAATTGCAAAACAAATTTCACCTACTGGTATCAATGACGTTACCTTGTAAGCCTAAATATTGATCGAAATTGCTCTAGTCACAAACCTTCTATGGGGCTTATATTAGGGTTACATGATGCTCACTCCTTAGTAACTAATTGACCAAGTGTAAAAGTATGGGCTGCTTCCTCTCATCATAGTCCATAATGCAATCAGATCATTTTAGTATGGATAATGATTATCATAATTAACCGTTGATAGGTTTGTAAAACAATTATAGAACTGACCCCATGGACTACAGATGGATGACAGAGTGTACACAAAGTCTTTGGTGGTCCACTGGGGATATGGATCTGCAAAACAGGGAAGTAATAAAAAGAGCAGTTTATAAGCAGCACTGGGTTAATAATCCAAATTACAAAAAAATCCACCCCTGAAACTCACCTTGAGAGTTTTATCGGTCGAGCAGGTGTAGAGGCTGCCTTGAGTCCTGTGGATACCTGTTACCAGAGCTGTGTGACCTACATCAAACTGGGAGAGGGGCTTTAAGGTCCCGGTCTGCATGGAAAAGCAGCGCAGCATGCCTTTGTTGTCCCCAGCCCAAACCTCGTGGCCACTGTAGCTCATAGAGGATAAGAAGGAGCTCATCTGCAGAGAGAAATGTTCAGGTTAAAAGCCTGAAATCTGAAGAAACAAAAATCACAGACGGTAATATTAGTGTTAAGTCGTGTGCTACCTTAATTTTTTTCAATGCTTTCAGTGCCCTGCGATCATAAACGGCCACAGTGCAGTCCTTGCCGCCAGAGATTATGTACGTGTCATCCGCAGCCAGACACAATACAGCATTACCATGGAGACCGACGCTTTTAATCAGAGGCTCAGGAGCTGAACAAAAACAAAGAAGTCCTTTGTGAAAGTTGAAAAGACAATCTGTATGATAAACCATCAATTTATTACTTTATAAAAGAAAAGGAAAGTTTTTTCACATAGAGCAAAGACATTGAAAGTGCTGTGAATCAATAGAAACATGCAGTGGGATAACAGAGGCAGTGAAAGAAAGGTTGGACTACACTTCTGCATACTGACAGGAGGTGGGTCCTTTTCCTGGAGGTCAAGAGTCACATCGAGGTGAAGATAACCTTTATGAAGCCCGATCCAAATATTCCAATCTGGTTACCTACTATCATACGATGTGAAGAAAGGCCCTTACTTTCATCTTCTGTTATTCTGATGTAGAAGATACGTTTCTCTGTACTGTTGGGTTCTCCTTGTTAGCCGGCTTTACGCCAAGAGAAAGTAGGTATATTCTCATTTTCTGATCCTGATTCTAATCCTAGGTGATGATAGTCAGCTGTGTGTCAGTCTAATCCAGGGGCCTGCAACCTGTGGCTCCGGAGCCGCCAAGTGGCTCCATGGACACTCTAACATGGTTCTTAATAGAGGCTAAAAATTATAAATAAGCCAACTAATGATTATGAATATAGTTTAATAACAAATAACAGTCTTAGAAGCTTTAGCTCGTTTCTTAAAAAAAGATTTTTTTTTTTACAAGAATAACATCAAAAGTGCTGGAAACATGATCTATTTTTCTTATTACCTTGGCAATTACACCTTTTTTGTTCATTAAATTTTTGTTTTACTACACATCAAAAAATAAATTGAAAAAAAAAACACTCTCCCTTTTTTATGAAAGGAACTCAATATGCTTTCCCTTGTCTTAAAGCCTAAAAGTATAAATAAAACTGTTGGTTGTTTAAAATGGCAACTGATTTCAGATAACAGATATTTAACAAAACTAAAAAGTTGTGTTTCATTAAAAGATCATGTAATATTTGTGGCTCTAAGTAACTTTTATTAAGGCGGACTTAGGGCAGGCTCTTTTGATTTTGAAAGTTGCAGACCTTCGGTCTAATGGCTGTTTTTTAAGTAACCAATAGGATGCTTTCATTTCCATACTTAACATTTATCACTTTGATTTAATTTGTTTTTCTTATTTCCTTGATAGCTGATTAGATGATATTTTATATGGGTCCTTCTTCTGGGGGTGATTGAAATGACAGAGGTAAGAGCTAAGAGAGGGGAAATAAAAGGGGAAACGACTGCAAGCAGACAAGGGAGCTGGGGAGAAAGCGTCTGACCAAAGCATAGCGGCAGGGTAAGAGTTTTACAAAATATATCACATTTTACTGAAGAGAAAGAAAAAAAAACCAACAAGGTTTACGGAGTGAAAATACTTCCATAGCACAATGTGTGAACTGACCTTACCTCTAGTGTCGTAAATATTGATCCTCTTGTCAAAGGTCCCGGCCAGTAAGACATCCCCCTGACAGGACAAGCAGAGCACAGGCGCTGAGGCCCTGATCAGGCCTCTGTCTCTGCCTCCTTCCTGTAAGTCCCACAGCCTCACTGTGCTATCAAAGCCCCCTGATGCTAAAAGGGGTCCCTGGGACGCCAGGCACCAGACCCAGCCCCGATGAGAGGTGAAGTCCCCCTTCTTTCCCAGCCTGTTCAGCAGCACACCATCAGAGCCTGCCTCAACGTCCCAGAGTTTCACATCATAGTCTCTGGACGCTGTGGCACAGACCGCGCCTCTCCCCCCGAGGAGGAGCACAGAGTTGACCGCAGCGATGTGGCTTGAGGGTAGAGTAATGCACTCCAGTGCTAGGGGAGGACTAGGACTTCTGGCGGATTGATGTTGGATCATTTCTACACATCCTCTGTTATTCATATTTCTTAGGTGGGAAGGGTCATTTTGCTCTGGATAAGGCACATTTTCCCCCACATCGGCATTAAGCCACATCCTTTCGTTTCCAACTAGTGCAGCTGCACCAACCTCCAGCCTACATTCTAACTCTTCTCTCAACATCGCCATCTGGTCCCCATCAAACACCGGCTGCATTTCACCATCCTCAGCTTCCACTGCTACTTCTACACCTTCATCAGCAGTATAAGCAACCTCCTGTGCTGCCATTGCCATCCCATCAGCCTCATCTGGTTCAATATCATGTCCTCCAGCAACCAGCTCTCTTTCCTGCCGCCTCACTTGATCCCTTTCCTCCTGATTCTCCTCCAATTGTTCAGCCACATGTTGCACTTCACCTGCCCAGCAGGTAATGAGTTGTTCCATCTCCAGACAAGAATTTAGCCAGTTAAAGTCCTCCCTCGGTCCAACTGGAAATCTTGCTCTAAATCCAATTAGTCTATGTGCCCGTAGCTGCCAAGCTGTCACGTCTTCCCCAACAGTACTCAAAAGGCGGCACACCTGAAACAAGATTAAAAAAAAGGGTCTCTTCATTCACGAAAGCAGCATTAGTAAAAAAAAAAAATAAGACATTAAAGTGCCATGCTAAAGCACTCATCACCCTTGAACTTTTTCACTTTTGTCTTATGTTTTTAAACTCCAAAATATTTTACTGGGATATCTGATGGAGCATTAAAGAACAGGACATGTGAGGTTGCAGGAAAATAAAATAAAACCTACATTGTTAATCAGCTTAAGAGCAAACAGGTTGGATAGAGAGATTTTTCCAACATCCATTTTCAAATTTTGACCCTTTTATTGTAGCTCTTGCTGTTCCAAAAATAAAAAATTGAAATCAATCCACTTGACTTTGTTTCCAATTCAAAATGTCAGAATTGGCGCCGAGTACAAAGCTTTATAGAATTGACCAAAAACAAAGCTTAAAAAGCTTGTTTTGGCTTAGGAAGAGAGGAAGGAAGCGATTCATGTTAGGAAAGAAAAACGAACCTTAAACACAGGGGGTGGACTCAGGTTTCAGCACTCAAAAACCTACAAAGCAGTGATAGTTGATTCCTTCCTGCGATCATCTCAATCCATGCAGGTGACCAAAACATCTCGCCTGGTCAACCAGGCCAACAATTTCCTCTAACTGCCCCTATTTCAGAGGCATAGACCAGTTTCAAGTATTGCAAGCTAACAAGGGACCCAAACGACTACCCATTTCTAAGGGGCAGACCCATTCTTCTGGTTCAATGTGCCTGTTTTCTAAGCTAATACAAGGCTTTGTTAGGCTACTCTATAAAGCTTCCGACTCAACTCTCTGACATTTTGAATTGAAAAAGCTTCCATGATGGGAAGCGAAACGTCTTCAATCTTGGAAACAAAGTCCAGTGGATTGTTTTTTCACTTTTTTTGGAATGACTATGATCTGGATCACCGATAATCTTCACCAGCATAGCTTCAGCTGTATGTGTGGTTGTCTTTCAGCTGGAAAGTGAACCTCTGGGCTATTTCTCTGACCAATGCTCTCCTGGTCAGTGAAAAAAAAACAGAGGTTGTCTATATTGTCATGCTGACTTCGACCCACCTATTCAGAATGCTTTTATATAAGAAGTAAAATAAATACAAGTCATGTATAATTTTACCTTCCTTTCCTCACACATATTTCAATAAAACACACTAAAATCCAAATTCTAAGGAAGTTCAAGGATAAAACAGCCTGAAAAAATGCTTCATTAAGGTAAAATTTCATGATGATTTGATTAAAGGAGCACCGTTTGACAATCTAACCTTTGGCAGCACATTTACTACACAATGTGCTGGAAGGTATGAGGCAATGTGGATTATGATCTCCCATGGTAAAGACAACAAGTCGCTCGATTCTGCAGATGGAGATCGGATAGCCTCTGCTGGTGGTGAGCCAAGAGAGGACGGCAGACTGAAAGGAAATGGAGAACAAACGGAGTGAGTCGTGACTTATGGCATCACGTCAATAAACAAAGAGGCAGGAAAGAAAAGCTTTACCCCTGGAGGTCCACGTTAGAGCTGCCAGGGCGTTGATGTTTCACCTGGTCAGGAAATGATGCATCAGAAGCTTGTTTCCCCGATTCAGACATTTCTTTTCCCTATTACGATTACTCGCTCATCAACTGTAAACTAACATGACTCATTAACATTACTTTACAACAGACGTCCTGAATTAGTCCCTGACATCAGAATAACATCCAATTGTATATATACATTTTGTAAGCGCAAAGGTTGGAGTTTTTTAAATATTATCAGCAAAAAGTTGTCATGCGTAATTAGGTTGAAATGACATTAAAATATCCAGAACAAGATTCCTCTAGCCCACTTATTTTGAAACGATCCAACGTTCAAAACAAAACTTTCGACGCGCAAATATGACGTCATCTACTAGCCGGGTGTTTTCCATTTACCTTTGTTCTTTGTGTTAGTTTCTCTTGTAGCCTAAATTATTTTAATTTTTTTTTATTATTATAATTTGTTATAGCAATAGAATGAGTGTAAATGTATCTTTAGAGCAGCGCTGAATAGATTTTGGTTAAGATTTAAATACGGACGTCATTGTGCGACGCTGATAGTCGGAAACGGAAATACGCCCTGTGAGTGGGAAAATATGGCGGCTCCCGTCATGATTTCAGTGCATTCATCGATTTCCTTTTTTAAAATGAAACCTTAAAAGTCTACATCCGTTTGTTCACTCTTTGCCACTCAGCGGTACCCTATAAACTGAACATGTAATAAATGTAAAACATTTGGTATAATTGGACATATTCCTGTTCATTTGTAGATCCAGGTGTTTGGAACTGTCCTTTTTATTTGAAAGAATCTTTATTCTAACCATTGAAACATTCACAGCCAAAGTCATGAATTCCTTCCTAGCCAATTCTCCATACTGGGGACTGATATATCTATTATCTAAACTGCACCATCATACTGGCATAGTTTGAGTGTTTCCCCTTTTAGGAAAGTAGACTTAAATACATTGCAGTAATCTATAATGGCATTTTTAAAAAAGTATATTTCAAATGATTTTGGTAATTTAATACACAAGGTTCTTGGTTTAGCTTCCTGTTGTCATGAGCTTCAGGAAAAGTGGCCATCTTACAGTTGAGCCTGATTCCAGGTTAGTTGGCCTCCATGCGTCGATGCACTTCATGCCCGAATCATGCAGCGTGTGTGTATATGAGGGTAACACAGGGCCAGGTTGGTTTTGATATGCTTTAGAAATTGAAATCTTTTGAGGACTGTCCCTTTTTAAATTGTTTCTACTGGTCTGGCTTTCAAATAATTGTACTACTTTCTGTAAGTTTACTGAATATTAACAGGTCAACATTGTAATGAGATGTATCTATACTAGAAATGTTGTATTCTAGACAAATATCAGTACAACTCCTGGATGTTCATTTAGGTTTTATTTTGTAGAAATTTAATAGCCAAAGGAAAAAAGAACAAACATCCTAAGTATCCGCTGAGAATGGCATTTATTCCAAATATCAGGTGCAGTGGCACATAATCCAAACATAGCTATGTTACTCTCAATACAATGATTGTTCTATACATGCATCATTTACGGTACAAAACTTTTAGCAGACTCAAAGCTCTTTAGGAAAATACCTTCCCCACTTTTACAAATATTAGATTAAATCCTATCTACACCACAATTCAGCTAGAAGAAATTATTCAATTCTTTTGCCAGCTTTATAGAAAAGATCTGCTTTCCATTTTCCTCCTCAAATAGTCTCCCAGCATCGACTTGCCATCAGCCCACATCAAGTTTAACATAATCAGATGAGAAGCTGTAAAACAAAACCGCTCTTTAAATAAAAAGAATAAAAAGAAAAAAACTTTTAAAGTCCAAAACAAAAATTGTGCACCACTGCACAATATAGAAAACCAAAAGTAAAATAAATAGATAAAAAAATGCAATGAGCCTTAATGGAAAAAAAAAAAAAGAAAGAAAAAACTTGCATTGAAGACATTTTGTGCATATTGCTATTGTTGAACGTGATAAGTTACTTTATTTTTATTTTATCAAGCCAAATGCATCATTGCATTGAATCCTGGGAATATTTGACCTGTGAGCCCCGGCCATCACTTCCTTTTACGGTACATCTAAAAAATGAGCCATGGTCTCACTGCGGTGCTTCTGAAAGTGGTTTCAGGTTTTCAAAAACACTATCAGCAATTAAAAAAGAAAATAAATAAAAAGTCATCACATTTATGGAAAAAAATGAATCACATTAACCTATATAATGCATAATCCAAAAAGGGTTACATTGGTTTAATTAGGCAGGAATAGAATTTGCTTTTTAAAGTTTTCTTTCCGAAAACGCCTTCATCTTTAGCTTTTCAAGTCCATGCACATTGAAAAACAGAATTACTTATTGGCTGGCAAACAAACAGAGCGCTACATGAGGCAGGCGTGAATCAGCTTGTATTCCCTAGAATAATTTCAAATAGGGCTTGCAGAAAATTATGTCTAGGAAGTACTTCTGTCAACGTCACAAACAGGCAAAGGTCGACACACACACACTTCCGTTTTAATCAACTATAGACAAGAACTTAAAAGCTAAACCGAAACACACCAACACTCCCATAGATAAGGTAACCAGTGTAATCAAAACTAAATTCACTCCCAATAATCCCAGACATAACCTAAACAGTATCAACGGGGCATGGCAACATTATTCACGAGTTTCAGAAGCTGGATAACCAAAGTACAGCAGAAAGCAGATAAACCCCTTTAAATTAATGGCAAATCCAATTTAATAAACTGTGATTAGAGACGTGCCGAGAAAAATAATTGGAATATCTGGTCAGTGAACATTTGCAACACCCTTCTTGCAAGATGCTTTTAACAGTAAGAGATTAATAAGGGAATTAGAATGAGAGCTTCCTCTGATTTCATTTCTTTCAGATCCTTCCAGGGCTAAAACCTCCAACAGTGGATTTGTAAATGTTTACAAATCAGTATCAAGATGTATTATTTTTGCTTCCTAGACTACTCTTCTGTAAAGTGTATCAAATAAACCAGAGCAGAACAAAAAAAAAAAAAAAAAAAGCTATTTAAGCAAATGCAGCAGAGAGAAATCTGCCATTGCAGTGTGGATAATTACTCATTAAAGAACCACAAAGAACCAAACTGGATTAATATTCAAAGATAAAACATTTTATTCTCTTTTCCTTTAATGGAGGGGGGATATAAACCAGCACATTATAACCCCATGGGAGGTTTCCATGAAAACTTCATATCTTAGTGACCAGAGTTAGAAACTGTACAAATAGAAGCACAACAGCTCCCATCAACGCCTTAAGGATCTATATTTCTTTAGGAAATACTAAAGCAGACTGTTGCTTTAGTTAAGCTTAACGCTCCTATATGATATTCTGGTTTAACAGGAAATCTATATTGTACAGCGACTGTTGATAATTGCACATATATGGCATGACTATCCAAATACAAAACACTTGTATCTGTGAAACACAAATATTTTATAAACCAAAATCCACCAAAATTGCCGCTGCTCAAAGCTTTATTAAAAAATAATGGCAATGAAACCTGATTGGTGCATTTCTACCCCCTTCAACTCGGACAAGGAAACGTTTTCTGATGAGTACTGCCTTCTTCCTAAAATCCTATTCATCCCCTTTTCGTTGTTGCATTATAAACCTATAGCCCCTCTTGAGTGTTAAATTTTCGTTATCGTTTTGCTTACAGCAGTCCTAAAAAGATCACTTATCCAAAACAGGCTTAACAAATTCAGTATATTATTACCGTACGTCTTCCATTAGAAATTCTATTTTCTCAGGAGAAAAAGTGCATCTATACCAGTAAGAATTCATCCTTGATGACATTTCCTAAATATCACGACAACGAAGCCACAGCAGCAAAGTTAATTCTTGATCTGCTTACAGTTTTATTAAGTTGCTGCATTAACCATCAAACAGTAGTTTATTCCTCAACTTATCTATAGTCTGTCTGAACACAAACAACCTTAGTTAAAACTAATGGGGGGTGGGAGGGATGGGAATGATTGCAGGGGAAACTTGAACCAAGCATTAGACTGAAAACTGATGATTAATGCTATAAATAAAGACATTCACATAAACATGCAACTTAAGCCTAGATTATATGCAGTATAGTTTCATGGACCTGGGATGGCTTAAACCTTTACGGCTTTTGTTGACGGGAAAGAAATAAAAGTCCTACGGTTTGTAAGGAAATTCAGAATTCCGACTAAACGTACATATGAACAAAGACTTGCGTGTGCCGGGAAAAAGGTGCGAGGTAAAAGGATCCTTTTACTGTTTAAAACAGCTACATGTGAGCTTTCTACATGCTTTGTATTTTGCTGGTTTGGATAATTATTATTTTGTACCCATCAGCCCAACCCCTCCCCATCCAGACTTCACTAACTGGTATGAACAACCCAATCGTGGAGACGGAGGTCTAAACTCTGCCCCACCCCCGCCTACCTAAGATCCCTGGATTTTAGTTGGCAAAAGTCACTTTTGAGTTTCTAGCAGTGAGGCATTTATTAGAGAGGTATACGTAAATATCCCTGTATTAACCCCCCCTTAACTACCGCCCTCATCCCACCCTCCCTCAGAGACAAACTGGGCGCAGGGGAAAAGGAGGCCGTCCGCAGACTGGAGAATCGGGGGCCAGTCACATCCCTCCGGCTCGAATTTCTCCCCATGATTTGGGCAGTGCAGTGAGTTCCCCTGTTACCCTCCCCCTTCATGAACCTGTAAGAAAGTAAGAAAACAGTCAAAATCTATGTTGTCAGAGAAAACACCCGTATTGGTGAAAAAGTTGGGATTCTGGATCAGACAAATGTGTTTGGGAACAAAATGTATCATTAGTTCTCAATGAGCTGGGTGTGTCATCACATCCAGAAACTGTCTTCTTGTAGGTTTTCTTTTAACCAGGACTTACTTGACAGGTCAGTGGAGCAAGGGTTGGATTAGACACCATAGCAGGTTGATAGTCGCTCCTTTAACAGAGGGGGGAACTGCTCTGAGAACTGCTGCCAGTTCTCCTCTCCCACCTGGTCCTTGAAGCCATGCAGGATCTTAGGAGAGAAAACAAAATATATTTAAGCTTTCAAACTTAAAAATGCATCAAAAGCCTGAGGTTTAATAGTCTATCAGAACCAGTTTTTAGTGCAACTAGCTGGCTTGAAACAATAGCATATTTCACGACACTTCTCAGAATCACAATCATCCCCACTTCGTTATCAGTTTTCGAATGTCTGATGAGTGATCATCACAGTGTGGTAAGATACGACTAACAGGAAACCCCGCTCACAAGGCCATGATGATCGAAACCTTACCTTATAAAACATATCTCGCAGGTCATCCTTTGGGTTGACCCATGAGGCCACAGCATCACAGAAGAAAATAAAGTCCTGCAGAGATTTCATTCATTACTTCAGCACATTAAGGTAGATCCACAATATAAGTTTGAATCTGCCACATGTCTAACAGAATTAAGGAGCTCACCTGCACCACACCTGCAGGATTGACACCAATCATAACACAGATTCCCCGAAAAGCAGAGTCCTTCTCCTCGTTATCTCTAATATTCCTCAAAGACGTGCACCTGTAATTAGACACAAACCTTATAAGCATTGCAATGGTAAAATAACGGAAAACTTTCATGAAAGACCCACCATGGTCTGATGAAATGCTGCAGCTGTGGTGCCACTTCCTGAGGGCAGACGAAGCCGAGTCGGCCGATTGTAATGGCTACACATAAGGAAACAGGTTATTCAGGTCATCTCTCCTCTGGGTGTTTCTCCAACACAGCATGTGTGCATCTATGATCAAATCTCTGTTTACCTGTGTTTTCCAGCAGAGTCTTTGGGGTGTTGGGTCTGTTAATGATCTCCACCAGGTGAGGCAGCACCATACTAACGTAAGGCTGCATCTCTGCACCTACACAGAACAGGGTGAGACAAAGAACATTAGATCAGAAAGGAAAACCTCTTAAACAAAACAACCTAAAAGTTAGAAAACATCTAATCCACTTATTATCCAAGAGTAAAACATGGATAACGAGTTAGATTGGTTAATGTATAAAACATTTAAAAGATGCAAAAGTGTGAAAGCTTTAAAGAAACATTTAAAAGAAAACTGTCATCTAAGCTCTTTCATGATTAAATAATTAAAAAAAAAATTAAGATCAGCAGACCATAGAGCAGAAATCATAAATTTAATACAGCTGAGGAAATACTTTGTGTTGTCAATGCAATGTCATTAAGACAATGTTTAAAGCAGCACTATTTTTTGAGTGGTGCTCCCCCTGCAGGACCTTTTGAAAATAACAGTGTAGTAAACAGCTTTCTGTGAGCTGAACAGCACCTTAAAGATCAGCGCTCTTCAGGATTTGGAAGACACAGATCACAACCAAATGTCTAGGTTGTATTTTAGATAATTTTTTGCTATAAAAAAAATAAATAAATAAAAAAAAAAAAGAAAGAAAGCCATGTGGCTACTGAAGTCAACAGCTTCAAATGGGGATACTGTAAAGCCATTTACCATAACAACTCAGATCAGTCATAAGAGCTGTGAAGTCCAAGGCTTCAATAGGGTTTATTAAGGTAAAAAGGTTACATAGTGCTGCTTTAAACCATGTCTGCATTAACACACATTACAATCAAGCAGAAATTAATTCATATTTAAGTTAAAGGAGAGATTGTAACTATACAACTCTACACACGACTGACGATATGAAGAATTCAGGATCTGGATCAGAAAATGTTTTGGGAACAAAATGTATCATTGTGTTTCAATGAGCTGGGTGTTTCATCATGTCCAGATTCTGGTCATTTCTTTAATAAAACATTTTGTACCGGAATCAAACTTGCAAGAGCAATAGTCTTACCCATCTGCATAGAGATCTCCCCGATGGCCCAGGTGGCATTGTTACACACAGAGATAAACTCTGGGTTCAGGTTTAGCCCCAGGATGGGCATAAACTCAGCTGGAAGGAGACAAAAATAAAATCAATAAATACTCAATGTTGGACAACAACACAGGAGAGCAGCAGAAACGCGTCCATTTCTAGGGATTAAAGCGACTCACCAATGCAGGGTTTCACATGAAGAAAGCAGGCCTTGGTCAGATCGCCCAGCAGTGCAAAGGAGCTTTGTCTCACTTCAGGCATTGTGTCCTGAGGCAAAAAATCCAATGAAGGTTAATCAGGTTAAAACTAAACATTGTAGACCTACAGAAATTCTCCTCTAATATTCAAACTATTCATGTAAAAGGTCACACCTGCATGCATTGAAAAAGCAGGGTCATTATGTTGGAGCGAGCCACTAGTTGCTCCACATGGCCACCGAGCCCCTCTGCAAGCCCACTCAGCAGGTCCAAAGCAACGATCATGAAGTCCTTGTCTGGAGCCTCATACTGGTCTGGCTGCTGGTTATACATCTGGAGAGACAGCAGAGAGTGGAAGCTTTATGGTTTTACAAAACTAAGTTTATGAGAGAAAAAAAAAAAAAAAAAAAAAAAGGAAATACTGCTCGATTATGTTTCTGTTCCTACCATAGCCTGAGCAAGCGTCTTCTGAACTAAAGTGACACAGCGCTGATAAACCGGCTCGCAATACGGCAGAAAGCCACTCTGCAGGGCTGTGGCTACAGACGACAGACACTGAGAGAAAATTCACAGCACGAATGTTAGGCTTTTATCTAAACGCCACAGCTTATGAAGTTACCATTGTTTTATTTAGAAGATATTAATCATCTACAAAGAAGAACTGATAAAAAGATACTTGCCTCTAAAAGTGGAAAGAGATCCTTGTCTTCATCTTTCAGCAGATTCCACTTGGCTATTAAAGGAGGCATCAGCTTCTGAATGTACTCCTGGAAAACAGAACCAAGATTTGATTTAAAGACAAATTGGGGAATTCAACAAGTAAAAATCTGATTTTTTTCCTTAGACTTCAAATAGGGAAAAGCAGACAAAAGCAAAAAATAATCAAAACCCTTTCCCCTTTATGGGCTGTAGCCTTTAAAGGTGATCTGAATTTCTCAGATCAGATCCAAGCTTTGATTTAAGATCTAAGGAAAAGAGGAAAGACTTGCTTTTTACTTTAAAAAGACACTCACAGCTTGGTTGAGATGGTGACCCACTGAATCCGCAAGAGTCCCAATGGCATCATAGAGGATGAGGAGATTCTTGTGCTGGTACTTTCCAAAGGCAAAAACCAGAGTGTCCAGGATGAAGCTCAGGTAAGGAACCAGTTCTGTGCATGCTTCCTCCTCCAAGGTGGCAAAGGAGCTAAAACACAAGGCAGAAATCCTTAATGTTCCTCATCCTAGATCAAATTCATGAGGTTTCTGGAAGTATGCAGCATGTGGATCAGAACAAACAATATGGGAACAATGTGTATCATTGTTTTATCAATGAGCTGGGTGTTTCATCATGTCCACATAAGGAGAAGTGGAGGAGAGGGAAGCTGCTCACCTGCAGGCAGCCTCCTGGACTCTCTTGTTGCTGTCCAAGATGCGTTTCAGAAGCTCCGTCATCAGCGGTTTGAGGTAGGAGTCAGGGGGCTGGGACACCACCCAATGCGCGTAGCGACTCAAAGTCCAGCAAGCGATGGAGCGCACCAGGGCCTTCTTGTCACTCAGACTCTGGATGAGGTGGGGGATGAGCTCTGGCAGGTAGGGCACCATGCCCTGCATGCAACCTGAATAGGAATACAAATAACAAGGTTACTTTTACCATTTATTCAGCAATGGACCAAATCCAACGACAGTGGCTGCGATAAAAAAAGACAAAGGAGATGTTTTCATAAGATGTTTCTAGAGTCAAATACCCCTACATGCTTATGTCTATAGCTAATAGCAAAGCTTGAATGATCATTTGCTTAAATGGGTCGATTTCATGCAAATTCCAGCATTTTATTGCTTTAGTGGTAGAATTAGGTGTATAGCCATAAAGCAATTTAGTTTATACTGAATAAAAATCTCAACCCTGATTTAAAAGGTCATCAACTCACCTTCAGCTATGGCTCCAAGCACCAAAATACCAGACTCCTTCACGACCCAGTCTGGATGGAAGAGCAACCCTTTGAGCAGCGGCAGGAGGTGGGGGAGCAGCTCATCGCGGAACACGTTAGCCAGAACGTCGAGTGCTGCAGCCGAACACTTGCCTATAAATAAGTGACAACGATTGATTAACTAGTGAGGTTTCAGTTAGCAGTTGAAAACACCTCAGCCTGCAGATATTTGCATTTTTTTAATGAATCAGTCAATGAAAGCTGATTCATTAGAGAATTCAAGCTCTTCTATTTTTTTATGATTTGTCCATCATCCTCACCTGAATAGAAAAAAGCATATGCCGCAAATATCGGCCGAAAAATAAACATCTAGTAAAACTATTAGCTTCACATGTAAATCTCCTTTCATCAAAACTTGAGAAATAGGGATTCCTTTTCACTCACGTAGGTTCCAGTCTGTAAGTGCATCATCATCATCGTCCTCATCATCATCTTCAATGTCTTCATCCTCCTCTCCCTCCCCTCCTTCATGTTGCAGGGTGACCGTGCGTGACTTGTGGAAGCGGGGCTTGATGTCCTGCTCGCTGTCGGGCACCGCCTCGTCTTCTTCCACATCACCCTGAAATATCAGGAAGAAAAGCCTCAGCACCCCACTGGTTGATAAGCTCTGTACAGCTCACTCAAATGCTTGGAATCTGTGGGTTTAATGTAGACCCTCAGTATTACTCTGATCTAATGTTTTAACAGACCGCTGTTCTTACCTTCAACAGTATGATGTCGATTTCAGAGTACTTCATGCCGTTTACTAAAACAGGAATCAGCCTGTAGTGACAGAAGAACTTGGTATCAGAATGAGAAAGACGCGTTTTATGTTTTCACACATACAAACGACTCATCAACTAACTGCATAGTTGTAGATCAGTGTTAGAAGCTGTTTATTATTCAACACTACTTGTTGCTCCATCATTGATCCACATCTTTTTTTTGTTCATCGTTTACATCATTCTACCTTCCTTGTCCTACTTTCTTTAGCTTTGTGGAGATGCTAGCACTTCTACTGGCACAACATAAGTATCACAATACCTATTACAGGTTTATCGGCTTCATCTTTACACTTCAAGATTTTTCTGAACAAATATCTTATTTGATTCTGTGTGAATTAACCCTAAAGCCTGTTTTTGCTTGCTGAGTCCAAGAGGTCAAATTAGGCCCTTTTATCGTCCGCATTCCTCTGGGCTTCCTGACTTTTCAACATCATTCTACCTTTTAAAGTTATGTTCTACTCATTTACAATCACAAAAATAAAATAATCCAAATTAAAACCAAATGAGATCTGTGGTTGTAAGAATAAAGATAAAAAATAAAGAAAGTTTAACATTAAACTCAAATCCAGCTTATGCATTTGTTAACAGTGACTACATATTAGGAGCACAGGCTACTCACTGCACCAGGTGTCCGGACAGCGCCTCCTTACAAATGGGCTGCTCCGCTAAGGTCAACCAGAACTCACAGGCTTCCAGAGCCACATTCTCATCGGGATCCTGAGTTCGCTGCAGCATATACTTTAAAGGATAATAGATATAGATGTAATACCATGAGTCAAAGGCAAAAAAACGCACCACAACCAACCGCCATTCTGAACCTACCTGTATAATGCTGTGCATTTGGGGGATTAGACGGTCAATGCGGACCTCCAGCAACATGACCAGGGCTCTGCAGATGTTTTTACGGACCTCAGAGTCTTCGTCTGCTGCCAGCACAAACAGACTCTTAAAAAAAAATTATAATAATGTAAGGACAATTTTGTTCATATAATCGATAAAGCTTTGAAAAAATAAAATAAAATATCACACAGCTAACCTCTATGAAGGTGTCAATGTTTTCCATGAGGGCCTGGGCTCTTCCAATGATGAACTGGTTCACACAGGCTATGGCATGGGACCTGCAAAAAAGGAATTAAAAATACAGCTTTTAGAGTTAAAGAGGAAAGATTGCTCTCATTTCAGCTAAATGTAAAGGAAAACCAAAATGCTGGTAAATGCACACATATGACCAATCTACTCCTGTTGCTCCGCAAACATTGCTTCAGGAGCAGGAAAAACTCATCTGAAACTTCATGACATGTTTAGCATTTCCTCCTCCCTGCTGTACCTAATCTTTGGACTGCAATGCTTGAAGAACTGAAGAAATTTAGGTATCATAACGTTGAGGGGCCTGTTCAGCGCGTCGCTGTCCAGCAGCTCCGACGAGTCCTCGCAGATCTTCTGCAGCGCACCGAACGAGCCCTGAGACACGGACATACACAGAAAGGCTGTCAAATCAAACGCAAACATAGACGGGAGACACAGAGGAGAGAACGAAACGGCATCAGATGATCAATGTGGAGCAAAGGATCACTGCACACACTTTGGCTTTCAAACTGTCTTCTAATTATCTATCGGTTGTTTCACCAATGGTAAGTAATTAGGGCACATAATCATGGTAGAGCTGTATTAAATGTAATAAACAGAATCACTTGACTGCTACTTTTGCCAAGATACAATCTGATCAATTTTATCAATGCAACACTTAAAAATGAAAAGGCTTCGGAACGTTGTATGTACATTGTATGTTTTGACTGTAGCGACATAAAGTCATAGGTGCTGACCTCACAGGTGTTATAGTCCTCCGAGTCGAGCAAGTTGCAGAGCTGTGGCAGGAGCTCCGGCCATGACTGGAGCTCTCCTTTGGAGGCGATTGTAGTGATGAGGATACCTGGGAGAGCAAAGACGACGGAGGTTAAATGATTTAAAAATCCAACACAATATACAAACAAATTCATTAAGGTGGCTCTGGATCAGACAGTATGAATACAAACACCTTCATGATTAATCAGATGTTTTAGATGCATCATATCCAGACAGTAACATGGCTAATATGTAGCCTGGAATTAGCCTAATTAAGTGTTTAGAGGAGTTTTAATTTTAAAATCAATATAGTCTTAAAACATATATGTATACCTACACAAGCCCTGTACATATTGGGTATCGGTTAGACTTAATAATAACCAGTTTCTGCGTTTAAAAAAAAAAAATCAGTTGATTTCTATTGTCACCGACACAAAACGTACCAATGGTGGCCCGAATAAGTGGTGACGGATCACCAATGCTGTTGAGGCATTCCCGCTTGATGAAATCAGAAACTCCCGAAGGGAAGTTCTGATAGTGAGCCTTAACATTGTTCTTCAGTATCAAACCACTTAAGGAGCGAGTCGGCTCATCTGGGACAATAAAGAAAAAAAGTTAGAATTTTGTGAATGTTATACAGAACAGCAAACACGCAAATGAATTATGTGCAATGCAGAAATCACTGTTATTTTACAGAAAACATGTAGACCTAAACTCTTCCACACATACAAATGATTGGGGGGGAAAGACAGGTCCAATATTTAGCACCAACTTGTTCTTTTTCTTTTTATACGTTCAATTAGATTCAGCTGATTTATGTCTCATAATAAGACAAAAACCCAAGCTAAACGCCTGCAGCTGAGGCGTAGGAGTGAACATTGTATAACTTCTGCGTCAACGTACTTCAGAAGTGTTTACATTCCCACTTGCAGAAGAATGTGCCGAAACATGGTTTACGAAGCAAGAAAATAACATTGACTTTATTGAAAAATAAAGCATGACAAATTAAACATGACTAAGGCACTTTCATTCCAGAGTGTCAATCCTAACTGTCAAATTTAAAAGAAAAGTCTGAATATAAAAAGAGACATACCTTCGGTTTTGAGTCTTGTGAGGACAAAGATGAGATAATTGTTGAAATCAGGAAACTGGTTGAGTTGCTCAAGTTTCTAGTAAAGCAGTTAAGGACCATTTTGTTCACACAAAAAAAAACTAACAAAAAAATTAGACTGTAGCTGAACAACATGAAACATTTGTGTGTGAGCTTAATTTCCCAAAACAGTACTTACAGGGTTCTGACTACATGCAACATGAGATATTCAAGGCTCCGTTAAAAGGGGACAATGTCCTGATTAAATTATACGTCCATTTCACTAGATTCTTGAGAATCTCTAAGTTATTTGGGAGTGGTGGACTAGTGGTTAGGGCCTTGTGCTTGGATCCCAGAGGCTCCGAGTTAAGCCCCATTCCCACACTGCTCCCAAAAGGATGGGTTTAATGGGTTAAATGCAAGAGATGAAATTTCATTGCTTTGTACTTGGGAAAACTTAATGACAATAAAGTTGAATTCTAATCTTAGGGAAAGAACCTACACTATAAGAGGATTACATGTTTGGAAGTGATTTTAGTAACGCTAAAAGTTGATATCAGAATGTTTAAATTGGAAAGTTAAGCTGTCATTTGGCTTTAAGTAAACTCAGTATTAGAATCTGGTCACCAAACTGTAACCAGTGCTATGCCTGTAACTAAAAACACAGCAGCAGGATACTTGTTGGACAGCTCTTTGTGTCACTGTGTTGGGCGACTGGGAGTCTTTGAGTAGCTGGAGGACCTGCTGGAGTCCTTGCTCATCTGGCTGCCAATCCATCCTGTTAACACACAAATAATTTACATTGTTTGTTAACATGGAAATTAACTGGGACAAAAAAAAAATAAATGGAGGAAAACATGTGGTCTCTGGATCAGACAGTATGAATACAAACACCATCACAGAAGGTCAGAGGTTATTTTTAATGCATCATCTCCAGTCCACATGTGCAGTTAGATTAGCACAAAGCCAAAAATGAATAAGCGCCCACGTTGCGTTGGTTCAGGTAAAACAAAATCCAGACTGCTAGCACGTGGATATTAAATATAACGTGTTTGCGGCACAAAAACAAAACTATTAGACCAGTCGGCCAACTAAAATCTCCGTGACCCGGCTTAACCACCTCATGTTAATCTCATCCCCACCCCCACGCCACACGGTGCACCAGTTCACGCAGCTCGGCGCAACATTTTAGTAGCGATTTCAACGCAGTAGTTTGTGTTGAGTGGGTGGGCCAAAAGACACGCGGGTAGCCGCAGGGGTCGCGTGTGAGGAAAAAGTTCAAACGAAATCTGCGAGTGTTTGTTCTATTATAAAAAAATTATCACGATCAAATACACAATTACTTTTTTTTTATCTGGATCAATACACTGAGGTTTAATTTCTAGCACATTCTAATTAATCTATTTTGTACAGCAAACCTGATGCTGCAAAAGTTGCCCTTCTTCCTCGGGCCTACTACTTGGAGAGGGAGTTCTCCCGGCTGAGTGCTCACAATGCGCCCTATGATCGAGCTTTAAACTCCAGACTTTTACGTAAACGGATCAGATACGTTGATATTCTGAAAACGAAAACACCCAAGTACACATTAAACCTAACCAACTAATAAAATTAATCCAGCGGTAATTACAGACCCTATGAACACGTTTTCCCGGCTACCATTAGCCGCTAAGCTGCTAATGCTAATCGTACTAGCCGCTCTACCGTCGACATTATCTTTTACTCGTTTGATTTATTAACGTCTAACCGAAAACGTAATGTGAACAATGTAATAACATACTTCGTATGAAGTAACACACCACGAAACTGTACCTACAATATCGGTTAGAACGAGATATAACCAGTGCTGGGCCGTTCGTCTTCTGCTTCGTTTCAGTTTCACTGGTTCAAATGAGCACGCCGACTTAAATTGACCTGCAACGGCTTCCGTTAAGCGCAGGATTTTACCTAACTGAAGTCACGCGATATTATGTTAGCAGCGTTTGTTAAAACTTATGACTGAAGTGTTTTCTCGTTTTTAATTCATCTATTTGGATTCCTTTTCATATTTACAATAAAATATATTTTATCAATCACCTGATAAATGTATATTATGTTATATTTAAAGATTTGTGTGATTAATGAATAATAACATATTTACAAATGTTTTTATATTTATATTCCTTGTACAAAAAGTTGGGGGGGGGGGAATCTTGATTAGTTCAGCACATTTAAGGGAAACTGTGTTGTGTCAAGTTGAAAAATATGAAAAGAATTTTAGCTCTTGCAGCTTTCGTCTGAAAAAATCCAAAACCACATTTTGATATAAATGAAGGACAGCAGACAGAGTAAGGGAAAAATCCAGTTCACAGAATGCCTCCAAAAGATTTCAACATCATTATTATTTTGGCAAAAAAGTGAGATGGCTTATTGTTTTCGTTTCCAACAGCAGTTTCGGCCTCAAAACTCTGTCATTGGTTACATTTCAGACCATCTTTTCTTATTGCTTAATTATTAACTTGTCTGAACCACTACTGTTAAACCCAAGGTTTTATATATATTTGTGAATAAAGGCTTTCACTGTGTTTTCAGTGGCAGTTCCAGACCAAATTTACCAAGGGGCGCAGGGTGGGGCCAATGCTTTCAAATGGGAAACATAACAAAAGAGCGAAACAAAAAACTAATCTTTAAATAGTAAGTATGATGCAGAACCAATGAGCCAGTTGCAGCCCAGGAGAAACCAGATATAGCAGGTAAAAACTGTGATTAACACCTTGATTTTGAAATCATCATTGAAACTGTACAAGAAAACAATACAAGGTGACCCAAGGGACCAATCATTTATGGTTTCTGCAACAGAACCTATAATTAATTTGGTATTACATCTTTAGCACAGGGGCACTGTTGCCTATCTCTAGGCGGCCATGTGTGGTTTGCTAAAATCGCAAAATCTCTAAAATAGATTTGTTAACCCTTTATAGATTGATAGATAACGTTTATTTTACACGATTCTAAAACAGAGTAGGTGGATAAAGAGAGTGTAAAATGAAACTGAACAAAAAAATATTTTATTCCCAATTTAATAAAGAGGGAAAATATTAAAACATCTCTGACCTAATAAATTGTGAAAACCTAAATTATTTTAAGTAAGAAACGAGCACTGCTATCAAACCCAATAAAAACACCAATAACAATAGTAATAAAAAATACTGCTCAAGTGTGATGATGCTCAAACCTATTGATATTTAGAGACAAGTGATTTGTCAACTCGTTTTATTAGTTGAATAAAGGCAAATATGCCTGGTAATGAGCGCTATCAAGATAACGCAACCTAAACTCTGTTGATCCAGATGGAGTTACCCACTTCTTCTTTGAAATGGGTGAGAAATACCATTCGAGTCCTTTTATTACCTGTTTTAAGTTCTCATAAGATGCAGCTTATGGAGCCACAGGAATTCATAAGAAAAACACTCAGTAAGTCCCATGTTTTAAACACCACAGCTGTAACATCTAGGATATTTTAAAGAAACAATAAACCACTGAGTTTTATTTTTAATCACTTTAGTGCAGAAAAATGGCTGCAGTAAAATTAAAAACAATTTTTTTTGTGTTTTAATCAGGTTTTAAAACAGCACCTTGCTGATATACATTCCCATTGAGTGAGGTTTTATTGTAGGTCACAGGTCTGTACTATCTGAAATCAATGGCTGTGTAGCATGTGGGCTTAATCCCTGTGTATCTGAGGAGCAACATCATGATATTAGTGGATTTTTGATCCTTCAGGATCCCTCACTCTTCTTTCCCTCATGTTTAAAAGTTGGATTAACTTGCATATCAAACAAAGCAGCTTAACTTTGTTGTCTCAGAATATTAGAGATGTTTGTTCATTTCATCAGCCAGACTGACATGAATTAAATCTCTTAATAAGTCTCTTAATGTTGATAAAATTAAGGTTCAAAACATGTTCCTATTCTGCTCTAATTCAAAATCGTACTAATCATATTGAATGACAAAAAAGAGGACACTAAAATAGAATAAAGTATAAAAATCAGAAGAGATTTATTTTTTTTAAACAAAGTGTAATTAGATTTATATGTATATATAAAAAAAAAAAACAGGATTACAAGAAATCTTAAAATGTTGAAGGTCACAAAATACGATATAAAACTGAAGCATTTTGTGCTTAGTCCCTTTGACTATATTTCATAATATGAAAATACTGTCAATAAAAAAAAAAAAACACTGAAAATGAATGTCTGTGGTCCAGACATAGTTACTCCACCATTATTTCTAAAGCGGAGGGCATGAAGTGCTTTTCATAACCTGAGGTAGACTGTTCTTCTTCTGATGAGCTCCAACCATCATTCTTCTCTTCATCCGAGTCAACCATTTTACTGTACTCCTTCCTCTCGAATCCGCTGTCTGTACTGTCTGTGTTCTCTGTGCCAAGATCCTGTTTCTGATCATCCTGGCAGTCCATCTGAGAGAAACCATTCTCTTTTCTTATCCCGTCTGGCTCAAATACCTTCGATTTTATTGCAACAACTTCCAAGACAGAGATTTTCGGACTAGGTTCATGAAGAGGAACGCAAATCCAAGTCAAGGGCTCGTTAACCTACAAAAACAGAAGAAAAGAGAAAATTATGATCTTTTTGTATATGTAGGTAAAAAAACAAAATAAAAGTGATTCATGGGACATAAGTAGTAAAAAGCATCTCTAATAAGCTATTTAAATTGATTAATTTGGTATTAGATTTTCTGCTCACCTTAAGCCTCATCTGTCTGAAGATCTTGCTATTGCTGGGATCTGGCACTTTCTCATTAAGGCACTGAGGTAGGAGAGGCCACATTTTGTTGACTCCTCGGAAGAAACTGGTTGGAAAAACAAACAAAAATAAAAAGAGAAAGAAACAATAAATCACTTCAGGCACCCTCATGGTCACTTATTGCAAGATACAAGAAAAAGGGAAGTCCTGTCTTTTCATAGCCCGTCACATTCACACAATACAGACAGGATAATTACTAACCTAAATAAAATTATCTTTACATAAAAATGAACGACAAAATAATTATACACCCTAGGCTTATTTAAAGTAAGTTTTACGTGCTTTTACTGCCAAAATGGTTCTAGGATAAAACTGTAGATTAATTTATCTTCAACCATAATGAGCACAAATGCCTTCATACATTGTGAAACTTTTCACAAACAAACAAACCTGTCTGTATTTCATAGGGTTTTGATGTGATGGAGCAATAAAAACTAATAAATATAATGAAGAGGAAGAAGAAAGGTAAAATACATGGCTACCAAACTTCTCAGCAATATAATGATGGAGGCTTCACCTCAGCCAAGTAAGATCCACACATCAGCCATTTAATTAAATAAATAGGGCGACAGTGGCGTGGGGTATAGGAGTTTGCCATGAAATTGAAGGATTGACGGTTCAAGCTCCAGCTTTCAGTGTCATGTCCTTGGGCAAGACACTTCGCCTGAATTGTCTACTGATGGTGGTCAGAGGGCCCAGTGGCACCAGTGTATTTTGAGTCTCTATACTCAAGTTAATGATCAATCGATTACAAAATTAGTTGACAATTATTTCAATAATCCATTAATCCCAAAAAATCTGATTGTTTCAGCTCTAAAATACATATCCAACTGATTTGTAAGGCTTCATGCGAATCCTAGGGAAAATAAGCAAACGTGATCATAGAAGGTCAAGGAATCCAGCACACAGGTTTGGGATACAGTGGTCAAGAAGTTGGAAGAAGGTGGAAGTTAGAAAAACCTTATCCTAAGCTTTTAACATCTCAGAGCTCTGCTCAATCTGTAACTTCGAAAAGAACAACAGGAAAAATCCGGAATCACAGCCACCCACTTAAACTGACTGAGCGAGGGAGCAGCCAAGAGGCCAATGGTGGAGCTTTATGCTTTAAGACATGCTGTCTGGGAGCACCATGCTGTGTTTATTTGATTTTTTAACAAGAAAAGGAAGCTGTAATAATACACTGCAAAAAAATGGAAATCCAAGTACATTTCCTTAGAATAAGTGCTTTTTAGAGTTGAAAAGGTAAATGACACATATTACTCGTGGAATAAGACAATTTCCATTTAAATTAAGAAAAAATTTCAACCGCATAATATCTAATGATCTTATCCTAAGGGTAAAAAATATTAATTCCATTAACAGATCCTATGTACCTACTCAAATTAAGGGTAAATTCACTTATTTAAAGAAATGTTTACCCATTTTTATATTGCAATTGCAGTTTACCCAAACAAAAACAAACACCTCTCATTTCACATCATTCAATCCTTGCACTGCTTATGGTTAGGATACTTAAAAAAAAAAATAAATCTATTTACTTTTATCAGCAGACATAATGTAAAAACATTGAAGGGATATGAAACGTTCTGCACAGCAAAGGAACAATAAACAAACAAACATAATTGGGCCGCTCAAAAAAATGTCTTCAAAGAAGGTAGCAGTCATTTTCTCACCTTAGTAAGTAACCACAGAGGCATATGATAACCGCCAACAAGACCACCAGAAAGGTAACCAAATATACTGAGAAGCAAAATGAAAAGTTAAATTCACAAATATATTCTCAGTGATAGTAACAGTTAAAGATATTTATATGCATATCATACCTGACATCATTCTATATCCTTCATGAGGATTAATCCTGAATGTTCTGGTGACCTTGGGACTGGGCCCAGCCTTGCTCACAGCTCTTATCCAAACCTGGTACTCTTCACCTGGGCTAAGATCCGACAGCTTGTAAGTCATGCCTTCATGATCTGGGGTTACACTCACGTTGTACACTAGGAAAAATAGGATAATTATCAGAGACAGAGGTTTATTTGTTGATTTAAAGAAAATGTGCAACAAGTAGAAGAGTACTACAAAAAAAGAAAAATCAGTTATCATTTAATTCTAACATACATATGAAATCAATAGCCTAAAGGCTGGTTTATACTTAGAAACCAGGTTGTCTCTGTGTGTGTCGCAGTGAATGCAAATTTGCTGCCACCCTGCCACAAACACTCCACTGCACCTCTCCAAATTTGTAAGTGACCGCAGACAGGAGGCATCTGATTGGTCAAATCTACATCCTCTCTACTCTATGCGCATTTCCTGTTTAGTACCTTACCGGCCTGTTTTGTTTGTATGACCACCATTGTGGACCAGGTAGAAGAGTGAGGTGCGCAAGAACGCTGGGACCCTTTTTCCACCTGGATCCCCGCTCTTTTTCACCCTCATGTCCCTCCGTTGTCGCACAAACCTGCCCCCACTTCCTCACCGCTTCAGCCGTATTTAGACCCACAGCTAGTTCATGATTGTCCCTCTGGCGTTGTGGAGTGGAATAACATAGAGCAGACCACGCTTCAATATTGGGCATAAATCAAAAATATCTGCTTCATACCTGCGACAAGCTCACTGTGAAACACGGGAGTATAACCAGCCCTTCAATCTCCCAGATATGGAAGAATTGGCAATACTTCTGCGAGTAAAACCAGAAATAAAAATATTGTTTCTCTAGTTATTAACTCTAACCCTACCTCCTATGTGAGATGATAAACAATTCTCTAATAATGATCAGCACATCATATTATCACATACATTCACATTTCTCAATATATTTCTTAATGTTTTTTCACGTAGCCTACTTTAAAGTATATTTCAGTGACATACATTTACTTTCTTTAAAATGTTCTTGTTTAAAATAACTCAACTCCTGCGTTATTAAGTCCAAATGGCCGGAAAATTAAGGTAACCATTTCCACCGCCACACACAATGCTGTGGTATTAATCCACTATGCGTATCGGTTTATTATATACAGCGGCAAATTCTGTTTTTCCTAACCTTGTTCTTCCTTCATTTTTATAAAATCCATTGTAGTTAAATGAACTATTTTCTACCTCTTTGTGTGCTCACTCCAATTTGGTAGTACAGGATCATCGCACTCTGGTTGCAGCTGGGAACAGGCTTCCAGAACAGAGTCATCTCAGTGCCAGTGATTTCAGAGCGATCGAATACAGGTGCAACCGAGGGAACTGATGGGAGAAAGAGACAGATATTGAGTTCATCACTTCTTTAACATAAGAAAGATAGACCAACAAGGAGCTTCTCGAGGATAAATCAATATGCCAACCTCTCTGAGAAGAATATCCTCTAGCAGTAGCAAGATGTCTGACTTCATTCAAGTTGGACACGACAAACAGCGACACTTGGTAGGGTGTGTAGTTTTTAAATGCACCTATAGAAAGAGACTCACTTTGTTAAAGAACCAAACAACAGTTGCAACAGTTCACCAAAACAGACAAAAGAGACAAACCTTTAAAAAAGCCTGTTGTCTGATGGTTGTTCACTTTGATCCAGTCAAATTCCCCCAACCCACAGTCTTTATATTGCACCACATACTGTTTGACCTGGTCAGAGAAATTAGGGGGCGGGTTCCAGGACACAGTGAGGTTCTCACTGTTCATTTCAAGGTCAATGTTTGGAAAGTCTGCTTGTTTATCTTAACAGAAGAAAAAATATATTATTGTTAGACCTAAAAAAATAACTGATTGATAAAGACAAACCTCTATGTAGCATAAACAGTCAGAAAATAAAGGGAGAAATTCAGCCAAGCAAAGCTAGAGAACTGAACTTATTTAGGGATTTTATAGCCATATGATGACTACAGGTATTTTCACGCTTTAATTCACAGATGCTGGTGAATATTCTCAGTCATTCAGGTCATAGTCATTCCAACAAAGTAAAAAAAAAAGTAAACAACAAAAAAAAAAAACACTGGACGTTGTTTTCCATGTTGAAGATGTTTTGCTTCCCACCCAGAAAGCTTTCTCAATTATTCATTTCTAGATTAGCATTGAGTTCCAGGCTAGAACTGTGAGAACAACTCCCTTTTCAGAGGTGTGGTCAGTATCAGGTTTTGTAGGCCAACAACGACCTCAACTCCCCACTAAGGGGGATGGACCTGTTTTTTTTCGGTTCAATTAGCATGTTTTCTAAGCCATGACAAGGCTTTTGTTTGGGCTACTCTATAAGCCTGGAACTCAAACGCTTCCTGGATGGGAAGTGAAATCTCTTAAAAATAGTAAAACAAAGTCCAGTGGTTTGTTTTTTCACTTTTTTAACTTTAATTCACAGAGCTGCCTCAGAGATCCCCTGCTAAAATTAATTATTTCTTGCCCAAAAACGACAATGACGTCTAACGAACATATACCTGGTGTTAGCATAGGTAACGGAGATGCTTTTGTAGCACCGAGAGCATTGTAGGCTGATATATTAACAGATGACACATCCTTCAGAGGTGAAGTGAGGCGCCACTTCATCCCATCAAAAATGTAGAGACTGCTTGGGTCGTCAGTGGACACATTCATCAGTTGTATGGTGCCGTTATTGTAGAGAACTGTGACTTCATAACTTAGGATGTACCCTCGTGCCTGAGAATTAGAGAGATTCTGGACAAGCCAGAGACAAGGAGATGGTGCTGAGTAAAAATTTATAGAGTGGTCTTTTAAGTTCATCATCAGCTTACCTTCCAATTTAGAAAACAGCTTGACGGCCCACAGTCCCACCATGCATCCACTTCTCCAACTGGGGCTGGAAAGTGAATGAAGATGGCAGGAAGGTTAAAAACCCAGCATAACCTAAAGACATTTTTCAGGAAAAAAAAACTTTCCAGATCACGTAAAAACATTTAAAAAATATTGTGGAATGAATGTTGTTTTTTCCTGACAGATTAATATGCAGTTGAACCTTGGGAGACTCACAGAGAAAAGCTGCAATTAGAAAAGTGTTTTTCTATTTATGTATACAGGTAAAACAATCATATTCTTCAGAATTTCTCTCTCTAATGAAAACCAGTTGATTGCATCACTCATTGATTCAATGCAACCAAAAAAAAAAAAAAAAAAAAGAGAACTCGAAAACCTCTTAACCTCTGGATGTATCTCAATGAAAAGAGGAATTTGATGAGTTTGTGCAATCCCACATCTTAACTTTAACTGAACAAACACAACACTTAAAATTTACAACACAACTTCACAGAGCAGGGTTTATAAAAGACTAGTTCCACAATATAAAGGATGAGGGAAAAAAAAAATGGACGCATGTCTGTTTGTCCTCACCTCAACCTCACATACACTAATGGAAACCCTGGTGACCACATTAGGCATTAACAGACTGTTGAGAACATGTAATAAGCAGAGAAGTTCTGGGAACTTTTCCAACGTTGCTTCTCAAACAAATAACTCTGCTGCCCAACCCAAAAACAATTATCTAATGATAACAGTTCATTGGTCCTCACAACTGTTTAAGTTTCATCGTCAAGAAGAAAATTCTTCTGATCCAAGCAGGCATGCACAAGACAATAAAGCACATTTACATTTCTAATCAAATACCTATAAATAAATAAATACTCACCAGACTCTGCACTTTTTATTGAGAAGGTTTCACTCCAGTCACTGAAGAGGCTTGAGTCACATTTACAACGAACCTGAAATTCATAGACGGTGTTGGGCTGGGGATCCAAGTGTGCAAAGCTGCTAGTTAATTCCTCCTCATACTGAGAAAAATGAGCAAACAGTTTCATTATTAACTCATTAAAGAAAGGAAGAAGGTGCACAATTATTAGCAAAAGAGACCTGAATGTGGTTTCTGTCTTCCTCTGTATTATATGCAACTTTACAGTCTTCAACACTTTGCTGCAGTTTCTCACAGCTGTTGTTCCAGAAGATCTCTAATGGATCTCGAGAGCCGAATTGAAATTGAGGAGGAGAGGGCTTGACTAGTGACATGAGGGAAGAGCAAGACGGACACAGATAAGACAGATTTAGTAGGCTCAATATTTCCTAATAGAATCAGAGACCATTTTAACTGATATTAAGAGATTTTACTGCTTACTGATGTTTTGTGTGTGGATAACAACTGGCTCAGATTCAACAGAACCAAACTGGTTCTTTGCCTGGACCCAAACAAGGAGTTCTGCATGGCTCTCAAACTGTGCACGACGGATCAGACCATCTGAACTACTCCTGTTCACCTTCTCATCCCTGGAAACAAAACAAGAGAGGGCATGACAGGGCATGGCAAAAACACAGGGCCTAATAATGCTTAGTTTTTGTGGGGGATAATGATGTTTCCAAGTTGTGCTTACTCTGCATTTTTCTTCCAGTGAAGGCTGTAGGTCGTGGAGGTATCAAGGTTTGGCTTTGGATTCCAAATGCATTTTATATCTAGGCAGTGACTCCCACTACATGGTCTATGGCACTGGAGATTAGATGGAGGTGGAGGAGGACCTGGGGTTTCATAGAGAAAGGAAAAAAATCCTCAACAGGGATGGATTTTCTCTGCCATACACATGGGCATGCATACATTTTTTAAGTTAAAAAAACATGACAGGAAAAAAAAAATTCCGTTATCACAGTTGTAAATGTATGCAGACAATGTTTTCCTTCCATGGTTGCTCTTTTAGAGGACATTTCCTCTATATACTTTGTGCCCATTAAAGTTTAGTCCTGTGATGTCTGCCTCATAAACTGGTTTTGACCACATATGTTGTAGCACAGACTGTTCTATGAACAGCAAGGAAGGTATTAAACTGATATAATCTGTGCATGCTCTGTTCCATGGTACCATATTGTAATTATCATTCCGCATCAAATAAGCAAATGTAAAATGTGAAACAATTGATTGCTTCATCTTTATCATTCCTGTGGGCCAGTGTCCCACATTTACGCACATTCCCAGTCTCACTGAATTACTAGAGATGCACTGATCCGATACCTTGATTGGATATCAGCACAATATTAACTAATTAGCTGGATCAATTATATAGATTTTTTTATATTTACTATTGGGAATCCAATTCAGACCATTTATATGAAAATATATCTTTTTGTTGCTCATTTGTTAATAAAACATATAAAGTACATATATGTCTGTTAAGTTATTACCTTGTTCAAACAAAGTTTATGTCAAGGCCAAAGCCTTCACTCAAATGGCCAGATATACTGTTCATTCATTCAACAGTGGAATCGGATCATATCACGGCCGAGACGCTCAGCCCAGGTATTGATATCGGCTTGGAAAACACTGGATCGGTGCATCTCTATGAATTACCTCTTCACTTTGCAAATAGTTTAAAGACTCCTACTTATCACCTAAATGTTTGATTCATTTGTTTGGAAACACACTTAAAGACTGAGGGATACTAGCTTTTGAGGACCGGGGCTTGAGACCAAAGCTCTAAAGCAGTTTTAGCTCTAGAACTAAAATAAAACCTGGACTAACTGTGATCGTAAAGTTGATTTTTAACTCCAGCATGGTACAACTGGATCAAGCTAATTTTCCAAATTCTATCCCATTCGGCTTCCATTCCATGACCAAAAGGCAAGGCAAGTTTATTTGTAAAGCGCAACTCAGCACAAAGACACTTCAAAGTCTTTAAATGAATGAAAAATAACATTGAACAAAAATAAACGCAGAATAAAAGCAAGTAAAGATAAAAAAAAGCATGACAAAAAAAAGGTAGTAAAGCAAATACTTAAACTTAAACCAATAATAATCCAGTTATTATAAGTTTATCTTCAACAGTCAAAGGCAGCTCTAAACAAATGGGTTTTAACCTTTGACTTTAAAGAACTCAGGCTTTCAGCGCTTTTCCAGTCTTTTGTTCCAGATTAGTGGAGCATAGGAACTAAATGCTGCTTCTCCATGTTTGGTTCTAGTTCTGGGTGTACAAAGTAGGCTTGAACTGGAAGACCTGAGTGGTCTGTGACGTTGATACACTGACAATAAATCTGATAGGTATTGAGATGCTGATCCATTCAGTGATTTATAGACTAATAAAAGGATTTTAAAGTCTATTGTCTGAGCTACAGGGAACCAGTGGAAGGACTTCAGAACCAAGCTGATGTGCTCTACTTTCTTAGTTCTAGTCAGAACACGGGCAGCAGCGTAATTCGATCAACTGCACCTGTCTTGTTTTTATTTTTAAACCTATGAAGGCACTGTTGCAGTAATCAATTCTACTAAAGATAAATGCATGACTTCGATTTTTTAGATCCTGTTTGGACATTTATCCTTTACTAATGGAAATGTTCTTCGGGTGTTAAAAGGCTGACTTAGTAACTCCTTTTAACGTGACTCTGAAGAAGTCACATTAAAAATGAAAAAAAAAACTATTTCCAAACCTACAAACATAAAACCATGATATAATTCATATTTTTCTTTAGCAAAGTCATGTTGAGAATAATAGAAATGCAAGCCCATAAAATGCTTTAAACCTCTTTATAGTTCAAAAATTACATTTTAATTTCTAATGTCAATGTATCTCATCATATTACCATTTGTTTTGTTTTTGATCCCTATTTGGGCCCATTTATTCTTTAGAAAATAGAGCTTTGAGTAACATTCTGTCTGTATTTAGAATTTAGTGGATAGATTACATAAAAGTGGACAGATAAGAATACAGAAAACAACCTTTAGTTCAAATTTGTTGAACCATATAACCCAGACATGGAGTATTAAGCATTACTGGGTAGATAAAGCCCGCCCCCCAAAAAAGCATAAAAAAACAATGTAAATAACTACCTATGTTAGTAACAATTCACCCGTATAAGGACCACTTTGTGAAGCTCCTGGAGTGTGATTGAGTCAGAAAAAAATAACGTAAAATCCAAATCTAACAACTTCTCATTTTCACTACAGAGAGGAAAAAGAAAGAGACCCCTAGCCTTCTTTACTGTTGTGTGAAAATTTGATCTTGTAGGTAAGATTGTTCGAAATAAAAGCAAGAAAAAAAAAAAACTTGTTCCCTACAGATCAAAAGAAAAGTCAACAAAAGATAGGTGTGCTGTTTGATACCACAAGAAATACAAAGGATGTGTGAGTCAATCACACGCTCATCCGCCTGTCTCTCAAACACACGTTTTTTTTTCTTACATTCAACACATGCCTGTTACCTTCACCCATTTCTCATAAGCCGACGCAGCTTTTGCAGTAATCACTTCAATACCTGCACATGAGACATTACCAGAAGAAAGAGTAGCTACAGTTAACAGGAAGAAGGCTGCTTCAGTGTGAATGACTGTGTTCATCTTACAAGACCACTTCTACTTTAAAATAAAAAAACAATTCAGAGTTGAATAGAGAAAATAAGGTTGTTGAACTTAGACTGACTTTATTTATACCTTGGGATTACTCCTCACTCTTATTATTTCCCTTCATAATTGCCTTGATTAATTATGGGTATTCATTTGAGTTCTCCGCCACACCCATGATAAGCAGCCCACACTGCTCCCCACCTCACCCCTTCACCCAGGCAGCATGATAAACTCCTCTGAGTCACAGCAAACGGGCAGGCTGGGATGGTACTTTACTACATCGTCACCAAAAACATTACATGGACACTGGCCCAAGGTTTCCGAAAGAATAAATACATTTGAAAAATAACAATGGGATGGAAAAATGTAAAAATCAATGGGGTCACCATAAGTGTTGTAAGAATAGTGCAGGCAGTAAGGAAGAAGGATGAAAGTGGATTTCTCTCAATCAAAAGTTAGGGTTAGCTCGATCCAACGTTCCCACCAACATCACCTCACAGAGTTTAACAAACAGTATTTAGTGACATGTACTCTGTGTGATACTAGCAGATATAAGCACCTTCATGTTTTTTGGTTGTATAATGGAGACCTTCAGTCGTTCACTACATATCTGTAAACTTTGTCTTGTTGTAGTTCTTTTCTGGAAGGCTGTAGCCCCATTTTGTTTAGGTCTGCTGAGTGAGGCTGAGTTAGCAAAGCAGTCTTGAGTTTATTTTCCTACCCTGGATTATAGCAGGGCAGGATTTGAAATTATAATTTAGATATCTGAAATTCTAATGAAGAACGTTATTGTAGATATCTAGAAGTAAATGCCCAATACAAGTGAATGGGAAACGTGACGACATTTTTAGTAGTAAGAATTACATTTATGATATCTGAAATGTTAATTTTAGATAGGAACATTTTTATTGTAGATATTTAAAACGTGCATTTTTACTAGGAAGAAATGCATTTGAGACATCTGAAATATACATTCAGCTAAGCTAATAAAGGTCACAAGGGCCACCTAAAATTTGTAAAGATTTCTAGCTATCCGAAAGTTAGAAGTAAAATTTTTGCAGGAAAAAATGAAATTTAGGATATTTTTATGTACAGTTCTGACTAGTAGGAATGGAAAATAGTAATAATTGAACTTTATTTATCTCACATTGGTGAAATTTACCTCTGCATTTAACACATCCCCTTGGGGAGCAGTGGGCTGCCATCTTGGGGCGCCTAGGAAGCAATCAGGGGTTAAGGGTCTTGCTCTGAGACCCAGAGTGGCAATCTATGGGAGTAGGTTTGAACTCCCAACCTCAGGATTCCAAGCTCTATGCCCTAACCACTAGGCCACCACTTCCCTAATGTAGGTTTGACCAGGAAGAATCTTATTTTAGAAACCAACAAGTGGAACAAAAGATAGGACAGCATTTTTTATAAATGTCAAAACGGCCTGCCTTACTGGATAGTTTTCTTATAGTTGACCCAGTGAGGGTATAGGAGCTTGGAACAGGAAGTAGGAGCCAAATATATGATGTCATACACGCCCTGCTTTGTTTTTAAAATATATAAATATAAAAAATATAACCGTGGATGTCTGGGGGACAGTGATTCGCCTACATGTTATGAAATGCTGGCGTACCATAAAGAATAAATTAACAGTTTAGTTTGTGCCTTCAACTCGTTGCTCATAGGAAGACGTTACTTGGATATAACAAAACAGAATATCTTCAGAACAGCTCCACGTGACACAAAACTAATATGGGTGAGTAGAACATGATGTAATAACGTAAAATCAAGGGCCCAATGTAAAAAAAAAAAAAAAACGGTGTTCCCATTTAATGCAAGGGACTCGAGTTACAATCTTGGTTGCATCAGAAAGGCATCCGGTATTTAAAAAATAAAAAATAAACAAAAATGTATCAAGTCAGTGAAAAAGATAAACTGACTAGCTGTGGTAACTCTTCAATAAGGTAGCAAAAAAACAAATATATGGGTTTTGAGATTTTTTAAGCTGACATCCAAAAGCCACAAATGGTGTACCGAAAGATGTTTTAGATTGATTAAAACCATGCATACACAAAACAAGCAAATGTAGCACCTGTGCCCCCAATTGCACACACGGGACAACGCCTCATTTTCAGCCCTCTACACACCTACCTTTAACCATAAATGGTCAACGCAAAGCACTGAATGAATGTCGGTTTATTTTTGTGAGCCAGCTGAGCTCTGGCACATTTCCACACAAAGTTTGTATTTGATAGACCTCAACTTTTGCTTGGAAAAGTGACATGAAATAGTTTCAGGACTTGATAAATCAGACCCCTAATCCTGATCATGAGTTTTCCATTCACTGTTTCTGCCAAAAAAAAAGTAACTGCCCGTATTTCTACTTTTCTTTTGTTTTAAGTCTTGCTCTATTTATTCATTGGCCTTATTGTTTATGATCTTTTAGTCAATAGGCTCCTCTCCTATGGTACCAACTACCAGTTTTAGTCCATGAGGCAGACACCCTGTCTACTTTTAAGGGTAGGCTTAAAACTTTCTTTTTTGATAAAGCTTATAGTTAGAGTGGCTCAGGTTATCCTGGGCTATCGCTATAGTTATGCTGCTATAGGCTTAGACTGCTGAAGGACAAAGGGACCCCTATTTCATCATTCTATCTCTATTCTCCCACTCTGCAGAATCTGTTTAATGTCTAACATTCTGCTCTCTCTGCTTTTTCTCATAGTAGCTTTGCCTCGTCTGTTCCTGTTTGGCTGAGACACCATCCTGGGGAGAAATATCAGCTGTGCTTCTGCCATCAACACCTTTGCTTATAGATATTGCAGATCGGCCTGTTTTCCAGTGTAGTCCTGTTTCTCTGACTGTGACTGACCTGATGTGCTCTCTTTACTTCTCTAACATGGGAACTGACTTTTCCTGGACCGGGCCGCTTTTTAGAGCTGCTTTTTGTGTCTCTGCTTCTGTCTCCTTGAACCCCAGTCAGCCTCAGCAGATGGCCTCTCACACTGAGCCTGGTTCTGCTGGAGGTTTATTCCTGTTAAAAGGGAGTTTTTCCTCTCCACTGTCACTACAAGTATCCTTGGTGTGAAGGATTGCATTTGAGTCAATGAGTCGATGCAATCAACTGGTTTTCCTTAGATAGAAAACTTTGAATCAATTTGACTGTATGGTCTGTAAAGTGCCTTGAGATGACATGTGTTGTGAATTGGCGCTATATAAAAGAACTGAATTAAATTGAATCTGTTCTTGTTTTTAGCCCCATGTTCTGTCTATTTTTTTCTCTACCCATGTTGTAAACTTTTGGTCTTTGTAAACTATTGGTTTGTTAAATAAATAAAGTCAAAAATTTCAGACAACTGCAAACATATTCTAAATGTAGCTTTTAAGAAACAACAGGAAATGAGTAAATTTAGACAATACTAATCATGCAGACAGTTTAAAAGTTTTAATGCTCTGAGTAAGGAGGAAATCCGCTCAAAGCGAAGAAAAACACACGTGTCATTTATATATTTAATAAACTTACCTGGGTTAGAAAAACAACAGTGCTGTAAGGCGAACACCAGGAGCCACCAAGGCGTTGATGTGGCCATCACATTTGGATCTCAGGATTCTATAAAAACAAAAAAATATATAATTCAGCAAATTCATTCAAATTCTCCGATGTGTTGCCAGTTGCGTTCACTTCCCCCTCATTCTGTAGCGTTGTTAATAGGAAACTACATTCACTGTATGTTTTACCAAGACAAGATAATGTTTACCTCATTGCTACTTGTCACCAGCCGCATGAAGCGCATTCTGTGGCTGTGAGAGACGCGCTTTACAGAAGCTGAGTAAAGTTAATGCAGATATAAAAAAACTCCGCCCCTTTCAGGAATTGCCGATGACATAGGAGCGAGGGTAAAACAGCGTTTCCTCATGGTTTGTGTCTACTAGAAAAAAAGCGCACGCGACCCAGTCATGTTTACTGTCTTTTTTTCCTATCATACTTAAACTAGTGTACGTTCAACTTTAGAGCCGCGTAGCTGACTTTGACTCATTTTTCAAACGGAAAATTGTCGATTACAGTCATTATGGATATCTATGATTACAGTTACCTCCTGTCACATGTCGACATGCGATAGAAGGACCTCCTACTGATCAGCAGATGTGCAGAGGCGTAGCAATAAAATTCTTATAAGGGTGCCCATGCAATAACCAATGTACTCTGAGGGGTGGCCGAAAGCGGATAGACATCAACCTTAGGGTCAATCTACACTGATCTTACACTGAGCTTACTCACTGAATTAGAAAACATCTGCATTCACATCTGCAAAGATAAACATATTCATATTTGCATTATTTTAGAGAGTTCTCCCATTACTTGCAGTTTGCATCCTGGACAGCTGACTGTAGAGCAGCAAGTATTGAACGATTAAGGGAACGAATAGAAAAAAAATATATATTTTTGTTAATATAATTTCAGGTATATTTTATTACTTCAGCTCTAATGCAGTAAAACTGAATATGTGATTTCATAGAGAACTAAGTCAAGGCAAATTTATTTGTATAGCAGAATTCAGTACAAAGACAATGCAAAGTGCTTTACATGATTGAAATATAGGAAAATAAAACAGAATCAAAGCAAGTAGGAAAAAAAAAATAAAACATGCAGAAACAAAAAAGAACATTACATGTACAATCCTTTATTAGACTTTCCTTTTAATTTCTGTATAGAGGTCCTCAAGGTTTTGGACACTAAGTAAGTAAGTAACAACCACAACATCCATATTTCCCAAATAAAGACTAAATATACTTTCCTCCAACCTTTGCTAACAAATAGGCACATATTAAACATCCTTCCTAGTTATAAATTATAGTGGATATATATTTGAAGTTTGAGTTCTGCGGCAAACATCTTTTCCATTGTCATTACTTACCTACTTTTATCAATAATCATTATGCATAAAATTGATATTTACAAGCACTAATATCTACAAAAATTGTTTATTTACTAGGTTTAAAATAGTTATTTATCTATGATTAACTGAAGACTCCTAGATGACTTGCATTTTCTCTTTACCCCATATAAGAAAATCTAGTTCTGAAAAGAGCAGGAATTCTGTATTTATCATCTTTAATGTTAGTATATTGATGTGCATTATTAACCACAGTGTTTTTGTTGTCAAGTCATTGTTAATGTATGAAAAATTAAAATGTTTTGAATATTGAGAGTATTGCTGCTGCCACTGTCTTTATTATAGGGGGAAAAAATGGTAGGGGTGGCCAATGATTGGCTAAGGGTGGCCACCCCTGGCCCCCCATCTAGCTCCCCCCTGCAGATGTGTGCCAAAAATGTGCTCTTATAATTATCAAATGTTTGCTATGTGGCATTGATATGTGGCATTTAGGGTTTTTTTTTTGCAACTGAATTAGCTGTTATAACAGATTATTTATTTTTTAAGTCTTTAATCTACCCTGCTATCCAAGGATGAAATAATCATTTCTATACTGTCATGTATAATTTAAAAAAATAGTTCTAATTAAATATATTATAGAAATCAAAATTATAACTGTCAGAGTTTACAAAAATTTTACTTCAGTATTTCTTAAACCACAAAGATGAACACAGAGATCAATTTATTGTGAATTTGTTTCATTGTATAAGTATACCTATATGTCTAAATATTTACATTTTTAAATTTGACCCCCACTTAAACACAGGTGTCCTCAAGGATCTAAACTTAACCAGTCCTAAATTTATATTTTAAAATATATATGGATATATATTATTTATCAAGTTATTTGGTTTCCTTAAAAGAAGATGACTTTTATATAAACTATATAAACATTTTTTGGCTAAGTAGCAAATTTAACCTGATTTATTTTTTTTCAATACAGGTTTGTGTATCATGACAATTAAGGTTTATTGTCCTTTTGGAAGCCTGTATATGGTTTCAAATAAGAGAATCTGGTAGGCTAGACAAGAGAAAGACTGAGTGGCCACAAAGACAAGTGGAACTGAAAGTAGTGTATTATTTTTTTTAATAATTAAGATGTCAAACTAATGGTTTTATATTGAAGGTCTCATTTCTCTGCAACTTGCCAAGATATATGAACCACATACCACTGAGGGTCTGTCTTTAGTTTCCCTCTTTTATATTAGTTTGACACTGGATAAGGCAATTTAGTCATATATTTACATTTTCTTTTAAAAAAATCTTAATTTTTTTACATTCTTTAAAGTTTTACATTGTAAAATGTATTCAGATTGAAATATAATCATTTTTCCCACAGTGTGGAGGAGTGATAATAAAGTGATAATGACCAGAGGAATAGTTCAAACTGATCAATATAATTTCAAATTAATGTTACACACATGCCGATAATACCGGTAACTGGATGTATATTTTATACAAGGACTTCTGATTATAAATACAATGATAAATGTTTTGCGTTTATTCCACTTTTTTGTTACTTTCCATTTTCACTTTTTGTTTCTTTGTGAGTGTCTGTGGAGGGGTTGAGGCAAATGAGGCATGTTATTTTACTTTGCATGTCTGAATGGACAAAACCCTTTTGGGACATATCTAAGTGAATTATTTGGAGGTACATTTTTTCTTAGCACACTGTTGCTGAAAGATAATTAGATATTAATAACACTATTTTCATAGTACTACAAATAAATTACACATATAATTTTTATGGCTATAAATGGGAAAAGAATTTCTCCTGTAGTTTTCTATTTTTAATACAAAAGTCATTTCGAAACAAACTTTATGTTCTATGGAATATTAGCTTCTAAGGTTGATCATTTCCTCCGCATATTTCAGTTTTCCCCGGTGTTTTACTAAAAAGTGGATTTGAGAAATGTGATTGTTCTTTGTTTAGTAACTGAGAAAAGACACGCATCATTGTGTTTGTATGGCATTTAATAGCTTTATGACACAGTTTTGTTATTGAGGATCTGAAATTGATACATCACATAATGTTCAATTAAAATTCAGTGAAGTATGTCGTAACACAAATAAATTTAGACCTTATTTCACATGACAGACTGTTTATGAAGCCCAACAAAACATAACACAGAGTTCTCAAAAGTTGCAGCAGACAATCATTTAGCCAAGAATGAAAGGAAATACATTTGTTCCTGGGTATTATATGTAAACATAGAAGTTATCTCAACAAATGTACTTATTAACAAAACATAAAACATATCAAAAATAATTTACTTTTTGACAACTGGGTGAAATAAAAAGCACGTTTCTGTGTGTATATTTGTGGGACGGACAATAAAAACAACCTTTTCCATCACTTTCATTCACCAACCCTCAGCAGAGAGAGCTGATCTCACTTTTGCTGCAGCCCCACTTGCAGCAGGCGTTGGACAGACCCACCACCACATCCCGGCCTTTTCGGTCAGCTTTGCGAAGAGCCTCCAGTATCTCGTCGGTGATAAATGAGCGGGTGGTCCTGCTGAACGCTCCATCGGGGTTGGTTCTGGGCATGAAGCTGAGGTCTTTGCTTCTTTGAAGGAGGCTTTCGATTGCAAAGTCAGAGGTCAAGCCTTCTGAAGATTCATCCTGATGGGAGGTGAATGGGTCTTCTGAAACATCTGGTGGACGGAGCAACATGGCTTATTCATTATGTTTACTGTCTTTAAAGAAGCGACAGAGATGATATGATAGTAGGAGGACCTGGACTATGAAATGCACTTCTTGCTCTCTAGAAGTAACTGTCTATCAAATGGTTCAAAAAAGGAGATTATTCATTGATATGGAATTGACTCCAACTATACTATATAAAGTATACAACTATAGTTAAAGTCAAGTTACCCAGATATGAAAGAAGATGCAGACATCAGGAAATAGGGAAAAGCAAGAATTTGCCAGCTTCTCCAGTCTTACCTTGACTTCTAAGTGACCGTTTCCAGCGTGAACCTCCACAAGTGAAGATGACTGCTCGGATAAACTCTCGGCCACAGAGCTTTACTCCATATGTTGGATCCTCCATGGGCTGAGCACCAACCCCAGCCGCGAGCAGACATACAGCCATTACCACTGCTTTCCACATTGTACCTCAAATAAATAAATTGAGACAGAAAAAAAATATATTTTCCTTTTTTTTGTTACTTCTTGTGTCTCAGTTTGCTTGAGTTGTGGCTCTGCAGGTGATCCAGGTGTGGCTTATAAAGGAGTTTGTTGCCATGCATTTCAGAGGGGATGGCACTACGCATGCAGGCCTTCTCCAACAGAGGAAGAGATCTGAAATAGTGATATACAGGAAGACCTTTATGGAAACAAAAGGTGGACCAAAGGTGGCATAATCAACAAACCTGTGTGAAGTCTTTGTGATACAATTGTGTTTCAGCATGTGTTGTAAATTCATCACATTCACCATCCCTTAGTGTGATGCTGCATCAAATCTAACTAAATTTTACCTCATGAATATCATAGTTGTTATCAATTAAACCAATACCTTACTCATCAGAGGACATTCTGATATGAAAGAATGCAGAAATGCACCCTTTCATAGCAGGGATCCTTCTAGAGAGATTTTTTAAAAGGATGGCCAGTAGGTGTCCTTTAACAATCTATGGGTTCCGGTCAAAATTGTATCATATTAAACTTCATAAGGGGCTATATCAAGACATTAACCTTGGCATTGAAAGGTTGTAGTGTACCATAAAGGTCCTATGCTCTTCTAAAATGTGTTCTGCAAATGTAATAGTCTTGAGATATATTTCTTTCGGTAATAGAGGCAAATTTCTAACTCACTGGTTAACATACAGTTTAGTTCCTGAAGAAAATGCGTTAAATACATCATATTTCAATTCTTCACCAGATACTCCAACTTCCTGCCATAGTCCAAAAGCAAGTTAATGTATGTCTCTTTGTTGTCCTGTGATAGACTGGCGATCAGTTCAGGGCGTACCCACCTCTCAACTAGTAACCGGAGGAGATGGACAACAGCCACTTTCTTCCATGCATGGATAGAATGCATTGGTGTAAAAAGGGAATACATAAATACATGTCTAGATTACAGACATTACCTTCTAAACAACTGTTTATTCAACATCAGACTATCTGACTATAATTATCCATATGATATCTGATATTATTCTAACTTTGCCGTTTTTGGATTTTCATGGAACCCAATATTACTTTTTGAATGTTATGTTTTCAAATTAAAAATGACCTTTTAAGTTAGCCCTCTGCCAAAAGGTGAACAGGAAGGACAGAGAAAGGACGGCTGACATTTTCAGACTCAGATAACATTGAAGTCGTGCCATGAGTCAGAAAACTATAAAATACATTTTTTATCTATTCCTACACAGTCAAAGGTCAATCGTTTAGGAAATTACAATATAAATGGTGAGTTTTTAATTAATGAAAGAATAAGATACAAGCTAAATGGCATTTTGGCAGGGCATCCCCCCTGACACTCATTAACAGATCACCATGGCTCCTGAAGCGGTACTGTTAGAATATAATTGATTCATTAATGAGTCCATTTTAATGGCATTTTGAACACCCTACTAATTAGGTATCCTACACTGGAAGTATTATGCCTTTTTTTTTTATATATATATATATATATGTTGAGATATAATATGTTACAAAAAGAAATCAATTGCTTATGTTTTGTGTCGTATTTCCTTTTAAGTGTGCGTGACAAATTCTAATCTTCCTGAGCTTAAGTCAAGAAATCATAGCAGACTGTTTTTCTTCAAAAACTTAATTGTTGATTGAAGGACATTAAAAAATACAAACAAAAAGGAAATATCCAGTATTTCTCCTTTAAGGAAGCATAACAGTTATAAAGCATATGCCATTTTAAGCATGTTTAAATACTATTTTAAAGCTTTTATATTTTGAATTCATCATCATTCATTACATTAAAAATGTTTTCTAAACTTTAAATAATATAATTTCATAACAAAATAATTGATTGTTTAACGTGGTGAGAAAGTGAGATTTGTTCAATTGTTTGTTAAAATTAGACTTTGTTCAAAACAGAAACCTGGAGAAACAATACAGGAAGTGAGAATTGAAAAAACTAAATTCTAGACAAATACAACCAGTCAGTGTTAGATAAATGAAACCTGTTTGTGTTGTTTCTAATTCAGCGAGCTTACTCATTGAATTAGAAAACATTTGCATTCACATCTACAAAGATAAACATTACCATATTTGCATTATTTTAGAGTTCTCCCATTACTCTCAGTCTGCATCCTTGACAGCTGACTGTAGAGCAGGAAGTCTTGGTGAATGATTAAGGGAATCAATAAAAAAATAACTATTTTTGTTAATATAATTTCAGGCATATTACTTCAGCTCTCATACAGTTAAACTAAAGATAAGATTTCATAGAGAAGAACAATCCTTTATTAGACTTTCCTTTTAATTTAGCAGTGGCAGCTTATTTAGATTTCTGCATAGAGGTCCTCAAGGTTTTGGACACTAAGTAAGAGTCTCTCTTCCTGCGTACAGCTATGTGTGTGTGTGTGTGTGTGTGTATGTATGTATATATATATATATATATATATATATATATATATATATATATATATATATATATATATATATATATATATATATATATATAGCTGAATTTTGCCCAAATTTGGGGTTTTGCCATCAAGGATATCCATTTTACTCATGCATTTCTTTCTACTACATTGTTCCTTCCTATCTACTTTTCATTTTGTGTGCTAAAACATAAAAATAATATGACATTTTTAAAATAGAAAACTTCACACTATTTAATTATTCACGAAAGACTTTAATCTCACTTCTCATGAAATGACACTAATCATTGAAACTATCTCAAATAAAAGCTTTAAAAATATGTATGTAGATGTATTATTTTTATTTTGTTATTTATTTGAATCGATTCATCTGTCTTATTGGAACCTGCTCACTAAAAAAAAGATATCTTAATAATGATAATTTGGGCGTGGGGTGCTTTGTGAAATTTTATTCTTCTTTTTTTGCAGCTGCTGTGACTTTAACAACATTTGGTTGGCTTCAGCCAATCAGCGTGCAGAAGGGGGAGGAGAGGCAGCGGGTGGGTAGCAACAGTTGCCCTGGTGAGGACGAAGCGCCATAGCCACGGTAGCCCTGGCGACAAGAACCCAGCAACGAGAATCAACAACAACAACTGAATCCACCATAAAAATAAAAAGAAGATATTTCACTTTCGGGGGCAAACGTACGTGGAATCGGACGTGAAGTTCTAGGTAAATTAAAACATTTTTTTCCCTCTGGGGTTCAATCTGAATTGTGCGTTTGCCTTTTCCTTGTTGTTACAGAAGCCATAACGGGAGTCTCTTAGCGAGGTTAGCCTAAAGCTAGCCGTTGGCCGAGTAACGAGTTAACCGCGGCGGTTAGTGTGTACATCTCCCTCGAATGACACGGATTCTTGCTTGCCATGACGGCGCAGCTACAGATGCATAGTCAAGCGGGCCGTTGTTATGGCGATGTCAAATGCAAAAGGTACAAAATGGCGGTTGTTGTAGAGACCAGTTAGCCTGCTGCTCCAGTTACCCTGCTAGAAAGCTGTCACGACAGGATTTTGTTCCGTTTACAGCTTTGATATATCTTATCAAATAACCAGAAATAAAGCCTGTCTGTATATATTGCGGGGTATGTTGTCCACGAGGCGGTATGTTGAAACCTCATCATGTCACACAACATATTGGTTTAATAACGTGTACAGGCCAATAGGGAGATTAAATGAGAGTGGTATATAAATCTAATGACTGAATTCTGTTTATGCTGGCGCCTGGGCTCGGAAAGCGTTGGAATGAGATATGAGTGAAATTTGAGACAGCAGGTGGCAGACGTTTAACGTGTGAGGGGCGTGGCTAAGGAGGGCGTTATGCAGGTGTTTAGCTCGGAGGTCTTCAATAGGGGGTCCGTGACCCCTAGGGGGTCCACGGAGGTACTGCATGGGGGTCGGGGAAGTTTTGGTTGATAAGATTTTTTATTTTATTTTTATTACCCCCTTGCAATTTTTTTCCACTAATTGAAATGTCTTTAAAAACACATTAACATGAATTCAACACACTGTAGTAAACAGATAAATGGAGGCAGAAGATGTCTTTCAGTCATCAATGCACACATTCAGCGACACACAGGGGCTCTTTCAAGCTGGGCACCGTTTCATTCACAACACCTGTCCCATCAACCAGGATTCAGAAATACTTTCATTACATGATTCCATCTGTAATAGAGTGACTATAGGACCAGTTTAATATAACACAATTTCATACAATATATATAATTATGGGGTCCCCGCTCCATCTCGCCATCAGTTTGGGGGTCCTTGGCCTGGAAAATGTTGAAGACCCCTGATTTAGCTTATAGGAATGCACTGTATTCCTTTATTAACAGTTAATGACCAGACTCAAGTCGAACCAGGTTGCCTTTTAGATCTAAACCTTTAACCTGAAGATATTGCGTTTTTTATGGTTAGATAACCATAAACCCCATCTCAGACTCAGAGGCATCGTTCTGGAAAGATTGATCGACATTTAAGAGCAAAAGTAGTTTAAAATCCTACCTATATTTCGCCTATTGCTATATGAATATTCCTATTATGAATAATGGGTAAAATGATTAGTTTTGTCATTTCAACTACCTCTAACTATGGCTGCTCTAAGTATATTTTTTAAATACTGCATATAGGAGTATTATTTTTCCCCTCTTACAATAGTGACTACAGCATTATGGTGTGTATTCTGCAACATGTGGGCTATTTGTAAGGGTTTGTTTCTTTCTGCTGTCTTCATCTAAGACAGAGAATAATACAACTAACAGTAGAATTTACTAAGCTTTTAGAAATAGTCAAAAAGATATATTTTACCAATAAGATCTGATAGTTGTTAGTGATCAATGGTTCTCAGATGTTAAAGCTGCTGTGGGAATCATTTTCAATTTTTCTCTCTTCAATCTACACTGACTGTATGTTCTGGTAAATTCATGGTGTTATTTTTAAAGCTATTCTGACAGACAAAAAGCTCCAGACAATTTATATCATTGGTCATGAATATATATGTATTTTTAGATGCCTGTTAGATTGTGCTTTTTCTAGTGTGAACATAAAACAGGAATTAGATTTGCTTATGTGGGTTTTTATGGGCTGTTTCTATCCAAACAGGGTATAAAAAACAAAATTATAAATAAACTAAACCATGTACTTAACATGTACTAATTCTGGCAGTTTGTTTATACCTAATTTTACATATTGATGAAGTTCCTGTAAGTTAACTACACTTTCACGCCTGATCTTTATTTATCATAGTTGAAGTTGGGGCTTTACGTGGACTTTTCAGGAAGTTTAACGTCATCCTTTATATAATAGTTTCAATCTCTTTTGTGGTCATTGAACTTTGGTAAATGAATAAGCAAGCCAAAAGCCAACAAAGTCATACATGAACTGGAAGCTTAGTTTCACTATCCATGAAGAGTTTGGGTAAACCTTGCTCTGTAGGTTGGAGAAAAGTAAAGTTTTATATCAATGCTATTGTTTGTGTTTACTCCACTGCAACCCTTGGTAAATGCTGATAGATCAATGTTACTTGGCAATGTAAGGAGATGCAATAATCTTGATCACAGTCGATGGGATGCGGTGACAGAAATCGTGAAAGCAGGATGATTTGACAATAAGAGAATGTAGCAAGGTGTTTTCCCAGCTTATGTAACATGCAAAACTGAATGAAAGCCATTACATAGAGAGATCAGGTTACAGGTAATGATACACCAAACTGCTTATTCCCAACCTTGTTCCTCCCTCTCATTTGTTTAGTAGCTGCTCCTGGAACAGGTCAGCTACTGCAGTACTATCAGGCCTGTCTCATTCATTTGCGTTTTGTAAACAAATAAGAATGTAGAGCTAACCCTGATTCCCCAACATGTGAAAAAGTAGATAAATAATCCTACAGGTTAGATGGATATTGTAAAGGTATTATCATATTTGTGTTTTACTCAGCTTCACAGTTATTCTAAATGTAATAATTAACCAGCAACGGATATGTTTTTTGTTGCTTTGTTTTGCTTTAGGGTGATTGCCAGCATTTGAGATGGCCACCTCAGCCTATGTAGGGGAGCTGCAATCACCAGCCCAACTCCAGGGGGCTGCTGTGACCGTTACACCAGGTCAGCCTGATTCTGCCTCCAGCCCTGCAACTACTCCTCAGTTTCTGGCAGAGATTCAAACTACTGTGGCTACCCCCACTGTCGTCACGCCCACAGGCCAAACTGCTCCCACCGAACAGGCTTCCTCTGTTGCCTCTCAGAAGCCTGCAGCAGGGAGTCAAACCCAGAGCGCATCACAGACGCAGTACGTGACGGCAGAGATCCAGGGTTCCCCCACGCAGTCTGGAAACGCTCAAAGCACCCCTCAGTACATTGTTGTCACAGTCACAGGTGAAGCATTTAGCATTATTTACTAAAATGACCCCAATGTCATGGGATTGAGGTTAATACAGTCTGTGGACGTGAGCTGCTGTAGTTTAGTTGTTCATTTTGAAAGTGATGTTAACAATATAAAAGCAAATAATGACCTATTTTAGAATTAATTGAATTAATACATGGAATATTTAAATTTAAATATTTCAGTTTTTAAGTTATAGCTAGTCAAAATGCAGAATGATCAGTGCCTCTCACAGTAGTGTGTTTCATTATTTTGGTCCCGATTCTCAGTCACGCCTATCAGGTGATCAGCGTAACTTAAATATAAGACAATTTTATCCGCTCTGGAAGCTGTTGAAAGCCTATGAATGAGAGGGGTTAAAAAATTCTGTATTATTCTTTGTGTTGCTTTGAACATTTTTTTAATTTGGAATTTCCCCCTGAAACACGCAGCAACCAAAACTTAAATGTATATTGAGGTCCTTTTTATGCATTTCATTTGGTATTTGCTGCCCTTTGTATTTAAAAGACAGCAACTCCATCAGTCTTGGAGGTTTGGTTGATTTTACTCCTAAATATGGGTTCTAGGAAAGGTACACTGCTTTCTCTACTTTTAATCGGATGGAGACAACAGTTGAATCAGACAAGAGATAGTAAATATCTACATGACAGGAACACCTCATTCAGGCTGAACATTTCATTATCTGTGTTTCAGAGGGTTCTCTTCACTCAAGTGACAGCGTGTCAGATTCTAGCCCACCTCCAGCTGTTGTGCAGACAGGAGTTCCCACACAGGTTGTTCAGCAAGTGCAGACAGCCCAGCAGGTGAGATATTCTCAGATAGATCTTTTAGTAAGACATAATGAAAAATGCATGCGACAGACAAAGATTCTTGTTAAACTGGATTTTTGGTTTAATTTTTGTTTTGTGTTTTATGTGGATCTTTGTCTCCACAGAGGTCGGTGGTGCAGGCCACTTCTCAAATTGCCAAAACTGAGCCAGACACACAGCTCAGTGTCACCAATCTACAGCCTGTTCACATCACACAAGAAGTAAGTCAAAATAGCGCACCAAAGGTGTAGAAATGTGAGCACAAATAAACCAGACATAACAGCTTTAGCTCAGTTCTTAAGATATAGTGGAGTGCTAACAAATGTTGAATTTCCTCTTTATTTGGCTCAGTATTGGTCAGCTCATTGTCTCTGTGGAACTTTTAGCTTCCTGTTTCAGTGGAAGCCGTCTGGTTAGGCAGAGATAGAACAGTAGACGTGGTGCAGCTTCATCATCAAACAGGAGATCCTCAATATTTGCCCTGCTTGGTGGCTGGAGGCCAGACATGCAGCAGCGGGCTCTGGACTGTTCTTTACCAAGTAGGTTAGGGAAACACAAGGGAAAGGGCTGCGTTCAAACTGAGTGAACATAGCGTGTGAGTGCAAGAAACATGCAGTTTTCATTCAAATGGAAAGTAAGCAGAAGGAATTGAAATCCAAAAAGATGGAGTCGTTGGATTTATTTTACATTTTGTTTTGTGCTCCCCCTTTAGGTCCAGCAGCAGCTAGCTTCAGTGCCGGTGCAGCATGTTTATGCCAACCAAGTGCAGTATGTGGAGGGAGGAGACAGCAGCTACACCACTAGCACCATGTTAGCATCAATCTTTGTTTGATAAACATCCTAAAATGTCAAAAGAGGATTGCGCTCTCTAAAAACATTTTACTGACTCTTTCATTTTCTCCTGTTTAGTCGCTCCAGCAACTTCCCCTACACTGAGACGCCCCTGTACACCCAGAGCACAGCTGCCCAGTATTACGAAGGCCAGCCAACATCGGGCGCTCAGGCCTCATCCCCTGGCACAAGTTTGACAGTCGCCGTGACTGCAGGCACCACAGGGGGTGTGTCCATGTTTGTGGCCCAGCCCACTAGTGCGGCAGGGGGCGGGGCCACTGTAGTGACCGCCGGGGGTACGGCCAACGGGTCAGAGGAAGGGGCGGGCACCAATGGTAGCGCAGCAGGCAGCTATGTGATCCAGGGTGGTTACATGCTGGGCAGTGGCAGCAACAGCAGCAGCAGCAATGGAGGGGCGGCTGGGAACAGCCAGAACTACTCACACAGCGCCCGCGCCTCCCCAGCCACTGTGAGTATTACAGAGGGCGAGGAGAGTAGCGTGCCGTCGGCAGACAAGAAGGTATGCAGAGGCGCCAAGCGCAGGAGTTTCTACTCGTTCCGTTCCCATCCACACAACCCTTCGATGGCGCACACCAATCGATGATGATGTCATAGTGGAGTTATGTCAATGAGAACAATCTGATCACAAATGTGGAAAACTTTCCTCCTCAAAGAAAAACTAAACCATGACCTCATCATTGTCATGTCATTGCAGTGCATGCGATGAGGGGCATTTATAAAGTGCTTGAAATGCCCCAACTCGATACAGCTCATCCCAAATTCATCATACTGATTCCCATATGAAAGGAATATGAACTAAAACATGTTTGGCCGACATCCCATCAGTATTTCAGGTCATTGATTCATTGCATACCAAAGTTGTATGCCACGGCACGCAAACAGATGTATTTGTGTTTTCATTCCTGAATGGATGACCGAGCTGTCAATGTGAATGGATTTATTGTGTCACGATCTAATTATTAAAAAAAATATATAATCTGCATGTATTATTTCTATTTATCATAAAGTAAATAAAAGCTGTATGTTTCTTGCTGGTATTGACTGGTTTTTCTAATCGCACCAGCTGTTTTTCCTTTTCTCTTTTCTCTTTTTTTGCATGTGTGTCAGGTACAGTGGTTACTGGACAACTATGAGACGGCTGAAGGAGTAAGTCTGCCTCGGTCCACTCTGTACTGCCACTACCTGCTGCACTGCCAGGAGCAGAAACTCGAACCAGTCAACGCCGCTTCTTTTGGGAAACTCATTCGTTCTGTGTTCATGGGGCTACGCACACGTCGCCTGGGCACCCGGTAAGACAGCCAAGAACCCAGACTCTGCTATGGAGAGGATGCACTGCGAAACATCAGTATATATTAGGGATGGACCGGTTTTTGAAAACCGTCCGAACCGTTCGGTTCGACTGTCTCGGTTCGATTCGCGTGTGTTTCGTTCGGTTCATGCACGACCAAAGCCAACCACCAGTAGTAAACAAGAAGAAGAAGAAGCGAAGCAGCATAGCCAAGTGTAGCAGAAAAAAAATCAGTTGTTGTGGAGAATTGTGTGGGTATGGCGAGTGGGAAAGAACAGGAGTTGGAAGACGCGCCAGCAGCACTTTATAGGTCTGCTGTATGGGACCACTTTGCATTTAGAGTGACCTACGATGAAGGCGGAAAGAAAGCTGTGGATAAAAGTGCAACCGTGTGCAAGCATTGCGCAACACGTTTTGTTTATGCTAACAGCAACATGACCAACATGTCATGCTAATCCCGAAATCCCACATACTCCGTCAGCACTCCACTGCGCACCGCCCCGCTGCGCTCCAGACCGCCTGCACAAAGCAAAGCATACAGCCTCTGCTGTGGCTCCCGTCCGCTCCGCTCTGAGTTCCTTGTGGATCGTAGAGGGCATGTGCGAGATGATTAAATCAAAGCAGCAAAACCTGCGGAAATGATCCATGGTTTCTGCAAATCATAAAAAATAATTACAATTCATTAATTTTTTTGGATTTTTTCATTAATTTCATAAAAAAATTTTCATTAATTTTTATTATTTTTTATTATTTTTTTTATTTTTCGGTCTAACAACAAACCTATACCGAACCGAAAACCGTGACCACGAAACCGTGAACCGAACCGAACCGTGGATTTTGTGAACCGTTCCACCCCTAGTATATATAGAGCTTATTTTTCTGTATAGGCTTTATAGGTGTTTTTAAAAACTTTAGAGAACAAACAGCTCGATGTTGACTCAGAAATACACAGGATCAGGGCTAATATGTAATATGTTAAAGCTACAGTGTGTAATTTTTAGCGACATCTAACGTTCAGACTGCAGACCGCAGCAACATGAACATCTCCCCCCCACCGCTTCTCCCCCCCAACAGTACGGCGAGCGTTACGGGACAAAATGTCTTCCACGACGTCCGCATCACCTACCTTCTCAAGTGATGAGGTTTGTTTACATAGATAATTTTAATACTGCCATCTATTTTTCAGTACCGTCTCAGTTCATCTCTCTCAACTTGCCGTAGTTACTTTCGAGCGTAATGGGCGATCTCGCAATCGCTAGTTTGTTGGCTCTGCGCTGCCATAGCGCAAAGATGTCTGCCTCCATGGCTGCGAGACCCGCTCCTATGTAATTATAAACAACGAATTCTAAGGCAACGCAAATATTAAGGTTAAGAGGCTGAGCTCGTAGATGATGATAAATCACATAGTTATGTATAATATATTACATTTCTGACTGTATATCCCTGTAATTATTACACACTGTAGCTTTAAAGCAGAATGAGGTTAATAATCATTGTAAAAATCTCATTAAGCACAGTTCAATGTGCTATCTAAAAAGAAAAGATTATTACTGCAACTGTACAGACATGTCTGTCTACAGTCTTCAGGAGCACCATGATGGTAGATCTGCAGATCCGCTCAAGGAATAGATCAACTGAGTAATTCCCCAAATCTGGCCATCATTTAATAGAGGAAAAAATATTACATTTATTTAAAAGCTATTTAAAGGTTCACTTGGAGTTTAGCAAACACACAAAAGGGCTCTGTTCAGATGAGACCTAAGGTGAACTCTGTGGCCTACTTGCGTAACGCCATGCATGGCCTCAAATTGCCAATCATCCTGACCACACTGTGGCGGCAGCCTTAAGCAAAGGGGATGTTTATCTTCAATGGGGAAGATGGCCACACTTAATGGGGAGAACGAAGGAGCTAAATGCAGCTCTGTCCTGAAGGAAAGACTGTTAGAGGCTGTTAAATATTTGAAACCTTGGTGTTAGTACTCCTACCAGAACAAAATCCCTAAACATAGCCAGGGATGGGAGGACAAAGTTTAGAGAGAAGCGTGTCTAACCCAGCTGAGTCAAGCTCTGAATTCGATAACTCAACCTGATTAAATTGATAAAATTAGAGCTTTTAAGCCAAAATATTCATCTCTAGATGTTTTTTAAGGTATTGATCATCACACCCCTTCTCTCAACTTTGTCAAGATGAACTTGGTAATGAATGAAGGTAGAGTTTGATAAATGAGAGCAGACTAACACATTTTGCTCCTGTTAGGGGTAATTCCAAATACCATTATTATGGACTGAGAATCAAGGCAGGGTCATCTCTCCTGCGCCTGATGGAAGACCAACAACATTTGGCCATGAGGCAGCAGCCATTCTCTCAGAAACAAAGGTAAGAACATGCATCCTGTTTATCTTTACACTAATGTGATGATGGTTTATTTCAGTCTCTGCCTTTGTTCCTGGCAGGTTGAAGCCTGTGCACAAAGTGGAAGGGATGACCAATGGGACAGCAGCAGGAGCAGGCCAGCAGCAACAGCAGCAGCAGGGATCAGGGCATGTGGACATCAGCACCCAGGTTCAGCAGTACCAGCAGTTCCTGGGTGGGTTCGGTGATGGTTTATGCTACGATGACAGTTATCAGACAATTCCAACGGGTAAACATGGATCCAAATCTGTAAAATCCTGTGCTGGGTCACAGAGTTTATGAGTAGTGTTTTTAAGGCTTGTCTAGATTTTAGGACTTGAAGATGAATTCCACAATCCCCTTCCATTCCACTGTACCTCCATCAACGTTATTTAAAATGCATTTGATGTGATTTGTCTCTGTGGTGGTATCCTGTCTCCAGATGCTTCCCGAGCTCTGCCAGAGTTTCCAGACATCGACCTCCATGGAAAGTCTCTCCCAGAGGGAATTGAACTGGACCACATAAAAAGCTTTCAGCTGCTTTACAGGGAACACTGTGAGGTAACAAAGCTCCTACACCAAATATTTATGAGGCTGGCTTCTCCATGTTGTTTCTTAATGTGATAGTTTAGTTTTTCTACGCCTTTTATTCTTATCCTTATATTGTATAAAAATAAATGTAGTCCTTCTTTGTTGAGATGAAGATGATGTAAAAGAAGCTTAGTAGTGGAATTTTTTCTTCGATTACTCATTTTTTTCTTTTTAAGTACAACTTTCTGGATTCTAGTTTGCTGTTAACCAAATATGGGATCACCTTTAAAGAGTCTGTATGTCTTTTCTCAGGCCATACTGGATGTGATGGTCAATCTGCAGTTTACACTGGTAGAGACTCTGTGGAAAACCTTCTGGAGGTTCAGCCAAAGTCAAGCTGGAGATGCCCCAATGGCTGTGTAAGAGCGAGGACATTATTTCTGATATTGTAGTGGTACCTTTTCCATTCAAACTCGGCTCTCTCACAGGCATGATGAGTCAGAGAAGCGCCTCCCGAAATCCTGCCTGGTGTTGCTGTGTAAGTACGAACCAGTGCTGCGCTGGAGTCGTGACTGTGACAACAGCCTTTACCAGAGCCTGGTGGAGATCCTTATCCCTGACGTCCTCAGACCCATCCCCAGTAAGATTCTGCATTACATAACCACACATAGAGTTACAGATACTGGAAAGTGTACTTTAATATACATGGATCCAAGTTGTTCTGCAAAGATCAGCGTTAGCTTGAAAGCTAATTTTCGCTGCTAGTTTTTTTACACTTTTTTCTGTTTCTAAAGTTTTTGCCTGATTTTCTACAGACGTTTATAGGATGTTTTCCTTTATAGTGTTTCCATGTACTAATCTTTATTTAGCTGCTGAATTAAAAACTTAATAACCATGTTTGCTGCCTACAGGTGCCTTAACTCAAGCCATTCGTAACTTTGCCAAGAGCCTTGAGAGCTGGCTGACTAATGCCATGATGAACATCCCTGAGGAAATGGTCCGCATCAAGGTACCGTTCTCCAATATGGCCTTAAAGCTTGCAAAAAAATAAAAAATCCAGCTGCTTTAATGCCTGGATGGACCGTTATAATATTATTTAGAGCTATAAAAACATTTTCTTCAACCAAATAATTTATGAAAAGTATGAATTAGAGTAAAGATATCATTAAAAGGTTTTTAGTTTGCTTATTTTAGGCACACCTAAAAAGATGCTTTACCAAGATTAAGTACTGATAAAGGTTGTTTGTAGGTTTTATGTCTGATCAGTCCTTTCTGACCCTTCCTTATTCTTAGGTGACATCAGCCAATGCTTTTGCCCAGACGCTGCGCCGCTACACCAGTCTAAACCATCTTGCCCAGGCAGCCCGGGCTGTCCTCCAGAACACAGCTCAGATAAACCAGATGCTCTCTGACCTCAACCGAGTCGACTTTGCAAACGTCCAGGTCGGTTCAGGCTCCACATTTGCCGCCCTGACAGCATCCCACTAGCATGTCTGCAGCCTCCTTTTTGGGGCTTGAGTCTTTGTTTTAGTTCTGTGCAGAGAGCATTTATTTTTGCTGTAGCTTGTGGTTTTGATGAGGTGTGAAGTGAAGCCAGGAAGCCCCTTCTCCATTTCTCAGAAATGATTCTGCAGGTGTTTTACACAGATATGAGGCAGATTTATAACCTGAATTGAAGTTTAGGTTGCATGCCTTTGCACACATATTTCCCTCTTGTTGCCAAAGGAATAATTCAGGAGTTTTAAAGTGAGGTTCTGTTGGAAGATAGATAATATCTTACCTGCAGTAACTGAATCCCTTGATATTTTCAATTTGTAACAATACAGGTTAGTTGTTCCTGATAGATTATTTACACAATAATTAGGGGTAGGGAGCAGTGCACTACCACTTGTTTGTCTTTTTGAAATGTATTCTGAGATTAGAGCATGTAAAATATTACTGGTAAAAGAACCAATCTGAAATAAAAGTCGGTTGGTGTGAGGTCAAACAACTATACTACCTGTGTTGATTGGTGCTTTGGTAAACTTTGATTGTTTTTGCTCTGATATCAGAGAGGTTTTTCTGTCAGGAAATACTCGACACGTTATGTTCTGAGAAAGCGTTTCACACAGGAAGATCGCCTCTATTTCCTGTTTAAATAACCAGCAGCGTCTTTATACAAACACTAGGAAGGCTTAAAGGTTGATTAAAACATGTTTACATCACCTTCTTTCATACTTAAAATGTTTCTTTAAGATGGTAAAAATGTGCGTTAGTCTCAACACCAACACCAATCAGACTTAGCATTAGCTTTTAGGCCTAGCGTTACCTACTTTTACTTACAGTTCACCTTAGAGTTGTATCTATCTCTTTAATGCTCTGTAGGAGCAGGCCTCATGGGTGTGTAGATGTGAAGACCGTGTCGTCCAGCGGCTGGAGCAGGACTTCAAGCTGACCTTGCAGCAGCAGAACTCATTGGAGCAGTGGGCCGTGTGGCTTGATGGGGTGGTCTCCCAGGTCCTGAAACCCTATCAGCACAGTCCAGCCTTTCCAAAGGCTGCAAAACTCTTCCTACTAAAGTGGTCATTTTACAGGTATGATAGCAGACAGCAGAGAGTAGGGCTCTGTTATTTTACAAGTTACACATTTCAGTCAGAATGTGAGTTCTTGTTTTAAATAAATACTTATCATAGGTGCTGTGGCTGGTATGAAATTGAAAAGCTGCTTGAAGCTGAAATAAAAAAAAAGATAAATGTCAGGAGCTTATTTCAATTTTTCTCCAAAACTGAAAGGCAACAGCTTTTCCTCCTGGTGGTAAAACAGTCAGATAATTATTTTTATGAATAGATCCAGTGAGAATAACAGTATCTCTGACATTATTGCTGCAAAATTAGTCATTTTGCTGAGACTTAAGCAAATATATTGAATAAACTTCAGCTAAATTGAACTTGTTTTACAGTTCAGTTTCTCAGAGTAACATAAGCTAATCTTAGCTGATTATTCTTTTTCTTAACAGACATGCTAATATATGCAATAAAAGAGTTATACCATTCCAAACAGATTATTTTCTATGCCTTTTAAGCGAGGGAAGATCAGAGCAACTTTCTAATGGTCAGTTGAACAGCCGTGTGCATTCAGTGATGTGGGCGTGACCCAATCTCATTATGCTCTGCTGCATGCAGATAGATTAAAAAACAACAACTACTGTTAATTTCTTTAGTTCTGCTTTAAAGAGCTTTAAACAAAAAAAACGTATAACGCATCAATTGCACCTCAATATCTTTTCTGTGGTATCATAATTGCAAAAAGAGCTTTAATATTTGGTAGGATATCATATATTTTTAGGTCAATTCTGTGTTCCAGTGATGTATTATGCCTGATCATTGTGCTTTCAATGCCTTCGTTTCCAAAACTGGATGTGCATTTTAGGTGCTGACACACTAAAGCTAGACTGATCTGACTGAGTGTTGGGAACTGTGTGATGAAGGAAAGTAAAGAAAAGAGAAAAATGTGGGTTAAAATCAAATCACTATCAATGTAAATGCAATATTCCACAATAGTATCCCAATGAGACATTTTCCTGATGTCATGCAGCCCCATTTTTAACCAGAAAAGCTTTTTGGGGAAAGATATATGCTTCTTCTAGGCTGTAACTTTTTAAAATGTTTATATAGGATTAAAGCCTTAACTCCTCTTCCTTAAATATCTAAATTCAGTTTCAGCAAACACATTTGGCAAGGTGGATTAAAGTCAGTGGATTTTCTCTTGAAGTGAAGTTTTGAAGTTTTTTAGTAATCTAAATTGGACAGTACATGAAGTAAACATTTCAAGAAGATTTCAATCCTCTATCTGGCTCTTTAACCATTTAAAGTTTAGATTAAAAGATGGTTCTATAAATGGCTCCCAGCCCAGTTGCTGTTATGTAACTACCCGTTTCACTTCTTGTGGTAAGAACTGAGAAAGCTCATGTTTAGATGATGAATTGAGGATATAGAAAATGAGGAATTGCAAAAGGGGTGTGTCACAGTTTAACGTACAGAGAGGTGCTACATCCTGTTTGTGGTAACAGAAAGGAGATCTGCATTGTGGCTAATTGTATTTTCTCTCCCCATTCCTGCCCTCCAGTTCCATGGTCATCAGGGATCTGACCCTGCGAAGTGCGGCCAGTTTTGGCTCCTTTCACTTGATCCGTCTGCTGTACGATGAGTACATGTACTACCTTATAGAGCACAGAGTGGCCCAGGCTAAAGGAGAAACCCCCATTGCTGTTATGGGAGAGGTACTGATCCACAGAATGAATCATTTTAGAGTAAATCAGGTCTGAATACGAATGAGATAAAGAAGATTGTGGACTAATATCTGTAAATTCAATTTTGCAATTTTCTAAAAATAACAAGTTCATTAATGTAATAATTTATCCATCTATATATACATGATTTTTTAACCAAGACATTCATTCTTCTCTCAGTTTATCTTAAATTTTTCCATACTTACATGCATGCTTCTATGGATTCATTAATGAATGAATCATTCTGTTAATTTAATCTATTGTCCACAAGTCATGCATTTTTTGTATTCATAACTTACTTATTGGCTTAAAAATGTTGCTTGAGCTCAAATACCAAAAAGTATTTAATCTTGACACGATAATGTGTAGGAACTATGATGCATGATCTGACAAAAACAATGAATGCCAAAATAGAGGCCATATTTGCTGACTCGTTCCTGTCCTGCTCTCAGTTTGCCAGTTTAGGTCGCGGTTTGAACCAGATGGATCCTGACAAAGGTCTGCATTCGATCTCCCACATTCCCACCAGTAACACCTTTCAAACATCAATAGTTTCTCATTAACATTTGTCATCCACAGAAGAAGACGAGGAAGAAGATGACGAGAGTGAGGAAGAAGGCCAGGAGCTGTCTCTTCCTCCTGATGGGGCGGTTCTTGGAGAGGAGTCTCTGGAACCTCCTGCCAAGTTAGCCAGAACGGATCAGCGAGTCCTCTTCACCACGGGCTCCGCTGACAACTAACCTGCTCCTGTTTGTCACATCCACAGATGTACAAAACCCTCCACTAATTTATACGTTTGATAGCTGTATGTATGTAGATCCAGTCAATGAACACTGTCGCTGCAAACTGTTTTAAGTGGGTGCAATGCTATCCAAACTCTTTTTAACTGCTGCTGCCTGGATGGCAAAACCACTTGTAGAGTTACACGACATTCACAGCTGCAACAGGATGTGTGGCTTTAAAAACCATAATCCTGATGCACAGAGAATCACAGAATAACTTTTGTGTGAATCTGTAAAAAAAAAAAATAATAAGAACCTAAAACTAGGCATGTTTTATTTAAATCACATCAACCTGTTGCCTAGTTAAAACCCCTGCTCTCCCCTCCAACCTGAACCCATCACTGCCATACGTAGGTGGTCTTTAAATGCTGCAATCTTTGTGTGTAGAGGAGAGCAGCAGAGTTCAAACAGTGGGCGCTAAATGTGGTTGTTACTTATCTGTGAAGAGCTACGATATTAAAAAAAACTGATCTGAGAGCTGTAAAAAAAAACAAAGCAGAACAAAAACAGCAGGTTGGGGTGGCTTTGTTTAGTGTGCTTTTGTTTTCTGTCAGCACCATTAAGCTGTTGTTTCTGAAAGCTGACCCGTTTATTTTTTCCCTTGGTTGTGTGTGATTGTAAGTAATGGGAAGTGTTTCTGTAGATATTTTCTTACACATTTGGGAGGATTTGATTCTATCAGCCTGTAAAGAAAACATACATGTGTTTATTGGGTGCCTCCTTTCAGCTGCTACACACTTGTAAAGTCAGAAGCTACAGCTGTTTTATAGGGACTCCTACTATAGTTTCACAACAGGTGTACTGTATGCGTGACATTTTGTTCAAAGTGCTTTAATCCTGCCTAATAAGTTCCTCTGTGGCCTCATTTCCTTTGAGATGTTATTTTCTTGCCTTGTTCATTAGTTTTCCTCATTTTTGTGCCAAACCTTTTTCTTTCTTTGTGGCTACTTTTTTTTTCCTTTTTTTTTTATTTTTCTGGGTTTGTTTTTAGGAGGACTGTGCCTGAGTAAGAACATTGAAATATCCTACTGTATATTTATCCACTATCTCTGAATTCTGTTGTCACTAAGTGAACCTCTCGTGCCGTGTGTGGTGCTGTGTTGTCTCACATTGTAAGCAGCATTTTTGTGTGCTTTATTGATTTGTGATTGTATGTTGAGTTATCAAACCCTCGATTATATCTGATGACTTTACCACAGACAGGCTCTCTTTGCACATATTGACTGTTGTCTTTAAAAAAGTGATACAAAGCTAGTTTTTTTTGTTTTCACCTTCATCCTTGAAGTCTTAAGTGTATTTCTAGTGGTGAGATGTAGGCATCAGATCGCATGTTAATATTTCAGATCGCTCAGTTCAGAGACTTTGGAGGTGAGAAGTCTGAAAGCTTTTCTTCTTTTCCTGCACGGCCTGCACCGCCGTGTCTCATCTCACTGCATTTCAGCCATCCTGCCATTGGCTTTGTTTTGCTTCAACCCTCCATATTCTTAAACACTGTTCATCAGAATTGGTTGACGTAAACATTTCATCTATTTTTTTTTCTGGAATATTTTAGTGCTCTGTCTTTAAATGGCTGCAGTGCACAGGGATTGACAGCTTTCAAACCAGCACATTAGCTTTTAAAATGGAATCTAATGCTACTACAGCTGAGAACATATCACTCCAGGCTTTCTATGATCGACACCATTCAGAGTGGTTCAACCAGTGAAACTGTTTAGTCATTTTTATAGTGCGTTGTTTCTTATGTACAAAACAAATTGAAGTTAATAAAATAAGATGTTCGGTGGCAGTGTTTTTTGAATTTGGTCCGCTATAAGTATGACTGTGCCTTTGGAGGTGGTAGAATGCAAATCAGATGTTTCTAATTTTAAAGATATAAATTAAAGGACTTTTTAAAATGAAACCTGCTTCTTTTGGAGATTTATTTTCTCAAAGTTAAACAGATTGAACTTATTTGAGTCAGCTTTTATAATCCTACAAAAAAATCGGGGGTAGCTGGGAAACCATAACAGTTCTATTAGATAAACAGCAATATAGTATCATTAAAGAGGGCCAGAGATAGTCTACAATAAATGTATGCTGATGAGCAAAATAATCTTCCTTTTAAGCATGAATCATCAATAGCAGGCTTATATTTCATTTCTGCCTAAAGAAATTATCTGAACTATTTGTTTTTTCTTGTTTTTTATTGAAATTTACCTGACATTAAGAAATATACCTTTACTGCTAACTGGGATTTGTTGAAAGTGCTATTACTGCAAGAAACAACAAAGAAAACACAATGACTATAAGCACAGCAAATCCGTTTGAAGACGTTTCCTTTTGGCACATACATATACAGTATATTCATTTGTGCATTTGAGGTTTTTTTTCGTTCCAAAGGTTTATTTTAGCTTCTTGTATTGAATGCTTTGAAACTGAAAGTATATAAATTGTTTTCATCTTTTAATCTGATTGACCCAAAGATGCCCATCTGCTGCAGTTCTGTAACAGTGAACTTTTAGATAGTTTTTGTAATTAGTGACAACAGTCCACTCTGCCTTCTGGCAAAAGAAACATAGGCCCTTATCAATTGTCAGTGGCAGTTTTTATTATGGAAAACATTGCCATGCAGTACAGCCTTAACAATGTTTTATAATGTTTTAAACTTATAACAAGTTGAAAGAAACTGGAACTTTACTTCTTGGGGTTTTTTGGTTCTGTTTATTTGAGAGGAATGTTAGTTATAATTGAGTCATTAGAGGTAAAACTAAGAATAAAAACTGGATTTTTCTTTTTTTTATGGCAGAGATCATGCTACTGCAATAGAATGTGTTTTAGGGTTCTTCTTTTTTATTGCTGGTTCCAATAAAAGACATAATAAAGAGAAGCATAAAATAACTTCATGGACTTGTAAAAAAAGATGCATGAACTGTAGAATATCACAGTGATTCTGAAGCTAGACTATATAATGAATATTTTCAGATTGGTTAATCTGCAAACTAACAGCGGCATCTAGTGGTACACAACGTGAGTTAGACTGTGTGCTGTTCTGTATTTCTGACATCCAGAAGCATTGATGCATCAGTAAGGGCACACTTTAGATGATTTCTTCAGGTTTTTATTTACAATAATAATGCACCAAAAGTAAGACTCACTGTGTGACTCTGAACTCCAAAAATGGTTTAATGAATAAATTCAGTAGTTTTTTAAAGTTGGAATGAGACATTTTATGATTCACAACCTTGTTTGGCAATCATCACAAAAATGAACCCATGAACCAAAAAGTGTAAGGTGAAAAGTCCCACTCCTTGAAATCTTTAAAGATTAAGCAACACCCCAAATAAACAAATACACAGCAGCAGATTACCATCAACATATACACTGACATGTATACATCTTTTGGTACAGATGGAAACCCATATGATCCCAGTCGACTAATTTTTGCATGCTCATTCCACCAGAGCAAAACATCCAAAGCATCCTCCTTGGTGTCTTCAATTCAGTATTGGCTGCAGCAATGCATCATAACAAAAAAAAGTTTTATTATCCGGTCAAACTTGAATCAATTCGCTCATTACGATATAGAGTTGATGAATAATTAAAATATCAATAACTTTCATTCATGTCAACTATTTATGTCCTGCCTACCCCCATATGGTTATTTGTACTTATACCTGGACCAGTGAAATAACCCTTAGGCATTCAAAATAGACTATGTCTTTAGGTTTTTATTTACAATAATAATGCACCGAAAGTAAGACTCACAGTTTTATTCAATATAATAAAGTTTAGATACCCATCTATGTTAGGGTTTCTGGGGTTTTTCTGGTTTGAGTGATCTTCTGTTACAGAGAGGATCCATGCTGGTGGCAGGGCTGACCTGTGTTACTGCAAACCTGAGAGCATTTCTCAGTCAAATGACTGGCGTGTAAATAACGAGGTGAAGGATCAGCTCTCTTCACTGGATGATTACACCTGATGGTATTTCAGTCAAACCATTGGTATGGATGGTATTCCATACCTAAACCATTAATATACTTCTTTTTCAAAGAAGTGCCTCCAGTGCCTCTGAGGAGCTGTTTAAATGTTTTCTTCTGGAATTAATGTTTTCTTTTTTTTCCAGTATATTATTTTGCATTTGTTACAGATAAAGATGCTTGTTTCTAAAGACAAAACTTATTAAATAAACTTTCTTCTGCAGTTCTTTGGCCCTAATGAGAGTTCCTGGGTTTAATCACTGAAGGACTTGGGAGCATTTTCAAAGCATCATCCTTATTTTCTTGTGGGGGGGTAACTCATTTTTGGAAGATTTTCATCAACTGGAGAACTTTAATCAAGGTTTTCTACAGACGTGTCTGAGGAACAAAGGTTGCCACTCCAAGAGCTGATCTCAGACTCCCTCACTTTTTTAGTCAGCCATTCAGCAACACGGCCATGGCCTTGTTGAATCTTAAACTCCGAAATGCTCCCATATTCTGAGGTCTCATCTCCACTCACTGAAACAGATAATGAGAAGGATCATATTAAATAACAATAAATCGAGCCAAGAGTTTGTGGTAAATCAGTAGTTAATTCTTCAAACTTACAGTCGGGAATGAAAAACTCATTCATGCTATGTGCCACCTCTACCGAGGGCACCGTTGGTTCCTCTGGTTCATTTGATAAAGCTTTCATCACTTTCCCAATTAGCTCCTCCTCCCTCTTATTCCACTCCTCCTTTATGAATTGCTGTTGTTTATCTGTCCAAGGGCGTTTCTGTTTTTTCTTTTGTTTGACTTTAGTTGTGAAGAATCCTTTGTTTTGTTTTACCAAGTCAATAATTTTTTGGAACAGCTCAGTGACTTGAGCAGCATTATCAGAACGATTAGGATTTCTTACATGGTATCTGTTCCCACATTTCTCCAGAAGTTCTTGTAGGACCTTTCCCTCTCTGACGATGTAGTTCTCTACAGGGAAGTCACTGAGCCAGTCTCCCCAGGTAAACAGCACCATGCAGTGTCTCCACACTCTCTCTTTTAATGGCTTCAAGACCTCAACCAGAGCTTTGAGATCTTTCTCTGTGAAAGATCTGAAGATCGGAACAACCAGGAGAAAAACATGAGGTCCAGGAAAGCACATGGAGACACCTTCGAGAAGCTCCTTCTTGATCCAGTCAGGTGGTGATGAGTCTGAGAACCAGCCTGGTGTTTCTACAACTGAGACTTTTACTCCATTAAAGTCTCCCTCGTGTTTCACACATGTTGCATGGGGGAGGTTCTAAAAAAGACAGAAAATAAAACTGTGACCTGCTTCAAAGAACTAATGAGTCCCAATTCCCATAATGGATAAAGTTAGTTCTGAACTGGGAGCAGATTTACTTACCCTTTTTGACTGAGCTGTATTAAAAGCTGTTCCAAATACCCTTTTAAAAAGGATTGTGTCTCCTGTCATTCCCTTTCCTGAGCACTTCTGGCCAAGAAGAACAATTCTGATGTCAGAGAGTGGCAGAGGCTGACCTGCAAAATAGGGTAAAATGTATGTTTTTGAACATGATAACATTAAATGGATTCAATATAAGAAAATACAAAAATTAGACTTTACCTCCTATCAGTTCTTTCAGGACTCTTGACTTTCTCTCGTTAATCTTCTTCAGCCTAATGCCCATCTTGTCTCCAGCCTCTTTCTCAGCTTCTATCTGTTCTGCTTGGTTCAGGTCCACTTCATAACAAGGATCTTCATTCCCTGCCCACATCTCTTCAATCTTCTCAATGAGCTCATTTACTTGAATCCTATTACTTTCATCCATGTTATTCAGGGCATGATACCTGTTCCCACACATGTTCACTATCCACTGCAGACCTTCCTCACTCTCTATTCGCTCCTCCACAGTCTTCCCCCCTAACCAGTCACCCACAGTAAACAGAACTAGTGTGTGTTTCCAGATGTCTTTTCTAAACAGAGTCATGTGTTCCTGGACAGCTGTCAGATATGATGCATGGATTGCTGCTGTTAGAGGAATAACCAGCAGCACAGCATGTGGTCCTGGAGCACAGAGATACACACTCCTTTCAATTTCTAGTTTATCTATCTCACTGGTTTCCTGAAGGGTATGGATGTAGAACCATCCAGGAGAATCTACCACTGTGAGTTCCCGTCCATTAACCAGACGTTTGCATGTCTTACTGTGTGTAGTTCTGCCATCTACATTATACTTTGCACTGAATACTTTTCCTCCCAGAATGGTATTACCAGCTGAACTTTTCGCTGTCCCCTGTGCACCGATTAACAGCAGCTTTAAATGCTCCGGTGGCTTTTTTCCACCTGGAGAAAAAAACAAAAGTGAACAATAATATAAAAGTATAAGTATTTTTATGTAAGAGACAATAGAACATTTTTTTAAAGACCATTATTGAATGGTTCATAGAACACACAAATTATTTTTTTGCAAAACATCTTGCAGAATCAGTCAGACTCTAAACAGTAAGCAAGACCAAACCTCCACAGTAGGATTAACTCCAACATAGATAAAGTGAGATTAAAGAAATAAATAACTTGTTAAACAAGTTAACTATTTTTGATATATATTTGTGAGTAAGATAAATTGGATACATCTAAATAATGAAATGTTTTTCTACATATAGCTTAGGCTTATTTAGAATGAGTGATATATTGTTGTTGTTTTTGTTGTTGATAGAGGCTTGGGGGTTTTCTATTTATGTCATCCAATCCCAGCATCAGAGGCCTGCATAGTTTTCTTCAAGGACAGGATTCTTTACACAGTCCAAAAGTATCACTGTTCAAGGTAATTAGTCCCTTTTCAATTGCACCTAATTATGAAGGCATGTGTGCAAACTTGTTTGTCCTACTTGTCTAAATTCTAACATCCCAGTGACTGCTGTAGATAGATCAAATCCTCTAGTGACCATTTAGTTTATTTGTATAAAGAATACTTATCCAAGAATATGAGGGAAAATATTGATTGAAAAGCTTACAAGAGTAAAAAAAATAAATAAAAAAATAAAAATTGCACAAGCAGGGCAGAATAATGCTACAGCCTCAGTTTTTAGTTTTGTTTTTTAAGCATCTTGTGTTAGAAGAAAATTAGTCAATTGAGTTGACTGAGTACAAATTATTCAACTAAATGAACTTATGCAAATATACAAACAAGTAGGGTGGCAAAGTTGGGCTTCCCAGTGGCGCAGTGGGTAGCACTGCCGCCTTACAGCGGCCCGGGGTCTTTCTGCATGGAGTTTGCATGTTCTCCCTGAGCATGCATGGGTTCTCTCCAGGTACCCCACTTCCTTCCACAGTCCAAAAACATGACTGTTAGGTTACCTGGCTTCTCTAAGTTGTCCTTGAGTGTGAGTGTATGTGTGAATGGTTGTTTGTCCTGTTTGTCTCTGTGTTGCCCTGCAATAGACTGGTGACCTATCCAGGGTGTACCCCGCCTCTCGCCCATAGAATTAGTAAGTGCGCATGACCCATGTACAGAGGCCTCAGTCCTCGATGCAGGTGACCCGGGTTTGAATCCGGCCTGTGGTCCTTTGCCACATGTCTCTCCCCCTCTCTCATACCCCCTTTCTTGTCAGCCTACTGTAAGAAAAACGAGCCACTAGTGCCTTTAAAAAAAAAGATTCACAGCTTTTACTTCATAGTTGCTTTTAAAACACTGAAGGGCAAATCCTCAAAGGATCCAAAATAAAGAGCACTGAACTTCCCTGTAAAAATAGATTCCATGTGTATTATGTTGCAGCTGATCTACAAAGGTTGCATAGCTGAAAACAAGGATAGGTCATGCAAACCGGTTCGGTTTGTCTTTTTAAATACGTAAATTGCGTGACTACTTGGAGTTTGAGTTTATGCTACGTATTTTATAAATAATGGTTAGAATGATGAACAAATTTAATTTCAAACTTTACATTTCAAAGTGCTACAAACAAAAGTTAATAATATTTAAAAGAATAAATATAAATTAAAATTGAAAACTTTCTCTGCTCCACCCTTTTTGACCCTCATCTGATAGAGAAGGATCCAAAGATTAACAATCAGATTACAATCTAAACAGCTGGATTTACCTTTCACTTAATCCTCTCAACAACCCAATATTGCAAATGAGGATAGCACCAGAACATATTAATACAACATAACTCTGCTTTGTATGGAGCTAAATGGAGAAAAAAAATGTAAACGTGTTAAATGTCGATGCAAGAACTGTTATTGCAATTACTTTCAGGCTTGATCACTTTCAGGTGTTTGTGTGTGATAAGGAATACTTTTGGTGGTTATTTCATTATATTGTGATTTGCATATTCATGAGGGAGCACAAACAAAAAACTGAATTTGCTGTCCCGCTGTGTTGCACAAGCAGTATGCTTTAGATTTTGTAAGATCATCAGCTTTGCACATGCCAACAACTTTGCATATACTTTAATACACAGACTCTATGATTAAATGGATTGTATTTAATTATGTCAAGCAAGTCATTTTCTTTTTATTTTCTAGATGTAGAAAATGCGTAACTTACCTTCAAGCACTGCTTTAGCTTTTTTTCTTTGTTCCACCACTCCCTTAGCCCTTTTTGATGCTCTTTCTCTAATAGCCAAAATCTCTTCTTTCATATCTTTAACATTAGAAGCAGAAAAGTGTCTTCCTCCGTTGGCTGCCACCACTGTATCAATTTTCTCAAATAGGAGCCTGACTTGATCTCTGTCTTCTCTGTTACAGATATTGAGAACATGCTTTCTGTTTCCACATTGTTGAAGGATCCACTGCAAGGCTGGAGTTCTTTGGATTTTGGATTCTATCTTTTTATCACTATCCGAAGTGACTGTGGTGAAAATCACAATAGTGTGAGGGAAAACATCACAACTGAAAAGTTCCAGGTGCTCCATAAGTGATTGCTGTACATGCTGGCATAAATTTGATTCGACATCAATGACCAGAAGGAAGACATGAGGTCCTGGGGGACACAGATGAACACTGTTCTGGATTTCTATTTGATCCAGTTTTGGGGTGTCTTCTCGCATATGAGACCACAGCCAGCCAGGTGTATCAACCACTGTAACTCGTCTACCGAGTATTTCCGTCTGCCTTGCTTCACTCTGAGCTGTTCTTCTGCTCATGTCAAAAACCTCCTGGCCCAAAATGAAGTTTCCAGTTGAACTTTTAACATTGGAGCTTTTGCTCTCCTCTTCTCCTCCTATTAACACCATCCTCAACTCTGGAAGGGAATCCATTGATCCTGTTTATAGAAACACAGCACAACTCACATGATCTACTCTCGTAACAACAACAATGTTTATAAAGTCTCCTGATAAAATGAAATATTTACATGGTTCAGAAAGCTTAGTGATTAGCACAAAAAAAGTGATTAACAGCAACACTCGGTAAAAAGACTACATAAAGTGTATAGAAATATATTGAGTTTGGTATATTTTATATGCACATAATTTGTACAGAAAAAGTTGAAATATTACACTATTTAAACAGCTAACTGACCAGGCACAGTTTTATTAAAATCTCACTTACCAAAGCTGGAAACGTCAGGTATTTTAGCCATTTTTAGCAGACACTACTACTGTAGGTCCTCTGTAACTTGCTATGACTTGCTAAACTTGTTCACCAAATAAATAAAATGCTATCAGGGGATAACCAAGGTGTGGCTTGTTTCATGCATGTTTTCCACGCCCTCAAAGTCCCAGATCTTAAAAAAGAAAACCCACGCCTGCAGAATGTGAACAAGATTAAACCATGGACTGAGCTTTTAGGGCATTGCTACCTTTTTACTTGTTATTACGGTAGTAAATTGTTAAAATGTAAACAGAACCAACTGAGATATTTATTACTTAAGTCCCTGTCAAATAAATGGACTAAATTTTTGGACAGATGGAGAAATTCATAAACTTGATTTCTACAAACCTTTAAAAACATCATCCTCAGATTGATGAAGTGTCACCTGTTTTTTAAGCTACTATTTAATCTAATTAACAAATTATCAAGAAGCCACATTGTATTGGTTAGAGTTTTAGGGACAGACTGTCAATCCTTTCAGCAGGTCTATAGGACACAAACAAGACTAAAGCACAAAATGAATCACGTTGCATCCTTTTGTGTGCCTGATCAATACATCAGTCATTTTCCTTGTTCATAATTTCTTTTTAGATCACCCAGAAAAACACCCACTTATTGTAAATGCATTTCTGTTTTTGCTTACGCAATTTACCTTCTCTTTATGTGGATGTTTTGAAGATCAGGTCCTTAGTTCAAAGCAGGATATGAACCTAGGAATTCTTTCTTGTGGTGTGAGTCATATATCATTTTATTCTCACTCAACTTGTTCCAGACTGAAACTATGTAGTGCTGCATGTAAAAATGACGTAGGTCTATGAAACAAAATCTGTTTGCAGAAAAACGTACATAGTTTTTGGACGGCCAGTAAATCTATCTTTATATAATGATCAAGAACAGTTACCCCAATGCCCCTGTGTGCAGCATTTATCAGCCCTAAATATATAAACCAACAGCTTTCTGCCTATTAGTTTATTAATTAACCCCTCATTCTTCACCCAAAACCCAAAACCGCCGGGTTCACTATTATAAGAAAGCCCACACTGTTTCTCAGTAAATACATTATTGTAGCTATCTGACGCTTGTGAATGCTTCACACTGGCATTGGGCTGCCATTGTGCAGCACTCGGGGAGCAGTGGGCTGCCATTGTGCAGCACACGGCGAACAGTGGGCTGCCATTATGCAGCACCTTTGTCATGATTGATTGGGAAAGAAGCTGCTGCAGCTTCAGGTCTGTTCCTGGTGAAATGTTCTGGTGGGGTAGAGAGTCGATTAAACACTTTTCATCAAACTAAAGCACTAAGTTATGAAACAGAAGATTAACTAAGTGTTTTCATTACACAATTGGAAGTATTAAACAATGTAATGAGGTTATAATAATTTTGCCTTAGTAAAATAAAATAAATAAGATTATATTAGTATTGCAGTTCAAAAAACTGCTCTTTTCTTTATAAATGGCATAGATCAAATACCTCATCTCAAAAGTAACTTTATTGTTTATAATAATTTACTGGCCTGGCGAGGTGTGAAGAAATATCTAAATATCTCCCCCACCATCTCCTCTTGGTCATCGTTGACTTTGAATCCAGATTTACCAGCAGAAATTAGAAGCATTGGCTTGTCTGAATGGTCATCGAAGGGACTGTCAAATATTATGGACATATTGAACTCTGACTCTGTTAAACCCTTTGAACAAATTAAAGCTAATGATAATATGATAATTATGATAATATGAAGCTGGTGTGGGAGTATGATCTGGGGTTGAAGTTTAATCCAGCAGATTGGGAGGAAATCTGTGATGGGGTTTTCCCTATTTGCACTTCGCTCTCTATTCATGAGCAGAACTTTAAATTCTTTTATCGAACATATTATACACCTGTTCGCCTTCGGAAAATGTTTCCTGATGCTTCAGATCTCTGTCATAAATGCAGAATACATAAGGGCACATTTATTCATTTATTTTGGTCTTGCAATTATATTCAAATCTTCTGGAAGGCAGTTCATCTGATGATACAAGAGATTATTGGTAAACAGTTCTCACTAACTCCCTCCTTTTGTCTTTTTAATCATACTTCAGTGATTCTCTTTAATGCAGATACTAAACATTTGCTTGTAATTCTCTTATTTCTGGCTAAGAAATGTATATTACTGAGGTGGTCAGCATCACAAGCCCCTACAGTTGATATGTGGTTATCACAAATGTGCTATTGTCTCAGTTGAAAAACTGACTCATGACCTTCATCAAAAGTCGGACAAATTCCGGAGGATCTGGGACCCGGTGCAATCTTTCTTACAGAAACTGTAAATTTAGTTTTCTCTCTTCTATTTCTTTTTCTTTATATATTCAATATATTACACACTTGGCTGTATGGACTACTTTGAACCATGTCTGCCTGTATTTTGTGTATGTGTGTATGTTTTTTTTTTTTGTTTGTTTGTTTTTTGTTGATGTTTACATAAAGCTGTGAAAACTTAAAAAAAAAAAAAAAAACTGCTGTGGAGAACAATATTCTCACAACGTGCAAGACGCAAGTTTATCAGAGTCAACTTACTTAAAGGTCTTTTGAGTTAAAAATATGTTTTTAGAGACCAAAGACAAAACCAAAAGACTACATGTATCAGTTAAAACTTTATGAACCTTTTCCACTAATCTCTGAGGAACCAAATAAACTCACAGCCTTCTCCTCTATTCTGCTAAATTGTTGTGGTGATTATTATTATTGTTTAGAGACTATTTTGATCTAGTTTGATCACAATACCATAGATATGCAGGTAAAACCTGTAAAACACAAATAAACTGTCATGATGGGTCTAATGCAGGGGTCTTCAACATTTTCCAGGCCAAGGACCCCCAAATTGATGTTGAGATGGAGCGGGGACCCCCTAATTATATTGTATGAAATTGTGTTATATCAAACTGGTCCTATAGTCGCTCTATTACAGATGGAGTAATGTAACCAAAGTATTTTCTCCCGGGGATTATTAAAGTATTTCTGATTCCTCATTGATGGGTCAGGTGTTGTGAATAAAACGCTGTGCAGCTTGAAAGAGCTCTTGTGTGTCGCTGAATGTGTGCATTGATGACTGAAAGACATCTTCTGCCTCCATTTTTCTGTTTACAACAATGTGTTGAATTCATGTTAATGTGGCTTTAAAGAAATTTTAATTAGTGGAAAAAATTGCAGGGGAATATAGGAAAAAAGTCTAATAAACCACACTTTCGTGACCCCCATGCAGTACCTCCGCGGACCCCCTGTTGAAGACCTTTGGTCTAATGTATTTGGCCCACATGCAGAAGCACTCTCAGAGACTGGAAAAATTAAACAGTTTATTGAAGGGATTACTGCACAGAGACTAGGAAAAAACAGTTCAGCTTGGGGAGGTTCCAGCAGTCAGGTGAACTGGAAGCAGAAGCTCTAGAAAGAGATCAGAGTGGTGAGTGCAAGGACTATGGGAATCCTGGCCGATTATCTGAATACAAGGTTTGACTTGGACTCACTGTGGTTGTTTGGGAGGGTTCCAGAGTTCCTGTTTGTCGAGGCTTGTTCAGTTGAAAGTGTTGTACGTTGGAGGGCGGACAGGCAGACTATGGTGGTCCTGAGTGGCAGCAGAGTATACTGACAAGGCTTACAGATGAGGAGATCTGTCTCCTATTCTCAGTGTGACGAGTGAGTCCCTTCCAAGACTTGAAGGGACTGGCTTATCCAGTGGATCAGAGATCCTGCCGGAGAATCTAATGACAAAACTTGGTTAGTGCTGAGATCTCAGAAGAAACAGGGACTCAAAGTTAGACTCTGCAAACTCTGAGGGGCTAGAGTACCCATTACTGGCAAACACTCTGGCAAGGAAGTGAAAACAATCTGCTGCTTAAATACTCCTCAGGAAGTGATGACCCAATAGGCTGTAGGTGTGAGGTGAGAAGATCAGGAAGCCCTCCAGACCAGCAGAGAACAATGGCACCATCTGGTGGGTGCACAGTGGAACTGCAAGAGAACAAAAAAACAAACCCCACAAACTGGAACCCTGACATACATTTTTAAGCCATTTTCAATTTTTAAAAAATCTATATCGAAGAACACCATCTTTTTATATTCATTGATTATTGTGATAGGCCTACACTAATATTTACTACATGTACATACTGCCTCTGATCATAATTTATACAGGTCCTTCTCAAAATATTAGCATATTTGATAAAGTTCATTATTTTCTATAATGTAATGATAAAACTTGAAAATTCATATATTTTAGATTCATTGCACACTAATTGAAATATTTCAGGTCTTTTATTGTCTTAATACGGAGGATTTTGGTATACAGCTCGTGAAATGCCTGAATTCCTATCTGACTCTGGCACCTTGATTTCCAAATGACATGCAAAATTTGCCGTATACTTTCATGTTGTGTCTGTGCATTAGCCTTTAAATATGACATAGATATGAAATATAGCTAAATTAATGAACCAATTTAATAACTACACAGAGCTTCAGTTTCTATATGCTCTTCTGATTTTCGGAAGGAAATTCACATCATAGGCACATCAAGGAAATTCTAACACCAGTAAGGAGATACATATTCCTGCAAATAAACATATTGTCATTGCTTAAATATGGGAAAATATGATAAAATAAATGAAACCATAACTCCCTTGATACATAAAAAATGTTTTCTCTGAGTTGGAAATATCCACAGATTTAGTCTCACCAATCTGACCACCTCAATTTATTCAGGAAAATCTCTAGACTTACAGTCTCATTTCCAAGGGACCTGTTAGATATATTAATAGCAGTGATATAAAAACAGTAATAATACCAAAATAACAACGATAAGAATACTGACATACAAACAACAAACAAATGTATTCTGCTTTTAATGTTTATTTCTTATGTAATTCAAACATTTAATTTATTTATAAACTTTAGATTAATTTAAAAGGCTTAAATAATGTGACCTAAAATCCTGTATCTTTATATTATATGAACCAGTTTCCAGTGATGATTTTTGCAGCTTACATATTATTATTTCTTTTTCAGGAGGCTTTTCTTTCACTAACTGAGAGAGTCAGGGGTATATGGGACCTGTTCAGGAGGAAACCACAAAGAAACAGGATTTTGGAGAAGACAGACAATAACATTTGGCCCTAGATGTAAACACCCAGTCCAATGGCTTGCAGCCTTTTTAAAGACATGTACCACTTGTAGTATATTTTTTATGCTAAGTGCTCCCTTAACCAAAAAAGACATTCAACATTTTTGTTCAGGTTCCAAATTCCTCTATAAATATGAATTTCTACACGTTTTATATATTTTTATCATTGTACCTAACAATATCTTATGAAGTGACAAAATAATGAAAATATATCATTATAATGTTGAGAAAAGTAAAGGATATTAATTACGGTATTATAGATTGTTTTTTAGAATAACAAAATAAAGTCATATCCTTATCTAACCTCTTTTTCATATTTCATATCATGGCCATTTATTTTAAGTGATCACCAAACTCCTCGTCGTATTTTCTTATATTACATTTTGTTTTTGTTTAGAATTTATAAGTTTGAAGAAAAACTTGTGTAAAACTAAAAATGTTTGCTTTACAATATATATATATATATATATATATATATATATATATATATATATATATATATATATATATATATATATATATATATATATATATATATATATATATATATAAAGTATAGCACTGTGCTTTTAACTGCTCTCGTTAAACATAATGAAAACCTTTAAAGTTGAGATAACACAGGTCTTGAGTACACCAAGCTGGTATATCTTCATACTGGTCCTTTAGTTCCAATCTTGCTGTTCTGCTCATTGGTCTAACAAGAGACATTAAAGAGTTGGACAACATGTTCAGAGTATCTTTATTAATATGTTGTGAGATTTAACTCTTTTTTTTTTTTTTTTAAGATTTTTATCTGTTGGGGGTCTTTCATAAATATTTTCCATACAGCTGATTGAGGAACGAATGCTGCCGATTCCAGAGCTAATTTCAGACTGTCCCAGTCGGTTAGTCAGCCATCCAAAAATGTAGTCATGAGTTTGTTGATTCCGGAACCGTGTAAAAGCTGCCACACTCTGAGGAACCATCTTCTCCCACTGAAAGAGAAGATGACGTTTGTTGTTCTAAACAACAGTGGATGTAAACAACCATTTGTTAAAACACAGTAGTGAATTGTTCAATTTAAACTTACGGTCTGAAATGTGAAAGTCATCCATACTCTGTGCTATTGTTGAAAAAGGCCCTGTTGGTTCTTCTGCTTCCTTTGCTAAAGCTTTCATCACTCTTTCTATCAACTTCTGTTCCCTTTTTCTCCATTCCTCTTGTTTCTGTATTGTTCGCCAAGGAAGTTTCTGACTGATTTTCTTTTTGGTTTTGGATGTAAAGCTTTCCCCGTTTTGTTTGACCATAACTGTGATTTGTTTAAACAGCTCTTTGACTTGATCAGGATCATCATAGCGTCTGGGGTTTAGAACATGGTATCTGTTCCCACATTTCTCCAAAAGCTCTTGGATCACCTTTCCCTCTCTGACGATGTAGTTCTCTACAGGACAATCGTTGAGCCAGTATCCCCAGGTAAACAGCACCATGCAGTGTCTCCACACTCTCTCTGTTAATGGCATCAAGACCTCCAACAGAGCTTCCAGGTCTTTCTCTTTGAAAGCTCTAAAGATCGGAACAACCAAGAGGAAAATATGAGGTCCAGGAGAACACATGGAGACACCATGGAGAACTTCCTCTTTGATCCAGTCAGGTGGTGATGGATCTGAGAACCAGCCTGGTGTTTCCACAACTGAGACTTTCACTCCATCAAAGTCTCCCTCGTGTTTTACACATGTTTCAGATCTCTGATCCTGGTAGCTCTGGAAATAAATGATAAAATAGAAAATATAGTTTAGGAAAGGTTCTACTCTAAGTACATCTTCAGTGTGGATGTGTGATAAGTATTTTGCTTAATTAGCATGTTGGGTTACCTTTTCCAACCAAGCTCTAAATAAAGTTTTCTTAAAATTATACTTGGAAAGGATCAGATTTCCAACTTCACTCTTTCCTGAACATTTCTGCCCAACAAGAATAATCCTGATCCCAGTGAGTACAGGTGCTGGTCATAAAATTAGAATATCATGAAAAAGTAGATTGATTTCAGTAATTCCATTTAAAAAGTGAAACTTGTATATTATATTCATACATTACATACAAACTCATATATTTCAGATGTTTATTTTGTTTAATTTTGATGATTACAGATGACAACAAATGAAAATCTCAAATTCATCATATCAGAAAATTAGAATATTACTGAAGACCAATAAAAACAAAGGATTTATAGAAATGTTGGCCAACTGAAAAGTATGAACATGAAAAGTATGAGCATGTACAGCACTCAGTATTTAGTTGGGCCTCCTTTGGCCTGTATTACTGCAGCAATGCGGCGTGGCATGGAGTCGATCAGTCTGTGGCACTGCTCAGGTGTTATGATAGCCCAGGTTGCTCTAATAGTGGCTTTTAGCTCTTCTGAATTGTTGGGTCTGGTGTATTGCATCTTCTTCTTCACAATACCCCATAGATTTTCTATGGGGTTAAGGTCAGGAGAGTTTGCTGGCCAATTAAGAACAGGGATACCATGGTCCTTCAACCAGGTACTGGTAGCTTTGGCACTGTGTGCAGGTGCCAAGTCCTGTTGGAAAATGAAATCTGCATCTCCAAAAAGTTGGTCAGCTGCAGGAAGCATGAAGTGCTCTAAAACTTCCTGGTATGTGGCTGCGTTGACCCTGGACCTCAGAAAACACAATGGACCAACACCAGCAGATGACATGGCACCCCAAACCATCACTGACTGTGGAAACTTTACACTGGACTTCAAGCAACGTGGATGAAGTGCCTCTCTTCTTTTCCTCCAGACTCTGGGACCTTGATTTCCAAAGGAAATGCAAAATTTACTTTCATCAGAGAACATGACTTTGGACCACTCACCAGCAGTCCAGTCCTGTTTCTCTTTAGACGCTTCTGACGCTGTCTGTGGTTCAAGAGTGGCTTGACACAAGGAATGCGACAGCAGAAACCCATGTCTTTCATACGTCTGTGTGTGGTGGTTCTTGAAGCACTCACTCCAGCTGCAGTCCACTCTTTGTGAATCTCCCCCACATTTTTGAATGGGTTTTGTTTCACAATCCTCTCCAGGGTGCGGTTATCTCTCTTGCTTGTACACTTTTTTCGACCACATCTTTTCCTTCCCTTCGCCTCTCTATTAATGTGCTTGGACACTGAGCTCTGTGAACAGCCAGCCTCTTTAGCGATGACCTTTTGTGTCTTGCCCTCCTTGTGCAAGGTGTCGATGGTCGTCTTTTGGACAACTGTCAAGTCAGCAGTCTTCCCCATGATTGTGTAGCCTATAGAACTAGACTGAAAGACCATTTAAAGGCTTTTGCAGGTGGTTTGAGTTAATTAGCTGATTAGAGTGTGGCACCAGGGGCCATCAATTTTGAACCTTTTCACAATATTCTAATTTTCTGATATGATGAATTTGAGATTTTCATTTGTTGTCATTTGTAATCATCAAAATTAAACAAAATAAACATCTGAAATATATGAGTTTGTATGTAATGTATGAATATAATATACAAGTTTCACTTTTTAAATGGAATTACTGAAATCAATCAACTTTTTCATGATATTCTAATTTTATGACCAGCACCTGTAGATGTCTCTCACCTGTGAAACAGCCATAAAAGGTCATTTCCTTCAGTCATTAAACATTAATTTAGAATGACATCATTTTTATATTTCTTTCTTACCTCCATACAGCTCCTTTAGTACTCTCAATTGTCTCTCCTTGATCTTCTTCAACCTAATAGCCATCTTGTCTCCAGCCTCTTTCTCAGCTTCTATCTGTGCTGCTCGACCCAGATCCACCTTATAATAAGGATCTTCATTTCCTGTCCACATTTCTTCAATCTTCTCAATGAGCTCCTTCGCCTGAGTCTTATCACTGTCATCCTTGTTGTTCAGGGCATGATACCTGTTCTCACACCTGTTCACTATCCACTGCAGACCTTCATCACTTTTCATTCGCTCCTCCACAGTCTTCACTCCTAACCAGTCTCTTGCAGTAAACAGAACAATTGTGTGTTTCCAGATTTCTTCTCTAAACATACTCATGTGTTCCTGGACAACAGTAAGATATGGAGCGTTGATATATATTATCAAAGGAATAACCAGCAGAACAGTATGTGGTCCTGGAGCACAGAGATTCACACTCTTCTCTATTTCCAATTTGTCCATCTCATTGGTGTCCTGAAGGCTGTGGGTGTAGAACCACCCGGGAGAATCTACCACCATGAGACGCGTTCCTTCAAACACACTGTGGCTTATTTTGGTGCATGTGGTTGCTCTTTGTTTTATTTTAGTTACATCAAATGCATTTTTTCCTAGTATGGTGTTTCCCGATGAGCTTTTACCAGAACTGGCACCACGAATCATCACTATTCTTAAATGGTTTGGAGGGACATTTATACCTAAACCAACAAAACAAAAGGAGAAATGAACATATTCTGTAGTTTTATCGATAAAAAAAAAATCAGGAAGCCAGTTTGCCTGGCTATAATGTCCTATTTAAAATTTAATAATGTCTGTATAAAAATGCATTCATGAGGAAAAAGTTTAAAGGTTTTTGTTATGTTTTCTGACCTGAGTTGGAAATATAATCTGAAGCAGCCATTTCCTCCATCACACGTCAACCTAAGTTTGTTGACTTTTCGACTTTTCTCATATTGCAAAACCTGTTTCTAAGGTAAAGCAAATAGAGCAGAGGTGGTTTTTGTTATTTTGTGGTTGGTTGGCAAAGTCAAACTTTGCAAGACAAGGCAAATTTATTTGTATAGCACAATTCAGAACAAAGACAATGCAAAGTGCTTTACATGGTTAAAATATTGGAAAATAAAACACAATCAGAGCAAGTAGAAGAAAAAAAGAAATAATAAAAAAGATGCAGAAACAAGAAAGAACATTAAAAGCAGTTGGACAAAAAAAAAAAGAACTAATGATGCCTGAGTTGAACTTTTCAACTAGAACAGTCGAAGGCGATCCTAAACAAATGTGCTTTTAGTCTTGATTTAGAGGAACTCAGGCTTTCCGCACATTTACAGTTTTCTGGAAGTTTGTTCCAGGTAAGTGGAGCAAGGGAACTAAATGCTGCTTCTCCATGTTTAGTTTCTGATCATCATCTGAAAGATAACTAGAAGAACAAGTATATTGTAGCTAAAATAAAAAATTAAAGTGTAATGAAGTGTTAAGAGAACTTTGTTTAATAAAATCCAAGCACCTATTAAATCATGAAATTTAATAATATAGCATGAACATTAAAACTGGCTTCCAAAATATGTCCAAATTGTAATTTAGAAAAGCAATAAAAAAGGATCCCTGATGATTTCTCAGAAATACTCCATATACCATATGCATCATTTTGGACAGAACCAACTTCATTAAATCAGAGAAGTAAACATATGTATTTACTCTTGTGCCTTTAGATTAATGCTGATTTAATTGCCTAACAAACTGAGCAGATACAGTGTAGTGTGACTTATATGCATTTGTGGGTTGCTCTGGTTTAAGGGTTAGTTTTTCAAAGATTTCCATAATACTTTACATTCTCTATTTACCTCTTGTCAGTCGACCTGGAAACAAGATGACAACAGGAATGAAGTTTTGGGTTATTTCAACCCAGAGCTACCAACTGTCTGCAACAAGATGGTATAAAAATTGCCATTTAACTTTTTTGGGGGCAAACTGAAATCCTCCATAGCAGGTGACTGAGGGGATAACCATTGTTTTAAAAGTTTACTTTACATATCTTGTCCCAAAACAGTTAAAATGAGGAAAAACAGAGACATCTTTACTTTCCTGACTCAAAAGATTGACTTAGAGTGTAGCCTGAAGCTTCCCTAGCGTAATAAGTGACATTACATTGGTTTCTGCAATTGTTTGACTTAAAGTACTCAATGAAAATATTTTTGGATATTTTTCTTGGAGCTAATCAGGCCATCCAATACAATATGACCAAATACAATATTATAAGGATTAAGCATTATTATTTTTTTTTTTGTGTGTTACATCATTTCTTAAAGTGAGATCAACTGTATAGGAAACAACCTGTATAGGAAAACAAATGTCAAACCTCTCAAATTTTTCCCACTTGTACAAAATCTGCCTGAAATACAATATCTTTCATAATTAAAATGCAAGTTAACATCCAGTTTTGCCTTTATAACATTAGGTTAGATAAAAGCATTTGAATTAAACATAGTCAGGCAATAAAATTGACCAAATTATTATTCAAATGGGGTCAAATTGAAAGGAAGGCTTTATGAGAAGATATCTGACCTGAGTTGAAAATATCAGCTGAAGCAGCCATATCATTTGCTTCTCTCTGCCAACCTCACCGTTTTTTTTGTCTGTTGTTCAGGACAGTAAATAGAGCAGGGGTGGAGTTTAATGAGGGATATGGTTGATTATGTCAGACATGGTCAGAGACTAGCTTCAGTTTTATGGTTGTTACACAAAGAAAATATTGAACTAAAAGTACTGTAGTTGGAAACATGTAACAATTAATTTAAAAAATGTAGGAATTTGTATGAAAAATAATGAGAACAAATTAATTATTTAATTAGCATAGCAGTCGATTAATTAAAAATTCCAAAGGCAAAGAGCACTTCATGATTTAATCATGTTACATTATTTTAAATATTTCTCTCATTAAACAGTTAATCCTTATATGACTGTCTCCTAAAATCTGATAACATACAGTAAACAGAAACATGGAAGCAAACAACTTAAAACAATAAGATTCTACATCAAAAAAGGGGTTATATATGCCATTGTTGCTGCTCCTGTCACTCAGATGTTGATTACTTCTTTCTTAAATGAAGTGACTGAAGCATCATAATGCTGACACTCCAGTTTGCTTCTTTTAATTTCAAAACTACTATAGATGACAGATGTTTGAATTATTTTGCATCACTGCTGCACATAGACTTCAATGATTATCATTTTATTAATTATTTTCCATCGTTTGAAAGTTTTTGTTCCCACATAAAATACATATAATTTCAATTTCTATATCTTTACTGGCCAAGGGTTACAATGCTGTGCAAATCTCTGGTTTTATTAAGTTTTTTTTTTTATATTCAATCCAGACCTAACGTATTGCATTAACAAATATCTAAACACATAAAAGACATCACTACAACGGGTGAAAATAGCAGTTGTGAAGCACTTTGAAATAATAAGGTCCAGAAACCATGGTAAGACTGTAGCAAAAAAGGACTGTTCCTTCTAAAATTATTGGTTTTTCCTCTCTTGTCTAAGTCTCATAAGGAAATCCAACCACAGTCGGTCAAAAATATTTCAGCGAGTTCTACAATCGCCATGGAGTAGTAAGCTTAATAACCCCTCCCTGAACCCGACCCTGGTCCAAAGACTCCATAAGAGGCTTGGCCTCTCTGGAAATAATGGTATCTTGCTTGTTATCCAATCAGGGCCCCATTCTTTCTCATTGGATGCTTCTAAACATGAAAGCTAAAGCCTCAACAGAGATTTTGCATACTTACAATCAGTGTCCTGCCACTCCAAAGTAGAGGGAACATTGTGTAAGAATGGGCTTAACAGCTGATAAAAGCACAAAATACTCATGAAATTGAGCGAATTTTTGTGAACATTTAATTCTTTAACGAATGCATTAATGTTTCAATGAGGTACTAGGATGTTTTTGCCGATAAGAAGACTTTTCTTTTGTGGTAAGAGAATTTGGTCTTTAAAGTTTGTATCCAGGGTTGGGAGGGGTTAGCTGAAATCTTTCCTGTTCAACTAGGAATCGTGAAGACGTACAATTTCGGAAGTGAAGCAAGATTGCTGCCTGTCAACCTCACTGCAGCCTGCTCTTGTCCCTCATTATGACAGCCTTCTATTTGATGGGGATGAAAGAGGATAGGATAGACATTGTTTTCTTGTATTAATGAGGGGCTTGCTGCAAACGTCCTTTAATTTAACTCTAACAGGAACAAAACTTGGACCTAAGTGATATATATCCTAATATATCCATATGACTCCCATTCTGTGTTATGTGACACATATTTGCACTTAATAAAGTCCAAATCCAGGGGAGTTTTGTATCCCAAAGTCCATGCCTCTTTTAAACTATCATATGTCTTGGACATCCGTATTTTGATTGTGTTTACAAAAGTGCTGCTGACTGGAAAGCGATAGGTTGTCTAAGGACACTTTAAGTTATGGCTGAATTCCCAAGGAAGGTAGTGTGTTTAATCTGGTGGCAAACATAAGGATGTCCTGGAGTGAGAGGTTTGTTTTACTTTTTGTTTTGTTAAAAAAAAAAAGAGTTGAGTTGAAGATATCACTGTTGTGCAACATTTTTATATTTATTGCCCCCCTCCCCTCGCAATAAAGCCACAGCTTGTTAGCCTTGAAGGGAGACAGGGAAATTGGAACTTTTTTTTTACACTTTTGGTGATTGGCAGCCAAACTGCATTGTTTCCATTCAAGCTCAGTTTACTCCATATCAGTCTTTAACCATAGATCGACTTCATAATATGCATTCAAAACTTATTAATTCAAATTTGTTTATTCAGACTTTTCAAATATTTGTTCATTCACATTTCCTGAGCAGTGATGGTCAATATCCTGCTCCAGACTCTGAACATCACCTGCTGCTGTTACCTGCAGGGCAGATTTGTGACTCTCCCACTGATGTGCTCCAACAGTGCGCAGCTGCGTCTACACTCACTCCTAGGCAGCTCTCAGTGACCATCACCTTCTTAAAATAGTTTTTTTTAGGTAAAATAATTTGTTTGTTAAGTTTTAGGGTAAAATTGCAGATAAAACAAGTTTGCTTTTGCAGCATGTGGTTTTAAGCCAGAAGCTGAGCAGAAAACACCATGTATGAACATATTTTACTCAGGATTAGTGAAATATCAGATGGGAAACCTTGCATATTTTTTAAGATCAAACTTGATTTAAGCATAAATGAACATGAACAATGACTAAGAAGAAATGTGTATGTTTGTGGAATGATTTTAACAGAGAACCAAAACAACAAAAAGGAGGTGTGCAGCAAAAATAAATTATGTTGTTGGTTAAATGAGTGGAGCATAATACTAATTTAAATTCACCAGTATATGCTCTGTAAAGTCTGAAATTTTCACCTGTTCCAACACTTCTTATTTCTGTGGCTTACACACCTTCATGTGCAAGCCACAGTGGCGTTGGATGTAGGAGTTCAAACTGCATTCGAAGGGTTGACGGTTCAAGCCCCGACTCCGACTTTCAGTGTCGTTGTGTCCTTGGGCAAGACACTTCACCTGCATTGTCTACTGATGGTGGTCAGAGGGCCCGGTGGCGCCAGTGTACGGCAGCCCCGCCTCTGTCAGTGAGCCCCAGGGCAGCTGTGGCTACAATGTAGCTTGTCACCATCAGTGTGTGAATGGGTGAATGAGTGTAGAGTAAAGCGCTTTGGTCATGTCATTTTTTTTTTTATTACCTCTGATGCAATTCCCTGTAACAGGAATAACAATACAAATATCAACAAAATTATTAAGGACAAAAATATATGGAATACATTATCAAGAGTATCAAATTTTAATTAACCTGCGTCCTTGAATATAGCTGAGTATTCTCATGTCCTTCATATCCAAGGCAGATATGATTATATGTACTAATAATTATAAACCATAATGTCCGTCCAAAGCATGTCCTTTTAGGTATCTTTATTGGACACACTAACACAGAACTTTTAAGACATCTTTCCTATCTGTCTAATCATCTAATTAGTTATTCTATGTTCCGGTCTATATGTATTCCTACAGATGACATGGGTATGCTATCCCTTTGGTGGCGTGGGGGTAGTACTACATATTACATCACTCAGGATACTACAGCAGATAAAATTATGATCTGATTAACATTATATCAGTGAATCCATGAATTAAATCAGATGGCAGTTATGATGAAAAGGTCCTTCATACAAAATGCATTACATAAAATAAACAGAACTGGGTAAATCTTAAGTTAATTTAGGTGTTAATAAACTGTGTCAGAGGAGTGATCATAGCTCTCTGCATCCGCAGTGCTGTGTCTATCTCCCTGCCAGCTCCCAGATCAGCTTCACCGATTGGTTGAAGTGACTCGTCAAGCAGTAAAAGTTAATGTTTTCCAACTACAGCAGCTGCAGCTTCTGAAGCGCATCCCGTGCATCAGATGCTCAGAAGCTCATGAGGCGCTGCTCCTGCTGCTCAAAATGAGATGTAGTAACTTTTGCTGCTCCTTGATGCGCGTTAACCATAGACTTTGCAGGTAAACTAGCTGCTTCTCTTCTCTTTGCTGCCTGCATGCTGAACATAGCATAAAACTTTTAGGAACAACAGCTGCCAGTCCCAGTGCTGCTGTCAGGTGATTCATCTCTCTCCATTAGGAACTTCTTGATGCGGTCAAGTGTTGCTTCTTTCGACCACTCTGATGCACCTGCAAATTTTAAGCCCACATCGCCTGTTACTGAAAAAGGAGATGAAATGTACGTTTAATAAAATGAATACGTATAGGAAAATTTTAAATGATTAGGTAAAAATTTACACAGTTCTGAGTTTATTCAAAGTTAATTGCTTTGATTTACATTCAGTTCTTGTACTTGTCTATTGCTTTATTAAACAGTCGTTTGTTTATCTGGAATCAGGTCCTGGGGCAGAAGTCTCAGTAGAGAGGTACAGACCTTCTTCTCTCCAGTCACCACCTCCACCAGGTATTTTGTTCCCTACAAAAAACGCTTAAAGGCTGAAATTTGGAAGCTGGTCAAAAGCTGGTCAAGTTGCATTGACGTTTCAATGCTCTGGATGCTCTGCACTCTGGATGTTTGCTGTGTTCTGTAGCTGAGAGCAGAGGTCTGTTTCAAAAATTAGGTTTACTGAAAACTGCCTCTTCTAAACCTCGAAAACAGGGAACCTGAGTTTCTCAACCTCTGTTTCTCTTGCCATAGTAACATTCTTCCCAGAGCTAACCTGGTCGGGAGCAGATTTAGGTTTTTGTTCAATAAACTCAGTTTTCTCTGACCGAGGACACTCTTGGAGCGTAGTTTGTCGTAGTTTTGTAAATACAATAAAAAAAAATAGTCTTGAGTCCGTTAGATACATCATGCTTTAAAAAGAAACATTGCATGACCTTTTGAAAAGGATCTTATTAAAGAATGATCCACATAATTCATAGAGAATTAAACATGTATAGCCAAAACTACGTTTTCAACTCAGTACCATAATACACAATTGAATATTTTTTGTCAGTAGGTTTTAACATTTTTAGTTAAAGCTACAGTGTGTAATTTTCAGCGAAATCTAGCGGTCAGACTGCAGACCGCAGCAACATGAACATCTCCCCCCGACCGCTTCTCCCCCCTAACAGTACGGCGAGCGTTACGGGACAAAATGTCTTCCACAACATCCGCATCACCTACCTTCTCAAGTGATGAGGTTTGTTTACATAGATAATTTTACAGATAGTATTTCATTAGTCTGTGTAGGGTATAGATTTCATGTAGACTTTAGATAATAAATATACCCGTTATTTTTTCTACATCGTTGTGACGTTTTGGTGAGCTGCTTTGCATGGTGATATAAACAGACGAAGTAATTGTAGTCATTAGTTTAACAGCGAGATTGTGTTCGCTGGAAGAATATATATTCCCCGTTTACAGAGTCCAAGTCTTGTTTGTGGCATGGGGGTTACAAGGCGGGGAAGAGGGAGAGGAAGAGGGCAGAGAGGCCGGGGTGGGCGTGCAGCTAGGGCCAGGCGAGGGAGGGGAGCCAGCGGGGTGAGAGCAGAGGAGGAAAGGCTTGAAGATCTCCAAAGGAGCCGGAGAGAAGTAACCGAGGTATATATCCAGAAAATTATTTTACAGAAAATTACTGAATCATTACCTGTGAAACGTCAGGGATGTTGCTGAATAAGTATACTGGAGAGTAACAGCATCATCACGCAGCATGTTATTGTTTTAGACAGGTCTGAGCATCCTGTACTCCAAAAACTGCAGTGATATTAGACAATTGTGTGTGTAGGATTAATTACCTGTCCAAGAGAAAACTGGCAACTTGAGCGTCACTTTGAAAACCTTTTTCCTCCATCAGTGACTTCCATCGTGTAAATGCCGTGCCAATGTTGATCCGTGTTTTTTGTCGTTTCTTGTCACGCTTGCGTTTATTCTCGTCGTGTTTCCGCTTCTTAGATGACGGGGGTTCGGTGCCCGCCGCTTTTCGTTGTGATACAGAGTAGGCATGATCCTCCATTCGTCTGATGTTTGGCCACACAGTGCCAAACAGTTTGCAAAGTCACTCACGCCTGCCGCCTTGTTCACCTTTCTTGTTACTGAGGCGCAGTATACCTGCTTCTTCTTCTTCTTTGGTTTCAGGCAGACTAAACGCTTCTCAGGCATAATACTGCCATCTATTGTTCAGTACCGTCTCAGTTAATCTCTCTCAACTTGCCGTAATTATTTTCGAGCGTAATGGGCGATCTCGCAATCGCTAGTTTGTTGGCTCTGCGCTGCCGTAGCGCAAAGATGTCTGCCTCCATGGCTGCGAGACCCGCTCCTATGTAATTATAAATAACGAATTCTAAGGCAACGCAAATATTAAGGTTAAGAGGCTGAGCTCGTAGATGATGATAAATAACATAGTTATGTATAATATATTAAATTTCTGACTTTATATGCCTGTAATTATTACACACTGTAGCTTTAACCTAAGTATTTATAAATTGTTTTGCCATAGTTTTGTTGTGTAGTAGCCCACATAACAATCCATTCTTGTTGCTTTTTTTTTTTTTTTTTTTTTTTTTTTTTTTTAAACCTTTGGAGTTTACCCCCTGCAGACAGCTCTGAAGAAGTGTTAACAGCTTGCATGTGGTGTCTGTCTCCCCCAAAAAACCCTGTATCAGCTTTTATGATTCGTTGATGCCCCGGCATCCAGTGGCAAAAGCTCAATTTTCTGAACTCCAGTATCGAACACTCAGATCCTTGAATGCTCAGACGGCAGAACAATCGGACATCAAGCTGTACGCTAACAATGAGTGGTACATTAAATCGCTGATCCATACCATCCGGATCTTTAGCACAGACATTGGGATGTCATGCGGACTAGAGAAGTGTGGTTGGATGGTAACAACAGAGAGGGAGGCATATAGCCTCTCTTATTAGGGTTACTTAAGTATTAACATTCTAATAGGGTTTTTCAAAAAATAAAAATTCTTTAAAGACCTTGCGAATTGAAGTTTTTCCCATTATTTGATTCATAATATGTCTAAAAAAAACATTTTAAATTTTTACCATGCCCCTAGAGGGTGGCACATTGGCCCTCACCATAGGTCCCATTTACAGCTTTTTGCTTGTTTTAGTGATTTGAGATATGTTTAACAACCTGACCTATGCCCATCATAAGTAAAAGTTATTGCAGGTATTTTCATCTGATTTTTTTTCACATCATTCTATCTATTCTATATTTCTTCACAGATTAATAGCAAGTAATTCCGACATCCACCAAGCCTCTGAATATATGTGCCGTTTTCAGCTTTTTTGCTAGATATGAATAGATAGAATGATGTAAAAAAAAGGTATGTCCTGACCTTCACCATACGACATTTTATGTAAGTTGTTCTATAATGACCAAATCATAATATATCAGAAGAACTCTCGCATATGCCTTTTATTCTGTTCGTAATACAAATATGTGTGAAAATGTTTTGCTATGATTCAATTTCAGTTGTTATCTGTCCTTTCAATGTCATCTGGGCAAAAGGGTTCAAGTTGGTACATGGTTTCTTTACACTGATTGTCAAGTGTGTTCATGTTAAGCTTGCTACTTTCACACAACTGTCTATAGTTCCTTTTTCCCCAATTTCTAATAACATGCAGTTCCAAAGAGCTCTGCATGTCAGCTTTGATTATTGTATCAATAGAAAAGGCAGAGGTGTTTCTAGTTGTGTGTGAGATGAATTGAAGGCTAGAAATCAGATTATTCAAGAATTTGAATCTCCTTTAAATTAATAAAAATGTGGATTGGATTAATTATCTACTCTGCAAGCAACAACGATTCATAAATGTTACCCATGATGCATTATCTAGAATCACTGAACAACTGTCAGCCATAAAACCAACCTTCAGGCAGAACAGAATTGCTTTAGATATGCTGATAGGGGAGGAGTATGTGCACTTTCATAACGGTGGATGAGGTTTTTTTGGGAAGATGACCTGATTCCTATTCATGGTGCAGCTTAAATTCAAAAAGGGCTTATTTGCTCATATTTTCTTTGAGGGCATCCATCTCTTTATATTGTTTTATAATTTTCACACTTTTCTGTTTTTTATTTTAATTTTTCCTTTTTTTTATATGTTGGTTTGTTACTATAGATCATTGCCTGTCTATTTCCTTTTTTGCTTTATTTGCGTTCTTGTTGCTTGATCAATAAACTGCATCATATATATATATATATATATATATATATATATATATATATATATATATATATATATATATATATATATATATATATATATATATATATATATATATATATATATATATATATATATTATGTATTTCTTTTTAAATGCTTTTCTTTTATAGTACTTCGAGGTCTTTTTGATGAAAAGTGCAGTATATATTAAATCTGTTATTATTATTATTATTATTATTATTATTATTATTATTATTATTATTATTATTATTATTATTATTATTATTATTATTATTATTATTATTATTATTATTATATAGCTGAAAACACATGATTATACTCGCAATTCTTTGTCACATTAATCCCCTATTGAACCCCCAGATTCCACATACTCCGTCTTTCGTGGAAAATCAATGAGAGCTGTTCCACATCCACCGCTACTCCTCCGCACGTCTCCGTCCACGTACGTCTTCTCCCTCCGTCACCGACAAATTACGGAGCCGAGCTATTTTTTGCTCCGCTCCGGTCCGGCCAGGTCAAGATCCGCAATTGCAATCGCACCAAACAGGAAAAAGAACATCGACAAATTCCGGTTCGTCAAATTAAAATATAGTAGCAACAGATTGGTGAATAGATAGCACAATTCCTATAAATATCTAAAAAAAAAAAAAAAAAAAAAAAAAACTAACACCGTTTATTTAAATGATTGGATCCAAACTATTGGTTATTCACCAACGAGGAAGCAGATTTCTCATCTCCATCAAAATATTTATTTTATACCGAGGGACTTAAAGTTTAATCAAATCCATTCAAAAGAAGCTTCTTATTACAGGAATGAAAAGAGATGCTTAGTTGTAGAGAACAAGTTCATAAAAAAAAAAAAAGCAGTTTTGAATTATCCTTATCTCTGTTACAAAAATCTACAAATATATATATATATATATATTTGGGCAGAAACTGAACATATGCTGGATGATGGTGGGATTTTTTTAATATGTCATATTAAATTAAGCGCTCACAGGGTTCATACAGGAATGAGTGACTCTAATTTAATGCTATTTTAATGCTATTAGAAATGATTTTAATGCCATCATCAAGAACCATGTACACAAGTTATTAGTGTACATGAAATATGAAGGATCTGTAAGCAGAGTTCCTTGACTCCTGTATGTATGTAAACACACACACACACACACACATATATACGTATATATATTCTCTAGCTTTTTCTCCGCCTCGAGCTTCCTTTCCGAACATACGGCTTTATAAACAGTTCCACGCAAATTAATAGCGATATAATATCTGACGAAATTGTTTTTAGAAGCATTTTTATTAAAGAATCATAAATGCAACGATAAACATATTTAATTAATTTTAGTGCCAATTAAGGCCTTGATTAAAAAAAGAATTACTAATTGTAATTATTTTTAATGATCCGCGGAAACCCTGGTTCATTGGAGAGATGTCCTGGGCCGTGAGTAGTGAGGAAACAGGAAGCGATTCTTGTGGGATGGAAGAAGGAAATAGTGACAATGAAGGTTGGAAGATAGCAACATCAAAAAATGAGAAAAAGCGGAAAAAACAGAGATCAGTTAAAGGGGAATCTAGTTCAGAACAATCCAGTGATGATCAATCCATACATTCCACAGCACAACAAAATGAATTCAAAGTCATATTCAAAGTCGTTAATCAGGCAGACTCTTTTACAAATTGGAATCCGGTTCACTTAACAAAAACCATCAATAAACTTGTCGGAGAAGTCAGAGGTGCCAGAATTCTGTACAGTGGAGACCTGCTAATTAACTGCAGAGACAGCGCCCAGCAAGGCAAAGCAATACGTATCAACAAAATTGACGGGATAAGAGTTCAGTGCAGCCTAATGGAGAACAAAAAGATCAGCAGGGGAGTCATTGGAGGAGTTCCTCTAAAAATTTCTGAAAAAGAGATTCTGGAAAACATAAGCGGTGCAAAAGTAAAAGAAGTAAAACGGTTAAAAACAACAAGAAACGGAGAAAGATCTGATAGTTTATCGGTGTTAATTAAATTCGAAGAAGAGCAATTACCAAGCAAAGTATTCATCGGTTACATAAGCTATAATGTCAAAATCTACAATCCTCCACCATTGAGATGTTTCAAATGCCAAAAATTCGGTCACATTGCAGCAGTTTGTAAAGGGAAACAGAGGTGTGGAAGGTGTGCAGGAGAACATGAGTACGGAAAATGTGGAAAAGAAGCTAAAATAAAATGCTGTAATTGTGGTGGAGAACATACTGCTGCTTATCGCGGCTGTGAAGCAAGCAAAAGGTCTGAGGAAATTAAAAAAATGAAATTTGAGCTCGGAATAACCTACGCTGAAGCTGCAAAAAGGATCCCATCTCAGTCAGAAAAACCCAAACCTACAGTTCAACACACAGCAAATTCCAAACCTCTAGAGAAATCTCCAAAAATTGATGAAGACTCACTAATTGTTAAAAAGACAAATTTTGTTCTTTTCATGGTAGAAGTGATTAATTGTACTGCACAGACAACAAAAAAAACTGAAAAAATCAAAATAATAGTGAAGGCTGCAGAAAAATATCTGGACATTAAAGATTTGAACGGGGAGATGGTTGGAAGCATGATGGGAGGACCGATGGGACCATCAGAAACTGGCAGAATTACGATGACCTAGAGTAAATTAAAATTATATGGGCAAATGTGATTTAGTATTATGTTGGTTTAAGTTACACAGGTTTTTTTTTTTTTTTTTTTTTTTTTTTTTTTTTTTTTTTTTTTGGGGGGGGGGTGAATCGTTTCCTGTTTTCTTGCTTTACTCCATATCAGTTGGTGGCGGTAATGCACAATTCACAAGTCTGCCAACCGCCATAAAATCTCATAAGAAGAAGAAGAAGAACCCTGGTTCATCTGGCGCATGCCCTCTACGATCTCCAAGGAACTCAGAGAGGAGGGGACGGAGCCACAGCGGCGGCTGTAGGCTTTGCTTTGTGCAGGCGGTCTGGAGCGCAGCGGGGCGGAGCGGAGCGGAGCGCAGACGGAGTATGTGGGATTTCGGGGTAACTTAGATCACCAAATCTGTAAAAATGTGTGTTTGTTTGTCAATAAACACAAAGTCTGTGTTTGTTGATATAAAATTGTGGCGGGCCGTTCTATTAGCCGCTAGAGGTCGCTGTGATCGGCAGTACTTCCTCAAAACGAATCACATCAAGCGCCATCTTTGTTTTGGGTCGTATTCGTCAGACGATGACGGAGGGTTTTTCGTTCCTGTGATTGGTCGAGGAAGTCACGTCAAAGGTCATGTATATTTGGCGCTCTTCGTTCCCTAGTAGTCTGGCGCGTTTTTGAAGCTGCAGAAAAATGTCAGAAAACCCTCCAGCTCCGAGTTTCTCCTAAAATATTAGCGCAAGGAGCCGCAAACTTCGCAGGGACACGAGCTTCTAAACTGGAAAATGTTCCGAGGACTTCCAGGAGCTGCGCAGAGTAGAGCTTCTGTGAGTCTTAGATAGCTTGTTGTTTTATACCGAAACCTGCTGGTGAAAGGTTTTCTTCTCTTAACAATGGATGGAAAGTCCTTTCTGTATTTAAACACAAAGCAGTGAAGGAGAATTAATAAGACGGCAGCCGTAAGAGTTCCAGCGTGTCAGCGTTTAACATATCGGTGAGTGTTTTCTTTTGCTGTTTATGCATCAAGCAGTCATTTAAGACCAAACTAGAGAAAGAGAACTCTCTGGGCCCTTATAATTCATAGCTCTAATGTACTTTTGCAAACAAAGATACATAGATTATTAAATTGTTTAGTATTAATGTTGCCTGCTTGTATTATTGGACATTTTAAGTAGTTTTTATTAACTGGCTATTATTTAAATATCGGTTGTTAATGTTGTTATTCTTTATTTAAAGTTGAAGGATTCATCCCAATGCATAAAATACCAGAGAAATAAATGTACTGTATAGACCATTAATGAGACCTAATGATAAATGTTGATATAAATATATGATTATTGTAAAGTAACATTATGCTGTTTGAAAATGTTTACACATTTAAATGTTTTTCCAGGTCTCTTTGAATTATGGCTGGTGTTGTGGCTATGGCTTCTGTCATTGAGGACTTTGACACTCAGGTAGGAATCATACTGTAGTTATTAGTGTCATAGTTGGAATTAGTGATGATATTACAATTTTTTTTCAGCTCTAAGGCGTAGGATGAACTAATTGTTTTATAGATTTATTTTTATTTTTAGTTTTTTGTAAAGGGCAAAATCGAGACACATAATAGGGAAAACATTTGTGTTTATTGATATAATATATACTGGCCCCAATAACAGCTGCAGTATTCTGCTAATGTATTGGCCTTTTTTCACAGAACTGCAGTTTCTGCTGAAGATTTCTATACGAAATGTTCCTTTTTAGGTTCATAAATATTTGCTGGAAATGTGTCTGCTGCCCATTATGCATAAGTCTTTATCCTGACTTTTTTCTGTCAGATTGATTTTTAGAGATGGTGGAGGGATTTTTTTTTTTTAGGCACAATGAACTCTGTGATGCTCAAGAGGCCAGCTTTGGGTGAAAATGAGCCATTTGACATGTTGCATTATCCTACTTTTAAACAAGACCCAAAATTTGGCAAAATCTCCATTATAATACCACCAACAACCTCAGATGGTTCCATCCTACCTGTTGCTTACACTTAAATCTGATCCTACCATCTGAAAGTTGCACCTACACTAATTGAAACACCCATGAATTAGTTCTCCTTTTGTCTGTACCTAAATGCATTGTTGACATTTATTTTGATGATTCCCTTTTTCATTTAGATAGCAACTGGAAGTTTAATAAGAAATAAGGGAGGACATAAGACTTTGTCTTAAATGTTAATAATTTGCCTTGTCTGTTTTTGTTTTCTCTGTTTACAGCCTTGCAAAAAATCTCGCAAAGATGGCAGCAGCCCTGTTGTCAAGACGATCACCAACTACTTCTCTCCTGTTCCCAAACCAGTGGAGAAACCCTTTTCTCCTCCTCGCTCCAATAACATCATGGACTACTTCAGCCGAAAAGCTCCGTCCTCTAAAGAAAAGTCAAGTCCGCCGCAAGACCTCAAAGAAAACCGTCAGAAATCTCTGTCTGCAGAAAAACAAGCTAACACAGAAGTGGGGAAAAAGTCGTCTGAAAAACGGGGCAGAAAAGCCAGCAGGGCTGCGAGGAAACTTGTTCCAACTGAAGCTGCTGTTTCCAATGATGATGACAGCTGTTATATTGTTGAAGAAACACAAGAGAGCAAAGACCTCACAGTAGCTGGTTGTCGTGGGGCCCTTGGCAGTGACACGGCAGCTTTATTGTCAAAGCTTGAGGCAGACGCATGTGAATCTGGAATACCTGGAATCTGTAAAACTGTCTGTAACAAGCAGATGGGAAAAGAGTCCCCTCCAGAGAGTGATCCAAAATTTGAAAAAAGTGGCATTCCTGATTCAAAGCTGAACACTACTTCATTATCTCCGAAAGTTGAAGTAAAAGCAGTTAAAAAGGCTCCAAGAAAAACAAGAAAGATACAACAAAATGAGACGAAGCATCCAGAGCCGGAAGAGCAGAAGGCAGAGAAGTCACCATGTGACATCAGCGAGGATAAAACCTCACAGTTAAACAGCAGCACACTAACCATCTCCTTTGAAGATTTTGTACGGAGTCAGAACAAGACCGAGAAGGACGACCAGGGAGAAGAAGATGGTAAAAACACAGGAAAGGTTGAAGAAGTGAACAATGAACAGATGGACATCCCTAAAGCTGAGGATGCTGTATGTCCGCTCCAAGTTTCTCCCAGAACTCTCACCTTTAAGGCTGAGGTCCATGCCGTTTCACCCAAACAGGAAACCACCAAAGCTTTTGGGAAGTTAGCTTCAATATTCACCAGGAGGAAAGGTGCTGTAAGCCCGGCAGAGTCTGCTCCTCCTCCAGCAGAGGAAGGACGCCTGCTTCCTGCTGCTTCTTCAGCCACCAAACGGAGGTCCAACGTGGTTCTTCAGGAGGAGGATCTGGAGCTGTCTGTGATTGAGAGCGAATCCACTCCGAAGTCCAGTGAAGCAGAGAAGAAACAGTTCATAGCCGCCTTCAAGCAGCCCAGTCTGGATGGGTCCAAGACAAAACCTGCTAAGAGCCAAAGCAAACAGAAGCAAACTGAGGAGAAGACTGCAGAGGAGGAGGATGCTTCAGGTTCTCCTGCTGATCGAGGCTCCGAGGACACCAAAGCATCCAAAAAGAAAAGTGCGAAACAGAGAAGAAAAAAAGTTAAAGATACAGAAGAGGAAATCCATTCATCACCTCCTGCTGTAAAAGAAACCCAAATTACAGCAGAAGAAGAGCCATCAAACACCTCAACTCCTACAGTCACAGCTCTGAGGAGGTCCAGGCGAGAGACTGTAGTTAGAAAGTCACCTGAAAACCCCCCGACCACACCTGTGAGGAAAACCAGGAGGCAGAATGAGTCAAAGAAGGCTGGAAATCCTCCCTCACCTCAGGAGAGCCCTAAAAAGATGTCCACGCCGAAGACACCGCGGTCCAAACATGGCGTCTTTGTGGCAGAGATGGTCTGTCCGCCTGATGCAAAAGAAAGTCCAATCAGGTCAGACATCATTTATTCATGGAAATTACTAAATACATGTGAAATATCTAAAGCAGCTTCATTTTTTTTTTTTTTTAAGAATGAGATTAAGCAGAGTTCGTAAAACAGCTCCAGCATCTCAGACTGAAAGTGGAAACCACATCACCACTTCTTCAAAGAGTCAAGTAGGTTTTTACCAATATAAATCACATTTTTGTCATGTTGATTTATAATTAATGATCTTTTACTTATTTTTAAGATCCTGAATGAGTCCAAAAAACAAAAACGTGCAAAGAAACTAGTGGAGAAAGCAAAAATGATTCAGCAAAGCAGGAAAACTACAGAGGAGGAGAAAGTAAGACGATCATCACGGATCAAGACCTGCAGCAAGAAGAGCTACTGTGAAGACGAGGTGAAGCTTCATGTTTAAAATATTAATCCGTACTCACTGATTCATTTAGTCAATATTTGTTAGAGGTTCTTTACGAACACAATTTCTAGCAATGCAATATGTAAACTTTTGATCAAATTCCAGTGTGAACTGCTTTTACTTTAGCCTTAATAGAAAGTTGGATCCTTTACTCACTATCAGTCGTTTCTTCACTATCTCACCACTGTAGACATTATTGATATATACAGTGATAGTTATGCTTTGTTTTAATGCTTTAAGGGAAGCAGATTTGTGGGATGCTGTTTATTTCTGAATGTGACCTAATCTTTTCAGCTTTATTTTTTAAGTTTAGATTTTTGTTAAATGGTGCAAATTGTTCATTTAGCTTTAGGAGATCAAGATCTTGATTCTTGTTAATGTTTAAGGCATCATTCATTGGTTTGTTTTGCAGGATTCAGTTGTCTGTATCCAGGACCTCACTGCTATTTCTCAGAGCCAGCCTGAAAAGACTAAATCCCAGAAGACCTTACGAAGTCTGAATGAAGTCCTTGGTAAAGTCACTCCTCCTGGTAAAGAACCCAAAGCTATTCCAGCTTTGTTTTACACTATTTATGCACTGGAAGTAGCAAATATTGTTGGAAATTAATCAATCTGTTTATTTTTTGAGAATTAACAATCAAATAGCAAACATGCTTATAGTTAGCTGAAGCTAAATGTGCCTCTAGAGGAGTTCAGGATACAGCAAAATTTACAGAAGATGATTTTGTAGTTTTTGCTTCAGTATTGTTTTAATCTTTCACTAAATGTAATAATTTAAAGTTTGCATACTCCACTTAATGATTCATTCTTTCAACCAGTCTGTTGTTGACTATTCACCTACATTTCCAGTAACCTAGTCTCTGTTTTCTATGCACCAGCCCCTAAAACAGCATCTTTGGGCCAAGACAAGTCTGCTCGCAAGGTCTCAGCAGTGACCTCCATCTTTGATGACAGCAGTCGGGAAGGATCTGAAAACTCTCAGGATGATGAGCAGTTCAAGGCGCGCAGAGAGTTCTTAAAGAGCGGCCTCCCCGAGTCTTTTAGGAAACAGATCGCAAAGACTGCTGCTACCAAGGAGGCATACTCTGCCTCATCTTCATCCTTTCAGACGGTCTCACACACTACACAACCCCCTGATGGTAAGAGTCTACCTTCAAAGCTGTTTACCTTATTATGCTCTAATAGTTGGGGGACATCAGTTTGTTATTCTGTGTTGTCTACAGATTGTTCTTTATGGAGTCTTCCTTGGCCTGAATCTACCATGCTGGGCCATTTAAAGGACCTTTGGAGCCACGGACCCAAACAGCCTCCATCTATTAGTGGGTCTTTGTGTGTAAAGACAGAACCAGCTGGTAGAAAGGCTTATGAAAAGGTAAAGTGATATAACCGTTTCCTTAGAGGATGTTTTTATCACAACTATGTCCTCTGAATTTTTGGGGGTAAGAGCAGAGATTCTTTTTAGGGCTCAAACTGCAGATCTGGAATCTCTGAAGGTGATCGACAGCTTCTGATGAAGGAGTTCTGCTCTACAAACCCTCACTTCCCAGCAGAGACGGTTTTCAGTCGGCTCCAGAAAAGACGAGCTGAGCATCACCAGCAGCTCACGGCTTCAGGTCAGTTCCTACAGTAACCATAGCAGACCTCCTGCTTAAGTAGCCCAGTGGCTTAAGAGAGGAAAAATGGCTTTACCTTTCTTAATAGACATCAAATTTAATTGTTTGTGTCAATCTACACTTTCTAAATGCAATCTCTCTTTTTTTTTTTTTTTTTTTTTTTTTTTGTGCAAAAAAAGAGCAAACTGGGAATTAGATTGTTTAAAAGTCGTAGGGAAATCATGTTTAAATGACAAATCATCCTGGCTTAAAAATGTATATAAATGTACTTTTTATCAGATAATAATGTCCCAAAATTTAGACAATTTTTATTTAAAAAACAAATCCTGTCTTGAAATCTGTGTTGTTTTTTCTCATTATTTTATGCAGGCCAGTTAGTTATATCTCAGCCTGTACACCTAAATTTGGCCAATCATATATCAATGGTCATCTGTCAATCAAATTTTTTCATTCATAGCATCTTGATTCATATGTCGCAGCTAATATAAGCAATGGTTGGAATAAGAATCATTTAGTTTAGCATTGAGTTCCGTCCCAGTGTTCACGGGAATGGACGTCTGTGTCTTCAGCAGGTGTAGAGCTAGCAGAACTGGCAGCGTTGCAAAACTAAGGGCTCAAACATGTACGACTGTAAGCCTTCTACACCAAACCAAGCTTCTGCCGCCCTGGCGTTGTCCTCCACAACATCTTTGTCCCCGCTATCCTTCTCTAAATAAAAAATATATAACAGAGGAGACTCATCCATGACCTCCGACACTAAACTCTTCTCCTCTTGCATGTTTCCTCTGTCCATAAAGTTCCTTGACAGTGTCGTTTCTAAGTCACTAACTTTGTGCTACTTGGTCCCAATGGAATTTCCCATAGGGAACCTACTAGCACTAAGTTTCTAACTGGTTAGCAAGATGCTTCCGAGACACCAGCTACAATCAAACTTGCTTGCCAACCTTCAACAACAACACTCCTGCCCCCTTGATAAATGACCAATCACATTCACTTTATTCACTCGTGTAAAGTCGTGCACCACTCGGGAGAATTCAGAAATGCATCGGTTAGAACAGCCGCCCCTATACAACTTTATTTTTTAATATAAGGAAATGTAGAAACATTTGTTGAAACAAAAGTAAACTTCAGTTTTTTATCAAATAATTGAAAGGGGTAATTATTTAGCATAATAGAAATGTTAAACTCAAATGGAAATATATATATTATACATATTATATTGGATGATTGGCTGCATAGAGTATCATTCCAATTAGGGATGCACGATGTTGGGATTTTGGCCGATATGCCGATATTTTAAAACTCATGTAGCCGATAACCGATATCGATACTGATGTTAAAGCTGGACAAAAATAAATAGTCATTGAAAATAGCAGTTTTGTTATCCATTTCTGACACTTTGAAAAATAATATATTCATATATATTTTCATATGCTGATATCAAATTGATTTTTAAAAACGTGGTATTGATCTATTTTACTTTCAAAATCTTGTGATATTTCATCGTTCTGTTACAAACTCTTGTGATATTTTGCAAATTCTTGTGAGATTTTGTTAGTAAAATAGATTGATACCGCGTCAATATATCAACATGTAAAAATATGGCAAAATTTCGTGAATTTTTGGGGGATTTCGTAGCATAACGATGACATATAGTATTATTTCATTAGTAAAAGAGATTGATATGGTGTTTTTAAATGGCAATATATCAGCATATGAAGATATTGTGATATTTTAATGTATCAATATTTTTTCCCTCGTTTTTAGAAGTTTTTAAGTCTGTAAAAAAGAAGTTTTTGAGGAAGAAGAAGAAGTAGTATTTATTTATTTTATTTTTTTAGACTTTAGAAACTCAGAAGCTGATCAAATATCGGGTTAAATATCGGTGGGGTGGCCGATGTCCGATATTCAGTTTTAAGGCCGATACAGGCCGATACCGATAGGGGGCCGATTATATCGTGCATCCCTAATTCCAATGTGTAAGTCATTAAAAACGTTGGATTGCAAAAGAACAACCTTTCAGTGCTGTTAAAAATATAGAGTAGCTGTCATACATAACAAACTGGTTTCTATTTCTTTATCATCTAGTGTAACTCAGAACAGCTTAATTTGTTATACTGGTTTAGTTTTCTTCTTGCATCATCTTGCTATGGAGAACTCAATACTATGAGAGTCACTGAAAAAGAAAACCAGCTATTTAAAATTTCATATTTAAAATGGGCAATTTTAAATTGAATAATTTAAGAGAAATGGTAAGTTTATCTTATTAATCCCTTATTAAATACTGGAATTTGAAAAAGAAATGACTATATCCTTCATAGTAGAAAGACTCCATAAAATCGTTAATGCCAGTTATAGTAACTAACCATTGTGTCTGATTATTAGAGCCAGCTGTTGTGAGCAAAGATGTCTGCCCTCCTGTGCTGAATGAAGCGGTTCGAGGGAAGAGGAAGAGGAAGGGGGATGAGAGGGAGAATAATGTGAAGGTGGCTAAGAAGCAGAAGTCCCTCCATTCAGAGGAGAACACCTCCACAGCTGAACAGGAGCCTCCTAGAAGAGGAGGACGAACCAGACGAACTCAGAGGTTAAAAACTAAGGAGGAAGAGGAGGAGATGAAGGAGAAACTTAAGCCTACACTGAATCTCTGTAAAGATGATTCTGGGGTTCTAGTGGACGACTTAAAGCTGGAATCAGATACTAAAAGAGCAGGTGTGTTTCTTTATATCTTTTAAGCTTATTTTTAGCTTATTATAAAAAGTGTAGAAGGTAAATAAAAACCCGGACTTAAATGCATTTTTTACTAGTTAAAGTGTTTTGATTGCATGAGTTATGAGTCATTTCAAAGTTTATTTTCTTGGCGTCTGTCTTTCTATGTAGTGATGTGACTTTATTTAGAACAAATATAGCTGATAGAAAAAGGCGTGGAGATCAAGATTAGCTATCCAATAAAAGATATGAATTTAATATTAATTTTATGCAATTATTATTATTTTGCATAATCTCCATCAGGCCGTTCAGGATTAGCTGACTGCTTTCTGCTGCCATCTTGTGGCAGGAAAAGTAATGGCAAAACAACAACCTTTGTTTAATCCAGCTGAGTCCTGTCACTCCTAAGTGAAAGCGTGTTTCAGATATCTTGTACTAAATCAAATGCTATTTTTTATTAACAAGCCCCTGCAGAGCTTGATGATGGGTATTATGAATGGAATAGGAGCTCATTCAGCCTTGTCAACTGTTGAAAGTGGGATATCTCTAAATTAGTGCTGAAGGCCCTGAATTTTTCTTTTTGATTCTGTGGTTTTGTTCCCTAGAATGGGTGAAGGAGGAGTTGCCGTGGACCGACAAATACCAGCCTCAGCACTCTGGGGACATCGTAGACAACACGCCTGCAGTGAGGAGACTCTACAGGTGAGGAATCTCTGCACTAGCATTATGCTGACTCACTGTTACTCAAACATTATCTCACAAAATTATTCATACCGCTTGAACTTTTTCATACTGATGACTTTTCACCCAGCTGTATCATATTATTTTATGGGAAATGTTGTGTTCTGCAGCAACACAAAGTAGTGCTTACTTGTCCAATGTTTTTTTTTTTTTTTTTTTAATGAACAACTACAAGCATGACACAGGTTCACATTCAGCAACATCTTCACTACTGTATAAAAGCGGATCTCACTGCAGTTATAGCTGCACATGTCTATGAGGATATCTGTACCAGCTTCCAGCATTTGGTGGCTGAAACTTTGGTTATTTATCTGTTTCAGAGCCCATTTAATTTGGATAGAAAGCAGCTATGGTTGTCTTTTTTTTTTTTTTTACATTTTGCTACAGTTTATATTTAGGCCCTAACTTAATGGAGTATTTTCAACTCGACTCATGAATATTCTTTTAGTGTTAATGTTTATGATGATCTGGTTGTATTTTTACGCTTATTGTTGGAAGGACAACCTTCATCCTGACTCTAGCGGTCTCTAACAGCGGTTCCATTTTTGTCCTGTACTTACCTCTGACAGGCTTTCTGATTTCCTGCTGAAGAACAGCATTCCCACTGCTCACTGCTACTTCCTTCTTCTTTTAAAGTAGAGACATTTTGCTCAGATTAACCTTGTTTCTTTTTAAGCTATAAATGTAATTTTGGGCTCATATGACCAAAAACTACAGGGATACCATGAACCTCTGAGCTGCTTCTCTGGGTCAAGCCTGAGCCCTGGTGTTTTGGTGTTTATATTGTTGTGCCATTTTTTGTTCCGTTTTTTTTTTTTGTAAAAGATCTGACAGTGGTGAAACAATCTATCAGATTAATTTTAATGAATCGATTATTATCAGAAATTTCAGCTAATTTAGTAATCACCGTTTATTGGGGTATGCAGGCTCCAAAGCACAACATTTACTGGAAGAACAGCTCACGAAGCAGTAAGGAAGCCAAAAAAATATATTTCCAGTTAATTATTCCACAGACGATCTTTGTTAGTTATTATACCCTATCTAGAAAAAACCCTTATAACTTTATGTGGTTATTCATTAATTTATTAATAAGATTATCCAAAGTTAATCAATTAATGTGACAAAATATAAACAATGGTTTCTTTTATCACTAGTTGGCTAAAAGAATGGAAACTTCGTGCCGACAGAGAAGAGAGAAAGAATCAAAAGGATAAGAAACAAGAAGAGGGCAGCTATGGTGAGAGATTTAGCTTCTGTTTATCGTTTCCTCTCCTGGTTTGCTGCACATTTATTTTTAATACATGTTTTTTTTTTTGTGTGTGTATTCAGATTCAGAATGGGACTGTGGAGAGGAGGACTACCTGGATGCAGACGACACTTTGTGCAACACAATGCTGATCACTGGGCCCACTGGAGTTGGAAAAACAGCTGCAGTTTATGCTTGTGCCCAAGAGCTGGGCTTCAAGGTAGAAATCCTCTCATATGAAGAAAAGAGGCAAAGATGAACAGAACTGACTCTCTCATTTGTTAATTTATGCTTGTTAGGTGTTTGAGGTGAATGCGTCGTCTCAGCGAAGCGGACGTCTTATTCTGTCGCAGCTGAAGGAGGCGACCCAGTCCCACCAGGTGGACAGTCAGGGGGTGAATGCCTACAAGCCCGCCTATTTTAACAGCTATGGATCCACTTCTGTCAGGCCTGGATCTTCTCCAAGTATGGACACTACTTCTCTAATTACACTCCAGCTGACCAGTCTCCATTACAATATTTCAATGAATGATTTTCATCTTCATCTTGCAGGAAAGGTTAACTCTCCTCGCAGGGTGGTCTCATCTCCCAGGAAGCCTCCTCAGTCTCCAAGAGGGGCTAAAAAAGGAGGCCTGGCTCCAACATCTTTAGCAAAGTTCTTTCAAGTTGGAAAACAGGCCAACAAAGAGCCTGATAAACTTGACCAGACAGGTAATAATTGACTTTTTTTATTGTTTCACATTTTAATACGTGTTAAAACCAAAGGTTTTGATAATCCATCTGTTTTGTAGCTGCATCCAAGAAAGCAGTAAAAGCCAATCAGAGCAGTGATAAAAGCAAAGCCTCTATGGCCAAACCCTCAGCAGCCAGCAACCCTAAAGAGAAGAGCAGTGAGGAGCAGAGCAAGAAGATGGCCACATCACTCATCCTGTTTGAAGAAGTGGATGTTATTTTTGATGATGATTCAGGATTTCTCGCTGCCATCAAGACATTCATGAGCACTACCAAGAGGCCAGTCATCCTCACCACCAGTGGTTAGTATGAGTAAACCCTTATGGGCTCCGTCTGACCGTCAGACGTGTGTTGATAATAACCGCTCTTTTTTTCAGATCCAGCTTTCAGCTCCATGTTTGATGGAAACTTTGAGGAAGTTCACTTTAAAAAGCCTTCAGTAGTAAGTAGGATATTTTAGGTTACATTATCTGAGAGAATAGATCAGATTTAGTGAGGTTTTTCTTGGATCTTCTCTGCAGCTGAATGTGGGCAGCTACCTGCAGCTGCTTTGTCTGGCCGAGGACACGAGGACGCATCCGTTAGACATCGGCGCTCTGCTCAAACTGAACGGCTGTGACATCAGGCAGAGCTTATTACAGCTGCAGTTCTGGGCTCGGAGTGCAAGGGGGCGCCCCTCATCAAGGCATCTGGTGCAAACTGGTAAAAGATGAACTGAACACCCAGGCTTTCAATTTATGTGTATGTGTATATATTTAATTTGATGTGATTGGATTAGCCTAAACACATTTCTTGTCTGGTCTTACAGGATCTGAACTGAAATCAAAGACCAAAGAAGCAGCTGATGAGTCTGTGATCGTCCCATCCAGCCTCCCTCCTTGTGACAGCGGCTGCACTGAGAGCAAGCTGGGCCTGCTGAATATTGAGCCTGATAGAGACATCTGGGACCTACTTAGGGTAAACTCAGTCTTATAGCCTTAAACTGATTTTAGATGTTAAATATAAATAAAAAAAGTCACTCTTAAATTTTAAAGTTTTTTCTGAATTTATTTATCCAGGATTAAGAATATAAAACATGACCGCCTACATCAGGAACAACTAACACTTCATATTTTTTTATTTTTATAATGAGCAACTATTTTAATCTGTAACAGATTATTAAATACAAGCTTCAAGTTGCTTCCAAACTCCAATTAAAATACAATTAAGATTTTAAATTTCTTTTCATAAATAAAATTAACTCCAATAAGTGTTTCTCTCTTTTTTTATTTAATATTTTTATTATTATGAACCTAAAGTTAGAGTTCAAACTAATTTCAGTTTGAGATTTACTTGATTAAAATTTAAATTTAATTGATGGTCCTTTGCACATTAGTAGTAGGCATGTCATTTATTGTTGACGGCGGTGGATTATAAAGCCCGGCGTACACTGTGCGATTTTCGGGGCGATTTTCCAGTCGTGCGATAATCTTTCAATCGGGCCGACTTTCAGCCTGATCGTGTGTCGTGTAGTGTACAGGGGCTTACGATTTTCTCCCGACCGTCGTGGGCAAATCGCTCAGTGCACATGCGCAAACAAGGATTTTCTTTTTATTCTTCCTCTCAGATCTAAACACAGTTTTCCAAATATGTCATCGCCTTTTCTTTTTAGTGCTTTCAGCATAAAATTGCACAAATTGCAAAGGCAGCGCGGTTCACTATAGTGAGCTTCATATTCCCCTTCTATTTGTCTTGCTTCTGGATAGACGAGTCAGAGCAGCTCCATCTCACTGCGGAGCTGAGTGCGATGTGGTTTTTAGCCGTACAGTGTGAGCAGGTAGATCACATCAGAGCGTCAGGCCGAACATAAATCATGAGCTGTGAACTCACACTGTACGACTAAACCCTACGGTTTAGTCGTACAGTGTGAGCATTAGATACGTGCATTGAAGGGGAAAATCGCACAGTGTACGCTCGGCTTAAGGTAGGAACCTGATTAAGCACTAGAGAAGGTGAATTGGTGAACCTAAGGATATCTTTTTTTCTTAACAGAGTGGAAGTTTGATGGATTCATCCGTTTGCTTGGAGCTTCTTACAGACAGCAGGCGCCGAGGAGTTGATCTGCTCTATTCCAACATGGAGCATCTCTTACCTCTTCCTCTGACACAGCTTTCTACCTCTAAACCAGAGGGTAATCCTTCTGTTTCACAAGACCTTGGATCTGTGAGTCCTAAACTGCTGCCATCATCCCCATCCCTACAGGCAGACGCGCTGCCTCCTGGTGTTGGTTTATTGCGTTCCGCTGAGTCGGAGGATTTCTCAGACAGCTGCAGCCCAGTCAAAGTGTCCAGCAGAATGAAGAGGAATAAAAAACACAATCTGCCCAGAAGGGACGGCTTCCTCTTTGATTCAGACTCAGAGGATGGATTTCCGTCTCTCTGCGAGAAGCCGAGTGATCCTCAGACAGAGGACACCAAAGAGAAGTTTGTTTCTGTGAAAAGGAAGCCGCTGACTCCAGAGGAGAAAATCAAAAGCATCCCGGTCTCACAGTGTCTTCAGTCCATCGCTGACTTCTGGGACAACATGTCTTTTGTGGATTCATCGCTTCTCTTTCACCCTGATGGGTGTAACGTGTACACAGGACCATCGGTTAGTGCTGTAGTCAAAGATGGAATGACGGATGAGTCGAGAATCGACACTGGAAGAGGAAGCTGGTCCTCAAGAAGCCGTGTCCTGGAGATCCAGGCCACTGTGGAGGCTCTGAGCTTCCACAAGTGCCAAGCTACAGTGAAGGATGCCTGGGATAAGATCCAGCAGCTAGATGATGATCTGAGGAAAGAGGCTGCAGAAGAGCTGAGCCTGCCAGTAGCAACTCATCGAGAAAATTACAGCTTCACCCACGATGGACTCAGCCATCCACAGTGAGTCTCTCTGCCATCTTGGCCTCCCTGAAAACCAGATTACAGGATTTTGTTGCTGAAAATCTGCCCCGTTTTCCAGGTTAGCCCAGCGGAGGACGGACATAATGGAGGTTCTAGTTTCTAAAGTCTCCGGCACTCTTGGCAACAGACAAGCAGCTGCTCTGGATTATTTACCTGCTCTGAGAACCATCTGCAGATCAGAACAGCTGAAGGAGCAAGGAAAAGTGAAGAGAAGGTAGGAAATGGGCCGCAGAAATGGATTTTGGTCATACATGAAGACAGGCTGTAGATTTAATCTGATAGATAGAAGACGTATTAATAAATAATTGTTATGTCCTTTCTTCCAGGTTCCTGCATTATCTCGATGCGATCCACTTGGGTCTTGAGAAAGGAACACTACAGTTCCTCGCTGAAGATTTCCGCTAATTCCATCAGATTGTGTTGTGATAACACATGGGCCATCAATAAATAGCTCTAAGAAGCTCAGTCTGGTGCTAGGAGGAAGAAGTAACAGTTGTGGTATCTGGTGATGTGGACAGATAAAGCAGACCTCAGCCTTGGACTACTTGTTCTTATGTGCACAAACAAGAAGGACTGATTGCACTTATTTGATCAACATTTAAATGCATAAAAATCTTTGAAAATAAAAGCACACAACTAAAGAACCTTAGATTTTTTACATGTTGGTGCTTAGAAAGCTTTATATTAAATTCATCTGGAATGTGGGGTTTTGTACAATAGCATTTTTTTTGTTGTGCTTTTGGATTTTTCTAACTGTTTAACAAATACCACATGCTACTTGGTAAAAATGATTTTTTTTTACTGTAGTAAACTTGTAAAATGCAAACTGCCGCTGTATTTGTAATGGTTCAGTGTAAATTCTCACCTTTAACTTTCAGTTTATTTTAGACCAGCAGCTTTTAACAGGAAGCTACGTCTGTCACACTCATCGAGAATATTTTCTTTGTGTTTTTGTTTTTTTCTTAAGCCTCAAATTTGTATAAAATTCTCATTTGGTGTGGATAAATAAATGCTTAACACAACTGAGTAGTCGCATGTCGTCTCATAAAAAATCTGCTTTAAATTAAGCCTTAGTGAAGAAATGACAGCCACAAAGTGGTGCAGGTGACACGTTTTTAACATTTCATGCAAATATTTTAAAGCGTCCAATTACATTCAGCCTCTGGGTTGATATTTGTAGATAAACCAGTTCAGTTGCAGCTGCTCCTCCGTGGTTATGTTTGAACCACTTTCAAACATCACTAGTTAAATTTCAGCCAATTTTCCTTTAAAAAAAAAGTGAACCCTAGATTGAAAATTATTTTTAAGCATAAAGACTCCACGGCATATATTATACTTGGGTCTGAACTTTCAATTCATTAATGTTATTTAGACCCAGATGTTCTTAATAATTTAAAAACATGTAGTTAGGTTTCCATGTAGTGCTACAAACAGCAGTTTTTTTTTACTTTTTACTTTATTTTGACACAAATTATGAAAATGAAAATTTAAAGTATCTTTTTCAGGTCTAAGAACATCAAGAGGAATAGAGACAAAAGTTCCCACATACCTTGATCCCAAAATCCATCATGGCTTCCAAGTGTCTAATACACTGTGACAGAGAGCTGTCATATAAACCTTTCAGACACATAAATGTCTCTTTATATTCCTTTTGAGCTCAAATGCAACTAAGTGTTATTTTAAACAACTTTATGAAGGCATTTACATTTTAAGCTGAAGTGGAACTTATGTTCTATTTCTTGCTATATATATATATACATATATTTGTTATTACGTATATAAAAATTGCTGTTAGGTTTTGTTATGTATAGCCTGGTCTTTGATTACAACGATCAGATATTGCTGGTTTTATGACTTGGATCTGAAAGAAGCTGAAGTAGCAATAAAGAAAAAATGTGATTAAAATACAAAACTGAACTATAAATTCTTTCAAGCTGGAGGGAAGATTTTTTTTTCTTTTTTCAGTTTCAACGAAGTTTTCTAAATTTTCAATCATTTTGACCCCTTTCTGACTCCATATTGAAGCTTCTACCAGGATCAATTTCATTTTTTTTTTTCAGGGATCAGAGTTAGGAGGGGTAAAATAAAATCTGTGTCCTTTAAAGGCTTTCCTCCTGGGTTACTCATGGTTGACGTCTCATTATAAAGTTTGTCATAAATTAAATGAAGTTAAAAATACTTTCACTTTTGCTTCGACTCCTTAAATAGTTGTTAAAAGTCAACCCATTATCTAGAACTGTCACATGCCTTGTCGGCAGACCTTTGATCATCAACCTAGAGCAGGGCAGAGCTAGATGGGGGGCCAGGGGTGGCCATGGCCACCCTCAGTCATTGAAAACCCCTACCATTTTTTCCCTCTGATACAGATGGTGGCAGCAGTAATACTCTTAAGTGAAATTTTTGTGGTTAACTATACACTTCAATATACCAACATCAAAGAGGATAAATTCAGAATTCATACTCTTTTCAGAACCAGATTTTGTGTTACATGGGGTAAAGAGAAAGGCTATGTTCACACTGCAGGCCTTGATGCTCAATTCCGATTTTTTTGCGAAATCCGATTTTTTTTATGTTGCTGTTCATATTTCCGAATATATGCGACTTGTATGTGATCTCCTGTGTGAACTGCAGTCATACAACACAAGTGTCCCGCATGCGCAGTAGAGGACGCAATGAAACCACAGGCCAGCATGCGCTTTTTTCCGTAATTAAACATGGATGGTAGGGCGGCGCGCATCTAGTGGTCTTTTTCAACCATAAACACACATTCTTTTCAATATGTTTAAACATAAATACTGCTTTCCTCATCATCATCTGCCATGGTTGTTGTTTTTCTTGCCGCTTCTGCGTAGCAAGCCGCATAATAGGGACCTTTGTCGGGTATTAATGACGATCATGTCGGATGAATCTGACCTGGCTGTTCAGACGCAGGTCGCATTTGAAAAGATCAGATTGATATCGGATTCAGGACCACATAGCCAAGTGGCCTGGGTCGGATTGGAAAAAATCGGATCTGTGTTGTACAGACTGCCATGCAAAGATCCAGGTCGCATATGGGCCAAAAAAATCGGATTTGGGTCACTTCAGGCTGCAGTGGGAACATAGCCAAAATGATCTGTCTGCAAGTCATCTAGGAGTCTTCAGTGAAATCATAAATAACAATTTTTATAAAAACGTATCAAATAATTAATGTATGTATATATTAATGCGTGTTAATATCAATTGTATGGAGACTGTTTATTGATACAAGTAGGTAAATAATAAGTGTAAAAGATTTACGCCCCAGAACTCAAAAATGAAAGAGTTTTATCCACTATACCTTTGTCTATTTGTCAGAAAAGGCTGTAGGAAAGTATAGTTTGTCTTTTTTTTTAGAAAATATGGATGTTTTGCTATTTAATTTTCCTGTTGGAACAGTGTAGATTGGCCATGAGGTTCTGGTTCCACCCCTCAGTGTCCATTGGTTATTTCCTGGCCACCCTTATAAAAATGTTCTGGTTACGCCTCTGATAGAGGCAGGTTGTAACAAAAGGACAACCTCCAGCTACTAAAGCACCAATTGTTTCCCACAGACTGCGCGGCTGGACGCGCTCCAGAGGAGGAGGTGTATCTGCGCGCGCGCGTCCAACCGCGTCGAAACCTCCAGCGCTTCTGTCAGTTAGTTCCAGTTTTCTTATGGACGGTCTGTCAGCCGCAGCTCCCCGAGCTTTAAACTATGAGACCAACATGAAAGATACGGATCGCAGCACCGAGAGCCGAATCAGAGGAGATCAACACTTGGTGCCGAAATGTCAAACGAGCGAAACAAAAGGATTTTACTGGAGTTGGTGAAGCAGCCGGAGAACAGCCGCTGCGCTGACTGCGGGGCCTCTGGTCTGTACCAATGCTGTCATTCACTTCTGCTGGGTTTAAACTATGTAACAAGGCTGCATCAGGTTTAATCATTTAGTGTTTTTGCTATAAAGACTTAACAACCTCAGGTTAATAAAATATGCTGGGAAATATAGTTTATAGGAAATAATGTTTTAAGGATGTTTTAAAATGTAAATGTTTTAGAATGCTAATAGTCTTAGAAATTCAACATTTATAGGCCTGTTTGATATCCAATCCTCTTGAACTATTTGTCAATAAGAGTTTCTTCTGTAACATACATTTCAAAATAAAAAATCAATAAAAAATCTGATAAACAACCCTAGAGATAAAAGTTTATTATATAGGAGCCCCAACAACTATTTATTTGTGTCTACATTTTGGACGAGGATAAGAATGTGGTTTCTTTTTGCCAACTTGGAGATATTAGAATCCCAATGATAAATAAAAAAACAAAACTCTAATCTTCATTAGTGTTGCACCGATACCAATACCAGTATTGGGTGGGGTCCCGATCCAGCACCAAAATCAAGGGCATAGGTTTGATTTCAACTTTGGTAGGGACACTATTGGTTTGATGTTATTGGTTCTATGCAAAATTATGTATGCTCTGTTTTTTATGCTTGGCATGAAAATCAGGGTGTATTTTGTTTAAAGAGAAAAGCAGCATTTCTTGCTACATTTGTAAAAATTTTATAAGCGCTACACACACTAGATGCTGTTTATGAATGTTTGAAGCATCATCGGCTTACCAGCGACAAAGACAGAAAGTAAATCTGTGCCTATTTAACAAAATATAGTCTAAATATGTCTGTTATATGTGGATTTATCCTGTTTTTCTTTTGAAGATATACAATTGTAGAGAGGTAAAACCAAAACCTATCTTTTAAATATTCTCATGAAACAAGCAAAATAATAGATTCAAGGGACACCAAATGAATTTATTGTATAGTTACTCTATTTAAAGCTACAGTGTGTAATAATTACAGGGATATACAGTCAGAAATGTAATATATTATACATAACTATGTTATTTATCATCATCTACGAGCTCAGCCTCTTAACCTTAATATTTGCGTTGCCTTAGAATTCGTTATTTATAATTACATAGGAGCGGGTCTCGCAGCCATGGAGGCAGACATCTTTGCGCTACGGCAGCGGAGAGCCAACAAACTAGCGATTGCGAGATCGCCCATTATGGGTATATTTATTATCTTAAGTCTACATGAAATCTATACCCTACACAGACTAATTAAATACTATCTGTAAAATTATCTATGTAAACAAACCTCATCACTTGAGAAGGTAGGTGATGCGGACGTCATGGAAGACATTTTGTCCCGTAACGCTCGCCGTACTGTTGGGGGGGAGAAGCGGTGGGGGGGAGATGTTCATGTTGCTGCGGTCTGCAGTCTGGACGTTAGATGTCGCTGAAAATTACACACTGTAGCTTTAACCCATATCATGTATTTTATCTTGGGCTGAAACAATTTATCGGAATAATCGATTATTGAAATGTCAACAAATTTAGTAAACGATTAATCGTTAACTGGTCTATAGAGACTCTAAAACATGTCTTCAGCTCACAGAGCGACCCACTTAGAGTAGGAATTATACCAATTCCATTACAATACCATTGTAAAAAAAAATATGAACAAACATTTTTTTTGTCGTTTAATATTCTCCATCCCCTCTAATGCTGCAACAAAGCTGTATTGTAAATTATAAACATGTTATTCACATCTAATAGTTGGTAGAGACAAGTAAGTCGGTCCAAAATTTTGGTAGGGACATGTCCCTATGGTCCCTATGCAATCCTACGCCCATGACTAAAATGGTGGTATCGGCGCGTAACAACAAATAGGGCACCGATACCATTTTGAGAGCCATTTTGAGAGCCAAAATTCAATTATTGTCACCCATTCCAGGTAGGGAAGAAAAAGGTCGACTGGATTCACTTTGTATTAGTCTTTTTGCTGCTTTACAAAGATAGGCAGCAGCTTGACAAAGCCATGATGGTTATTATTTTATCCAAGTAGTATGCAGTTCTTCATATATACACACAAACATCAATTTTTAAACAAATGGTGTCGGTATTGGCAAATACTGCACAGCCAGGTATCGAGTATTGGCGAAACACTATTCTTCAATCAGTTTGTGAATAGTTGTCTTTCAATTAGTTTTTGCTGATGGTGGGAAAGCATAGAAAGTGTTAAATGAATTCAGAAAAATAAGGTTGGCCTGCTCCTTATCAGCACTTCTCTCTGTGATTGGTAAAGAAGCTTCTTCTTCTGTGCAGCTGTACAGGTGTCAGTTATAGATATGTAATAACATAACATCAATACATGTCTGCATTTCTGATTAGTCTGGGCAGATGTTAATAGTCCCACCATATAAGCAAACCACGAGGTGAATCATTTCATCTTAGAGCTTACATTCAGATCTTTATGTAGAGAAGCTCTGAGATCAAGGTTGGATATTTCATGTGTCCAACCATTTGCAGTAAAAAGTCTTCCTAATGTCGAAATATGAGCTGTTAGAGGTCGTCCAGCAAGCATATATGGGTATAAAGTGGTTAAAATGTTAACTATTTAAAAGCGATTCTACTGTCTCCTTTAATTAGCAGCACACAGTACTAAACGCCTTCTGTTTCTGAAGTATTTATTCAGGTTGTCTGTCTGGAAACGTTAGGGTGTGACATCATTGCTCATATCTAGGCTCTAAATTTTGAGGCAACGAAGCATTGCTCATTCGCTCTAAACCAGTCTTAACCAATAATTATCAACGAGTTAAGTGGCTGAAACTTTATAGTCCTTTTAAATAGGACACAACTCAATGTTCTACTGCATTTTACAACATATTTTTTTTGCGCTGCACTGAACCTCTTCATATCAATGCTCTTTTGCACCATTATTTTTTAAACTGGTATTCTTTTTTCCTACACTGTTTACATTCTGATCCCTGCTACACTTTATAACAATAAAGTTCACTTTACTGTTGTTGTCTAAGTTTAGAGTTTAAAACATAACCAACTATGAATTTAGAGTTATTACTCTCGTATTTCTTTAATTAAATGGTTCAGTAAATGTTTTACTGTAGCTTTGCTCAGCAAATAAACTATCCAACCATGTTGAACTTCATAAAACCTCTCAAGCCTAAAAGCTTTCCTAATGTCTAAATTCAGATTGTGTTTGGATGCAGTACTAAGCAGCCTCAACATCTGCCTTACCTAAGGACAAAAAGAAAATCCTCTTCTCTTTTCAGAGCCAGACTGGGCTTCCTACAAGCTGGGTGTGTTTGTATGCCTGAACTGCTCTGGGATCCATCGCAGCCTCTCCAGCCGGGTCAAATCAATCCGGCTGGACTTCTGGGAGGATGATCTAGTCGAGGTATGAGCCTGATCTTCTCATTGGTTCTAATAAAGATGGCTACTTGTAACTTTAACCTGTTTTCTTTCTTTGCGCCATAAAAAGTTCATGAGATCGAATGGGAATGCCAGCGCCCGAGCCGTCTATGAGAAAGCTGTTCCACCCTACTACTACCGACCCCAGGAAAACGACTGCAAGTAAGAAGTGTGATGAAACTCTTCTCTGCCGTTTCACTGGTGAAACATTTGCTAGTTTATAATCGACAACAGACTGCTGACATGGGCGCAACCACAGAAAATAGAGAGAAGTGCAACTGCAGGCTGTAGAAGTGAAATGTGCATGAAAGCCTCCTGCTAGATCAAAGGTGATTGATGCAGGTTTGTCTGGCGTTACCGCAGAAAAATGCGAGAGACTGTTATCTCATTTTGAACTGCAGCGTCCTGAGGGACCAGTGGATCCGAGCTAAATACCAGAGGACGGAATTCACAGGAGAAACCAAGTATCCACCTCTGGCGTATACAACAGGTGAGAAATCGGATGCTTATAGGCACACATTAGAACATAACGGCCGGCTATTGTTACCCTGTTGGTGCACATTATTATGCTGACAGCATGGTTCCTCATAAAACTATCTCAGGGAAACCGGTTTTACTGTAGATTTAGCTGTAATGATATACTAATTACTTACTCTTTTTGGGCTGGGTGTTAAAAAAAAAGAAATTAAGTCATCACCCTTGGAGTGATCAGGGTGAAATAAAGCATCTGACCCTTCTCCTTTCTGCTTTTGCACCAGGTTTCCACGAAGGACTCCTGTGGAAGAAAGGGAAAGAGAACATGCAGTTTTTGAAGAGGAAGTTTGTTCTGTCAGAGCGGGAATTCACCCTGTCCTACTACAACAAGGAAGATGTGAGTTCTCAGATGCACAAAAAAAAAAATAATAATTAGATTATTATCTTTTATTAAACAAGTTGAATTCAGTGTCTCTCTGTATTATTCATACCTCTTGTTCACCACGAGTCTTAATAGATTTATTTCAGGGATTTAATTTGATACTCCTATAATTAAGTACTGCAGAGCTGTCAGGTGGAAGAAGAACTGACTTCTGGGTTATAAATAGAAATAGATTCAGCTGTTCTATAAAAGTTTTGGGTGTTTGTTAGAGAACAGTTGTAAACAAACCTTCCATGTTCATGAAGATCAAGAAGCACAGCAGACAGGTCAGAAAGAAGGATGTTTAAAGCAAGGATAACTTAAAGAACAATATTTCAAAGTTTTGAAAGAGTCGCTGCTCTTACTGTACAGGTGCTGGTCATAAAATTAGAATATCATGAAAAAGTAGATTGATTTCAGTAATTCCATTTAAAAAGTGAAACTTGTATATTATATTCATACATTACATACAAACTCATATATTTCAGATGTTTATTTTGTTTAATTTTGATGATTACAGATGACAACAAATGAAAATCTCAAATTCATCATATCAGAAAATTAGAATATTACTGAAGACCAATAAAAACAAAGGATTTATAGAAATGTTGGCCAACTGAAAAGTATGAACATGAAAAGTATGAGCATGTACAGCACTCAGTATTTAGTTGGGCCTCCTTTGGCCTGTATTACTGCAGCAATGCGGCGTGGCATGGAGTCGATCAGTCTGTGGCACTGCTCAGGTGTTATGATAGCCCAGGTTGCTCTAATAGTGGCTTTTAGCTCTTCTGAATTGTTGGGTCTGGTGTATTGCATCTTCTTCTTCACAATACCCCATAGATTTTCTATGGGGTTAAGGTCAGGAGAGTTTGCTGGCCAATTAAGAACAGGGATACCATGGTCCTTCAACCAGGTACTGGTAGCTTTGGCACTGTGTGCAGGTGCCAAGTCCTGTTGGAAAATGAAATCTGCATCTCCAAAAAGTTGGTCAGCTGCAGGAAGCATGAAGTGCTCTAAAACTTCCTGGTATGTGGCTGCGTTGACCCTGGACCTCAGAAAACACAATGGACCAACACCAGCAGATGACATGGCACCCCAAACCATCACTGACTGTGGAAACTTTACACTGGACTTCAAGCAACGTGGATGAAGTGCCTCTCTTCTTTTCCTCCAGACTCTGGGACCTTGATTTCCAAAGGAAATGCAAAATTTACTTTCATCAGAGAACATGACTTTGGACCACTCACCAGCAGTCCAGTCCTGTTTCTCTTTAGACGCTTCTGACGCTGTCTGTGGTTCAAGAGTGGCTTGACACAAGGAATGCGACAGCAGAAACCCATGTCTTTCATACGTCTGTGTGTGGTGGTTCTTGAAGCACTCACTCCAGCTGCAGTCCACTCTTTGTGAATCTCCCCCACATTTTTGAATGGGTTTTGTTTCACAATCCTCTCCAGGGTGCGGTTATCTCTCTTGCTTGTACACTTTTTTCGACCACATCTTTTCCTTCCCTTCGCCTCTCTATTAATGTGCTTGGACACTGAGCTCTGTGAACAGCCAGCCTCTTTAGCGATGACCTTTTGTGTCTTGCCCTCCTTGTGCAAGGTGTCGATGGTCGTCTTTTGGACAACTGTCAAGTCAGCAGTCTTCCCCATGATTGTGTAGCCTATAGAACTAGACTGAAAGACCATTTAAAGGCTTTTGCAGGTGGTTTGAGTTAATTAGCTGATTAGAGTGTGGCACCAGGGGCCATCAATTTTGAACCTTTTCACAATATTCTAATTTTCTGATATGATGAATTTGAGATTTTCATTTGTTGTCATTTGTAATCATCAAAATTAAACAAAATAAACATCTGAAATATATGAGTTTGTATGTAATGTATGAATATAATATACAAGTTTCACTTTTTAAATGGAATTACTGAAATCAATCAACTTTTTCATGATATTCTAATTTTATGACCAGCACCTGTATGTCTGTCCTCCAAAACTGATTGGCCAGCATTAATCAGAGGCCCATCATGGTGACTCTGGTGTGACAACTTTCTATCTTCCACTTGGCTAATCTTGGCTTTAGGGAAGAGTGGCAAGAAGAGAGCCAAATGGGGTCCTGTTTTTAGAAGTTTTATAAGGAACACAATAATTAAGTTCTGGACCAATGAACAGATTACATGTTAATAAAAGAAATGACTCTGAACAGACTATCTATGATGGGTAGTGTAAAGTGTTTTATTTATAAATCAATAAAAAAGTGATGGATGGAGCTAAATATAATAGGAAACTGGAACAAAGTATGTAGGAGGATTAAAAAAAATCAAATCTGTGAAGGAAAACGACCCTAAACATCAAGCATGTTAGAAGAGCACAGTTGAAGTCCTTCGCTTAATCTAGTCCAGATATACAAGACTTGAAAACTAATATGCAGAGATGCTTTTCCATTCAATTTCATTCACTATCCGCTAGTTTGCAAAGACTGGGGAAAAAGTCTGTTTATTTAAGATCAAAGCTAATGGAGCTGTACTGCAAATTACTTGCAGTTGTAAATGCAGCAAAAGGTGTTTCTATGAAGTATTGAGACACATAGACGGATTATAAACCCAAACTGCTCTACCTTTTAGAAACATATCTAATACTTATTCACTTTCAGCTTTATTTCTTCCCCCATCTCCTACATTGCTAAGTATATCGACATATTTATAATGCAGGAGTCCAAAGGCCCTAAAGCTGTGATTGCCATCAAAGACCTGAACGCCACCTTTCAGCCACAGAAGATTGGTCATCCTCATGGGCTGCAGCTTACATACCAGGATGATGATAAAACCAGGAACCTCTATGTGTATCATGATAGCCCTGAGGTGAAGCTGAGTGACCCAAATACCTTCATCTTTTGTGCTTTATTGTTAAAGAGGTTTGATTTCACAGAATTTCATGGCTTCTTTTTTATATTTGTCCGTAGGAGATAGTTGTGTGGTTCAACGCCATCCGAGCAGCTCGGTATGCATACTTGAAGACCGCATACCCGACGGGAAGTGATGAAGAGGTAACGCTGGACTTACCCTGAATTGCTCCTATTCCTGTTTGGTACCTTTTTAAATACCTTTCTGCTCTTTGATCAGTGGTGGCTGGTGAAGTTTTGTCCGGGGGGGGGCTATAAATTTTATATAGGTGTATACCAAAAAACAATTACACAAAAAACATAAAAAGAAAACATATTTTAAGGTTTGCTTTTTGTACATAAATCTTGCCCTTGTGAGGCTTTGTAAGGGCAAATATTAGTCAGCTTTATTTTTTATAAAGCTGGCTATGTGAAATAAAAATATATTTATAAATATATTATACTTTTATATTATTTTCCATAAAAAGTGCTTTAAATCAGTCCTATCTGTCTTTATGCTGGGTCAGATCCTGATGTTTGAAAAAGGAGGCAGGTAGTCAAGGCAGCAGAATAAAGCATTAGCCTCGCTGCATGCAGTTAGCCAAGCCTTGTAGTTAAACCAGGTCCTGGAAAAAGACAGAGTGTACCATATCTATCTGTCTTTGGACTGCTGATTAATTTTGATTTTCAGCTGATCAGGTCCAAACGGTTTCACCTCCAGTTTGTGCGCCCAGAGCTCTCCTATACTTGTATTGCAGAGGAGCTGCTGTGCATGTGCAACTTTGTCACTATGTCACCAATCCGAAGAAAAATGAAATTAAGCTTTACTTATCATTAAAGAGTGAATATTTATCTTGCACATTAAAAAATATATACCAATATATTTTGAAATATCTTTTTTTAATGTCTTAACCAAGGCTATTGGCCAGCTGCCACTGTCTTAGATTTTTTTATTCTTTCTTTGAAAGCAGTTTGTAAAACATAAAACTGATTTATATTTTTGACTGTCTTCAAAAAGTGGTTGTTTTATCTTTTTGTGTCAGCTGGTGCCAAAGATAACAAGAAATTATCTAAAAGAGGGATACATGGAAAAGACGGGGCCGCTGGTAAGTCAGAAGGAGAGGGGCGTTGTAATGTGTTTTGGTTAGTTGTTGGCTTTTGCATATCTTATTCTATTAGCAGTGGAGCATTTAATTTCCAGTCATCCCAAAGCTATTTTTGATGTTATTTGCTCTGAGATGTACATTTGAATGTTTCTGTTCCTCTTTCACACACAGATACACACGACAATATCTATAATAAGATATATATATGATGCTGTCTGGCAGCTTTTATTTAAATCCGAAGAAAACTTTCTTTTAATGGAGCATGTTTAGGCATTCTTCTTAATAAAAATGATTTATTTTTAAACAGCAGAAGGAGTCTTTTAAGAAGCGCTGGTTCATTTTGGACTCTCAAAACAGGAAGCTGCTATACTTCAAAGACCAACTGGTACGGACCACATTTCTAATTTAAATACTAGGTGTTAATTTGGTGCTATCCTGTACATATCTGTTTAACTATAATTACTGATTTATTTATTTTTCCAAATGACTGTCATTCAAACAGGATGCAGAGGAGTTAGGCGTCATTTTCATCGGGACAGAGAGCAACGGCTACTCTGTGAAGGAGTGCGTCCCACAAAACACACGTGGCAACAAGTGGAAGTGTGGGGTGACGGTGCAGACTCCTGAGAGGCAGTTTGTGTTCATGTGCGAGCAGGAGAGGGAGCAGAAAGAGTGGCTGAGCGCCCTGAGAAAGGTGATGTCCAGGCCCATGTCACCGCAAGATTATAACGGTAAGAGAAGGACGTCTGCAAACCACTGTGCAGAATTAATGCTGCGGACTGGAACTAAATTGAACAAATAAAAATAATAACTTACCATCCATGTTGTAAATATCTCAAGCATGGAACAACACTGCAACAAAAGCTCTGTTTACAACTAATATGAGTGTAGAGGTTAATATGTTTTATTCTACAATTTGCATAAAAAGGTCCAGCTTTCACTCCTTTAGTCCAACGTTTTGATTAATTTAATTTAGTCACTGGTTAGGCTGCGCTACTTTAGCTCCATTTATATATAAGCACGGTTCTAATTAGATGTGTTGCTACACTCTTTATAACCAACCATTCTTACACTGTACTCACATTGGTTGGCAAGCTGGGGTTCAATACCTTGCCCAACAGCATGTAGGCATGTGAAGGATGAAGCTGGAATTAAGCTCACCATCCAGTTACAAGATGATAACTCTACCCACAGAATTGCAGAATACTCAAACACGGCTTTAATAGTTTTTAAAAGCTAAAATTTGATGCACGGGTATGGATTTACAGTTCATTTCCCCTCAGTCATATTTCTTCATATGCTTAACAAAACTTTTATTTGACTACTTTTCCTTTAAGTGTTTATTTAAATTTGTCGGTCTCCTTTCATGTTTTGAGGATGGCATTTTAATAGTGTTGAAGTCGGGATGATTCCAGATTAGCCTGTTTTATTTATTCTCAGTTTTGGTATATTTTTTTTTCTAACACCCAACAAAGTCCAAGTTTCAAACTGTTAATAATTATAACTATCCCTGGTCGTTGTGTAAGGTAGCATTGGCATTGCAAAAGGGTAAACCTCACAGAATGATCCTGCTAACTGACTACTCTAAACAGTTTTTCTGTCAATCTGGCCAAATAGATTAATCCTTCTCTTGTTGGAGATAAACTTCAGTCTGTATTGGTGAGCACTAGGAGGATCTTTTAGATTTTGTCCATGTTCATGAACTCTGGCTAAGTGTGGCCAGTGCCCCGTATGAGGGAACATCTTCCAGCCTTTCATCACATTGAATCTTATCAGTTTTCTTTGATCTGAGACTGAGTTTCTGGATCAGATGGTTAAATCCTGGACACAGTTCTAATGAGAGTGGTTCCAGACACAGATCCCCACCCTTTCTGGAAATGATAAAGCTATATAATATCACATCACTGGAAGGTTCCAAATATATAAGCCTAAAGGTAGAGATTTTGCCTAAAACAGGAAACTAAACAGTTTCAATGTGTGGTTGAATAATAAACCAGCATCACATCAGAGTTGTATTGATGGATATAATAATGTGTTTGAAGTTAGTGCAGCTCGTTGGGGAAAACTGATATCTGTTTGGGTCTGTACACATAATCTTGATCATGAATGAATTAGAGAAAACCATCAGTTAATTTAAATTGTTAAACAATTTTCTTTTTAAAAAAAGTTAAGGATGTGTATGATATTCAATCAGTCCAAATGCATTATTAAAATCTCAACTTAAATATATATTTCTCTGAGTTTTTTATGTCTGTTTGTGAAAGTCTGACTGAAACTGTAGACTTCCAATTAAAAATACCCTATGATGTTTTTCTTTTTTAAATACATTAATCATGAACAGGAAGCTGAAAAGTTTACAAGAACAACTAAAGTTCAATGGTTTCCTTTTTAAACACATTAACTGTTTTAATTCATCTTTTTAATTCATTAATCTATGCATTTCTTATCTGTACGTTTCTTGTTTCATCATTGTAGCTCTGACTAATATCCTTTTCACAACCATCAAACACCTAAGCTTTCATCATCGGTGTCAAATTTAGGTTTGGAAAGAGGTTTAGGCAGAACTTGAGTGAGAAAAACTAGAAATGTTCTATAAAACTGGGCGTTCCAATGTTTGATAGAGAAATTGTTAATGAAAAGACAATCTTTTCAACTGATCCAGTCTAACGCTTACACAAATGAGGAAAACCAACACAGTTTGTCAAAATGAATTTAGATCTCTCTTCAATTTGTAGAAAAATCCTCTTTTTTTATGAATTTCAGCATATTTCAAGTCATTCCTCAACTCCAACATGTTTCTTTTTCTTCCAGCTGAAGCCCATATAAGGTACAAGAGATGAAAACAAAGAACTGTAACAGCTGGGATGTACTCCAGAAGACTGCATCCAAGACCTGGATACCTGAATGTCTGTCTCCTATTAGATCCTACTGACATGATGTTAAGTCTTTGGTTTAAAAAGGCCACATCATAATCATCTGATATTTTACTGATACTTTAACACAGTTGTTTTACGTTACCATGGTGATCTGACATTCCTTTATTTCTAATTATCTCAATAAGAATTCTGTAAATATATTTTTTTATTGGGCATTTAACATTAAAATACATTTATTGAATATAATTACTTATTGACTGTTAAATAAAAAAAAATTAATTGTGTTTTTTTCTATAGTTTTGCCTTGTCTGCTGTTGAAACAAGTAAAAAGTTTACTTCTTTTGAAAAGTAGAAAATAAACATACAAAAAACTAATTTATGTTTCAGGAATATTATGAACCCAATGCTTCAATAATATCACAGCTACTAGGTAACCCAAATCTAAATATTTCATTATTTTATGAAATATGTAGAAAAACTGTTTCATATAGTCTTTCTCTTTTATTCAGGAGATGCTGTCAAATAAATGAGATGTTGGTCACAGCTTAACTAGGGAAGCTTCTTCAGTCTGTCTGTTATTATTTTGTCTTTATACACATTTTCAACCATGCATAAATTATCCACAATTACAGATCAGGATCATAGCTAAAGAAAGAAATGTGCATACTCATAAGTAGTATTAACCCTTTTTTATGTGTAACGTTTTATAACAAACACGGCATAAAATGTTATAATTAATACAATTTATGCTGATATATTCTAATCACTATTTTATATATTAATTCATACATTTATATTTGTTCAAAACGCATGGTTACAATTCTACTGCCTGTTTGGTTGTTTGGTGCCTCCTAGTGGTGGTTTTATATAACGCAAGAAATTCTTTTCATGCCGTGAGCAAATAATAACGGAAAGAGACATTCTCTAAATTGACGCCAGAGGGCAGCATAGATTAGAAGGAACAGGACCTCCGGGAAAGGGGAGTCGGTCGGATGTGGATGGTCGTTTGGTGCATGGCGCGTGTTTTGAAGCTGCTTATGGAGAAATGTCTTGGGCCGTGAGTAGTGAGGAAACAGGAAGCGATTCTTGTGGGATGGAAGAGGGAAATAGTGACAATGAAGGGTGGAAGATAGCAACATCAAAAAATGAGAAAAAGCGGAAAAAACAGAGATCAGTTCAAGGGGAATCTAGTTCAGAACAATCCAGTGATGATCATTCCATACATTCCACAGCACAACAAAATGAATTCAAAGTCATATTCAAAGTCGTTAATCAGGCAGACTCTTTTACAAATTGGAATCCGGTTCACTTAACAAAAACCATCAATAAACTTGTCGGAGAAGTCAGAGGTGCCAGAATTCTGTACAGTGGAGACCTGCTAATTAACTGCAGAGACAGCGCCCAGCAAGGCAAAGCAATACGGATCAACAAAATTGACGGGATAAGAGTTCAGTGCAGCCTAATGGAGAACAAAAAGATCAGCAGGGGAGTCATTGGAGGAGTTCCTCTAAAAATTTCTGAAAAAGAGATTCTGGAAAACATAAGCGGTGCAAAAGTAAAAGAAGTAAAACGGTTAAAAACAACAAGAAACGGAGAAAGATCTGACAGTTTATCAGTGCTAATTAAATTTGAGGAAGAGCAATTACCAAGCAAAGTATTCATCGGTTACATAAGCTATAATGTCAAAATCTACAATCCTCCACCATTGAGATGTTTCAAATGCCAAAAATTCGGTCACATTGCAGCAGTTTGTAAAGGGAAACAGAGGTGTGGAAGGTGTGCAGGAGAACACGAATATGGTAAATGTGGAAAAGAAGCTATAATAAAATGCTGTAATTGTGGTGGAGAACATACTGCTGCTTATCGCGGCTGTGAAGCAAGCAAAAGGTCTGAGGAAATTAAAAAAATGAAATTTGAGCTCGGAATAACCTACGCTGAAGCTGCAAAAAGGATCCCATCTCAGTCAGAAAAACCCAAACCTACAGTTCAACACACGGCAAATTCCAAACCTCTAGAGAATCAAAAAATTGATGAAGACTCACTTATTGTTAAAAAGACAAATTTTGTTCTTTTCATGGTAGAAGTAATTAATTGTACTGCACAGACAACAAAAAAAACGGAAAAAATCAAAATAATAGTGAAGGCTGCAGAAAAATATCTGGACATTAAAGATTTGAACTGGGAGATGGTTGGAAGTATGATGGGAGGACCGATGGGACCATCAGAAACTGGCAGAGTTAAGATGACCTAGAGTAAATTAAAAATTATATGGGCAAATGTGATTTAGTATTATGTTGGTTTAAGTTACACAGGTTTTTTTTTTTTTTTTTTTTTTTTTTTTTTTTTTTTTTTTTTTTTGGGGGGGGGGGGGGGTGAATCGTTTTCTGTTTTCTTGCTTTACTCCATATCAGTTGGTGGCGGTAATGCACAATTCACAAGTCTGCCAACCGCCATAAAACCCCATAAGAAGAAGAAGAAGAAGAAGAGGGCAGCATAACCGCTTTTGTTATCGAGACCCAGTTTAATTTTGTCCTACGCAGCTCACTGTAGCAGCCCGGTGCTGGAGGTCGGGCATGCTCCTGAAACGTCCACTGCGAGTTGATCCACTGGCGCCGAAATGAGTGGGATTAAGAAAAAAATACTCATAAACAAGAAACAGGAACACCTTTAGATGCTATTCTTGATGAGTTGATAAACCGCAGCTTGACGCGGAGCTTGAAGAGACCGCAGTGCAGCTTCGGGAAGTGTCTGTCCGTTTTGTCCTACAAAGGCGGCGGGTGTTTGACTGCGCGAGGGCCCGACGTTAGGAAACCGCTCCAGCTTGGAGGAGGAGGAGAAGGAGAAGGAGAAGGAGAAGGAGAATAAAGGCTTTGCGAAGACTCCATGCTTCACTAAAGAGTCGTTTCTGCTGAGGGGAGAGAGCTGAATCATGAGGAAGGACGTGAGGATCCTCCTGGTTGGAGAACGTAAGTAGAAATGGATGTAGTGAATAAAAATGGCAGATGGAGGTTAATGCTAACAGAGAGGCTCTGGAATACAGCCAGTCCAGTCAGTTTAGCAATAAAACAAGGATAAAATATTATTATTATCTACTTTAAGAGAGATTATTTACCATATAATTGCCGTATGGTTCAGAAAATGTCTCTAATTAGAACTTCCAATGCTAATTATTATATTTTTTGTCTTCACATTGTTTTAGCTTTTGAAAGAGAATATTTTAGGTTTGAACTTTTGGCTGCTTTTCCCCCCTCACTTTGCCCATTTGCAAACTAACGTTTTAATTTGGTAATTTTACAATAACTCATCGTAATAAACCCAAATGAATGAACCGTTATTTTATCTGGTCAAAGCACCTTAGCAACATTTTTAAGGTGAAAAGAAAAAAAGATATGTATTATATGATTTTAAACTGTATCAAGATTATAAATATAGGTTGAAAAGAGATTTAAAAGATTAAATTATGTAACAGTTTGTGCCCCTTAATTTACAGTAAATGTTGAAACAAAACAAAAAACATTATTACAGCATTTATTTAACTCTATATTTGAAACCTGAAATATATATAATTTGGATTCCAATATTTTAATGGAAACTGGATATTGCACAGCCCAGTAAAATATGTGCTGATATGTTAAACCAGTTCATTTGTGGTAGAAAGGTACTTAAAACTAGAGAGTAATAGTTTATTTTTAAAATAGTTTTCCTCTTTAGTTATTAAGTCAGGCTACAGGTTCAGCAGCAATGCCCAGCCAGCTGTCGGGCAGAGACACATAAACAGACATACTGAATGTTATGCTTACATTGTTAAGGTTGGGATGTGGAATTTCCTCCTTTGTGGTCTGGCCTGTTGTTTCCAGCTGATTCAAATCTGCCTTATTTTCAAAGAGAAGAAATGCATCAAAATACAAGCTGTTTTTTTTTCTGGGAGTTTTTCAGTTTGATGCACTAGATGAAGAATAATATAAATTTTTGGATTTCTCTGTATTTGACATGAGTATCACAGAATTAATGCAACCTGATTCCTATTTTGGACTCATGTCCCCCCCCCCCCCCCACCCCCTTCTTTACTTCTTGCAATGGAAAGAATAAACTAACCAGATCTATATTGGACACCAAGCCTGGTTCTGCTGGAGGTTTCTTCCTGTTAAAAGGAAAATTTTCCTCTCCACTGTCACTACAAGCATGCTTGGTGTGAGAGATTGCCTCTGAGTCAATGAGTCGATGCAATCAGCTGGTTTTCTTTTAATAGAAAACTTTGAATCAGTCTTACTGTATGATCCGGTTGAATTTTAAAGTGCCTTGAGATAACGTATGTAGGGAATTGGCGCAATATAAATAAACTGAATTGAAATTTAATTTAATTACTTGTCTTTTTTGTTTTTTTTACAATTTTAATGATTTTCATTGGAGAGTTATCATAGGAAGGCAGATTAAATACTTCAAAGTAAAATATTCTGCATTGTTGAGAACTGAACTAAAGAAAAAAACGTTATTTTAAATATAGATTCTCAATAAGAAAAAGTATTTACTGTTTTCTTAAAATCCAAAGTGGGTTGTTCCTTTGCTCAGTCGCCAAATACATGCTCAGAATCAGTGATTGCAGCAAAGTTGATGACTGCCTTTGACCAAAAAACTGTAAATCAAATAATAATCAAAAAGCATCAAGGGATCAATGTTTAGCTCTTTATCTATTGTTGAAATTATTGATTTGGTCTCTATAACTGGGTCTGAACCTGACTTATAACTTAATCATATTGGATTCATTTCCATTGATATCAGGGTTATTTGTATTTTGTATAACTGGTCAAAGATTTTATCTATTTGACCTTTAAAAGTGCCCTTAGATTTTTAGTTCTGTAATTTGACTCTTTATACATATAGATAAAACTAAGTGCAGTTTTTGTATTAGTAGTCTTCAACTAAGGCCGTAGATCTAAAGAGATCAACATGTGTGTAGTAAGTAGATAATAAATTGACCTACTCGTCTTACTTGGTGCAAGTTCTATTCAGTAAATAGTTGTCTGAATTCCAACTTTTCACCCAAAACTTTGCAGGGATTGAATCCTGTCCTATTAAACTTTGCTTCACCTGCTTTCTCTGTTCTGCTGACACTTTGTCAGAACAGTTTCTATTTCACTGCTCCGTTGGGCCAGCAGGACTGTTTCTGAGAGCGCGGGGGCAAATGCTACGTGACAGCTGCTTGATGTGAAGCTCGTTATTTTGTGGGTAATTATCTGTCTGAGACGCAGGAGTTTGTAGGAAATAATCTTACAGATCAGAAATGGTGCAAGATTTTAGGACTAATTCAGGTGTTTACTGAGTTTATTAGTATTAGAAGTATCTTCTAATAGCTTAATGCGGTTTGTGTGTTTTATTTTCGTTTTAGCATTTCTTTTTTGGTCCTTTAAAATCAGGAAATTTGATATTTAACAAATAAATATTTTCCCCAAAGGTGAAAGCAGAGACTTACATAGATTAGGAATAATGTTTCTCCTCATTAATTCGACTGGAAAGTAGGGCTGCAACTAACGATTATTTTAAAAATCGATGAATCGGACTATTATTTTTTCGATTAATCGATGAATCGGACAAAAAATATTTTTTATATTAACCTCTTTATTCCAAAATAAACATTTTAGACAGAACAAACAAGCACACAAGTACAGGTTGCTCATTAACTGTACTGGTGCAATATGAAAAATAAATGTTTGTGTTAAAAATACGCAAACTTACATGAGAAATGTAGCTGTACATCCACAAAATATAGGCTACTTTTTTTCATAAAGCGCAAAAAAAGACATTTTTGTTTTTAAAGCCCCTAAGGGGTTCAAACAATAGGCCCCCCCATTTCAACAAATGAGTTTTTTTAGACTAGAAGAGTTCTGCCTTTTAAGACAGGAAAGTACAGCAGTTAAAGTTGCTACTTGAGAAAATACTGAACCATAGAGATAAAAATAGCCCTGTGATTCAAATTATAAATTGTATTTGGAATAAAAATGAGAGAACTAAGGGTGCTAAAAAACACTTCCTCCAAAGACAGATATTTACATGGAAATGTGGCAGATAATTAATTGACATATTACTGATCTTGCTGGATTTTATTCTGCTTTACTTCCATAAATTGCAGGATCTTCTTTACTTTATCTTTGCCAGAAGATTTAAACTTTAAAAGCCTTGCCCTCATAATTTGCAAGTTAATTTATTTATAAAGTAAATATAAATGCTGCTTAAGCTAATTCAAATGAAATTAAAAGTAAAATAAGTAGCCAACCTTATCACTGTCTGTAACCTACTAACACGGTAAGGAAAGCATCAGATGAGCTACCTGAGAAACTAACGTTACGTTTCCCCACTTTAAAACCAAACAAACATGGTGGTTCCGTGCCATGTTAATTTCTTTTGAAAAAAGTTGCATGTTATCACTTTTTTCGCTTTACAAAGCGCAGGCTATTTTAATTATTGTGATCAATTTGCGCCGTCAATCCCGGTGCATGCGCGCTTCATTTGCAGTCTGGACGCTGAGGCTTTGACTGCAGCGCTGAGAGGGACTCCTGCGGGAAAACGCGGTTTGGGGTGGGGGAGGCGCCCCACGGCAGAGTAGGAACGATACATGCTTTCACGTAAGAGTCTCAAAGCCGCCAGTGACACCGAAAAAAGTCGCCAGATTTGTCGCTAGTCGCTTTTTTGAAAAATAGTCGCTGGAGGGGTCTGAAAAGTCGCTGAGTTGGCAACACTGCTCCTGCGGCGCTGACTCGCTCTGCCATATTTTTTTTTCTTCCTCTTTCAGTCAAGAGGCAGTGATGACGGCGCGGCGGATGACGCAATAATCGCGCGACACAACTAATCGATGATGAAATTCGTTGCCAACGCTTTTAAAAGTCGATTTTTATCGATTTTATCGATTCGTTGTTGCAGCCCTACTGGAAAGTAATGATTACTAAAAACTTTTCTTTAAATATACAATTGTATTTATTCCTGTTGCATGTCTATGTTTATGTTTCGTATTTCCTATTGATTTAAATATTTTATGTCTTCTCAGTATTTGGGAATAAAACAGGACATTGTTTTTGTCCCCATGTCAATATTAGTAGCGATAAATAAATACTAAAAGAGTGGATTTTTTTCCACTTTGGGCACTTTTGAAAATATAAAACTTAAAATGTTAGCAGCATTAGACTCATTATTTTAATCTCACCGACAGAATTTTAATTGAAAAGTTTATTCATAATCAAATTAATAAAAAAATTATTTGAAAGACACCCTAAATGCCATTAGGCAACCAAGACTTTAAAAGGGATTTAGATTCATTGAGATTTCTGGCAGACTTTATGGAAAGGAGTTCCTTCTTGCTGCTTTGTCAAAGACAAAAGAATCGGCTGTAACTTCTTCAAGACTTGATAGTAAAACTATTGTTTATAAAACAATAGTCACTAAATTATTTACTTTACTAGAGAGCCTTAATGCCTGCTGCTTCAATGATGATCTCACATTTGCTGCATGTTAAGCCACTGCTTGTGATGCTGATATTGCATTGTCATATTTACTCACTTTTCTAATTGATTCTGTTTTTTACATTAGAATGAAGCAGAGAGTTTAGCTTTTCTCATCTGGGGAATTTTAGATCTCTTCATAGATCTCCTTTGAAAAGATGGCTACTCTTTTTATTGTATATGTTCGGCAGTGTTTCTATTAGTGGTGAACCTGCCTCCTCCATCCAGCAGATTAAAAGAGGAATGTAATGTGCTTATTTCCCTTCTGCCCTGCAGCCAAGGTGGGGAAGACATCTCTGATCATGTCTCTGGTTAGTGAGGAGTTTCCTGATGAGGTATGCATTTACATGGACTTGGATGCTGTGCAATTTATCATTTAACCTATAAGCTCTTTATTGTTTGCTCCTGTTTGTGGTTTTTACACTTGTTTCAGAATCTAAAACTGTTGAATTCTATATTAAATGTAGTCTGTGTTGCAGGTTCCTCTCAGAGCTGAGGAGATCACCATCCCAGCTGATGTGACCCCAGAGAGGGTACCCACGCACATCGTGGACTATTCTGGTAACTTGGTCTCTGCACATAGAGCTTTGGTTTAAGGCTGTAGAAACACTGTAATTAAACGGTATAAACTTTGTCCATACTTTTACATTATGATGGTAAACATTAGGGGTGTACATAATAATCGTTTTGTATCGATGCATCGATCCAACAGCCGACGATCTGATGAATCGACACGTCCGCAAGAGTATCGATTCATGTTTTTTTTTTCCCTCCGGTCTATTTTTATCCATTTGCTCCTGGACGTAATTCTACCACCTGTGCTACGGTGTAGTATAGGCCTATTTTTGTTACTTAATCTGCTGGTGCCCTTATGCATTGCATCATTTTTGATGCAGGAGCTTTCAGAATCTATAAACAGAGGCATTATTAATTTTCAGTGAAAATAATCTAATCGTTGGGTCAGAAAAATTGATACTGAATCAAATCGCCATGATGGATGTGATTTACAACCCTAATAAACATCTAATGGGGGAAAAAAATGATAATAATATAATTTAGAATAAAATATGAAGGTTTGGTTTCAGATTCCTTTAATGTGTTTTTTTTTTTTTTATATTTAGATTCAACTACTTTCAAGAAAGTTTTAAGCCTCAAATGAGCTTCTGTGGGCAAAATATTTAGTCTGAATGTTCAGCAGGAAGGTATTGATAAGTTTGGAGATTTGGCAAATCATTTTGCTTATTGTTTTTTTTTCTCTCTCATGTAGAAGCAGAACAGACAGAGGAGCAACTGTATCAGGAAATCTCCAAGGTAGTTTTGTTGTGATTCTCCTTGTTATTTATCTGGGTTTATTTCATGCATCCACATCAAATGTTTCTATTTCTCTTTGAAGGCAAACGTTATCTGCATAGTTTATTCCGTTAACAACAAGAAGTCCATCGAAAAGGTAAAAATAACACATTTCTATTATCAAAATGTTCCATTCTTCCATGCATAAATCCATTCTTCTATTGTTTAGCTTCTATATTCAAACACAAATTTCCATAGAAATAAATAAAAGAAAATTAAGCGTAAAGTTTTTGATGTATACCTTTTAATATGAGCTGAAAAAGTTGAATCAGTCTGGTGATTTGAGTGTGGAGTTGTACTAAATGTTGTACTCATAGCCCAGGATCGCCGTTGAATAATATGTATTGTAGAAGTTGAATAAGCTGTGAGACTAAAATGGAGCTATTATGTTAGCTGGAGCGTTAGCTCATTGGCTAATTCTCAGTTAAAGCTAAATTCAGCTTCATCCATTAAATTAGTCTTATTGAACCTCACCTTGCATTGATTTGAATAACTTTATAGCATCATATTGGACTTATGAAAATGTTTCTAACTTGACTCGGATCTGAATTGGTGATTGGAAAAAAAAATCTTTGCAGGAAAAAATTAAAATATATATTTTTTGTTGAAAGAAGAACATATTATTTAAAAAAAAAAGTGTGTTTTTTTTGCTGAAATGTTTATATTAGAGGAACTAAATTCTGGGCTTTTCTCCCAAAGGTGACGAGCCACTGGATTCCCCTCATAAACGACCGAACCGATAAAGACAGCAGGTGTGTAAATGCTTCAGTAACAACCATATTTAGACACAATTGTTTACCTTCTCTCTGATACTGATGCATTTTTTCCATAATCTAATATAAAACTGTTTTAAAATTTTTATTTTTATGTTTCAAATTGTAAAGCGGTGAAAATGGGAAATGGGATTTTTATCTTGACAATTTTATTTTCACTGATGATATTGTTATGAATTGAGTTCCTAATTTGTCGATTTAATGTTTTAATAACTATTGCAGGGTGCCGCTGATTCTTGTTGGGAACAAGTCAGACCTAGTGGAGCACAGCAGCATGGAAACCATCCTGCCAATAATGAATCAGTACCAGGATATTGAGACCTGTGTAGAGGTAAAAAAATTAAATTTTTGCACAAGACAATGAATGTAAAGAAGCTGCAGGATGAGGCATAATTAAAGCGGAGAGATAAATGAATGAGACCGTGACGGTTGGTCAGATCGCAGCCTGACTGCTCACATTCTGGTTGAGTCATAACTGGGCTTATATTACCGTGTCAGACCTCCTGACTCTGACGGATGGACTGAGAGCACGTCGACTTGGAGGCTTGGCTGCATTGCTGTTTTTATTCAGGTTTCTCTCCCGTCACACAGTCTTTCCTCCTCTGGAGGATCAGTTACAAGGTTACAGGGATAATCCAGGAGGACGTGAGAGACGGCACATACAGCCGGCACAGATTTAGACGCTCATACCTCGTATATTAAACAAATGTGAAGCAGTGTTTTACTCAGGAGCCAGGATGCATGAAATTGGTTTCTACTCCAGGTGGTCAAACTTCTGTGTGTGTGGTGTAGCCGTACGATGCTGGCAAAATGAGGGAAAAGAAAATTGAAATTTCATAGTTTTTCTGTAACAATTTTTCTCCAAACTACATGATTGAAGAGCATAGCATTTACAGTGGGGCAAAAAGGTATTTAGTCAGCCACCAATAGTGCAAGTTCTCCCACTTAAAAAGATGAGAGAGGCTGGTAATTTTCATCATAGATATACCTCAACTATGAGAGACAAAATGAGGAAAAAAAAAAATCAAGAAAATCCCATTGTCTGATTTTTAAAGAATTTATTTGCAAAATATGGTGGAAAATAAGTATTTGGTCAATAACAAAAGTTCATCTCAATACTTTGTTATATACCCTTTGTTGGCAATGACAGAGATCAAACGTTTTCTGTAAGTCTTCACAAGGTTTTCACACACTGTTGCTGGTATTTTGGCCCATTCCTCCATGTAGATCTCCTCTAGAGCAGTGATGTTCTGGGGCTGTCGCTGGGCAACACGGACTTTCCCCATTTCCCACTGCCCCATTCATTCTTTCCTTCACACGGATCAGTCGTCCTGGTCCCTTAGCAGAAAAACAGCCCCAAAGCATGATGTTTCCACCCCCATGCTTCACTGTAGGTATGGTGTTCTTTGGATGCAACTCAGCATTCTCTCTCCTCTAAACACGACGAGTAGAGTTTTTACCAAAAAGTTCTATTTTGGTTTCATCTGACCATATGATATTCTCCCAGTCATCGTCTGGATCATCCAAATGCTCTCTAGCAAACTTGAGACGGGCCTTGACATGTACTGGCTTAAGCAGGGGGGCACGTCTGGCACTGCAGGATTTGAGTCCCTGGCGGCGTAGTGTGTTACTGATGGTAGCCTTTTTTACTTTGGTCCCAGCTCTCTGCAGGTCATTCACTAGGTCCCCCCGTGTGGTTCTGGGATTTTTACTCACCGTTCTTGTGATCATTTTGACCCCACGGGGTGAGATCTTGCGTGGAGCCCCAGATCGAGGAAGATTATCAGTGGTCTTGTAGGTTTTCCATTTTCTAATAATTGATCCCACAGTTGATTTCTTCACACCAAGCTGTTTACCTATTGCAGATTCAGACTTCCCAGCCTGATGCAGGTCTATAATTTTGTTTCGGGCGTCCTTTGACAGCTCTCTAGTTTTGGCCATGGTGGAGTTTAGAGTGTGACTGTTTGAGGTTGTGGACAGGTGTCTTTTATACTGATAACGGGTTCAAACAGGTGCCATTAATGAAGGTAACGAGTGGAGGACAGAGAAGCCTCTTACAGAAGAAGTTACAGGTCTGTGAGAGCCAGAAATCTTGCTTGTTTGTAACTGACCAAATACTTATTTTCCACCATATTGTGCAAATAAATTCTTTAAAAATCAGACAATGTGATTTTCTGGATTTTTTTTCTCATTTTGTCTCTCATAGTTGAGGTATATCTATGATGAAAATCACCAGCCTCTCTCATCTTTTTAAGTGGGAGAACTTGCACTATTGGTGGCTGACTAAATACTTTTTTGCCCCACTGTATTTTTGCAGTCAGAATTATTTATTTATTACATTTATTGATGGGTTTTATCATTAGGCTACAAGGTAGCAGCCCTTGGATAGATGATGGTCATAAAACACTTCTATGCAATCTGTACGAATGATGAGGGATAGATTTAAGGATCTTTGAGAGTGAAGCCTTTGTAAAACACTTTGTAAAGCATGCAGTCAACTTATAAAAAAGCATCATTTAACTAAAGGAGGTAAATCTATTTTGATTTCCGCATTGTTACTTGTAAAGATCCATTTTGGCTTTGGAGAAATATTTGCCTTCGTGGATGTAAAGTAGATATGTCTGACTAAGCAGGGCATTAATAGTGAAAACATGGATACTTGTCAGAAAAGTTCATTAACAGGTTTTATTTTACAAACATCCATCAGCGGATCTCTATTAAGTCATAGTTTTTGTTTGCTTGTTTCACCCAGACATATAAAAGTTTTTTTCCCTTTGATCCTCAGTGTTCTGCCAAAAACTTGAAGAACATCTCTGAGCTGTTCTACTACGCCCAGAAGGCTGTTCTCCACCCAACAGGCCCCCTTTACTGCCCAGAGGAGAAGGAGGTGAGCCTGCTGTTCATTAGGGGCAACAATAATCCAGGTAGAGGTTTGACGCTCCTCGGGTATTTCAGGACAGTTTTCCCTGCAGCTATTTGACACGTCAATCAAGTTGAATCTGTGTTATTGCTACTAGTAACACCCATGCTCCACCTGCTTGGGCACGGCAAACATCAGCTGCACAACCGCAGGTTGCCTAATCAACCTGCGGTTGTACTTTTGAATGTTTGCTGCTTAACCTTTTAGTGGAGACACCTCTGCTCTAAATGACTGCACACTGAATACCTGATTATACCTACATATATAATAAAGAAACAAACTTGTTTTCATTCTTTAGTCCCTTTTATTTTCATTTCTGATTGCCAAACACTTCATTAATGGTGGCGGTTTCTCTGTTGCAGCTGAAACCTTCCTGCATTAAAGCTTTAACTCGGATTTTTAAAATATCTGATCTAGACAACGATGGGATCCTGAATGACAACGAGCTCAACTTCTTCCAGGTAATTCTAGAACTGTCATATCTGTCACCAAAGAGTTCAGGTTTGGGCTTGATCAAACCTGGAGAATATTTAATGTCTTGTCTCATGTGTTCATAGAGAACCTGTTTCAATACACCTCTGGCGCCTCAGGCCTTAGAAGATGTAAAGAATGTGGTGAGGAGGAACATGACTGACGGGGTTAAAGATAACGGACTCACTCTCAAAGGTCAGGCTTGTTTCTTTCATTTTTTTTGCCTCTCTTTCAATTTTGCTGCATCTAATTTTCTCATTGATGCATCGTCGCAGGCTTCCTCTTCCTGCACACCCTCTTCATTCAGAGAGGTCGGCATGAGACGACGTGGACGGTGCTGAGGAGGTTTGGATACGATGATGACCTGGAGCTCACACAGGAATACCTGTTCCCCTTGTAAGCATGGAGGAAAACTTACCCCATTTGAAAATAAACATATAAATATCTATTACATTCCAAATCCTGCTGGTATCAGCTTTCCTTAGATATTTACCTTTCAGTTTATTACAGATGAAAAATAATTGTCTATTTCTGGATCTACAGTACTATAAAGTGAAAGCACACACCACTCTGTCACTGTTTGAAATACTCTCATGGTTTTAAAAAACTGCTAGCTGTCATCTATTTCCTGTCCTGTTTGCTTTCAGTAAAACAAACAGACCCACAGTGTTGGAACCTCAGTGGGTCAGCTGCACATCTAATGTTTGTGTCTCTATTTCAGGGTAAAGGTCCCACCAGACTGCACCACTGAGCTAAACCACAACGCTTACCTCTTTCTGCAGAGCGTCTTTGACAAACATGACAAAGTAAGCCACCCTAACAGAGCAGTTTAAAGGGTTTAATCCCTTTATGCGGATTTGGTTGAATATACACTCTCTGGTTCTATGTGCTTTTATGCTGAAAAATCCAAGTTAAATCTGTTTGGTCTGATGCAGGACAGAGACTGTGCGCTGTCCCCAGAGGAGGTGAAGGACCTGTTCAAAGTGTTTCCCTACATGCCCTGGGGTCCAGATGTCAACAACACAGTATGCACCAATGATAAGGGATGGATCACATACCAGGGATACCTCTCCCAGTGGACGTGAGTGGGTTTCTATTAATACAGAGACACACATGCTTTCTCTCCCACAAAGTTTTTTTAACCTAAATAACTTTCCACAAGGTCAAACAGCAGAGTTTTACAGCCCAGAAATGCTCTAAGCACTGATTCCTCCTTTTTTTTCTCCTTTCAGATTAACAACTTATCTGGATGTTCAGAGGAGTTTGGAGTATTTAGGTTACCTTGGTTACTCCATCATCTATGAACAAGAGTCCCAGGCTGCTGCTATTACTGGTAACGGACCATCATGTCTTTAATGTTTAATGCTTTTCCATCTAAGCTGCAGTTAAATAAGTTGTTAGTAATGTAAACAGACAATTATACATTTTTATTTAAATATTTATAACTGCCTTAAAATTTCTTTGAGTGTTTTCTTATTTGAAAAAATAGAATTATGAAGTGTATAATTCATTTATTATTCCTGTTTTATGCTTTAACTTCTTTGCTAGTGACTCGTAACAAGCGCATCGATCTGCAGAAGAAGCAGACGCAGCGTAGCGTCTTCCGCTGTAACGTCCTGGGGGCGCGCGGCAGCGGGAAAAGCGGCTTCCTCCAAGCTTTCCTCGGCAGGAACCTGCAGGTCAGTCAATATCAGCTGTACATCATTGTGTAATTATTATTTTTAAGCCTAATTTTTCTGTGTTGCTCAGAGTTTAAATGGAGTTTTTTTCTTGTAATGCATCACTTCTTGTTTTCCTTGGAATACAAACAAGATGCAACATAGGAGCCCATTTTTTTAGCAGCTGCTCTAAATGGCAAAGACAAGAAAACATGCCTTTAAATTGAGGCAAATGTTTATTGGTTTTAATTATAAAGGAAATGCATCTACAGCAGTGACTAAATAGTTCTAACATTTTATATATAAAACTCCTTTATAAAGCAAAATGAACCTTGAATGGATAATATTGACTACATTGTTCCACTGCAGAGACAGAGGCAGATCAGAGAAGACCACAAGTCCTACTACGCCATCAGTACGACCTATGTTTACGGTCAGGAGAAGTACCTGCTGGTAAGAACCTTGTATTTAAAGCTGAAGCTCTCCGGATTACTGCCAAATAATCACTTTGTATTACCGCATCAGGACCGGCTGAGCGTTAATCCCTCCATCTCCAACCTCTTTTTGTTCCCCTTTCGTCCATTCTCCATCAGCTCCACGAGGTGATGCCAGATCTCGACTTCTTGTCCGAGGCCGACATGGCCTGCGACGTGGTCTGCCTGGTGTACGACGTCAACAACCCTCGCTCCTTTGAGTATTGCGCTAAAGTGTACAAGGTGGGACTCCAGATCCTTTCCACCAGGCTTGTTTAAAACGTCCACCTTCTTCTAAAGACAAACTTTTCCTCATTTCTTTTTGCAGCAATGCTTCATAGACAGCAAGACGCCATGTGTGGTGATAGCTGCCAAGTCCGACCTGCATGAGGTACGGCAGCACTACAGCCTTTCGCCGCACGAGTTCTGCCGCAAGCACAAGCTCCACCCACCACAGCCGTTCACATGCAACATGACCGAGGCGCCCAATAAGGACATCTACACCAGACTCACCACCATGGCCATGTATCCGTGAGTATTAAAATGCAACAAAACCCTTTACACCTCATCTATCCTGTATTATATTTAGTATTTTTCCATGGATAAATGGCCGACCATCAAAGGTTGAACATTACAAATTATTTTCCTTAACTAGGTGATTTTATTCAAGAGGTTAAAGGTTGAAACCAGTTTCTACTTTTGTCATAAGATGATCAGAGAGATGTTCCACCAAACATCACAGTATCTCTGTGTTAGTTTCTAAAGTAGAATTGAATAATTGTGTTTCCTCATAAAGGTCCCTCTGAACCCTGAGGGGTGTTTTATAGACTCCAAGCTCTCAGATCAGATTAGGTTATAGAGTGGATTATGAAGCACTTAAAGGAATGTTCCGGTTTAATCTCATTGTAGCAGTTTACTATCCTATTCCTTAAATACCGAAACACAAAATCTGCTGAGTGCGAGCCGTTTTTAATGAGTTTTAACAAAAGTCATGACAGATGGGGTTTCTAAATCCACGGTTTGGGGAAAATCTGACTCCAACCTTCATCAGATTATCAGGAAAACCCACAGCTGTTTATTCTATTGACCTTCTTCAGCTTGACTGTCCACTTCCTTCACTTCTCACTAAAGATTTTATGTTTTAGTTTGTTTTTTTTTTTTTTTTTTTTTTTTTTTTGTGGAGAACAATTTTCTTTTTTTTATTCTTATGTCTTTTATTGCTGTAGTGTAGCGAACCTTTAAGAATAATCCAGTTAATAAGTTGATTATGCTGGGTCAACATGGATTCCCTTTGAGGTGAATTCAGCGCTTTTTTTTAACATTGAATTATTGAAATTTGATTAGAAGTTCTAGTAACTTTTGATTTGTAATAATTGACATTTGACATTTAGGCCCTTTTATATTAGCTTTGGCAGGTAAGCTGAATAGGGACCTGCATTTTTCTTTTGGCCACCACACTGAGCGGGAGGGTTAGGAAGAACATTTTGAATGCATTATATGCAAGTAAGATTTATCCTATTATAGATATTCTTCAATGCATGTAGGCCTGTTATATCTTAAAAACTCTTTGCATTTTAACATAATAATATATTTTCTGCAAAAACATTGATGCTGCTAAATATTTCAGATCGTTAAATTCCTATTTCTCAGGATTGTTTTCAGTTTAATTCATGGCACCTTTCCTTATGACCATATTATTGTCATCGTGTTTTAATCATGTTCAACAATTTTAATAATTCTGGTTTTTCATGAGAATATTTTATTTAGGTTTTATCTACTCTTGGTCAGGTAAAAAGCTTGTCAATAAAAACTGCTAAGAAAATGGATCCCACTGCTAAGTTGAGGATCTGTGATGCTGCGGGCTAGAAACCTAGTTACATGATGTCACCAGGAAACCTAAAACTAAAAATTGGTCATTAATCGACATTTGAGCAGAAAAATGATCCTAAGCAAACGGCCTTATCTGAAAAGATGGAAAATTTCAGTGATTTTGTTAAAATGATTAGTTTCTTTTCTTCTCTAAAGTGACTAAATGTTCAAAAATTAAATGTCCTATTTCTCAGTGAGGTTATGAAACTGAAGTAAAAGGTACTTTTATTTACCAGAGGTAGTAATGTTTTTGGAAAAAGCTATTAAAGTCTAAATTAGGGCGGCAACTTACGGTTATTTTGCTTTTAAACTAATTTTTTTTTTTTTTTTTTTATTAATCGATAAATAAAAGGATAAAAAAAGGTTCCTTAAAGTAGACTTTGTAAGAAATTAAACAGGTGAAACTAAAACTTTTCCACTTGAAGAGTTCTGGATAGAACATGATGACAGTTTTTTTTTTTATCTTAAGTGCAAAATACTATTTTTACTTTTTGGTTTTGGTATAATTGCTGCTCAAGGTGGGTCACTCTGTCAGCTAAATTCGTGTTTTACAGTCTCTATTCTCCTGTTAACGATACATGGATTACTAAATTGGTTGACATTAATCTCAATAATCGATTAATCATGATTAATTTAAATTGTTTCAGCCCTAGTCTAAATTAGGGCAGCAACTAACTTATTTTGCTAATCAATTAATCTGTCTTTTTTCTTTTCTATTACAAATCGCATTGCAAAAGGTTCCTTAAAGAAGAATTTTCAACCATCTGAAACTAAAACTTTTCCACTCCCTGAGTTCTGAATACAGCATATTGACAGATGAAAACATGTGTTTTTTGTTGTTTTTTTTTTATCTTTACTGCAAATTTTTTTTATAGCTTTTTAAAATGTTGGTATAATAACTGAGTGGCAGTGCTCTGTCAGCTAAAGGCGTGTTTCAGGGTCTCTGTACTCCAGTTAATGATTAATAAACTACTTAATTAGTTGATGATTATTTCAGTAATTGATTAATCACAATTAATCCCTTTAATTGTTTTAGCCCCAGTCTAAATGTTTTCATTTCCCTAAAATGTGAAGTTTGTGAATATTTAAAGTGAGACTAATTTATGAGACTGAAACCGTTAGCAGTTTTTTTTTTTTGCTTTCCTTTAGTTTTGTCGAGTTCTCTGTCCATAACGACAACTTTAACGTTTTTATTGTTAACATAAAGAGTTGAGACACAGCTACGCTCTGTTTTTAACGTTTATGCAAACATGGCAGTTAGCATTTTGTGCTTAAGCTTTGCATCCTGCTATATTTTACTAAACTATCACTGGTGCTATTATATTGAACACTGTGCCTCCCTGTATGAATTATATTAATAGATGTTTATTTATGGTAAATGCAATAAAATAGAGCATGAACTCTTGGCTTCAGTACAACCACAAACTTTGTGTTTAGCCATTTTCATTTCAGTGAGAACATCTAAAAGGGTCTTCCCTCACTTTTTAAGGTTTTGTTTGGAAATACATTAGAAATCATTTTTAAAAGATGAGTGTTCTTTTATCTTGCTTTTCTGGCTCTCCTCCAGTGACGGACAGAGAAAGGCATGGATTGATCTAACCTTCTCGTTGAACTTAAAGCCTCTCATTTTTACTGATTTTACACCCCCACCTTTGTATGCCGTTTGCTGTGTTGCTCTGGTGGTGAATACACGCATTTCTCTGTGTCTGTCCGCAGCCACGCCCGCCTCCGCTGCATGTGTTCCTGCAACAGGTGTACTTATTGCCTGTGTCAAAACCTCCTGAAGTTGGAGCTGCTGCGCAGCGTTAAGGCCCAACTCCGCAGGGTCGTTTACAACAGGTTCATACACAGATAAAGCTGTAGTCCTGTAACCTAGACTCCCTGCTCTCCCTCTAAACGCTCCTTCTTGATCCAAGCTCAGTAACACTGCTGATAACTCCTCTGCTCTCCTTTAGCAGATTTACTTAGCATATGCACTGCAGGAACATAATGAATACTCTCAGTTGATGAAAAGAGTTGATTTGATGGTTGATCTCAAAATGGGAGGATATTAGAAAAAAATCCTAAAAGTTTTAGCCCATAGTCATTGCCATGGTAAGTGTAGTTTATGTTTGGGCTGAGATGTAAAAGATGGTTGGAGCTTTTGTTTCGTTAGCTGCTAGAAAGCAAATCATCTAATGAACTCAATCCTGCTTTTGTTTTTTTAAATGAGACGTCCTCATTTATTTGGTCGCTGTGGGATGTCTTGGTTTCTGCTGCAGCTCCAGCCAGCCCAGCCGCTCTCTGTTCAGTCTGGCACGTCGCTGTGTGACCAGCCTGGGCCAGCTAACACCTAGGCTGCTAACCAGGGAGGTACCCGTGTGTCTGCGTGGGAGTGCCGTGCTGCATGCAGCATGTTGTACAGCTTAGATAAACACATAAGACATTTCTGCATTCAGGGGCATTGAGATGAAATGAAGCAGCGTTACTGTAGGTAAAACAGTAAAATATCAATGAGCAGTTTAATTTCTATGTTCCTGCAGTGGATCTGCAGACCGTGAACTCTGACTCCTTTGAACACAAAATGAGAGAAACTGCCAGTCTGTCTTAGTGTTTTATTCACTCTGAAAACCTCAGCTTGTAAAGCATTTTTAAATTTCCTCAAATGTTTTCTGTTAAAAACATGGGATCCTGTTATTAATTGATTCAAATTCATGTTTTCAGTCTCATTTTGTCTTTATTTTAATGCTTACTGCTTAGGTCTTAAAACATGGAGGACTCGTTTCTTAGTTTTAAATTGGACATAACTAAGCTCCTCCTGCGTCCTCCTGTGTTAAGGCCTAATACATTTGATTAACAAGCTTTTTGAAATGTTTTCATGTTTTTGAATGATTTAAACTGCACCAATCACCTTTATTTCATCCTGTTTTCTTTCTCTTTTATGTCTTTTAATTCCACCCTCTATAGGTGTTCATATAACTGTGTCTGGCTGCCCCTTTTCCTCTTCCTCTTGCATCTTTTAACCTTCTTCTAACTATTCTTTAAATTTTTAATTGAAATGATGTTGGGGCCTAAAGCAGTGCTGCCACCTGCTGGTGCCTATCAGGTTTTATCTGTCAACATTAAAGGGAGCTTGGTGTTTTGAATCTGGTGTGAGAGTAATGGTATATGTTAGGTGTAGGATTGTTTTAAGCAAATGGTACCGGATCGTATAATGGTTCGTTCTATGCTTCTCTTTTTGTTTGGTTCCCTATTTGTTATCTTCACTTCAGAATGGATCATATAGGAAATATGTAGGGTTCATTTGAATTTCTCACCATAACAGTCAAAAAGCTCAATTACATGATAAACCAAAGTATAATTTGTCCAAGCTAAATCAGTCAACCAGGGGAAACCTATTTTATTAGTTGGTTTAAATGGGTCTGCTTGTTGCTGTGAACTTCTTTTATTTGCTGTGTTTGTGAAGATTTTTGGTGTTAGATCTCTGAAGAGAAGTGCAGCCTAGCTAAGGCTGGGTGATGTTTTTTTTCCCCTCTTTGTCCTTTTGGTTGTTATAATTGTAAAGAAGGCAGTCTGAAACCATTTGTCCAATTAGGTTTTTTTCATCAATCAATATTTGGTAACCATTTAATGAGGCTTAAATAGGGCCCTATAAAATCAGTTTTATTTTTTCCCAAATTCCGTTTTAATTGTTGAAAATTCTGTTTTTTTCATTAAATTTTTGCAAATTTAGTTTTTTTACCCTTTACTGTTATTTCAGTTGTAAAAAGAATGCGCTTTTAATGTTAATGATTAAAACGTACACAAATAAAATAGGAATGACCTTAAATTTATTGAGGCAAAAAAAAAAAAACACATTTACTCAGGACTTTTACTGCATGATGCAACATAACACTGCACTCTAAAGTACTAACAAAATATTAATGGTTATGAACCAATGGTTTTAAATAAAAGTGCTCCATTAGCTTTTTCAAGTAAAAAAATAAAATAGAACCTCTCAATTTCAGAATTATAAAGTATTTCATAAAGAATAATATTTTCCATACAGTACATTAAAGTGCATAAAAAACAAGGCAAAATACAGCAAGCATGTAAGCAAGTGTTTCTCAACTTTTTCGCAGAAAGCGCAGCTGTGGAGAGCGAGAGAGAGTTTTGATGGGGGAGGGTGAGCGGAAATGACGGAGCGGGAGGGGTTGTGTCGCCCAGATTTGCATCCCCCGGTTTGCATTTCCCCCCGACGTACGTTCTTGTCCCACACAAAAACAGAATTTAATGTCAAATGTAGAAATTCCGCGTTTACACTAGATTCCGCGTTAATTTGCCAATTCCGCGATTCCGTCCTCGATTCCGTGATTGCGGAAATTATAGGGCCCCACTTAAAGCAACACTTTGGATCTTCTAGCCACCAGGGGGCATTTGACCTCTAACTCCCAGTTTTGAAGCTGAGAGCAGACCAATTTAGACCAGCAGATTAAGAAGTCATTGTAAAGACCAGCATGTTCATCCCTCTGGATTAAATCATAAATCAGAGAACCAAAAATATGTCTAAACCAGTCATATATTTTCTATTGTTTACAACAACTTTTAGCTCGGTTAGTTCTCCTGTTTAAAGGGAAGCTCTGCCGGCTGTAAAAGCAGCGCTCTGGCTCACATGACCCGTTCAGCATCAGATCCGATCATCTCTGCTTAAATATCTGAGTTTATCAGAAGAGCGGCCCACACAGAGCATCAATACAAACCAAGGGTTGAATATTGATTTAGTGGATCTACAACTCAGCTTAAACTTGGTTCAACTGTTACAGTGTTTCTTTAAAGATTTTTTATTTATATAAAATAAAGCATTAAAAGCTTTTTAATGTTTCAGTTTAGAACCATAATACGCTTAACAATAAGACGTTAAGCAGCATCCGTTTTTTAATTTCAGAAGTGTTCGGGGATGAACTCTTTCTGTTACCTTAGGTTCTTTATTTTATATAACTCCTAATTGTTGCACATAAAATACTTTAACACACTAAACTAACTGTATGTTTAAACAGACATATAACTATAATATATTACTATGCATCCATATGATAAAACTGTGAAAGGCCCATAAAAGTATTTGGGTTGAAATCTGATTCTTGAAGTACTTTTTGTAAAGATTAGTGATAATTTGATTCTGTTTGTTATTCTGTATAATAGAGATCATAAACTAGGTGGCATCATTAGCGTTTTCCTCTCTACTCCTGAGTTTTATCACCTTGGATCATAGAGAGAGAAAAAGCCCAACTCTTCTGCTAAGACACTGGCCACTTTATTAGGTACACCTTCCTACTACTGGGGAAAGACAGTGTTTGCTTTTAAGCTTGCCGCTGTTCTTAGCTGGCAAAGGTTCTTTAACAACCCTCAGATTTTGCTTCAAAATTAACAGCATCATGAGGTTAATGACGATTTGTAGCCAACGTCCTAAAGGGACTCTATAGGTCGTGGTGACCGTTGGAGGCCATTAGAGTACAGTGAACTCCTTGTTTTGTTCAAGGCACTTATTTGAGAAGGTTTGTGATGCAGGTCATCATCCCACTACTAGTAGCCATCAGATCATAAAGGGAGACGTGATTAGTGAAGCTGCAGAAGTTGATACATCAGAGCAGCTGGGATCTTTTCATAAGTGTCCATCAGTGTGCATCATCTGCTGCTGGAAGATTGAAGTGCTGCGCTTTCAGATCTAGTGTCCTTCATACTCTGGTTGTAGCTTAACCAGCTACTGTTTCCATTTCACCACCTCAGACCAGTCTGCTCATCGTTCTCCCACTTCCACCATGAAGGCATTTTAAGCCACTCAGCTTTCTAATTTTTCTCTGAAAAGATGAAATTCTCTGCTGTTTCTGATCCACCCTGATGAATCCATCTGGCACACATAATAACCATTTTACTTAACTTTGGTTGAACTTCACCTTGTCCATATCCATAAAGCCATTTCGCTCCTGCTGTGTTTGGCTGAATCTAATATTATACAGAAGCCAAATAGGTGTACCTGATAAAGTTGCTTTGGTTAGAAAAGCATGTTTGATACATAAAAACACAACAATCATTGCATTCAGTCAGGCTTTGTGGTAATTTTACTGCATGTTTACAGTATTATGCAGTTCTATGTTGAAGTAAATGGTGAAACTCCACCTTTGTTTGCTCATATTAATGCTGCTAGTAGATTCCTGGTGATAAATAACCAGTAGTTTACTAATACATGTGGGTCTTGTCAGTCTACTTCTATGGGATCTCCCAGCTTCATCTGCTACGTTTGTGGGGATGGTGTTGGGCTGATTGGAGCTGCTTTGGGCAGGATTTCAGGCTAATGCTACAGGTTATACAGTCATCTCCATCATGGAGGAGCCCACTAATATGGAGGCCTCCGCTTGAGCAGCCAACTCCTCCTCAAAGGTAAAGACAGAAACCACACCAACATGGAGGTTTACTAAGAACAGGTGTGTGAACAAACAGCAGCTTTTCTGGATCTCATTTTGATGGGATGGATGACGCGTCTGGATTTGATTCAATTTTAGCTCGAAGCTGATGAAGTCCTATTAGTCTGGTTTGTCTTTTTATGCTATTAAGGACATCAGAGGTTTTTTTTCTATTCCTACCCTTTCATTGGCCTTTTGCTCCTTTACTTTTAACCACGTTTTAAACAGCTCTGGAGGCGTCGCAGGGGATAGTAAACAGATTTTATTTAAAAAGAGGGTTTAATTCTCTAATTTTCAAATTGAGAAATGCTCTCATTCTGTAAAATAATTTGTTTTTTTAAATGTCAGACTTGCTTCCACTGAGAACCGATCGGTTCTGAACTTCTGTCCTAAACTCTAACATGAACTAAATTGAATAGACGGAAGGTGCGACCTTGAGAAGAATAATGTTCAACTTGAACCAAAACACAACTCTTATACCTTTGAGTAAACCCAGCTGATATTAGCAGGGTAACTACATGGGCTGTTTTTCTGTAGACTGAAAATGGTGACACCTTAAATAATAATGGTGGGGGATGCTGTCTAGGTCAGAAAGTTAGGGTTGAATACCACTGTTCTGTTTATCATTATCTTTATATAAGCTCATTCTTCTCCATGAGATTCCTCCAGAGCTGCTGTCACGACATAAAGTAATAAATGTTATGTTGTTTAGGAGATCTGCTGTTTTTATGTCGCCTGTATTTCCTCTTTGTTAGACCTTGTACCTGAAACTACATTTCAAAAACAAAGCCCAGGTCAGGTTTCAGATTGGATATGGTTTTCTTTACATGCGATTCAGATTTAAAAAGTTCCTTTCCTTGGAACCCTCCCACCCGATCACTGCAGTGCTGGATCCATGCTGCTCCTTGATTTCCTCACATGTATCTGCTCCTCTCTCACCTCCTGTGTGTCTGTCCTCTCTTAGGCACATGGCCCAGGCAGACCTGAAGAACTCCACCTTCTGGCTGAGGGCCAGCCTCGGGGCCACGGTGTTCGCCGTGCTGGGCTTCGCCATGTACAGAGCACTTCTAAAAACGCGGTGATGGGCCAGCATGAGGCGGCTACTTCCACCGTGGTCCTTTTTTTTGTTCCTTTCTACCTGAGAGACTGTAAAAAAAAAAAAAGACTGCCTGAAAAAACCAAACGGGCTCATTGCCTCGAATAAAGCTCTCCCATTTCTCTGCAAGCGAAACAAGTGAGAAACAAACTTTTATACGATTGTGGTTTATCTGTATGTTTTAGACAGAAGGAACTGTTTCTAAAAGCCTGTAAACGAAAACTGAATGATCTCAGATAATCCGGCCCGTTTTTAATCCTCAGGCCCTCATTCAGTTTGACACGAGGAGCCCAGAACGAGGCAGCCAAAATGAAAATCCCGCAAAGGGACTTGAATCTTGTTTTGAAGTATATGCAGTATGTTATGTATTTATCTAAGATGTTAGGACCTGTAGAGAGTATCACAAGCCAAACGTCACATCAGCGGGTGACAAAACCACGTTACATTTAACACCCACATTATGCACATCTCTCATTTGTGTGTTAATTTATTAACCCGTTTGGAGTGCACCACATGGAAAAGATCGCTCATGTATTTTTCTATGTAGTATTATTGCTCTGAATTTCTGACTGCTTTTACTCTTCTGGTTTTCAATAAAGCTTTGACTCTCCTTCCCCCCCCCCCCCCCCCCCCCCATCTCTGCACCACAAGCATTTCCCCTCCCCCCCTTTTTAACCTATAAACATGTTTCTCTCCATATTCTTCTGCAGCCCTTAAAATAAAGACATGTACAGTCCTGTCTAAGCCATGTGTTTGTGTTTCCAGTAAGTAAAAGTTTAGTTGCATTTTCAAAAGAAATAACACCCTATGCAGATAAAGTTTATTTTAAAATTAACAACTGTTCAAGTGTTAATAACTATTTTTGAGGCAAACATCGTTTAAAGTGTTGGTTGGAGACGCTGCTTCCTGTTCAGACAGTATTTCTTGGGGGGACGAATTAAACTGAAGGAATTCTTCAGGTAATGCTTTTAGAACAATTTATACTTCACATGATAATTTCTTAAATAAAAAATAATTACAGACAGATCATAAGATTAATTTCATCTGGTTTGTGTTTATCAGATATTTTCATTCCTGTGTTAAGGAATTTTTGTTCCCCAGTTCAACCATACCAGGGATATTGATAGATATTATGTTTTGCTGCATGTTAGAAATATGCAAAAGTCAAGAAGATTTTGCCCCAGAATGTATTGTTTTGCACAAGGAATAATAAGGGAACAAAAAACCCTAATGTCTTCTTAAATGTCTATTAGCTAGTTGGTCATAGCTGATACCAGCTCACTGTAATGTCACCAGCTGCATTCCATATTTCCATCGTTTACAATGGATAGGTCAGATAACTTGTTTCTCAGCTTGGATTTAGTTACAGTTTAAAATTGGATCAACTACCAGAAGGAATTTTTGAAATTAAAGCAAGTTTTTAAAAGTACAAATATTTCTTTCATTTGATTTTTTTTTAACACTTAAGTAAAGGTACACAAAACTATATGTATATATTAATCAGATTTTAGTATGAAAAAAATTATAGATTTTATTTTAAGCCATATCAGCCTACAATCTATTAATGTATATTAATATGAAAGTAGTTGGATCTCCATTCAAATGAGCACTATGTAACATTTTCACCTTAATATACTCTATTGTCTATGAAACGACTGAGTGGTACTTTGTACTTTGATTAAGAAATCAAGGATGGAAAATTAAAGTCAAATTCCTTTTGTTGTGCATACTGCAGTCCAATTAGGCATTTGTCATTTAATATTTAACAAATAATGAACAACCACCTGATGGGCTTGCATTGTCCAAACAGCAAAATCAGTTTTAACTTGGAATAAATGCACAACGTTAATATGAAATGTAAGAATCTATTGACAAACTAGCCTAGTGAAAATTAAACTTAAGCAAGATTGATATGATTAAAGGAAACTTATCAGCTATATGGTTAAAAACAATAAGATGCAACGATATCACAGTTTAGCGAGATTATTATGCTTGAGAGTAATTCAGATGTTAATTGGTATGCCACATAACCCAATGAAGAGGGGCAGCTGATGCAGATGAGCATGATGCACAAACTTTGCAGAGTTGTTTGTCAAAAAACCTCAAAACCTAATGTGGACTTTAAATTAGCTGAGAAACAGTACATAGAGGGACTGAAAAGGGTTATGGTTAAACAGCTGCAGCCACACATTACAGGTGCTGGTCATAAAATTAGAATATCATGAAAAAGTAGATTGATTTCAGTAATTCCATTTAAAAAGTGAAACTTGTATATTATATTCATACATTACATACAAACTCATATATTTCAGATGTTTATTTTGTTTAATTTTGATGATTACAAATGACAACAAATGAAAATCTCAAATTCATCATATCAGAAAATTAGAATATTACTGAAGACCAATAAAAACAAAGGATTTATAGAAATGTTGGCCAACTGAAAAGTATGAACATGAAAGGTATGAGCATGTACAGCACTCAGTATTTAGTTGGGCCTCCTTTGGCCTGTATTACTGCAGCAATGCGGCGTGGCATTGAGTCGATCAGTCTGTGGCACTGCTCAGGTGTTATGATAGCCCAGGTTGCTCTAATAGTGGCTTTTAGCTCTTCTGAATTGTTGGGTCTGGTGTATTGCATCTTCTTCTTCACAATACCCCATAGATTTTCTATGGGGTTAAGGTCAGGAGAGTTTGCTGGCCAATTAAGAACAGGGATACCATGGTCCTTCAACCAGGTACTGGTAGCTTTGGCACTGTGTGCAGGTGCCAAGTCCTGTTGGAAAATGAAATCTGCATCTCCAAAAAGTTGGTAAGCTGCAGGAAGCATGAAGTGCTCTAAAACTTCCTGGTATGTGGCTGCGTTGACCCTGGACCTCAGAAAACACAATGGACCAACACCAGCAGATGACATGGCACCCCAAACCATCACTGACTGTGGAAACTTTACACTGGACTTCAAGCAACGTGGATGAAGTGCCTCTCTTCTTTTCCTCCAGACTCTGGGACCTTGATTTCCAAAGGAAATGCAAAATTTACTTTCATCAGAGAACATGACTTTGGACCACTCACCAGCAGTCCAGTCCTGTTTCTCTTTAGCCCAGGCAAGACGCTTCTGACGCTGTCTGTGGTTCAAGAGTGGCTTGACACAAGGAATGCGACAGCAGAAACCCATGTCTTTCATACGTCTGTGTGTGGTGGTTCTTGAAGCACTCACTCCAGCTGCAGTCCACTCTTTGTGAATCTCCCCCACATTTTTGAATGGGTTTTGTTTCACAATCCTCTCCAGGGTGCGGTTATCTCTCTTGCTTGTACACTTTTTTCGACCACATCTTTTCCTTCCCTTCGCCTCTCTATTAATGTGCTTGGACACTGAGCTCTGTGAACAGCCAGCCTCTTTAGCGATGACCTTTTGTGTCTTGCCCTCCTTGTGCAAGGTGTCGATGGTCGTCTTTTGGACAACTGTCAAGTCAGCAGTCTTCCCCATGATTGTGTAGCCTATAGAACTAGACTGAAAGACCATTTAAAGGCTTTTGCAGGTGGTTTGAGTTAATTAGCTGATTAGAGTGTGGCACCAGGGGCCATCAATTTTGAACCTTTTCACAATATTCTAATTTTCTGATATGATGAATTTGAGATTTTCATTTGTTGTCATTTGTAATCATCAAAATTAAACAAAATAAACATCTGAAATATATGAGTTTGTATGTAATGTATGAATATAATATACAAGTTTCACTTTTTAAATGGAATTACTGAAATCAATCTACTTTTTCATGATATTCTAATTTTATGACCAGCACCTGTACAAAGTGCAATAATAAGGTTTGGGTATAGTAGGTATAAGCAGGTCCTGCTTCTCCATCTGGTGATATGATGGATGTGTCTGGGTTTGGTTGGTGCCAAGAGAACGGCACTTAACTGATGGTATTGTGTCCGGTTTAAAGTTTGGTGGAGGGGGATTAGTTGGGCTGTTTTTCAGAAGTTCAGCTTGGCTGCTTAGTTTCAGACAAAGGAACTCTGAATGCAAAAGGGAGGGTGGGTGGGAATATGTAGGTAAGTCATAAAAACTGATTTAATGTTTAGAAATGATAGTCAGAACAACTGGTATTTTAAAGACTAAGATGCATACAAAGGTACAGATAAATAACATTATTACAAAATATGTTCATGCAGAAGAAACTCTTCAAATATTTTTTTCTAATATAAAACTTATATCAATCCTTACAATAAGATACGGTGAAGAACATCCACTGATTATATCTCCAGTTTACTGTATATTCATCGGATCTCGAAATATCTAATAAAGTAGGATCAGCAATGCTTTACTGTTATATTGATCAAGTAAAAAGGGAGAAGTAGAGTATATATTTTTTTCCAAAATTGTACTCAAGTAAATGTAATTGGGAATATGTGACTAGTTGCAACTTGCCTCTGCACAAAGCAAACTTTTTAAATACATGGATGAGAGAGTTTGGTGTGGATGAGTCTAACCAGACTGCACAGAGTCCCTATACAGTATATGAAATAATTTCTATGGGTTTATAAATCCAATTATGGAAGAATTGTCCAAAATGTCCAAAACTATCCTCCTAAACCGTGTGGATAGCTGTAAAGGATGAACCTACGTAATTTAATGGATCAAAGGGATTGAGCTTAAACTCACATGTAAATCAGGGCAAGGTACTATTACCATTAAAGTATGTGTGTTATTGGACCTTCATAGAAAACAATTATCCAAAGCATATGTCAACGCCATTTTTGGCAATTATTCAAAAAAAAAAAGGAATAATTACCGTTTTCTTTATCATATCCGGCTACTTTAACACAATTGTTACATGTTAGCAGGGTAGGGCATGAAACAATTGTGTTAGAGTAACTAAATAGCATTAAGTAAATGCCAAAAGCGGTTGCATTATTTTTTTTCAGTGGAAAATACTGCAGTGGCCATCAGACATGCACTGCAAAAAATAAAAATAATTTTGTCTTGAAATAAGTGCATTGTTTCTTGAAATTAATAGGCAAGTAAGGCATTTTGCCAATGAAACAAGAAAATGTACATTTAAAATAAGGGGAAAAAAACAACTCAGTTTTCTTATTTTACGTGCATATTATGTAATCATAATTTTAAGATTAAATATACTTATTGACAAATCCTCTTATTTACCTACTCAAATTTTGGGTACATACATGTAATTTAAGAGATTTTTTACTTATATCTAGATCTTTTTTGCTGTGTGGAATCTCTCATTGGATAATAAAGAACTTTGATGACTGATAATGATTAATGAACCGAAGACCTTTGCCCACAAGAGGCTGGCTATCAGGAGTTTTGTTATCAGTCATTCATGCGGCAGATTGTGTGCAGCAAAATGTTGTACCACTGAGCTAAAGAGCTGCAGAGTTTAACAAAATTGAAACTAGAAGTCATTCCATGTGGCATTTTTTCAGGTTAATTGGGAGAAACTGTTAGTTACATCTCTGAGCTTATTGAATTGTTATTGATGCACATTTTGCAAATAAATCTAGCCTCCTGCACAGGTTAAATAGTAAAAAAAAAAAATAAATCCCAAGCATGACGTTGGTTTGTGAGGATAGAGAAGTGAGTCTGAACAATAACACCCGGCTCGAGTGAGGAGGAAGTCAGAGCACACAATCAGGTAAAAGTGATGAGAAGAAGTGGTTCCAGCACGGAGAATTTACCGTCAGTGGGGGGAAAAATGTCTGTGGATGGGACTAAGATACTTTTTGAAGGGTTCCTGCAAAAAAGAAAAGACACTTTGGTGAGTTTGAAAAGGTTTTAGGAGTTTTTATGAATTACTGTGGTTTAACTGGCTGCTATCTGCTTATGTTGAATATAGAAAATAAGATGGGTGACCTACTGGTTCAGGCTGCAAAACACTACTTTGTTCTTTTATACCAAGAAAAATGGCAGCGCTGTAAGTATAAAATGGTTTTATTGGGTTCTAAATATATCAAGCAGGTCATCAATTAAATTCAGCATCAAGTTTTCAATTTTTACCCTCTATGTTATGAAATAAAAATATCGGCTTATTTTTCTCTTTTGGGTGACCTTAATCTCATTTCTAATCCACAGTCACACTTAAGAGGCTATTACTACATTTACACAGTAAGTCATTCACTTTCTTTTCTTTTTAACTGAAGCTGATTTGCAGTTTTGGAGAAAGAAACAAGTATTTAAAGCCCAGTTTGCTTTGTTGAAACAGAAACAAAAACATTGAACAAAGGAGTTTATCACATAATATTCTTAGCAGAAAAAAAGTCTACATAGTGAGTGCTTTCATTTCTCTCAGTGAAACTTGTTCCCGTGTGGTTTCAGTGATGTTTTATAGACAAAAATAACTCTTAGCGGCATATTTTATTTTAAAAAAGGTCACCTTATTATTTTTATTAGAATGCTCTTTCAAAACAAAAAGGAGTTCACTGTTATGTGGTTGAATACAGTGAGGTTTTCTTTTTTCACTTTTCAAACCTAAGGGAGTACAATGCAATTCAAAAATTATTTAGAAACATTTCCACATTTTGTTTCACTATTGATTGGTTCAGTAGATCAGCAGAAGGTAGTGCACAGTGATCAGTGACAGATATATGGTTTTGAAATTAATCAACCATATTAAAAGACTTATTTTGCATTATCCATCCATCCATCCATCCATCCATCCATCCATCCATCCATCCATCCATCCATCCATCCATCCATCCATCCATCCATCCATCCATCCATCCATCCATCCATCCATCCATCCATCCATCCTCTTCCGCTTATCCATAGTCCCAGGCCAGCCGAGAAACATAGTCCCTCCAGCTTGTCCTGGATCTCCCCCTGGGGTAAATGTTAAATATACATTAGTATATTTAACATTTGTACCCTGTGCAGGTTTTCTGATGATCGTATGCATGAATAGTTAATGGGGAATTTATCCTTCTCTGATTACCAGGTAGGCCTTTTGGTTGCTACCATTGCAACATTATACTATCTTCACTCTGTGCCCATGTGGGATGAAGCCCAGCTACGCTTACATTGTGACATCTTAAATTCTCTGCGTCTAAGCACCATCTTAAAATCTAACTCCCTGCAAAAATCAACTTTTTTGCATTCAAACTGCATCTATATGATGCTATTTTAATATTACTATGCATGTTAATTTAACATGTCTTATCTTGGCAATGTATGTCTAAGAACAGCCTCCCTCCTTTCAGATTGATTGAACAGTTGCTATTACAGCTATGTTTTGATTCAAATGGTACTTCCCTGTTCAGTTTACAGCAATGTGTGTAGAGGAAACACCACCAGCATGTGTGTGCAGGTGCTTTGTTATGATGAGACAAAAGTTGAACCTTCTGAATTAATCATAAGTGCTGTTCCCATGGTAAAGAACGGTGGTGGCAGCATCAAGGTATGGGGCTGTGTCTGTCTGAGAGAGCTGATGTGGATTTAATTCCCCTTTATAATAATAGTTCTAACCTATCGCAATAGTTTGCTGCTAATATACCCATCTAGGGCAGTGAGGAGTTATCCGTCTGTCCGTTAAACTAAAGAGGAGCTCCTCTAATTTGAAAGGAGCTTAGAGTAGAGGTGCTTCTCTCACTCCAGGACAACCGTTTTTAAAAGCAGTACATTTTTCAAACCTTTAGCCCAGTTTCATGATGCATTTAGTTAACATGAAAGCATAACCTTTATTTCTACAGGCTGCATCGTGCTGTGGTATAACTGAATCTGTGGTACTTCCTTCCTCATTGGTGCTTTTTACCAATGTGGATTTTCCTTGTATTTAATTATGTCACTAATGACCAAACTTTCCATGTTCTGGTTCAGGTCCAGTCAGTGCGAGAGGTCCAGAGAGCTGACAAGAAGCCCTTTTTGTTTGAAATCATTATGACGAATGGAAAGAGAAAGATGTTGGTGAGATGTCTGTGGTTTGAGTGGCTAGTTTTCATACTGAACGCTGACAATGAGAAATCTAAGCACCAGCCTGTGGTTGATATGCTGTTACATGTGTGCTAAAAGGCAGCAGAGACAGCATCGCTCAGAAAAGAATGGGTTGGATACCTCTGGCAGGCAATGCAGCTCTCTTCCTCTAGACTTTTGGACTCTAGAGACTCAGAGTAAGTCCAGCATTGTAGATAATTTACAGTTACTTGCAAGTACTCATATCAACGTCCCATAAATTGTATTTTCATTGTGATTGCGTCTGAAGGTCAAATACAAAGTTTTTCAGCAACAATACAATGAAAGTATTTATGGCTCTCATATTTCTTTTTACAATATTTTTTTTTTTTATTCGATTATTGATCAGCCTACCAAAGTGATTTAATCTAAATTAAATCTAAATAAATAAAGCCAAAACAAGGCTTTGTTTTTGATCCACTCTATATAGCGTCAAACTCAATGCTAATTCTGAATTGAAATAGCTTCCTGGGAAGCGAAACGTCTTCAAAGTTGGAAACTAAATCCAGTGGATTATTTTTTATCTAATGCATAGGTTGTTTAGATGGATCATAGAACGCATTTATCACGGCCTTAGTAATACCCTCAGCTGTTATAACACCGGTACAGCTCTCTTTTACTCAATTCTCTGTCATTATTTTTATTGACTGCATCGGTACTTGTTCTTTTTTAGATTCAGATATTTACCCCTTTGGTTTGTAACTCTGGGAAATTGTTTTTCTAGAGACAGACACAATTACTGATGCAGCACTTTAAATACACTCAATAAGCAAAGAGCAAGAAAAACAGGAACATGAAAGAACAAACTTTTAAATAGCTGTTAAAAAACTGTTCAAATAGGGCAGGAAGACAGTGTCTCGGTGGTGATAATGGTAATAAACATTCTCTAGGTGAAATATTCGAGTGCATAAGATAAATATAGAGGTGTGTGTTAGAGGTGTTTGCTTTCCTGTAGGTTTTTGCTCTTATCTGAACCATTAGTACAAAATAGAGTATCGTATCTAAGAAAGTCACATTCAGGTGTTAGAATTTAAAGATTTTTATTGTAAAGTAAAAAAAAAAAAAGCCTGGAAAGGTGTAAAGCAGGCATCCCCAAAGTCGGTCCTCGAGGGCCGCTGTCCTGCAGGTTTTAGAGGTTTCTCTGCTTTAGCACAGCTGATTCTGATGATTGCAGTTTAGCAAAAGCCTGTTAATCAGCTATCAATGAAAATCAGCTGTGCTGGAGCAGGGAAACCTCTAAAACCTGCAGGACAGCGGCCCTCGAGGACTGACTTTGGGGATGCCTGGTGTAAAGGGTGTGATGCCTTTTTTTCCCCCTCAAAGTAGTGTGTTTTTTATGGACTGGGCTTTGAATGGACAGGCTGTTCTCTCCTACCTACTCAGTTTTTGTTCTCTGCCCCGCAGCCTTGAGATGACTGATGAGCGAGGGAGGGTAAACAGCGATGTGTCCGTCTCCGGGTGCAGTGACAGTGTGATGGAGGTGCAGTCAGCTCGACGTCTCTCCACCTCCTCAGACCACATCTACTCAGTGGCCGGGAGCAACACTTCGTCCGTTTGTCTCCCTGAAGACGAGGACAACGAGGAGGAGACATACCAGAACCTGCGAAGACCCCCGGAATACAACAATCCCACTGAAGATCCTGAGATCTCCATGCATACGAGCTATGAAGAACAAGGACCAGAGTACCCCTATGATGTTTTACCAGCTAGAAAAAGTATGAATGTCCTTTAAATAACCCAGATGTTGTGAATATAAATTAGAGATGTGTGAAGCTGTCATTTTGGTCTTGCCTAACTTTAGGTAAATGTGAAGCCTCTCCAACAGAAACACAGGATGTTGTTTATGACTTCCCTTCATCTTATAGGAAGACAATTCAACAACAAGGTTACTTTAAAAAAAAATCAGCTGATTATTTTTAACATAAACCTATTTGTTGAACATTTTGTGTTAAACCTTTATCTATTTCTAACCCATAAGATGCAGTCTATGATGTCCCAGCACATCTGTTGAGGAAGAAGAGTGATCACTCTGAAGGTAACATTTCGTCTTTGTTCTTTTATCATTTAAAAAAAGCGCTGAGAAACCACAAGTGCATCAGCTGCAAAGATGTTCTAACTTCTGCTGTTTGCAGATGAGCAGCTAGAGGAAGGAACCTACTGGAGGATATGAAGAGGACAGGAGCCCGTGTTTTATTACTTCTCTCTACAGCTCACTTATGTCAGAACTAGATCTGTGGATAATCTGTTTTAACTGTCATTGCAGTTTGAATGTGTGTAAAAAAAACTGCCTGGATATAATCTGCAGAAGTTGGTTATTTCATAAGGGCCATTCCTGCATACCAATAATGTTTTCCAATATTGTTGGATTCATTTTTAAAGTCATGTGGACTCTGGTGACCCAGAGTTATGATGGGGAAGAAGGATTAGGTTGTGAAAAATATGGGTTGACCAAAGTCTGTATCACCATGACAATATTTAACAACAAGGTCATAACTTAATTTCTATCTGCTGTCATGCACCTATAGCCAGAAAGTACTACACAGAGGAAATATGGTTAGAGGTTTAGGCAGATAGACATAGTTGTGTCCTGTGGTTTCAGACTGCGTTTGTTTCTAGGTTAAACATTCCTCTCTTTTAAAAAATACCCATGCACAACCCTGTACCCACTCCCGAAAGGGAACGCCTATTACGCGTGGGAGAGCGTGCACAAACCCTTTTCTCCTCTTACATGCTCTGTTTAAAAATTACTGTTTGCATCGATCATACAAGCGGACTTTCAAAAAGATTAGCAATTTCTCCCGTCAGACTCACCACCGGTTAGTGAAAATGGGGACGAGCACGTAAGACAGCCTTACCTAAACATATCACCAGAATGATTGACAATTAAGAGGACCACTTATTTAATCCATGAGCTTAAATTGCACTTTAAAGTATGAAATGAACGTTTTAAGGAAATATAGTTTTCAGAATCACGATATTGGCAATATCTAAGATAGGAACTGAATGACTATATTGGATTTAGACACTAAAAAAATCAATAATTAATCCATTAGCAGTTAGCCTTAATATATTTAGATTTTGAGCCAAACATAAAAAAATATTCTAAGCAGGAGGGGAAATGATGAGAACTGAGAAAGAGAATCACTGAAAAACAGATTTAACATGATCAGATTTTATTTTTTTGCAGAATGTGAATTTTCTAAATATTTTTGTAACTCTGGGAAAAGAAGGAGGAATCTAAAAGAGGAGCTTTATGTTTGACAGATCCTTATGGGAGGAAAAAACCTTATCTGCTGTTTTGAAGATGCTCTGACGGCTCCAGCCGCTGTTATCTGGACTCTGTCAAAATCCTTGTTTGTCTGCTTCTAACATAGAGATCCACAACCTGAATGTCATGAGCTACAGATCTCAATGGACTTCAGAAAGGTTCTAAAACCCTTGGCAGGAACATGGATACATCTCAGCACCGTGTTCAGATATAAAGAAGATTTAAAGTATATTTGTTTTATAACTGTAAAAATTGATCAAAAACTGTTTGGTCTTTAAACAACCACCTTTCATATTGATATTTCTTATTACTGAAAAATGTTTTTTTTTTGTTTGTTTGTTTATGCTAAGTTTTAGCACCTCTTGGCACATTTTACCAGATGGGTGTTGTAAAGGTGGGACTGACCCATGTACTAATCGGTCAACATCAAGGAGAAAATGTTAACACTGCATATCCCTTGTTGCAAGAACTGCTGTGGTGAAGAGAAGATACCCATTACTGGTCATAATGTTATGCCTAATAAGTCTAAAACTTTACCGGTATGAAGTTTGCTTATAATTTTGTATGACATTTATTATACTATTTTGTAACTAACAAACTATTTAAGTCGTGATGCATCTGGTCCCTCTGCACAGGATTAAAACCTTTGGAGATGTTGGCAAAAAAACAACAAAAATGAAAATCCTGTGACCGAACTGTACGACCTGATATCTGCTTTTAAGATAGAAAGAAAATGATCATTGAACCTTTACACGTTCTAAACTTAACATGTCTCAAACACCCACACACACAGTGTGGCTTAAATGAGTTTATTTTAACCAGAGAGAAAAACCACAAAAACATTTAGAACAGAAGACTATACAGAAATGTCCTTCACTCTATTCTCAACAACAGCAGAAGCAACTTATTTACACTTCAACAAGCTTACATTAATACACCAACACTGATATGCTTCTATTACACATTTGGACAAGATTTCATGGGAATCCATCAGCTGTTAACTATTTTATAGTCAATAGCTGATAGTTTACACAGAGATAAGCTAAATGTTAGACATGAGAATTAATAAGAATGGAATGTATTGAAGGTGACAGGCTGACCTATGGGACAAACCATGATAGAAAGTGAGCCATGCATCATTCTCAAAAGAAAAGAGTCAGTTAAATAGCTTAGAAGGAGACTTTAAATATGCAGAACCTCTCTCTCTCTCCCTTAGAGTAGTCAGTTCTTTTTAGTGGCAATATTACTATTAGTGATATTTATCTATAGGGTTTGATTATACACACACTTAATGCTCTATTTTTATTTTTAAATTCATTTTTACTTATTTCCAAATGCCTAACTTTCCTTCCACCGATCCAAACTGATCCTGCAGCAACAGCAGCATCATCTTCATAGTTAATAAATTAATTACCGTATTAGCTGCTATTTATAGTGCATTTTTTATATAACTTATTAAACCTGGAGCTTTAGTTGTAGTGTTAGGCCAGAGTCTGTTCACTAAGGAACTCATCCAGAACGGCGATGATGTTGCAGGCCTCCGGCAGGTCGCTGTGCTCCGCCCGGGCGTTTTGCAGCAACACATCCCCGTTCCCGCAGCCCTGAAGGAACTGGCAGCAGCGGAACAAGGCATAGTGACTCATCTCTGCCTGACGCACGAAGCGCTTCAAGCTGTTCATGTCCTGGATGGCCTGCAGAGTGGCGGAGATGGTTCAGACAGAGGAAGTTACAAGCGGGAGAAAAAAAAAAAGTTGAAAAAAAAAAATAAAAAAAGCAGGAAATTATTCATGTTAATAGGAAGTAATAATATAGAAGCTGTGCAGACGAGGAACTGAAAGCCCTGATATACAGTTTCTTGAGGCTGCTAAATGTTGGACATTAATATGTTTCTTTAAATATAATAATGAAGCAGCATTTTCTCTAAAACAGCAGCTCTAAGAAGTGTTCATAATGCTTCACATTTTATTGGGATTATATAATATTAACCGACATAAAGTAGTGTATAGTTGTCAGGTCAAAAGGATGACTTATTATGATTTTCTATGTTTTAGTTTAATTTAGATTTTTTAAGAAATATAGATCTTGGGAGAATAGAGAAGACAATCACAGGCTAAGCTTGAAAAAGTTTAGTTTAGGCAGCTGGATGTGAAGTTTTCTGGAAGACGTTTCGCCTTTCGTCCAAGAGGCTTCTTCAGTTCTAATTAGTGGAGGGGAGAACTAAGATTAATATACTGTAGGCGTAACAAAGAATTTGGGAAAAAAACAAAACACACAAGGTGGAAATAACTTGGGGAATAATCCCAGGTTATTTCTGCTCATTGTGCATGTCCACCCTCTGCATGTGTCGGTCCTCTCTGAGAACTTTGGCTTCCACAGTTATGAGTCCAAAAAAACACGACTCCTCTACATTTCCTTTACATGTGAATGTTTGTATCCATTGCTGTTTGCCCTATGATGGCCTTACAACCTGTGTAGGATACGCTGGGGTTAGTTTGACATAACTCATGCCTCGATGTGTGAGCCATAATTTCAAATATCCGTGTCTTTTTCCACATTTTACTTAACGTGTAACGATAACTTTTCACCTTTTTCTGTTTTTGTTGGCCTTTCACACAAAATCCGATTTAAAACAAAGAGGTTTTTGGTTGTAAAGTGACAAAGATGGGGAAAAGTTCCTGAGGATTGAGCACTTTACAAAGCAGCGAAGAAGGCTGAGAAACTCATCATCAAAGTATCGGATTTCAAACTCTCAGTATAAATATTTCTCACCTTGAGTTTAAAGTTCTCCAGAATCTGTCTGAGGAGGAACGGATTGCAGCGCTCTGCAGCGTTTAGAAATGCTTGGATCCAGCTGTCGCAGAAACGGTTACTCACTGAGGGAAAAACAAAAAACCTTAATTAAAAAAAAAAAAATTATCTTAAGCCTTTAAACATATGAATGTAATATATATCTGAACAACGTGTCTGGATTAAAGTATCCATCTTCAATTTTGTTAATTATTTACGCTGAGAGAAAGATTGCACATACATGTATGCAACATACATGGTTTGATTCTTGTAAGCAGCATCCAGTCTTAGCTCTGGACACTTATGCTTGTGAATGAATGACGGATACAGGCAGCATCCCCGAGTTAACATGACAACAAACGTGCTTTTGATCAGTGGTTATATAAATCTCGCTGAACGCGACTCACCAGTGTTGGTGAGCGTGGGCGGGCTGCTGGAGCAGTCGATGATCAGGTCTGACTGCGTGTCCTCTGACATGGCTTTGCACAGAGAGGCTGAGGTGGTGTCCTGCTGGGACAGGCCCTGCAAACTGGCTGCTTTGATGAACCTGACACAGACAGGCAGCTGTTAAACAGGCATTTAGACAGGTGGTGCTTTTACTGTGAGCGCTGTCATGGAGCACACCTGGAAACATCTGCCTTTGTCCTCTCGTCTGAATTGATGACTTCCACGTGTGTGTGACTTAGAGCCTGCAGGAAGGAAGTTTAGCAGCTGAAATGTGTTGCTCTGAAACTACTTCAGGAGGCATAAATAAACAGACATTTAAAGGCACAGTGCAGCAGTTGGTAAAATGATCCAGAATTTGCAAGTTATGACAGACTAGCATCAAAATTACCATAAGGGAAAAAAAATTCAATGGATCTATATCTAAATAAAACAGAAGACTGCAGAAAATCTGTCTACATAATTACATGTTAGTTTGGAAAAATAAACATTCGAGTTACAGATATTTACAGAGATTTAGTCTTACATTGACTCCAGTTTTAAATTTAAATTTAATTGTATTTATTGCGATTCCTTACTAACTTGCAGGCAACATATATTTTTTTTTATTTGAGATGGAAAGCATAAAATACCTAAAAATTAAATGCTCAAATTAAAAGATTAACAAAAATTTTATTTATTATATAATCAGTTATTGTACGTTCCACTTTTGTACAATAATCAATACTTTTGACTGAGGGGGGAACTCATGGTGAGAAGGAATGCCTAAAGGGGTACACAAGTCCAATAAGGTTTAGAAACAGTTTTACGGAACAAAACTAAAAAGACTTAAACTTTGTTGTATCATAAGAAACTTCATGCTCACAAACAAAGCTGGCAATGTTAGCAAAAGGGTTTTTTGTACAGATGTTTTTTTTTATAATTGACATTTAGTTTTATATCTCAACCAATTTCCCTGCAGAGTCCTTTATCTGAGTTGGCATAAGCAGCCGTACGTCCATTCAACTGATTTCAGTTAGAAAACAATCAGCCATCTTTTTAAAACAACAGACCTGCTCTGTTGTTCCAGATTATGCTTTACTTTATAGGCTTTATATGTCAGAAAACTGCCTTTTACAATGGATTTGGAAAAACCTAAAATTTGATTTTAGATTTTCAAGATTTTTATGCTTTAAGGCTAAAATACGATAGTTGCTTTTTAAGGAAAAGTCGGGGGGAAAAAGTCCCCTAACCCTTACGTGTTTGTCAAAAATGTTTAAAATCATTGATAGAGTTTAAATGACTACATATAAAAAGAAAACAGACTCACAGCATGAAGTAAAAAGCTGATGTTGCTCTGGACCAGCTGCACTACTCGATGAATGTGCATGACTGACTCCTCGTACCAGCGGCTCAGGTAGGGACGTACCTCTGTCTCAAGGTTCTGCAGCTAGATGCAAAAGCACACACACATTATTATGCTTGAAAGCAGGGTTCTTAAAATAAACTTAGAAATCTTTATATTCTGGAGTCTTTATATTACCTCTGGAGTTTGGAGGCTGCTGTGAAGGCCTTGGACGTATTTATCCAGCTCTAATCTAAATGTGTTTTATGTCAAAGAATTTACTGCAATTCCAAAGAAGCGCTGCAATGCAAAAACATAAGGATGCTGGCCTATATGAACACATAAAAATCGTACATCCATGTTATAAACTTTGCCAATCCAATGAAAGAAACAGGATATAAGTTCAGTCCCTTTTCAGAGCCCCCCATAAAGCAGATGACGTATCCATTCCCATCCGCATCCGGCTGCTCAGGAGACCGTTCTTGCTCCAGGAGACAGCAGTAGCATCCGACCGCCTGCTCTGGAAGACTGCAAAGAAAAGGAAGCAGTTTGCATCCTCTTTAGTCCCAACAAATCCTAACTATTCATATGGATATTTTGTCGTGATAAAACCACAAACTTTCATTTATTCTATTAGGATTCTCTCAGATCGATCAAATTATAACATGGAAAAAAAGTGATAGAAGCATAAAAATCTTTACCAGTTGGGTGTTTTTATATAGTTTAGGGTGTTTTTATATAGTTTCCACATTTTGCAAAATGTCTCTGATCTTTTCTCCATCAGCTACTCAGGAGAGTAGGACTACATGTATCAATAAATACGATCATAACACAAAATATAAATATAACACACCTGTTTTCTATTTTTCCTTATAGAACAGCTGTTTATTCTGAACATATTTGGCACTTTCATCTGTTTTAGCTGTCGGCAAGGCTCCCATTTACTTGCAATATTGTATCACATTACAAATAGTATTGTGTGATATTAATGCAATGTAGTGACAATTTTCTGATTAAAAATCATTGTTTTGTTTTATATATCTTCTGATACTGCATACATCAGTATAACTTAAGCTTTAATGTAGTGAATAAGGAGTAGGGATATGTTTGTGTGGCATCTGTGTGTATATATAACAGGAACTAAAACAGATGGTTGTATTTGTTAACATTTATCACATTTGGAACCAAATCTGAACTGGAAAAAAAAGGCTGAGACATTCTAACACATAAATTTGCTCTCATTGCAGCTCTGGTTGGATGTTTAGGGTCATTGTATGAAGTGCAACATAAAACTGGCTAAAACCTTTTTGAGTTTTAGTCGACTAAAACGATCACATATCGTAATGATTAAAATGTGACTAAAACTGATAATAGTTTTTGTCCTGAAGAAGAAAACTAAGACTAAATCTAAGATGGCTGTCAAAAACAAAACTGCACCCTGCAAAAAACAAGTGTAGCCTATTTAATAAATAAGTGAAGTGATTGGTTGTATAGAATTTTACTTAGGAGTATGGAGAAACACCCTTTAAGCTAAAACAATAACACTTTTTCCATTTGTAACAAATTCCCTGAATCAAATAGATAATGAATCAGAATTTTCAAGGTGGAGAAATTAACATGAAATTATGTGTCTGTAAACAAGCCAATAAGTTTGTGAGAAGCAGCTCACTTAGATTTTTTCTTTTGTAAATACAAAATATACAATTTATTTTACAATTAATGCATTGATATTTTGTGATTTATTCTGAATAAATAAACCAATGTAATTTGGGAGAAAACATTGAAAGCTGCTGTGCCCGAGTCTCCTTTTATTTCATCTGTCTTTCAGGATAATTAAAATTTGTTACTACGTTCCCCTACTTTGGACCTGTAAAATAAATCTTTTTGTGCAGATTTTTTTAAACAGCGTTTCCCATCAGCTGCTTTCCAAAATAATACAGATGTACTTTTTTTTCTGTGTGCACAGATATCTCCCATAGCTAAATCCCACATGCCGTTTGTGGATTTTAAAGTTCACATACATGGAGTGCCTTATAAAAGTTACATCCAACTTTTGTTAAAGTTGAAGATGGAGTTAAATGATTTATTTGTCTTGGAAGGTATGGTTGCAAACACATGCTGCACTTTCCATTTTTTTCATTGAAAAATAGGAGTAATATCTTTACTTTAAAAATGTTTGTTTGTCTATCTCATAAAATCTCAATAACAGACAGTAAGATTTATGGTTTTAATGCTACAAAATAAAAATAAAAAAAGATTCAAAGTGAGTGTATACTTGTTCTGGGTTAATTCATTGATCAGATGATACCTCAGTTCCACAGTGGCAATGTTGCCCATGCCTCCAAGAAGAGCTCCTTTACTCAGTCTCCTTGAAATGTATGTCCGCAGCTCTGGTTCTGCTTCTGATGGCAGGCTGCTGTCAATTAGTGTCAAGCTGTTGGAAATAAAACAAAGAAAAACCAAAACAAACAAAGAAATCAGAAAAGAGGACATAAAGATTCAGACAGCCAGGAAAGAAGATGAAGAATCGATGGAGAAAAGATGGAGAAAGCAGGATGATCACCACTATTTGCAGACAGAGTTATCATTCCTGAACAGACTCTGTTCAGATGAAGACCCAGTGTAAATCAGCAACACACTGATGAGAAATCAGAACAAAATCATGAGTGGAGTCAGCTATGATGGATCCATGCTGACTGGATTTCCAGTGATAGGCCAAAGCAAAAACAGTGACAGCCGCTGAGAAAGCGAGAAGAAGGTAGACGGATGGCTCCATTGTTACCTAAAGTCATCGTGGCTTGTTGTGGAGTCTGCACGTCTCTGGTTCCACGCCACATTTTCTTCACTGGCCTCAGATCTAAGACGATCAACAGTTGACTAATGACTTTATTACATTTTAAGCATTATTGGCCTTTATCTGGATGAAGACAACTGCTGCACAATAAACCCTGCTTTTTGGGGCTAGAGAGAAAGCACAAAAACACACCTATATGTGCATAATAATAAACACCCACATTTCGGCCCAAGCAGCAGCTGTAGCTGTTTATATCTGATGGTACCTTGTGCCCTGATAAAGATAGATGGTGTAGTAGCAGTTCAGTTGGATTTTCTGACTATATCCAGCAATGTCGTCGCTGTCAAATTCATCTTTCTCCTCCACGTCGATTGAATCCTGGAAGGACGAAGTCTGGGAGGAAAACATCTTGCTGCTGAGCAGAGGGACAGGTCAGCGGTGACGGCCTGATATAAGGAAACGATTTATGTTGGTTTCATTTACCTCCTGTTGTTAATGTGTGTTTTAAATTGATGACAACTGGAAAAAGGAAAGGAAAATTACAGGAAGAGACAGTTTTCCTGGCTGGACCCAAACTGTACGTTCTGAAATGTGTCCGTTGAAAATGAAAATCTCCCACAATGGTTCCGGGAAAGGAAGGAGTTATATTTTATGATGTTCACAAAACGTCACAAAACTCTCATCTCATTACTCTCATTTTTATTTTTATATCAGTTTCCAGACTACCTATCTGATTAAGGGTTAAAATACTGAAATGGTAATTCTATTGGGGTACTGTAACATTCATGCCAACATTGAAGGTGATCAATGGCGTAGCGACACACGACAAACCATCTTCGCTCTGAATTTCAGATAATTCCACGTCCTGTTGTAAAAAATAAAATACTCAAATACATCATCCTTTTAAGATCTTTATTGCGATTTGAAACATATATGAGTGTATTTTTATTCAACCGTCTAATTAATACACAGTTATTATCATAGTAATTAAAAGTGCTTTGCTATTGGTGTCGTGTTTAAACTGCTCACCATCATATTGAAATCTGCCATGTGTTGGGGTATAAATAAGGTCCAGTCAGGTTTATTGGTATCATGTGGGAATAAGAGGAACTTTTTGCACCATTGCATCTGCAAAGAGACGTCCTAGTCCACAATTGCGTAGGGGGCCAACCAGGTGTCAGTGACGGGCCCCTAAGAGGTTGTGGGCCCCTAAGCAATTGCAGTCTCTGCTTGATAGTTACGCCATTGAAGGTGACAGAATAAATACAGTATGCAGCCTTTCAATAATTATAATTTATTTAGTATAACTTGTTCCAAATGTAGACAGACATACACACATTTCTTCATAAATTTTGTTAGCTTTTCACAGCTTTAAAAATGTTTCTAGTTTTCTACAAGCTTATGTTAACATGACATTAATAAGAGCAATGTCATTGATGACCTTTGTTGAAAATCAGAAAGATTTATTTAGGTTTACAGAAAATATAAAGAGCTCCGGGGCCCTAGAATCTGCACAATTAGTGCTTCAAGTTGTGTGCTAAACCCAGAAAAGTTCCAGTGAGATCCATAGCTAGGACTATTGGTACAGTGCAATGCCGGACGAGGCCTTGCTGAATCGTATGCATTTAGCGTTGTGTGTTTTTTATTGTATAATGTCTTCAAGGCAACTGTTACACTCCCCTAGAGTTACTCCAATTATTAAATTTCCAACTAGTTTGTTAAGATATTCATATTTCCAGAACACTATACAATAATTTCTTCAGCTATACTTAATCGGCATGCTTGCATTCTTTATCCTTAGGATGTTGTGCTTACTACAGTAATAGCATTTTCTCACAACCCTGTCCTATCTGGACACTTGTTTTTAACCTCCAAATTTACAGAGTCCCCCCTCCCCCAAAAGAAGATTTCACTTTAATAGATCAATATCAGAACATGCTGAAAAAATTTGAAGAATCTGTTCCTCTTTCTATCTCTTCTGTATCACAGAAAAAAAGCCACAAAGGACAGCTATTTCATGTATTTGATTTTTTTGACAGGATTACTTCCTCACAGTGTGTTCCATTAGACACGTCACCCCTGAAAAAGAAGGACAGGCTCCCTGGTTCATTTTAGTGCTGCTTAGTTTGAAGCATGAGGCTAGGCAAGTTTATTTATATAAAAAAGTTCAGTGCAAAGACAATTAAAAGTGCTTTACACGAAGTAAACAATAAATAGAAGGAGAATAAAAACAACTTTAGATAAAAGCATAAATTTGTATAATTACCTCATTAATAGAAGGGAATAAAAACAGTTCTAAATTTCTTTTGAAAGACGTTTCCAAACTCAGACAGAGCCAGTCTGGTTTTAGGGCTCATCATAGCACTAAAACAGCTCTTTTGATGTGTTCCTATCCTCAGATAATGGGCTTGTATCTCTACCTATCCTGATAGATCTGCCACATTTATGTACAGTCAATCATAATATTATTTTAGAAAGACCTACAAAATGTTGTAGTATTTTTGCATCTCATTTCAGACAAGACAGAAGTTATTGTCTTTGGATTTAATGTCAATACCTGTCAATAATTTCTATAATTCCATTCTTTTATCCTCAGAAATTTGAAACAATTAGAAACATCTTGTCCAGGACTGACACTGAAAAAGTTGTCAATGCATTTGTTTTATTTATGCTGGTTCATTGTTTAGAAACTGTAATTAAAAAATTTCAGCCAATCCAAAACGCTGCAGCAAGAGTTCTGAGAAAAATCAAAAAGAAAGATCACATTTCTCCTATTTTAGCTTCCATTTATTGGCTCCCTGTTAAATCCAAAATTCTCCTAACATATAAAACCCTAAATAACCATCTTGCATCAATCTGATATAAGATTGTTGCTTATGTTACTAATAAAGCACTTTGCTCATAATCTGCATGTTTTATATACATTTTGACGTGAAATAATGGCCTTTAAAAACTTGTACTTAATCATATCCTTTAAGAAATTATTTATGTATTTTTTGACATATGCTACTGCATTTTTTATATAAGAAAAAGACTGCTTTGTGCTTCCTTCATGAATCGGGGAGGGTACATTTAATATCACAATGATAACAAAATGCACTTCTTGATTTTCACTGATTAATTTTCCTTGTTTATTTCTCCTGCTATACTTAGTGTCTAACTATGGTATCAAATATATTAACATGTATTTTCTGCAAGACTAATAGATTATTTCAGATTGAAAAGCTTAAGACTTTTGGGCAGCCGGACTGTTGCAAGATTGTAGGTGTCAAGTTTATTTAACCTGAAAATACAGACAAAAAAACTTTATCAGCTGATTAAAAGCCAAATATTGTCTCATAAATGTCTAACATAGAAATTGTGTAAACATCTTGCTTAATTTAGGTCAATGATCTGCCTTAGCAAAGGTTATTAAACTGCCTGACTTTGTCCAACCTCAGCAGTCATTGTTACATTAACACATTTTCTAAAAAAATAAGCAAATGTTGGTTGAAGGCTACATTTTCCCACTAAAACCAGCAAAAGTTTAAGGCTAATTTAAATATTTAGCACATAAATTATGTTCTACAAGTAAACCAGCAGATGGAGACAAAAAACTGCTCAGATTAATATGAAAAAACTTTTACTACTATTTCTGCCATTGTAATGGCATGCAGTGTTAAATTAGCTGTTCTGTTGCACAAAGTTAATCAGTTCAGCTTTGCCTACCTAAACATTTTAGCTGCATTCTTTTATTTTGCTGCCTGAGATCAGAGGAGTACGGAGCCCCTAAAGGGACATGGAGGGAAAACAAATTTTTTGCGAGATCTCGCAAAAGTTTTTTTTTTTCCTCCATGTCCCTTTAGGGGCTCCGTAGAGGAGAGCATCCTTTAATAAGCTACAATATTTATCCTTTTATAGATTTAGAATGACTTCATTTTAGCAAACTTTTGATGACAACCCACCTATGGATGTTCTTCACTAAGCATTGCTAATCATGCCTTCACATGTAGTGTGCATATAGTTCTGCTTTGAGCTTAATCTTGAGGTATTTTTTATTACTCAACTACCATCATTAAGCCTGCCAGCAAGAGTTAATGATTTCCTCTGTTTAATTTTAAGGATATGTATTTTATTATTTTTTTTTAATAAATAAAATAATAATAATTTAAAGGATGTGTATCAAGTAGTTTTTGTTTTAATTCAGGTTTTCTTACAAGCTCTGTTGTTTACTTAAGGTAGATTTTAATAAGTCAAAAGAGCTTTCTAAATTCTCTATTCACAATTCTGCCATTTTGGGGCTCTTCTACTTAAAGAATAAACCTATTTCTTCAGAACTGCATTAATCTGCGGTCGAAATAAAAATTACTGCTTAGTACTTAATGTGGACTAAATGTATCATATACGTCTGGATAACTAGAGGGTGCAGCACAAAAGAAAACCGATCTCCCTTCCCTCTGTGCCACTGTCTTAGTATAACTGTTTCTAATGTTAGGAGCCATAATGAGTTTAAACTCCATTAAACATCAGTGCCCCCACATTTGCAGTGAGTTTGAAGGTCTGTAATTTTTCAGCAAATTTGACCAGAATTTAATTTGTTATTCTTCATAACCGCATTAAAGTGGCATCTTGGGGTACAAAGCATATGTACATATAACGTAACGTCACACATAACATATTTTCTATTTATTATATATATATATGAAAATGTAAGAGCTGTAAATTTAGTCATACGTTTATATTACTGTTTTTATACTTTTTACTATTGTTCAAGGCAGCACTTTTAAAATAGATGAAATTGTCCAGAGAGCTGTTCCAAACAAAATTTTGTTTTACACTTGTGTAAACAAAATAAATCTAAGTCTAAAGCAAAATGATAAAAAAAACCCAGCTCCAATATTTAGCCACTGCCATTTTCTAAATCCTCTTGTTATATCAAGAAAAGCACACATGACTATAGTAAAACACTTCTGATTGAAATATTTTTGTATCAGTATGTCGTCATTAAAGCACTTTGATAAAAGTAAAAAAATATGTCAAAATCAATTAACCATATTAGTTTGTGGTGTGTATAGCCTTTATACATTAAAGATCTGAAAATGTCAGCAATAATTTTTAATTCAGTTTTTCCTAGCCAGCGGCTATCACACAACGGAACGTTCAAGATTAATTGAAAAAGGCTAATACTTCAAGTAATTGGCCTTCCCCCCCATAGAGTACTGCTGTACTTTTAAATCAGCATAGCATTTCAACATCCATGTGAACCCAAACACCACATTGAATTAGTGACTGATGCAATTAAAAGCAATAATTTCAACACGACTGATTTGTCCAATACCCGCTGTTCCATATGCATGTTGTGAGCATTCATTTTAACTCCCAGGATATCAGAATGCCTACTTTAGTGCACCCTGCTCATTTTAATGGTTCATTGCTTTTGTAAACCACTAGTTTCAGCAAATCCAGTGTAGTGCAGATGAATTACAGCTGTCACTTTTAAAGTGCAACTCATTTTAAGTGATGCAAGATAATGAGTCACTTTAGTGGCAGTTTTGAATTTACTCCTTGTAGGGGTTCCATATCAAATACAGGAAACATTTCAACCACACAGCATTCATTTAAACTACAGGGCAAATTATTGAAATTTATTTTATTTCTTTGGTTCAGAAAGGCCAGTTGCAGTAGCAGTTGCATTCTTCCCTACAGGCTCCTCCATCTTATGCAGGGTGCCATCAGTGTAACTAGAATCTGTTCTGTTCTTATCCATTGGCACATTCAAGGACTTCAGAGCATACTTAGTGGCTGCTTCATACAGGTCATTTTCCTCCAAGTCACCTGCAAACAGAAAACAGTGTGAGGATAGAGGTTAACTGTACAGGTTGCCCAGAGATTATGCAGTACCTTTTAGTCCAGTATCATTTTCAGCATCAGCGTTGGAGGGCTCAGGAAGCAGTCCTTTCTCAAGATCTGGAAGAGACAATTTTAATCAAACGTCCCTCGATTAAAATTTTGCCTTATTTTGTTAAACATACCAGTTTTTTGGATTCCACTTCTCCAGTGACTGCCATACAGTGCAGGGCTGTAGAGTTTCTGCAGAACACCAGGGAGTTCACCGAAAGGAATGATTCCACTTTTACTTGATGGCAAGATGGTTAGAGGTCCCACTCTGGCATCTTGTTCCCATACAGCTGAAATAAAGCAATGCATTAGGAGAGGCCAACAATTTTAGATGTTCAAGTGGCAAGGACATACCCTTGGTCTTCACCCCACTCTTCCACATGAATTCAGCAGGAGTCACCTTGCCAAATCCTCTAGGACCAGACACCTTTCCAAATGCACGAGGACCAACTACCCCAGGAATGCTAGCCTTGCCGTACATTTGATCTTGAGTCTTACAATAACCACACAAGTAGTCGTTGCTATCAGCAGACCTCCACCTGAAGAGAAGCAGCCTCATTTCCATTCTTACCAAACCAACCCTTTCCATAAAGTCACTCACCTGCCATTCATATAGGTACAGGCCTTATTTGGAGTTTCTGCATCATTCACCGGCACAGCAGTTAGGTGGCATGTGATGTAGAGCTGAAGAAAAAGGCAGGTGAGAATGAATCTCAAATTGCACTTTAGGGTAATTGAACGCATCCTCACCTGTCCTCTATTGTCATTATGGAACTTGAAAGCATCAATGGTCAACTGCAGCACGTCGTCCTTGGTTCGGGGTAAGAACTGGGCCTTTGAATTTGGAAGCTGGGAGTCCATCAAGCACCTGTGCAGGAGAAAATGCCAATGGACCATGAAAGACACCACCCTGATAGATGCTTGGTGTGCAAGACTTTAGAAACTCAAATTCAGCTCCTTGTTCAACACCTAGATTCAAATCCAGCTTTGTTTCTCACCCATTTTCAATGAAGGAATATTTTGGATCAGAGTTTGCATCTGGTTGAAGTGTGGCCACACAGCTGCTTAGAAACACCCTGAGACCCATGTGGTGTCCAACCCTCACAGAGGCTTCAAGGTGGATGGGTTCACCAAGGTAAAACACATTGGCACCCCTTTCATGCATCCAGTCATCTGGAGGAGAGATGAGGGATAAGTTGAATGTTGAGCTAGAAATCAGAGGGGAGAAGTGAACTTACCAGTCATCAGCTTCAAGCTGAACTGCAGAGTTTCAACTCCAGCTTGGGTCGATGTGAAAGGAATCCAAGTTGGCATTAGAGAAGAGCTTGATACACCATACTTCCTAAAGAGAGATGCGGTTTTAAATCACTTAAAGATGGTGTACATTTGCAAGAAAAAAAAAAAAAATATATAGGCAAACCTTTCATAATGGCATTCAACAGGGATTACCGCTTCTTCCATGTGAATTATCCCACTAGGGTTGGGCAGTGGAGAGTACATGAGAAGGTTTGTGTAAATCAGGGCATCTTTGGTCATCTAGAAAACAAGAATAGTTATAAAAATGTACATTAAAAAAAAAGTACCGGTAAGTCAGCAACATTGTCAATTTACCCAGTGTTTGGTGCCACAGTCATCCAGCCCAGCAACAACCCTGTACTCTTCAGCAGAAGTAGCTTTAGCTCTACATAGCTCATTATCCTCCACTCCAAGACGCAACTCCCGACTGTCAACCGGAGCCCCGACCGCAAACATGTCAGCAGTGATCACCACCTCCATTGAGTCAGGGTGGCACATCACACTGACCGTGTTGACTAGCTCTGGCTCGTGCTGATCCACAGGGTGAGATGCACTTTGCTGAGGCCGAGGTCTTGGAAGAGGTCTTGGAAGAGAGGGATACTGTGGGTACTTCTGGGGTCTAAAAGCAAGAGCTGATTGAGGGCAGAGCCCAGAAAACATTATCCCTAAAAGGAGATTAAACCAAAGGGTTTCCATGAGGACTCCAACAAACCAGACAGGACAAGACAAGACAAGACTGCAAGTGCTTCTAACCGACCCACAAGACAGTGAACCAAGCAGCTGAATGCTGATATTTAAATCCCAGCAGATCACACCTGCACTAAATCAGTCCTAATTAGGAGCTATTCCTCTGGGCCCAAACTTAACAAGCTTCCTCTGGTCCAATCACATTTAAAAACAGAAACTATAAACATGCTGCTTTAAATACTTTGTGCAAAAATAGAACCTTAGTAATCATGTGGATTCAATCCCGTGTAAAAAAAAAAGTATTAAAAAAGGGAAGTTTGATATAAAGTTAAGATGTTCCAATCAAACATATTTAGCATATAATTGAAGTAAGGAGCAGATAATATTAGTAAAAATGGCCACAGAAAACTGAATAGAATCCTAAATGAAGGGGAAATATCCAACAAAATATATAATGAGAATATTGTTCAAGGGTATGTAGGAGTACTGGAGATCCAGGTTTTAAGGATATGTTATTTCAGTTAAAGAAAGCTGAAGGGAAAGAAGATTTTTTGGTTTATAGAGAGAGAATTTAAACAACATCTATGTGGTAATATAACATCTGTGTTATGAAAATCTGATCCACAAGATCCATTTTTTTTATCTCAAAATTGGGAAAAACTACTTATATGTAGTTGTTTTTTAGGATTGTTGTTTATGAAAATATGCTTGCTTTAACAATGAATAAGGCAAGGCAAGCACATTTCACAAGCATGACAATTCTACTGTACATTAGAGGGGAAAAAGTGCAATGCAGTAACATAAAGCCAACACAAATAAGTAAAGATAATTAAACTGAGATTATATTAAAAAGTATAAAATTATCGATAGAAAATGCAAGGAAAGTTGGATTGAAAAGTTAACTAATAACGATTAAGATAATGTTTTGACAGCACAGTCTAAGGCTGCTCTAAACAAATATGAGATTACAATATGTATTAATCTCGATTTATAGCCATGTTCAGTGCTTGGTGTAGCTCTGAGGCAGATGACCTGAGAGGTCTGGATTGTTGATACATGGACAAAAGGTCTATAATGTGTTTTGGTGCTAAAGCAGTTAGTGGTTTAGAGATTAACAGAAGAATTTTCTCTATTCTCTGAGATACAGGAGCCAGCTGATGAATTCAGCACTGTGGTGATGTTCCCCACTTTCTTAGCTTTGATAGGGTCAGCGTTTTGGATCAGCTGCAGCTTTCTAACTGACTTTTTAGTCAGACCTGACAGGACTCCGCTGCAGTAATCAATTCTGCTAAAGATCAATCCATTAATACGTTTTTGCAATGTCCTATTGAGACATTAGTCCTTTAATCCTGGAGATGTAAGCCTGACTTTTCTTATTGTATTTATGAGCAACTGAAGGTTCAGGTCCAGCACTACGTCCTGATTAGTTTCTAGCTGTATTAACTGAAGCTGTGTGCTAACTTTTCAACACTCATCTTTTGCCATAAATGTATTCCTTCATTTTTCTTCTAGCGCTTGAATCGATCTAGTGGCAACTTAATGAAAAACTTATAGTTGTGTTTTGTCCGCAGAGTTTTGTTAACCCATATTGCTGTTAATTAAGATGTGAGTAAGGTGGACCATGTAGATACCGACCAACACAGAAAGTGCCTGACCCTCAAGTAGGATTTAAATGGATATCATTGAACATCTGGATAAGGACAGTCAGTACAGCAGCCTGACTGCATGACATTGAAGAAATTGGTCCTTGTCTGGAAGGTTTTTAGCTGTTAAACCTTTTTTTCAGTAATCTAAAGGGGAGGTTTAATTGAGTTTATTTATATAGCGCCAATTCACAACACATGCCATCTCAAGGCACTTTACAATTTAACCAGTTCATACAGTCAAATTGATTGAAAGTTTTCTATCTAAGGAAAGCCAGTTAATTGCATCGACTCATTGACTCGAATGCAATCCCTCACACTAAGCAAGCTGGTAGCGACAGTGGAGAGTTCTGCATTAGTTTGTCCAAGTTTCTCATTTTATATCAGCAATTGAAAGAGTAGAATTACTGTTTTTGGCCTGGGGAAAACATCAAATATGAAGAGTTTTATTTGTGTTGAATCAGATGTTGTGACAGGGATAGCTTTCTTAATGAAGGCTGTGGGTGAAACACTGGAGGTAGTAGGAAGAAGAGGTCAGTTGGTGGAGGATTTCTTTTAGCTGTTAACTCTGCCTAGGAGGTTATGTTTTTAGGAGAGTCTGTCCGTCTGTGTACAGGATGACTTGAAATGTTATATATAACTTTAATGAAGTTTTCATAAGAGGTTTCCAATCCATTACATTTCTGTAATGATCCAGGTAATATTCTGGATACAGGAAGGTTTTAAAAGATTCTCTAATATGGTGAGATAGGGATATTTGGGGGAACAAGCAGTTCCCCTTTAAACCAGAGGGTGGCAGCAGTGACTATTGACAGTTTTGGCATTGGGCTCTAAGAGTCCAGAGGTATTTTACTGAGAAAAAGAACAAATGGATTTTATTGGTTTGTTAGCAGGATCAAGTGAAAGCAGACATTATTTTTTACCAGAGATGCACCTTCACTTTTGATTGGTGAAACATTTCTCCACCGAGACTTTTCCTTTCCAGAAACAACCTTCGATTTAATTGGAGCAACTGAATAATTGATGTCTGAGATTTTAAAATGAAAAATATCTACCAGCTTATCAACAGAGTTAGAGGGCAAAGTGGATATAAAGTTTTCTTATGATGTCTGTTTGGCAAACTGAGTCATTGGGAAGCATGCTTTAAAAAATTATTCATTAAGATTTATTTTTAGATTTAGATATATTTGCACATAAAAAAAATAAAATTTAATTAACAACAATAATATATAGTCAAAAAGAGTGCAGGAAAGGTTAAAAAGACCACAAGGTCTTATAAAGCACTTCTCCTAAGAAGCAACAATTTAATGCATTACAAAAAGACCAAATTTGGTATGTCAAATGTAATAAATATGCATGTTTGGTACAATTTATGAAAAGCATAACTTATAACTGTTTTTTAAAAGAAAAATGTGTAATCATGGATTGAAGAGCTGGTGGTAGTCTATTTCAAATAAAAGGTCTTCTATATTTAAGTTTACTTTGTTTCAGTGTTGTTTTGCTTAATGGTAAACAGAAGTCATCAGAATGTTTTATTGAAAAGGTGTGAATCTCAGAAGCATATGTAAGGAAGATATTGGCAAATCAGCGATTAAATTAGGGCTGGAACTAACGATTATTTTTCTGATCGATTTATCTGTAGATTATGTTTTTTTTTTTTCGATTAATCAATTAATAATCGGATAGCCAAAGGTTCCTTAAAGAAGATGTTTTACTAAATTAAACCAGATTAAACTAAAATGTTTCTACTAGAGTTCTGGATAGAGCATATTGACAGAGAAAAACATATTTTTTTCTTCATTGCAAAATGTTAATATATATATATATATTTTACAATTTTAATATATTTACAGCTCTAAGTGGGTCGCTCTGTCAGCTTAATGCATGTTTTAAATCGAGATTATGTTTTAAAGTCTATTATTATAACTATTAATTGATTACTAAATTAGTTGACGATTATTTTAATAATCAATTAATCATGATTGTTTCAGCCCTAAGTTAAATATGTATTGTTTATAGATATATTATAGATAGATAGATACATATGTGTAAAAAAGAAAAAAAAAGCTTTTTTAGTATCAGATTTGTTTTCCTTTTTTCCATGTAATTTCATTTCAAATTGTTTAGTTTGTGTGTTTTGAAAAGCCTGATGTGATAAGCGTTACTTCAAGGTTAGAAGATAAAAAAAGGCCAGTGATGCTGTCAAGATGAGCAGTTGTGAAATTAATCAAATATTTCAACTGCTCATGATCTCGCCACAATTGCTGAAATCAGTGTCAGAATACTGACATTAAGTTCTTGTAGTAGACCGTTTTTTTTTTTTTACTGTGTGGTTTTCCACCCTGTCTCTCTGTATCATTTCAGACCTTACATCTGCAGCCTCGGTGTGCGCAGAACAACCACTGTGTTCTAACCGCTGCTCTTGCTTTGAGGCTGCCTTCCTGTTCCTCAGGGTGACGAACAATAGGAACTCAAGGTAGCCTCAAACGCCTCACAGGACCGTGCAGAGCGGAGCGGAAGACTATATTATAATCTAACTCTGGAAATTCTGTCAGGCTCTCTGACTGTGAACAACATGAAGACCCATCTACGGTTTATTCTCCTATTTATTCAGGTTTGTGAAGGTAAGGGCTTTTTCACTTCACTCAGAAACATTCAAAATGTTGTCTTTGCTTGTTTTTTATCTGAACAAATGTTAGTTAGGGCCAATCATTCCCATTTGGTTGGAGTTTTTTATGCAGTCAAGAAGGTTTTAATTACTGACAGAAGAATTTGCCTGACCTCGTATAAAAGTGAGATTATATTCAGGTAGATGCATCTGTTTTTATTGATACTTGAACAAAAACTATGGAAAAAGGACCTACACTGGAAAAATTATCTAATAAGTAAAAATGTCTTAGATTAAATGTATTTACCCTGAATTTGAGTAGTTAAATGAGATAGTTTGCCAATGGAATGAGTATTTTTACTCTTAAAATAAGATAATTAGATAACATTCACTTGAAATAAGACAATGCAATTGTGTTTTCTTATTTGAAATGTAAATTATTTTGTTCCATTGGCAATGTTTATTTTACCTCCTCTATCCAAGAACAAAATGCACTTATTTTAAGAAAAAATGACTTATCTAGATTTCAAATTTTCCAGTGTACATCCGATGATCAGTTCTTTTTATGTAGGCATTACAGAAATAGAGTGCTTCTATGACGTTGCTCAGAACATCTGTAGCTTTTAATGTCTTACAATAGCTTCTCAATTGTATTTATTTTTGGACTTTGACTAGGCTATTTTAACTCATGGTCAGGCTTTGATCTAAACCACTCCATGGTATGTCTGAATGTAAGTTTAGATTCATCACCCAACTGGAAGGAGATTCTCCACCTCAAATCACTCTCTTTTGCATTTTCTTTTTCCAGTATCATATAGGGCCTGAACTTCATGGATTCCAAATGAGGATAGTAAAATTGTGTGGGAGAAGAAACATAAAAATAGCCTATCATAAGTAAATAGTCGACAAATGACCATGTTGTGGAAGATCTACAAGGATTGTACAATAAATATCATTCAAAACAAGTTTGATCCATCCTATTTAAAGGAGGAAATTGCACAAGGAGGCTGGTAGTTTGAGAGTGGCTGCACAAGAAATATGAAGTTCTGACCAAAGGAGATGGAGATATAAATTAGAATATTGTAAAAAAGAAAAAAACACAACAACAGTTAAATTAAAAGTTCTATTATGTAAAATAAACTTTAAATATAGGTATCTCCTAGTTCTAAAAACAAAAGTAAAGACATAAAAAAGATTAGATTATGAGGCTAAGGTTGAGAGATGAAATCCTAAACTGACTGACAGTAAGTGCAAGAGTGAGATTCATCATCTAAGAGCTTGATTTTCTATACTAACTCCCCTTAAAACCCATGTGAGCCAAAATAATGCTAACCATGGTAAGGGGTGTCAGAGTAAAGTGACTTGGAAATCTAAGTTTCATTTGGTAATTATTTGTTGAAACAAATCCTAAAACTTGAACTTAGTAGTTATATGCTGCTCTGTCTCGTAAACTTTTAAAATCTGTTCTTAACAAAATAGATTTCCCTAAAGTCATGATTGCAATTTTCAAAACTAAACTTAACTTCAAGTGTTCAGCAATCATTTTGAAATGTGTCTCAAACTTTAGCATTACCTTAACAAGCTCAATTTCATGTTGTCTCGAACAAACATGGGTTTCTACCAGGACCACTGATCCAACTAATCTAATCTGTGTTTTACCAGCAGCTCACACTAACTACTCTTCCTCCTAGTCTTTGCAGAGGTGGTTTTTAAGCGCCTTGCAGAGGATCAGTGTCTGGTGCTCTCCTCCACTATACAGCCGGAACATGGCCGCCTGGTAGGACTGTATCTGTACCACCGTGGCCCGCAGGGTCAGACCACCCTGCTGTCAGCAGCTGAGGGCACCCCGGTCCGGGTGGACCCAGAGCGAGGGGCCCGTCTGCAGCTCAGTGGGGGGCTGAACTCACTGAGGATCAACATCAGCATCTCTCCCCTGCAGCTGAGGGACTCTGGACTCTACATGTGGGAGCTGAGATACGTACAGAAGAACGGCTCAGAGCAGGTCATCCTTTGGGGCCAGAAGTGCTTCCTTCTGGTTGAAAGGGAAGGTGTGTAGTTTGATGACATCACAGTGTAAATCATACCGCACTCTGTTGCTTAAAATGAAAGATTTATTGTAGAAACAATGTTTCCGGTGCAGGGGGCTCCTGCCAGTGCTCTCATGGTTACATCCCTCTGCTCCTGACCATCTCTGCTGCAGCAGGGCTTCTCCTCCTAACAACCTGCTTGCTGGTCATGGAAAAATGTGTAAGTTTCTAACATTTTATTTCTTCTTTACAATTAATTTTAAGCAAACACCAAATATATATTTGACAGAAAGAGTTTAAAGTTGAATAGACACAACAATATTTTAAATTCAGGTATATTATCAGATTTTTGTGTTCAGCTTCTTAGATGAAACTAATTAACAGATAAGGATTCACGTCCCCACTCCACATTTAGCATGAGGACATAAACCCATTTAAATAAAACGGAAGCTGTTTTAAAAATAACACTTTGGTTGCACATCCCTGTAAAAATCAGAAGACAACTTCAGCCAAGTCATTGCCCACCAGACTCTACTAATGCAATCCAAAAACCTGAAAAGCAGATTTAATGCCAAATTATAGAAAAACTACCATAATCCTAATATATTCTATAATCCAAATTGGATTGAACTGTTAAACTAAGCAGATGTAATACATAAATAAGGCACTAATATAAATAAGTTTAACCTTTAGATGAAACTATTTATGCAGAGGGGTAATAATAATAAATTGAGGTATTATTTCAATTAAAATACAATTATAACTTCCTTGTTTTTCCTAGCAGGACGGCACTCCTCTGATACCATGTTTCAACGCGCTGGGCTCAGATGATGAACCTGTGTATTAAATCAGCCATAAAATACCCTAAAAACAATCTTTTATCATCCAAATTTTTCCTTAACTCTTGTTTTAGCTGGTTGGGCTCCCTTATCCATGAAAAGAATAGTTTTAATATTTTTTTTTGTGGCCCCCTGGGCCTTTGTTTTAACACCATACCCCTCGTTTTCAATGTCTAAAAAGTGGTTAAATGAACCTTAAGAGAAGAATGCAACAAAATAATCAGTTGTTCTGTTACCTGAGTGTAACTGAGAGATATTAAAACACATTTCTTAAATGTTCAACAAAAAAGATTTTAATTTTAATATTATCAAATATAGTAACACCTGTATATATTTACTCCAAGAAAAGGGCAAAAACAAGTCTTTTTTTCCCCACACAATAGAACTTTAATACAATATTTAAGAGGTTTATTAAGTGATTTGGGAATAATTTCTGTGTCGATTTGGCAAAATTTTACATTTTTTCACATATTCCTCCTCTGACACCTTATCCAGGAAAATAAAAAATGTTTTATCTTATCTGGTAATATTTCCCCAATTTTGCTACATTTGTGATGGAAACAAGCCTTCCTCTCTGAAAATCTGGTCAGCAGTTTGACAGATATTTTGTTTTGTAGGTCAGAGTACAGCACCGTCGCCCACTGCAGCCTAACTCCCCCATCTATGAAGAAATGAGCAGGAAGCAGAAGGATGCAGGAAGCCCTAACGTGGAGCACAAGGCCCCCCCACGCTCAGAAGGCAACTTCCCGATTTACGCCAACCCAAACATCCGGCAGCCGCAGGACAACTACTATGCCTCCCCTCGGCAGCTGGCCCTCAGAGCATGAACACACTTCCGCTGCTCCCGGCATCATGCAGACAGGAAATGACATCAACGCCCTCAATAAAAACAAAGACAGCTTAACAGACAAGAAAAAAAATGCTATTTTATTAATATTTGAAAGAAGCTCCATAGTTCATGAAAACATTTGTTTCGGTGCATGTCATTTAACAATCACATTCTATGAGGAGAAAGAGATATACAGAAAAACAAAAATAAAACATTACAAGCCACTGACTTCTCATTAACTCTCAGTAACATTAAAAAAGGCAAAAAAGCAGCCCTAATCCCACCTCCCACCCTCCAAAACACTAAAGGAAAGAAAAAACAAACCCGTGAGGGTGACAGGCTAGAATCCCACAGTGCTAAAAAGTGAGATGCTCATTGGTTTTAGGAATACACAGCATGGCGATGTAGCGCTAGGTCAATCTGAAGAGGGATCAGGGGGGAAGCTGGTGGTGGTGGGCTTCTCCCTGTCCATCTCTTTGTCCCCTTAAAGAACTAAAACACATAGAAACAAATCAGGAACCCCTGCATTCAAACCCCCACCCTTTACCATCCAGCCCACCTAACACTTGTGCATAGATTCATGATCCTTTTACAACCAGCTCATGTTTCACCATAACATCCTCCACAATCTGAGACAAAAATGCTCAAAAAAGAAAAGTCTGATTAATCTATTAATAACACCCTCAGCGGGAGAACAAGAGACAGAAAGATTAATGCACGACGTTCCTGATTCAGTCAGGACGGGACCTTATTAAGAAAAACACAACAAAGATTCAAACATACAGCATTTGCATGTTATTCATATTTTTTTTGTCATTTTTTTTAAACAAACTTGTTGACCACTTTTTGTTTTTAAAAGTAAAGCAATTTTAATATATAGATTTATATTATAAAGCACTCCATTTTTGTTTAAAAGTCCATTATTTGGTTATTATGTAACTGCTACGGATTTAGAAACAAAAAAAAAGGTATTTTATTCTGAAATCCATAACTTTCAGTGCTTAAAATTCTGTCTTTTTTTTCTTCCTTTTTTATAACTCATCATACATAAAAATGTACATTAAAATGGCGTGGAGTTGGTACTCTGGAACCCTGGCTTTCCTGAGACAAGATCCACTTAAATCGTGTGTGTGCAAGATAGTGAGCCTTTTTTTTTTTCTTCCTTTTTCTACAAAGGAGAAAAAAAATATACATAATCAACATAAAAACCAAGAAATAAGTTGATGAAATCAACTTTTTAACACAGAAGGAAGAAGGTTAAACAGAACAAGACAACACTGTTCAATCCCAGAGTTCTGAAAGTAGCACAGGAAATCTTCATTTGTCTGATTTCATTAGTTTTTTTTTTTTTTAATGGAAGCATTTGTCCTTTTGCTTTCTATTTCCAACATTCGTGCGGTTTGATTCCTTCTTTGTTTTGCTGAAGAAATAAAACTGTAAACTGTCAGTGGCCTTGTAGGAAAATAAAAACAAAAAAAAAAACTGATGACAGGACTTAAAATAAAAAATAACAAACATAACAGAAAGGTAGGCACCTCTGAGGTGAGCCCTAGAAGCCAAGGCTCGGTCTGATGTCTCGTTCTTCACTCTCCGTTTGCTCAGATTTGGGAGAGTTAAAGTCCCTCTACCCCCAATCTATGGCCACAGGTCTGTAAAATACTTGTTTTTTTTTTTTGCTGCATTTTTTTCTTTTTTTTTTACATATATGTAGTTTTTTTCTCTTTTTTTAAGCTTTACAGTCTGAAAATGGTGCAATACTCAATTATGATCCATACTTTCTTGGATTATTCCACAATGAAAGCCACTAAGGTAGATAAAACATTACATTTAATACAAGAAAAAAAAAACCAACAAAAGAAAACAAATACTTTTAGTCCTTGAGTAAACATTTACACATGAATTGTCCCCCAGTTTCCCCCTCAGTACTTGTCTCATGTTGTTCATGTAGCTGGGTGAGGGGTGAGGCCGACACTCAGTGCAACGCTAGAGGCTAGTTACAACATTAAAATAGTATCTGACAAGCCCAAAAAAGGTATACTGAAACAAAACATGAGGCAGAGCAAATCCTCCGCAGTAATCAAAAGCTCTCATACAGGTGCATCTCAATAAAGGAGAATAGTATCAAAACTTTATTTCAGTAAATTATGAAAAAAATCTAATAAAATAACAGATTTATTGCATACAGTGATGTATTTTTAAGCAATTATTTCTGGTAGTTTTGGTCATTACGACTTTAAGATCATTATTCCAAATTGTATCTTACACCTTCTTCCTTCCACTAAACTTTCTGTTTAATATTCTTGCATCATTTCAGCAGCTATAAAACATATTTGCTCCCTTTATAAATTTGGTTTCTCCCTTTTTGCTACTAAAGTTCAAAATAGTTTTACCAGCAATCAAAGGTACACTGAGCATAACCATGGGTTTATACATCAAAGTAACAAAAAAAAGTAAAGCAACCTGACCCCATGTGAAAGAGTGATCACCGATCCTTTTAATTTAGGACCTTTTATAATCACCTTTTGGAAGCTGAGTTCAAATTCAATAAATAATGACTTACAATAGGCTAGAAAAATCTCAAAGCAAGAAAATCATAACTCTATCTTTTAAAAAAAGTCACTGATATCAGTCTTCAGATGTAAAAAGATATTTTAGGGACTTCAGTTAACAACAGAGCATCCAAATAGCACAAAAAGGCAGCCTAGAAGGGGCCTAGTCAAAGTCTAAACTTAAATCCAATTGAGATCGTTATAAGAACTGCCTGAAATAAATCACTCTGTAATAAATCTGATTCAAAATACAGAAATAATTTAGCTCTGGCGTCCTTTTAAATGTACCGAGGTGCACCTGTACGCGATTTCTACACCTGACAGACATTCATTCATACAGTACAAGCAGCCTTGTGCAAACACTCTGAAACAAGATGTAACATTTGCCTTTATAATCCACCTTTGCTTTTAAACAGTTCACATTTGAGTAACTCTGAACAGAAGCTGTCAAAAATCTCTGAAGTGTATGAATCAGACAAAAACAAAACAAAAAAACGATAAAAAAGTGTTCACATTACATACATTGTTGGCGCTTCTTTTTGATTCAAGTATTTGTTCTCATTATTCTGTATTACTCTGATATGTTTTTGATCTCATTTTCTGGGAAACATAAATGGGAAGGGATAAAGAAAAGGGTGTAAAAGTGGGGAGAACAGGTCAAGTCTAGCCACACATCCATTATGTACTCTTGGTTGTGTACTGGGTATGAGCTAGCATGTGCATATTCAACCTCCTGTCCTTGATTTCTTGGGTCCCTGCTCAGACTCGTGCCTGATCTGTGATTATGAAGCAGGTTGAACTCGAGCTCCAGTTGCCTTTGAAAAAAAAAAGAAGTAAAAGGTAGGGAGAGCATCTGATTTCTGACACTTTACAGGTAGATAAGAGTGCAGGTGAGGGAGTGGGAGAGGCTCTCAGTGCTGGTGCTGCGCCGAGAAATCCACATCTGAGAGGTGACCCTCTGACTCCCCCCTCCCTCCTCGACTTCAACACCAGCTCCATGATTTAAGTCCAGTGTGGAGTTCATTAATGCAGGTTTTCAGGAACAATCTCACAAACAAACAGCACAGGCAGAAAGTGATTGTTCTTTTTGTTGAACGATGCTCGTCCAAGGCGACTCTGGAAGAGGGCAAGTCCCCAAAGTTCAAAGTTTTTTTTGTTTTTTTGTTTTTTAAGACTTGGTACCAAACATGAGGTGTGTCTCAGCTTCTTAGTGCGCAGTCTATTCTTTTGTTTTTTTTATTGTTTCTCGTTTTTGTGAAAATTTATGATAAAAAGAACAAAATCATATTTTTGGTTTTTAAAGATATGTACCCGATGTGACCCATAAACAGTGCACAGACACATACAGGGACCTCCCTCCACCCTCCTACTGCTAAAAATATTCCAGCCCACTATTCCTCATAGACATCATCATCTCTCCTGCCCTTCTGCTCCATGGATCCTCTCATCAAACATAGAAAATGCAAGAAAGTGGAAGCAGACACCAGCAATCCAGTTGGCACCGAACTGAAGGAGCGACGGCCAACGCAAAGTTTAGTGTCGATCTAAGCGAGGCAGAGTCTCTTTCAGTGTCCTCTACATTTAAACCCAGTGAGGTTTCAGAAGAAGCTGCCTGGTAGAACAAGTTGTGAGATAAGAGGAGACTGGCAGATGTAGAGGATGGGTTTTTGGACAAACACCTCCTTTTGTGGTTTGCATAGAAATGGGAGTCTCACTGTCAGTCAAGGTGGCTCTAAGAGTGACAGAGCGATCCCAGAGTTCGACGTGAGTGATGCCCAACCAGAGCAGGCCGACTGCGAGCAGGTGGGATCACGCTTTCAAAACTGCTCGCTGGTTCTGCTCCACAGGCGGCAGGAAGGGTCAGGAGGGATGCTGAACACTGCATTAAGACCAGTATTAAAAAATGAAATGATCCCCATAAACAATCAGAAACTAGGCATGGGCTGGATTCCAGTAACAAGGTATACCAGAGTTTTAAAAGCTAACAAAAACATCCTTTTTGATTTCAGAGAAAGTAGATTGACTTTTTCTTAGCCTTTCCTCTCCCATTGGTTGATGCTGCACACCGCCACCAGCTGGCTGAATGTTGCTAATGATTTCTCTCACTTTCTTAGACGAATAAAAAGCTTTGCTGCTTGGAAATTTTCTTCAATGGTGAAACTTGTGACGTATTTTAACTTTTAGGAGTCTTTGTGTTGCAGCCCATATTTCTGGGACAGTGCTGCGTACCAAATCAAGTTGATCATCCCTTCTTCTCTTCTGGATAGACGGCGTGCAAAAAATGGAAATCTAAATAAGTGATTTTTTTCTTTATATAAGTGCATTTTTCTTGAATTGAGGAGGTAAGACACTTTGCCAATGGAACAAGATAAATTGCACTTAAAATAAGAAAAAAACAATTGCATTGTCTTGTTTCTAGTGCATATAATCTAATATATAATATCTAATTATCTTATTTTAAGGGGAAAAAAACACTCATTCCATTGGCAGATCATCTTATTTAGCTAATTAAATTAAGGGTAAAAACATTTTTTTTGCAGTGAACATGGACACATTCACTAACCCAGAGAGGTAGGTTTTTAGAGTTAAAGTATAGTGAAATTAACCCCCCAGTAAAGTATAATCACCAGCTGATCAGTTTTAATAACTAGATTTTAACAGAGATGGAAAAACTGAAACAGTTTTATGAGCCGTTTTAAACTGATCACATTTAACAGTTAAAATGTTTGATGTTTTCTTAATATTGTGTAGCCCTAAATTATAAATATGGCCATAAGATATAAACGTTTCAGAAGCACTAGGACTTATTGTTGCTTTTTGTTTGAAATAAAAGCATTTGGATCATGTTATAAATTTTCTTTCCACACATTTTCAATCAAACCTTGATATTTAAAACTAAGGTATTTTTCGCACCTCAAGCGTCTCCTACCAACCCATGCCTATCAGAAACTGTCGTCAAATAACTTCAGCATACACAGGCAATAAAATAAACGCATCATAGCAACCCCCCCCTACAAAAAACCCTCATCGATTGACTTGATCTCTGACTAAAGTGATGTTTGCAGGAGAAAGACAGACAGTGGAAGTGGTGCTTGCTGAGGACAGGCTCTGACGTAGCAGTAGTAGTAATTTCTAAGCTCCTCCAAGAGTGAAGGTGGAGGCGGAGGAGGGATCCGTAGGAAAGAGGATAAGATGGCAGCAGGGAGGGAAAGGTGAGGAGCTGCTGCAGATCTGCTCTCTGCAGCAGGCAGGCACTCAGTGGCCACATTATCACATCAGTTGGCAGGAAACTCCAAACGCAAAAAAAACATAAAAAAGTGAAAGACGAGGTGGCGATCCTCCCTGCCGCATCCAGCTGAGCATTCCCAGACACCAAGGCGAAGAATTTCTCCAAGTTGCAATGTTAACAGTGATGTTTACTTAGATAAAAGAAGGTGAGGATGAGCGCTTTTGAGTTTTCTTTGCATTTTCCTTCACTTTGCTACCGTGTTTGACATCCTCTGGTCCCGCTGACAAGAAGGAAAAAAAACAAAAACAAAACAACAAAGTTCACATCCAAGTCAATTTAAAAAATAAGTACACAGAGAAGCCACTGCGCAGATTGCTTTAAAGTCTTTTGCTTTTGCAGTTTATATTAGCCAGTGTTGCTTCTCCTTTCTTCTGATCGTTGGCATTATTAAGTGCTATAACAGACCACCTATTCACAAGTCTTTGCCTCATTTTACTTTTAAAAAAGTGACCTTGTCTTCTGGGTGAGGGGGAAAGAAAACAAGCTCTTCTTAATTTGGTTTGTTGCCTTCTTCCCACACAAACACACACATAAAATCACACACACAAGTCTTATGGAGAGGTGGCTGGCTGAAGAAGTGCTTTGTTATCGAAGTCCTTGTGTCTTGGACAGAAAATGGTTGAAGACCAGCTTGCTACTCTCCTGAGTTCACACTCTCTGTAAGGGGAGATAAAGGGTAGTAGTGGCAGTTTTTTTTTTCCTCTTTCCGAGAGCAGATAAAGTGTTCGCAGTTCACTCTTCCCTTACAGTCTGCTTTCAGTCATACGGTGCTTGGACGGTAGAGTCTCTGGCTTATATTGCACGTCGCTTGAAATAATGAGTTTGCAGGTGGAGTGGGCGTGCGGCGGAGGGGAAGGAACTCGTTTGAGGTTTTTACTTCTCCCAAAATGTCGCTGAGACAGTCTGAGACCAAACTGTAGAAAAACAAAAACAATGAAAAGCCCAGTGATGGGCTGAGGTGCATCAAAGTGTTTGTCTCCAACAGCTCCTTTGTATTAGCAGTGGTTCATAATCGTCATATGTACATCCTCCCACCATACAACTGACAGACATTGTTTCTAAGCTTTGCTTTCAATGGTTTCTAGAAGACAACTCATAAAAAAATACTACAAAAATAAATGGCTTGAACAAGGCGAACAAAGTTGCATCATTCCCTTTGAGCGTTGTGTTTGGGGAACTCGATTCGACTGCAAAAGAATAAAAATGCACTGAAGTTGTGAGCTGCAGCAGCATGTACTTTCCACTCAGGTTTCACTGGCTCAGAAATAAGGGTGTGCAAGTTCTCCATAAGCTTCTTTACCGAGTCAAGAGTGAGCGTGGATAGCAGGGCAGGAAACGGTTTAAGGCTAATATTAGTGCTGAGAGAAACAAATGACGGGTCTGGACCAGCTGACAGTGTGACAACCACTCTGATTGAAGGGTTGAGTGTTTTTTTTTTTTACTTTGGGAATGATGCCTTTCTTCATGGATCTCTGAGGTGCATGATGATTGCCAGTTTAAAGATGGCAGCTTGTTGCCATGTCAGTTTAACTCAAGTTGGTTTAAACCAGCGTCTTCCCCGTTTGTTTCAAGAAAACATTTTTTTCCTTTTTGATAACACTGGGCTCCAAAGTCACATAAAAAAACTGCAACTGAAATGTTGTTTTAACACAAAAAGAGCAGAGGAGGTGGACAAAGCCAAGCAGCGAATATGAAGCGTTGTCCTCCTCTCGTCTCTCTGTTTCTTCACATCCACACTTGATTATCTCCACATTGATTTGCAGGGCTTTTTGCTCCTCTTTGTCAGTTTTCCTCCTACATGGATTCTCCACTCAGCAGGTCTCCAGGCAGCAGCGTATTGATTGGTGTGGGGCTCCCCATGACTCGTCCTTCCTCCCCGCTCGGAGGTCCCCACAGGCTGGAATACTGCTGAACACCTCCCCAAAGCAACTCCCCTCCTGTTTTTGTCCCGCCTGCTCCGAGCCCGCCGCTATTTCCGCCGCCGCTGTTGTTATTGTTGTTCCAGTGGGGTGAGTGACCAATGGGGTGAGCCACTCCAGATCCGGCTCCGCCCATCCTGGTCTGATTGGTTCCAGGGGTGGCCTGCCAGCTTGTCGTTCCTCCGAGCGACTGGCCCTGTGCAAAGAAGCGATTCACCTCCTCTTCCCCGGCAAACTCTGCTAAAATGGTGGTGTTTCCCAGCACACACCTGGGTGAAGACACAAAAGATCAAGGGTTAAATTCCCTAAAATGAACAACTCTTAATACCGTAAAGTTCAGGGAAACATACATGTGCAGGGACTTCTGAGCTTTGGCGGCTTCATCCTTGGAGCTGTACCGGACCACAGCGTTTCCCTGTGTCAGGTTGAGGTGGAAGGTGATGAGGGGGCCGTGCTGCATGCACAGTGTCCGCAGAGTGGAACCGTCAATCTGGGGACAGTTTAAAAAAAAAATCATGCCGTATGATTAGTGAGCTAATGCTCCAACGAAAAGAGGAGAGACAAGTCCTGAGAGGAAACGGTTACCTGTGGAGTTAGGTTCCTGAGAACCAGCCAGCTACTGGTCCTGGTGGAGCTGTCAGGACTCCATGTGGTACCTGCTGTGGGAGAGAGAGGCAGCAGCAGAAAGCTTACAGGGAGGATCAAACTTCTCAGGTTCTTGTGAAACAATGGGGTGGAGTCGATAAAATCGCTCTAAAGTCAGTTGAAAGTGTTCAAACACAAGTCATCCATTTATTTTCAAGAGTACCACTCCCTTGAAGACCCGCCCACACTGAACTCCAAACCAAATGAGGTGGTTAAAGCCACATAAAAGTATCTCTCACTCTTCTAGTGTATCTTATCATGCACGTCGTTACTGTAGAAAAACAACAGAACATCTCCAGGAGTGTTGCTAGTAAAAAAAAAACCCTGCAGTGTAGTGTAGCTCTACCTGTGCTGTAGGAGCTGCTCCATCCTTGGGCCAAACCCAGAGAGTTCCCGCCCCAGGTGGAGGAGGGCTTTGTGTTAGTGAGGCCGGGCGGGGGGCGGGAAGGAGCTGTGGTGCTGCTCCGTGGACCCTGGGGGACCTTCCAAAGCTCGTGGGACAGAGACGCCTGGCTGTGAGAGATGGGACCTGGAGACCAGGTTGATTTCATCTCTGACAGTTTGCCTGGATGGAGAAGAAGAAGGAGGTGGTTGGTTTACAAAACCAGATGGCTGGAAGACAATCTGCATCCCGGTCTTTAAAGGGAAACCACAACATCTGACTAAATATACCTCCATGGTGCTGGACCTTCGAAAAACCTCTAGCAATACCAGGTCAAAGAAATGGCATCAGGAGACTATATTTTTCACCTGAAATCTTGTCATTTTACCTTTACCTTGGATAAAAATGGGGGACAATAGGCAAAGAATTTGACAGAACATGATCTATAGGTGGGAAAAAGGTGCCAGTAGTCTAAGCTCTTACACCTACTTCATGTCTTTTTTATATACTCAAAAATAATCTTCATCTCCAAAGACTCACATTTTCACACATCCTATATCTGATTATATGTTATTTTTCAAATATTTAAGATTGTTATAATTTCACTTCATAGGCTGGCAGGTTTTGAATAATGAACCTGGAAAATCTGAAAAAAAAAAATAGAAGGTGTAAAGGATACAAGGGAGCAAGGAAGGAGAAGACAAGGAGAAAGTCAGCTTGGTGGAAGGAAGAAAAGGAGACCAGGAAGAAACAGAAATGAGACAAGGAATGAAGTAAAGAAATGAAAGGACACATAAAAGGGAAGGATGTAGTGCAGAAGAGAGAAAGGGAGGTAGGACCAAAGGAAGAAGAAAAAAAAAATATGAAAAGAAGGACACATGGAAGAAGCAACACCAGGGTAGGAAGGAAAGAAAAATAGGAGGAAAACAAGATTCAAGGAAAGTGAAGAATTAAGGGACGAAAGCAATAAGGAAAGAAGGGTGTAGGACACAAGGAAGACAATTTTAGATGATTTTTCAGACAATACGTAGCCAAATAACTGCATAGGAGCGCTTTCGTTTCCTCTGATTAGAAACACAGTTTATAACAGACCGGCAGTGATGCTGCACTGACAGGTTGATGAGAAACTTCTATAGAAACTGTTCTATAGCTGCTACTGTTTGCTCAGTCAGTCGCTGACTTTTTAAACACAGAGAATCAACACTGTAAAATCCTCACTGTTTCAGAGAACAAACACATTTAGATGGACACTCGACAGGAAATTTGCTCTGAATAAAATTCAAGAAAAGAAGGAGGCCATGTAGAGAGGTGATATGAATGATGTGGGTGGAGGTCTATATGTGACAATGACGTAATAGGACCCTCTTAACTTTTTCACATGTCACTTTACAGTGTGCTGACAAAGTAATGCATCATTATGAAAAGATAAGGTGAATTATGCAAAGTTTGCTTATTTTTTAAAATAAAATCTAAGCACTGAATGCATTAATGTAGAAAACTTTATTTTACTCCAATAACAGAGATACTGTAAAACTGTTCCCAACAGCTTTGAGCCTAAAAGTGTTCAAGCTTAAGCTAATTTTAAGCACATTTGAACATTAATTTAAAGTCGTATCAGATTTGCCGTTGGACTTGGTTCAGCTGCTGGCTCCAAAGCCGCTTCCTCCAGCAGCTTCCTGTGCAAATGCAAACTAATGTGGTGGTTGTAAGGTGGCAAAATGTGAAAAAGATCAGAGTGAAGCCTGTCTGCAGGGATTCAGTTACTGCAATGTGACAGGAAAAGAGGTTTTGGATAAACAATGTACCTGCGTCGTCCATCTCCGAGGAGGAAAGACTGAAAGAGCTAGTGTAGGCACTGACTGGCCAATCGGTGGACGGAGGCAGAGCCTCGCTCTGAGATGAGGTGGGAGAGGAGCCTAAAGCGATGCCAGCAACACAAACAGAAAGACAAACACAAAGAAAACGTAGCAAAGAGAGAAAATGGTATAAAGAAAAAAACATACAGAAAAAATTTTCACTCAGAAAAGCGTCAGCTTGCAGGTGACGATGGATATAGCAGAAATTAAAGGTAGGAAAATGAAGAACACGGAAAGAAGAAGCAGGATTTTCTGATGGAAGCTGCCATTTATAACGTTTTACTATCTTTGAATATATATACCCAAAAAGTTTTTTTTTTTTTTCCCTTTCATTTCAAATATTGTAAGCAGTTGGTTCTCAAGTCTTACTTCCACTCCTGTCCCGGAGGAGGTAACGGTTGACATCTTGGATGTTGGTGTTGATAGTAGGTCCACTGGGGACGCTGCCTGGAGTTACATTGGGGTCTGTCTCCGGGTCGATATTCTGCAGACCTTTCCAAGGTACACCAGGACAAAACTCTAAACCAAAAGAAACACAGAAATAGCTAAAAAAGAACATTTGTGCTGACCGTTTGAGTCTATTAACAAAGAAAGCTGCCAAACTGGTTAGGAATATAAAACAGCAGGACTTCCTCCAGCTGTTTCCCACCTGGAGGCCAGTTGATATTGGTCCCATTGGCCATCTTATCGCTGCTGTTCTTGCCCGGACCCCAGCTCTCTGGAGGAACCAGGGGGCTGCTGGGAGACTCTGAACTGGATATTAGATTGTAGGGATTGTACGAGTCGTCCATCTGAGGGGGCTTTCCAGGTGGGCCGAGGTTGGCGCCTGGGAAATACATGATAATATGAAGCTAGAATATTACAATTTGAAATATAACAGAAACAACTTGTTTTTAGCTTTATAATAAGTAACCATCTTTATATCTGGTTTTTACTCAAATTCTCTAATGGACTAAGTTTAAAATGTATATGAACTAATATAATTAAAAATATACATTTTTTTAGAATTGTAGTGTTTTTATGAAAACATTTTAAAGTTAGAACTTTACTTATGCTATAAGACCCTAAAATAAAATCAGCTAGATTTAGAGATATGTTGGTTTAATTCAAATAATCCATTTCCTAATACGTAAAGGTGCATTGCACAAGTCTAAAAGTTTTTTTTTTTAATACAAGCCCTTATAGTGCCTGCCATGTAAAATGCCAGGCACTATAAGGGCACCGTTTACTGCAGTCGCCTCTATAGGCTCGATTAGTTCAGCCGGATCAGATCCTTATAGCGTGCGCCTGGATGTCAGCTGCTGCTCTGTCTCATTCTACACACTCAACTTATTTTAGGAAAATAAAACTTCTGTTTAGTGCAACAAAAGGGATGGAAGAGGAGTCTGACTGGGGACAGAATAAGGCGAGTAAATATTGGGGAAACTTTTATCAAGGAGGAACCTCTTCTTGCTAGAAAGGTTTAGATGCTCTGTTCAAAATAACCCCAATATTTGTAACTTTATTACCTCAGATTACATTATACCTCTAAACAAAAGCTTTTCCTTTTTCCTCCCCCATGCCTGTACACAGCACTGATGTCATAACAACTTGACGCCAGAGGGTGGCAAACTTCTGCAAAAGATCTGTAATGTACACTAGGGGTGGGTATTGGCAAAGAAGTCACGATTCGATTCGAATCACGATTCACATGCCACGATGCGATTCTATCACGATGCATCACGATACTTGAAATATTGCGATGCATTGTGATATTTTCACTGAACACTGTAAGAAAAAGATACAGCCCTTACCAGTGGCTGACTGGCTGGGTGTGATCTGGATAGTGTCTTCAATTGATACATAACTGAAAGCAACTGAATTCATACATAGCTGTATTTATTGAAATTACTTTAGGAGGTGTTGCAATGAAAACAAATACTGGACAGAAATATTACTATTACTGGCATGGACACACCAACAAAAAGATCTTAGGATTCATCAAACTTAAAATAACAAAATGAGGATAATCAGTCCGGACATGCTTATGACACAAAGCAGCAGGCGTCAACACATCCGCAGCGACATCTGCTGGACTGGAAGTTGTATTCCACTTGGTTTGATTGATGTGCGCCAACCATTAATGTATTTTATTTGTTCATTTTTTTTTTTTAAATAATCGATTCTTGCCTTCAAGAATCGATTCAGTAGATCACAAAAATTAGAATCACGATTCATCGATTTGACGATTATTTTGCACACCCTTAATGTACACTATGCTGCTTTAAAGTTATTTTTACGTTTAAATTATAATGTAGAATTAAGTACTATGAAAAACATCAGCCACAAAGTTTTCCTGAATTAACAAAGTAAATATGAATTATTTCTATTTTCGTTCCTGCCTTTTAATTTTCTTCCTTACAGTCCAACTTTTACTAAAAAAAACAGGAAGTACAAATAAATGCCTATAATTAAAGGAAAAAAATAACATTCATATAATCTGTGATTAGTAACTGGATAATTAAGAATATTTTATAACCGCAATAAGATCAAGGCTAGCAGATGTCATTGTTGGTATTTCAAAAAGTCCTCTCAGATTAATCTATATGCCAAATCTAAGCTCTGATACTTTCCTGTAACTTTGAAGAACAACATATAACTAATACAGGAAGCATTTTTAAAAAATCATTGAGTTTAAACAGATTTCTGTTTAAAAATCTGGCTCCAGTTGAAAGCTTTTATTTTGAAGTGCTTCACTGATGTCAAAATAAATGCACACTAATATTTTCTCTTACCATGTTTTCCCAGGTTGGGCTCAAGAGGAGAAGAATTTCCAGAGAGACTTTCGATGGAGTTTGGATGTGTCCACTGTGACAGCCGGGACTGCGGTAAAGGTGGGTCCTTCAGAGGAAGACCACCCACATCCATACAGTTGTGATTCATATTTGGATTCAGTCCAGCTGAAGGCACATGGAAAAAAAAAAAAAAAAGCTGCTGTAAAACCTTTTCTCTGTCAGAATCCCAGAATTAGGTTTTTAAACACTCACAAAGAGCATAGGGGCTGTAGGGGCTGGGAGATGACTGCGGCTCTTTGGTCTGCAGGTCAGAGAGGAGTGGAGTCTGGGGGTGACCAGAGTAGGAATCCAGAGGAGTTTTGGCCCCACCAGGATGCAGGCCTGAGTGGGAGGGCTGCTGTTGCTGCTGCTTCATGAGCAGAGCCTGGGCCAGCTGACGTTGGTGCTGCTGGATCTGCTGCTGCATGTTATTGATTGTACGTGTAACCTGTGATAAGACGGAAACAGTTAGCATCTAAAATATGAAACTGTCAACATAAGAATAGTGGAAAATATCCTGTCAAATGAATATATTTCTATGATTTTAGGACCCCAAAAAAGGACACTTCTTTGCAGAAAATCTTACTTGCTGCTCTTGTTGCCGAATGGGGCCAGAAACATTACGCTGTGCCTGCAACATTTGCTGTTGAATCTGTAAACGCTGGTATGCCTGTGGAGGGAACACAAAAAGGTCTGATCATCTTAACCTCATAACAGATGAAATGGCACATAGGAGAGCCTTTAAGCGTGATGCGATTAAACGTTAATACACTCACCAGTTGCAGCTGGTAAAGTTGGTTCAGAAGGGTCATGTGTTGAGGGTTTATTGGTGAGGTTAAAAGTGCAGGATTCAGACCAATGTTTTTTGCTGCAAACTGTAAGAGCTGTGCTTGAACCTGTCGAGGAACATTAGACAGACAAGACCTTTATGAAATTGAGAAGTTTTTTAAGTTTACATGTTCAATGCATAGACACCAATAAAAACCTTATTAAAGCTGCAGTCTGTAACATTGAGAAGAGAGCAAACTTCGACTGAAAATTTGTAGAAAAACAGGTTTCACTCCACTCCCCCACCCTCTCTGCTTCACTCATGCCCCACCTCCAAGCTCCACCCCTCTCACAGCATCTGCGCGGCTACCGCATGCGACCAGAAGGGGGGGGGGGGATTCAGCGTGTGTGAGCTGTGATTGACACTCCCGAATTATTCTTTCCAGATTGAAATACAGGCAGTGCCTATATACAGGCACATGTACTGCTGTCTGGGCATAGGGACAGTTTTAGCCAATATGACAAAAAAGTGATTTTTAAAAACTTACAGACTTCAGCTTTAATGATGCTAAAAAGGCAACAATCCCAACTTCCATCATTTCCTCTGCAGAACCTTTCATGTTCAGTTGAATGAGCGAGTGTAGCTGATGTAGCGAAGCATGAATCAGGGCACATATAGATGTAAATGTTTCTCCAGGTGTGACTGTACCTGAGGGGAGAGAAACTGAGGCACTTGAGCACGTAGACTAGGCTGAGAGGAGCTGAGAGACGGCACTGGTGGCTGAGGAGGCGGCTGCGGTTGCTGCATGGCCCGGGCTTGTGCTGCTCCACCTCCACCAAACATTCCACTCTGCATCTTTAGGGAAACAATAAAATCCAACAATCCTGTCAGGTTTAATCCTTAAGATCCTCACACGATAATTCCTGCCTATTAACACACATATTAAAGGTTATCACCTTATCAATGAAGGGCAGGCGAGGATCTGCTGAGGGGTCTTTGGAAAGAAGCGGAGGACGGGGGCAGCTCATGGGCTTGTTGATGAGCCCGTTGTTGTAGTCATGGCTGCCAATCGCCATCCCGCGCTTGTCGATCTCTGTCTTCTTCTCCAGCAGGGAACTCATAGCCTGATCCAAGTTCATATTGTTGCTCCGCAAAGCCTCCTCTGCTGGATCCCTCTGAAAAAAATAAACAAACAAAAAACAATCAGTACTGCAGCTGAGACACAAACAAGTGCAGCATATCAACCACCTTCATCCACTAAACATTTAAAAGAAGTGTTTTAATGAACCTTTAGAGCACGAGTATAAAAAACATGTAATGAATGAGTGATGAGGGTTTTTCTTGCAGCGTTTTCTTGATGTCCTCACACTCCTTTGCCTTTTTCTATGTTGCCATACTACATCATTAACCCTGTTCTTGTTTATTAGAATTTCATGTGTGAGACCAACACAAATCCTGACCACATGTATCATAAATAACTTAAAAACCTGTTCTATAATAAAAAAAGAAGCAAAGGAGTCTTTCATATTCTTCCACTACTATCTAGGTTGAAAGATATGGTTTAGTTGTTGCAAGTTTTCTGCTTCAGGCTGAAAAGTTTACTTTGATTTTCACAGGTTTTAAGGAATAGGACTAACGGCTATACTCTCATCAGCTGAGATTTTTCAATTGCAACCGTTTTGCCAAAAGTTAAATAATTTGAACAACCAATGATTGTGTAGAAGAGGCCTGACGTTACACCTTATAAAAGTTTGATTTGCTAAATTCTTAATGATTAATCAATTTAACTTACAGGAAAGCCCATGTCTGTGAGCTGTTTGATGAGCTGTTTCATGATCCAGGCATCTTCCTGTTTCCCTGGTATCTTCACCTGAAGTTAAAAATAAACAAAAAAATATAAACACTAAGAAATAAAGATATCATAAAGGAGCATAACAAACTTTGCACAATGTATTAACAAAATGGTAAAAACTAAAATGATTTCTAAAGGAAAAACCATGCATATATGTGCGAACATGTTACAATCTTGTAATTAACAGCTTCGTACTTTTGGTGGGACTTTTTTGGAGGAATTTCCCCAGGAGTTACAGGAAGAGTTGCTCTCCTGGGAGGCTGTGCTGTTCCACATGTCTCCCTCCTCAGAATCCCACTGACCCCCTGAAAGGCTGAGCTCTTCACCTCCTCCTCCCCATCCATCTTGCATAGGTTTGGAGGCTGGAAAGCAAGCAACAGAAAATTCAAATTCCAACTTTAGATTATAAAACACAAACATGAAATCAAATTGGATTCAAATATGGGATTGTTTGTAGAAAACGAAATTGTAAATTAGTAAAATTTAACTTTACTATTGATAGCAACATGATCATTTGACATAATCAGCCACATGGGGTCACTGTAGCTTTATAAGTAGGCTGCCCTTGCATCATACTGATGTCCTTGACTAACCACAGGAACAACTCTTGATTTTCTTGCAACATATCAGCAGTGAAGAAGATTACTCTTCAGTAATATTAAGCAGGATCAGGTATGCAGATTTGTTTTTTTTGTTTTTTACCAGGTTTTCCAGGTGCTGCCGTCATTGCTGGGTTGCTCCTGCTGTAATTGTCTGGGTTGCCGTCTCCCCAGCCCCCTGGGCTCCCAGTGGGTTTGCCCCAAGCAGATGTGCCATTATCCACGCTGACTGGAGAGGGCACAGGCTCTCCCCAAGAGCTCTCAGATTTTGTGTGTGAGCTGGAAAGCTCTCCCCAACCTGGAGGTCACACAAGGACAGGAGCTCATCAACGGGAAACTCAACAAAAGTCGCCAAACATGTTGACAGATTACATGCTTCTTAGAACTCTCATAGTGTAAATAATGAAAGATTTTCTGTAGATTTCTGGAGTCCTTGCATTGAGACATTGGGCTACCATTCTCCATTTATGTGATGCTAAACTCAATGTCAGAATCTCAATCAAACCTTTAAAATTCCTTTATAAGCTTTTTTAAGATTCATGGAAATTACACGAGTTATATATTTTTCGCATCCTTATTATTTATTAAAAGCAACAGGAGTGTCTGCTTAAGGCTGTCAGACACGTATCTTTTGGTAAGAGTGGTGCCAAACAGGCCTGCAGGGAGGTAGAAGACGGCTGGGCTGAGCAGAACTGTGGACAGAAGTAGGCAGGGCCCGTTTAGGATCTGGCTCGTCCCAGTGAGTTTTGGCATGAGTAGCATGGCTCTGCTGCTATACCTGCAGCAATGCCAGGCCCAACTTAGCTCTCCCGCTAGGGAAAGGTCAGGTTCTAAAAGCTGCTCCTAAATTATAGTTAACATTCAACCTTCTGCTATGTTTTGCCAGAAAGCTACACAGACCTACAGAAATACATGGTCTTATTCTATCCTGACATTCTGTTATGAACATAAGAATTGTTCTTTGTTTTTAATAAATTCTTATGTTAGGAAACAAATAAAAGTGTCTGATATGAGGTATATTTACCAGCAGTAACAGCTGGTAGGTTCTAATGGGAAACAGCAGGGAGCATCTGCCCTTAGTTGGCGTCTTGGGAGCCTGTGTCACCTCCTTCTACTCAACTTATTGACAGACTGCAGCTTCCATACAAACAGTTCCAATAAATTTTCACGTTGCATATTGTAAACTCTTCTTGGATTCGACCGGCTATTGATAAAATTATGTTTTTAATCATGAAGAGCAGGTTTAACCGCAAGAGCCACCAGTGCCTCTCTGATCAGGAGTAAATCCTAGCAGAGCAATCTAGGTCAAGATTTTACCTTAAGTGGATCAACAGATTGGAGCTTAAGGGTGCACAGTGCTGACTACCTAAACCGCTTTCATGTTTGGCATGTCGAATAACAAAAGAGACAAGACATCTAAGCAGAGAAATATGTCAGAATAAGTTAGCGCTGGTGAGTCTAGCTAAGTTTCACTGTAGGAAATTGTAAAATATTATCGCTATCTTACCTTGAGCTATGAGAGGACCCCTGATGTGAGGCATCCCAGATTGGTGTTGTACTGCAGGTTCCATTGGCCCACTGCTAGGGCCTGGGTTTGGAGTGTTTGGGCTATGGTTCTGTAGAGGTGCAGGTGGCCCGTGATAGGAGTGATTGTGAGCATGAGTATGGTTGTTGCCAGAATTTGGAGGGTTATTGCCTGCTGTTGTAACTTTAGCTTGGACCATCCCCGGGTTGTTCCTATCCCACAGGTTGACGGCCTTATTGTAAGCACCGGGGTCGCCCCAGGCCGAGGTCCCGTCATCTATCTCCATTTTGCGACGGATTGAAGGTGGAGAGGGCTCTTCCCAGCCTGTCGGCTCATTTGACGCTTCTTTCTTAGCACCACCCAAGCTGGCACCCGGCTTCACAGAGCCCTGACCACCCCAAGAGCCCATAGCCCCCCCTCCACTAGTACTATTTGGCCCATCCTGGGGCTTGCCCATCCAGCCTTGAGGGGGTCCGCATGGGCGCTGTGGTGCAGAATCTCCCCAGCCTCCACTGCTTCCAGCTGCAGAACCTCCATGTCCGGAAGTAGAAATTCCCCATTCTCTTTTGTTTTCCTTCCAGTTTCCTGACTCTCCTGCCCAGTCGGGTCCAGATGAACACTTTTTACTCTCCTCAGGTTCTCCCCAGTCCCCAGAGTTATTGCTTCCTCCACTGCTGCCCCAGGAGTTTGATGTTTTGGGTTGCTCACCCCAGCCCTGGGTTGCTGACTTGCTGTGTGAATCATCCCATCCAGATGATTTCTCCTCCCCCCAAGACTTAGTACCGCTCTTGGGTATGCTGTTGGTAGGGCCTCCTGTTGGAGGGTTACCCCATCCACTAGGCCCTGTTGGGTGTTTTACGGTGGTGGGTGGGTCTCCCCAACCAGAGCTGGGTGTATGTGAAGCTGCCATGCTGCCACCCCAACCAGAAGGTCCCTGTGAACTAGGCACATCATTTTTATTCCCAGAATCAGACCTCTGAGTGGGGGCCTTGTTAGTGTTTGAGGGTCCCTGGACATCGGTTGAAGCAGCAGGACCAGAGCCCCATGATTCAGCGCCAGCATCGTTCTTGCGTTTCGAGTCATCCATGTCCCATGTTGTGTGCTGGCGTACAGGGGTCTGTCCCCAACCGGTGTTGCAGAGCACTCTGGGGTCCAGATCCTGGGCAGGGAGCAAAGGAACCACTTTCTCCCTTGTTGGGCCATCCCTTCGTCGGGGAAATCCCTCCGTGCTGTCACTGCTTCCTTCACTGGCACCAGCTGTGCTCGCAGCTCTGTTCCAAGTATTGGCTTGTGAGTCCTGGGGAGGAGAGCTGGGAGCATCCCAGCCTCCCTGCGCCTCTTCACTGTGCTGTTTCCCCCAGTCTCCACTGGACTGTTCGCCCCAGCCTCCAGAGTTTCGGGCACCACCCCCCACATTGACCAAAGCAGAGTCCCAGCCAGGTACTTCCTTTGATGAAGTTGGCTTTGTATTGCCACTGTTACCCCACAAAGAGTTGCCATCTTCCCCGTTGACCTGTGAACCCGCCAGCTGAGACTGCCCCATAGAACCCATGCCAACAGAGGAGTTGCCCCAACCAGACAAGTTTTGGATCGGGCTCGGAGGTTCATGTTTTTTAGTCTGATTTGGTCCATCAGTTTTAAGGTTTTGAGGTTCAGAACTGAAAGACACATTCGTGGAAGGAGTGAGGTGCGACTCCTCAGAAGTCGTTATGGTACCCCATGCACTGCCAATCCCCGAAGACTTGCTGTTATTGTTGACTCCAGAACAGGCACTGGTTTGGGTTGGTGGGGGGCCAGGAGGGTTACAGAGATTAGGTGTAGGTTGAGGAGATGAAATGGCGTTGGCTCCACCTGAGCTGCCTGCCCCTGTACCTCCTCCATCATGCCCCAACATGGGCCATGCTGATGGGTTGGCATTAGGGTTTAGGTTCAAGTTAAAATTGTTGGTGGAGGATGACGAAGAGGAACCCCAGCCCCTGCTGCCACCTCCTCCCACTGGGCTGTCACACTTTCCTTCATTACCCACTGAGGACTGAGGGGAGTAATGTGAAGGTCCTGGGCCAGATCCCCAACTGCGATTGGTTGAAACCTGGCTTGAGAGCATGCTGGTTCCAGTATGATTGACAGGGCTAGGACCACTGTTGGCTTTACTGTTAAGGTGGTTGGCAGGGAAGTGGCCTGTCTGACTATTGGCTCCTGTGGCCATACTCACTGCACTACAACTACTGCTTGAACTACTGCTGCTGGTGGTCAGGTGACCAGGGTCAGTGTCCAAAGGGCATCCTACTGGAGAAGCCTGGCTCTGACTGAGGGTAATAGAAGGCCAAGCCGCTGAGTCCTTCTGGTCAATAATTAGTGGATCCCAGCCACTGGAACTGGTGGAAGATGCAGCACTTGTGGCACTTCTGTTGGCTGGCAGGTTACCCCAGCAGGGGTTATCATACTGCGTTAATTGGCCACTATGCGGGGGCAGTACTATACATGGAGAGAGAGAGAGAGAGAGAAAAAAAAAAACAATGAGTGAAGAAGGTAGAGAGACATGATTTCACAATATGTACAGAATACCATTTAAGCATCTAAGCTGTTTACTTCTAAATGGCATTTGTCTTTAACTGCATTTGGTATAGAGATGGACAATAATTTGATATCGGTAAATATCACAATTCAGTTTTATTCATCAACTGTAATATGACTTTTAAACACAGTTAAGTTATTTCAATATATAAATACGGTGTTGTCTTACGTTTTGGGTTTTATGTAGTTCTATGTGGTATGTTTCTCCAATGTAAATATTTCTAAAATGTCACACAGTGAGTTGTGTTATTGGCAGACCTTGAGGCTTTCTTTTTTGTTTATATCAATTTAAAAATTATGTTTCAATTGAAATTAAGAAATACATCTTGATATACATTTGTGCTTAAAGTTCACATACTCTTCCATTAAAGGCAGAAAATAAAATCAGCTGCCAGTAAAATAAACAATAGAATAATAATAGAAAAATAATAGAAAAATGGAAATCATGACATTGCTTCTGAATTTATATATATATAAATAAAACTATTCACTGTTCATGAGCAAGGTTTAAACAAAATTTTGAAATCAATATTTTTTTTCAATATTTTTCGGCTTTGTGTTATTTCACTTACTAGTGTTAATTTATAATTTTCATTAATGGAAGAGTAAGTATACTATCAAGCACGAGTGTAGGTTTTGGTTTTATTTGCAAAAAACAACTTTGTAGTGAAGAAGAAGTTGAGAAAATCCTTTTTCTGCAATTCAACACTGGCACAATTATTTCAATACCCAGCAATTTCTTTTAAGATGTATGTCACTGAATCTTTTTAATCGATCCATAATTGACATTTTACATGGGAAGGGAGCTAAACATACATCTTCTCGAAGCTCACATTTTGAGAGCACAACAAAGCATTGCATCTTGGGAGCCACCAATACCCCACTTCGTGCATTGGGGCCCAAACAATTAATTGGATTAATCACAATAAATTGAGTATTGACATAATCAATAACTTCAGCAATTGCTTAGTTGTTAAGTGGAGAAAATCGTCTCCAATACATGCTATTTGCTTAAAGTAACCGGTCAGATGAATCTTTAAGCCAAAACTGTACCAAAGCATAAATGTTGCACTAAAGATTTAAATCCTTGTCACTAAACTACACCGCCCAATCTCCTGAAGTGGCACAGTTTTAGCTTCAAGTGATTCTGTAAAAAAAATAAATCTCCCATAAAGCACCTGATCATAAAATCAATTAATACAAACATTTAAATCAACAGATTAAATGATTAGCAAAATAATGATGCAGCCATAAAAGGAGGAATATAGGAAGTAATAATAAGTATGGGGGAAGATCTGTGATGCTGTGGGTGTTATCTTTCAAAGATCCGGTACATATCATAAACAGTAAATGGATCTACGAGTCTCTAAGCAGGGCACAGAAATAAATATAAAAAGTTTTCCAAATCAATTGTGAAAAGTGTCAAAGTTGTGTATTTGGGCAAAAATTCTACACCAATCAGAACAGGACTTCTAAATTAAACATTTGAACTTGAAATGACAATACAGTACCAACATAAATCCATATTTACAGATATATATATATATATATATATATAAACGATTTCCTTCTAAATTGAGAAAATGATTCTAGCATGATAAGATTCAATAGAAGTAGTCCTTCAAGAGCTTTAAACCTAATCATTCAAATTATTCCATCTTAACAAGGTAAAGCACCACCTACATCCCCACAGAAGAGCTCTCATATCCTAGTTCCAAGTCAGATTTATTCAAAGACGAGTTCTTAGAGCTTGCTCATCTTTGGCTTATTAACTCCAAACTGCAAAGCCATGACCTTTACTTATCCTGACGCACCACTTCTTTACACCCTCGCTACAACATCACTGGGGAAACCTGTCTTTTTCTCTGCTGCCACCCATCTGGAAAACTTCTAGCTTTATTTTGGAACATCAGAGATGTGATGATGAAGCTAACGCAGCCTTGCTTCATTATTTTGATCCAATCCTCATGCTATATCGGTTCTTGTTTACATTCCCCCTTCACAAGCACACAGTTTGCATACAAATACAGTAACTATGTCACAACTGGATGGGGGATGTGACAATATTTGTGTGACACCTCCTGTTTTCAAGCTTACCACATCAGTCGTCACTACATAGAAAGGAGAAAGGATGTAGAGAGAGAGCAAGGAAGGAGGGGGGGAAAAGAGGGCACTGTGTTTCTGACACACAGCGCTGTCGTTCTGTGGTGTCTCTCTGCTGTAAAAGTGCAGGACCGCCATTTTCTCAGTGCTGAATGAGAGCCAAAAAGCCTCTGATCTACTGTCTGCAGCTCCTCTACTGCTTCGAAGGCACGCATCTCGCTCGCAATGATAAACGCAATGATCTCAAAACTGAGCACTCAAATTGCACTGTTGTTGCATCTGCAATGGTTAAAAAGTCCTCATCCAGACTATGTAGATACAAGCTGCCGAAAAAAAAAACAAAGAATAGACAGAGAGAAGCAGAAAACACAGACAGGAAAAAAAAGAGGAGACACAGCAACCAAATACCTGTAGAGAGGTGCCTCCCAACCATCCTGAACACAGCTAGGTTTCAGGCAACGCAGCGACCATCCTTGTCTCAATATGTCTGCTCGGCTCGCCAAGCTTCTGAGGCTCATTTCTGAAATGCTGCCAAGAAGTTGCACAGCTCTTGCGCGGCATGAAACAACCCCCATCCCACCTCCTCCACACCTTCCTTCCTCTCTCCCTCCCTCACCCGTCTCGCTTCGTCCCTCCCACCAACACTGCTTTGGCCGGGTCTCTCCTCTCCCATCTATCGACTCCCTCCGGCTTTATTTATATTGCATTCTATTCCTGTCCTGACAGAGGATATTTTCCCATCCTGGAAAAGCAATGAAACAAGACTGGTGTGAGCGCGTGTGTGTGCAGACTCTCATTGGGCACTCTCAATCAAGAAAAACAACAACAAAAGAAGAGGACACTTCTGACTCTACAGGCTTTCCCTCGTATCTTTCATCTGTTCAAAACTGTCACTAAATATTTCACTCTGTCTTCAATTAGCACTGCAGCCCACAAAGGAGAGACTCTTTCATAGCAGCGACAGCAAAATGAGAGCAAGAGAAGCTCATTTTACTATGAAGTTATCCAGAGATAATTATTAATTGTTAGTTATTTGAAACCCGGTTGTGGTGCTAGAGCTGCAAGGAAATATGACAATAAAGAGAAGCTCTAAAAATATCCATGTTACGGAGAGAGGAGGACAGGAAGGACATGTAGGACATGTAGGCTGGTAAAAGAAAGACAGCAGAGGCTAATTGGATCAACGCCGCCATTGTTTACAAATTATCCCAGCATCCTCACAACAACAATAAGTCAATGTTTGGTGGGAAACAGGCTCTTATTATGGCTGTGGTTCCACCCCTTCTTCTGTCCACTATAATTCCAAATTCCAGACTTGGTTTAGGCCACCAGGTTTTTGTTTATTCAGGATCTATGCTTAATAATTGTTTAAGTAGCCATTTTTCTTGGATCATTACATGACTGAATGAAACACGATTGCCAAAGTTTTCTTTTTTCAGATTTTTACGTCAAATGTCCTGTGATGTGAAAGCCAACATGGTGCCATAAAGCTAACAAGAATCCAAGAGACCGTGAAAGGGAATCTGACCCACAACCTGACAGATCTCCCATCCATCCGTGGATTTTAGACATATTTATCCTTTGTTTCATATTAAACCTCGAACTCACAATAAACCAGACTGCTTTTTGTCAAAAGGTTTACTCTCATCTTAACACCAAACATTGAGGACATAAAAAACCTAAATAACCAGTAGGTTTATGGATGAATAATAGATCCTTGTAACCAAAGAGTTTTGGTTGTTTGAATACCAGCAGAATTTTGTTATTTTAATTATTTCTGTTATAATTACAGCTGAAAAGTTTGGTTAAGAAGCTTTGTGTCATGTTATATTTAATAAAACAGAGAAACAGGAATTTGCAAGTAAAAGTATAAATTACAAAAACACTTTGATTACATTTTATAAGAATTAATAGATGTAGCAGTAATTGACAGTATGGCTTTTAACATTGACAGTTCTGCACTGATTTATGCTGTATGTATAAATACTAAAAAATGCTACATTGTTTTTTGGTAAGAAATGTTTACATTTCTTTTGTGACTAGACTGTCGTGTAATGGGAAGGAAATAGCAGGTTTGCACAGTAGAAAGATATGTAGGATAGAAAGTGAAAGACAAAGATAGATGTTTGGCAGCAGGAGTAGGAAATGATCTAGAGGGACAATGTGGGCCTCAGCTGTACAGGTTCTGGCTTAATGAAGTCCCTGAGGGAAGTAGAGACTAGATGGTACAGAGCTGACAATGCATGCCGCCAGCCAGATGAACATCCTTCAGGATGGAAATACACAAATCTCTGAAAAAAACATGCTGCCTCTTTGTTTGAGGATTAGAAAGTTCATATTCTATTGATACATCATAAAAAAGAGCTGCGATCACAGTAAGGATCAGTCCAAATGTGACCTTTTCAGAATGACCTGATTATAATGTAACATCAAAGGCCATCTACTTCAATATACCGTATTTTCACGACCATAAGGCGCACCGTACTAAAAGGCGCAGTCTCAGTTATGTGTCCCATTTCTGTATTTAACACACACATAAGGCACACCGGACTATAGGGCGCATTTTTTATATACAGGTACATGTCCTCTACTACCTTTAAATAGCTCTACTGCGTATTTTAAAAATACAGCGGGCCCAAAACTGAGTATGACTGTGCTTTATTCATGTATTTATTACAAATTAATCAAACCTGCGTGCTGGCCATGAGACAGACACATCGCAGATGACACAGCGCTGTGATTACTCCTAAATTAACTTAAAATCCTGAAACCTGCCGACGGAATATGTTCGCTTTTATTGCCGGTATCCTGGTGCCTGCACTGTAAATTATTTAGATGAAAAACACCTGCCAGCCGCCGTGTGAGGCTGCTGTTGAAGGGATTTACTGTCGGTGTACCGCTGGTATGTGGGGGTCTGAGCGCCTCCGACAGAAATAGATAATCTGGATGAACTGACTGCAATTAAGTTTTCAGGTGGCCTTTCTCACTTAAAAACATATTAAAACTACTTTATTCCCACTGATCACAGCAAATATAGCTGCAAGATTTAGATTATTTAGATGAAAAAACACCTGCCAGCCGCTGCGGTGAAGAGGAGGAGACGCGCCCAGAGGCTGCTGTTGAATTAAGTTTTCAGGTAGAAAAATAGAGCGGGAGCAAAACTGAGTATGTTTGTGCTTTATTCATGTATTTATTACAAAGTATTAATCAAACCCATCAAAGTCATCATCCTCTGTTTCTGAATTAAACAGCTGCGCTAAATCAGACATGCCAATTTCCCATTCTTCGCTGTCAGTCACTTTCCGTGCCGCGCGGCTCCTCAGAAATAATGCCTGCTTTTGCGAAAGCTTGAACAACAGAGCCAGCAGACACTTTAGTCCAAGCATCTACAATCCATCCGCAAACGGTGGCGTAACTTGCCCGGCGCTGCCTTCCACTTATCCTGAAACTGTGCTCTCCGTCTGTCATCCATCGCTCCCACGCCGCTCACAGCCTTACTTTGAACGGCCGCTTTCACACCGATGTCGAGCGGTTGAAGTTCCTTTGTCAGACCCCCCGGGATAACAGCGAGCACAGCGTTCATTTGATTCATCTTTTTTTTTCACATCGGCTGTGAGATGGGCACGCAGCGATGGTGATGCGTGGAAAAAAGCACCTGGTCTCCTCACATACACCTGCCTTTCATCATCTCCACAGCCCGTTTCATTTGCGTTAATATCATATGTCATCAGAGCGCTGTGTCTGTCTCGCTGTCAGCTCCCAGATCAGCTTCTCTGATTGGTTGATGCGGCGCGTCCAGCAGCAAAACTTCAATTTTTCCATCTCGAGCAGCAGCAGCGCGTTGGCGGCGCGCTCCCGACGCGCTGCACCTGCAGCTCAAAACGCGCTGCAGGACCTTTTGCTGCACCTATACGCGCGTCAACCATTGACTTTGCATGTAAACTCGCTGCTTCTGCTGCACCTGCTGGGTCCGGTTCACACCGATGTCCAGCGGTTGAACAGCGAGCACAGGGTTAATTTGTTTCCCCATGTTTTTCACATCAGCTGTGAGATGGGCACGCATGGAGTTACATATTAACAGCGATGGTGATGAGTGGAAAAAAACACCTGGTCTCCTTACATTCAGCCACTCTTTCATCATCTCCTCAATGAGGTGGTCTCAAAAGTCGCAGTTACAACACACATAAGGCGCACCGCACCAAAGGGCGCACCGCACATTTTGAGGAAAAAAAAAGAAGTTTAAGTGCGCCTTATAGTCGTGAAAATACGGTAAGTTATATAACGGCCATAAACTGGAGTCCATATATTATAGTGATCTGTTGTTTCAGTTCCTCACCGTGGCACAAAACAAACTCACATCCATTTAGATCAGGGGTGGGCAATTCCAGTTCCTGGGGGCCGGTATCCTGCAACTTTTAGATGTGCCTTGGGTTCAACGCACCTGAATCAAGTGCTCAGATAATTGGGAGGACTCTGCAGGAACCAACTGCATACTGAGGAGGTAACTCAGCCATTTGATTCAGGTGTGTTGGACCAAGGATGGATCTAAAAGTTGCAGGATACCGGCCCCCAGGAACTGGAATTGCCCACCCCTGATTTAGATTGTTAGAGGTATAAGAAACTAATGTATGACAGTGGATATGCACTAATATTTTATATTTGATTAAAAATTAAAATAATTATTGCAATTTAACCAATTTTGCAACTGTGCTTTTATTTAGATTTTCCATTGCAATAACTACAAGCATGTAGACATTTCACTCCAAGTATTCATGTTTTCAGAACCTTAAAAGCTTGTCTGTCCAGAGTCCATTGTTTCAGGACTTTATTAATAATGTCCTAATTAACTGGAAGTATGCACTTCAGGTTGCTATGTGGATCTGATTCCTAACTGCAACTCACTCTTTCTTTCTATGTGGCGGCAGACCCACTTTAAGCTTAATACGGCCACCTAAAGGGCTGGAGCAAGAAAGTCAGGATCTTACTATGGTAAAATGTAATGTGGGTGATTGCCTCTGCTATTTGTAAATTGCATTTTATAATTTAACCAACCGGATTTTTGTTAACTGGAGTGTTAAGGTTCTAAAACATGGCTTTAGCTTAGATTAGTAATTCTACCAAAATTGTACAAAAAAAAAACAAAACAAAACAAAAAAAAAACTACATATTATTTGCATATAAGATAAAAATCGTTGTCTGTCAAGTGAAAATGTTTCGGTTTCACCTGGTTTAATTTTGCAAAAAGTCTTCTTTAAGGAATCTTTTGCTATCCGATTATTAATAAAAAATAATCTGCAGTTTAATCGATTAGCAAAATAGTCCTAAACGGAATGTTTGATGAATATCAAAAGGATTTTAGGGGTAAATTCTTGAAGAATTATAAAAAAGAACAGTAAATTCAACAGACCCTGGATGGCCTAGTCCAAGTTCATTTCCCAGTGAACATGTTGGGGCTTTAATTGACACAAGAATGCAGGAAACTCATCAAATCTTTACAGATTTCTTTTTACAAACATTGCTGCCAAAGGCAGGAAAGCTGATTATAATCATATTCAGTGCTGCTTCTATGAAATATATGATCTCCCTCTTTAATTTTCATCAGAACTCTGGTTGCAGCATTTTGGATCAGCTTCCTGATAGTAAAGGATTACAATAGTCCAGCCTTGAAGCAACAAATGCATGGAATAGTTTCTCAGCATCACCCCTGGACAGGATATTTCTAATTTTCTAAAGTCAGAAGTAAGTTTTTTACCTTTTTTTTTTTTTTTTGAGAGGGAATGATATTTTGCTCTCCTGGCTTTCTTTGATGGCCTTCTCTGATTCAAACTTGGCTTTATTATATATTATACTTCTTTAAGGAAAATCTGATTTTGAATTGGCACATGAGGGTTTTTTGTTTTGTGTTTTTGCATTCTGATAAGCTTGAGGAAGCAGCAGAATATTTGTTGTTATTAAGCATCATAACATGATTTCTCTGTGGTTATTGTCTGTCTGATGTGGATGAAACTCCAAGTTGTTCCCCTCATTCATAAATTAAGAGCTTTGCTTCTAACATCTTAATGACTATGACAGGTGTCTCCCATATGGCTGGTGGTCTGTAGTGAAGCAGAGCCTCAGCTGAGTGGGTGGTATAAATTGCCACTTAACGAGTTGGTTCCTCTTCTGCTGATGGTGGCTTTTGCAGCTGTCAAGTCTTTGCTCAGATGCTTTGCTTCCCCCAGCAGGTCAAATTGTTGGAGTGTAGACACAGTGGCCTGGAGGTTTGTCAACATTATCCACTTCATAAATGTACCCACACTAAGGCAGTGGTCAGTGCTGACTTCCACCCCAATGGTGGTTTTTAGTGCCTTTAGTTTAAATACTTCAAATTTTGCCATTGACTCTTCATTAAAATGGAGTCTTTTTGTTGCATGTCTTTTTTTGTCTGTTCACCACTGTGCCTGTGGTTTTGTTCTTGTTAAACTCTGCAGACGCATTTGCATCACAGGTGCTCCTGGCCACGGTTTATACTTCACGTTGCCAGGCTGGGATTTAGAAACGGGGATTGAGGTAGATGGAGAGTAAACACAGCTGGCTATCTTTTTCTCACTGTGTTTTCCGTCCTGTTGCTTTTATGCATTTCAAAGTGGTGATGGTCAATTATTTACTAATAAATAATTACCTGGTGTTGATAAAGAGCCTTCAGGCTATTTTGTTTTATATGAGCAGTGCAGCTTCATTCAACATAACTATCTCAGAGCATCCCACAGCTCCTCAGATTCTGTGAATTCAGGTTTATTTACATGGCGATGAGATGTTTACTCTGTCGTCGTCCTTCTCCCCTCCTCCTCCTTCCTCTGATTAACCCTCGTACTGCATGCTGAGCCTCAGTGTTTCCTGTTTGGGAGGAGGAGCACCCAGAACAAGCAAGTTGGCCCGCCGCCTCGGTGAGACTGAGAGAAGCAGAGAAAGAAGTAGAGAGCAAGGGTGGCAGAGGTCCAGGTCTGTGGGCTGAAGTGACTCATAGCTTACGGTAAAAGCTGCTGCTTCTCTCCACCCCTCTGTGGCAGCCCAGCTCGGCTCTGCTTTTGCTCCCTGTGTGTCTTTGAACTGACGTGTTGCAGTGGGATAGGGACAAGTCTGCTTTTCTGACTACAGACAGACAGACAGTGGGGAGCTTCATTGCAATTATATGGAGTTTTCTATAAGCCTGATGCTGTCTGGGTTGCATTGCTTCTCCAAAAGCATGTAATATGGAGCGTTAAGGCTGGTTTATGCTCAGAAACCAGGTCGTGTGTGTCGCAGTTAACGCAGATATACCCCGTTACTTCCTCAGACACTCTGGTGCACCTCTCCAAAATTGTAGGTGACCGCAGACAGTGCCACAGACAGGAGGCCTCTGATTGGTCAAATCTACATCAGCTCTACTCTATGCGTATTTCCTGTTTGGTACCTTACCGACTGGTTTTGTTTGTATGACCGCCATTGTGGAAAATGACTCGTGAAGATGGACCAGCTAGAAGAGCGAGGTGTGTGAGAACGCTGGGACCCTTTTTACACCTCATGTCCCTCCGATGTTGCACAAAAATGCCCCCATTTCCTCACCGCCTTGGCGGTATCTAGACTCACAGCTAGTTCGTCATTGTCCCTCTTGCGTTGTGGCATGGAATAACAGCGCAGACCATGCTTCAAAATTAAGCATAAATCTAAAATATCTGCAACAAGCTCACTGCGACTCACTGCTGCGGGAGCATACACCCTTTAGTCGTACAGGTAAATCTCAGCTCAGTCACATCCTAATCACACAGAAACAAGAATGATTGCTCCCTCCTCTCTTTGACCCAACCGTGACATTTAACTGTAGGAACACACTGGCTGCATTCATAGACCTGCTGTCCGCTTTTCTCTCCCTCCTGACTCTGTATTTCATTATCCGGTTATGTGTGACTTTCTTTGAAAGCCATCCTGATAAATCTATCCTGTGTGTGCCCATGTGTATGTATGTGTGTGTACAAACGTACACAAACATTTCCTTCCCCTCCAGATGACTGGGACTCGTGTGTTAAAAAGTAACGACCTGGTCTGTAAGAGTTGGGGTCTGTTTTTGCCAACATTTCAGAAATTATATCTTCTTAAATATGTCCAAGTAGCTCCATTTTAGTTTAAGACATTAACAAATGTTGTTTCTTGCATCATGTCTGTTTTGGCAATTAGTAAGCTGAGCATTCAGATCTTGGTTTTAGGGGGATGTTTTATGTTGTTTTGTTGACATGGAAAATGCTTTTTGTGGTTTAAAAACAAACAAGAACCTAACTCTGTCCATCACACTGAATGCATCATCTACACAGTGAGGCACGGCAGTGGCAGCCTCATACTGTGTGGGCATGCTTTTCTTCAGCAGCTTACTGATGATGTGAAAATGGATAGAGCTAAAAACATGTTATGATGGAATGGCTTGAAGCCTTGAATCAAGTCCTTCTAGCATAAATAAATTAATATCGTTTTTGTTCAAAAGTTACATGAGAAACCTTAATTCCTCTTATCATCTTCATTAGTTTCCTTTAGTGGCTTCTCTCGTCTTTGTTTAACTCTTAGCTTTTAATGTGTTTGTGGTGTTGCTGAAAGAATTTATGGCTAAACCCTTTTTTTTATTTGTGAAACACTTTTGTTTATGGCTTGTAAAAATAATTTACAAGTTTTATATACCAGCAGGCAGCCGTTGATGCAACAGAACAACAAAAGGACTTCTTAGAGTAAATAGGTCTTGCTGTTTGTAGGAGCTGTGCAGCTAATGTGCTAAAAGCTTATCTGCTGGAGAAGAGAGTATACATGCATGATGGAGTTGATGTGCTCTTTAAGTCTGCTGATGACGCTGTAAAAGAGCCTTGGGAATCCCCTCAAAGAGGGCTGGGATGTCTTGTGATGTGATTAAACATCAGCTCTGTGTTAACCACAAATGTTCGACACTCACTCTCTCTGTTTTTCTGTGCTGGCTGCTTTTCTCTCTGTTTTTTCTCCTCCGACTTTGTCTGCAAAGCCTGGTCTTCTGTGACGCACGAGTTCTCCTTTTCTTTTGCCAATATATAAAAACAACCCAACTTGCTCACATTCTGACTAGCCCTAGGGTGGGTGGTATTAGTCAGCCCACACAGACTGCTCTATAGAAATGGCAATCTTCCAGCGATTATAGACTTTCTCCAATGTTGCATTTTTCTTCTTTTTGCATAGGTAACAATCCATATCCTAGGGCACTTTAAGATAACATAGTATAAAGAAGGGAGCTATTTTTAGGCTTGCATGCTAAAGACAGGTTTTGACCTGGTTTATCGCTCAGAGGAAGAGGAAAGATGGGGGATACAGAGAAGAAAATATGACGTCTAGATGGGTTAGATCTTCATAGGACGGGTTGTCCTTAACTTTTGTAATAATAAAAAATTAGACTAGTAAGGCCAAACGAATACAAAGAAAACAAACGGAGCAATTTACGACATACAAATTTCAGTAAATATATTCATATCGCTGGACCGCAAATTTTATATTGTTTTTTTTATATATTAAAAGACACAAAACTGTTCCGCACTATAAAGTGGAAGGTTAAAGGATGATTTACATTTTCTTATGAATAAGGAAGTGTATATATAATGTATAAAAATATTTATATGTATATATAATGTATATGCTCTCCATTCACTCCATCTCTGAATTTTGCAGAAAATTATATCCGTACAATTTTAAAGTTGGTACAAACTAGAAATGCAAATCTTTCGGTGTCCGGTTTTTAACATGAAATTTATAACTATTTAGCAAAAGCTAAATATATGCATTCATTCCAGGTCCTCCCACAGATACAAACAATCCAGTCCAATACTCCACTCAAACACAGCAACCATCTCTCTGGAAGCTTGAGCAGCATTTATCACATAGCTGGTGATTTGTAAAGTGTCTAGGCTGACCTGTGGGCAAGTTGGCTGAGGAGGAAGAGGTACAGGATGGAGAGGGGTTGATGGCTACTGTTGGTGCTGCAGATTCACTAGTGTCGGGATGTCCCGTGGTAAGGAGAGGCAGGGTCCCGGGGGGCAGAGGCTGACCCCTCTTCAAAAGCTGCTTCTGCTCCTGCTGGCGGAAGCGTGGGGGCACCTCTCTGGGCAGGTAGCGCTGCTGCTGGAGCAAAGTCTGCGGCTGCTGTGCTGTCTGCGGCTGGCATACGGAGGGGGTGCGCTTCCCATTTCCACTGCTCTGGGGTACGGATGGGATGGCACCGGGGTTGGCGGGGAGAAGAGGAGGGATGGGGTCGGGCTTGGTAGAGTCTGGCACTGTGGAAGTGGGACAGGGAAAGGGCAAGTTAAAACAAGGGAGTGTGAATAAGGGATGAGGGAGTTAAAGGAGCATTAAGCATGAAAAGTGCAGCTGAGCACTTTCTGGTGTTAGGATAAACAGATTTGTCATCTTTGAACAGAAAATACAAAGACTGGCTATAGCAGAACTGCTTACTGTTTTTTTTTTTATTTGATTTTAAACATTTCATAAAAATTGAAATAGAACTGAATTGTAATTGTACATGTATACTGTTTAGTAATACAAAGCCATTCTGAACTTTTTACAACCTAAAACATCCAAATAGTCATTGGGATTTGATGTATTAGATTGACAGAAATTAGTACAACATTGTTAAGAGGGAAAAAAATGGCTTGCAAAACAAAATGCTTTGATTTGAATGATTTCTCCCCATTTCTGGCTCTATATTTTACTTTGCTCCATTCCTTTTCCAAACCACTCTTACGAGCTACACTTCCCATGTTCAAGAAAAGCAAACCCCAACATAATGCAGAAACCAGTGTGTTCACCATGAGGTATAGTGAATTGAAAATGTGCTTTTACATGTTTAACTAAGAAATTAGTGTCATTGCAGTAAAGGACATCTTCCTATGTGTTTGGTTTGCTCTAAATAGCTTTAATACAAACTGCAAACACAAATTTTAATGGCTACTTTAAGGCAGCCACATTTACACTACCCTTTTGAAACCATGCCGAGATCGGTTCGAGCATGGTAACCACATAACTGTTTAGTGTAAATGGCATGCAAAAGTGAACTGGACCGCGCCAGACACAACCGCGCTAAACTGGTACTAGTTCATCAGAAGTCTTGGTGCGGTTCACTTCTGGTTCAGTTGTCAGATAACAAAGAGCACATGAGCAGATCCTGTCATCTCCTTACCGTCAGCCTCCATAATCATGAAATTTCAGACATTCATAAAAATACTCGCTTCCCTACCATCCCACAGGATTTCCAGTGATGATTTTGCTTAGCAGTGTGATGAACCTGAACATCTGTTGTTGTTTCCTACATCTGTAAGCCATAATTAGACTATCGTTTGTCGTATCCATTTCCCAAAAGCGGACTCTTTCAAGTATATTCACCAAAGGCTGCCTTCTTTGCTTAATTCTCCACAAACAACGAAATATCACAATTATAACCAATCTTTCTGAATGTCACGGGTGCCGCCATGCTGATTTGCTAGTTTGCCTCTAGGGAGCAGTAGTACCATTGATCGTCACTAGGAGGCAAGGAACCTTGCCAGCGTGGAGTGTAAACGGTCGTAAGGAACCGAGGTCGGCACGGTTAACTGATCCAAGCTCGGTCAGAAGTCAGCACGGATCGGTTTTCAGATGGTAGCGTAAAAGGGGCTAATATATACCTGCAGGCCCATGGCTTTACTGAATTTTATTTGGGGACAACCAAGTAAACTGAGAACAAATTGCAAACCCAACCTTTCAGGATTTGTTTGTAAAAAAAAAAGAAAATTGATTCTTGATTCTTCTCCTTTACCTTTATAATTGCACAACTCAGAATTCCTTGTTTTAAAAATTATGGGATAGACTTTCTTTTTAGTTGATCATATAAAATCCCTTGTTTTTGTAAAGTGAGGAAATCCGAACAACAGCAACAAAAAAACAATAAGTGTAAAGACTTTAACAAGCCTTTTCTTTTAAACCAGTCATTTTTGGTAAACCTTTGGAGCAGGGTGATTCTTTAATATAGTTTTTATGCAAAAACATTGAAGCTGAGCAAATGAAACACAGCAACTATGATATGGATTGGACTGTAATAATACTAGTGGTCATTTTAAGATTAAACAAAAATAATTTTAAAAAGCCTTAGGGAATGAACTATCACTGTCTGTTAGGCATCTATTAACTGATAATAAATAGGCCAAGTAGCAGATAATGCACTTGGACCCACTTGCTTCATTATTGAGGGTTACTGTCTGCACCAGTACATAACCCCATCACCATAAGCTAGTCCTGCTTTGTGGCAGCTTATAGCCCCTGAAATGATTAGCTCTCAGAACATGACCAAACCTGTTAGCCGACAACTGTAGATGCTGAAGTCAAATGCTGATGTCCCACTAGTTTTTGTTACCCCTGGCAACAGAGCTGGTCAGCTCCGATCAGCCATTTATAATAGTCTGTACTCAAAATAGCTGTGCTTAAGGATAGAGGGTCTGTTTCTGCTCTCTACACTCTTAAGGAAAATAAGAGCCTTTTAAACCTCTAAACCGCTAAAATTACTTCAGAAAACTGTGTCAACCTCGTATTTGCTGTGAAGCAGGTAATGTATGGTAGGATCTTAAAGATAGCTAAATTGGAATTAGAGGAAAGGAGAAAACTTGTAGCATGGCAGCTAAGCATTTAGGAAGATTTAATTTGATGATTCATAACTACAAGCAGCAGCAGTTTAACTACAGAAAAGCTCTGTGTGTGTGCTAACACATACAGACACAAACAAGAGCACACACACAAATCCATGCATACAGAGAGCATTCAAAATCAAAGAAAAACGCTATTTGACTCCCCATGAGTTTGGCTACAGATGCACTAAAAACACAATGCTCTTTTTGACTTAAAGTGATAAAACCACCAGATAACTAACTGCATGAAAAGCGGAATTATTCACAATATTTAGCATGTGAAATTGCAAGAGAACTCCAGGGTAGTGGTCGTGGTCTTTAGTTTTAGGTCTAGACCTTAAAGCTCTGAACACACTTTTTAATCTTCGATCCGATTTTTTTCCATGTTCTACTGACTGCGTATAGAGAGGCACCGACCAGGTAGGGCGAGCAGATCTGTGTATATTTTTTTCATGTCTGTCTCTGTGGCACAAAAAATTAAAACAATTTCCCACATTTCAATTAGACAGATAATAAAAAGTTATTCACATAAATGAATTAATTAAAAAATAAACCACTGGTACAGCTATAAAGCAAAGCCCCACTTAACGAGTCTGTGCACCATCTCTCATGTTCTGTCGTCTTTAAGTACTTTTTGTTATTTCGCAGGACTGATGAACTGCGTTTTCTGTCCCTCCTTGTTTTTGTGAGGCTAAAAGTGGATCACTCCTTCTGTAACTACTACTACATAATTTTTCTGTCCTCCTGAACTCCTATCATGGGTAAAAGATTTTTGTCTTTTTATGTTTTATTGACTGTTTTTGTACAGTCTGTCCTAGAGATGTCCCGATCCAGGTTTTTGCACTTCCGATCTGATACCGACAGAGGCGTGCACAGACATTTTGGGGGGCAGGTGCTCAGGAGGGGGGGAGGGCACTTTTTAGCGCACGTGTAACACTTAATAAAAAAAAAATAAACGCATGTTGAATGAAATTTGACTTTTATTTGTAACATTCTCTAAACGTGAGTTTTCAATGGAAAAAAGTCACATCACCAACAGAACAGACTAAAGCATACTTCTTTCATCTGGCTCATCTCCCTGTTTTCCCTCACCCATCTGTTCTCCCTCATCCTGGTCTTTTTCTGTCTCTGTGTCTTCCCTGAACTCTTCCTCATCTCCTGTCCTGTTATATGTTGATGGTATAGAGCTTCCCTGCTGTGACTGGCTACAATATATTAATAATAACCATCATGACAATAATAATAATAATAATAATGATAATAATAATAATAATAATAATAAAAATAATAGCTTTAACAAATATGCCACATTAGTTTAAATAATGGGCTATTAGGGCAACATGACTGGAAGTCTTGTCACGTGGATATGACTTATGGTAGCCTACAAAATAATAGCTATTTTAATACCTGCTGCACAAACCACTTAAAAATAAAATGTGAACAGCTTTTAAGATTTTTCAATATGATTAACCCTCCTTTCTTGGCATTGTGCTGCAATTACTAAATCAATATACAATTAAGACAATAAAGAGACCAAAATGTGTTAATTTATGTTGCCTAACAAAACCTATACAACAGAAAACGTTTGTCTTAACACATAGATTTGTACAGAAGAGGATTAGGGCCACTGAAAAAAAAAAAAGTTAACTGATTTTTAAATTTTATTTCAGTTTAACATGGGAAAAAAGTCAGAATTCTGACTTTTTTATTGTCAGAATTCTGAGATTAAAGTCAGAATACTGAGCAAAAAGTCAGAATTCTCAGCAAAAAGTCAGAATTATGAGAAAAAAATTAGAATTATGAGATTAAAGTCAGCATTCTGACTTTTTTATTGTCAGAATTATGAGAAAAAAGTTAGAATTATGAGATTAAAGTCAGCATTCTGACTTTTTTCCCATACTAAACTGAAATAAAATTTAAAAATCAGTTAACTTATTTTTTTTTTTTCAGTGGCCCTAATCCTCTTCCGTAGATTTGCAATTGCAAACTCTACCAACATTATTTGTAGCCTATGTGGTCGTCCTCACGTTATCTGTCACTGACTTGGGCTACAGTGTAAAACTTTCAGAATCAGAATCAGGTTTATTTATTTAGTGAAGGAGTTCACAAACTAGGAATTTTTTATGGTACAATCGTGCAACATGAAACATATAATATGGAATAGGTAAATAAAATTATAAAAATATCTAAAAACTGTGGGTATACGTCATGCAATAAAATAGACTAATGTATACACTTAAGATAAAAATATGGATACAAAATATAAAAAGTAAAATAGCATCTTACAAGGAGACAACTAGTGCGTGTTTGGTGCTGCTGAATGAGACATTTTAATGCACAACAAAATGATTCTGCTTGATCTGTATATTACCTGGCTAATAGGGCACGGGAGAAGCAGCCTGTCAGCGACCGTTCCTGCTATCTGAAAACTGCTATGATGCTGCGCATCTGGCATGCCCTGCGGGCGACCGAGCGAGTTCACGTGACAAAGGAAGAGAGAGAGGCTGGTCGGGTGTGCGCAAGTAGGTCGGTCATTTCGGGGCATTGTTTCAGTCGTTTTTAATGGCTCAGGTTTTCAAAAGATCATTTCAAAACCGACCTCAGTAAAATCTTAATAATATTAATAATAATAATAAAAAGAAAAAACGAGTTTCAAAAGGGCATTTTCTTTGATAGAGGGCAAACTTCCTAGTGCTTTAGCACCACCTAGTGTCTATGTGTGCACGCCCCTGGATACCGATATTGTTTTTGGACTTCCGATCCGATACCGATACTGGCCGATACCGGCCTATCCGAGCATGTATTTAAGTTTAAGTTAAAGTATTTAGCCTTAGTTGTAAGACTCATGTTGAAAAGGGTTTTAGTACTCTTGATAACATCTAGCCAGCTAAATTAGGTGAGATTGAATAAAACACAATGCTTGGTAACAACAAACTTACCTGTTTATTAAGAGATAAACACAAACTGGACAAAATTATGAATAGCAATCTGAAATTGCACAGTGAACAGTAAAACCGTAAACAGTTAAAGGTGCAAGTATTACTGTAAGTTTTAATAAAAATGCAAAACAGGGAAACACTGGCGCAAAAAAGTGGAATGGATCGTTTCAATCGGCGAAACTGGAAAATACGGACCGGATTTTTTTTTTAAAACTGGATCGGCAGTCTGGATCGGCATTTTACATGCTTTGCCGATACGCATTTTTTTGCCAATATCTGCGTCCCGATCCGATACTTGGATCGGATCGGGACAAGCCTAGTCTGTCCCGCTTGCAGTATATGCAATATACGACTCCAAAACTAGCACATTCCCTGTGCAATTAAAAGATTTTATTTAGTATTTTCCCCCAAAATGGATGTTTTTCTTTGTGTCAGTGTCTTTCTTCCGGTCAGACCCATGGCATTGCAGTTGAAATACTGTGTAGCCCGACTAAAATAGACATAGTGTCTATCTCCATTGGAGCTATGCATTCAGCTAATCATACTCTGAATGTTTGTTCCCTATGAAGTTTCTATTTGAGCAGCAGTTAGATTTCATATTTTATGTTGTTTTTTTTTAAAGGCGTTGATTCTCTTAGATGTGTCAGTACTGTGATTTGTGAAAATATATTTCTATAAATGTACAATTATCATTCCTTTCTGTAAAATCAGAGCACAACAACTGGGGAAGATAATTTACCCTCCAAACAGATCTTTGATCATTTGAGGTTTGACAAAATCAATCAATTTAATTTTGTTTCATATTTCATTATTATTAGGCCCCGGGTCTTGGCTCCCATGTTTGTTGATGTGCAGGTTTCTTTTGACTTCCCTGTATTACAACAAATCTGCTGCTTTGATTACAATACTGAAAATAGCGCCATGAAAGTTTCTGCAGCCCAACTAAAGCTCCACCTCTCACATAAAAGGATCTTTTACTGAACATCACTATCGTCCGTGCTAATTCAACATCATGCATGCCATAAAGCATTGGATTGGTTATATGTCTACTAAAAGCTAATTCAAAGTAGAAGAATAAGGCAACTGTGGTTAGGGGGACAGCAATAAATCATAAACGAGGATCAAGGTGCGGTTCCAGAGCTAGCCCATGACAGAACACAAAAACACAAAGCGCAGCGGTTAATCGCCTCAGAGCATTTTATTATATAACACAGCAGTCTGGTGAACTAAATTCTAAAAAAGATATTGAAAATGTGTTTAAAGCCTACTACAGACTGTAGTTATGCAAACCCAAACATCAGCTGATTGGACATGAGGTGCACTGAGCCACAATGGTAGCTCAGCTGCAGGCTGGAGAGAGGAGGGCGACCTTGTGAAACTAACCAACAAGCTAAACAAAAAAACAAAAAAAGCTTTCAGGGGCCTAAATGAGTAAGAAAAAGCATTGCTCTGCTACTGGCTGCCATCCAGCGTCTTTGCAGCAAAGCGCAGAATATGTTGTGCACATGCGGCCAGCCAGTCACGTCCAAAAGCAAAGGGTTATGTAATGCTGGGGCCCAGGTTTAGGGGAGAGGGCAACATGTTGCAGTGGAAAATGCAAACACAGGACAGGTCTGCTAATACATTCCACAGTTGTGTTGGTGCCTCTCATGCTGTTATAGCATGAAGGGATTCCTCAGACAGAAACTGATGTATGTCATCCCTTACATCTGCATCCGTGTCCTTCTGCCTCTCCCTGCAGCTCTGAATCATCAGATACATTCGAGTTTCATCCCATTCCACCCCACCTTTCTGTGCTCCTTTCTCTTTTTCCCCTTCATCCCCCCTGACTATTATCCTCTTGTCATCAATGCTGCATTAAGGTCAACAGATGGCCCTAGTAATTCCAGGTCAATTTGCAGGCTTTAGGGGTGACTTCCTAATAAAGCAAGAGGAGCCAGGGATTGCGCCACCTCGTAGTCATTATGGATTCGACTGTTGGACAGTTGAAATTCGGATATATGACATAAATCCTTCTGGAAGCTGGGAAGAGGCTGGGAGGGTTGTGATGGTGGGGTGGTGTGGGGGAGTGGGTCAGAGTCTGGTTGCTCTGTAGGCCAATCAGAGGAAAGAAATGATGAGGGACAGAGAGGGTGAATGAAAAAGAAAGCTGGCGTAGAGGAGGAATTGAAGGAGGCAAGGGAGGGAGGGTAGTGGATGAAGAGAACAGTGTGTGCACGAAAGTCTCTACACACCCCCACCACCTCCATCCCCCCCGTGTGCTCCTCTGTGAGCTCCTGTCTCACTGCCTGAAACCAGCTTGGCTCCAAATCCGCTTACAATTAGACCACTATTTGTCCCTAGCGTGTTCCACCACTTTGGCTTCTATATTTCAAAGAACAGAAACACACATCTTTCACATATAAAAACACCAATACAATGAAACTAATTGTATTATTGAGCATGATTATGAAAATTAAAGATCAATCAGAGAAAATACAAAGCTCTCTGGCTGCTAAAACACATGAAGTATAGATCTCCCACAGCTGCACTTTGCTAAAATAGGGATAAAATAAAAAGAAAATCATTGCAACGGAGTAAAGCGAGAGATCAGAGTGAATCTCCATGACAGCCTATTTGCAAAAACACGGTCCTCAGCTGTGAAGCTGCACAGGAGAATTCCCAGTTCATCAAAGATGCACATCAAACGTTGGCCTTGGGGCTGTGTGTGCTTCACGCGCAGGAAGACATCTCATTTTCAACTTTTAAAAGGGATCCTAATTTTCTAAAAGAAAAGATGATAGCCCGCTTGGCTGAGTGTTTAAGACTTTGTAGTGAGGTGGGGGAGCGGGGCGTCTGAAGAGACATCAAAGAGTTGAAGGTAGAGGGAAGAGAAAGAGGGGTGGGAAGCAGGAACGGTCTCACAATCTCCGGAGTAGAAGCCACAAACAAGCCACATGACCTTCAAGATGAAGGAAACCCTCAGTGGACGGGTTGCATGGGCAAACATGCAAAGGAAGGCTACATTCAGTAATTTACTGGAACTAATTCATTAGACAAGCTCTTGTTATGATTAGGGAAGTTATGTCAACACAATCTAGTATGAACAGTTAAAAAAAAAATATTGTAGAAAATGGCATGTCGGAACAAATACCATTTCAGACAATTGGATCTGACATGGAAAGTCAGATATAATACCATCTAAAAGAATAATCAATTTTGAGAGAAAAAAAATCTGTATTCTTTAGTAACGAAGTCCTAACCTTTTTCAATCATCAATAAAGAATTAGCATGATAGAAGTAAAAAACCTCTCATTATTCCTGCCCATGTTGTTCAACTGTTTTTGATGATTCAGTATTGCTGATAAGCTCCAAGTCCTTCAGGTTGGAAGGCCTCCTTGACATCACCCTAATTTTTAGCTCTCTCTACAAATTCAACTTAAGAGTCTATCTTGACCACTTCAGGCATTAATTGTGGAATCATCTGCATTACTCAACAATTTATAACAATTTGTATTTTTTATTCAATTAGATCTAATTATGTTTGTAGAGGTTTTTAATAGTAAATTATGACTTTGTTTCTCCGGGGTTTTAAAATGTTCTTTCAGCTACTGAGCTCTGAACTGAATAATGTCCCCATGTTCAACAAACTAAAAAAAAAGAAGGCTGGTTCTGTTCTGGGGAATCAGTGAGAACTGTGGAGATGATTGTTCAAAGATGTTTTTTTCCTAAACTGCGAAACATCTTTAAGAACCCCCAAGCATCCCCTTCATCAGCCTGTGGTAGAGCAACAGCGTCTGCAGTCAGGAGCTTCTTTAGAGCAGCTGTAAGACAGACCACTAAAGGAGATCCTTCCTGCCCATCAGCATCTACAGCATCTCTTCTAAGAAACCCTTTAAAAAAGAGTTAATAAAACATTTCATTTTTTTATTATAGGTTGATAATTGCATTAACTCTCTAATTTAAACTCATCATGCCACCATGCAGTGTCAGGAGGATGTTGAGGGAAGCAAGATGGCATTGATGTATTCATTGATTGATTGATAGACTTGACTGATCTCATGGTGGAGAAATTTACTTGTTACATCGACTCAATAGTCAAAGCTGTGTAAAAAAAAAACTCTACTATTAATGATAAATCAATGGGTTTTAATCTGATGCTCAAACACGCTGTAGTAGATGGGTTTTAATGAAAAATGTTCTGGGTCTAAAATGGAAGATTTTCGACCCAGCTGTTAAGGTAGTTGGAGGATCTCTGCTGCTGTAAGCTTGTTTCTTCTCCAAAGGCCATGGGAGAAAAAAAATAGAGTTGACAGAGTCCATCATGATTTAAAATAAAAATCAAAAGATCACTATTGGAAAACTGAAAATGAGTTAAAAACGTAAGAAATATCATAGAAAAAGACCAGTCTTGCCCAAAATTAAGGGATTTCCTCCACACTCTATTAATATACTCAAAGGTTTCCTTTTTTTAAGCAACCGTTTATGCTACTGCATAGTGGTGTGTATCCCATTTTTGCTTTCAAGCTACGACAGTACATCAGGGTTATTGAAAATAACAAGGAAATACAGACATATCCTTATCAAGTTAAAAAGTAGGGGGAAAAAAAACATAAAAAATTGCTGACGTATTTAGTCAGCCTCCATCTCCTTCTACCACGGGGCTTTAAAACGTGAGCAGCAAAATCTCACCAGATTGGACCAAACGTTTGAAGTAGAAGTAAATTACTGAGACACAAACACCTCCCCTTATAAAGAGACTTGTCATTCACAGCAATTAACATCAACTAGCACTGTCAATGTAATTGAGAAATTGTTATATAGCTCAGTCCATCAAGTCTGTTCTATATGCCTGACTTATTAATCAATTAATTATAAAAAGAATCGTGAGATTAATGGATTTGCAAAATAACCATTAGTTGCAGCCCTAGCTCATATGTTTAAAATCAAATTTATTTGCCAACACAAAAAAAAATTAAGAAAAAAAGGGGGGAAAAAGGATTTGACTCTTATTTTGCATTGTTAGAATCAAAAATAAGTGTTGATGCATTTTAAACAAAGGGAAAGTATTTTTAACAAGTCTATATGTGCAAAGTTACAACTGAATCCATCTGCTATTTCAGTTTTTTTTATCACTATAACCTTTTTTATAAAACTGCTGTTTTCATTTACGCTGATGATAGTGGGCAGTTATGACAAAAAGGAACTCCTGTATAAATCCCATTTTGATCACAGCGCTCAGATATACTGGAAATAAGTGAATGAGAATGGTGAATTAATTAGTTATGAAATGACAGCTGTAGCTCTACTTTCTAATAATGTTTTCCTCTATAACAATATGTAAATGTGTGCCTTGAAGTGTGCGTGTGTACGCTTTGCTCTTCTTTTTGATAGGACTGCAATCTTTAATAAACAGAAGCACAGCAGCTCATTAAAACTAAGAAACAAGCAGTGGTGCAGTTTGTTGACACCGGGATGCCTGAGGTGTAATTCACCGAGTTGTTTATAACTACATCCCTTGCTAACAACCAGCCCCCGCTTTGTTTTATGCAGCGTTACATCCAAAGCTACTGGGGTGCTGACCTGTACAGCCACGACAACAGAAGATAGATTGCACATCACTATGGTCACAACCGTCTGCCTTTTCCTTTACTGTGTCGTGCTGTCACCCAGCAGTGAGATTAAATTTTAGGAAAAAAGGTTAAGAATGCAATATAAGCCATCAGAAGAAAATCCAATTCAAAGGTTTAAAAGCAAGCCATGGAATTATGAGCATAAAGTAGTGCAAACAAAGTGGACTGAAAATGACTAAATGTTCCATGCTTTTATTGTTTTGTTTTCACAAATCCTAAACTTGTGTGCGTTTGTACTCAGACTCCAAAGTCAACAGCATCTAGAATGTCAATGTGCTGCAGCTGCACCTGCTATTGGGGTACATCTCTACCAGCTTTGCATTTCCACAAACAGGAAGGATTTTTTTTTTTTTTTTTTACAACAGAGCTCAAGTTCCATCAGATCCAATGAAGATCAACAAAAAAAAAAAAAAAGTAATTTTCTTGTACATGACAGCAACAATTGGTTGTGTTCTTTCTAAAGGCAATCCACGTCTTGTCTGTTAATGATCTACCAATAAATTGGTATATAGAGTAAGCAGTTCAATGTTTTGGATGTTATTTTATACGAAATCAATTATTGGGCAAAAAAAGAGAAAATCTTAGTTGCATTGTTACTGTTTTAGAATTAAATGCTTTAACTCTACTCTTTAGATGTGTAATCCTCCTGTATGGGGAAGCCCAGGCACAGTATCACTGAAATCAATAGTAACTAACGCCTATGAGCGCAACAACACGCTGCTGAGCAGTTTAAATTCACACAGGACCAAGGTAACAATAACAATGACAGAGAGCAGAGTACTTGCTTAGCTGCCGACTCCTTTAAATCTAGTAACAGATCTGTCAATCAAGTTCTCATTTTCTCCTCTTTTCTAAGCAGGAACTGTTTGCACAAGTTTAAAGAACAAACCACCAACCAGTGCTGTGGCGGGGAAATACAATATTTCAGGATTCTCCTGTGCTGTGTATACAAAAAGTGTTATGTGAACATCTATATATAGATTGATTTTAACAAAAACTGAAAGAAAAGTTGTTTTCAGGGAATTTTTGTGTAATCGGGGTCTGTATTTTATTCTATACAGTAAATTACGAGTAATACAATTAATCATTAAAATGTTTATTTTACTTTAATTTAACTTCCTGTTGCATTAGATTCCAGTATATATTTATATTTTAGAAAGGCTATGTATAACCTTCAGATGTTTATGTGTTTATAAAAAGAGTATTTTACATTATATCAAAGAAATCAACAAACAAAAACATACAATAATTAGATTTCTTTGCTGAAAAACACCTGTCTCATTTGACTGAATGACGCTCTTAGCGTGGGAAAGAAGCCATGCATGATGCTTTTTCAATCTGGTAAAAAAACACCAACGATGGGCCATGAAGATCAGGGATGAGGACAGCTGCGAAATGGGAGATTCTAGACCTCTGATCCAGCTTTCAACGTCAGCTTAATAACCAAGGTCTTGGTATATTTAGAAAAAAGCACAGCAAGTAAAAAGTTTTTTCTTTCTTTTCTTACTGTTATATTAGTGGACTGGGACAGAGAGAGGCAGCATGTGTTTAACAGAAGTCGGCCAATAGAATCAACCCACAACGGGCCCCCTCAGCTGTGTCGGCAAACAGGAAACTGGAGTACAGTCTCATAGTTTCATGTAGCTCCATCTGTTTCTTTTGCTCTCGCATGCACTTTTCCTGCTCTCTCAGAACAACCTGAGCCCCGACGTTTTAGCAGTGGCCTTCTATTTGCTTCAGACCAAACAGCAAAAGATTCTTTTCAACCTTTTCCTGGCAGTCCAACCCCCCCCCCTTCCTTCTGAATCAGGGTGGGCCTCTCTGCCAGACCATTCAGGAGATGGAAGCAGTCACATTATTAAGATGCTTCAGGAGTTACTGAAAATCTCCTGAGGATGAACACACATGTATTCATCCTTCCAAACTCCAGACATGGTCTTAATTAGGTCCCAGTCTACCTTAAATTATGATCACAAGCAACCTGTAGTGTAGGTAGATAGACCAAATAAAATACCTCATCATATACAGGTTTTTTTTAAAAAAGGTTTATGGATTTCTTGCCAGTTATTGTTGCTGTTGTCAGATTAACTAAAACTTCTAAAACATGATCATGCATCACTGGTTTCATTTTTTCCCCCTAAAATAGCTCATTATTTCATGATAAATCAAAGAAGGAAATGCTTTCATAAATCCAGCATTGTAGGCTGTTTTTGAGACTGTGGATAATGGAGCACATAATTGCACATAATTAAATGCACAAAAAAGAAGAGAATAATATTGTATAATGTATGCATTTCCTATACACACACATGTGTATATATATATATATATATATATATATATATATATATATATATATATATATATATATATATATATATATATATATATATTAGGGCTGAAACGATTCATCGAGTAACTCGATTACAAAAAATCCTCGAGGAAATTTATAAGCCTCGAAGCTTCGCTAAATTTATTGTATTGTAATAAGCAATGCTGTTAAATATGCAGCACACTAGTCTAGCCGGAGGGTTTTTGTGTTGCACAACGCTACCACTTCCGTTAGCGCCTGGAGCGCTTGTGCTAAGTTTGTAGCTATGGAGGGAACCGGAGAATGCTCAGAAGGAGAACCCCGAAAGCGACAAAAAATGTCAAAAGTTTGGGAACATTTTAGGCTAAACAGAAAGGACAACACAGCGCAATGCATCCACTGCAAAGCAGAATTGGCGTACCACAACAGCACGACATCAATGTTGCAGCATCTGAAAAGAAAACACCCGATACATGCATCCAACTCGTACACGGTTGCCAACAGGTAACGTTTATGTTCTCTTTGCTAACTACGTTGTGTGATAATCTGCCATGTTATAGATGTAAATTGAGGCACATTATTTTGCTAACATTACATCTAAACATAGCGGTTACTTAACCGGGTGTAGTGTAAATTGTATGTGAGGGTGGAACTGAGAGAAATTATGCAGGACTTAATGTAAGTTTGTTAATAAAAATACGCAGCAAAAGATTACAGTCATAAGCTGAAAAGCATTTATTTATTGGTGTCTGTCCATCCTGAAAAGTTACAGTCTTTTCTTCTCGCTACTGTTATGTATGAATTAGAAATTTTTTATTAATATTTTTTGTAGTAATTCTATATTTGTTTATACCTAAATAATCAAGAATAAATAATAGCATCGTTTTAATAAAAATAGCAACATTTTTCTACTGTTACAAGTAAACTTTCTAAACTACAAACATTTAACTGTTAGGGATGCTTAAAAAGGAGATATTGGACTGATCTGGACTAACTGGTGTTATTGCAGATTTGCCAATAGTTTATTTTATAAATTTTTTTTATCCGATTACTCGATTAATCGTAAGAATAATCGATAGATTACTCGATTACTAAAATATTTGTTTACAACAGCCCTAATATATATATATATATATATACATATATATATATACAGTAGGGATGGAACGGTTTATGAAAACCGTCCGAACCGTTCGGTTCGACTGTCTCGGTTCGATTCGCGTGTGTTTCGTTCGGTTCATGCGCTGTTCCATTTTTTCATAGGCGAAGCGTTTACACTCCAGAGCAGAAGGTGGCGGTACTGCGACCAAAGCCAACCACCAGTAGTAAGCAAGAAGAAGAAGCAAAGCAGCGTAGCCGGTTGTAGCAGAAAAAAATTAGTTGTTGTGGAGAATTGTGTGGGTATGGCGAGTGGGAAAGAACAGGAGTTGGAAGACGCACTTTATAGGTCTGCTGTATGGGACCACTTTGCATTTAGAGTGAGCTACGATGACGGCGGAAAGAAAGTTGTGGATAAAAGTGCAACAGTGTGCAAGCATTGTGCAACACGTTTTGTTAATGCTAACAGCAACATGACCAACATGTCATGCTAACCCCGAAATCCTTCATACTCCGTCAGCGCCCCGCTGCGCTCCAGACCGGCTGCTCAAAGCAAAGCCTACATCCTCAGCTGTGGCTCCCGTCCGCTCCGCTCTGAGTTTCTTGGAGATTGTAGAGGGCATGCGTGAGTTGATTAAATTGAAAGCAGCAAAACATGCGGAAATGATCCATGGTTTCCACGGATCATTAAAAATAATTACAATTCATTAATTTCATTATTTTATTTTTTCATTAATTTTTGTAATTTTTATTAATTTTTTTATTTTTCGGTGTAACAATAAAAATATACCGAACCGAACCGAAAACCGTGACCACAAAACCGTGAACCGAACCGTGGATTTTGTGAACCGTTCCACCCCTAATATACACACACATATATATCTCGTTCTGAAATCAGTAGCTCTTGTGTTGCTCTTCAAGTTGCTCTTGTGTTAATCTCCCCTTAGTTCATCGGGAGCTTTGCATCTTAGGTTGGCGTGATAGGGTTCATATCATCTTTCTACTAGTTGCACAACTAGAAATAAAACCTGAACATAGCAGAAACCATGAATACCTGTATAATAAGTGCATTGCTGTTAACTTCTGCCCGAAGATCTTAAAGGGTTTTCATCCTGTCTGTCCTACATGGGAACAGAGTCCAGCTCTAAACATGCCAACTCAGCCAAATAAAATAAGGCCTGCTTCTTGGCTGACAGACTAGCAAATAGTTTTCTTTTTTTTTTTTTTACAAACACTGGCCTTAGGAGATGAAACTGAAGATTGCTGCTTTAACAGAACCAGAGTTCAACAGTTGCAAGCTTAGCTCAGTCTTCACAACACCTTCTCAGGCAGGCAATTCCCTTTATGCATTTGTATTGTTTTTTTACTCTATTTTTCTTTTATTCTACGATTTCTTCTCACCTCCATTCTCCTAGGCCTGCCTGAGGAGCCCACAGAGAGACCTGAGGAGAAGGTCCATCATCCCTGCGCTCCTTATTAGTGCTAGATGGGCACCTGGCTTCCATGTTCAGCTCAGCTGGTTCCGACCACCAGGCTCCACATATTTCCTATTTCTAACTTAAAATAGTTCACTTTCTCTGAACTTATGTTTAGCTCTATGTGGTTCTCAAGGCATATCTGTTTAAGCAGACAAAAAAAGGTTTTCTACTCATTTCAACATTCTCAAAACATGGTAGCCTAAGTCTTTATAAGCAGAACAGGAGGATTTTACAACAAAAAGGGACAAAAGACATGTATAAAAACCACAAAAGGTCAAATTCAAACACATACCTTTGGTTATCTGTTCTGTAGTCTGTAACAAGAGAGAAAAAAATTAATGTAACTTTAATACCTATAACAAAAGAATAAATATCAATGTTCAATTAATGCACATCATAGAATCTAGTGAAAAGGAAACATATACTGCTATTCTACAAAGGACAAAAAATATATGAAAAGGCATCAATGGGTTTAAGATGATTTTTAACAAAGCAAAGGTGAACATTTTCGATAAAAACAAATGAACACAACATGGTAGCAAAGTCAACAGTGTCTTTAAAGATAAGTTTCTGATTCTTGAAGCTGCATTGACCTTAGAGACGGCTGAACTGGAGTCACACCCCCAACTTAGGTTACGTTCACATTGCAGCCTGAAGTGACTCAAAAAAAAACTATTTTTTTTTTCGCCCGATTTTTTGCGACCCAGGTCAGTTGGCTCTGCAGTCCTGAATCCGGTACGAATCTGATCTTTTCAAATGCGCGTTCATCTGACCTGTACGCCATTAACACCCAACATAGGTCACTATTATGCGTCTTGCTACGCAGAAGCAGGAAGAAAAACAACAATGGCGGACGATAATGTGGAAAATTGTATTTAAGTTTATCCAACCTGAAAAAGATTGTGCTTTTAAGGTTTTAATGCGTCCTCTACTGTACATGAGGGAAGCTTAGGTTATATGAATGCAGTTCACACAGGAGATTACATACAAGGCGCATATATTTGGAAATGTGAACGGCAATGCAAAAAACTCACCCAAAAATTCTGAATTGAGCATTAAGGCCTGCAGTTTGAACGTAGCCTTTTAAGGGTCTGCAATATTGTGCTCTATAGAGCAACCAGTTCAGGATCCTGCTACCCTGTTTCTGTAAAGAAATCACAGGCAAATGGTTCCTCCATTTAAAATTCTCAATACCTAGAAGGACTTCTACTTGGATTATCAAAAAGTATGAGGTTACCCTGAATTTAAGGTTGTTCTCCCTCTACATGCCTGTTGGAAATGAAACAATTAATTACAATAAATAAAAGCGTCTAACTTTTAATGAAATTTTAAACATTTCACAAAATAATGATGATAAGATGGTATTTAAGAGTATTAATATCAAACAGACAGTCGATGATGGGTATTAGGTGATATTCACATGCTCTGCTGAAAAAAGACACTGAACCTTATTTCATCATTTTGACATTAGATAAAACTAAACATTTCAATTGACATAAAAAAAACTATAATTGATAACAGGTATATTAAAAGAGAAAATAATTTTAGACATTTTTATAACATTTTTAAAGTTTTATTCTTCAGTCCATACCTGCGCTAAAATTATGATGGCTTGACATCATTTGAGCAGTAATAGCTAGCTAAGCCTCTGAAGGGTTCGCTCCAAACCTATTAGTTAAATTGGGGCACACCTATAGATTTCATTTAAGGCAACATCTCAAAGCCACTGCCTCCCTGCGTGAATCCAGATATCAGGAGGAGATTGCAAGATCTCCTCCATAAATCTGGTAGAAAATTGTCACCTGAATCTATAAGAATTAATTCATTTTCATTTTATGGAAGTATAAACACAATTAAAATGCAAAGCCACAAAACAGTTTAAGTGTAAATGTGCAAATCAACCCCAGAACAAAAGCAGACAACCTTGTAAGGCTGCTATCAGTGAGTCATTATCAGCAATGAAAGGAGTTCTGTGCTTTACGGGCTGAAAGTCCACTCAAGAGAAATAAGTGATCACTCCAAGAGCATAATAAAAATCTGGATCAATTTACAAATGCACTGGGTACCAAGTGACTTACTTTTTAGGAGGCATAATGAGAAATGTAATAATTGGAGGGAAAAGTGGCCCTGAAAACAAGTATCGCATAATAGGGAGTTGGTGGCATCAAACTTGACTATATTTTGCAACAGGAGGTATTGACAATCAAGTCTTGGTCAAATAGGTTTTCCAAATGGATGATGAACCCAATTAGGCTAAGTTCACACTGCAGACCTTGATGCTCATTTCTGATTTTTATGTGAAATCCGATCTTTTGCATTGCTGTTCACATTTCCAAATAAATGCGACTTGTATGTGATCTCCTGTGTGAACTGTAGTCATACAACGCAAGTGTCCTGCGTGCGCAGTATAGGACGCAATGATGTCACAGGCCAGCGTGCTCTGTGTTTATAGAAGTAAACGTGGACGGTAGTGCCGGAGTGCAGCTAGCAATCTTTCCCAACCATAAAAAAACTATCTTTTCAAGATGGTTAAACATAAATACCGTTCTCCGCATCATCCTCTGTCGTGGTTGTTGTTTTTCTTGCTACTTCTTCATAGCAAGAATAGTGACCTTTGTCGGGTATTAATGTCGTTCAGGACCACATAGCCAAGCGGCCTGGGTCGCATTGGAAAAAAAATTGGATCCGTGTTGTTCAGACAGCCATGAAAACATCCGATCCAGGTCACATATGGGCCAAAAAAATCGGATTTGGGTCACTTCAGGCTGCAGTGTGAACGTAGCCTTATATACAAGTCAAGGTTTTAGAGGAACCATCACAAAGTCCTGATTTTAGGTAAAAATGGTGTTTGAGAGTTAGTCAGCCTAGAAAACTTCCTCAGAAACTTGAGCACCTAAAATGTTATGTCAATGAACATAAAAAAGATAATCCTACCACATATTAATGTTAATATACAAAATTCTAGATTTAAACAAAGATTGTTAAAAATAAATTTGTCTTTCTTATTCTTTTAGCATTTAGAGATAATTTTGGTAACCCTAACTGATCAAAAACAGGAATCATTGGGTCTAGTTTAACATGGCTGTGACAAAAAAAGGTTTTGTTAACTAAAAAGTCTGTTAATATTTGGTTCCAACCCTATAGGTTTGTTAATGTGAGCATAAAAGCTGCTCACATTGCGGATTGTACGTGGACCAGGCATAATCTTACCCTAAACCAAAGGCTAAATAAGGTTAAAGAAGAGAAAATCTTCTAAATAATTTAACGCATTTAAGTAGAACATGTAACATGGTATGTACCTTGTAGATACCATTAGTGAATACCACTGTGTGAAAACAAACATTTAGTATATAATAAATAAATGAAAACAAACACTTTATAACATGATGTGATTTAAAAAAAATTTTTCCCCATCGACAGCTGATTTTTCTGTAGTGTAACTACATTCTTGCAGTAAAAAATTATCTTATTAATCTTTATGAAATAAACTTTCTAAAATAATTTTTTCCCAGAAATATATTATCTTCTATTGCTTTATCAGGCAGTAAAGCTAGAATGGACCGACTGCACTGATCTGAGGTCTTACAGTGGCTCAGATTATATTAAACAGTAAGCAGAACCAATTGAAGCTTGAATACATGAAGAGATTGAATGACTGAATGTTTGGACTGTTATTAAAACTAGTGCTTCACAACAGGAAGCTTTGCAGGGATCTGATGGTGGAGTTTGCATGTTTGTGGGATTTCTCCACTACTGTTTTTGATCATATGGTGACTTATAATTGACCTTAGGAGAGTCAGCGTGCCTGCCATGATGTTTTCAGCCCTGCGGGGTTATAACCTGCCTCTCACCAGATGGGATAAGCACCAGCTTCAATGGACGGGATTAGGTTAACATGGAAAACCGATGGATGAACAAATGGCTGGAGCAGTAGCAATTCAAAACAAAACTTCAACTGAGTTTTTACCTTTTTCTGTGCAACTTCTTTTTTCTTCTCTTCTTGTTTTTTCTTTTTCTTATCTTCCATCAAATGATTTTCTTCTTGTGTTTTTGCTTCTTTTCACAGCTACAATATAAAAAGACAAGAAAGGAAAAAACTTCACCTTAGGCAACTGCTAAACTCCACAGAGTCAGATTAACTAACAAAAATGTTAGAAGCTGGTGACGGAACACCAATGCACAACCCAGCCACCTTTGAGACAGCTGAGTTTTAAGATTCTGTGAGCAATTTTGTGAGCTCTTAAATCGGCATTTACACTGACCTCACAAACTGAGGCTCCTATTGTGATTGTGTGATGGAAGTCATTGCCACGCACCATTTCGAACATTTCCTTAACACCAAACCTTTGGGATGCACTACCTGTACCATGGTCCAACATCCCAGACCCTGAAACCATACTCAGTCATTGTTACAACTCCCTGGCTGGCTTCTCTAAAGTACTGCTGTCCTACTCCCGATCATCAGTAGCCTCTCCCCGACCCTCAGCGTTCAGTTTTCCACTGCACTAGTGACAAGTCTTTCAGTGTATCCTCTGTAGTAAGAATCAGAAATACTTTAATAATCCCAGAAGGAAATTACAGCCTAGTTAGCTGTAGCATCTCCCTGCCCTGGCGCCCTCTGGCTCTGAATAAAACAAATATGGACCAAGCGCAGAGAAAAGATGCATGTCTGCTCAAAAAGAACTCATTAACAACACAATGACCGGCGCTTTAAATCGGTGGTCTTCAAAATGACCAGCCGGGATCAGCGGCCGATTACATGAAAATCAATTGACAGTTGCAAGTCTACTCCTAGCTAACAGCATAAATCTGCCTGCTAGCAGCAACTTACTCTTTCTTTCAGTGTGGTGGCCCCACTGATCTCTATTTATTCACTGGATTGCTGATAGGCCAAAAAAAAAAAACTGAAGTCACCTGTCGCCATCTTGGTACTCCCCACCCTCACAGAGTTGCGCCCTAAAAATTCCTGTAATGTAACGTAATTACCATAACAATGTAATCAATACATGTATATTACATCTACATCATCAATTTAGCAGTTTTGGCACATCAGCAGAGAGTGTGTGTGTGTGTGCATTAGAGACTGACACGGGAGTGGATTTTCACTCCTGTCCCGTCCCACTCCCACAGAAAAAAATAGTGTCCCGTCCCGATCCCGGGCCAGAGTAGAAATCTAAATCCTGTCCCGTCCCACTCCTGGTGAAATTACTCCCACTCTCATCCCGCTCCCATTCAGAATGACTCCCGCTCCCTCACCACTCCCATGCTCTGTTCGAAAACCTAGGACGCGTCCTTAGAAGGCCAGATTAAGTCATAGTGCGGCGCTGAGGTCTGGTCGGATTCCAAGAGTCCTCGTTATGCGGCCTTAAAATGCGTTCTTCTTTTAGCCCGATTTGAAGGATGGATGTCGATGTATCCTCGGTATCCTTGGTTTACCCAGGATTCATTGCGAGACCAAGCAAGCCGTGATCAGAGGAAAGGTTACTTGGCGCCGAACAGTGGTGAAAAGTGGAAGTTCAGTTTAATATAATCCAGTCTGTGAATAGTTTCATCTGAGATTAATGAAAATAGTTGTTTTAATGGTTATTGAGTCAGATATTGGCGGTAATGTTTGATTTATCTAAAGGTTTTAATCTGTTACTGTGTAAATGGGTTTGGCTGGAATTTAAGGACAGATTCTAATATATCTGCAGAGAGGGGACTATAAATCTGATAGGAGTTTTATCTTTTTATTGCTGTTTTGCACAATATGCCTAACTAAGATTTTTTTTCTTGTTTAATATTAGAGATTTTGCAGATATGTTTTTAATACATACATTTTTTAGATTTACTTATATCTTTCTACCCCTTTTATAGAATAGAAAATCCCTTTATTGTCCCACAATGGGCAAATTTACAGCAGCAGAAAGATTATTGAAAATGGTCACACAAATGTGGACCTTAGAAAAAAGTATAAGAATAACATAATAGGGAAGAGTTAAAAAAACAAAACAAAAAAAAAATACAATTCTGTAAAGTGTTTTAACAATATAAAACTGGAGAATAAATAACCAATATGCAGCTATGGACATTTTTACAGTAATGGATATTTGAAAATAGCAGCAACATCAGAGATGTGCAGAATGACAGCAGCAGGTTATTTAACTGACTAAGGTTTATTTCATTACATTTGATTTTATTTGTTCCTGCTCCCGGTGGTTGGAACCTTTATTCCAATCTGGATTCTCATCAGTCTTTGTTCACTTTACAATAAAAAAGAAATAAATAAACAAACAGTTTTGGAAACTTCGGTTTTCATTCTTTTCCTGCTTTGTGTGTCAACTTTAGCGGTTGCTAAGCAACAGACCTTACGGCGATAAAACCCGCTGAAGGGTAGACCTGGTCGAATTCACAGCCAAAACTCTTCCGGTCTCCTTATTTTCACGGACTTCAAAGGATCCAGTCTAAGTAAACCACGTCCTTGGAGGATGCAGCCCAGGATTTCGAACAGAGCCCCATTCTTGTTGTTTTTGAGCGTGGGTGAAAAACTCAGAGCGGAATCACTGTTGGTTTTTGGGTCGTGTAGTTTTTTTGACTCGCATTATACTGTAGGCTTAAAGGAAAAAAACTACAAAATGGCGGCGCCGCGCCAGTACTGGATTTTTTTTCTTTCTATTTTATTTTATTTTTTGCCATTGATCCTAGTTTTTTTTAGTTATTATTGGTTTGCTCCCGCTCCCGTCTGCTCCCGTTAATGTTTAATCCTGTACCATCCCAATCACGTGATCGTTACTAATACTGACTCCCATCCCACGGGAATCCCACGGGAATCCCGTGACCCATGGGATTCCCGAAAAAATGTCAGTCTCTAGTGTGCATGTATCTAAGTACAGTATTACTATGCTACAGTAACACAAAAATTCTGTTGTGATGGATTTGTATTATATTGCATCATTTATAGACTTAATTGACTTCATACTGAATATGCAATGTGATGTGCTTTTTTTTTTTTTTTTTTTGGGCTGCTCAGTGGTGCAGTGGGTAGCACTGCTGCATTGCAGCAAGAAGGTTCCAGGTTTGTTTCCTGGCCAGGGTCTTTCTGCATGGAGTTTGCATGTTCTCCCTGAGCATGCATAGGTTCTCTCCGGGTACTCTGGCTTCCTCCCACAGTCCAAAAACAAGACTGTTAGGTTAAATGGCTTCTCCTAATTCTCCTTAGGTGTGAGTTTGTGCGTGAATGGTTGTTTGTCTCTGTATTGCCCTGTGATAGACAGGTGACCTGTCCTGGGTGTACCCCACCTCTCGCCCGTAGACAGCTGGAGATAGGCACCAACACATCTCGCGACCCCGATTAGGATAAGCGTGACAGAAAATGGATAGATGTGCCTATTTTTTTTTTTTTTACCATAAATTAAACAGCAAGTGTGTGTCAAACTGATTAATTTATCTTTATTTTAAAAGTCTTAAGCCCCCTTGAAAATGAGAAAATCATTGTTGTTCGATGCTGTAGTGCACGTATTGTTTACATTCCAACCGATCTAACTAGGGAGTACCAATATGGCGGCCGGGGACTTCACAGCACCATGTTCTACCAACTACTCCAGTGAATAAATACAGACCAGTGGGCGGCACACCTATATTAAGCAAATTACTTCCACCAAAGTAATAGAGCGATAAAGTCAGTTTCTGATATTAGATAAATGTATCTTGACCAAAAATCTTGTGCATCTGCAATTTGGAAAATCACATTTTATTCCTAAGAAATACCCTACTGCAAACTCCTATATACATAACTGGCTACACAACTGCAGTTTCAGAATGCTAAGAACAAAGAGAGCTCTTCTCATGCCTTTTGTTTTCACCCTAAAGCCCATCCTTCTTTTACCTTCTTTACTACAGTGGAAGCATTACTGCACCCCTTACTGAAGTGCCACATGTATTACAGCAACTATTACTGCTTCTTAGATTTTGTTCATATTTTAACATTTATACTTTTCCGTGTGAATACCTTTTTTTGCTCTGTGTGGATGTAACCTCAGTATTTGCTGTAGGAAAATGAACTGAGCACTTGCCATGCCTTTTCTTTTTGCATGTTGCACAGACCATAAAGCAGTCATTGCAATGTATGTGAAAATAAATGACAAGATAACTGCACCATTACCAACAAAAAGGCTAGTAAAGCAGATTTTGAGTTTAATATCTGATAAGGTCATTGCACCGTTAACTCTGAATTTAGAGCCACTTAAGCGGCTCTAAAGATAAGCTTCCCCAATAATCAAAGAGCCAAAAGTCAAATTACAATATGCTCTTATTTCACATTGAAAGAAATAAAGTGCTGATTTAAAATTACACACTTAAAAAAATATTCTGATATAATTAGAAACTTTTTAAAGTGCAAAACAAATAGAAAAATAAGCAAGTCCTTAAACCTGAAATGTAATATTGTTGATAAAACCATTAGCCCAACCTACTGCCAACATTGCTGCAGCAGGCGATTGTGACATGTGCCACTGCCTGGCAACAGGAACTCCCAGAGGTCCCAGGAGCAGTCAGGTGGAGACAGGCAGAACCCTTTAGCGAAACGGTGAAGTCAGTTTTAACCATTCAGGGAACTAGGAAAGTAAGACAGCTGAAACTGGAAAAGATTTTTGAGCTGAAGCCAAAATCTGAACCTACAAAGCTGAAAAGATGTCATGAGAGTTGGTGCCAAAAATCCAAAGACTAACATTCTTATTCTGTTACCTGATCAACCTTTTATTGCCATAGGGCAAATTATGGAAAGGCAAAATATTTGGATGCATTTAGGGAATACAAAACACAGTTTGTTGCTGCGCTGAGAAAACAAAGTGACCAGAAGACACTCAGATAATAACATTTAGACAATACTAAAAGAAAACCTGCAGAAAGGCAAAAGAAAAAAAACTAAGAGACAGGTACAGTATTTCAACTGAAATAATGGAGGCTTTAAATTAGTTTATTCCTTTGCCAAATCGGACTCATTATACTCTCATTTCTGTCTTCTTCTATTTTTTAGAAGTAAATTAAATATTGTACTGTCTGTTCTATTGTGGTGTGTTTACACCTAAAAATAATGTCATTCTGGTGAATTTTTTTACTACCATATTTACATGCTAATGGTTGCTTGACATCTATCCATCCATCCATCCATCCTCTCCCACTTATTCCATTTCAGGATCGCAGTGGGGCCATTGTCTATCTCCAGTAGTCTATAGTCGATTGAAATATGAATGAAAAGGGAAATTTTAAACAGAGTTTAGGGCGATGCACGCTCCCGCGACAGGGAAGGTAATTCTCCGCACACAGGATTTTCTCTGCATTTATCTGTCCACTAAATGTCTCAATTTTAGGGCATCTATGCATAAGAAATATGAAAATATTAGGAATATGTTTAAAAGTTCCCTTTTCATTCATATTTCAATCTGTTTTCTCATCAGTGTGCGAGATGGGAGGTAATTCTCGGCAGCCAGGTATTTATTGGCATAAAACTGTGGTGAGGCCGATGTAGTGGTAAAATTAAAAATCTTCCTTTAAAAAGTAAGCTTGTATGAGCAATGTAAACAACAACTTTGAAATGGGCTTGTGCATGCTCTCGCACGTTTTTAATAGGTGTTCCCTCTCGGGGCCGGGTACAGGGCTGTGTCCACTGTTTGTTCTGTTTTTTGAAGTGGAGATGGTTAATCTCCATCTTTTCAAAAAATTCGTGAAAATATTCCACTATAACTCTGGAGCTTCACTATTATAGAGAAGCGATTTCAGAGCAGAAACATGAATCCATCTAGAGTCTGATCTAGGAGTATTGACCATTTAATGGCGACAAGGATGGAGAATCGACTTTATGCTTTTCTGTTTGTAATTATAAGCACTCTTCAAGTTATCACTCAAATAGCGCCTATTCAGCCATGCAGCGTAACTGCTTTGCTGAGCTTGGATGTGAGGATATAAAGTGAATGGCATTATATAAAACGTTTGCAACATGATGGAAAAAAAACAAACAAAAAAAGCAACATGCTGACAACTAGTACAGTGGATAGTGAAGGCTTTTGTAAGTTAATACACTTCATTAAGAGAGTGACCAGACCCCCTCCCATCAAAAAGTGCTGTTAACAGCGCAGTCTCTCCCATCTCTGATTGGATTACACTAAAAACAGAGAGCTATACCACAGTTAGCATCCACTTGATTGAAACAAAGTGGTAATAATGGCATAAAACGCTTTTGTGATAGTTTTACATCTCTTTACATCAAAATGTATGTATTCACATATCTTATTTATGTTTTTTTTATTTAGTAACCTCATAGGTTCCTGTTTTTTATAAAAGTTTAATAATGTGCAAGAAAACATTCAAATGGTTTGATCATTATTCTGTTAATAACTTCAATCAACTTCAGATTAAGTTAGTAATTTCTAACTTGCACCCCTAGTGAGGAGGCATGCTGGAGTTTAGACAGAAAAAGCAGGCGATCAGAGAAAGAAGCTGTGCAGAGAGAGTACCAGAGATGGGCAGAGAAGGCTTGTTATTCCCTGCTCTAAAGCTAAGGGAAGACTGCCTGAGAGTGGATGGAGTGACCGGAGAGAGAGACCAGCAGAGGCTGCAACAGGATGAAACCAACTCTGGAGCTAAGGAACAACAATATGAGAGTAACGTAAAACACCAGACAGAGAAAGAACCTCAACCAGGCTGAGAGCTGGACAAATAACCAATGATTTAGCAGTTTGCAAAGGCTAAATTAAAATGTGTTTTCAAAAGACACCCACAAACTTCTCAAAAATCTTTCTTAATTCATTCTATATTTATTTCCATTTCGATCGCAGAATTTGCTTCGTTGTGTTCATCATAATCAGGCCCCCCTATCGCTAGAAGTGTGTCATCTTGCATCAGTTTGCATCAAGGCCCCTGAGCACACCTCTACATAGGGATAACATCTAAACCACTTGCTAAGGTCTTGTCATTTGCATTAAGTGTGAACGCATCATTAGGAATGTGCAAGACTCAGCTATTTTTCCCGCCTAGAGCATCTCCTTTATCCATCTATTGATTTATTTATATATTTTTTTGTATTCTGCAGTCTAAAAATATTTCTTTCCTTGTTTTTTTCTGAATCAGTCAAGTCTGGGACCAGTTGACTGAGGGCGTCTTATTACGTATGGTTGTTTTTATTCATATAGCCGTCTAAGTGGTAATTAAATTGAATCGTGAAGATTTCCACCACTGGAAGTTGTGCATCTGATAATTGGTTAAAAAAGGCAGCTTCTTCTAACTACTCTGCTTTGACCTCACTTTGTTTTATGTTTGTAAAGTTTGTATTATCCAAGAGTTAACTAAACATGCCCATGTTCTTGAACCAATTAAAATATTTAAATAAAACTGCTAAAAACCTAACCATGAATACAAGTTAAAGTAGTGGCAGCAGAAATTATAGCATAATTCTGTTGCCACCAATGCAGAAGAGAGCTGTTACACATACCCATCAACACTTTTTTTAAAAGCTCCAACAGGCTGATTTAGAACATGCAGCTGCAATATAAATATAGCTGGTGTTGCATCAGTGAGGCTTTTGTCATGTATGCAATAAGTGAGATGCTCCAGTTAATGTGAGCCGCTGTCCTCCGCTGACCTGGAAGGGCAGCAGAGTCAAAAAGTTCAACTAAATAAGGCTAAAAGGTAAAATTATTCAGTTCTACACATGTGCATCCCTTTGAAAAAATTGCACACTTTGACTAAGAGCTCTGACTGACCTTTACCACATTATGTCAAGTAACAATGAGGAACAAAATGTATTTTATTTGAATGCTACATGACAGCGCCTGAAAAATTAGGGCATTTTTATTAGAAATGTCTTAAAACTGCAGCATGTTCTTGTATTTAGTCCCCTTTCTCTGATCCTTTGCTGTGTGTTGGTGTATCACATAAAGTTGCAATAAAAACATAATTCAAACTTCCAACATAACACGTTAAAAGTTCAAGATGTGCTAATAATTTAGCAAGGCCCAAAATATACCACTAAAGTTTTATTCTCTGCAGCATTTAACCAAATGCAAGAGACGTTTATCCGTTTTTTTTTTTAAGCCTTTATTTTACCATCAGACTGTATTTTGATAAAGGAAAAAATCACTTCAGGAAACATGTCTGGTTTTTGAAAATGAAGTTTCCAAATGTCAATCTTGCTGAGAAAGAAAAGCTATGTAATGATCCTGGTATTGAGAAGCAGGCTGTAGAGGACAGTGCATGATGTGTTTTTAATGTAGGACTTCTTATGCCGATTTTAAGGTCAAAGCCAGCAAACTGAGGTTCACTCTGGATTTATATTCTCCTGTCAGATCGCCAGGATTAGAGCTCCGTGTTCCCCTTTAAACTAGACAGTCACTGTGATGATAAAGGATGGATTTAAAAAAAAAAACAACAGAATAAAAAAGATCAAGGTGAACCGTTTATAGCAAGTGCAAAATTGGTAAAAAAAAAAAAATCAAGTAGAGTGTGAGACAAGTAAATGCCTTGCTGCTTTACACTTGAGCAATTAAGACAAGCAGGGGTGGGGGGTCCACCGACAATGAAGCTGGTTAATGTTGACGTGTGAGAGATGGGGGAGGGGTGGTGGACCATAGACGACAGTAGCTGGGCACAGAGCCAGGAATGCCATCGTATGCCTCGCCAACGACGACAGCAACAGCCGCTGCTGCTGGAGACCAGGCGAAGCAGCGTCGTCCTCTTTAGTGACAAGAAAGCTCTTTCAACTTTTGGATTTCCAAATGCAAAACCACAAGCACAGAAAGAAGAAAAAGAGTAAATGTGTCGCTTGTGCCTTCAGGTTGCATGGTTTAAAAAAAAAAAAAAAAAAAAAACTGCACGGTAAGCACCGACAAAGTCCCAATGCTCTGCAAAGAGGATTGCACTCTGTAAACTACTTGGAGCTATTCTCAGAGTGGTCATCATAATGCTTTCTAACTCGGCCTAATGGCGTAGAAAAGAAAAATGTAGGCTTTAGTACTGCTTGTCCTGTGAAAAGGCCTTTAAATAACTTGTACTAATGCACTGCTGAAGCTTAACCACAAGCAGGTGATATATCACGTGAGATGATGGAAAACAACACCATCCCCCCAAAAATAAAGTGCGGTAAGACTGATTCAATAATATAACAGCTTAGCGAAGGACAAGTATAACCAATGATCTAACAAAAACACACCAACAACATTGAACCTGATTCACAAATTCTTATTTATCAGCAAAACTACCATGTGGCTGAGCTACAGGATTGCAATGTGGTTGCTTGTTATTATTGTTAATTAAAAGAAGAAAAAAACAATGTTTAGTGTTCAGAAATATTCTGGCAGAGTTTGCATGTTCTTCCAGTGAATCCAAATGATTTCTCCAACTACTCCAGTTCTGTCCCACAAGCAAAAAAACATTCTTGGACACCAACCCTCGTATTAATAGGAAACATCTGTAGGAGTAGTTGCTGGCTTCCATCGAATTTCTAGTCAGTAATTACTCAGAGTTATATTACGTGGACCTTTTAAATTCCAATATCAGAGATTGATAATGGAATGACACAGTTGGAAACACTAAAAGAAAAAAAAAAGGTTTATAATCTCTTATTCATTTACAAAAAATAAAAAAATGCTGCACAAGCACCATCTAAAGTGCTATTCTTCTGTCCGTTCTGTCTCTTTCAAATGTTCAACTAAAATATTTTTTTTGCGAATTGACTAAACTGTCAATTACTTTTTTTATTAATCAGTTAATAATCGGATAGCCAAAGGTTCATTAAAGAAGACCAGGTGAAACTAAAATGTTCAGTTCTGGATAGAGCATATTTAAAGACAAAAAAGTTTAATTTTTATCTCAAATGCAAAATATTTATATATGATTTTACAATTTTCATATAATTACTGCTCTAGGTGGGTTGCTTTGTCAGCTAAAGTCATGTTTACAGTTTAACGATTAATCGATTACTAAATTAGTGGAAGATTATTTCAATAATTGATTAACCTGATTAATTGTTTAAAGCCCTAAACCGCAGCTTTTCTCTCTACTATTGATTATAATGTGAATGATGGAAAATTAAAATTCCTTTTCTATTAACACAAACTTGGCAATTAAATTTGATTCTGATTCTTTAACATTAGGGTCATAAATAAAGGCTTTATATTTCTTCAACAACAACTGAGCTTTTTAGATAAAATGATGTTACTACTTAGACGGGAGACTCCATTTTGATTCATGTTATTGCTATTTCCTGAACAAAAAAGTTGTGAAGGATCCAAAGAATAATCATTGATGACTAGATCTAAATATGGAACTGAAGGGTGTTTCAGAAATTGACATTTAACGTTCTCACACATTTTTATTATACCGTACAAACTCATTTCTTAGGTAGTTTTTAAACATTAACGTAAATGTTTGCAATGCATTTAATGCAAATATTTAAATCAAGAAATCTGCGTAAAGGTAATGTCTGGATGGATGGAGTATTTAGAGAATGAAATGGGTAATAATACAATAATTTTCTTTTGTTTTTTTTCCTGTTTGCATATCAACAGATCCTTTACAATAGGTAAATGAAAGGCTAAACTTTTTCAAACCATGTACCTCTCCACACCTGCATCCAAAAACAAGACCATGTGAGAAATGAACGAGTATCAACATTACTATTCACCATCCAAGAGAACTATTATACCCCTTATATGTGTTCTGAAATGTAAACACCAATTTATCTGAACCATGCTTTCTTTTTTTATTAAAACTAAAGCATTCCCTTTCCATAAATCATCATTTTTATACCAAAGGATATTGAGAACCAGCCAAACCAAACGACACAATCTGGCAAAAAAATATCCTTCAGTAATTTAAGTAAAATAACATCAAGGGTTATACTGCAAGTTATGCTATGACCTAAGCTGTATAATAATCACAGCATTTAGTGGTCTGGTTTTGTTATCAACCCCACTTACTCCCTTCCTTTTCATGCCTCTCTGTGAATAGACACTGCCTCTTTCACAGGCTTTGGTTCCTGAGTTGGGGCCCCAAACCCGAGCAGTGAGAGAAATAACCCCGGTGACCCCTTCTCAAGACCAAATTTAGGCACCGTGACATATAAGTAAAACCAGCAGAAAACAAAGCCTACAATAGTTTGCCCTCTTAATGTGTTTGAATGGCTGCATTCCCCAGCAGGTATGTTATTACCAGCTTATCTACATCTGCCATATTTGCTCCAGTTGCTCAATTGGCATTTATTAATGGCTGCATCGTGCTCTAAAAACAGTTTTAGACAAAGTAGTTGCATTTTATAAAATTCCCAATGTATAGATTGTCCAACTATTTTATTCCAGTTAAAGAAATACAAAGCCTTTATAGTTTAGGTCTGGTCCAATAAAACCATTTAATTAACCTGAAAAGGAGGAGTTTTAAATCAACCAAATAAAGCAACAGAAAAACAACTTTCTATTTGGTAGAGGTATATTTCTCTTATGCTAATTTCACTACAGAAATATAGGGAAATTACAATCAAGGAAAATGGTTTAGTACTTTTAATGAGATGGGAAATCATGCAGCACGTCTGCAGCAAGCAGCACATCTGCCAGTTAGCCGACTGCAGGGTCCACCTGAGCAGACAGCCTGACTAATTGAGGAGCAAACACCTGCTTGTAAGACTGTAGTTACTCTATATCAGGAGTGTCAACCTCCAATCCTTTAAAACCAGCGTCCTGCAGCAACTGGACGGGTCCCAAGTCTAACGCAGCAGAATCAAATAACTGAATTACCTCATAATGGACTTAAGTTCTACAAACTCCTGCTAATGATCCAATTATGTAATTCAGGCATGTTTGTGTGGAAAGACACATCTAAGGGTTGTTTAAAACTGGTGCTCTGTGAGGAGGAGGCAGCAGAAAGTGATAATCTGCACAATAGGCACATCTATTCAGAAAGCAAAACCTGGCAAGTGTGTAAATAAGTGTTAAGTGTTCCAAAAGTATAGTCAATATTCAAATCAGTACCCATTTAATTTATTTTATTTAAAAATAAAATAATTTTTTTATTAAATCTAAAAAATTTTTTTTTACTTATGTTTCAGTAAAAGCAAAGTATTTTGACTCAGAAAAAAAAAACAGTTTTAATCAACAAGGTTAATACCCAATAGGTGTGCTTTCTTTTTTAATAATTATGAGAGGATAACAGGGGCGGAGCTAGATGGGGGGCAAGGGGTGGCCATGGCCACCCTTAGCCAATCATTGGCCACCCCTGTGGCCACCCCTACCATTTTTTTCCCTCTATAACGACAGTGGCAGCAGTAATACTTTCAATTGGAATATTCAAAACAATTAAAATTTTCATATATTAACAATTACTTGACAACAAAAACACTGGTTAATTATGCACATTAAAATACGAACATTAAAGATGATAGGTAGATAACTAGATTTTGTGTTTCATGGGGTAAAGAGAATATGATGTGTCCCTGCAATTCATATAGGAGTCTTCAGTGAAATCATAGATAAATAACTATTTTAATAAAAACTTCTTAAATAATCAATTTATGTAGATATTAGTACTTGTAAATATCAATTGTATCCAGAATGATTGTTGATAAAAGTAGGTAAGTAAAGACAATGGAAAAGAACTCAAACCTGAAAGGATTTTATCCACCAGACCTTTTATCTAGGAGGCATGGAGTAACGACACAACAATAGGCCCGTAAACAGCATTATCTGGGTGGGCCCCATATGAAGTACTACCTGTACTCACTGTAGCAGTCCACCATTCCCTCTTTGGTTCTTTGAAACAACGTGTTTATTTTGGGAAGTTTTTTCCATTCTTCCAGCAGAATCCACTTAAATACCTATTTTTGGTATCCATCGTTGCTAACACATTGTACGTAACGCCTTTAATCCTTGCTCTGGATTACCCATAATTCCATAGTCGTAGTACTATGGAATTATGGGTAATCCAAATAAATCGTTCTTTTAAGATCTTTATTGCAGTTTGAAACATATTATACGAGTGTATTTTTTTCACCAACCGTCTAATGGACTATACACAGTTATTAACATAGTAATAAAAAGTGCTTTGCTATTGAAATCTGCCATGTATAGGGGTATAAATACAGTCCGGTCAGTCAATTATATTAGTATCAGGTGTGTCTAATAGGGAATATTCGCACCATTACGTCTACAAAGAGACGTCCTGGTCCACAAGTGTGTAGGGGGCAACCAGTTGTCAGTGACGGGGCCCAACTTACGCCATTGAAAGAAACACATATCCCATTTATTCGCTACCAAATATATAACGGCAAAATGTTTTCGGTGAATAAAAGTGACAGAGGTATGTGGGCGTAAACAATTAGATAAACCGGGGCTGGATGGGTTTAAATCTAATCACGTGACTCACACAGTACTTTTTGTGCGGATGAGCGTCGGTAATGATGTCCGTGTCAGGTCTCCCACCCCGGACAGCAAAGTAACGGCGCCGCGCTGCAGCAGCAACAACACAGCCCCCCTTTAATTAAGCCCCAACAGAGACACTCGTCGGTTTAAGAGCCACTAAAAAAAGCGACTTTATAAACCTAAACGTATTATGCAAAACAATTAACAGCTATAGTAGAGTGGAACTTCGTAAAAAAAACCTAAACAAAAAGGCAAACTAAGCACCCGGTGCAACGACAACAGTGGGCTGAGCTGCATATTTCCATTTGCACTCTAGCGAGAAACGTCTAAATTGTTCATATTTGCACATTTATAGGGCGTAAAAATAAAGGTTTAATGCTTTAAAGCTTGAAAAGAAGAAGCAATCCTACCATGAAGCGCTCAGTTGGCTCTCGTCGGCGGCGGAGCTTCTGCAGCCATTTTGTAGTAACTAACCGGAGCAAGGAGACGGTTGAATCCGTGATAACGGGGGGAGGGGGCGGGGCTTCAGCGCGCCACGTGATCTCCAATAACAAAACAAACTGGCCTCGCTTCGCAAAGCTCCTCCCTCCTCGACGTTTCCATGACAACTGCAGCCCCCTCATCACTAACCCTGCTGCTGAAGCTCAGCAGCTTGCATCAGCCTCCCACCATATATATCAGCAAGGATGAAAGTATGTCAGAGTAAAAGTAAAAAAAAAGTCCAGTTTTTATGCAATAAATGTAGATTTGTTTCAGCTGCGTTTGCAGTTTTTATAATAAAATATGTATTGGCTGTGAGAGCAACAGAGGGCACAACTGAAATCCTGCTCCAAACCAATGTATAGTAGCATCTTACTCATCCATTGAGTGTTGCTCTCGTGGCGTCTATCCAGCAGGGTATAGGCAACACATTAAAGAAAAATTAGTTACGGGAGATTAATTTCATATAAGCTGAATGTCGCTGTTGCACTACAAGCTGGGTAAGAGCTGGATGTACTACAGTCAGTATGGTCTTTTATTTCACCATTTTCATACATGATGTTTTACTCAGGGTGGAAAATGGCATACTTTGGCAACTGTTTTACAGTTTTACAATTGAAACTTTGTCATTGAAAATGACAAAGATATATATATATATATATATATATATATATATATATATATATATATATATATATATATATATATATATATATATATATATATATATATATATATATATATATATATATATATATATTGGCCATCAGTACACCAATAAAATGGTGATTCTGCCTCAATATGACTCCAGTAAAAAGTGAAACACCTTCATTTTGGAAATTAAAGTATGAAGGTAAAAATATGAACTATATCCATGGGACCTATTTCGGTCACAGTATGTACACTGGAAAGAATTATTATTTCTTAAAATAAGTGCATTTGTTCTTGGATTGAGGAGGTAGAAGAGACATCTTGCCAATGGAACAAGACAATTTACACTTCAAATAACAAAACACAATTGCATTGTGTTATTTCAAGTGCATATTTTCTAATTATCTTATTTTAAGAGTAAACATACTCATTCCATTGGCAAACTATCTAATTTAGCTACTCAAATTAAGAGTAAATACACTTAATTTAAGAAATGTTTACTTATTTCTATATGGTTTTTCCAGTGTACGTTCATAAGAAATTTATTTATTATTATGTCCTTGGTCCAGGGGCCGTTACAGGACCACCCCTACAGGGCCACTGGCTCCTTCCAGCCCCAGTCTAGAATCATGTTTGACCTCTTCCGTTTTTTTGGACCTTACTGTATTCATCTAAGCCCAGTTATATTTCCCGCTGGTTGAACTTGAGCTATAAAAAAAAATAGAATGTATAAAATGTAATATTTATAAGCTTTAACTACAATAAGACTTGGTTGTTACAAAACACAGACACAAAGAAGCTAAATAGAAAGACATTGCACTATTTTAGATTCTCAATTTAGTTAGAACTTATCATAATCAAAAATAGCAGTAATGAGTTATATGCTTTAAAAATATATTTGGCATTACCACTTTTGAACATTTTTTAGTGTAGAGGGGCATAACACTTCCTTACAAACCTGCAGATCTTCATAAAATGCTCTGGACATGCCATCAGTCTGTCACAGGGGGACACATAGACAGACAGCCATGCACATATGCACTTATTTAACCTTCAGTCAATCTATTTAACTCTGATGGGAAGTAATGACAAAATAAATGCTCTAATCTAATGATCTATTTTACATTCTTTTGTGGTTACTTTCACTTGTTTTTGTAAAAAAAAAAACATAGCATCAGTATACTGACCCATTCAGGTTGGTATGTGTTCTCGAAGCTGAGTGGTACTCAACAGATACCTAATACCCTAGGTTAAACTGAGAACAGACATGTGCTGAAACATGTTTTAAGGCTATTTATTACCACTCAGTATCTCTATTAACCATTGGCGTCCATGGATGAAACTTATTTTGATTGCAACATCAAATTTATGAACATCCACAAGAACCTAACGGTGTGCTTGCAGTTACTGATCCATCTATAGCCTCTGTCACTCGCACATAGATTGCAGCATCTCCTACATCTGTTATATTATAAAACTATGCATCTCAGTAATGGTGGCAAAACCGTTTGTCAGTCTAGTCAGTAACTATTGAAAATTGATCATGTTTGTGTCGTCGCCATAATGGCTTCATTTCTAACTGAATGAATGGATTTATCAAAGTTATTTGCTGGGATTTGTTTGAGCATGAGAGAAATCATGATGGTAAAACAAGCTTTTGGGTTTGTTTTATTCTAGCTTTGATGTTTTGTCAACAAGAGATGTATCTTTATATTTTTTTATCAGCCTATAACTTTATGTTAAATATTTTTTTTTTACCTGCAAGCTTTCTTATTGTTCACTTAGTATATAACTCCTCAGCTCATCCCCACATCAAAGTTGTCAGTTGGTAACCATCCTGCAACTGTGGAAAATTTAATTTAATTAAACCTGTTACTCATGTAATAAATCTAATTGATTCAGTTAGATGTATTAAATAGATTTGCAACAGAACCCCCACAGCTGGACCTTGAGATGCAGTCGTTAGAGCCTGCCTGATGTTTGTTTTTAAAAGTGATGAAAGGGACATTTTTTTTATATTCTTTCACGTGACAAGACAATAATATTCTTATAAAAAAAAATTGCAAAATCAAATCCATCTGAATGATTGGATCCGCCCAATTTTTTCGTTTATTGTAGCTCAAATTCCTACCTTCTACATAAAGGGCTGTGAATAGCGCCATATTTCTTTCTTTTCTTTTTTTTTTTTTTTTTTTTTTTTTACAATTTTTCATTTATTTAATGCAGATGTCTCCATTTTTAAAAAAACTTTTATGTTAAATAAGTTTCCCATCGCAGCCCGTGTAAAATTGAGCTCAGGTCTCTTACTTCAAAGACACATAATCAGATTCAAGGTATAATCCAGCATATCCCGTGTTTGTGAGCCACCAGAGATTAACAGATGTTTCTGTTATTTCTCTACACTCTTTGCTGATGTTAGTCTTTTGATTTGGATTTATTGAATTCACCAAAGCATGATACCTTTGATTGGCTTGTGTTTGGGTTTTAAATTAGAAAAACCATTAACGATAAAACAAGTTAGGGGTTTCTAATCAAACACTTTATAATGTATTTAATTTTTAATACCAAGCATCAAATAAAATGTTCTACAAATGTGCTGCACAACACCTTCAGCTGTGTGGCCAGCTCTGTTTATTTTTTTTAGGTTATAAAAGAGGAACACAATTAATCTGAGGTGTATATTATCATGCAGATTATATTTGAAAGCGATGAGTGGTTAATCAGAGAAGAGATGTTTTAGTGGGCATCCCCACCCCCCTCCTACCATCACTGAGGATGCCCCTCTAATCAGATTTATTCCATGCATAAGCATAATAGTGTGTCTATCTCACATTATTAAATTAACCAATTAAGATATGGAAGACAATAAATTGACTCATCAGTGTTTTATTCTTTATCATCTGTCAGATCTCTCTTTGTCTTGGTTGCTACGTATGTCTGCTGAGTGTTGTGCATACTAACAAACACACAGGTGGTAGAGATATGCTAAGAAAGCTTCCATAACCCTTCAAAGTCAGTGCATCCCCTGATCTATTTCACCTGCCAAGGTCGCAGCGCTGCTGTTTTTTTGTGTCTGTATGCAGAGGAGAAGGGTGGAATAGAATAGTGAACATGTATGGCTGCACCAGCAGCTATAATTGTCTCTATTTTCATTTGGGATTAAATCCTCAGGGCAGAAAAATCAATCTGTTTTGATATAATGAATCTTTTCTAGGCAGTGAACTGTCCCTTGGACAAACAATGGCCACGATCGATATTTCTCCGCTGCTCATGATAATTTGTACCTAAAAAAACTGGAATACCATCAAGGAGAAAGAATAATGATCCATCTTTAAGAAGATGGAAAAGGAATTCCAATCATTATCATTGACAGGAAAATACTTAGTTTAAAGATTGAGTTGCATTTGTGTTCATCCATGCACTTACTATACAATCCAGAAGTGTAATCTAGTGCGCCCTAAATGAATGTCCTACATGCATTTTGATCTGAAATTTAAACTGTTTGCCAGCTTCAAAGATTTCCTGGAAAAAGCAAAAGACCCTAAATAAACACAGCAGAAAGTTCAGGGATAAAGTTATTAAAGAGTTTACAACACAGTTGTTTTTAAGAAAAATACTCAGATTTATGAACTTCTAACTCTACGTATAAAAAAAATTTTCAAAAATAAAGTGTCACACAACTAATACTAAGACACATACATAAAAACAGAGAAAAATTGTTAAAAGAAAGCCATAAAGAGTCCAGTTTTAATTTCAAATAAGCTATGTAGGGGAGTAAAAAAGCAATATGTTTTAATCCATGGCATAAACCAGTAACCAGCACTCTAGTGATATTACCATTAATATGTATTTAAAAAAGATATACAAAAAATTTTGGGAAGTTGAAACCCTACCAACTAATGGTTTCTGCAAGATGCCATTGCCATTAAGAAAGTCATAGTTTAAAGCAAATCCATAGAAACTTAATCGAACAGCAAATATGAAGAAGAAGTTGCTACGAACCAAACTTTCTGCCAATGTGTAAAATGATATGACCAAAAATCACTGTGAAAACATTGTTCCCTCCATAAACCAAGTGGGTGGCAGCATCATAATATGGGATGTTATTATGTTTTACCTGATATAGTATGAAAGGTTGCTAAAAATGTTATGCAAGGGATTCTAATCTCTAATTCCTTGGTACTGTAACTGCAACATGTTAGGATTTAGACTACAAAAAAAAAATGTAATTTAATGTTTTTGAAAATTTAATTAAAATATGTAGAAATAATTCCTAGTTTAAAAGCAAACTGTAGTAAAGCATCATTTTACTCTCACAGCTCGTCTGACTGGAAAGAATGGTGATTACCCTGCTTGTCTGCAGCTTGGGCTTTGTTACCACAGGGAGCAAGAGTGTGGTGCATTAATAGTGTAACAGCCAGGCTCTCTCTCTCTATGTCTCTCTCTCTGCCGAAACACACACAGACACACCATCCTCTCTGTCCCCCACAGCATCCACCCGTCAGAGTGATGAATGTCTCCTTCTTTGGGAGCGACCTCTAAGGTTCGCATCATGGGGAAAATGCATCCTAGCCTCCTCTCTAACCCAGAGAAGTAACAGCAGACATAACTCACATTTGCTGGGCCTGCAGCTCTAATCAGAACCGTAATGAAACTGAGCGCACTGCTACAGACTCTGCCGAGCTGTGCACCGCTATTCCAGGGAAGAGGTGGGTGGAAATGATGGGGGTTCCATTTGTGCTAAAAATATTCTCACAAGCGCATTCATTAAGATGTGACAAAACATTTGTCTGTGTTTATGTAACACAGAATAGTGCTCCAGTTATGGGAAACACATGAATTAATTATATATATATATATATATATATATATATATATATATATATATATATATATATATATATAAATATACACTATATTGCCAAAAGTATTTGCTCACCTGCCTTGACTCACATATGAGCTTAAGTGACATCCCGTTCCTAATCCATAGGGTTCAATATGACGTCGGTCCACCCTTTGCAGCTAGAACAGCTTCAACTCTTCTGGGAAGGCTGTCCACAAGGTTTAGGAGTGTGTTTATGGGAATTTTTGACCATTCTTCCAGAAGCGCATTTGTGAGGTCGCACACTGATGTTGGACGAGAAGGCCTGGCTCTCAGTCTCCGCTCTAATTCATCCCAAAGGTGTTCTATCGGGTTGAGGTCAGGACTCTGTGCAGGCCAGTCAAGTTCATCCACACCAGACTCTGTCATCCATGTCTTTATGGACCTTGCTTTGTGCACTGGTGCACAGTCATGTTGGAAGAGGAAGGGGCCAGCTCCAAACTGTTCCCACAAAGTTGGGAGCATGGAATTGTCCAAAATGTCTTGGTATGCTGAAGCATTCAGAGTTCCTTTCACTGGAACTAAGGGGCCAAGCCCAGCTCCTGAAAAACAACCTCACACCATAATCCCCCCTCCACCAAACTTTACACTTGGCACAATGCAGTCAGACAAGTACCGTTCTCCTGGCAACCGCCAAACCCAGACCCGTCCATCAGATTGCCAGATGGAGAAGCGCGATTCGTCACTCCAGAGAACGCGTCTCCACTGCTCTAGAGTCCAGTGGCGGCGTGCTTTACACCACCGCATCCGACGCTTTGCATTGCACTTGGTGATGTATGGCTTGGATGCAGCTGCTCGACCATGGAAACCCATTCCATGAAGCTCTCTGCGCACTGTTCTTGAGCTAATCTGAAGGCCACATGAAGTTTGGAGGTCTGTAGTGATTGACTCTGCAGAAAGTTGGCGACCTCTTCGCACTATGCGCGTCAGCATCCGCTGACCCCGCTCCGTCAGTTTACGTGGCCTACCTCTTCGTGGCTGAGTTGCTGTCGTTCCCAAACACTTCCATTTTCTTATAATACAGCTGACAGTTGACTGTGGAATATTTAGGAGCGAGGAAATTTCACGACTGGATTTGTTGCACAGGTGGCATCCTATCACAGTTCCACGCTGGAATTCACTGAGCTCCTGAGAGCGACCCATTCTTTCACAAATGTTTGTAAAAACAGTCTGCATGCCTAGGTGCTTGAATTTATACACCTGTGGCCATGGAAGTGATTGGAACACCTGATTCCAATAATTTGGATGGGTGAGCAAATACTTTTGGCAATATAGTGTATATATATAATTTTCAGCTGAAATTTGTAAACTTTATCACAGCAACCACACTGATATTACTGCCATCTGTTTATGTGTCAGACCACACAGCAGATGCTAGCATAAATTTACATATGAAATTATACTGGACATACTCATTAATCGAATAACTGGGGACTTTTTTGTTTTTTTTACACAACAAAATGAGCCCAAATTAAGCAAAGAGTTCAAAACAGATCAGAGGGAACAAATAAGGAACATATTGAAGCAGAAATTCCACCTCTCCCTCTGAATGTGCCTGCAAATTAAACATAAGTATGTCATTAGGCAGAGAGGCCAATGACAGTAGCCTAATGAATATAGGCAGTGCGGCAGTCAGCAGCTTCCTCTGATGCTAGAGAGCCCCTATCTAGGCCATAGCATCAATCTTCATGCCAGCACCACCGCAGCCACTGTCCACGCCTCGCCTTCATAAACAGCTTTATTATTCATGAATTAGCGTTATTGTCCACTTAATTATTCATCAGGACTTAAATACCCATATTCATCTACACCAGGTCGAGAGAGAGAAGAAAGAAAGGGTGATATTTACAGTATCTTCATGTCATTTTATGTCTTTTTTACCTTTTTAAGAGATCAATTAGAATTTTATATCGGTCATGGTCACATGGGATTGTGTGATTTGAATAGATCAGTAAGTAATTCAAAGATGAATTCAGAATAATGAGACAATTAGGTTATGATGAATTACACTTAACACCTGGAGGCAGCGGCGTAGGAAGCGGGGGGGGCGGGGGGGGACATGTCCCCCCCAATATAAAAGCCAGGTGGATATGTCCCCCCCAAAAATTGTACCGCAAAATATTAGATTTTGACATTTTTTTAACTAGCGTGCTTTTATTTTGAAGGCGCAGCATAGCGTTACGTCACTGTACTCCCCCTCCCCTCTCTGAACTGCTGAGTGTTTGAGCACTCAGTCAGCAGGGAGGGAAACGGCGACACAGAAATCAGAAACTGAAAGAGGTAAAATAGTCTGTCGGGATGCTGCTATGAATATTGCCCATTTATAACGTTTTGTTTTTAGTTCACTTTCATATATAGAAACTGAATCTTTTTGGGTTAGTCATCTTAGTCTTGTACGGAAGAGGATTAGGGCCACTGGAAAAAAAAAGTTAACTGATTTTTACATTTTTTTTTAGTTTAACATGGGGAAAAAAGTCAGAATTCTGACTTTTCTCAGAATTCTGACTTTTTTCTTCTGACTTTTTTCTCAGAATTCTGACTTTAATCTCAGAATTCTGACTTTTTTCTCAGAAATCTGACAGATGATTAATATTTCTAATCAATTTACAGTGTTTTTATTTTTTTTCGGGGGGGTACTTATACAGATACATAAAAACAAGTAGGTCTAACTAAAAAATAACCAGAATATATGTTTAGAGTAAAGATTGACTAGTGTTTACACAAGCACACAATTTCAAATCTGCTGAGCTTGCTGTGCAAGAAAATGTAAAATATACGTATAAAGAAATATAACAGGAAGTACTGCTAAAACATAAACTAAATGTTAAATAATGTAGATATTGGTTTAAAAAATTCTTCAGATTTGGAAATTTGGAAGAATACATAATTTTGAAATTAATCAACAAATCTGGTAAAAAAAACAACAAAAAGAAATAAAAAATAAAAGTTGTACTTTTTTACTTGAGGAATTTGTTGAATAACTTCATAATTATGAGTTTAACTAGTTGGAGGTAATGCTACACTTCTCTGCTTCCTGTCCTGCTCATAAAAGGTAAACATTATAAACCCACCATCCATTTTCTACATTATTTGGAAAACACAACACAAATGTAATATAACAAAAGTATGTTTAAAAACAAACATGTTAGCATCAAGCCATAGCCATGTCTGTTTTAGAGACTAGCTCTCTTCTGCTCCTCCATTAATGAGGGGACCCCACGGACACGTAAAAAGTTGCCTAATTCCGTCATTTTCCACCAATGTGTCACTGGCCACCTCAAACAACTCACATCTTTGTCAGTAAAGCTGAGTGCTCCCACATCTCTTCCTTCATGGTGCCCATCTACATTAAGATCCAAAATTCTGAGATTAAAGTCAGAATTCTGAGAAAAAAAGTCAGAATTCTGACCTTTTTCCCGTATTAAACTGAAATGAAATTTAAAAATCACTTAACTTTTTTTTTTTTTTTATCAGTGGCCCTAATCCTCTTCCGTAGTCTTGGGATGATCACTCATCCAATATTTAACTGCTAACTTTCTGTAGACGTTTGCCACTCTAGCCAAAATGTTTTTTTTTTTTGTATATCTCATTTCAGTACAATGCCACCACCAACTAAAAGGCTGAAACAGCAGTAGGACTTACTCAGATTTTTTTAAAAAGAGAAACGTCAGTGTGAGTTACAGTCACCTTACACAACTTGTGTTGAAATTAGCCCGATCTGGGCGTGCGTTTAACGAGGATTTTTTTATTTTTTGCGTGGTTTTGATTCGCCGAAATTGACAGATGTTATACCTGCCGTGCTCCTGATCGTTAGTTAAAACCACAGGGAGAATTAATTTTAATTCTTAGCAGCGGCGGTCGCATTGGTTGTGCAGCAGTCCACTGCACAACCACAAATTAACCAACTAATTAACTTCTGCACCTTTGTTTCCTCAAATAAACAGCTGGCTCCTCTTTTTAGACGATAAACAGATTAACACAACATTGACAACTCTGTAGTTTTCTCTGTTCTGTAGTGCAAACTGGAATTAAAGGCGCCATTTCTACCAAAGGTCTGGACAGACTGGCGACCTGTCTAGGGTGTACCCCGCATCAGCACCTCCCGACCCCACTAAGGGACAGGGTGTACAGAAAATGGAAGGATGGATGGATTTCTACCAAAGGTTGATAATGCGTTTTTGAACCAGATGCTTCAAAGCGCCCTGTCCATAATTCTTCAACACACTGTCAGCTCCCTCTGTCAGTCAACCTATATAAATTAATTTTTGACCATTATTGCAAGTTTGAAAAAATAAAACATATCAAACTTTGCACTTCTGTGGCCTACTGAATTGTTTTTAATCAAACTGAAATATTTGATTTTCTAGTGTGTATGCGGACACTAAATATGCTAAGGGTTGAAGCCCTTGAAAGACATCTCCCTTTGCTTAATAAAAGACTCCAGTCATTTTGTTTGGTGATATGCTCACATCTTATGAACAAATGCATTATGTAAATTTTAAATGCATTATTTTTGCAAGACACATTTATAAAGGAATAAAGTAAAAGATTAAATAGCCTTTTTTTTAAGTAGCATACTTAAGATATGTTTCTGTTGAATACGAATCTCAGATTTCCGACATGTGTCCCCCCCAATAGTAAACATATTCCTACGCCCTTGCCTGGAGGACTTAGAGAAAGACATATCAATTGCATATGATTGGCAATTTTAGAAGTGTCTTTTCAATAAAAAAAATTTTCAAGGTTAAAAATGTGCATAGAGAAAAGAAGTCCACCCCTTGCTGATGTCAGTGATGCTTTTCTCTATATACAGGTGCTGGTCATAAAATTAGAATATCATGAAAAAGTAGATTGATTTCAGTAATTCCATTTAAAAAGTGAAACTTGTATATTATATTCATACATTACATACAAACTCATATATTTCAGATGTTTATTTTGTTTAATTTTGATGACTACAAATGACAACAAATGAAAATCTCAAATTCATCATATCAGAAAATTAGAATATTACTGAAGACCAATAAAAACAAAGGATTTATAGAAATGTTGGCCAACTGAAAAGTATGAACATGAAAAGTATGAGCATGTACAGCACTCAGTATTTAGTTGGGCCTCCTTTGGCCTGTATTACTGCAGCAATGCGGCGTGGCATGGAGTCGATCAGTCTGTGGCACTGCTCAGGTGTTATGATAGCCCAGGTTGCTCTAATAGTGGCTTTTAGCTCTTCTGAATTGTTGGGTCTGGTGTATTGCATCTTCTTCTTCACAATACCCCATAGATTTTCTATGGGGTTAAGGTCAGGAGAGTTTGCTGGCCAATTAAGAACAGGGATACCATGGTCCTTCAACCAGGTACTGGTAGCTTTGGCACTGTGTGCAGGTGCCAAGTCCTGTTGGAAAATGAAATCTGCATCTCCAAAAAGTTGGTCAGCTGCAGGAAGCATGAAGTGCTCTAAAACTTCCTGGTATGTGGCTGCGTTGACCCTGGACCTCAGAAAACACAATGGACCAACACCAGCAGATGACATGGCACCCCAAACCATCACTGACTGTGGAAACTTTACACTGGACTTCAAGCAACGTGGATGAAGTGCCTCTCTTCTTTTCCTCCAGACTCTGGGACCTTGATTTCCAAAGGAAATGCGAAATTTACTTTCATCAGAGAACATGACTTTGGACCACTCACCAGCAGTCCAGTCCTGTTTCTCTTTAGCCCAGGCAAGACGCTTCTGACGCTGTCTGTGGTTCAAGAGTGGCTTGACACAAGGAATGCGACAGCAGAAACCCATGTCTTTCATACGTCTGTGTGTGGTGGTTCTTGAAGCACTCACTCCAGCTGCAGTCCACTCTTTGTGAATCTCCCCCACATTTTTGAAGGGGTTTTGTTTCACAATCCTCTCCAGGGTGCGGTTATCTCTCTTGCTTGTACACTTTTTTCGACCACATCTTTTCCTTCCCTTCGCCTCTCTATTAATGTGCTTGGACACTGAGCTCTGTGAACAGCCAGCCTCTTTAGCGATGACCTTTTGTGTCTTGCCCTCCTTGTGCAAGGTGTCGATGGTCGTCTTTTGGACAACTGTCAAGTCAGCAGTCTTCCCCATGATTGTGTAGCCTATAGAACTAGACTGAAAGACCATTTAAAGGCTTTTGCAGGTGGTTTGAGTTAATTAGCTGATTAGAGTGTGGCACCAGGGGCCATCAATTTTGAACCTTTTCACAATATTCTAATTTTCTGATATGATGAATTTGAGATTTTCATTTGTTGTCATTTGTAATCATCAAAATTAAACAAAATAAACATCTGAAATATATGAGTTTGTATGTAATGTATGAATATAATATACAAGTTTCACTTTTTAAATGGAATTACTGAAATCAATCTACTTTTTCATGATATTCTAATTTTATGACCAGCACCTGTATTCTATCTCCTGTCACCTTCTGCATCTACCTACTGTTCCCTCTCATGCCCTGATTGTTTTCCAGTGCAGGGACACACACACACACACACACACACACACACACACACACACACACACACACACACACACACACACACACACACACACACACACACACACACTGACACATGCACACGCACTCCAGAGTGAGGGATGAATCATTCATAGCTGCACATAATGCCTTCAACCCTTTCACCAGGGAGAGAGAGACAGAGCGGCAGACAGAAAATCACTCACAACAAGCAGAGACAAAAGCTGATGGAGAAAGATGAGGGGCGCAGTAATGGAAGTAGAAATGAAATGGATTTGAGATGTGATACAAAACTGTTAGCAGTATTAAAAACCCATATTAGATTAAAATCCTAAAGAGGCAAGCTTAAACATATAACGCTTAAGTTAAACCTAGCTGGTAAATCTGAGCATTTTAAGCCTAATATTTTGTTTATGATGTATTAAATACGGTTTTGTTTCATACCTCAATAATGAATCCATCAATTATAATCCATCAGGGATACTGATGATTAAATAATAATGAGTGGGGAGAAATGCCAGATCATAACAGGGTTTTACTTTTAAATGCATACTTTGTTCACGCTAATTGAAGAAATGCATATTGTAGGAAAAATAGAATAAATATAGATTCTATTTATAATCATTTTTATAGTTAATACTGTTATAGCTTTAAAGCGTACAGAATTTCTCTGAACTTGGACCTTCAGTTTTTCAGACTTTTAGTATTAAAAGTCCTAGAATTTAATAACTTGTGGTTTTCCCTTTGGTTGGTGCTGGTTTTCAGTTTGAGGCTGTCCAATAATTGCACAGCAAAAGTTTCAAAATAAGAAAGAAAAAATTTTTTTCATTAGCAAAACTCTTGAAAGTGTGTGTGCATTTGATTCAGCTCCCTCAGAGAAAACTTTTTGATAAAAGCCTGGTGTATGTGTCTATCTTCCACGTTTAGACGCCAGCATGTGTGTCCAGCCGTCTTTGTGAAACAAGCTCAGTTAGATACTTTGAAAGATGTTTTTGGACTGCAATTTTGTTTGTAGTCCACAGATCCATCTGCCCTTTAGGTCACCTGTTCCCATTGAAAAAATAACCCCTCAGCATGTTATTGCTACCACCTCCATACTTTAGTCTGAGAGCAATGTTAGTTTTCAGCTACACCAAGCTGCATGCAGTTTTAGTCTCATCATCTGTCCAGAACAAATCTTATGCTGTCAACAGAAGCAAACTTTAAAGCTTAATTATGACTGTCTTTTCACTTGTAATATTGTGTGCAGATACATGTAAGGTCACACAAGGCAATCATATATTCCATGTATATCCATTAGTGCTAAATGTACTTTTCATAGATGTTTTTTTAAAGTTATAAGGACTGCATACTTTTCCGTAAACAGGTGACAATATTGTCTTAAACAGAAACAATAGACATTTGATTCATTTTTCCTTTTTTCTGTTTTTTTATTTAACAAGTTTCATTGAAATAATCAAATCTCAACAGAAAATAAAAACTTGAATGTACCGCAGAAATTAGGTATAATTAAATGTGATGCTTTGAAAACAAAATATTCAATATTCAATCCAACATTTATAGACACTATAGAAAAATTCTAACGAAAGGGGGATGGAAACAAGATAAAATACTTATAAATATTTTAAAAGAAAAAGTTAAACTGTTTTCCAAATAACCACAGTAATCATAGTTTGAATATCTAAAATCAAAGTCCTGGGTAATGAGGTTTCCTAACCTAACTGTGGGCTGCAGGGTCACTTTTTTACTCCAGATGTTCTCCTCTCCTATCATTCTGTGGGATACAGCAAGGAGGAAAACAACACACATGGATTTTATTTAAAAATTGTATTAACACCAGTCTTGACTTAAATCAAATGCACTGATTATCTCTTTGCCGAATCAACAACCCTGTAAGACTGACCCACAGAGAGTACTGTAGCTATCAATTGCTGAGGGAAGCATTGGAGAACCAAAACATAGCTGTCTATGTTTTCCTTGCAGCTCATTTCTGACATGTTGATTTCAATGATTCAGGGATTAAGATTAATGATCTTTTTATCAATAGTTTATATAAACACTTTTTCCAAAGTGTTTTTCCCTCAAAAGCAAGATTTTCATCTTTAGAAGACTTTCATTAGCCCCCACATCTTCACCTAAATTGATGGAGTGATGAAAAGCTTTTTGAACATCTGTGTGTGTCTGAACAGCAAGATACTTTGCATTATTAAGAAAGCATCACTGAAAACCAATTAAACTTTGTTTCACCTTTTTTGTCCTTGTGTTTAGTGATGAATCAGGTCTGACTTTTCTGTACATAAATTCAACTCGTTCATTCAATTCAAATCATTTTCTGTATATAACCAAAATCACAACATATGTAAACTTAACAACCTTAACACAGACAGTTCAGCTGAATCATGTAGACAGATTTTTTTTTTTTTTTCCTGTCAAAACAAAGAATATATGGAATCATTTTCTAATATTCTTATCAGCCAAGGGCAGCGACTTGTCAAAGTGTGGTACGCTGTTCTTCTAAAAAAACAAAATACAAATAAAAACAACTCTTGCTGTGGAAGCATGTTTTGTTTCTAGGATCAAGGTAAGTAAAAATGGGGCCGAGAACGTAGGATGGCATTATGTAAGCATATCACCAGAATGATTGACAATTAGGAAGATCACGTATTTTGATGATCCACTTGGAAAAAGAACTATCGACCCACTTTCATAATTGCGGTGTCTTCACATGGTTCCCCTAAAACATCCGTTATTTATATTTCCTTCTATAAAAAAAAGGGCCATTAATTACATATGATCTTTTTTTTTTTTTTTTAAGCGGAATACTCAGCAGATAAATTCATTATCGTCCAAAAATATGGATTTATTTATCATATTTTCACCAACCGTTGTACTACCTAGAAGCAAGCCGTATGTTTACGGTGCAGAGCCCTTGGTGAAGCAAATAGCCACATATCACCTACATTAAGCAATGCATTTGTTATCTATATTTTTATTTGAGCACAGCATAAAAAAAAGAAAAAAATGTAACTTGTTCAGAATGAAAACCAAGTGACTTGTGGAACTGGCTGGGTTAGTGAATGCTGGAAAGTACCGGAGAATTGCAAGAGAAAATCCTAATATGTCCAGGGTTAGTGGCACTGATGACAGGTTAATAATGTGTTCTTGTGTTGAGCAGACATGATCACGCCGCAGCCATTTCTGTCAGCCCCCCAACATCTTAAGTTCTTTCCATAATGGTTACCAGGATTTTTTTTCCACTCATTTCATCCACTTAAACACACACCCACCAACACACACACACAAAGACGATGTATTACTTTATTGCATCCTGCTGAGACAATGGCAGTAGAGTGAAACTGATAAATTAAGCCACCACATGTAGCCTTGACACATAGGAAAGAACCAAGTGCTGTTAACTCTTTTCCATTATCCTCCTGCTTTTATGAGCCCAAAAACATACTTTTTTGCTCTGAAGGAGCCATGAGTGTTTTTCTCTTATTCCATCAACTCATATAGACTTCAACCCCTCCTCCCCTCTCTGTCTTATTAAAAATGCCTTTGATGTCTTCAATGAGATTCATGAGGTATTGCTAGTGTGTGTGTGTGTGTGAGCAATTAGGAGATAGTAGTGGCCCTTCAGCTCCTAATAGTGGCACTGGAGAGGGAGCTGTGAGGAAAACCCTTCTAAACTCAGGTCTATTCTTGTTTGAGGTGTGACTGAAGGGTAGAGGACGGATGAGTAGGGTGATCAACAGTGTGAAGGAATAGAATAAAGACACGTCTCCAACTCCAGTCTTTGAGAGCTTCTGTCTTGAAGCTTTTAAATGCACCCCCTGATCCAAAACAGAGCACCAAAAAAGCATTAGAACAGTAAAATATATGCTGCTGGAGCATCTGACAGTAGGTCAAAACAGTGAAATGGTCTGAAGGTGGTTAAATCTGTGGTAAATAGTGGAGTAGCGTGAGAGGCTTTGCTTTTTTGGGGCCTTAATGACTTGTAGAAATGAATTATTCAGTTTTGCTCTCTATCTAAAAATCCTGCAGTAGAATGTCTAGGCAACATGACAATAATAAGAAAGAGCACTCATTGGTAAATAAAAAACAGAACAGAAACAAACAGAGGTTTATACAGAGTGGCCTAGTCAAAGTCTGAACATTCTTTGCTTAGCTGTTGTGGCATCAAACGGGCTGTTCAAACTTAAAAACCTGCAGAGTCATTGGATTAAAACAATTCTTCAGAGAGGCTTTTAGGGTTGGATTAATTACCAAGTTCTTTCAAGCACCTTCCGGCAGTTATCGCAAAACATTAAATAGGACACCACAGAGAAAGGGGCAAGAGATTTAGACTTTAACTCTAGCCAAACTTTTAGTTCAATTCAATTCAGTTTAGTTATATAAAGCGGCAATTCACAACATGTTATCTCATGGCAATTTACAGAGACAATTCAACCAGATCATACAGTCAAAGTGATTCAAAGTTTTCTATCTAAGGAAAACCAACAATCCATCACACTAACGACAATAGAAAGGAAAAACTCCCTTTAACAGGGAGAAACATCCAGCAGAACCAGGCTCAGTTTGAGCTGCCATACGCCAAGGCCGACAGGGTTTTCAAGTAACACCAAGATCTTAAAAAAAAATACTCTAACTTAAATTTCTTATTTCTTTTAGTCAGGGATCATGGTGCATAAGCTATAGACTGAGGGCTTTACATTGAAACAGGCTGATTTGAAAAGTTGTTTTTTTTTTTATAGCTATTTAATCAACATTTAAAAATTGGCCTTTGCTTTTACTTAGCTTAATTCTGTTAATGTTAAATCTGTTAATACTATTCTATCTGCAATAGTATTTAAATATCTCAATATGGTGTCACATAATTGGAAAAACTTATAAATTTTATGAGGGGAGGAAAACTTTCAAAAGTTGCAGCAAGTTGCTGCATGAAATGTTAAAATATAGACACTTTTATTCCAAAGCAGAAGTTTATTCCATTTAATCAAAGGATTAAATCATTTTTGTTATAATCAACGTGCATATATTTGATGACTAAACTGTTGGAGAACCATTTTTTATTTTTATTTTAGAGGCAGATTTGATATGTTAGTTTTCACGTACAACACTGACAAAAAACTCAGCTGTCTTATATTGAGCGAATTCACAATGCATTTCATCTCAAGGCACTAAATGAAATTGATTTGAATTATACAGACAGATTTGCAAAAGGAATTCCCTCCTACTGGCTGAGCATGTAGTGTCAGTGGCCATGCGCTTATGGTGTCGCATGCATGCATGCAGCAACAGTGGAGAAAAACTCTTTTAATAGCAGAACCAGTCTTAGTGTAAAAGGGCTTCAGAGAAGCAAAGAAATGAGAGGATAGCATGAGTCTCTCCTAAACACAAAAAAAACCCAAACCTGATCTCAAGCAAACAGGGGATGCCTACTCAGCAGCAACCTCCAACTGACTCCTTATGCGATTAAAAAAGGAGAAAACTTTTAAGGTTCATCTGACAGAAAAAAGGGTTTTATAGTTTTTATTTTAGTGCTTGTGTGCAAAAAGTTAGGAAGGATAATACCACAGAATTGTAAATGTCTATTTTGGTAGGACTGCAAAGAAGATATGGACCAGGAGAGCTGGTCTTATGAGCGTAGTTGGTTGGTTGGAGGGTTAGAAAGGAAGTGAGTAGAAGCAGCATGTATGTGTTTGTCACAAAAAGGACTAAAATGAGCATCTCTGTCTTTTTAATTATCCTTGTTACATAGGTTTGTTGGTGGGAAGTTATTAGGGACCTGGAAGGTGTTTCAGGAGCTGCACAGAGGAGTTACCCCCTCCATTGATCCTCATATTGATCCCTTCAGACGGCCTCAACAATGATCAATAGAGGCAATAAAACCAAACCCAGCTGCCTCCCTGGTGAATGGTGACACGTCCCCAGGGCGAGATGTTCAGTGTGTGCATCTTCTCTCTTCGCATGGTGTGCGTATAGAGTGTGGCTATTTGTCCTATCACAGATCAGTCAAGTGGACAGCCCTCTGTGGATGTCGAGTGAACGTCCCTGGAGAGACAATCACAACATTCAAGATGACAAAACAATCAGCGTGAAGCAGAAGTGTTCAGACAGCTGCCATGGGTGGCGGCCAGAGCCAAGTCGAAGCACAGCATACGATATCATCACTCAGACATTCACACCTTTTGCACAAATGTACAGTTGCACTTCTCCAAGAGTCACGTGCATGCATGCAAACAAAAATAGAGTATAAGTTGCACTGCCCCCTAGAGTCAAATTATAATGAATCCTCAATTTAAAGATAGATGTTGTGTTTCACATTGTATTATCATTTAAAACATACCGTTTTATTGAAAACTGTGAATATTGCAAATAAATATATATATATAAGATGTACATTTGTCTCTTTATTAAAATATATAAATTTTTTGGTAATTCAATACAACTTTATTTCAAAGAGAATGTTTATAATCAACAATATCTATCACACATATCAGGGTTCCGTTATGTCACTTGGCCATTCGCCTGGACAATAATCACTTCTATTTTGTCAGTTAGTGCAGCATCATTAGCATACTGTATTGTCGTTGTAGCTTATAATGTGGGCCATGCAGTGAAATGACACCATTTTTCGCCTTTGATATCAATTTTATGCACATTTGGTATTGATTTGAATCACCATTAAAAAAAAAATAGACATTCCCTTAGCATCTCTGTTTTTCTTCTTGTCTTTATGACTTTAAAATAAAAAAATATGTTATGCATTGGCTGAGGCTTAGATAGATAAAAAAAAAGCTTCCCAATAAAAGTGGTATAAAATCTTTACAAAGGGAACAGTGATTGCTACATTTTAAAGAAGAGCATTGAGACAGATATTTGAACTAAGCCTGAGATAATATGACAAATCCCAGAGCTAGTGCTCTTCTTAAGATCAGGTTTCATTAACAGATAAAGACTGGAGCAGCTGAAAAAGGAGGACAGGTTTTCCCTTTGTTTCTTAGGCCTACTGCTCTCTGCTTCAGGGACTTCTATTTGATGACTTCACCCCAGTGAATAAAATACCATCAAATCTCTGACCACTGGCAAGGCTGGAGACAGTGAACCCTGCCATTGGACACAAATGTAAAAAAGACTTCAGGGATGTAGATCTGCCATAATTACAACATGAAGAAGAATTTAGAATTCAGTATACTGTAGAAGTACACACGAACCACAAATGAATTATAGAGATCAATAAAATAGTGGTTCCATCAGATAAATAATCAAAGGTTAACTTGAAGTAAACTGTAAGGAAGAAATGTCCTCCTAATATCACATCAAATTCCTATGATTTTGGCATGATATCGTCAGTCTAGACATTTGGGATTCAGATAAGCTACATCTAAACAAGGCTGAATGTAAAAACTGGATGTACACTGCAAAAAAATAAATCTAGAAGTCATTTTTTCTTAAAATAAATGCTTTTTTTTCTAGCATTGAGGAGGTAAGTATAACACTTTGAAAATACGTAGAACACAACTTATATTCAAAACAATTGCATTGTCTAAGTTTAAATGCATATTATCTAATTATCATATTTTAACAATGAAAATGAGATTGTCTAATTTACTTACTAAAATTAAGGGTAAAAACTAAGGATGCACGATATTGGGATTTTGGCCGATATTCGATATGCCGATATCTTAAAACTCATGTAGCTGATAACCGATATCGATACCGATGTTAAATCTGGACAAAAATAAGTAGTCATTGAAATTAGCAGTTGTGTTATCCATTTCTGACACTATAAAATAATATACTCAAATATATTTTCATATGCTGATATCAAATTGATTTTTAAAAACACAGTATCGATCTATTTTACTTTCAAAATCTTGTGAAATTTCATCGTTCTGTTACAAACTCTCGTGATATTTTGCAAATTCTTGTGAGATTTTGTTAGTAAAATAGATTGATACCGCGTCAGTATATCAACATATAAAAATATGGCAAAATTTCGGGAATTTTCGGGGGAGTTCGTAGCATAACGATGACATATAGCAATATTTCATTAGTAACAGAGATTGATATGGTGTTTTTAAATGGCAATATATCAGCATATGAAGATATTGTGATATTTTAATGTATCAATATTTTTTCCCTCGTCTTTAGAAGTTTTTAAGTCCGTAAAAAATAAGTTTTTGAGGAAGAAGAAGAAGTAGTATTTTTATTTTTAGACTTTAGAAACTAAGAAGCTGATCAAATATCGGGTTAAATATCGGTGGGGTGGCCGAAGTCCGATATTCAGTTTTAGGGCCGATACGGATAGGGGGCCGATTATATCGTGCATCCCTCGTAAAAACACTTAATTTAAGAAATTTTTTACTCAATTATAGATATCTTTTGCAGTGCAACCATATGAAATTATTAGTAGGCACATGTTTGCCTAACAGATCTCTTTGTTTTTCATGTGTGCAACTTTGTTTGTGTGATAAAGAGAGCGATGAGACGGGAGGAGGAAAACAGAAAACAGTAAGACCTCTATTTTGTTTCAATTTCTAAGCTCCCTGTTACAATTGCAGACATTAATTAATACATAATGATCCCAATGATCCCCAGTCCATCACTGGGCAGTTTAGAATCACACACACCCATGACAGAGTTACCTTCAACCTTACAGCCACATTTTTGGATGGTGGGATCAAGCTGGTGTACCTGGATGTGCCTGCAAAGGGAGACTTTTAACAATCGACTGTGTTCTGTCGCTCAGGGGTGAAAGTAAGCCGTAACGGTTCAGTATACAATACCAGTAAAAGATTTAGAGGCAGTAGGCAGTACCTGTGTAACACCAGGAAGAACTGCTGCCTGCCACAATAAGCCATAGGTACTTTTTGTGGCATCAACATCAGCGCACAGCACTGATCTGGGCATGCTGTGAGACCGGTGTGCCGCGTTTACATCTAACAATCACCTTCAAGATGTGTCTGGTGTGCTAAATTCTGACAATCATATTAATTACATTCCTATTTCTGTGCTTGCTCTCTGTCCAAGTGTTTGACCTTCTGGTTCACCCAACATCATGTGTGCTTGGCGGTCTCTTTCTTCTCAAGTTAATAAACTATATACAACTGAGATCTCATTATTTTTCAACTTCTATACACCCATGTAGAATGGGAATATCCCTTTATTATTTTACAAATTTTATAGCCTATTATAGATTTCTTAACATTTTAGTTTAGAATTTTTTAAATGAAGTTCTGAATTGTCATGGCAGTATTGGGCAGATTTGAAGGTTCTACATAATTTTTATGGAATTTGTAACTTTGGTAAGTTTGAATACCATTAAGCCTGTAAAGGTTTTTCCTTGCCCTACCGTATACGGTGTAAATTCATAGTGGCAGTGCATTTATGCTTAAATATTTATATATTTTTAATTCGGAACTTGGAGGGAATTATGAATAATATCCTGAACATAAGGACCTTCTGTGCATTTTCTATTTGAATTAATCATAAAACATCAGTTAGCTTTGAGTATTTACTTAAATATTTATTCTTATTGCTGAATAATCAGAATGGAGAAGCTTAAAGGAATAGTACACCCAAAACATGATTAGCCTTCATTTTCTACTCACCCCCATGCTGAACAACACTCTGGAGTACTTTTTTGATATCTCAAATGCATCTGGAGATCTGGGAGGCTTCTTGCTGTCTGCTGACATTCAAATAATGGAGGTCTATGGTGCCCGTGACAGAAAGGTCCATAAAAGTCCACAAAAAATGTGTCAATATTCCTCCATACTGCTCGTCCAATGTATTCCAAGTGTCCTGAGTGGGTAGCGTCCATAATTTACTCGAAACGAAGTCATTTAGAATGTTTTTAGAGCATAAACAGTAGTGTATAGGATTTCCTGAAAGCGCGCACATGCGCGTTCACGACGCTACGGAAGCCGGCAGACCAAACCAGATGAAAGTGCGCATTCAGGGTCTGCTCTGCCAATAATGCAAGCGTAGAAGAAGAAATGTGCTGTCTACCTGTGCAAAGAAAGAAACAACGAAAGAAAAATGTCTGAGGACTTCAGTGTTGAGGAAGAGCATGAGTTCTTTGCCGAGCTGAATGCGCTGGTTTGGTCTGCCGGCTTCCGTAGCGTCGTGAACGCGCATGTGCGCGCTTTCAGGAAATCCTATACACTACTGTTTATGCTCTAAAAACATTCTAAATGACTTCGTTTCGAGTAAATTCTGGATGCTACCCACTCAGGACACTTGGAATACATTGGACGAGCAGTATGGAGGAATATTGACACGTTTTTGTGGTTTTAATGGACCTTTCTGTCTCGGGCACAATAGACCTCCATTATTTGAATGTCAGCAGACAGCAAGAAGCCTCCCAGATCTCCAGATGCATTTGAGATATCAAAAAAGTAATCCAGAGTGTTGTTCAGCATGGGGGTGAGTAGAAAATGAAGGCTAATCATGTTTTGGGTGTACTATTCCTTTAAGGTTCAAAATTTGAAATGCAAGAGTATAACTTTACTGTTCTATATTGGTTATATTGGTCTTTTATATGAAAGAAATTTTATCTTTTAAATACATGGAGGGCATGATAAAAATATCAACCAATCTATATTGTATATAGGATCAGCAAGAATTGGAATCTACATTCATCCCTACATTTACTTGGAATTCATCTGTATGGTGAATCAAAATAATTTTTAAACTGTCAAATTATATAAATAAACTGATTTGAAATAAACTGACTCTTTGTAGCAGGATATCAATACTAACAACTGCTCCATTTTGCTGTCATGCAGATGAACAATTGTGTGCAGTTATTCTTTGCAGTGTAACTCTGATAGCATTTTCTAAAATTGATTTTTATTCCTTTTCATAGAAAAAGGAGCTCTTCAATATCCTGCAGCAGAAACTGCCTGGAGTAATTGTCGGCTAAAGATTTATTATTTGTTCTGCAAATAAATAAAATAACATCTTTTCATTGATTAGTAAAAAACTTAGTAATACACCTTATGTCAAAAATGATTGATGACTAATGACCTGACCTTATGACCTTTTGACCTCACCCCTCCCCCCCTTCCGGTCCCCTCCCCCCCAAATGATTTATGACCCACCCCTCCCCCACAAATGATTTATGACCCACCCCTCCCCCCACAAATGATTTATGACTTATGACCTTTTGACCTTACCCCTCCCCCCTTCCGGTCCCCTCCCCCACAAATGATTTATGACCTTACCCCTCCCCCACAAATGATTTATGACACCCCTCCCCCCTTCCGGTCCCATCCCCCATCCTTCTGGATCCCCCAAGATTTATGACCTTACCCCTCCCCATTCCGTTCCCCATCCCCCATCCTTCCGGATCCCCAAGATTTATGACTCCATCACCCACCCTCCTTCCCTAAGCTAACCAATGAAAATAGGAGGGCGGAATTATGTCCTCTTTAAATATTGCTGGGGAGAAAAGTTTCTGTATTTTCAGCAAGAGAAAAACACTTACATTCCTACCGACAATGTCAAGAATTCCGAGAGCTATTCTTAAAAGCAGAGAATTACGCTCTGCATTGGAAAAAGAATCGGCTTTACCTGAGCAGCTTGAAGTAGGTGTAAAGAACGAGATCCGTTTTTCCGCCTGCAAAGAAATGGAGGACGCGATGGGAGAATTCGGGATCGAACCTTTGGTGAAAGATGCTTCAACTTCGACAACCCTGGACGCAATGGAAGACTCTGAGTCCGCGCTGTCTGTGAAAGATGCTTCAACTTCGACAACCCTGGACGCTATGGAAGACTCCGAGACCACGCCTTCCCCAGACATTAGACCGGCCGAAGAAATGGAGGACGCGATGGAGGTGAATAAAAGATCTGCGTTGCCGAGCGGAACATCTTTATTATCCGAGACACCAATTTCTGTATTCCAAGCTTCGAACCACCCCCTCGAAGCTCCCAAGAAATCATCGTTGTATCTATGCCGGGTTCAGCACCCTCCCTTAGAAACACTGCATGAAGAATGGTCTTTAGAGGATTCTGGCATGGTTGGGGCGTGGGGATACATCTTCAAATACGAATCCGGTGAGCTCTACCTTTACCAACTGGATCAAGAAGAGAAGCTCACACCCTTCTCCAACACATGCAACCTTACCTATAATGACTGGGCAGTGCTGAGGTTGGTGGTCCCCTACAATACAGAAATAAGCGGGGAATTGGCTACACCAGATCGGTCAGAGTTGATCGGTTTTCCATCCGATGTTGAAATCGTCAACGGAGAGATGCTTTTTAGCGCAGTTTGGGAAACAAAATCTACCACAAACGGGTCCTGGTCTCTCCGAGCGAGCAGGCGACGTAGCTACGAGGCTTTTTCCCCCGACCTGTTTGTTTTAGAAGTTTTCATCATAGAAAGCGGGATCTTTAGGACCATGCTGGCGATACCTTTTAGTGTATGGCGCCAAAAAATGATCGAAATTGGGGATCGGATTTCCAACCTGTTCCGGAGTTCGCGCTGCTGGCTTGACATTCTGACTGTGAAAAAAACCCTCTTTTAGACACGCCCTCCACCCTATATATATTTAGCGGGAGGAAGCATACCGGCACACATCTCTTCAAGAAGAGGCGAACCTACAGCTGATAGAATGGGGTCGTACTGGGATTTATACTCTCCTATTTCCCCCACACCATTTCTCCCACCTTCACCACCCTACCCTCCATCACCGGTGCTTTTTCCAGACGAAGCTAATCATCCACCATCACCAGCGCCTTTTCCAAGCGAGACTAACGAAAAAAAAATTACCTGAAGGAGGAAAAGAAATTGCTTCCCACTCTTTCCGAGTCTGAAGAAGACAGGGCGGCGGGAGCCTCACCTGATTCGTCCGAAGACGAGCAAACCAGCCTCATCGTGCATCCGGCGCAGACTCCACCGATTATAAACGGGGAGGTGGATGAGGAATGGATCTTTTCCTCTGACATTGCTATAGTAAAAACAGCCGTGCTTCATTTGCTTAACAACGTCGCTTTGGAATATAATCGAGAGACTTGTTACGGATGTCAAACAGACCACCCGAGTCAACTACAGCATCATTGTCTCGAAGCATTGAAAGAAGAATCCTATCAGACTAACTTTATCACGCTTCAACGTCGACTCAAAACACCGCAACTCATTCCAGCCATTCAACATCTGATGAAAGAACGCGGACAAGAAGCGGAGGATTTCAGGGTGAAGATAATTGTGGAGACTCTTTTGTACGAACTCAGATCTTCGTTCGGACTGTGTGCTGCTGTTGAAGAAGTGTATCGGAACAACAGAGAAATTTACAAAATCAAACAACTCTGTGCTATTTCAAACATCTTTGGTCGCACTGGATGAATGATGTGCTATTTAGTTGCTTGTTTATCTTCTGTATCACTTGGAAGTGATTGAAAAAAAAAAGAAAGAAAAAAAAAAGATTAAAAAAAAAAAATAAACGTTTTTGTTTTTTACATTTCAAGTTTTTACATTTTGTAGATGTGATTTGAAAAGTTTTTGTTTTTACATTTTGTAGTTTGTTTTTTACATTTCAAGTTTTTACATTTTGTAGTTTGTAGATGTGAATTGAAAAGTTTTTGTTTTTACATTTTGTAGTTTGTAGATGTGATTTTTGTTTTTTACATTTCAAGTTTTTACATTTTGTAGTTTTGTAGATGTGATTTGAAAAGAGTTACCTTATGAAGAATTTTTTTGGTTTTTGTGTTTTTGTGTTTTGTTGTTTTACTCATTTAACCGATGTAAATAAAGGAGAAAAGAATAAAAAAAGCCTCGTTATTTTTTGAGTGCTGGTGTAAGGAATAGGATGTCTGACCGGGAAGCTATAAGAAAAGTCTACTATAACCCTTCCAATCCTGGAAGTTTTGGGGGAATAGATAGGTTAAGGAGAGCTTTGCAGAATGAAACTGGGGAAAATATTAAGGTGGCCGAGGTTGAAGATTTTTTGTCGGAGCAAGACGCTTACACTCTCCACAAACCGGCAAGACTTCATTTTCCAAGGAACAGAGTTTTTGTCTCGGGGCCGATGAAACAATTTCAGGCAGATCTTTGTGACATGCAATCTTTAGCCGATCAAAATGACGGATACAATTATTTATTAACGGTAATTGATTTGTTTTCCAAAAAGGCTTTTGTCCGAGCTCTTAAAAAAAAGACTGCCTCAGAAGTAGTAAGGGCGTTTGAATCGGTGTTTAAAGACAGTAAAATTCCTAAGAAGATTCAAACCGATGCAGGGAAAGAATTCTTTAACAAAGACTTTAAGGCCTTAATGAAAAAATATGGAATTATCCATTTTGCGACAGCCAGCGATGTGAAGGCCTCCGTCATAGAGCGATTTAATCGCACCCTCAAATCGAGAATGTGGCGATATTTCACCGCTAATAACACACGGAGATATCTGGACGTGCTTCAAGATCTTGTAAAAAGTTATAATGAGTCCTTTCATTCCAGCATCAAAATGTCCCCTATGGAGGTTTCCTTTGAAAATAAAGACCAAGTCCTGAGGAATCTTTACGGTCGGAAGGTGGGGAGAGAAAGAAAGAAGGCGGCAAAGAGGAAATTTAAGAAGGGCGACCCGGTTAGAATTTCAAAGTTAAGAGGGGTGTTTGATAAGAAATACGAACAAAGCTTTACGGATGAAATCTTCACCGTATCCGAATGCGTCGATCGTTCTCCTCCTGTGTATAAATTAACGGACTATGATGGAGAGCAGATCGAGGGGTCTTTTTACGAAGAAGAAATACAGAGAGTCAAAATACCCAAAGACAAGGTATACCATGTGGAGAAGATATTAAAACGACGTACGCTCAGAGGTCAAAAACAAGTGTTTGTAAAATGGAAGAACTGGCCGGAGAAATTTAACAGTTGGGTCAGAGCGGCAGACTTGAGAGATGTATAAAAAACCCCTGCATTGAACCCACCTCCGACACTTTACCATGGATCCGGTGAGCGATGACGACGGATTCTATATTACATTACCGTCTAACAGCAGCGTGGACGTATTTAAAAATAATACCGGATCTAGTTTCCGCGTAAATTTGGGGCGGCATATAAATTTAGAAGGTAGATGGCAGGTTGCCTTGGTAGAGATTTCATATCCCCACACGTGGTTAAACGTCCCTGCAGAATCGGCCTATTTTGAATGGCGGGAAGCTGGACGGGAGCAGTTATTTCGGCAGAATATAACGCACGGATATTACGATGACATGTCACGATTCAAAACGGAGATTGAAAACCATCTGAGAAAAATAGAAAGTGATATATATTTAAAGTTAAATATGATCGAAAAAAGGATATTTTGTCAAGCAGGGGGTCGGTACAATATACGCTTTCATCCTCCTATAGCGTACATGTTGGGGGCAGAGCCGGGGAAATGGATTTTGGCTAGTAAAAGAACCCTTCCTCACCCTTTTGATCTAAAAGGCGGTATGGATCTTCTGTATTGCTACAGCGACGTAGTCGCTCCACAGGTGGTGGGCGACGCTTATGCCCCTCTCTTACGTACCGTGAAAATAGAAGGCCGATACGGCGATATTATCACACAACATTTCAATCCTCCTCACTATTTACCCGTTTCAAAAAATCATATAGAAAATATCCACGTAGAAATAAAATCCGATCAAAACGTACCGATTAATTTCACCTACGGAAAGACCGTCGTTAAACTACATTTTAGACCCGTCTCTTCGAAGCCTATGAGGAGAAGAGACATACAATACAACGTGTAATTTTCACCGATCATTCAAGATATATATTTCTGGGAACAACGTTCATATCGTCACTTCACCGTAGACTCCCCTTCTGAACTATTTTACCCCGCTGCATCGGAGAGAAGCAAATAAATAAAAAAAATCACACCATGGCGCGTATCGGATTGAATACGGATCCCCATAGGTTTATACATTATTACCAAAATCAGGTCGGAGGCGATTTAGGAGGATTCACCGGCGCTCCCGTATTATACGGGCGTGGGATCGGAGCTATATTTTCAAGATTATTCAGATTTGTCTCACCCCTATTTAAAAGCGGATTTTCTATAGCTAAACCTCATCTTAAAAGAGCGGCGAGCGGCATAGCCTCGGACGTGATCGGAAAAGCTATGAAGAAGATATCCGGAAATGAACAGGATGGTTCGGGGCTGTTGCTTTTATCGCGACGAAACAAAAAGCGTCCGCCCGGAGAACGTGTTTGGAACTTTCAAAAACGCAAGAGCGTTAAAAGAAAGAAATCATTAGGAAGAAGCAAGGCTAAGAGCAAGAAGTCTGTCAGGAGCGGAGATATTTTTCAGTGAGGAGGAGAAGACATGGCTCTACTGCATCAAAAGTCCCCGGAATGCAGTTTGACGGAACTGGACTTATTTTCCGCTCCGATGACGCAACTGTCTATAGAAGATAAGGTTTATACACAAATTCATCCTCTCTCGGCTCTTACAGAGACGGGTCCTATCGAATTTTTTATCTGCGGCGAAGGCGATAAATATTTGGATCTAAACGACACACTGATCCACCTACGTCTCAAAATTACTAACGCGGATGGTAGCGACCTAGCTCCGGACGCTCCCGTCGGATTAATTAATTATCCTTTAAATACCATTTTTAGTCAGTGCGATGTGACCTTGGGAGATAGACTTATTTCCCAATCCAGCGCTACTCACCCGTACCGATGTATAATTGAAACGTTGCTCAACTATTCGGAAGATACGTTAAAGAGTCAATTTAGCGCAGGCCTTTTTTTTAAAGATACGGCCGGTGCTATTGATTCAATCGTCACCACCAACGGACCAAACCATGGATTGAATCGGAGAGCCGCTTTTACGGCAGAATCTAAAGAGGTTCATCTGATAGGAGCTCTGCACGGGGATATATTTTTCTGCGAAAGACTCCTTCTGAATTCTGTTGATATGAGAATTAAATTAACACGAGCCAGCGACGCGTTTTGTTTAATGGGGGCTCGCGATTCTACTTTTCGACTAAAGATATTAGGGGCTTCTCTTTTTGTGAAAAAGGTCTCAGTCTCTCCCGCCATACGCTTAGGTCACACTTCGGCGTTGATGCGCGGTAATGCTCTTTATCCGTTGTCGAGAGTTAATGTGAAGACGTTTTCTATCCCGGAAAATTCAAGAATTTGCAACCAAGAGAATCTATTTCTGGGGGCCATACCTAAATATGTGGTTCTGGGCTTAGTACATCACGAGGCCTTTACCGGGAGGAGAGATTTATCCCCCTTTCACTTCAGGCACATGAATTTAGAGTTTCTGGCGCTTTGCAGAGATGGAAAACAGATCCCGGCTAAAGCTTTTCAACCCCAGTTCAACGGCGGGAACTCTGCGAGGGAATTTTACAGTATGATTACCTCCACGGGTCGTCATTTGAAAGATCATCCACTCGCCATCACTCGACAGGACTTTGATAACGGATACACACTTTTTGTTTTTAATCTTAATCCGGGAGGCGATATCGAGGCCCTATCTCCAGTGTCTCACGGTAATCTGAGGCTGGAAATGCGCTTCAGAGAACCGCTACCTCACACCACTACACTCATTGTTTACGCCTGTTACGATTCTATACTGGAGATTGACTCAAAGAGACAAGTTTTGGTGGACTATTATTAAATATGAATAATCATCAATTGAATTCCTTGCTCTCTCATCTCCTCGGCAACGTGTTTGGAGGAGTCTGGGCGTGCGATCAACTCAGCCAGCTGCCACGCCATCTTACGCGACCGCTATACTTTATCGTTAACACCCACCCTTCACACATGCCGGGGGAACACTGGTTGGCTCTGACCCTGGAAAAGAACGGAAAATCTACTTTTTTTGATTCTTACGGCTTCCAGCCTAATTTAGGCTTCTACCCTCCCAGCATTTTTTCATTTTTGAAAGAAAGATTGTCTAAAATAATGTACCACGATCAGCAACTACAACATATTCTTTCCATCGTTTGTGGTCAGCATTGTGTATTCTACCTATGTCATAGAGCATGCGGTTTTTCAATGAGCGAAGTGTTAAGCTTGTATGATGATGATGTTTTAAAAAATGATGTAATGGTTTCAAACTTTGTCAAAAAATATCAACGTTGTATTCAAAATCATACATTCAGCTCCTTTAACCAGGGCACGTGTTCTTTAAAAATGTTTAAAGATTGTTATAAATTGTGATGTTTTGCAGAAAATAATCGAATGAATGCTTGAAATAATTTCAATAAATTTCTTTATTGATAATCAGAGAGCGTACGGTGTTATTTTTTAAATGCATAGATTATGGGGAAAAGGTGATCCAGGCGGATGGATTTCTTCTTCTTTTCTGACGCTCGGTCGTTCTTTTTTCTTTTCTCGCTTCATCCTCCTCCTTCGTTCCGGAGAAATGAGGAGAAAGAATAAATTTCTTTCTTCTCTTTACCGTCGGTGTCTCTTCCTCCTCCTCCTCCTCTGTTTTTTCTGATTCGATCTTGAGACGACGGTATTGTTCACGCGCGTGTGGGTTATTCACAGACGATACCGGTATGTTTAATCGATCCAAAGTACTGAGGAAATATTTCCATCCCGTTGGTTGTAATGTCTTTTTTTTATAAGGGAGTGTAAGGTTCTTTATTAGATCTATTAAATTGGACCCTTTGACGGGGCGGTCTTGAAAAATAAATTCTCCTTTCGAGGTCCATCCCCCATTATGCTGAGAAAGTTTTCTTAAAATGTACTCGGCATTTTTCCGCTCCTTTTGCGGAAGGCTTTTTATCACTTCGCCGGCTGTTTCATCCATTTCGGACCGCTGGCCTGAATCGATTACAGGTACGGAGGCTGGCTCGTTTTCTGCCTCCTCGCGCCGAAGAGAAATAGTCATACGAGGTTCCTCTAACCGACCTTGCTTGATCAAGGTCAGATACCGCTGTAGCAAAGCCTCATATTTCTTTATTTTTTCGTATGGGGTTAGCCCGGATTCATTCAAAACCGCTTTCATTTTCATATCCAATTCTTCCTCGGCCGTCTGTCTAATAGAAGTATCCGGCTGGCTCAGACGTTTAAACTGGTGGGGTGAAACCAGGTAAATTTTTTGGGATGATCTAAGAGCCATTATTTCCTGGCAATTCCAACCAATAATTCGCCCAAAAGAGGCGCTAAAGCTCCCAAGATTGGGAGAATAAAACCCCCTTTCTGAGATTTGAGGGCAGTCCGCTTTCGTTTTATTCCTACCCGTTTATCCGCCAGTAGTCTGACTATCTTTTTTTGCTTTTTCAATTTTTGATGTTGAGAAGGAGATAACTTGATATTTCCTTTTAAAATATTGAGAGAAATTTCACAGAGCTTGGAGAAAGTCGGGTGAGCAATGTGCCAATATATCTTTACGTTTCTGAGGAGTAGCGTGGTACAGAGCCTTTAATAAAGGCGCGTTTCTTTTTATACGGGCGGACATGATCGATAGGAACCACCTTACTTTGATCTGGGGAGATAGATGACGGGCCACTGGTGAGGAAGTAATCCTGTTCTCAGTCTATACTCATCTGGACACTTTGGTGTAAGATCTACGATTAAATATCCAAAAGGCTGACTGGTAGCGTCTTCAAAACTCTCCAGGAAAAATCCTTCTGGGATGGGAAAATTTGGCGGGCTAATATATTGATTTGGAGTTTATCTCTCGGACTTTTAAATAGAATCATATAGTTAGCATTCAAGCTAATGGTTCGACTAAACTTTCCTTGCTGAAACACATTTTGCGTAATTAGTATTACGCTCATGTTGGCGTGGTGTCGAAACTGTGTGAATATCTTGGCCACCTGTTCACTTTCTCCAGCCTGAAAGATGAGGTCGTCTCTGAATTACCAGATGAGATTGATCCGGAGGAAATAATTCCTCGTCTTGAAATGAAGATGGGAGACCGTTCACAAACTTGATTCTTTTATTTCTTCTTTGCAAATCAGCGTACAAACTTTGAAATGAAGTATAAATCCAGACAACATTTTCTGGTACACAGTTTAATACATCTTCAAGATTATCCATCAACATTTTGACAAAAAAGCTTTTACCCGCTCCAGACGGGCCAGAAATTATTGCAGAAAAAGGACAGTTTAGTCTAAAATCAAAATGAACTTCTTTTGGCTCAGTAAAACAAGACATTTTTTTTTTTTTTTTTTCCCACTACAATCTAGTAGCCAAAAGGAAGGGTTTTACCGCAATTAAACAGTCTTCTCTTGTCATACACAACCCGAAATGTTTTCATGAATGATGCATTCTTCAAGTGAAACCCGCTTTTATCACGTGAGCATTTTCGGTAACAAGAAAAAGTAAAGTTTTGTACATCAACAAACTGTGAAAAATAAAAATGCAGACAAACATAAAACCAATGGTACTTATCCTACAGTTGAATTAGCACGGTCAAAGGTCACTCTAAAGAAAATAGAGTTTGGTTGGGGGGTATGCAGAGCAGAATTGGGCCGGCAGATGAAGCAAAGTGTGAACAAGCAGCGAGGATCTACAGCAGAGGTGGGGGTTGGTTTTCATGAGCATCAGCACACAATGCAGGGTAAAAGTTCTTCTCAGAAATATACTTGTTTATGAATGGAATCTTAATAGAAAGGATTACTCTTAATACTATTGATTATTGATTGTGACTTGACTTTCGCCACATTAGATTATGAGATGTAATTTACCTACAAGTAAAAAAATACTTGTGCCTGACAAGAAAACAAGGTTCCACTAAAATTAAAATTTGAAATTGGCACCAATTCCTCTATAGTTCTAGTTGTAACAACTATGGTTTCCCTATTGTTAGCACAAAACATTATCTTAGGTTTAACGCAAAAAAATTTGTGTGGGCTATAGGAGAAATTAAAAAGGTCTATTTTGTAGACCAATGCAGTGCAGATGCTCTACAACAAAACACTTACATATGGTTTGGTGATTAAGTAACTCAAGATGACCATAGCCTTGTTCTTTTCAAAGCATTAAAAACAGCCGCATTACCAGGAAACTAACTGTTCACATTATAGCTCCGTGTTGCTGGTCCAACCAAAAGCTTTTGTGAAACAGCTGATTTTCCTGCCCGTGGCTGAATAGCCCAGATTCAGGACCAGGAGGTTTAAGGTGAGGCCAGTTTATTTCTATAGCGCATTTTCAGTAATAAGAAAAAGTAAAGTTTTGTACATCAACAAACCATGAAAAACAAAAATGCAAACAAACTTAAAAGAAAATAGAGTTTGGTTGGGGGGTATGCAGAGCAGACTTGAGCTGGCAGATGAAGCAAAGTGTGAACAAGCAGTGAGGATCTACAGCAGAGGTGGGATGTTGGGTTTTATGAGCACCAGCACACAATGTAGGGTAAAAGGTCTTCTCAGAAATATACTTGTTTATGAATGGTCTCTTAATAAAAAGCATTACTCATAATACAATTGATTATTGATTGTGACTTGATTTTCATCACATTGCATTCTGAGATGTAATTCACTTACAAGTTACAAAGAGGAGAACCTTTTAACCAGTGTTCACTGATAAATCTAGTTAAAAGATGTCATACAATTCTTTGTAGAATACTGTAAAAGTTATAATCTAGAATGTTTACTGGATCCAACACAGCTGAAATCCCGATCTTGTAGTTTTTTGTTTTGTTTTTTTTTTTACATGGTTTTATCATCTGCTGACCAATATAGTTCTAGGTAAAGGGTTAGGCACAGTTGTTATATTAAGTTTATGGGTTAACTACCTACATTATTGATAACAGACTTGCATTAGAGAGTACAAACATGATGGTTTCAACGTAAGAATATAACCCAAATAATGTAATTAAAAACATTATATTCACATGACTATACTGGTTAGTTATACACAGAAATGATGGTATGATCACTGAAAGCAATGATGTTTAAGACTTCTGAGAGATTGGTTTGATTTTTGTTTTAGTCATGATATGGAGTTTCTTCAGTAAAAAAAAAAAGACAAGCAAAATTAAAGTATCAGGAATAAAACAACAAATGACGATTACTAAAAAGATTGCAGTGGAACAAGATGAAAAAGAAAACCTGCAACACTTTTCACAGTTGGTCAACTGTGTTCACCCCAACAACCTACTGAACAAGGAGACAGAAAGCTGAACAACTGCTAAAAAAGTTATCTAAGCTATACTGCTGTAGCATCTGTAGAAACTGTGCAGTTTCTAATATTAGGTTTACATTTTTACTGTACAGTGAATGTCCCACTAATCTGTTCCTAAAGTGTTTTTTGTACGTTTTTTAAAACTAAAATAATAGTGAGTAATGCTGTGTTTTCCTACATGTTCATTCAACCAACGTTTGATTCAGACAGTATTGGATAATTCTGCAATAGTTTGCTTTTCTTTTAGATTTGTATCAGCTAAAAAAATTAAAACTAGTATGTCTCCAAAAGAATGCTTCAAGAGAGTAATGCATTTATCTAAAAACTTTATTTTGTGCTTGCTTGTATTGAGAAAAGTTAGGAAAATGAAAAGTAGATGTTTACCAAAGTGGGCTAGAAAAAGAAATTCTCCGATATGAAAAGATAAAAAAAAGAGAACATTTCTCGGTAAAGTGATGAACACATAGTTACTTATTAGATGCTAGAAACTAAATAAATCTGTCAATTCATAAACAGAAAAAGTTCTAAGAGAAACAGTCCGTTCTGTGAGTTTTTTTTGTTGTTGTTGATGTTGTTTTAAATGTACTATTTTTTAAGCCACAAACTTTCTTCCAAGTGTGATATTATTACCAGAACATTTATTTGTTCGTTCTTGTTTTCTGTTAAAAGAGTGTGGTGGAGATCAAGGACATTTGAAAATAAGGAGAAAAATTTATTGACTTTTATTTTGTGATTAACCTATGGATTCAAATTAAATCCATAGGTTTTAATTACAAAAATAATAAATACCGAAATAAAAAGACGTTTTTTCAAAAATGAAAGCGAGGTTTTAGGCAGATTATCTTACTGCAAAACGAGGTTTGTAAACTGCAGATATGTTTAAAAAATTGCAGTGAAGTAGCAAGTAGCGCTGGCTGCTTCCTGCATTTCATGCAATGACAGATAGAGAGAGGAACTCACTCTACAACAAGACTGAAAGGAGAAGCTAGTAGGGTATAGAAAACAGATAACTGGGTGGAAAATATTCAAAGTTCTACTCCTCAGACGGTCTGCTGCAGAGATGACATCTACTAGCCCCAGAAGGCTGATCATCCACACATAGATGGACTCCTTGTATTTGCATAACTTAAAGGGTTTACTTACAAACATGTCATGAAGCCTAAACTCTGCTTCAAAGCGAAGACAACAGATAGAGCAAAAGTTCTAATTGTTTGATAGTTCATGCTCTCATCAACACAAATCTTTCATAGGGTAAAAACAGTTACGAGCATTAGAGGCTCAACTTCCCAGCAACCAAACATCACACGTCCATTCCCTAACTCCACCCACCCCTCAAATGAACAGCAAAGAAGGAAATTTGATCCTGACAAAAGGAGCCCTGTGAAGATAGATGTGGTCAACACCATGCAGAGGTCCTACAGTTTACCAGAGAACACGTATCTTACCGGATCTACTCCATCGTAAAACACTGATCTTCTCTTTGTTATTAAACTGATTGTGGTTCTCTCACTCTGAAAACCAAGAAGGTAAAACAAAAAAAAAAAAGCAAAAGCTTCTACCTGATATGGATGTAATCAAGTTATGTTTTGAAAAACTAGGGAGAGCTTTCCATTTATTTTGTTTTTTTGTTTTTTTTACTTTTTTGCAATATCTAGCAGACTAGACTATGGATGTAACATGTTGAATAGTAATGTTTGTATCCTAGTTTGAAAGTGACGGTAGATTAATTTAGAAAAATAAAAAGAAGCTTAATGAAAGCAAGCTTTGTGGATGGAAAAGGTATAGAGTAATATAAACACATTTTAAAGCCCTTTAAGTAACAAAACCTACGAGGAAGTCAGGTTGTGTTTGTGACTAACAAATATTATAAACATAGCAGTGATTTGTAAATCTTGATGCATGGGCTTCAATGTTAAATTAAACATTAACACAAAAGAAAGCTTGATCGGTGAGACTAATTTTAGGGAAATGTGTGGTTGATGTCTTATGAGGGAAGATGGTGGGGGGTCTGTAGGCTCAGCGGTGTGTGTGTGTGTGTGTGGGTGTGCGTGTGTGTGTGAATCTGATGGGCTGGGTGTAGGAAAAAGGTGAAAAGTTTAAGGATGGGTGTCTGTTTTTAAAATTAAAGTTCTGGGTTGTGAGTTTTTTAAACTGTATCTTGTTACAGCACGGGAAAGGAGCCAACAAATGTTTTACACCTTGGCTGATTTTTGGAAGGATGAAAAAGGAAGGTTTTCTGGGGGCTGTTAAAGAATAATAGAAAAATACTTTTACAGTGCGGGAAAGTTCTGGGTTGTGAGTTTTTTAAACTGTATCTTGTTACAGCCCGGGAAAGGAGCCAACAAATGTTTTACACCTTGGCTGATTTCTGGAAGGATGGATTATTAAGGTTTCTGGGGGCTGATCATAGAATAATAGACAAATAGAGAGAATACATTGAAGCATGATGAAAGCAGGTTTTCTGTGGATAGAAAAGTTAGTTGGTTTGATTAAAGAAAGGAAACTTACTATCAATTCCGGTTGTGTTTGTGTTTTTGTGAGTAACACAGACTTTAATGATGAATTAAACATTGGTCTTTACACAAAAGAGGGCTGAAGGATGACTGTTTCTGGAAGGATGGATTATTAAGGTTTCTGGGGGCTGATCATAGAATAATAGACAAATAGAGAGAATACATTGAAGCATGATAAAAGCAGATTTTGCAGATAGAAAAGTTAGTTGGATTGATTAAAGAAAGAAAACTTGTTAGCAATTCAAGTTGTGTTTGTGCGAGCAACACAGACTTTAATGATGAATTAAACAATGGTCTTTACACAAAAGAAAGCTTGATCTGTGAGAGTAAATCCGTTTAAGAAAGTAAAACAGAGGCTTGCTGAAAGGACATCTGTATTTAAAATAAAATAAGATTTGTTAGTGGAAATGGAATAGTTTAAACACATGTTTAAGCCTAATTTTAGGAAAATGTGTAGTTGTTGTCTTATGAGGGAAAAGGCTGGGGGGTCTGTGGGCTCAGTGTGTGTGCGTGTGTATGGGATGGGTGGTGGGAGGGAAATTCCTTGTGTGGGGGACTGTCTTTTTTATTACCCTGCAAAGAAGAAAGGCAGATGAGAAGCTGGCATATCTTTTTGAATGGGAAGAAAACAATGTTTATAGTCAAGAATTTGATTGATGAAGCAAAAATGTGATGGTGCGTGACTGTGCAGAAATTTACGGGTCATAAAAGGGTTATAAGAAATTCCTCTGATCAGGTGTGGGTCATAGAGTTCATAGTTCATAAGTCCGGGGTCAATGAAGTTGAAGCATCTTTCACAGACAGCGCAGTCTCAGAGTCTTCCATAGCGTCCAGGGTTGTCGAAGTTGAAGCATCTTTCACCAAAGGTGCGATCCCGAATTCTCCCATCGCGTCCTCCATTTCTTTGCAGGCGGAAAAACGGATCTCGTTTTTTACACCTACTTCAAGCTGCTCAGGTAACGCCGATTCTTTTTCCAATGCAGAGTGTAATTCTCTGCTTTTAAGAATAGCTCTCGGAATTCTTGACATTGTCGGTAGGAATGTAAGTGTTTTTCTCTTGCTGAAAATACAGAAACTTTTCTCCCCAGCAATATTTAAAGAGGATATAATTCACCCTCCTATTTTCATTGGTTAGCTTAGGGAAGGAGGGTGGGTGATAGAGTCATAAATCATTTGTGGGGGAGGGGTAAGGTCATAAATCATTTGTGGGGGAGGGGACCGGAAGGGGGGAGGGGTAAGGTCAAAAGGTCATAAGTCATAAATCATTTGTGGGGGGAGGGGTGGGTCATAAATCATTTGTGGGGGAGGGGTGGGTCATAAATCATTTGGGGGGGGGAGGGGACCGGAAGGGGGGAGGGGTGAGGTCAAAAGGTCATAAGGTCAGGTCATTAGTCATCAATCATTTTTGACATAAGGTGTATTACTAAGTTTTTTATTAGTATTATCAGGTGCAATATTATTTTTATCTGCAGGGTATAATGTTGCTTTTAAAGCAGCCTCAATCTATTAAGAGTCTTCTCCGGCTCAGTCGCTGCAGCATTTATCCACTTAGAAACCTTAATACGCTGAGATATGAGATGTCTGCAAGATAATTGCCATTTCTGAAACGCTATATGAAGACTGCATGCAAAACGGAGACTTACAACATCAGCATTGAGGCTTTAATCTGTTGCCACATTTTTGGTGATTGCAGTGGGTTAAATGTCACATGCAGGCTGTGAATTTCCCCAGCAAGCTATGAAAATATCTGGAAAGCACCGAGCAGCCCTGAAACCTAATATGGACGGAGGAGATTGTGGTTTAGGTGCCTCTCTGCCTAGGGACAGAAAGCATACCTTGTGACGGAGTTTTCATCTTATGTCACTCCATCAACCACTGATCAAACATTAACTTCACAGGAGGACTGATGGACCCATGCTGAGCCACCTGCTCTCTTCAACACACCCACAGCAGAAGTGGCTGAGAGAGGGGATGATTAAGGATGCTGGATTTCAGCTTGCCTCTGCAATCAAGGAAGCAGAGAGAAACAACTCAACTGTGAACAAGCAAAAAAAGCATGCACATACTTTTTCCTATCTGTCTAGTCTGCCCAGGAACAAGAGCGCAAAGAAGCAACCAACAGTGAGGTTTACATACTGAAAGTCCTTCTCTTCCCTTCAGGTTAGCTAAGCTCTATTCACCATTCCTATCTTGTAGCTGCAGCCCTGCAGGCTCATCCATCTCCATTTCCAGCTCTCCGTCATTGTGTCTCCAGCAGCAGCTCAGCCTTAATCAGTCTAATTACCAACTGCAGAGTAAAGCCTAGAGTCATCTACCTATCCACTGGTAAACACTCCAGACTGAAATGTTATTCTTTAACACCCCACACTAACACTATGGTGGTATACTCACATCCTCCTAATTTTTTTGGATAAGTGCAAGTAATGGAAGAAAAAGGCAACAAATAATATCTCTGTATTATTTTCAAAAGGCCTATAGCATGCATGCTAAATCAACATTTTAGAGCTTTAAACTGTGCTACAATGCCATTTGTTCTTCTAAATGATGCACCAGGTAGTACCTTACTTAATTCATGTCTGAGTAATCCGCATGAATTCGGCTGTCTGAGGAGCAGCTCCTCACCTAAAAGGTATATTGCATTTAGAACTGTCCTTATCATTTCCCTCAGGGAAGCACCTACCTCGAATGTGGTGCATCTGTTCAGTAAAAATCCTGCTCACTTTCTCAGAACAGCGAGCAATGATGGGAAGCAGAATGTAATAATTTCATCTCCAAGTTTAAACAAAGCTGTTTTTTAAGAAAAAGTAATCTGCAAAGTGGCATCTATTTTTTACTAAAGGCGTTTTAGGGTTAGAGAGGTATTGGACTCTGTTTAGTCTGCCTAAGGAAGAGCCTCATACACCAGAAGTGCTGTGATAAAGCCACATCACTGAGTGTGCAACACACACACACAGGAAAAGGGTGCGTTGCAGAGAAGGCAAGCTTCTTATCTTTATGGGTGGAAGAAAACAAATAAGTCTTCATAACAAATGAATACTTGGTGGTGCCAAAGGAAATATTCTATTGTTTATCTACCTTTGGTTGACTTTGGAATCCTTAAAAACATGCAAGAGGACATTTAAAGCAGAATTTGGTTATAAAACTGTAAAGCTCTTATCGTCTCCCGAAGGTCTGTTTGATTTTTCATTTATCATTCACACAATAAAAAGACAACTGACAATCTACAACCACTTAGCTGTTCTCTAAAACTAGTTGGAAAGCAGCCAAGAGGCCCATGGTGACTCTGGAGGAGCTGCAAACCCAGTTCATGTGTTAGCAGGAAGAAAAGCATCAGAAGTCATGTGTACAATTTGTCAGCAGACATCCCGGGGATACAGCAAACATGTTGTAGGCGACTATCATCCAAAAAAATAGTCACTGAGAGGAGAGCAGGGATCTGTTCGACGCGCTGAATCCAAGGAGGAAACATAAAGCTTTTCTGCAGTTAAGGATGTTTATTGCACTCTTTTTCTGTGAGGCATTGTACAACAGGTCGATTTGCAGACTTATTTGCTTACAACTTGCGGTCAACAGAAATATTGGCACCCTGTCTTAGCCTCTCTCTGAATCAAACAAACAAAACCGCCTCAGAGCAGATCCAGGTGATATTAATTAGACAATCACTCAGACACATGCCAACACCCACTTATAGCTCCACCCACACATGCCCATACATACCTTTAACACATGCAGCCTACCCTTAGAGACATTACCAAAATGAATCCTTGCCTCTACATTCCGGCCCCTAATTATTATGATATAATAATTACTAAATAATAAGAGAAACATAGTATAATCTCACACAAAAAACATGTATAGAAGCTGTGTTTTCAGATCAGCAGTTTGAACAGAGAATCTGGTAGAAAATGGTCTGTGCCACAGGTTCTATGTTCAAAGTGAAGTAGTATCAACAACAGAACAAGAACAGCAAATCATAACAAATAATCCATCAAGTATCCTCGGCTTCCTGAAGCAGGCAAATCTTTGTGACAGGTCTGTCCAAACAGCTCGTCTTGGTCCTGATCTTGACTTGTCGAACGAGTCCTTTTCTGTCTTTATAGGCTTCAACAACTCTCCCCATAATCCAAGAATTTCGGGGTGCAGAGTCATCTACGATGAGCACGATGTCTCCAGGAGCAAAGTTGCGCTTGATTTTGTTCCATTTCTGACGCTCCTGAAGCAGTGGTAAGTATTCTCTTGTCCATCTCTTCCAAAACAAATCAGAGATGTACTGTACTTGTTTCCATCTACGTACAGCATACGAATCTTCCTTCCGGAAAACACCAGGTGGGAAAGATGGTTGACCTTTGAGGAGGAGGAGATGATTAGGAGTCAGAGCCTCCAAATCATTTGGATCTGTGGATGCTTTTGTTATTGGTCTGCTATTGAGAATAGCTTCAACTTCACAAAGCACAGTGTGGAGGCTGTCATCATCCAGAGTTTGAACTCTTAAAGTAGAGTTGAGGACCTTTCGGATTGAACGGATTAACCTCTCCCAGACTCCCCCATGATGGGAACCACTAGGAGGATTAAACTTCCACTTTATTCCTTTCTGTGATAGTTCATCATGAATCTGAGCTTGATTCCAATGCTCCAGAGATCTTCTCAATTCTCGATCGGTGCCAACAAAGTTGGTTCCATTGTCTGAGCAAAGCTCTTTGACTTGGCCTCTTCTAGCTATAAAGCGACGTAGTACATTCATAAATGAATCTGTCTCCAGTGATGCGGCTACTTCAATATGCACAGCTCTCAGAGCTAAGCAGGTGAATATAACTCCATATCTTTTGACTTTGGATCTTCCACGTCTCACTTCAAACGGACCAAAACAATCCACTCCCACTGATGTGAATGGTGGTTCATCTGGAGAAATCCTGCTGAGTGGCAATTCTGCCATCTGTTGGCTTGCTGGGACTGCCAAAACCCGTCGGCATATAACACATTTGGCCAAGATTCTTCTTATGGCTCCACTGGCTCCAGTAATCCAGTAATTCTGGCGTAGCCTTGCCAACATGTGGGTCCTGCCCCCATGGCCGACTTCTTTGTGCACTTGTCTAAGGATGAGGTCAGAAACATGAAGATCATTGGCCAAAATCACTGGATGCTTTGACTCTTCAGGCATTGCTGACTTACTGAGCCTTCCGCCAACTCTCAAAATACCATTATCAAGAAATGGATTTAATTTGTATATGTGGCTTGTCTGTTTCACATTCTGATTCTTTAAGAGACTGGAAAACTCATCAGGAAATCTTTTCCGTTGGCACAGTCCAATGATCTCTAGCTCCGCCTCTTTCAGGTCCTCCACAGAGAGAAAAACGGTGAACACATCCTTGACACTCTGCAGCTCTTGTTTTAGAACAGTCTTCTGTTCATTCTCATCCATTTTTGAGTGTGACAACAGCCCCTTGACTTCCTTCCTTTTCTTCCAGAGACTTAAAAGTCTGCTTTTGAATCTTAAGACCCAAGCAATCACTCTCTTTAACCGGTTCCATGAGGAGGTACGGTCAATCAATTGAGACAGTGGGTCATCTTCGTCTTGGGCTGTAACAACATTTGTCAACACGCTAATTTTGATTTCAGGATCATCTTGTTCTTGTTCTTTTAAGCTGTATGGAATTGTAGGCCACTGCTCCTCTGCTAGCAGAAATTGTGGGCCACACATCCATTGTTCATTCTTGAGGAAAGTCTTTACTCCAAGTCCTCTTGAAGCAATATCTGCTGGATTGGACAGAGTGCTTACATATCTCCATTGAGTTGCCTGAGATGCTTTAAGTATCTCTCCAACCCTGTTGGCCACAAATGTTCTGAATCTGGATGTTTCATTTGTGATGTACTTCAGCACAGAAGTGCTGTCGGTCCAAAAGACAGAGTCGAGTAGTGGCATCCGCAGCTCCTTTCTCCAGAATCTGTCCATACGTGCTGCTACCACAGCTGCCGTCAGCTCCAGTCTAGGAATGGTGATTGGCTTTAATGGAGCCACTCTGGCCTTTCCCATGATGAGATTGCTGCATTGTTTTCCATCAGTGCTGCACAGCAAGAGGTAAGTAGCTGTTCCATATCCCACCTCACTTGCATCTGCAAAATGATGCAGTTGGGCAGAAGTCACAGAACCAAAATCCACTGGCTTAAAACATCTGCTGACTTTGAGGTCCTCAAGTAGATGAAGCTCATCTATCCAGTTGGTCCACTCCTTCGCAATTGGTGTGGGTATAACTTCATCCCACCCAAGACCTTTCTTACACAGATCCTGCAAGATTAGTTTGGCTTTTAGAACCACTGGCACAAGTACTCCAAGTGGATCGTATATTGAACTGACCACAGACAAAAGTCCTCTACGGGTCAAAGGCCGATCTTGGATTGAGATTTTGAATCTGAATGCATCTGATTGCACGCACCATTGTACACCCAGTACTCTTTCAACAGGAAGTAGGCCATGGTCCAAATCCATGTCCTTTATGTCCTCTGCCCTGTTCTCTTCAGGGATTGCACCCAATACAGTTCGACTGTTACTCATCCACTTCTTTAGGTTGAATCCTCCTCTGGCACAAATGGCCTGGAGGTTGTGATAGAGTGCAATAGCCTCAGATTCAGAGGGAACTGAAACAAGACAGTCGTCTACATAGAAGCTGTGCATCATAAGCGTCGTTAGACCTATTTAAGGGTGGCTTCAGCCACCCTTTCTTTGGCATTAGCCACCCTATAATTATTTTGCGATTTTAAAAAATATATATTTTTTTCTGTATTTATTTTTTCCTCATATTTTCCCAAAACAAATGCAGTAAAGCACCGAATAAAAGCCATAAAGAAGACAAGTTAATCTGAACAATCATAGGCGTAACTTCCTTAAGGACTGGTGTGGACATGTCCCCACCAATATTTTGTACACGTATTTTGCTTTCGGTGCTGTGTATATCTGATTAAAACCCCATTCATGCCGCTCCTCAGAAAGAAAATAAAAAAAGTTCTCCCCGCTGCTCACTGTCCACAAACCCCGACAAAAAAACTCAGAAAAAAGAATCTGTTGCCTCTCGCTTTCTCCCCATCACCCCCCTCCAACCTCTCCCCATAACATTTGAATTGAAGATATCCGGGGGTGACGGGTCGGGTTCGGTAGTCATCCTAACGGGTTCGGGCGGGTGCGGGTTGGTAAAACTCGACCCATGCAGGTCTCTAAGCTACACTACAATCAGTATCGTTGCCATAGAAACAGACAACAGCGCCAATATATCAGAATTATACTAAAACACACGCAAATAATTTCCCAAATAAAAAACAGGACTTTCAGTCCATTACAGTTTTCCGTTTTTAGAGGGTTGTTTATTTTGCGTTTATTAAGTGATGGCTGTGGTATATTAGCTTTCACTGCTATAAGCTTTCGCAGCAGTGATTGATTAATTTAAACACCTGCTCTGCTGATGGTCTATCGGAGTTGGTGTTTAGGTTGAACATAAAGAACACCTTTTATTTGAAGCTTCTTATAGCTACTGTTTTAATCCCGGCTTCACTTAAAACTTTTTCCTGACTTTGATAGTGTTGCCATTCAGTAGCAAGCACTGCGCCCCTTTTTCTTTTATATGTACACGTACATTTAAGATTTAGCGTGTTATGTTGACAGCTCATGAGCAAGCTGCTTTTTGCAATCTAGCAGGGAGGTAAGGATAGGATCTTGCAGATGTGACGTCACTCTGCAGGGGGTCCAAAGATAAAAGATTTAAACAATTTTGGCATTGGAATTTCAGATTTAAGGGAGTTAGAAAGTTCACTTAGTAAAAGTGCAAATAATAAATCTGATTACCGATTACTTTTAAGCTGGTTGAACATACTGCGACAGACTGGTGACCTGTCCAGGGTGATCCCACCTCTCACCCAGAACCTGACTGGAGATATGCACCAGCACCTCCTGATCCCACTGAGGGATAAGGTTAAAGAAAATGGATGGTTGAACATAGTCCACTCTCCCAGATTCTATCAAATCAGTATTGATACCCTCGGGGGCGGATTTAGGAAATTTGGGGCCCTAGGCAAAGACAGGCAGGGGGCCCCCTAAGAAGTAAACCCATAAAACAGACCCATTCTACAGATAGAGAAATGCTAATAGAATAGACATCCATTATTTGTTCTAGGTTTTGTCCCTCTCTCCTTGTCCCTTTTTCCTCTCTATTTATCAGCGTTCTGATGGCATTTTAGCCAAAGGATTTTTAGCAAAAACATAATTAATGTGCACAAATAAGGATTAGTTGTATTAACCATACATGGAAACAGAGTTTTATGGGGCCCCCAGAACTTGGGGCCCTGGGCAACTGCCTAGTATTGCCTAATGGTAAATCCCCCCTGGATACCCTGCTAGTGGATGTTCTTGACAGAAAGACGGAGTTGCTTAATCATATTCTGCTTAAGGCCCCATAAGATCTTGTCCGAGTCCTGGTTTAAAAGTAAATTAATTTTAAAAAGTGACCCAAAATTGACTGTCAATAAATGTTCTACAAAATTGATATATTTATTTGATTTCTTTGATTTGTACTGTCTGTTTAGATTTATGTGATATTTTTTGCACAAAATATATAAGTCAATATTGTAACAGTTATGTTTTCAACTGTAAGCATTAAATTGATAAATGTTATTCGCATTTTTTTGGCTTTATCCTTTCCAACAAAAAAAAAAGGCGTCGCGCAGGTAGCTCCCTTTCCTTATGAGCCGTCCCCACCAACTTTCAACACAAAGTTACACCCTTGTCTTAGACAACGCCTTAGCAGGTGCACTGAAAAAATCCGGCGCGCGCTGCGCGCGCACATTATCTTCTAGGGGCTGAGCCACCCTTGTCTCTTAAACCTAGAGACGCCCCTGCTGTGCATTATGGTATCCACCACCTGCTCACTGAAGGAGTTTCTGTTATCCTCTGCACATTTTCGCAGAGCAAAATTTGCACAGCTTGGCGATGAGGTTGCACCAAAAAGATGGACACGCATCCTGTACTCCACCATGGGTTGAGAGACGTCCCCTCTTGGCCACCAGAGAAACCTTAGCATGTCACATTCCTCAGCTGGTACATGCACCTGGTGGTACATAGCCTCAATATCTGCTATCAGCACGATGGGTTCTTTCCTGAATCTGGTTATGATGCCAATCAATGAGTTGGTAAGATCAGGTCCTTGTAGCAGCTGTGCATTGAGTGATGTACCTTGGAATGATGCAGCACAATCAAACACCACTCTAATCTTCTTCTTCTGTGGGTGATATACCCCATGATGTGGGATGTACCAAACTTTGCCACTGTTGCAAATCAGATTCTTTGCAGGCACCTTTTCAGCATAACCACAGGAAATGATGTTATGCATATAGGTCGTATAATCCTTGTGAAATATGGCATCTTTTTGGAACCTTCTTTTGAGATTCAAAGCACGTTGTTCTGCTAGCTTTCGGTTATTAGGCATGTATACATTCCTGTTCTTTAATGGCAAACCAATTGTGTAGTGACCATCCACCAGCTCAACAGTGCCTTTCACCATTTCCATAAACTGGCAATCTTCTCTTGATGGACCCAGTTGTTCTTCATGGCTGCATTCAGGGAAGTCTAGCTGGAACTGTTGTTTCCACAATTCATCCAATTTCACTACAGAGATACGGTTAGTAGTGAGTCTGGGTTGATTGCAGTCAGCTTCCCCAAATACTGGTCCATTAACATTCCATCCTAAAAATGTCTGAACAGCATATGGCCCTCCATTCTCACTTGGAATCACTTTTATTGGTTCCAGTGCTCTGGGTGCATTTAAGCCAATCAAAAGCTCAACATCTGCTTCAATTTCAGGTAGATGTACCCCTCTCAGATATGGCCACCTGAGCAGATCCCGCTCCAGTGGTATATTACTCCTGCACACAGGCATTTTCTTTTGTGTAAAAACATCTGGTAGGTCACAATAGAGGTCACTTTCCAAGCCAGCAACTTCCAGACCAGATACAATATAGCTTCCTACAAACTTTTCCTGGCCCATAGTGCGTAGAAGAATTTTAGTTCCTCTTCCAGAAACATTTAACTTGTTCATCAGACTTGATGTACAGAATGAACCAGAACTGCCTTGGTCCAAAAAGGCATATGTTCCACAATTTTTTGGCCCTTTTTAGATTTCACCTTGACTGGCACTATGGAGAGTTTGCAGTCTTGGTCACCGGCCCCAGTAAGACCACTACTTTGCACTGCCACCAGAGAACCACCCACAGCTGCGTCTTGCTTTGGCACACCTTCATGACCTGCAACTTGATCCTTATTCTTTGAGTGAATATGAAGCATGCTAGGGTGTTTAGCTCCACATGTTTTACATGTCAGTCTCCTCTTGCAGTCTTTACTTATGTGCCCTATGCACAGACAGCCAAAGCAGACCCCATGCTCTCTGAGAAAAGTGATTTTCTCTTTATGTGTTCTTTTTTCCAATAGAGAACACAACTCCAACGCATGTTCACTCTTGCAGTAAAGGCAGGTCTTTTTGTCAGTTTGGACTTTCTCTTTTTTTACTTGGCTCTTTCCATCAATCGCTGCTACAGTAGTGGCAAAACTACTTTTTTGTTTTTGTGTTCGACATTGGTAGTTATCTTTGCTACCATCTCTTTGCATGATCTTTACAGTGTCCTGTATGTTGCCAAATACAGGGTCTGTCACAATCTTTACCTGACGTTCAATGAAGTTCACAATGTCAGAAAAATTAGCTCTTCGCTGACTGGTTTCTTGAATATCACACGCTACTGACCTCCATTTGTCTCTTAGCTTGTATGGCAACTTCTTGATCACCATCAGCATGTTAGAAGGCATGTTAAGCTCAGACATGTACTCTATGCCATCCATTGCATTGCAGCATCCTCTTAAAAAGAGACCATATGCTTGAAGAGATTTAACATCCTCTGCTTTAACCACAGGCCAAGAGAACGCTTTATCCAAATATGCAGATGCAATCTTTTGTTCATTCCCAAAATGTTGTTCCAACAATGCCTTTGCCTTCAGATATCCTCTTTCTGGAGGCATTTGTTGACAGCTTCGAACAAGCTCTCGTGGTTCTCCCCTTGTGTACTGAGCCAGAAAGTGCAAACAGTCTTCACTGTCTTCTGTTCGCCTTTCTACATTGTGCTCTCATAAAAGCATGATAGTGAATTGGATCTCCATCAAACACCTGGATATCTCGTTTTGGCAAATGAGAAATGTTATGTTGTTGTGTGAGTAAAGCAGAGATATCATTTTGCCTTGCCATTATAGATAGCAAATTGTTACCATCAACATTGACTGGCAGCTGGGTATGTGACGTGACACTTAACTGAGAATTTAGAATGTTATTTGACACATTAGGTCCCATCAGGTGTCCAGTTTGACTCTGCTGGGGTAATTGAGATCCAGCATCAGGATTAAGTTTTCTTCCACTTGACTTTGTCAGATGAGGCTTGAGTGTGGTATGAGCGTCATACCCTCCTTGGCCACCAGGCACAAATGAATTAGCTTCAACATTAAGAGCAGCACAAGCCCCTTTGGCCACATAGGATTCTATGCCACTTAATTTTATACTTTTGCTGCCTTTCACACTGCTTCCTGAGACTCTTAGAACCTCCATCTTAGCTTGAGCAGCAGCTATTTCCATCTCAAGCGCAAATCTTTCTTTCTTTTTCTTGATTTCCTCTTCTTGGTGGTCCAGCTCTTGCTTTTGTTTGAGTAATTTCTGTCTAGTAAGAAGAGCAGCTATTTCAGCTTCTGCTTTGATGTGAGAAGATGAAACAGAAGAGGTTGAAGTTCTTGAGGTTCCACTTTTTGATCCATGTCTTCTGCTTCCAACATTTGAGATGCTGTCATTTGGTTGAATTTCATCCTGTTGCATGTCTATTCTTTCAGGAAAGCCTTCCTGTCCTGTGTCTAAGGACACTTTAGCATCAAGCTGAGGCTCGTGTAGTGACAAACATGGTGGCTCTTCACATTTCTTTGTTTTGTTTACCAACCACAGAATCATTTGTTGCATGTCTTAAGGATGGTGCATTTGTTTCAGAGATCCATTGTTTTACATCCTCAATAAATCCCTTGTTATATTTATTGATACTTTCAAACCACACTTTTTGCTTGTCCTTTTCCTCCTGAGGAATTATTTCCATCAGTGACGTATGCAGAGAAATTGTCTCCTCATGCAAATGCATCAACTTGTCCAACTCAGTTTCCACCTGAGAAACATCAACATTCCTCTCTATGAGCTCCTTTAAAGCAGTGATGAGGCCTTTTATTTTATTCACTTTTGCTTTGCGTTCTTTCTGCAGTGTTTCCATTTTCCATATCAAGGCCTTTTCAGTAGGAAAAGTTTTCCTTTTAACCACTTCATTGCAATGAGTGTCATTTACTTGTGAACCAGCCTTTGATCCACTCATATTGATGCCCAACAAATAATGCAACACAGAATTTCAGAAAGCAGGTTTCAGTCCACAAGTCAAACAGGGTTGCGTTTTTTGGCATAAATCTGCATCCATACATGAACAATCCAATATTGCATGTCCACACTTTGATTCAGGCTTAAGCATCAGCAGTAACAGCATCAAACATCCAAATCCAACTTTACTTTGATATGCACAGATGAGTGATCCACAGTTTCCACAAGTTAATTCAGTCTTGAGTAATATAGCTGAATGATATAACCAACAGCCACAGCATCTATGCATCCAAATACGCAGTGGTAACCAGCATCAACTGTGTCCAAAACAGATATGATCTTCACAGTATGAATAAACTGAATCCAACATACCACAGGTTGTGCTGTGCTCCGTCTTTTCATTCACATTTACTCACAGTTTGCGTCCAAAAAGGCTGAGTGGTCCATTGTCTTACGTGCACAGTTCAATCAAAGTGTTGGATCTTTTGTCATTTCTGTTGACAATGTAGGCGACTATCATCCAAAAAAATAGTCACTGAGAGGAGAGCAGGGATCTGTTCGACGCGCTGAATCCAAGGAGGAAACATAAAGCTTTTCTGCAGTTAAGGATGTTTATTGCACTCTTTTTCTGTGAGGCATTGTACAACAGGTCGATTTGCAGACTTATTTGCTTACAACTTGCGGTCAACAGAAATATTGGCACCCTGTCTTAGCCTCTCTCTGAATCAAACAAACAAAACCGCCTCAGAGCAGATCCAGGTGATATTAATTAGACAATCACTCAGACACATGCCAACACCCACTTATAGCTCCACCCACACATGCCCATACATACCTTTAACACATGCAGCCTACCCTTAGAGACATTACCAAAATGAATCCTTGCCTCTACACATGTAGAGGAACCTCTGGTCACATTACACCAGTATCATGGAATTATCATACTGGGAATGTTTCCCCCCCGCCACCTATTGCTTTCATGATCCCCCACTCATTTGGTTTCTTTTCTCTTTTTAAACTTAGAATCATGTGGATGATAATTGTTTTCTTTGCTCACTTAATGGTGAGGTTTTTCCATTTTAAATCCCCAAGAGGTAAATCATCAGAGTAAATTACAATTATTATCAACTCAGATCGATTTATGTACAGTAAATAACCATAAAAATGTTTTCTTTTCAAATCCTGAATACTATAATTGACTAGAGCTCATGTGGCTTAGATTTAAAGCCCAGTATTAAATGGCTTCATTTCATGAAAAGGCTTGGATGTGAAACACATCTCTGTATAAAATGTTAGAATGAACTCTTACAAACAAACGATGATTACAGAGGAATCAAATCTTATTTCTACATCATTTGTAAAATATAAAGAGTCGCCAAGCAGAAAAAATTAGCCTGACGTTTCTATCTCCCTCCCTGACAATGATGGGCTGATTAAAAATCTGCCACTCGATATTCCAGACTAATTGGCTAAACGAGACGGCAGCTTGAATGTGGGCCTCTCTTAATTAAGCCTGAGAATTTGACTTACCGGTACACCTCGGTGCAGAGCTGTGCAGGCGTCGATAGTAACATCTGGGTAATATTCAGGCTGCTGTGGCTTGTTTCCAGTGGCTGACCCCTGTTCTAGTGAATGAGAAGGTGGAATGTCATATAGTGATCCCCATGTGCCGAAAACACTAAAATACACTTGGTTTATATCATCTGCAGCCTTAATTGATGGCTGGCTAATTAAAAGTGTGAACATAATTTGTTATGAAAACAACTGACATTTGAAAAGTCTTTTGTGTCATTGTATTTAAAGATAATTGAACATTTAATCAAGACAGTCAAATTAAAAAAAAATTCTTGGCAGAAAAGCAAATGAAAGGATTTAATAATAAAATGTCAAAAACAGTTTCTATTTCCGCTTTAACTGTTTCAAGCATTAAAGGAGAATTCCGGTTTTTAACACTTTTAGCCCATTTTCTGTAGTGTCCAGGATGAAATCGAAAGATCGACACCAAAATTTTGACAATTGGTCCTGTCTCTGCTTTACAACACAGTTGTAGCCTTTTCGCTTCACTCTGTGTACTCCGACGTCGAGAATCAAGAATCCACCTTTCGTATTCCATTTTCAGAGTTTTTTAAAGTGTTTAACAGAGACGTTAGCACCTCGACGTCGGAGTACACAGAGTGAAGCGAAAAGACTACAACTGTGTAAACAGGCCCCATTTCCGTTTCCGGTGGCAGGGGAATATTGACTATTCCAACAGAACTCAATGGGATTTACAAAATGCTAAATAAAACACTACAGGAACGTTTTTTCTTTACAAAACTTTTTTTTGGAACGTCATTGAACAGCGCTGACGACCCGGTGAGTAGCATATTTAAAAAAAAGAACGTTTAAGGTTGTTTTAAGGACATTATCGGACATGCACTATGGAAGCCATTCTGAAGCAGCCAGGGGTGGATTCTAAATGAGCCAAAAAGCAGAGACAGGACCAATTGTCAAAATTTTGGTGTCGATCATTCGATTTCATCCTGGACACTACAGAAAATGGGCTAAAAGTGTTAAAAACCGGAATTCTCCTTTAAGTAAACTAAAGTGGCCAAGTGGTTAGGACAGAGAGCTTGGAACCCAGAGGTTCTGAGTCCAACCCCCATTCCCACAGACTGCCACTCTAGGTCCTTGAGCAAAGACCCTTAACCCCACACTGCTCTGCGGGCACCGCACAATGGTAGTCCACGGCTCCAAAGGGGATGGGTTAAATGCAGTGAGTCCATTTTGTAGCTCTGTACTTTTGGCAGTGTAGTGACAACGCTGGAAAAAATAAAATAAAGACCAAAACAAGGTCAGGAAGAAACCTCCAACAGAACCAGACTCATTGATAGCTGCCATCTGCCGAGATCGACTAGGGCTCAAGGAGACAGAAGCAGACATAGAGAAAGAGGCAGAGATAAAAAAAGACAACTGTAAACCAGCTCCACAAGCGGCCCCGTCCAGGAAACACACAGCCAGGCAGATGAGCTCCGAGCCAGCTCCCATTTCAGCAGACGAAGAGAGCAAATCCAACCAGTCAGAGAAACAAGACTACACTGAAAAACAGGCCGATCTCCAACATCTATAAACAAAGGTGTTGATGGTAGCAGCACAGCCGATATTTCTCCTCAGGGTGATGTCACAGCCAAACAGGAACAGACCAGATGAAGCTACATGAGAAAAAGTAGAGGGATTATAATGTTAGAGATTAAACAACAAAAAAATCTGCAGAGTGGGAGAATAGAGATAGAACGAAGCAGAATGATGAAAAAGGGGTCCCTATGTCCTCCAGCACTCTAAGCCTATAGCAGCATAACTATATAGATAGCTCTGGATAACCTGAACCAATCTTACCATAGGTTTTATCAAAAAGGAAAGTTTTAAAGCTACAGTGTGTAACATTTAGCGACATCTAGCGGTCAGACTGCAGACTGCAGCAACATGAACATCTCCCCCACACCGCTTCTCCCCCCCAACAGTACGGCGAGCGTTACGGGACAAAATGTCTTCCACGACGTCCGCATCACCTACCTTCTCAAGTGATGAGGTTTGTTTACATAGATAATTTTACAGATACTATTTCATTAGTCTGTGTAGGGTATAGATTTCATGTAGACTTAAGATAATAAATATACCCGTTATTTTTTCTACATCGTTGTGACATTTTGGCGATCTCGCAATCACTAGTTTGTTGGCTCTGCGCTGCCGTAGCGCAAAGATGTCTGCCTCCATGGCTGCGAGACCCGCTCCTATGTAATTATAAATAACGAATTCTAAGGCAACGCAAATATTAAGGTTGAGAGGCTGAGCTCATAGGTGATGATAAATAACATAGTTATGTATAAGATATTACATTTCTGACTGTATATCCCTGTAATTATTACACACTGTAGCTTTAAGCCAACCCTTAAAAGTAGACAGGGTGTCTGCCAAAATGATAACTAATATTTGCAGGCCAAATGGATTTTAGTTTTTTTAAACTAAACCCGCAAAATATTCAGTATTTTAATAAATAAAACATTTCAATTTTGAACAAAAACTGTAGAGGAAATCATACAGTATATGTATAGTATATGTATACAGTAGATATGAACTGGTATATGATTCTCAAACCTTTGCCTTTTTAAAAGTAAGGGACAGTTTTCTAAATAGAGGGTTGACCATTTTCTTATTTGCTGGTGTCATGAAACGAGGACAGATGGACACAGTATTCAGGAGAGACAGTCAGTAGGAAAGTTCAAAAGATTTATTAAAATAAAAACAAAACAAAAGCGGAGCTGTGGCTCGCAGACACTGCAGGCGGGGGGGGCGGGGCACCGCCCAATCTCAGACACTCTGGGGAAGAAACACAGGTAAGTGACCACGATCAACTGATAGAAGATTAACTGTGTTGGTCACTTACCTGGTTTAACAGTCCAGACCACGAGTGTCCCCAGTGCTGCAGTTCCAGAGGTGATGGTGGAACCTGATCCTGGTGAGGGATCCAGAACAGACAGGAACAGACAGAAACAGGCAGGATCCAGATCAGGCAGGCACAGAGACAGGTGGCAGGATCCAGACTTCCAGGCATCCACAGGCTTCCAGGAGGGTTCAGTGTCTTACTGGGACCAGAAGCATGACCAGTTGGTCACGCACAGGAGCAGACAGGATCAGGTGCAGACAGGCAGGCACAGTGGAAGAGGGTAGCCGAGACAGGACGTAGGAACCGGAACTTGAAGCAGGACTTTAAACTGGTCTCCACCCTGGAGCCAGGCTTACTTTGATAAAAACTGAACCTCCCCCCATAATGAGCCAAAAACCCAGAGGACTCCGCGGGGGAGGAACAGTGGACAATTAGGAGACGAGACAAACACCAAAGCCCTCTTTCCACTGGCAGCTAGGATCCAGCACATGAACCATCAAATCAAAGTGAACAGACAGACTAACAAAGAGACAAGCAATGATCTGGCACTGAATGCTCAGGCTGAACTGAATATAAACCAGAGGAAACAGGTGAGGGGAATAAATTATAATTGAGGCAGGGAAGGAAGAGGGCAGGTGAGGGGAATTACTAATTAAGCGAGAGCAAACAGGCCAGATCATGACAGCTGGTCTAGAAAAAAAGCAGCTTTATTTTTTAACAAGAAGAACAGGATGTGATGTGAGGCACCTTTTCTTAATTTAAAGTCTAGCTTTGATCTGCTTCTGAGAAGAAGTTGCTATGAATTTGCTAAAAATGTTACAAACAGGCCATTTTAAAATTTTGTGTGAAAAACTCTGTAACCACTGTTTTATTAGTTTTCATCTGTTGACTTTCAATTGGATTCAGAAGGCTCAATAAAATCAGTCCAAGCTCCTGAAATGACCTCTGGGCATTACTTTGACATTTCTGTTTAATCCGATCCTTAACTTAACTCTAATTTCTTATTAGTTTAACCTACTAGCTTTCAAATGTTGATCAGATTTTAAAGATTCCATTTCATGGTTTTTAAGCCTTTTAAAGTAACCTTGAGGCAAATATATGATGAAATTATGTCTTAAGAACTGTGCGCAGAATTATTAGGCAAGTTGTATTCTAACTATTGTGTTCTCACAATTGTGTTCTCAATCAACCCAAATGACTCCTTAATATCAAAGTTTCATATTTTTGGAAGTTAATGTGTTTTTTTTTTAGTTATGGCCATTTTATGAGGATGTCTGTGTGTGCAGGTAAATATTACTGTGCAGAAGTATTAAGCAATGTAATTAAAAACAAATATATACCCATCTCACTTTTTTATTTTCACCAGGTAAACCAATATAACTACCCAAAATTCAGAAATAAACATTTGCGACATTCAAAAAAAAAAAAAAAAAAAAACAGTGACCAATATAGCCACCTTTCTTCACCATGAAGCTCAAAAGCCTCCATCCATAGATTCTGTCAGTGTCGTGGTCTGTTTGTGATCCACGTTGCGTGCAGCAGCCACCACAGCCTCCCAGACACTGTTCAGAGAGGTGGACTGTTTTCCCTCCCTGTAGATCTCACATTTCATGAAGAACATCAGGTTCTCGATGGGGTTCAAATTAGGTGAACAAGGGGGCCATGTCATTATATTTTCCCTTTTTAGACTTTTTCTGGCCAGCCACGCTGTGGTGTATTTTGATGCATGTGACGGAGCATTGTCCTGAATGAATATCATGTTTTTCTTGAATGATGGTGACTTCTTCTTGTACCACTCTTTGAAGAAGGTGTCTTCCAGAAACTGGCAGTATGTCTGGGAGTTGATCTTGACTCCATCATGAACCTGAAATGGTCCCGCAAGCTCCTCTATGATAATACCAGCCCATAGCAGTACCCCACCTCCACCTTGCTGGTGTCTGAGTCGATAAGAAATGTGCTGCCCTTTACTGATCCAGCCTGGTGCCCATCCCTCTGGCCCATCAAGATTTACTCTCATTTCATCAGACCAATGAGAGTGGAGAAATCAGTCTTCAGATATTTCTTGGCCCAATCTTGACGTTTTGTCTTGTGTGCCTTGTTCAAAGGTGGCGTTTTTCGGCTTTCCTTACCTTGGCCAAGTCCCTGAGTATTGAGCACCTTGTGCTTCTCGGCACTCCAGACATGTTGCAGCTCTGAAATATGGCACAACTGGTGGATAATGGCTTCCTGGCAGCTTCATGCTTCATCCTTCTCAATACATGGGGAGTTGTTTTGGTTCTTCATTTTTCAACATGCTTCTTGTGCCACTGTTGGCTATTTGCCATGAACCACTTGATTGTGCGATGATCCCGCTTCAAAAGCTTGGCAATTACCAAACTGCTGCACCCCTCTAAAATTGACAGACCCCTTTAGAGTCTGTCAAATCTCTTTTCTGACCCATTTTTCCAAAGGAAAAAAAAATGGCCTAATAATTAAGCACACCTTATATAGGGTGTTGATGTCATCAGTCCACACCCGTTCTCATTACAGAGATGCACACCACCTGATTTACTTAATTGGTAGTTGGCTTTAAAGCCTATAGAGCTTGGAGTAGGACAACATGTATGAAAAGGATGATGTGGTCGGAATACTCATTTGCCTAATAATTTTGCACACAGTGTACATGGGTAATCAACTGTTATGAGACACAGTTGTTTTCTACGAACTACCTCAATGCTGACTTTTTCCCAAGAAATAAGACATTCCAAATCTATTTTTTTTATACTAAAATGTATTGCTTTAATTGCATAAAGGTAACCTTATTATTATACAGTTCAAACCATACACTCTATGTATGTGAAATAAATACACCCTTTACTATACTTTATTAAAGGAGAATTCCGGTTTTTAACACTTTTAGCCCATTTTCTGTAGTGTCCAGGATGAAATCGAATGATCGACACCAAAATTTTGACAATTGGTCCTGTCTCTGCTTTTTGGCTCATGCAGAATCCCCACCTGGCTGCTTCAGAATGGCTTCCATTGTGCATGTCCGATAATGTCCTTAAAACAACCTTAAACGTTCTTTTTTTAAAATATGCTACTCACCGGGTCGTCAGCGCTGTTCAATGACGTTCCAAAAAAAGTTTCGTGAAGAAAAACCGTTCCTGTCTTGTTTTATTTAGCATTTTGTAAATCCCAGAACTATTTTTCCGATACATCACAACCGCTTATAAACTTCCGCTTCCCGTTCGAATCTGAAGCGTTGCACACTCCAGACCACTAGTTGGCGACAATGTCTCTATATACTCCTCCTCAGTATATTCCGGTTCAAAACGGTATCCTCTACCGTCAAACTCAAAGTCCAATATGTCCTCCTCAAGAATCCACCTTTCGTATTCCATTTTCAGAGTTTTTTAAAGTGTTTAACAGAGACGTTAGCACCTCGACGTCGGAGTACACAGAGTGAAGCGAAAAGACTACAACTATGCGTAAACAGGCCCCATTTCCGTTTCCGGTGGCGGAGGGATATTGACTATTCCAACAGAACTCAATGGGATTTACAAAATGCTAAATAAAACACTACAGGAACGTTTTTTCTTTACAAAACTTTTTTTGGAACGTCATTGAACAGCGCTGACGACCCGATGAGTAGCATATTTTAAAAAAAGAACGTTTAAGGTTGTTTTAAGGACATTATCGGACATGCACAATGGAAGCCATTCTGAAGCAGCCAGGGGGGGATTCTGCATGAGCCAAAAAGCAGAGACAGGACCAATTGTCAAAATTTTGGTGTCGATCATTCGATTTCATCCTGGACACTACAGAAAATGGGCTAAAAGTGTTAAAAACCGGAATTCTCCTTTAATTCCAAATAGATAAACCCAATGATTATGGTTTTTAAAGGTGTAATTAATAGGATTGCATTAAAATGATCTAATGATCTATTCTCATTAATAATATCCATAAATCTTGGTCAAATATTTTTGTAAATGTAGGCTCATTAAAGGCCTGTACCCTTGTGTCATCGTTCAGTCACAACTCTTTTTTTTCTCCCCTCTGTATTATTCTCCAGTTTGTTTCATCAAAGTAAGGTCTGATTAAATTTCATATCACTTGACTTACCTATGCTGCATATGCAAGATTGGCAGCAGACTATAAAAGAAAGATGAAGCCATTAGGGATCAGTAGACAAAAGATGGTTTGTAAAACGTTCCTCTTCTTACTGCGGATTCCAATAATCCTCCTTAGAAAATCCTCTTTCATTTACTACAAGGTTGTGAAATCTTGGTTAAACCCATGGAGGACATTAGAGAACTGCAGATCTCTGCCTCCATGAAGATTTGTACCCTTCAAATCCTCCAGAGTCTGTGTTACTTACATCTGGTTTTGTTGGACAGGTGCAAGAGAGCGGTGTTGGAAAAAAAAACAACTTGTGAGAAAAAGATTCAAGATCATTACAATAATAAAAAAATATATTGTTATAACTTTTAAACCGATTAAAGGTTCTTACATTTTCTAATAGCCTATGCAGTTCTAGTTAGGATAAATTAATACATTTTCAGGAATTAAAAACACATTTCTAGTCCAACATTATACTGTACTCTTAAAGCATTAGTTAAAACCTAGATGATATATGTTAAAAAACCTGGTGCTTTTTCAAAGAACTGAATGTAAATTAGCGTTACCACTTCAGTTAAGTAGGGGAGATTAATAACCCACCCAAAATTTTTTCAGATACTTGCTGACGGCTGCATAAAGTATGCATTTCCTTTTTAAACTAGACGTTTAATGCTGTTACTTGCAGGCTGATTCTAATTTTTTTAACAAGGGGAAGGTGGCCTAGTGGTTAGGGCACAGGACTTGGAATCCTGAGGTTATGGGTTAAAAACCACTGCCAATCTGGCTCCCTGAGCAAAGAACTTTCACACCCCCATACACGCTCCCCGGGCGCCGCACAAAAGCAATAAAACTGGCAAAAAAAAATAAATAAATAATAATAATAATAATAATAATATATTAAACATGGTAAGTATTGTTTCTAAAAGTTGCTTAAATATTAGTTGTATGATCATTAAAAAGGATTTTGAAATAAGGTGGGAGATTAGCATGGACAAAATAAGCCTAATAGCCTTAGAAGTTTTACATGCAAAAAAACAATCCAAACAGTCAACGGTAGAATCCAACAGGAGCCCAAAGACAGGTCAGGCAAACAGATCAGAAAAGGCGTAGGCAGGCAGGCTCAAAGGTCCAGATACAGAAACAGTTCAGGATCAGGCAATCAGACCATTATAAGAAATGATAGAAAACTCTCATACCAAAGGATCAAGAATAATCTGGCACTGATGGCTGGGACCAAGCAGCTTAGGCAGGAGCAGGTGGATCCGATAAGCAGTAACGAGAAACAGGGCAGAGTAAGACAGGTGAAAGAAATAAGCAATTATGCAAGTCATCTAAGCCGGGATCATGAAAATTTCAGCCTTTCCTATTCTCTTGCTCTGCTTTTGAATGTAGTCCAACTCATTGCCTCAGTCAGATCAAACAGATTGTTTTGGAAAAGTAAATATATGATGTAATATTCTAAGACACTAGTCATGTGTTCTGCTAACTCTGCAAAGATTTTAGGGATCTATCGTTGAAGCTTCTTTTGACAAATGCATTAAAGTAATCCTGACCATCTTACAGATGTAGGGTTTCTCTAAAGAAAATACCAGAAGAGATATATTGCTTAAGAATATAGATGCAACAATACTCCCTGAACACCAAAAGCTCAATAGATATGAAAGTATCTCTAATGGGGAATTTTGTATGTGGGTTTTTGAAAAAGCTACAACAAGAAGCATGCTTTTAGCTGTTAGAACAGGATGTAGGTTTCCATCAAATGCATAAAAAACACAGAAAACCACTTTGGCTTATTGTTAACATCACTATCTGGTGTTCATAGCATAATGCGACTTCACCTTCCATCCTCTTTCAATCCTAAAAATATAATGAATGAAACCTCCGGGCGCTGCTTGCCAGTGAATAGAACACCAGAGAGCTGTATGTATTTAAAATTTTTAAAGCCCCATACTTTCTTAATGAGGCGGGCTGATTCAGCTTGTTCGGGATCACAGGGAATAATAATGGCTTTTTTCTTTTTTTTGCAGGTCTGAGAAAGCCTTTTTTACGGGAGTATAAACAAAAATAAAGTGTTTTTTCAACTGCTGTATAAGAATAGAAAAGGAGCAGGGGTGTAAACAGGATCTAAAGACTGTGGAGGCTTATCCCCTCTAATATCTATCATTTGTAAAACAGTTACAAAAAAAAGATGTATATCGAACAATAGTTTGACCTGTAAATAATCAGCTTCGTAAAATCTATAATTTCTTCTTTTTTTCTGTTAAATTTGGACCGCCATGGAAGAGAAGTTAATGTGTGCGGTGCCATTAAATGATTAAGATTTGAACACACTATTGGGTCTCTGTGGTGGGTGCATGTGAGTTACCTTTCTCATCAGGGTGTGTTTGACAGGATGAGCTCCCATCTGATGCCAGTTGGTTAACCTCCACACCTTGTCGCGATGGTTCCAAGTCCGTCTCCCTCACTGCCTCCTGGATCCATTCAAAGAGCTCATCTCCCTGTCCACCCATCAGAGAAAGAGAAAGTGAGTCACTGCTGCTCGATTGGATTCCCACTCTGCCTAGAAGACTCAGGTTCCCCCTCGGAAAAATCCCTGCATATAAAAACCATAAGGACTGAACAACTTTCTCTTACCTATAAGAGAAAGTTCTCCTATTCTCACTGAATCTCTTCCCCAAGAACATTCGTGTCTGAGCCTCCCTGGCCATTTCTAGCACAACCTAGAGGAAAATAAGTATTTGAACACTCTATTTAGCAAGTTCTCCACTTAGAAATCATGGAGGGGTCTGAAATTGTCATCGTAAGTACATGTCCACTGTGAGAGACATAATCTCTAAAAAAAAAATCACACGGGACAGGGTGACTGCACTGTATTAGGGGAGAAGATGACCGGGGCCTAGCCAGTCTCTAGACCTAAACTTAAGCCAACCCTCAGCGACAGCTCAGAAACCTGACTGATCTAGAGAAGATCTGTGTGGAGGAGTGGGCTGACATCCTTCCTGCAGTGTGTGCAAACCTGGTGAAAAATTACAGGAAACATTTGACCTCTGTAGTCGCAAATAAAGGCTGCTGTACCAAATATATATAGATATATATTTTTTAAATACTTATTAGCAGCTATATCATACAAATAAATAGTTAAAAATGATTCATCATACATTGTGATTTCTGGATTTTCTTTTTAGATTATGTCTCTCACAGCAGACATGCACCTACGATGACAGTTTCAGACCCACCCATGATTTCTAAGTGGGAAAACTTGCTAAATAACACGGTGTTCAAATACTTATTTTCCTCACTGAATGTAACGTGTATAAATGTAGCACAAAAAGAAATCTGTGTTTAGTATATTTCCTTGCACTGAGAATGTTTCCTTACAATTATTTTAGTTTTGATTGAAAAACAAAAATATCTAGTGGTTTTTGAGTTGTGCATGTTTAAGTAATCAGATCCGTTCCACCTCCAGTTTAAAGCCCGCTCTGCTGGAACACCTCTTTCAAAGCTGTAGTGTTCCTCAAAAACAGTCCACCTGATTGGAAGAATATAAATGAATGTCTGAACTGTTAAAATTTGCAAAATACCTGAAAAAACAGATTTTCTTAAGCCCATGCACACTATCATCTTACCATCATTTTATTTGTAAAACAATTCAAATCACTGTAATAATAATGGAGAATATGCTAAGACCTTCCCACACCTAATGAAAGGCAGATACTTCAAGCAGCTGATACCACTGTAGCAAGGTGTTTAATGAACATGGCAATAAATCAAATCTACTAATAATGGATCTGTGATGAAGACACCCAGACTCACATGCTCTCATACATAAACACTCTCTCACAAACCGTCTTAAGCAGATTATTCTAATCTAATGGTAGAGTGTACTCCATAGGGTATTTAGAAGTGAATATAGACAGGTGTGGATGTGCAGACAGTGTTTTTATTGCATGTGTTTGTGTTGAAGCCTAATATCTGTCATGAACTACAGACAGATGAGATTTTCAGTCTGGTTCCTAAGTTACTTCCCCTGTAGATAAGAACAGGTTAATGATGCTTCATTTTAAGAAACATTTCTTTTGGAAATCACTTCTAGAGGCCCCAAAACAGATGCAAGCCTTCTTATCAACTTGTGCAGCTTTTTAAAGTCACTGCCTCAGATTTCGCTACACCAACAGATGACAGAAAAATAAATTGCATTGCATATATCAAACCCACAGAAGTTCTGCCTTGTCAACAACCTTCAGTGTGCAAGGTAGCTGACATTCAGTTCACTAAATACTGAGGTGAAATTGGAAAAAAGAAAAAAACAGGAAAAGGTCATATTTTTTTCTGGTAATTACAGCTCCCTGAAATATTTAAGCAATTTTCTTATCTAAATAGTAAGCTCTATTTGGAGCAGCAAAAGATGTAAATATGACAATTTTAGTGTGTGAGTTCAATTTCTTCCTTTATGGTAAAAAGCAACAAAACTAAGAAAAATAATAACAAAAAAACAATAGAAATAAACTCAAAGAAGCAAATCTATCATGCATTATGCTGTGCTGTCAGGTTGGGAGACAAATGATTAGCTTATCTGCCCTATGTGAACACAGAGAGACATTTCTCCTCTAATAAGCAGCAGATTCTTCCTCCGTTTGTCATCTCTGGTTCTAAGGCTGTTCCTTTGGCTCATCTCTGACTGACTGACAGCTGTAGGAGTGTTTGTGTAGGAGGAGAAAGCTGTCAGTTTTCCTTCTATATTAAACCAGCACAATATCAAACCTGCCAGTAAAGGCAAGTTAATAAAGATGGGAAATCCCCCCGCCCCGTGGACTGATGTGCACTTGACAGCAGAGGAACATACTTTTTCAGGTGTTATTAAGTCATTTTTGATGTGACTAAGGTCATAGAGGTGAAAGTAGCTTAGATCGAGGACAACATGGGCTTATATACCCAGAACTAGGTATCTTAAGGGGATTCAAGTATGCCTATTAACTTGAACGTTATGAACGACAGCCAGCTGAAGAGGAAAAAGGCAATCCAGGCTGCACCTAGAGATCTAAAACCTCACTGACATCCTGTCAAGATTAAGCCCCATATTAAAACTCCAGGGCAGCACCTACTGTATGTTGATAATAGTACAGAGGCTGGTTTTATAAAGCCAAGATTGAACTTCCCTTTTGACCTTTTTCCTCTTTCAGTCAGTTTTGCGGGACAGCATTTTATCACTCTTGGTGTACCTGCATGGATTTTGAAGATGATCTACTTTTTCCTTGTAATATCAAATTACAGGATTGTATCTGGGTTATCAATGCATTAGTCATTACTGTATCTCTTTTGTTTTGGTTCAGTTTTGAGTCATGTCTAACATTATTCCTTATCACTATTTACTCCTCTCACTAACCCACTTGCACACACAGTATGATTTATCTAAACACACTCTCCTCCTCTCCTATTTCCAATATGGCTCTTGAGGGCTTGAAATCATCAAACATTAATCTGCTGTATGTTTCCTTTTAAGTAATTTCATTTTATCTATTGGTGATGAACCAGCTTTTGTGTCTCATGCATTTTAAGTCCCAACAACCAACACTCAGTGCCAGGGAGATGTTCAAATTATTATTTTTTTTTATTTCTTTTCCACTTTGGTTACATCTTGTTGGGTATTGGATAGGCCCCTCCTGGGAATTTCATCATTCTGCTGTGGGGACTTTGGCTGCTTAGTGGAACAGTGGGTAGCGCTGATTCCCGGCCCGGTGTCTTTCTGCATGGAGTTTGCATGTTCTCCCTGAGCATGTGTGGGTTCTCTCCGGGTACTACATCTTCCTCCCACAGTCTAGAAACATGACTGTTAGGTTAATTCTTCCCTAGAATTTCCTTAGGTGTGAGTGTGTATGTATGTTTGTCTCTGTGTTGCCCTGCGATGGACTGGCGACCTGCCCAGGGTGTACCCTGCCTCTCGCTCGCAGACAGCTGTAGATATGCACCAGCACCCCTTGCGACCAACTTGGGATAAGCGTGTCAGAAAATGGATGGATTTAACAACCACGTGGGAAAATACAGTGACACCTGAAAGGGGCAGAATTGGAAGGAACTGACCCCCAGCTCTGAACAGAAACGGTATTTCATTACTGGACTCACGTGCAAGTCATAGATTGCCATAATTAACACAATGTTCAAGCATAAGGATGTCCATCACTTGGCAAAAAGACATCCTAGGCCAGAGATCAATGATTGGCCTTATAGTCATATCTTCTAACCTTTGGCCACATATCTTGGACACGCAGGTGAAGAGAGGGGTGGAGCTTTCCGCTGATCACCACCTGGTGGGGAGCTCAGCTGGATATGCTGGAAGAGGAGGAGGCTAGAAAGACTTGGCAGGCCCAAGTGAGTAGTGAGGGTCTGCTGGGAATGTCTGGTTGAGCCCCTGCTCAGGAACCTGTTCAACTCCCACCTTTGAGAGAGCCCCCAGATTCCAGGGGGAGAATGGAGACATGGAGTCTAGTGGACCATGTTCTCTGTGTCCATTGCTGATGTAGCCGCTCGTAGTTGTGGCTGTAAGGTCTGAGGAGACTGTCGTGGCAGCAATCCCCAAACTCGGTGGTGGACACCAGCAATAAGGGTGGTTGTCAAGCTGAAGAAGAAGTCTTATCAAGCCTGGTTGGCTTGTGGAACTACTGAAGCAGCAAGCAGGTATCATACGATCAAGTCTGTTGCTGCCCTAGCACTTGCCGAGGTAAAAACTCTGGAATGGAAGGAGTTTGGAGAGGCCATTGAAAAAGATTCTGTGGTGGAAGAAGAGACTTGGTGCTCTGGGTTGGATTTGTTCATCTCCCATACTGAGCTCAGAGAGACAAGTTCTACACCAGGCATCCCCAAAGTCGGTCCTCGAGGGCCGCAGTCCTGCAGGTTTTAGAGATTTCTCTGCTTTAGCACAGCTGATTCTGATGATTGCAGTTCAGCAAAAGCCTGTTAATCAGCTATCAATGTAAATCAGCTGTGCTGGAGCAGAGAAACATCTAAAAACCTGCAGGACTGCAGCCCTCGAGGACCGACTTTGGGGATGCCTGTTCTACACCGTCTCCAGGGTTTTCAAAGGTGCCTGGGAGTTTACCTAACTGGTCCACATGTTTTGTGGACCTGGAGAAGGCATCCCTCTTGGTGCCCTGTCGGGGGCGCTTCAGGAGTAAGGGGTCAGGGTTTATTTACTAAGGGCTATGCACTATCTGTACAAGCAGAGCAGGAGTTTGGTCTGCATTACCAGCAGTAACTGGGACTCCAACAGGGCTGGCCTCTGACACTCATTCTTTTCATAAACTCACAGGATTGCCTGAGGGATTTCTTTCCCGCCTGCCAAGACATGCAACATACACTGGGGTGGTTCACCGCTGAGTGTCAAGTGGCCGGGGGAGAATCAGCTCCTCTCCTTTTCTGCCCTCTGCAGGTTGGAGGATAGTCCCTGCCGTAAGTGAAGTAGTTAAAGTATCTTGGAGTCCTGTTCATGAGTGAGGAGAGAATGGAGAGGGAGAGAGAAAGAATATAGGTGAGGCTGCTGCTATGATGCATAAAAGGCATCAGTCTGTCATAGTAAAGAGATAGCTGAGTGAAAAGGCAAAGCTCTTGATTTACCAGTCGGTATATGTTACTACCCTCACCTATGGAGATTAAATCTGGATCATTCCTGGAAGAACAAGATCCTGGATACGAGCAGCTGAAGTGAGCTTTCTTTGAGGATGACTGGGCACTTCTTTAGAGATACTCTGATGAGCTCAGTCATTCGGGAGAGGCTCAGAGTAGAGGTGCTTCTCCTTCACATTGGGGGGAATGAGCAGAGGTGGCTCGTACATCTTTTTGGAATGCCCCCCAGACAACCCCCTCGGGAGGAGTTCCTGGCATGTCCCACCAGAAAGAGACCAGGGGACAACTGAGGACACACTGGAGGGATTATGTATGTTGGCTGGCCTGGGAGTGCCTTTGGCTGGAGATGTCTGATGAAAGGGAAGTCTGGGAGTCTATCCTGAGACTGCTGCCCCCGTGACCCGGTCCCGGATAAAGCAGAACACAAAGGCTATATTCTTGATTGTAATAATAAAAGTGCTCCCACTGTCTTTAATTTGGCAGGTCAAATTAAACCAATGTTAAATGTTAAAAGGGAATTTTTTTCTCTCCACTACTAATGCGTGGATACTCATTGTGAGGGATTTAGCTAAAACATTTAGTTAGAGATTTAGCTAAAAGTCAATGACAAAATGCAAGCATATATATACTCTCTCCACATGCTCATTCAGTAGGAGCGAAACATGCAAAGTCAATGACTCAAAGCACTCATCTGGGTTTCCTTGGATAAAAAATTTCTACCAATTTACCGTCTCAGTAAAGTGTTTTGTGATTATGTGTTGTGAATTGGTGCAAATAAATAAACTGAATCAAAGTAAATTAAAAGCAACAAAAAAAAAAAACTACTAAAAATGTGGTGAAAAAACTGGTGAAAACTTGTCATTAAATAGAGCAGCAATGTGCCCGGTGGCGCCTGGCCTGCACAAAAAGCACAGGAAGAAGATCCACTAAACGCCATTATATGGTAGCTGTTAGTAAGGAACACGTTCTGTGGTCGTCTGGTAAACTTCAAATACTTCGATATGCATTGGAGACAAGTTCTTGATAAGGTATGCATAAGTTATGCGCAAGTTACTCATAGGTTTTGGATAAGCTAGACACCACGACTTATGAATAACTAACTTACACTTAATGTCAACATCATATAACTTACCTGTAACTTATGGCCCATGTATGAGCATACTCTTGCATTGGTCGGAAAATTTTGGGCATGCTCAAAATTTCTAGACTTACTTGCTGTATGTCGATCTGAGCCAGTGTGCTTATAACTTATAAAAAACTGACCCATAACTTATTCAACATATACCAGCGGTTTTCCCAAATTTTTTGTATGTCAGGCATATGTCTTCTAAATTGCCATGGTATGAAAGGGTCTTTAGATGACACTGTTCTGTTGCTTCATCAGGTCAGGGTGTACTGAGTGGTTCCCAGCTGACTATGAAGAAGTTGGGAGCTCCTTCAAATTGGAGGCCACTGATTTTTTTTTTTTGTATCATAAGTGATGGCAGGATAGAAGTATGATGGGCAAGGGTTTAAAGCCTCATCTGTACCTAGGCAGATAACCTGGAGCTGAGATGGTTTGGGTATCTAATCAGGATGGTACCTCCCTTTTGAAGGTTTTCCAGGCCCATCACAATAAAAAGAGACCCAGGTGACAACTCAGAAATTCCTGTATGGAATACAACATATATATATATATATATATATAAATATATATATAACCTGGGAATGCCTGGGGAACCCCAGAATGAACTGGATGATGGGGAAATGATGTCTGGTGTTCCTTTCTGAACCTATCACTCAGTGACCCAATTCTGGATAGCCAGAGGGTTACAATGTATGGATGGATGGAAAGAAAATAATTAAGTAAAATCTTTTAAAGAAACGTGGCTTGAGTGTTTTTAAAATGGTAAAAGTTTCTCACTTCCCTGCATACAAACAGAAAATTCTCCTCTTCTTACAGCTCTTCGGTCCTCCTTCCATAGTTTCTTTATGCTCCTCACGTCCCAAACTCACCATCATCCATCACCTCTGCTCACATCTTCTGATGGGAAGAGATGATTTTTTTTCCTTCCACCCCCCTTTAATATTCCACTTTACAGCAGTTTCCAGATCAGGCTTAGTGTTTCTCTTAACAATAATTTCCATAGCTGTTTAATGTCTTTAAAGTACTGAATATTTGTCTCTAGGAAGTATTAACTTTACAATCCTGAAACAACCTCCTTTCAAAAAAATCTTTTGAAAAACAAGAATTTTTTTCATTTGATAGTTTATTTTCAACCATAATGTTTGGTCACTTAAAAATTGAAGATTTTTCTAACGAATGATATTTAGATAATGCTTTTCTCTCCCTTCCCCCCTTTTTTTCTATTCTGCATGCTGCATACCTCCATCATAAACACCACATACTTTCCCAGATGTCAGGTGTTGTTTGGAATTGTCCAATCCTTTAAACATTTTTTCCTTTTGCTACCAGCATAGATTCTTAGTCTAATTGACACTTTCAGGGGAATTTTTTGCTTCAAATCTATCCAGCATCTATGCAAGAAAACCCCATTTCAACCCTCTTTTCAGACAGCTAATTGAATCTGCAGCTGACTTTTAATTAACAGCAGGGCTGATCTCTATAAAGTCAGATGATTTGCATATGGCTGCAGCTTCTTCCCCAACGCATGTCTGAGAGGCTGGCAAAAAGCCAAGAGCGAGAGAGGAAACTGACTTTGGAGAGAGGGAGACATGGTGGGAGGAGGAGAAGGTGAGCCAACAAAGGAGAGGAGAGGCAGCAGACTGGGGAGGGATGAAACAAATGAGGGCAACACCACCTTATGCCTGTGCAGTAGGGGAGAGTGATTTTCCAATCAGGCTGAGTAATTATAAAAAAGAACAACATAACGTGATGCTATATGGTGCTCATTGTACAAACAGATGTTAATTGGTAGCACATTGACTCTATGTAGATAAAATGGGCAGACTCATTAAAAAGATGTGACAATGGGGTGCAATGCATTCTCATGAACTCCAGCACTAGTGGTTAGGAATAATAATAATAAAAAGCTAATTAAAGAGCCTTTCATTTATTAAGAGAATTTAAATCTATGATGGTGATTATTTTTATTCAGCTGCCAGGAGTCGATTCACTGCAGAATCAGCCATCACTCCGATTACAGCTTCCCGCATGTCTTTAGGGACAGGGAAACAGGAACTGAAAGTTTTGCTCATTCTTCTTTAACTTAAGCGCTTCTACCCCCCCTCAGTAAGATTCCTTCCTTCTTTTATTAATCTCTATCGGTCCTCGCTGTCCCTCCTGAAGACAAAAAACCCACAACATGATGCAGCAGCAGCATGTCACTGAAGGGATAACTTGATAAGGGTGATGTTGAGTATGGATATTCTTCCAGACACCAGTTTGCCTCCAGGCAACAAGTGATCCTCTGTGCTGTGCAGCCTCTTCTGGTTGTGGTCAGTACTCGTGTTGAGGGGGGATGGCATCCCCCTTCTTAAAAAAAAAATCTTAAAAATCATTCACCTTCTTAAATGACCATCCCTTGTGACATTTTATTAGTGAATGTGTAAAATGTCAACTATATATTATCAGTAATAGCAATGATAGTGTATGTTTCAACATTTGACAGGCTGTGGGCTTATGAGTAGCCTGAGCAAAATAAATAAAATCAAAGAAGTGGCCACAACTATGAAGGTGATCCCAGTTGAAATTTGTCCTCTGCATTTGTCCCTAACTATGTAGAGGCAGCGATAGCCATGCCAGTCCAGGGACTGACTGCAGTTCTACGCTAAGGTGCTTTGGTCAAGGTCAATGAGCGGCGTACCTGACATGTAACAACCATACCATGCATAATGCTTTAGGTTAATAGACTATATCAATTAGGCTATGTCTGCTTCAAAAGAAAAAAATCCACAATCCCCCTTTTTTTATAATTACCATTATCCATAAAGGCCATATTTACAGAATCCACAACAAATAAATGTGTAGATTAAATCTTCCAACTGACCTGTTGGCCTCTTTAGCTCCTCTAGAGTAACCATCAGACTCTGCTTTACTCTCTTCATTAGTTTAGGTGGACATCCATGTTTTAATAGCTTGACACCTTTGCTATAGATTTGACAATCTCTCCCTGACCTGTTTTTGCTTTATGTTCTCCAACAAGGTTCTGAGGGAGAAATGGAGCAACCTGCACTGTTATACGCTCACTTTTCATGAAGGGTCTCTTTTAGCAGCTGATGTTCCCAGGGCAGCAACTTTTGCCTTTTTAGCCGATGTGTAATTTATGAAAATCAGTTTCTTGGCTCTGCCTTTGTTCAGAAATGGTGATACAAAGGCATAGTGAAATGGGGGGAGTGGCTTGATGAGTGGAGGTCGTTTTTTTTTTTTAAAGGCAAACATCTTTTTGAAGGGGAAATAATACATACACATGCTTTTTGAAAACGTTGAGATTTGTATTTGAAGAATTATTGTGATCTATTGTGAAATGATCTATCCTATTTTTTTATTTTTTTTGCTATGCTATCAAATAAAATCCTTAATAAAGCAGTCTAAAACAATGTTTAATGTGATAAAACAAAATATTTTTTTAAAAACTACGTGTGCACAGCCTGTATTAAACAAACTGTTTATGATGCCAACTTCATTAGTACCCATAAGGCATGCACCTCATTAATGAATGTCATTACAGCAGGCGGCGAAGCGCTGGGAGGCTGCCAACCAAACAACTGCTGGGTGGCACGCGGTAGAGGCGGCGAACCCCAGTTGGTGCTGAACAGAGTTGCAGCTGCTTCTCCTGCAGCTTGTTCCCCATGAGAACAGGGGGAGGTAAGAAATAAAATGATGAGATGTTGGATTATGTGATGGAGGCTTTTAAGTTTGCCAAAGAGCGATTGTTCCACGTGTCATGGATGCGTGCGCTCGAGGTAAACCCCTGGATGGAGGATGGGCGGCAGCGGATGCCATTTCGTGAAGCGTTGATCCAAGTCGCCATTTTAAAAAATAACTTTAGTTTGAGGTTAGCAAGGCTGAATGGTAAAATGTCAAAAGGTTTTTTCCCCCCATCATTAAACAGCTTGATAGTCTTTTTATGCAAAGAATGTGCTATTAAATCAGTAATGAAACCTATGTCAGCTAACCTTCTCAATACTTTGCTGCCCTTTCAGATTCTGCACTCCCATGTCTTCATGATGCCTATGCATCCTTGCATGTACCCTGTGGTGCGGTGTCTATTGTGGAGCTTACAACTCCTTCCTGCACACCTCACCTACTGAGGAACTCATGCCCTCAAGTAATTAGTGCTAATCAGCTATGCACTGACCATGCGGAGAGCCATATTGATCCCAGAAGGTAATCAAAGAAGGGCTTAATGACAACTTAAGTGCTCAAATGAGTGAATTACACCTGCGATTAAATGCTACAGGGATTCGGTGTAGCAGAAAACGATCTAAAACATGGTATTTTATTAGAAACAAAGCCTCCCTCGCTGTGAGATGAATTAATGAGAGAAAATTAAAGCTTAACCAGGACTACAAACATGATATAATGCAGCTGACATCTTAAACATTTAAAACTTCAATCTTTATTTCTTTAAAATAAGATAAAGAAAACTTTGTTATCAATAATACAACTAAAAAACTGTATCACAGAACACAGAGGAATATACAATAGAGCATGGCAATGACAGGACATTAGATATGCATGACAGGAAAAGATTCTTGGTACATTATGATCAACAGAACAGAAGGTTGTCTGGTCAATGGAAGATAAAACGACAAGAGGACTAAAGGATGTTAAATGATATTTTAAAAGGTGGAATCAAAAAACATGCTTTTCTTTCCAGTTTCGGCCGACAAAATCGCAAATCATCCCCCAATAAATAAGGCACTGAGGAGGACCCAATAAGAGCAGGAAAAACTTTTGAGAGCATGTTGCTGTTACCGTTCCTGAATAAGTGGAAGAAAAGCTGTGAGAAATGTTCACATTTTAAAGCGTGCATAAATACTTTTTTTGTATCTTAAATCACTCTTTAAGATATTCCAACTAAATAATGCTGATGGTTAAAGAGAGTTGACATTTATATTTAACAGGATATGAACATAGAAGAATAAACCCAAAAGACAGGATGTGATGCAGAGAGAGAAAAATCTAAGGCACATCATGTGCTTTACTTCAACCTGTAGCTGTAGTTAGTGTTGGTTGGTTGGTTGAAGGTCAGACATGTTGAGAAAGAGCTCCCCTACTCTCCTCAAACACATTCTGGTTACATAATGATCACCTTAAAACATGATCTTTATCAGTTTTCATGCATATTGGTGTTCTAGATGAAACTGTGCTTCTAATGCTGCACAAAGGCTTACCATTGAAATGAAACAACAAACTTGTTTAACCTATTAAAGCAAATCAGATAACTGGTCAGTTTGGTAGAGAGAAACACTTTGGCACCAAAAATATGAACGATAAGATTTGTAAGACAGGAGAGGAATATAAAAACCAAGCTGCAGCAAAACTTGAAGGCAGAACCCTTTGTTCTCTGTTTGTCATCAATAAGGATATGGTTAAAAAAAAAAGCAATAAACAAAGAGTCCTGGAAGCTGCAGATGATAAAGTCCCTCTGGCAGACTTTACGTTGGACCCCACCTGTGAGATCAGGGCTGGAGTGGAGGGAAGATCAAGATCAAGTCTTGTAGTTGGTGTTTTACTCTACAGACGACGGCCTACATCTCGTGAGCGGTCAGGTGATGTTCGGGGATGCCGTTGGCGTGAGCCACCGCAGTGTTGTTCTCATTGAGGCGCCTCACGCGGTACATCTCATAGTGGATGCTGCTGGTGATGTCCTTAATGTTCTGCATGTGGGTCCTTAGAAAAAAAAAAAAACACATAAAGGCACTAAATAAGAAAAGAAATTAACCATTTATCACCCTCTATACCACAATAAACATATTAACATATAACTGAGGCAACCACAACCTGACATTTAAGGATGACGAATACACTGTTTCCTACTGTATATAGAGAGTAATTTCACTCAAAAAGGTGCTTCCTTGCTTTTCTTTATGGGAGCTGAAAGCCTTGAAAACCTTTGCACGTCATCAGCCTTCAGATCAGCTCAGCTATTCCTGCATCTGCTTTTTTAAAATCTTCTTATTCAAGCAGGATCAATTGTTAAACAATTGCCTGACTAAGAATTAATATTGGTACTAAATATTAAAACCTCCAGGAAATACTCTCTTTACAAAAAAAAAAAAAAAAAATTAAAACCAATCCTTTAATGTCTCCAAAGCTCTTTGTGCTCCTACAGACTCTAAAGCTTTCAATTTATTTCAAGAACATATGTTAAACCTTAGATTTTAAACACAGAGCACTGTGGCTATTTGTATGTTAAAGTGCAGCATATACTGTAATGTTATCCTACACTGTGAATCCTCCTTAATAGGAAAATTACACAAATATATGTTGCATTTCTAAAAAGACTTAAGCCCCTTTTTAAACATTGTCCTCCTTCATGACTTCTTATGTTTCATTTTGTGGTGTACATTTTGCGCACATCAAATCAGCAAAAGGAATAAAAAGATTAGCTCAAAATGACAGTATAGTTCAGGAAAAATATCTGTCAAGTGTATTTTATGAAAACTACTTTCTTTAATATTTTATTTTTTTGTTCACTCCTGGGAATATGGGGTCTTGTTACAATTTTTAAAACTCAAGGCAACAAATAGCTGATGGGAAACAAAGCTCCTTCTGAAGGCATTTTCAAAACTGAAAGATAATTTTGCTCATATTTGAAACAGAAATGTCTAATTCATTATTCCAAAGTAAAATAAATGCTACTGTTATTAAAATACAGTTAATTCAATTTAATCACTTCAGAGTAATATAATAAAGCACATTAAATAAATTTTGTATTAAACTGCTGCAATTCTTTAGAAGGAGTTTGCCATATTATGCAGTTTTGTTTCCAAGTTTAATTTGACAAAATATTCCAAAAAGAAAGTGTAATTTAAAGTAGTGTTGATACTTTTTTTTAACCTTTTGGAAGCTTTTGAAATTGTTTAGCAGTAAAAGACATAGTTCTTCATGGCATATGTGTTATATTTAGATAGAACATAAGTCGGTAAAAGATGCACACAATAAAGAGATATTGTCCTAAATGCTCCTTATGTTTCCCTCAGCAGCTAGAATTTAACTTAAGGAAAGTTATTATTTAAATTCCTGTAAAACAATAAATACATTTTTTTTCCATCTTATCTGAACAAAATCCCTGTCCATGACTGAAAAACAAACATTTTCGAAATGCTGAAAACTGCTACAAATGATACCTTTAAAAGAGAATTTTTTTTTTTTTTTAAACAATGGATAGTCTGGGTTAAGTTGATAACAGGGTTAAACATAGAAGTGCTCATAAATTTTATGTGCACATAAAACTATTCAACATGGAAATAAAAATCATGAAGCAAAAGTATTTGACATAAATTCAAGGTTTCCACCTTTTACCAGCACCTTTCTCTCCAAAAACCCCACTTATATGGAGCCAATTAATGCTCTATAAATAATTTCACCTGGATGACGATTTTTAAATTTAAAAAGGAAATGTACTTAGCTATGCTTCAGTGTTTCTAATATTGAGACAAAATCCACTCACCTGATAAGAAGATCTCGTAAGTAGGCAAACTCACAGTGGGCGATGTTCTCAACTGCATGAGAGAGAATAAAGGAAGACTTCAGCTTTTGGATTAAATGAACCAAACAATAAAGCTAACAAAGAATCAAAACAACATAGAGGGTGTAAAGTTGAGTTCCAGAACAGTCCACTAGGTGGAGAGGTAGATCATGGTGTCATTTTCAATATAGCTACAGTTAGCCATCTCCTATGTACACAGATCTCTGCAGCTATTTAAATCTGAAGAGATAAGAACCACTTTGAGAAACCTCAGAGCAGACATATGCTTGTGTTTCTGCACAGCATGCTGCAGGAAATGAAACTTCCTTAATGAGACATTTGATAAAGAGGCTGAACCTTCTATCTGGAGAGGCTACCTTTGTCTAATATTGTCGCAAAGCTGCAATAAATTTAAAACTGATTGAATCATTTAATACAAAGCAATGTTAATGTAGTATATATCTAGAAAACGGCAACATCCATGTAAAGTCTAAGTCTATGTACAGCTGGCAGTAACAGAAACCTGAAAATAAAATACACCATTTTCAGAAACAAATTTAAAATTTATTTTGTGATCAGCTGTAAATGTGCAGCTTTGATGATTAAATCGTCATAGAAAATCACCTTCAATCGTGCCCCACTTGGTCTTCCTCCCCAGCAACCTTCTTCCGTTCACTTGGTACTCCTGATCACTGCCCACTACTGCGAACGGGATCATCTCCTGCTCCAACCATCAAAGAGCCACAGTGAGTGGATTTACAAAAATCATACCAGCAGCCATTCTTTTGCAAAAGTACTCATGCTTCTAAATCTTTATCAGGTTTTGCTTCTCTACGACTGTCAACTTCAACATATTTTACGTGGTAAGTCAACACAATGTGGACATTCACGAGTGGATGAAAAAAGTTTTTAGGATGTCTTTAAGTACAATTTTAGAAAAGTGAGGCATATAACTATAAGCAACACTTTATAAAACCCTATTGACATCTATTTTTACATTTGCAAGACACATTTGAGCAAAGTAGCTAAATTAATCAAAATAGCAATCAAAATTCTCAAAAAAAAAAACAAAACTATGCCCTCATCTAAACCAATCAAATGTTGCCTAGACAAAAAAATAAAAAAGTATGAAATTTTTTTTCTTTTTTGCAATTCTGTGTTGCTTGTGACAGCTTGAAGCACAACATTCCAGTAAAATTAAGTTTGTGGTAATAATGTAACCAAAACCATAATGTTCATGGAATGCACTACTTGAATGCAAAAAGAAAAGCTCTCACCCTGATCTTTTCATTAATCATTCTGTCCTCTGCATCTTCATCAAATTCTTTCTGGGGGTATACATCAATCCCATTGGCTCGCAGCTCTTCCCTGATCTAGTGAGTGAAAAGGCAAACATGTCAGGACAAACTGTAACCTGTTAAAAATGGGAAATTATAGACTAGAACTTCCTTCATTTTAACCAGATACGTACGTGCACATAAATCTGCACATATTAGTAAAATCAAATGTTCAAACAATATGTTAGATTTTTTTATGTAATTCTAATAAATAAATAAACTTGTTAACATTCTGCTGACTTTTAGAGAGAGGAAGAAATAAAACAAAACCAACATTTAAAGAAAACTGTTACCTTCTTTTTGAAGAAGTCTCTCTCCTCCAGTGTGAGAGTATCTGCCTTAGCAATGACCGGGACGATGTTGACCACCTTACTGAGACGCCTCATAAATTCTACATCAAGGGGCCGCAAACTGAGAGGGAAGGAAATGACAGAGCAAATTCAGAAAACTGCAATAACACATTCAACCAGCAGAGAGCAGTGTTCCCCAGCATCTCTCTCAAACAAAGCATTACATTTTTTTTTTTGCTTTCCTTGAAGCTTCATGTTATTTATGATCTACAACCTCAAAGATTGTTTAAGCTTCTACATATTGTAAGATTCTGTCCAGCCAGACTTCTGCATTTGAAAAGAAAATAAACTGAAGTGCAAAAATGATTGCTTGCACTTAGAAACATACTCCATGTCTTTGCTATTGTTCCTGCAAGCTCACATTAGGCGTTTTCAAAGTGAATTCTGCAGTACTAGATCAACATTAAAGACTGTTTGACTCAGGATGACCCTTTCACAAGCGTCCCCTTCCTGAGCAAAGACAGGCTACGATAAAGAAATATAAATACATAAATTACAGGGATGAGGTGCAGCACTGGAACACGTCTTTATCAAGTGCGCCTTTATAAAGAGTCCACTGTTACATGATCTTTCCCAAGGCACACAGCCAGATTTTCAGAGAATGCAAGAAAACGTGTTCTGAGTCTATCACTAGATGGACACATGAGAATATGTGAAAGCTCCTGCTAATTCCGCCTCTGAGTAAACCCTAGTCCCCAGAGCTGCAGGAACTACAGGCTGAGCCAAGAAAGTAGATTAGTCTGTTTGATAAAAGCCAGATGTTTGCATCTGTAAGAAATCCAGGGGGAGACTTGGCATATTGGGAAGAGCAGCCTGTGTTTGCAAAGCAGTGGAATGGTGTTCTGCAGTATGACGTCTGGTTTTTAAGTGCAATGACAGGACTCTGTGTGTTTTTAAATGATGAAGAGCAACGAAGCTCAGCTTCACGTTTTCAAAGGTGAGAAGAAACTAAATGTCTGGATGAACACATGCAGACACTCATCAGACCGCAGAGCCTGTAACAACAGCCGTCTGTCACTCCGCCACAAGGTCAGCCCTAAATACTAATTACAACAGCCGTCTGTCACTTCGTCACAAGGTCAGCCCTAAATACTAATTATTTAGACTTTCTGTTGTGATGCTTTGCAGGACTTTATTTGTCTTATCTGATGTAAACTGGCCTCATTGAAACATAAAAGTTGCATTTTCTATGGATCTTTTATGTTAAACAATTCACTAATGGCACAGGGGCAATGTCTATTCTCTCTAAAAGAGCTATTTTATTTAATTTCTTTATTCAAGTTAATATTTTGTATAAACCAATTAAAACCTGAAGATTTGCACTTTAAAATACAATTAAAATGCCACCAACAGTGAAAGAATAACATTAAAATCCCCTCATATTCAAATCTCGCTATTTTTCACAATTTTCAATAAGATTTCAATAAGATTTTAGTTGGTGGGGTTACCAGTGACCAGTTGGGGGGATGAAATAAATGCAGCAGTGGACTCTGGAGTCTGGGATCCTTTTCTTCCTGTTGATGTTAATTTCCTCCTGGAGGTATGCTTCATACTGGTCGTTAATAAACTTCATGATGGGCTGCCAGCTATGTTTATGGAAAAACAGGAAAGTCAGTTGAGAAAAAAAAAACCCATGAAAATAAAAGTTTCCAAGATCTTGGTTTGTCTAAACACTCATTGAATACATGTTTGCAGCAGTAGAAAAACTTTTACCAGTTCTCATTGTTGATCTGGTCTCCAAATCCTGGTGTGTCAATGACAGTCAGCTTCATTCGGACTCCTTTCTCCTCAATGTCTGCCCACAAAAAGAGCCATATGGAAATGCAACCTGATTCCCTTTAAAATGTAGCTGCTTCATAAGATGACATGCAATAAAACAACAATAAGGACAGCAGAAAGAAAAAAAAAAAAAAACATACCATGACTGATGGACTTAATTTCTATGGTTTTAGGGATCTTCTCCTGGCCTGTGCCCAGTACAGACTTCCTGCTGACTTTAGACTTGAAGAGAGTGTTCATCAGAGTCGACTTTCCGAGGCCGCTCTGTCCTGTAAGCCAAAGGTAGAAAATGAAAGAAATCTGTTATATTGGCTGCATACTAATACAGTAATAAATCCACACATAATTAAAAAATAACTTTAAAGAAAGTCTGTAAACTTGGATTAAATGAGGACAACGGATCCTGTGCTGCTGAACTTTAAAGAAACAGCAACTCCCTGCTCATTTGCTCACATTACTATACACATTAAAATGAGGAAGGGGCATTACTTTACATAATCTGGCAGCTGAATAATTAGCTACAGCCAGACTTCTACAGAGATATAACCATTAAAAGTTTGAATTCAGGTTAAGTCAACAAGAACTGCTCTGATTTATGGAGCTGACCTCAAAAAAAAAAGTCACCTAAGCAAGCAGGCAGCAGAACATGATTGATGAAGAGGTTTAAAAACTGCACAGCTGGAACTCGTACAAGAAGGTTATATTAATGCCAACAGTGTTTACACCAATTGAAATAATGTTGAAGTGGCGTAATTACATACAACTTTCACAGAAAAAGACTGTTTCCTGATAAAGACTGGTTCAGGGACTAACTATATTGTTTAAAAACAGTTATAAGCAGTAGATTCCAAAAGTTCACATAAGCAATGCAGGTTTTTATATTTCATCATGTTAGAACCTCATTATTTCATTTATGTTTTGATATTTAGGGGGAAAAATGAAAGAGAAAATTATGCAATATAGTATTTTGTGTTACTTTTCTACCTAAGTAATAGAAAGTTTAAACAAAAGTAGTTTGTGTAACAGATTTTATCTTTAAAGCATAGAAGCAAACAAAAGAAAAAATGGAAACCAGATTACTTTTATTTCAAACAACCTTTAAGTCCAATTCTTTTTAACTTTGCATGCAGAAAAAGCAACTTTCACAGAAAAGCTGTTGCGACATCATCCTCACGAGACGCCAATTAGAAGTGGAGAGTTTTATGACGGCGTGGTTACAGCTGAGCTGTGTGTATAATAAACGTGTTTGATCGCAGGACTCAAGAGGAGAGTGTTGGGCTTCCAACAGAGATGGCTGCTTGTTATACATTGAATCTAGCCCTCTTCTTTCAGTCAAGACTAATTAGAGGAAAAGAATGCAATAAAACAGGAAAAAATAAAAAATACAATTTTTTTTTGAGGGATGCATCTTTGTAGAGTGCTGCAATAAGAGTAAAATGTAAAATACCAAAAGCATTTATAATTTACTTTTACATATTATTTGGATTAATATAATGCAAGAGGATACATAATATAAGGAGAGATACGTCAACCATGGCAGAGGTGTATGTTTGTTTTTTAGTCCAAGAATCTCAAAGTTTACGTTTAAAAAAATGCATGCCTTACCTACTACCATGATGTTGAGCTCAAAGCCCTGCTTCATGGCTTTTCTCCTCATCTGCTCCAGAATGGCATCAATGCCCACATAGCTGAAGTCCACCACAGCTCCAGCGGCCTTCTCCCCGTACAGACTGCCCACTGCTGGGGGTACCATGGCGTCGGGCACCACCGCCTCAGACATGGCACTGCTGCTGTTGGTGGGGAACACCTCTGGTCCTACGATGACACAAATAGAGGGAGCAACAAGGTTACAAGGAAGCTGTTCATGTAAAGTCTAAGCGGAAAAAAGGTATGGATGGGAAGGAAAGGGGGGTCGCATGAGGTCAAAAAAATGACCCCCAGCAATGCAGAAAATGTGCAAAACCGGTACGGCATGAAAGATAAGGACGTGGAAAAGATGTACACAGCTGAGCTCTTTTACAAAGCTTCCTCACAGCAAGAATCTCAAGAACTTGAAAAATCTCACAAGGTAAGAGAAAAAACTAATCTTAGAGTGAACTGAAAGGAAGTAAAACAGTTTTATTGAATCCGATGACAACAATCCAAACAGGTTAGTTTGTCAAGCAGCCTAAAGCTTCATAGTCATCTGAATACCTACATGCTGATATCACAGGGGGATAATCATTACAGAGCAAATTAGTCACTGCACTTTGACCTAGACTCTAGAAATGCCCCAACTGGTTGGCAAATGGTAGATAATAAAGTCCAGCATCCAGAATATCACAAATCATTATCCTGACCAACAAAGACTCCCCCAGTCAGGGAGAGTCTTTGTTGAACCTCTTGTTTTCTTTAACACAAATTAAGAATTCCTTTCAGTGACAAACTTTTATATCCTACATTTAATGGAAACAAAACAGGCAAAAATCAAAACAGATGTGGAAAAACCCATAAAAAAGCCTCTCTGTTGTTGTGGTTTCCAGCACAGCTAGTTAGACTTTGCATGCTTAAAGTGGGCCGATATATATGGTAACTTTTAACCAACTCCAGACATCCATTCCACGTGTATAAACCACAGGCAGAGTTCATAAAAACATGCAGGTTAGCTTAACTGGTGTCAGGTCTCTAAATGACCCCTGAGGAGTGAGTGTGTGACTTCATGATGCTTTATCCTTTGTGTTTCCGTCTTTCCCTGTAATGGATGGGTGACCTGTACAGGGCGTGCCCCCTCTCTGGCTACTTTGCAATCGACACAAGAAACAGCCTTTCTTGGCCTCTATAGGCGTGGATACAGACAAGAGGAAGGTGATTATTGGATGGTTTCCTGAACATGAAAAAAAAATCCCAAAAAGAATTATAGGCAGACCAATTTCTAAAAAGTGTTCAGTCTGATTTAAAGCAGAGAGTAAAGAGCATGCCCAGAGGTCACTTTCGGCATCAGTCTGCCATATAAATTATGTATTAAAATTCCAAAACATTAAAGGGATGAAATACTTTAGAAAGCGAGCAGCAGCAAAGCTTTAGGCGTCTTAAATGTCCGCATTTCATTTCCACCCAAATTCTCTTCATATTTAATGGGATCCTTTAATTAGGGGCAAAAGTGATGATCAGACAGATTTGACCATCCCTTCACCAACTCTGTTAAAACAGGGGGAATTTTAAACAGATGTAGCCGTCGTCCCAGTAGACTGAACCTATTAGAAAATATTTGATCTAGTTTTAAAGCACTTCAGGTCTTGGCAGGAAGTCATTGAAACGGTCCGCTCCAATCACTCGATTTCCTTGTGTGGATTAATAAGTTATATATTCAATGTTTAGTCTGTTTATTAAACCCTGAGCATGTAGAAACACGACTGCCCCACTGTAACAGTGTAGCTGTCAGTATAGGTTTGAAATGTTGTGTTTATATCTTTGTTTCTCTGGTGATACAGCCCTACATTAGGCCTCTGTCCTGTTAATGTGAGACGGGAAAAGCAGCTGAAACATGATCTGCTCCCAGCTGGCCTGCCTCACACACACATTTACAGCATAGATATTTGGCTTTGTGCATTGGAGCCCTGTCCTGGCTATGAACCTTTCATGTTTGATCATTCAGCTGACAAGTAGGCACATACGTGGACTTAATGATACAGAATCCTGCAAATAATCCAACATAAAATCTTTACTTGTCTAAATCGGCATGGATCGGCATTACTGCTGGTGGAAACTTGAACAGTTCAAACTGACCTTGTAGTGAGTTATGAAAAGAAAAAAAAAGAAATGAGCAAAGAATAATATCGCAGTGGAAACTCTAAAGTCTAGTCTGACTTCCATAATGTAGCTCATTGTGTGAATCCATGTGTCATAGAGACTCACCTATGGAAGCTGCTCCGGTCTCGTCCACCACTTCCCCATCCTGTTCCAGTCAGTCAGTCAGCAACTTGCTGCGACTCAATGCCCTCCACCTCCCCTCTGTACCAACCTTCCACACATACCTCTGCCTCTGAACTCTTCCTCCCTTTCCTGGCCTTTTATCCCTTCTGTATTTATCTCTTTAAGCATTAATGCAGACGTAAGGGATTAACATGGTCCAATATCCCTAATATCCTTAGAGTTTTTATATCTACATGTTCATATACCCAATAGTTAAATACTTCAAGTTTTAGTTAAAAAATAACAATCAAAAAACAACAAAAATATTAAGATATTTCTGAATATAAAACGTAACATATATGAAAATGTTTGCTACAGTGTATTATTTCAAACACGTAAGAACCGCTGAACAACTTGTGAGCTTTTAAGGTCCAGAAATTAATAGATTTTTTTCAGTGTTCTGCTCTTGATAATATGAGTATTAAGCTAAAAGTGGCTGATTAAGTAGCCATCTCTTTTGATAGCTGGCTGCTTAAAAGCAATACTGTGTAACTTAGAGCAACATGACTCATTCAGTGACAGATACGACCCTGTAAAGGAAGGGTATCAAAGTCTTTATATCGGGCAACCTCAGCATGATCAAAGCTTTAACAGGGTCTTTGTACATTTTAAAAGCCCAGATATGTCTCTACTCAATGACTTTGTATGGTTTTTCTTTTTGGCTACTAGGGGACGGATTAAATGTTGTGGTGGGTCAGCTTCAGCTCGTAGGCCTCAAGTTTCATACATATACTCTAAAGTTACATAGTGGAGTTTTTCATAAGGGAATTCGAAATGAAGCATCAATAAGTCCCAAGTGCTGCATACCAACCTCAACAATCATTTTAATCATATCCCTGAATAAGCAAATACTTGGATTAAAAATAAATTTTCTTAAATCAGACCTTTCAGCAAAAAGTAGGTTACCGTTGTTTAGTGAAAGATGGGGAAGGAGCTACTCTACCTTTCATAAAACAAGTCCTTTCAGACAGCCTGAACAATACGAGATATTTTAAAAGTTTTCTCAAGCGTTAAAGACATTTTCCAATCATGCTGAGCTAATCAGCTATAAAAGTATGATTCATGCAAAAACAATTTCTTCTCCTTTTTTTGATACTTTTCAGCCAATTTATATTCCCATTATTTGTATATTGCCTGTTTTACTGTTTGATTGAAATTAAGCCTTTGACCAATCTGTTATTGCTAGTACAATAAAGATAAATCACAATATTATTGATTTTCAGCTCTTCTCAGATTAAAACAGAGACCAACCACAACTAAGTTTAAAACCCAATCCTGAAAGTTTAGAGTGTGATTCAACATTTTGCAGCCAATCCTGCACAGGGTTTTCTGGTATTTCTGTAATTTATTGACTGATCACATTTGAATTAGGTTGTAAATATTTAGTTTGAAATTTCTTCAATTTAAAAAGTAATCTGTTATTCTAATGGTGCTGCTCACCTCATCAGGCAAGTTTGTAAACAAAGATTTCCACTTCAAACACCATAAGAGCAAAACAGAAAAAACTGCAACACAATGCAAGTCAGCATGTAGCATCTATATAATATGTATAATCTAAAAGCAACTAAAAAAAACTAAAACAACAAGGAAAATCTAAACTGTTACAATGTTGTTTTGCTTAAACTTGTGATCAGTTACTAGATTCATACTATTCAGTTTAAGCCTTTTGGATGCAACTCTACCTCCAGATGGAGTCTCAGCATTATTTACACTTGAGTTGAAAAATATTTATGCAAAAATAAAAATACACTCATTTTTGTTGGGTAACGAAATACGGGATATAATGAACCACTGACCTGCAATGCTTAGAATTATGTAACAGCGACAGATTCTAAAACACACTCATCTCCTTAGGAAATAAAAAAAATAAAAGCGACAGTAAATCAAGGCAAGAAAGGAGCAGTAGTATAAAGCTTTATCCCCTGGTCTTCATAACTGCAACCGGCCCAGATCCGTGTCAGAAACTTAAAAAAAGTCGATCTATGAACACAAAACCACAGCTTTTCCACTTTCAATTAACAAATTGTTTCTTAAGGGTAAACTCAAAATCTCTGATATATTTCATATATAAAGAAAGCTGGGAGATTTAGTAAGATACCTAAATGGAATCAGGCTTTGTATGGCTAAACGTATCTTTTATGCGACTGTTTAGAGACTTTCAGCAGATAACAGGAAGGCTGAACAGAGTAAAGCAGAGTTGCTCAGTTTCGCCCTTTTGCTCTGTTATAGAGCATGGTGTATTTGGTAATATTGGAGGCCTTAATCTTAAAAGTTAAGATGGGGATCAACGTTTAAAGATTTATCAACAAGTCTGCTTTCTCTTCTTCATTTTCTGTAATGTAATTTATTGATAAAATAGTTGATTTGAAGGTTTCAGGAGAAGAGTACTAATCCCAGCGAGTGGAAAACACAAAGAAACTCATTGGACTCATTGCATTTATGTTTTCTATTAGAGTCACTAAAGTTTTTCTTGTTTGCCTCCAGCAGTATCAGATTTCTCTGCTTTTTGCAAATACAGCCGGCGGTCGGCTGAACCACAAAGCTTTTCTTTAAGAGAAGGCAAACAAAGGCAGGGAGGGGGGAGCATGAAGAAAGAAGTATGGGGACGACGGTGAGATCAAGTTAAGAAGAAAAAGGAAGTGGACCTTTAATTCTTGGGGTTGAGGAAGAGAAAGATAAAGGCCAGGGAAGGAGGAGGACACAGGAAAACATTTAAGACAGAGGAGGGGAGCAGAAAAAGGGAAAAGACTGTGGACAGCCATGTTAGTGATTTATTCCACTTTCGGGCCTGAGGCATTCCTCACTAACTAACTACAGACCTCCAAACTGAGATGCAACTTTATTTCAAACAAACATTTCAGCTCACGTCCAAATCTTTTTAAGCTACCAAATACCTGATCAAGCAGTCTCTTCAATATAAGTACAGAGGCAATGCGGATCACCAAGCTGCAATGCAGCTGCTCAGAGTGTTGATCTTGACAGCATAGCAAGCAGGTCAGAGGTCGTGTCCCAGTTTAGGATGGAAAAGAGCCCGCTGAGTTTATTCCCCTTCATGACTAACCAGTGCTCTGACCTGCTCTACAAACTGGCTTGAGTCACAAGAGAGGAATTCAGTGTAAGAAACAGACTGGAAACTTGGAACGCACAGAGATTTTGTAAATCACAGGGTCACCCACTGGATCCTTAAAACTCTCATCCCATAAAGTGTCTGCTTTGTTTGGAAACCTTTACAACAGCAGGATGCAATTTGTGGGCCTCTTAGATTTTATTTAGATGGACATAATGGATCTAAATGTTTTATTCTGAGAACAAAGCAGAGGTTTCATAGAGAGGATGGGTCAGGAAAACGCCTGATTATTTTTGTCCATCAAAAAGTGTCAACATTCCTCAAACATTTCCACATTTTGTCACAGCAAACCCACAGGCCTCAATGGTTTTATTGAGATTCTTTGAGAAAAACAACCCAGTGTGTAATTCTGAGGAGAAAACAGGATCCTTCATGGAGTTAACTGGTTTTACAACAGAAAAGGCATGATTTGTAAAAGGACACAATCAATAGCTGTCCCTCATGTTCTCCCACCTGAGCTGTAGAGCTTTACAGCTCCTGTAGAGACATCGCTGTGCCCCTGAAGGCCTTTTTGATCATTTCTCTGCTTGCATGAAAATGTGCCATATTCTTTCCAATTTTAAATGAAAGACTGACCACATTTTGGTAAAATGTTCTGGGATAAGAATATTTTTAACCAAACTTTTCCCCAACATCATGCTTCTTCTGCTGTGTTCTCTGGTGTATGATAGTGCTGTAGTCCAGTTGTTTTTTTTTAATTAATAGCGTAAACACATTTATCATTAATGAAGACCAGTGAAAACTTTCCTTTGCAATAAAAACATCAAATAATCTGTTATGAGATGATGACGACATGTCCAGGGTGTACTCTTGAGTTTCACCCAATTACTGTGGAAGAAAGGAAGCAGCTCCCCAATAAGACTGCAAAAAGAAGGGGGTGTAGACTATAGATGGATGGATGGATGGATGGATGGATGGATGGATGGATGGATGGATGGATGGATGGATGGATGGATGGATGGATGGATGGATGGATGGATGGATGGATGGAAAATATTCAAAAGTTTAAGGTGAAATAGAATTTTTTCAAGACACTTTTAGAAAAAACAAAAAAGTGTTTTGGGGACACTGCTGTCTAAAAAGATAAGATCTTAAATCGGAAGGGTTTCCTAGTTGAATAAAAAAAAAAAAAAGTAAAAATTACATAAAACGCAAACAAAAATATTTTACAACATATAAAGAATACAATAATTGTATTAACCCTAAATACATGCATCATGGAGCGTTATCACGGATCCTTTCTCCCAGCAGCTCTAAGACTCTATAACCACCACTGTTCCCAACAACCTCAATAAGTTGTTACATTCATGCTGATTCATCAACACATTTCTGCTGTTGCTATTTTCATATATCCAATGCCGTAAAAATGTCCACAGTTGTATATTGATTATTTATCCTCCAGAAACAGAGTGTTTATATTTGAAAAAAACTCTGCATAGTAGAGTATTCTTTTATTTTATTTTTTTAACTGCGTCACTTATTCTGTTATTTCTATTCACTTTAAAGGCACACTATGCAACATTTTTCAGTTAATTAATGTGTTCCATAACGTTATGGATGATTAAATGAGTCATTTCAGGTTGAACAAAGGTATTCTCGGCCGCCCTGGTGGTCTGTGGGGGAAATACTGCACTTGCAACTGCAGGAGCACCGACCCGCACCCACAGGCTCAGAAGTCTCGTGAGAGTCAGTCTTGCTTTACGGCGAGAACTGCTACACGCCCCCAGTTAAAAGCATTCTCGTTGCTGGCACAGTGGCAATCTTTGTGCAGTTATGCTACGTTCACGCAGCAAAATCGCGTCTGCTGCTTCCTTTTTGCTGCTTGTACCAGTTAGTTCTGACACGCGGCTGAAGCAGCTTTGCTGCTCTGGCTGCGCGGTGCAAAAGTGTGTCTGAGGCGCATTGGGCGGAGCTTCACTATATTTGCTGTGATCAGTGGGAATAAAGTAGTTTTAATATGTGTTTAAGTGAGAAAATACACCTGAAAACGTAATCAGTGCAGTCAGTTCATTCAGATTATTATCCTGCCTTCAATATTTTTTCTGTCGGAGCCGCTCAGACCCCCACATACCAGGGATGCGCCGACAGTATGGATCCCTTCATCAGCAGCGGTTCACCGCGGCAGCTGGTAGGTGTTTTTCATCTAAATAATCCAAACTGCATATTCTGCCGGCAGATTTTTGCATTTTAAGTTAATTTAGGCGTCAATAAACTGTTTAAGAGGAGTGATCATCAGCGCTGTGTCTCTCTCCCTGCGTTAAACGCACCCGACGCGCTGCTTCAGCTGCTCAGACGTGCTGCGCCTGCTACTCAAAACGCGCCGCGGGACCTTTTGCTGCGCCTTGACGCGCGTCAACCATTGACTTTGCATGTAAACTCGCTGCTTCTGTCGCGCCAGCTACGTCCAGTGTGAACGCAGCATTAGTCATTCGCTGCTAAGCTCAAAACAACCGCGCCTGGCTTGACGGAGAAACCAGGAGAACAGCTGAGCATATTTACGACAGTGCACTTTTACTTTCGCCCTCTGGGGGGAGCCTCGCTGGAAAATCAACACCGGTTGCATAGTGTACCTTTAAGCTACACAGTGTGTGACCACTTTTGCTATAATCCAATACTGTTTTAACACCACAATTTCCCCATTTTGGGACAGTAAAGGGATTTTCTATTCTATTTTTCTATAACCTAAAACTTTTTTTTCTTATAAGAAATTTTTTTTAAATCCTGTCTAACGGCCATGCCTTTACAGATTGAGCATTGAAAATGTCATCATTTGAATTTATTTGTTAAACTTCTCTTTTATAATGATGATTACAGTGGCATTAGTGGTTGATTTCACTTTTTTCATGCTGTGGACATCTATGTTTCAAAGCTCCATATGGAAGACGACTCATTTATCAACCATTTATCTAGCCACAGATCTTAGTTTGGATGTTTGCTCATTGTCATTCATAACTAAAATTACCTTGGCATAAAGAGAGATACTGGGGGATCTAATCCTCCACAAAATGATGGCCGGGGAGAGCAAATGCATGACTGTAACAATCTCATACTTTCAAAAATAGATGTCATAAAAATTCCTTATATGCATCTTTGACACTTTAGGTTTTCAGCTTTAATCCACTGCTAAAAATAGTTACAATAATCTACACATCAGGTATTCTTCAAACAAGTGACTTCTATTTATTTTGCATATGCATCCATCAATATTTTTAATTTCAAAGAGAGTAACCCAGAAGGATTTTCCACTTATTGTATGGAGCTCTTAGTCAAAAACAAAAGATAACTTATCTGCTAAAATATTTTTTATGTGCCTAATTGAAAACCCTTTGCCTTTTTCCCATTTTCAAACATGACAAAAGAGGACAGTATGAAATCATGGAATGGGTCTGACGAGGATCCCAAAGCTAACCTTGAAAATATAGTGGGCTGCTGTTAATTACGATCAAAGAAAAAAATCCAAAACATTCAAGTTCTGGACTTTTCCTGCACTTCTGATAAAAAGAGAAGCTGCTGCAAACCCAGCAGATGCCCTTATCAGTTTTATACTCCACAACATTGGGTTTAGGACAGGCAAACATGCACACTTAAACACTTTCTATCCTCGACAGTATCTCCTTTAATGAAAGAAGGAAATTGAAGCAGTGATGGTGCAAACAGGGTCTGTTGAGTTATTATAGTCAGTGTGTTTGTGCAGCAAAGCTGAGTTCCCATAGTCCTCATCGTTCAGCACAAGGAAGACATGTCCTCTTTGCCCTGCAGCAGGATCTAAGCCGGACATCATGTCATCCAATACTGGACCCTGGATCACATATAAAATCTGTTTTGTTCTACTTCAATGCATTTCAATTGTAGCTATTTAGCACGCAAACAACTACTGCAATGCTTTAAAAGAGGTGCTAATTTCTGTAATGACAGCTGGATCCTAAAAGTTTGTCTGGACTGCCAGAGGAATGTGTTCGGTCTCCAAACTGTGGTGGTACACAAGAGTTGTTGTCTTTCTAGTCTCCTCAGCTCCCTCTGACATTAAGATGCTCACAAGGAATGGATTTCTCAGCATTTTTTAGGTTTAACGAGCACATTATGAAACTTCAGTAAGCATCAATGTACGAAGCTGCACGAGTGCATGCAGGAACTTCATGGACTGACAAACCAATCCAAAACTTGTTTGTTTAATTTCTATCTCAACATCTATAATTATGGAAAGCAATTCCACTGCAGAACGACATTCCTCACATAAATGCAGTGGAGTGAATTTCTATACTTTGCAAAAGTATGTAACCTAAAGAAATGTTTTAGCAGAATAACTTAAATTGAAGGTTTTCTGATGCTCTTGCAATAAATATAAACCACCATAACATTTTTGTTTACAAAAAACAGTCAAAAGCAGATATAAAGTGAGTCTCATAGCTTTCTAATGATAATTATCCCACTTAAACTATTAAATAACCTTTACATTGTTTTATAACAGAGCTACAAAAAGGGAAGTTTTTGATTTAGCTGTAAATAATAAAACTATGTAAAACATAAAAAAACTTTTTTACAAAAGATAATGAGTTAATGTCTACCAGCTTCTATTTAATTACAGCTGATAAACAGATATTGAGCAAAATATGTTACTAGGAATCTTATTTTTGAAATCCAATTTCTAGGTTTTAAAAGTCTTAGATGCATTAATATTTTTTTCCATGGTAGGCATTCCTTTACATTTACATGCCTCTGGATATTTTGTTCATCATCTCTTTCATCATCGTAAATGTTTTAGTTCTCTTAGTGTTAGCTGAGTATTTTGGGTACCATTTTATGTTGTGACAAAATGAGAAGATTAGATATTGACCTTCAGGCACAGACCATCGAACATGTCTGCTCCGGAAACTGTGTTTTTTCTTAGGAAACTAATGCAAATGTTTAATTTCAAGGTAGTTTCTTTATAAAAATTAAAGGACATTTGAAATTTAACTCAATGAAGTTTTCGGAAACATTAATATCCTGTTAGAAACTTGGGGATTTCTAATGTTATTGACCTTCTTCCTGCCCCAAGCTACTGAAAAGGCAAGTTGCGCTAAACTTCTACTCAAACATCTTTCTTTGTTACCATATATGTAGTTCTGGATGTTTCTGCATTATATCAAAATTGGACTGGCAAAGAGGACTTGAAGACAACTTGATAAAAGTGAAAACACTTTGGCAATTTGAAGTGCTAACAAACTCTTGCAAAGTTTTCATCAAACAAGTACTAAACTCAAACTGTCAGTAAGGCTTCTTTAATGAACACAGGCTTATGAGAGTTTATCTCCAAGACTACTCTTCCCAACACACTAGGCTAGCCTCTGGGAAAAGCGGGTCTGCACATCAACATACAGCAGGTGGTTTGAGGAAGATAAAAGGTACCCTTGGCGTTAACCAAGTTAAGATTTCCTTTACAACATCCAACACAAAAACCTATGCAGGTGTAAAATTATTTTAGTCTCAGTGGTTTTCATTCTAAAAAGCCTTTGAAATTTCAGAGAATCAGATATTATTTTGAGAAATTGCTTTATTAAACAGTTTATTTTGACTAAATTATACAACAGAGGTGGCGAGCTGAAATAAGCAGGATAAGCAAAAAAATATATAATAATTAAAACCCAAAAGCTGGTTTATCCAACATCCCCTGTATGACAAGCTAAATTAAAACAACAGCATGCCAATATCTGATAGTTGCTCAGTGGATGTTATTGTCATTAGCCTGGCTGGGGTAATGTTTATCTTAATAATTGAGTCAAATTGTATTGGTGAAATGGTGGCCTGAGGAAGTATGGATCCATGGGGCCTGGGGGATTAGAAACCTGACCTCTGTCCTCACACACAGCAGACCTCAACTACAGTAAAAGAATGACAAATGCGTCTGCGTGGTGACAGAGTGGCTTTGAACAACTCCATGTAAATGAATGGGAATTAAAATGGAGAAGGCGTTTGTTCTCAAACACTGTTGCGGTGAGGAAGGTGAGGTTAGGTTATTTTAAAGAGCTTCCTAAGAGCTGTTTTTTTCACTAATGTGCACAACAGATAAAACAAAAAAAAAAACAAAAAACAAACAAAAAAAAACCCAAACAGGAATGTGTTTATCAACCTAGGATAGATAACTCAATCACAGCACATACCTTCTAGTTTGTGAACTATGTAATCTGTAAAGTCTCTAGGCTCTGCAGCTCACAACCATCTAGATACGGGAGCCGACGGTTGTTATCAAAGTCCTGTACAGCTAGCAGGACCAGTATTTATGGACTGTGACTGACCCACATGCAAAAGTCAGGAGTGCGTTCAGACAACATCCAGAGTTTTCCAACACAGAGCTATTTATCATGTAAGTCGTATTACTACGCAATTAAACAGAAAAATCTCTGGGTCATCATATGCTGTTCAAATGTTTTTAACCTATTTAGAATCAGATTTGTGCAAATTAAAGTTTCAATCTGGACACCTTGAAAGATGGTATACTATAAAAGGTTTTTTTCAATTTCCAGACCACATCATTTATACTGTACCTAGCATGGGTAATTACTAATAAGTATTCCTGTTATAACACAGAGTACAAACATGGCAGCTTAAGGTTTTATTGTATTTATACAAAACATTCAAAAAAAAAAAAAAAAAAACATAATCTAAATTCTAAGACAAAATAGGAAAAGCATTAAGGATTTCTGCTATTGCTAAATCAAGACTGATTACAGTCATAATCATTATATTGACTTTGATACAAAGCCTGCTAAATGTAGAAATAGTTTAGTAAAAGTAATTTATCATTAAGAATATTAGCCCTTTTAAACGCTTCTGCTCCTTATAGTGAAATAACTAACCTGCTTCAACTTCATAGTTGAAGTAGTAACAGACTGCAGATATGCTGTGCAGCCAGTTTTATTATTATGAATGATGAGCTGTGTGTTCTTTAGTTTCTAAACAATGCCAGTCTATATTTTTCATTTTTTTAAAAGATTTCTTACAGATCGAATCAAATTATTCCTGTAGGCAGAGCTTTCAGCCAGCTGAATAACAGTGTGCAGCAACAAGCAAGGGCTTTGCTGTTCTATGCTTTAAACACAAAATGAATGTGCCAGTCAATCAGTTATTTTGTTTGCCAACTATTAAAAGGGCTTTATTAATTAGATCAATATACCTTTGCATCAAACACCAACCTATGCCTGGTTGACATTGTTTGCATATTTATACATTTGATGCAGTTTTTGATGTACTTTGCTAAAGGTCTGCATCCTAGTCATAACCAAAAACTTTTTTACAGACACGTGACCTATGTTGGTAATGCTACTATACTAATATCTGTATTTCTTAATGCAGTCTTACTATAAAAAAAAAAAAAAAACTGTTTAAATTTCACATAGAACGTACACTGAGAGGACATAAAATCTAAACGTTATCAGTTTATCATTTCAGACTGCAGGTTGTATTCAGGAAATGTTTTGCATTGCTAATTCATGACTAAATTCCAGGAAGGCAGCATTATCCAACTCCACTCACCCACTGTCTTGCTCACAAAGACACAGAAGGTAAAAATCAACCTTTTTCGGGTCCTATTAACTGCTGGTAAAAGGCCACGGTCTGTTCTTGCCTGGCAATGCTTGGAGGCCACAACAGAGCTCCTTTCAACAGTCCTGTGTGTGTAAAAGTGTGCGCACTGCATGCCTTTGAGGCAAAGCAGAGGCTGACGACTCTCTAGAAAGGTTAGGGGCGGTTGGCCTTTTCCAGCGGTTGGATTTTATGACAGGGCCATATTTGAGTAGTGAACAATAAAAGCCTGGGATGACAAAGCTGATGCCCAGAAACCACTGCCACAACAATGGCAGAAAGGTGAGGCAGATAAGCAACAATGAATGTAAAGGGAAACTTAATCTGACAGAGGGTCAACAAATCAACTCAGAACAAAAAATAAAGAAACTGTTTCAACTTTAAAGCAGATACTAGTACTTTTTTCTGTAAGGAAAATATCAATAATTGTCTATTCTTTATTACCATTATTATTATGAAACTAAACTGATCAACTCTGCTGTTTACTTTGCAAAACTGTTTGTAGGAGTTTAAAAAAGAAAGTATAAAGAAGCAAGCCTTAGAAAGGAATATAGATTTGTCCAAGTCTGTTTTTAAAAACAAGTTTTCCCATAAAGCTGATGTGAATGGACCTTAGGGCTGCAGGCATGAAAACTGCCTCAAAAGCCATGTTTCTAAACATGCAAACCAACAGAGAGTCATCAGGAAAGCAGAGGCTGAGATGGCAATGCTTCTAGCAACATTATTAAATCACTCATCACCTGGTAACCAAAACAGACGTCAACTTCAGTGGCAGAAGAAAAACAGAGCAGGAGAAAAACTCAGTTCCAACAGAATTCTTAGAAACCCCCACACACACTCCCATACATGTACACAAGCAATCCCCTGCCAGCGTGTGAAGCACTTACCGTGTGTAAAATGTGTGTGCGCAAGTGTGAGAAAGACTTGTCCCCTGCTGAAGTGAAGAGCAGCAGTGAGAGGCTGGACTCTGCTGTGGCAGATCTCTGCCTGGCCCTCCCACTCAAGTCTGCCATGTGACTCAGCATGCAAAGCATCAAGATCCACCCATTTCCTTCAACCCCCCCTCTCCAGAGAAACAAAAAAATAAATCGGAGTGGACTGAAACAAAGAGTCATTATCTATTTCTCAGGAGCAGAGTCTAGGCAGGAGCAGAGACAATGTAGGTGTGTCTACACAGTCCTGTAATAACTATTATTCCTCTTCTAAACTCTCAGGATTATCCAATACCTTATCTAATATGGTCTGCTTCAGTTTATTCCACTCATTTAATAAACAGATCAAACAATACTGTAAGCTCTGTCACTACCCGATCCGTACTAGAAAGCACGATCTGTACCAAAACTGAGACTATTTCCAATTATTGAAAGCCACTAAACATCCATTAAAAAAAAAAAATTAATGCTTTACTGCATGGGAAAAAAATCAAAGTTGACTTTTTTTTAGAATCGGTGACAAAATTAAGGCCAATGAAAATAAGGTGTGTCCAAATATAAACTTAATTTCACATATGATACCGATATTGCAGCTTTGATTATTGACCAATACTGATATTGACCAGATACAATACCAGCATGAATCATAAAAACTTCACTTATTTTATACTGTGGAATGATAGAAAAGGCTTGTTCAATTGAAATTTCTTGAACAGACAATATTTATGGAGCAAAAAATGTTCTCAATTTTCACCAATACACACATGTGAAGGTGTTTGTGAAATTCTTTTTTGTTATTTTATGCACAAAGTACGACAAAAACCTGACTAAATCGCGAAATAAATTGTCTGTTTGGATGTAAGGAGAGCAGAGACAGAGGAAACTATGTAATGCACATTACTAAGGGTATGCTGGCCTGACGCGGCATGCTGAGCTGACAGAACACCGGATTGGTTGCAAACCATCCCCTGTATAAAAAAAAATGCATTTGTGTATGGAGACACGTCAGCAGAGTCTCAAAAATCCTCAAACAAACGCAGTAAGTTTAAAGACCACTGATACTTTGTAAATTGATTTATTATTGTTTATGGACCAGAAATATTTTGGCGAATCATCTGCTGTGCATGTGTGAATTTAGTATGCTGGCGTGAATCTTGCTGCGTGTCTGCGGAGCTTATCCTGTGCATATATGAATCACATATGTGTATTTGTGAAAATTGAGACCGATTTAGCTCCATAAATGTTAGAAATAAGAACAACTGACTAATTTCTTATCAAAGGCTTACATTAACTTTAAAACAAAGTGAATAGAAACTATATGTTTCTAGGAGCCAATATTGAGGTCAATATATTCCAAAATTTCCAAAAAAAGTCTACATCAGGGGCAACCAAACCGTGGCCCGGGAGCTATAGCACATCCCTGGAATAAGTTTCCCTCAAAATTTAGTAAAATTCAAGAAAAGCTTCTTTCTTGGCTAAACACAAGTATTACTACTAAAGCTTCAAAAGTCCTTTTACTTGCTTCCCATATCCCCAAGAATAGACCAAAAAAACATCTGTTAACCTATAAATCACTTAATGGCTTGCCTCCACAATACATTACAGACTTGTTTTCAATGGATTAACCACCAAGACCTTTCAGGCCATCTGGTTCGAGTCTACTTTCCATGCTCAGAACCAAATATTAGTTCTTTAGATACACTAATCTGGTAGAAATGCTCAGAAATCTGTAAACCCTAAAGCTGGGGTACCACTGGATGTGAAAATGGTGCACAAGTGCCGAGATACGGCTTCACCATGCTTTCCGTCTGGCACCATATTCCACAGGGAGCCTTGTCAGAGTGAAGCAACTCGGTGCGGTTGGACTCGGATCATGTCAGGATCCGAAAAAGCAGAAAAGGGCAAAGCTCTCAATATGGTCATGATATCTGGACCATGCCCAAAAGAACAACCTCCTGGATACAAGTGACTGAAACTAGCATTCTATGCAGGATGGCCCGGCACTTTATTAGACATAGGCTGAGGAACTGGGACATGTCCCTTTGGGAGGAGGCCCAGGGGACAATCCAAGACAGTCTGGAGGGATTATGTCTCTGGGCTGGCCCTAAAATGCTGAAGGCTTTCCGCAGAGGACCTGAAGGAGATGTCTGCTGAGATTGATACCCATACAACCCAGTCCTGGATGAAGCAGAAGACAAGCACAAGGACAAGAATTTCTAATTTTTTTTAATAATTTTAATTATTCCCTTTATTATCTTTAATTATTAATATTTATTAATTATTTAATTACCTTTAAGCCACTGTATTGTATTTCTCTGTGTATGATGAAGTTTCTGTTTTTTGTGAATTTGGGTTGAAAGACTGCCAAAAATCAACAATTGCGATTTATTTTACTTCTTTTTTACTTTGTACTAACCATAAGCATGTCGATTTTTCAATCCAGGTTTACATTGTTTCATGACCTTAAAAGCAGGTCTTTACTGTTACTGTTGTTTGGAAAAATGCTTACTTCTACTCTCATGCATGCTAATTGTCTTGACCTACTCTCAATTAACCTGCTACTATGGATGGAAATTTATGATATGGTATCGTTCTCATGATAAGTTTCTAGTCGTAATAAGAATTCTGATATATTGTCCAAACAAATTAGAATCAATGTTGATTAAAAACTAAAAACTGGGTGAATCTTTATTGCTACTTTTTTCCTGTTCTTCTCATAATTTTTTAATTGGGGATTTAAACTTAAAAACACATGATTACTTGCGGTTACAGTAAGATGTTTAGTGTTAACAATCATAATTCTTTATGCAACTAGTGTCCTGAAGAATCTGATTTGTGATTTCTTTGAAAATATTATTTAATATTGGGGGGCTATGATGGCTGTGGTATGCAGTCACAAGCATACAGATACCTAAGAAAGACCGTGAAGAAGTAATGGGCTTTTTTAAGTATCACTTTTTTCGTAATTATCTTAGTATCACAAAATATTGTGATAAGATTTGGGGTTGAACCGTACTTGCCCCCCAAATGTGCTACATAAATACACCTGCCTTTACTTGCCTTAATCAAGTGAATGCTGTGAATGCTTTCAGGTAGAAGAAAAGAGAGATCAACGGACCTAAATAAGAAAACAGTTTTTTTTTAAAGATCTAATTTGAACTAAAAATACACCCCTGTATTTCAACATGTGCACCACTGCACATTTATAATAGAAAACATTTTGTTGGAAGCAATAATTCAGATTTACAGAAAGAAAACAAGAAAATAAAAAGCTGGGGGAAAAAATTACATGAACTACATACTTTCTGTCATCTAACAGGAACTTTACATTGTTTGAACAAACTATTATATTTCCTTAGGTGCATCTTTGTGTAATTAAAGGTAAGGGAGACATCCGTATACCTCCAAAGTATAATTATACTTCCAACTATGCATAAGTATGAATGTAACCATAGTTCTAAACATGCAGAAACATACATTACAGGGCAGTACTTGCACTGCAAATGGCATGCTCCTGAAAAACAAAAAAAAAAAATAGTTAAAAAGAAGAATGTGCATACCTGTTATAACAAATAAAGCTCCTCTAATCTACATTGAATGCTTGATGTATGCTGTACAGCCCACACAAGTCAACACCAACACAGGTGATTTGTTCCAGGTAAGAAACCTGGAACAGATCACCCGCGGCAACCAGCTCCTGATGTTACACAATATAGAAAACAACTCAATTTTCCCAATAGTGAAGCCTCCCTACTTGAAAAATGTTTTGCTCTCTGTCTTTTAGTCTTTCCTCTTTGAAGTTAAACTTCACCTTAACACAAACACACTAATAAAACATTTAACTGGAGGCACTAAAACTGTAGATGAGACCTGACAGTTTTACAAGTTGCTCTCCTTCTTTTAAGGTTTGAAAAGTGAAGGGGGAAATCCTGTTGGATTTTTAAACCTTGTTCTGACAGAAATTTTTCTGCAGACATGGCTAAATAAGCACTATTCAATTATAAGACTAGTTGCACCTTTTTTTTTGTTAATGAAATTTCTTGCTTTGTGCAATCTTTGTGTGCATGCAAACTATTATCTTAATGCCGATAGTTATCCTAGTTATCTTAATGCCGATATCTACAAAGATTATTTAGATTAATCCAACTAATCCCTCATATGTGCTGCTTTTTTTTTGCCTGATTTCTAAAGGATTTATTGTTTTCTTCTTCCACTTACTTTATTAATATCACAACAGTTTTAGTTAAACCAACAAAAACTATTGCCAAATCAAAACATTAACTATTAAAAGGAAACAGAGCGGTTAAGCATGTGCTTTTTGTGATCACAAGGCATGGCTGTTGAAAGCATGAATGAATCAAAATCAGGTTGCTTATGGTCCCGACTCTAATGTAGACTCTGTTTTAAATACTAGTCTTATATCACAGCCTCAATTTGACCCTGTTGTTAAAGTCACAACAACTCGGTCCAGTTACTTCAGGATTAAACCAAAGCCTGCAAATATTGACAGATTATTTTATTTTCCAAATATGTTCAATTAAACCGTTAAATTGCAGTCTTCTGTGTGAATCTGCATGCATGCAGAGAGAGCGATTTGTCCTTTGTCCAACCCAAAACTTGCGCACTCCTTGTTAAACACTCTTCTGGTGTGAATTTTCTGTTTAAGGACTTAAAATCCCCATTCTGAGGGCAAAAGGATACAGTAACAGAAAGTCAGTGTCATGGGTTGACGAGTTTGGACATGTCTGAGCCAAGATGTTGTCATGTGTAGGCAGGCAGAGCATAGGACTGCCTGGCAGACCCCTAACAGAGCTCATTGCAGTGTTCAAGGCCTTTCACACAAGCAGTTCTGTTTTCCTGTGCAGGAAAATCAAGGCATGTTCTGGCTCTGGCTGTTTTTGTTTATATTTTCAATCCCTAGCAACTCACTTTTCAAATTTTGTCCCTCTAAAATCATACTATATTTATTGTTCTATTTGAGGGTTTTGTTGTAGACCAACATAAATTAGTTCATAAAAGAGACATGGAAATTACATATTAACATTTTCTTCAAAGAAAAAAAAACTGCTACATGCATTTGTATTTATCCAAGGCTAGTCAATAATGTGCAGAGGGAAATTTGTTTGCAATTACATGTACTTTGGGGTAATTCACATCTATGGACTGAAAGCTTTGTTCTTTCCTCTTTGCAAGAATAGCTGATATCCAAATAAATTCAATCAAGAGCTTCTAAATGTGAATTTATTCTAGCTACAGACCATCATTAGGATTTAGCTCCAAACCTAAACTGGGAATCTGTGTTTAAATCCAATCTCATTGTGGTTCTGACTGTAGCTTTTGGGTTGTTTCCCTGCAAGAAGGTGAACCTTCACCCAAATCTATAGACTGTTGGCGCCTCTAACCTTTTTTCGCTTTCAAACCAGTCCAATATTCATCTCCATTTTTATATCAACTCTGACCAGTCGCACTGTCCTTTCAAAAGAAAAGCAATGCTGTGTTATGCTTGAGCCACCTTCATGTTTTATAATAAGATGGTGTAATCAGGATTATTGGCATCAGTTTTTCAACTTGCAACCAAATTAATCTTACCTTCTCCATGTTTGCTTTGTGTTCACAAAATGTGTAGCAGACTGTACTTCTCCCTTTAACACTGGCTCTCTGCTTTCATGAAGGAGAGATTTTTGGTTTGGATTGATCAGCTCTACATAGCATGTTGACATGTTGATTATTGCTATTTTATAGACTATATTATTACTATATTATATTATTACTATATTATATCATTACTAATTATATTATTGACATTGCATTGAGTATATGAGAGGCACATTTTCTAAACAGTTTTACTACATGACACTCATCTCATGGATGTTTTTCTGGGGCTCCCCATGTGAAACCTGTGGGTGGTGATGACAGAGAAACTAAATATTTCCTTTATGTGTGTTATTTTACACTTTTTCTGCCCTGCCCCAGGGGAATAGCTAGCCTCCATTCAGGAAATTAACTGAAATTTAACTGCGCCTGTATCTCAGTGTATTTGTGTGTCTAACCTACCTAACAGCCTAATAAGGCTGAACTTGTTTCTCCTTGAGAAAAAAAAAAGAAAAAAACAGTATCATCCCAAATTAACCAGTTAACTGTTTGGGTTTAAAATTTGGGTAAAACATTTAGAAATTAGTCAAGGTAATGCAGAAGACCAAGTTTCTGTTTGTGTTGTTCTGGAGGCGTTACATGCCTTCATTTCTTGTGAAATTCAAAAGTTCTTCTTCATTTTAGAGTATTTTAAGAGGGACCAGTCAAAAGAAAATGATTGATCAACTTCAAAACTAAAAAAAGGCTATAAACATGAACTAGGTTTCAGAAAGACGATTCCTTTGTCTGTTTTAAACTGTGCATGATTGCCATTGACAAGTTAAATACCCTAAAGGGATCAGAAAAGCGACCTGTGTGAGAGCACCCCCTGCTGACATCTAGAGGAGTTGCTGCAGGGCTGTAAACTGTAAAAGAGGCTGCAAAGAGCTTTATGAATTCCCGCCCACAACGACCTCCCCGTCCCGACTCAAAAACAAATAACACACCAGCCAAACACTACAATCAGTAAAAGTGGGGGAATCGGTAAACTTCAGCATAACGTTGATCTAATCCAATGAGAAGAATGATATTTGAATATCTGATAAAACCATGTGATACATAGTTAATCATTTCAAAGGTCTAAGAGCAAACCTTTGGAAAACACAGGGGCGTGGCTTTAAAGCAGCCCGATCTCCTATCAAAACAAGCAATATTGCCACATTTCCCATTACAGCTTTCATCTAAAACCTAAGATCTGGTTTCATTAGCCAGGAAACAGAAACTCAAGAGGAAGTCACATCAGCTGCACACAAACACAGAGCTCAGACGGAGATCGTAAACAGCCCTGTGCAGGTAAGAGCTCTTATTTTATTAAGGAAAAAAATTTGTTATTTTAGAAGAGGCAATACTCTTAAATACTGTAACTCTAAAGATATACCAAACATTTGATTCCATTGGAATAGCCCGTCCTTTATGGTGTAGATTAAGCAACATTTTGTTTATGTCTAACTGGTAAGTGCAATTTTATGATTTATAAATTGATCTATAGTTGATTGAACTTATTGATCCTTTTGTTAAAAACGAGAATTTTATCTTCTAACAAGAGGCTCTTTCTTTGACAGGGCAAAATTTTTTAAACAAAATGCTGAATTGAAAGAGGAATATTATTGGATTGCATCACTATTTCTGCAAGACACAAAAAAAAAATCCTGTTTTTTTTTCTTCAAATCATCAAGTTTAGAAATTTTTATTTTCAAATACCTATACAATTAACATCTTTTTCTATGCAATTAATGCAAAGAAAAACACATTGAAACTTTGAAAACAGTATTTCTTTTGTCCGAGAAATTTCTTATCTTGTAAGATTACTGTTTACTGTAAGATTACTGTATTTTTTAGATTATATAAATAAAGTAACAGAATAGATACCACTGCTACAGCAAGATCATTTGATTATTTAAATTTGGTTACTTAATCCAGATTCTTAAAAATCTAAATGTTTTCACAGGATGAAGTTCACAGGAGGATTTCAGAGTTCATGTTTGGCTCTACTACTGATCTTGAGCTCGGCATCAGCGGTGCAAGTGCTTCAGAACATCAATGATCTTAAAAAACTCAACTTTGGTTCAACTGTGCCCAAACACAGTCTTTTGCTCCTGCACTGGTTTGCCAATGAAGTCAACATTGACAATAACAACATCATAAGCCTAACCTTCAACCCAGATCAAGGCGATTATGGATCACATCACTATGGAAACTACGAGAGGATGTTGGATCAATTACCTCTTGGAAACATCAGATATCGATATTTCACTGTGGGTAATCTCAATCAAGAGGCGTCGTCTGATCTCCCACCTTATGTGGTTCATCCACGAATTGAATATGAAGGCAGAAACAGGGATCGGATCATATTTAGAGTCAGGGAGCAGAATGTGGGTCGGCAAGTTAGGAACGTAATAGATAGAGTTTACATCACCCAGCATTTTGAGACATCTGATAATCAGGGGACAAGGTATGATCCAGTTAATACATATCAGGTTGCTTCTAGGCTTCTGAGACAGATCCGGCAATTTTCTGTGAATGAAAATGACTTGAACACCCTGACAAACCTCAGAGATCAGTTCAGAAGCAATGCTGATTATTCCCAACTTAGGATGATTAGAAACTCATGGGGTGACCTTGCTTGTCTAGGCTTATTCTTGTTCATTGTAATCCAGGAGAAGTACTCCTCTAACCAGCAACCTGACAACAGACGTCAGCCTTCTACGAAAAGAAACACACAACCTGATTATGTTGTCAATATCCCAGAGGTTAGACCTAACCGACACTCTGAGGTGTCCATTAGAATCCCCCAGATTCAATGTGATGATATAACACTTAAGGTGGTGACAGGTTCAGGAGGAAAAGCCAGAATCATTTGGAAAAAAGCTCCAGTAGATGATTATAGAGGAGGCATGATGATTGCACTTTATAGCAATAATGTAGGGGAGAAACCACTGACTTATAAGTCTACTGGAAATGCAAGATCAGGCTTTTACGATACATCAGTACCGCTGAATGAGGGCCTGCAGGTCCGGCTTCATGAAAGGACAAAACTATGTTGTTTCTGGTCCCGACTTGGTGAGGAGATAAACAGAGGTCCAGAGTTTAAGAACTCCACAGCAGCAGTCAGCATAACAGGCTACAAAGCAAGCCTGCAACTGTTTGTAAAGGACGGCAAGGCTTGTGCTCGCTTATATGTGAAAACCTCTTTCATTGATTGGATGTTGAAATTCAAAGACTCCTGGGTTGGCTTCTACAGCTCTGAAGATAAAGGTACAAGAAACTATGAATGGTGGCAGTGGCAATGGGCACAGAAATTTGAACGAGCAGATTCGCGTGACTGTCCAGATAGTTTTGTTTTTGAGTATCACTCAAGTATGAAGATTGCTCCAGGAGTCCAAGCAAGATTCATATTGAATGGTGATGTAGAGAAAGCACGCACACCATGCTGGAAAGAATAAGACTGCAACAAAAGAGCAAAAGACAATCATATTGCACTGAATTTTTTTTTATACAAAGCTGTTATTTGTGCTGTATTCTGAATCATTTTGTACAGGATAATCATTTACAAGAAGCAGAAATAAAATTTTCTGTAAAGATAATCTCATGCTGTAAAAACATTCACTCACTGATTGCAAAATACTAGTTTAAGTTCTGCATATGCATGTGTGCACAGAAGTGCTGAAGCGCAGTGTGTGGAAGATCCAGCCACAAGATAAGTTACATTTTGTGCAAATATGTGCACATGAACTGGGTTTCATGATTGTCCTTTTTTGTGTGAAGTGCTTTTGTCAACACAGAAATAAAGTCAGAATCTGGTTGAAAAATATATCTTTTGTAACACAAACAAATACCTTCTCTACTATAATACAGAGTTAATTGCTTAATGCATTTGCCCAATTTGAACATAAAAGTAACAAAACATTTCTGAATGTTTTAGGATTTTAACAGAACTCATGATCATACATTAAGAAATGCATGGGCTATGAAACGCTTTGCGTATGGCTGGTATTAAAACATTTTTAATAATTTTAGCAAAGAGCCCACACAAAGAAACAAAGCCACTTTCAAACACCTGATTTTCTGACAAAATTTAAATGAAGCCAAACACCAACACACACATTTTAACAAGGAAAAAAGGCCTAATTCCTGGTTACCACTCCTTTAACTCCAACTCAAACACAACTGTGATGGAAACTCTTTACGTTGTATAAGCAGAAACCTATTATAAAATAGTTTAAACTGCAGAATACTTGTTTGTTGTAGCATAATGGGCAAGTCTAGCAATAAAAATTAAGTAGTATTCATCAAGGTAAAGTATGTTTTGTTACTTTACAGAAAGTCTAAATACCTGGACTCGCATCAACAGATATTTTTTTCATCCACACTTTATTCTATAAAAAAATAAAATCTAAAATTCACATCCTTTTTTGTAAAGCATAGGGTTCAGGTTGTTTTATCAGGGCAGTTTGAGCCTCCTTAGGTTGACCAACCCATTTGCAGGACTGGCTATGCTAATGTTAGCTTCTTTTTTAATATTTGAAAAGATAATACTCCCCAGCATTAATTTACAGAACCTTGCTGCCAGTTTTATGGCCATTAAGTTAGCTATAATTACATTTACTGGAGACAACACCTACAATTCCAGTTTCTTACTCAACCACTTAGAAAAACATGCCAACTATTCATACATACATGTACAGTCAAGTAATCAGATCTCTGAGGAGTCTTATCATAAAATGATAATTTGCAAAAAATCTCTAAGCAGGTATAAGACATACTTTTCAATGAGCCCACATTTTTTCAGTTATTAATTTAAATAATATGCTTAGAGATGCATTACTGAAACAAACTAATGTAATGAAACGTTCTAATTTATCTAATAGGACCTAAAGAACAGAGCAACATTCCTTTCCTGGATGTTGTTTTCCTCTTTAGGTGTTGCGCTGTCCAACCAACCACATTGGCATCTTTAGTTTTCTTTTCTAAGAATGACGTCAAAAATAATGAGACAAACTGCTACAACAAGTATAACAGATACTAACACAGACACATCAGTGATCAGAAAGGAGCTGACTATACAGGTAAACTCCTTTAGTTATTGACTCATTAAGATTTAACACTTTTTCTGATAAATATTATAGTAGATAAACATTTCTTTTATCCTCTCTGTATTGGTTTTAAACAAGCACACGTGTTTATCTGTCAATTAAATTAAGCAGAATTAAGATTTGTACCCAGTCCAGGCAAGGCTATCACCTGGTATTCTAAGGGTTAATAATTTTTCATTGTTGTTTTGCAACATTAAACTTTTTTACATTAATGTTGTTTGCGACATTATTAATAAAAATACATTGGTGTGACACCATATCTGCAATATATTGAACAGCCACAAATTCAAGGGACTATGCATGTAAAGTACAGACACAGACAAACTGAATCTAAACATAAAATGCATGGTGGATGGAAACTAATGTTTTGAATTGTTTTTTTAAAGGCATGAAGATGCTGAAAAAAATCTCAAGCCTTTGTGTAGCCTTGTTGCTCACTCTGAGCTCAGTGTACGCCGTACAAAGAGATTTGAACTCCAGAAGAGAGCTGGAAGAATGTCCCCTCTATGAACAGACAAACATTTTAGCACTGCTTGAATGGTTTGCCAATGCAGGTAACATTCAGAACAACAACATCATAGAGCTGACTTTTGATCCAGAGTCAGACTATGGATCACATCATTATGGAAACTTTGAAAGACTGTTGAAGCCACTGCCTGAAGGATACCAGTACTACACAGTCGGTAACATTAATAAGGAAACTTCAACACCTCTACCATCTTGTGTAGCTGATGACCAGGGATGGAGTCCTCAATGGAATAAAGCTCGGATAATATTTAGAGTCAGAGAAGGCTACAGACAGATTGACCAAGTCTACATCACTCGGCATAATGATAGTAAGGGATCAGCTTATGATCCAGATCATACATATCAAGTGACTGTCAACCTTTTAAGAGATTTAAGGAGGCATTCAACTAATGACATGGACTCTTCTGATGAGAGCACTGGAACAGGACCTTTGGGAAATGCATCGACTCCTTTGCAGATATTTTCTAACAGACAAGGATACAGGCCTCTTAATACTACACATTATTCAAATCAAGATGAATGCAACTGGTGTTTATGTGGTACAGTATGTTGTATTGTTATGTTCTTCCTCATCATCATCATCGCATTAGGAATTTACTTTGGTCATGGTGGAAAATAACCAATGGAGTGAAACACCTGACAACTAATGCAAATTGTAGATATGGGGCTTTACAATGAGGAAAACAAATCCAGCAGGATGATAATTAAAAAATCTTAAAATTATTGATCATAATCTGTCTACTCCTAATCCATCACCCAATAACTTTTCCGCGTTCATAAAATATTTTCAGAACTTTAGAGATTTTGCGTCGACTTACAAATGTCGTGCCTGAAGTGGTCAGATTTACAAATGCAAAAATAAACTAGATGGGTGATGGACCAAAACTATAGACAAGACAGTGATTTGACCTAAAAACTGTAGTAATGCTCATATATAATCTAGAATGCTATGTTTTACTGTATTAAGATTTGTTGTGTGGAAGATGAATAGCTGATATGGTGTTAATTTAAACATTAAAAAGGAAGAAAGTGTGTGCACAGTACTGTTAAGGTAATAGTTAAGTCTCTATGGTTTTATTATTCTTCTTGGGGTGAATGAGGTCTTTATTGATCCATTCTGGATCATTTAAGTTACTGTCTATTGAAATAAACTGATATAAAGAAATAAAAACATTGATTAAATCTTCTAGTTTTTTCCTTTAGCACAATAATGCCGAGAATTGTTACTCATCACATGCAGAAAAAAAAAACTGTCATGATGTTGTTTTATTGTTTGTAGCTATAAAAGCCTGAACTCTAGCTAAAAAAAACCCTTCTAAAAGGTTTATGAGTGTTTTTTGGGGATTTTATAAACCAGTGTGTGCAAATATTCAATCTTCTAGGACATGGCAACCACAAAATAGGTCAATTCTGTTGGCTCTAAGTAAAGCAATCTGTAGTTGAGTGCTGATGTTTTTGAGCCCCTGAAGGTCGATCCTTTTGCATAAAGTCCATTGAGTACTATTGTGTCAGTCTCCAATTGCTTATCTTCTATATATTACCACTTAACGACAAAATTTGCTCTAGAGGTTTCATCCAATCAGTGAATACACTAAGCTCCTAAGCATTACCCAATAATCACACATTTGTAGAGGCAGTCTGCTCCCTGTTTGGTTGATTTTATACAACTGTAGCCATAAAAATGATAGGAATAACTGACATCCTTTCGCAATATATCGTGAAATGATTCATACAAAAAGAGTTAGGTGAACAGTGTGCAAATTTTTACAGATATATGTTTTTTTTTTTTTTTTTTAATTCAAGGTTTTCACACCTTGCAAAAAAAAAAAAATCCTTACTTGGAAAGACAATTACTGAATGGTAAAAAGGAAAACAAAATGGGATAACATTTTGAAAAGAAAATATTAAATTCATTGTTCTTCAAGTCGTTTTGCCTGGTTGACCAAGAGTTACAGGAAATAAGGACAGGCAGAGAGAAGTCCACTGTAAATGAGTTTTATTGCATTTTTATCCTGAACTTTACTCTAAGATTATTTTTTTACAACCGTTATAAGAGGTCAACAGGCTTAGTGGCACTTATGTAGACCAAGTCTAACGTTTTTGCTCTTTAAAATTCTCATTAAAACAGCAGATTAATAAGTTTATCCAGTTTCTCTGACTAAAGGAAGTATTTTTTTTGCAAAGCTATTACCCCACTGGCTGCACGTCACTATAGCTCACTAGGTTTCATTTTGTATGAAACGGAAAGAAGGAAAAAATAGAGAAACTATCACTCTCAGACACCAACTACAGACCTTACGAAAGTTGACTTCGAAGGTAAGCTCTACTGATTTCTGATAAGAAAAGTTTCTTAATACTTCTTCTAGAAGTACAAGTAATCTAGAAATGAAAATCTTTTTTTTTACTATACGTAGTGAAGTTTTAGACCAGCAGTGTTATAAATCAGCATGTTTTCCTTTCTGAAAGTTCCTCTTCCATTATAGATACACTTCTTTGTACTGTAGTCACTTGGTTTAAACAAAGATTAAAATTTCACTTCTGTTTAAGAGCTTTATAACAAATTGCTTTATTCACATATTTATTAAATTAAGGTATTTTGAAATATCTTTTAGTGCACACCATGCAGCAGGTCTTAATCTAAATAAAGAAAATAGTTAACTAAACTAACTGAATACAGCATGGATAAATAATGAGAAATATTTCTCCACAGGAGTAAGGATGTCAAGAATAAACACTTTCTGTGTTGCTGTGTCCTTCATTCTGACCTCGGTGTTTGCTGCACAGAGAAGTCTGAACTCCATCACAGATCTGATTGGCTGCCCCCTCTCTGAGGACACAAATGTTCTGGAGCTGCTATACTGGTTTGCCAATCAAGTTCACATTGATAATCGCATCCTGCTTACCTTCGACCCCAACTCTGATTATGGCTCACATTACTTTGGAAATGGTGAGAATCTGCTGGATTCAGCACCCCAGGGCTACGAGTACTTCACAGTGGGTAATCTTTATAAAGATGGTTCACAATCACTTCCAAACTACGTGAGAAATCCTCGGAGGAGAAATGTAAACCATACCAGAGCTCGGGTCATATTTAGAGTGCATGTGGGCAGCAATAGGCCTCGACATGGACAGACAATAGACCAAGTTTACATCACTCAGCACCCTGTAGAGGGAGGAAAACATTATGATGAAGGCAATACCTACAGAATCACAACAGACCTTCTATTGGAAATCAGGCAGACAAACATGAACGATATCCAATATGTCTTTAGGATCCACCGAGAAAATGAATCTGCTCGTCGACATGGATCCTCCCATCATTTCATCGAACAGTCTCTAAAAAGGCCAAGTACAAACCACAATGGCGACAGTTTTCTGTGGATGATCTGCAAGGCAATTTTTTTTATCATTATTTTTTTTGTTTTGTCTTTTTTAGGTATAATGATAAATATGAAATAAGAACATAAACATGAAAATAACCCCTGTGTTCTAAAATGTGCACACACATTTTACTTTACAATTTTGTTTTAAACTTTCCTTTTTGATACAAGAATCAACACAATCTATGTAAATGAGTTGCAGATGTAATTATGAGCCCTTTATGTTGTAATATCTTTTCAAAATGTGTGATGTTCTCAAAATGTCCACCCTTTCCTTATTTGTACTATATCGAATGAATTCACTGAACCACTAATAAAGGATTAGTGACATTTATAAGAAGTACTGGAGTTGTATGAAGCAAGGTACGTAGAGGCTGCAGACACTGCTCTATTACAGTCAGACGAAAATATTTAAAAGATTAATTGTACTTCACAAAACGAATAATTTCCTTGTGTAAATTATAATGATTTTTCCAAATATTACAATGAACCACATTAAGCAATATCCAGTTAAATCCAGCAGCTAGACAGCTGTGTTTGAACCCTATAAAAACATTGCAGAACAAAACACATAACAGCTAACAGACCAGTGGCGGCCGGCCCATAGGGGGCGCTGGGGCACCGCCCTCCCTGATAAGAAGAGAGAAACGTAAAATATATTTTTAGAAATTAACTCATAAATGTCAGTTTTACTCTCTAGACTGTGTACCTATAAGCAAAACAAATTATATAAACTACATTTCCCTATCTACTGTCATTAATTTGTGGATTTCCACAGACAGACTCCTACCGTCTCTGTTCTGGGGGCTGTGATCAGACTGACCCACATTTGCAGAGAATCTGTAAATCATGTACTATTGCTAGGTGAATTTAATGGCCAATCAGCGTCTCGGAACTTTATGGTCTTGGGGCGCTGAAAATACTGCGCTCTAACAGGCTTGTGAACCCAAGCGCAGGTGCAGACAATTAGAGGGAAGATGGCGAATGTAACGACCGAGATGCAGCTTCCACTAAATTCGGTGAGATCCTTATTTATCTACCCGTTTGCCAGAAGAACATCCCTGTTGTAGGATATGAACATTTCATGTCATGGTTATTGTGACTGTGATGAATCCACCTCGTCGCTTAAAACAACCTCTCTAACTTTGCGCGCCACACACACATTCCTGTTATACTGTGTTTGTGAGGACCAATACACTCGCGCTGAGACCAGTAGCTCCATGAACTTAAAACACACAAGCTGTTCCTGGTTACCTGCTGGCATATTGAGGGTGCACACTTAATATTTCAGTGGGGTTAGCCGTGTGTGTGTGTGTGTGTGTGGGTGTGTGTGTGTGTGGGTGTGTGGGGGGTGTGGGTGTGTACATGTTTATGCTATGGGGACTTGTCATCTTCAGTCTGGCTGCGTCTTTGCTGGGTTCAAACCCAGTTTGGTGTAATTGAATAAGTCAATGAATCTGTGTAAAAGAATTAAGTTGTAAAAATTATTTGTTTTTGTACATCAATTGTTTGTGGAGGTAATATATGGACAAAACTGATTTATGAGAAGAAATCAGAAATAAGAGAGCCTGATGTGAGGGGCTTAAACTATTTAATGAGGGCTGTGGGAAGAAAAGCGGCAATTTTTTTTTTCTGTTTCTTTGTTCCATTGCTGGTAACTGGAGGGAGGCTGAGGCCCAGAGTATCTTGTATATGTTTAGTTTCTTTTGCACCCTGTTTTGAGTTTTTGAGCACAATAAATCACCAACACCGGTAACCCGACTGAGACTGGATTCTTGGAGGCCAAAGAACCCCGTCACAGTGACCCAAATCATCACTGTTACTGTTATTATATAGTAAATTAAATCATTACTGTTAAATTGTATGTATTGTCCAATTGTTTAGTTGAATTCTTATTCCGGATTAGTTGGAGACATACACTAGGCTATATCAGCCCCACCAAAAATATTTTTCACCAGCCGCCACTGTAACAGACGTTTTTGTTTTCTGACCATTTGTTTAACTGTAGTGAAAGTGAACAAAAATAAGAAGGAAGACTACAGACTAAGAAATCACAATTGGCCGACCAAGCTCATATTACATTACATTGTTCATACACCTGTTGCAAAAAGCTATCCCATGTTATGGATCACATTTCCACTTCAATCAACTGAAATCCAGCATCACCTGAAGGACTACTGGAAACGCCCGTTTGTTAGAATGGACGAGTAGACCACATTTGTTACGTTAAAAAATCCTATAATCCTATAATGACTTTTAGATTCCCCATTTAGACTGTAAAATAACAAGTTAAACCAGTTATTGTTCTTGAGTATGACTGATGCCTGTAGTATAGAATAAAGGGTGTGTTTATGAAAACTGATTAAGCAAAGTTACGAGCCATGAATTCATTTAATCTAGTAGGGTTTCAACGGATGACATTTTGCCTAGCTTTAAAGGTACTTAAATATACATTTTGCTGTAATCTATTTACAAAATGGACCTTAAGCATGGTAGCTGTGATATAGTTCATGCACCTCAAACCTCAAAAAGATCAATTGCTCAATCCAGTGGTGTTCAATTACAGAAAGTTATTAACCAGCATTCAGAGTTGTTTTCGTCAACAATGACGATGATGAAATGATTTCCTCAATGTTATTTTTTTTCAAGTCGTCAGAAACCTGATGAGCTAAAGATGAATCTTTGATGACTGAAATATGACTAGTCATGGGTTTAAGTTTTAGTCAAGTTTTTAGTTTAAGACGAGACTGGACAAAAAAAAAGTAGCAGATCGTCGGTCAGACTTTTAAGCTGAATCATTGTGCAGTAATCAGTTAATAAACTTTGTGTGGCTGATAATCCTCTTCCAAGAGTAAATAATCCCTTTAATATCATTGTTTTTTTATTTCAGTCCAGCTCACAAGGGGTGATACTGAACCTTCTTTAATTTCTACCAAAAAGAATCCCTACATTATATTCAAAGCAAATATTTCATTGGATTCTGTTTATTTTTGGATAAAGAGCCAGATGAAAAGGTACATAGACATTTGAATATTTCTCTCCGATTGTTCTCATATCTATTTGAATATGATGTAAAGGTTTCCTTGTATTGCCATTAAAATCTTTTCTCCGTTTCCTTTAAATATGTCAGCATTCTAGTTAGCATATTGATTCAATTTAGGTCTGGATTGCCATGGCATTACAAGGTAATTACGCAGGTTCTCTCTGTATTTTTATATCAAAACCCTGTAAATTCAAATATACTTTGACCCCTGAGCAGCGGTAACAAAGGTGGAATTTCTTTGAAATAAAGCCAAAATGGTCAAAGCAAACAAAATGTTTTTGTTCTTTGCTTCTTCTTTTTTTTTGGAGCAAGGAAGTTTTTATTGATCTGTGTCTAATGCATAATTCATAGTAGATCAAGAAGTATTTGCTTTGGGATGGAAACCTTATATGTCTAAAACATTCCTTAATAGTACATTTTGTTAGCTTGTTTGTTGCTATATTAACCAATATGATGTTTTGAACTACATCTGCTATTTTCACAAGTTTTGTGAGTCACTTTTGTATAAAGTAGGGCATTAATTCTTAAGAAAGTTTATTTGAATTCTATAAATCAGTTTTCTGCCCAACAGCAATGATGAACTGCATGGCAACATTCTATACCCAGCAATTGCAGTATCTAGGCAAGAGCTGTCAGTCTGGTAAAGAATCTGGTTGTTATTCGAAAGTGTAAAGGTTAACTTTTTTTGCAACATAAAACTGACTAAAACCTTTTAAATTTAATTTAAATTTTAACTTTAAACAGATTTGTTTGCTGTCAGATAAAGAATTTAACTATTCCGATCAATCATTAATAGGAACTTATGAGCCTTCCCTTAAAAATATTACAATATGACCAGTGCAAAAAGCAAAGTCCATAAAGATATGGATGGCAGAGTCTGATATGGATGAACTTGACTGGGCCTTCATCACCTTTGGGATGAACTAAAGTGGAGACTGAGAACCAGACCTTCTTGTCCAAAATCTCTGTGTGGCCTCATTTCTCATCAGGAAGCGAGAGTTTCAGAAAGCATACTGTGAGATAACTAAAAGTAGTTGTAAAAATGCCTACAAGCAGGATCTATTCCTCAGCTCAGCTAAATTAAAAGAATAGCCATCTATAAATATCTTCACATTTTGATTTAGTTAATTGACATTACCTAAGTCGATCATCAGATATAATTCTATAGGTACAGTTTTATAAATGCATCATATGATAAACTCTTAGGTCAGATAATTTACCAAGTAAACAAGCTAAACAACTAAAAACAAATAAATGAGTAATAGGTAACAGCCTTGTTATGGTACTTGAATAAGTCTTTGGTTTGTTGATTATTTTCCACAATTTCTTACTTTTCTCAACATCTGCTATGCAGCAGTCAATGGTCAGTGTGCTTGTGAGACATTTACTTGAACAAACGATGCAAAACTGAGACTTAATATAAGTGAGCAAAGATAAACTGTCAACATAAAATAATACATAAAAAATAACATGCTACATGATAACTCAAAGTATATAAAACTTTCGATGATATATGGGACAGGCCATATAATCTCTCCACCAGCTCTTGTAAAAGAGGAACTTAATTTTACACTACCTGTACAAAGCCTTCACACCTTTTACTGAAAATGGATGTTTAAAATTCTTTAAGACAGTTTAGGCACAAACTGAACTCACAACATTCCAGAAAACAAAGACAAAAACATATTCATGCTCCCAAAGTGTACATTTTAGAATTACTACATTTATCTGAAGTCTGACACACTAACTAAATGTAAATGTATCAAGCTTGCAAATGTCAGCAGCCTTGACCAATGGTGTAGCAACTTCCTTCAAACAGATGAGGAAGATTTTTTTTTTTTCTTACGAGTCGGTCCAACCCACCATCACCAAATATGTTTTGTTGCTTTACAAGTTTTCCAGGAAACAAAGCTCTTTTCAGACCATAGCTTAGTCTCACGTACACAGACTGACACAGATCAGCCACCTGGCAGCATCTGACTAATAAGCAGGTAAGCTATTTTAACACCTAACTTAAAGAGGCAGATTTAGTTTCTACTTATACATACAAATGTTTGGAACATGGATATTTGTATTTACGGTATTAACTGCTACTATACATTTCTTCTTTGAAAAGTTCATAATCAATTTCACAAATTACACTTCATCCCATTGAAATTCGTACAGGGAAATATTTAGGATTTACTTTACAGGTGTCATTCATTAGTTGTGTTAGACTTGGAGAACAAGTTTGAATATTAATCTTATCAGGGCCTAACTTGTAGATGCAGGAAAGAAAACATGTTGAAAGTATTGAGCCTAAATGACATCAAACATATTTTCTTTTTTACAGTCATTTTTTTTCTGATCTAAATAGTTTTTCTTTCTCTTTGAAGCATATCTACATAAATCCAAATATTAAGATATAAAAAAAAAAATGATGAAAAAAGGAATTCCACAAGTTCAAAGCCGTCTATTTTAGACTATATCAGTCATACAGAACTACAAGCTAAACCAGTTTGTTGTTTTTAAGTCTTGTGCCTACGGTATAGCTTAAAAAGGTGTGGTATTTCACGATGAAACCAATTAACTGACATGTAACTGCTCTAGGTCATTTACTGGAAGATGCATAGGAAGCACAAATGGAGAAATAACACGCAGCAAGAAATACCAATAACACATCTGAATTGTCTTGACAGGAACCGAAGATGCCAAGAAAAATGCCCGGTTTCTGTGCAGCTCTGCTCTTAACTCTCCTAACCTCAGCGTACGCAGTACGAGAAACTCTCAATTCCATCAACGATGTTAAAAAATCTGTTCCTCAGCCCACCAACATCTTAGAGCTACTACACTGGTTTGCCAATACAGTTAACATCGACAATCATGGTACCATCCAGGTCACCTTTGACCCAGATTCCGATTTTGGTTCTCATCATTACGGCAATTTCGATAACATGTTGGAGCGACCTTCTTGGGGGTACAAATACTACACATTTGGCAACGTTGAAAAAGACTCATTCAGAAGGCTCCCCTCTTATGTAACTAATGCCAGAAGAGGAACCATTGGATGGAACAGAGGTCGGATCATTTTTAGTGCCACTGGAGGGAACGGGGTATGGAATATAGATCAAGTCTACATCACACAGCCTTATAACCAAGCCTACACATTTGAGGTCACCACCAACCTTTTACGACAATTCATAGGACGGCCAATTTCGGAAATCCAACAAAGCATCACATTATCCCCGAGAAACAACTTTAGGAATGCATCTACTATTCAACAAGATAAATTCTTCACAAATTCACTTCAGTCAAGAACAACTGATCGAGCGTTCTACTACAGTAAGGAGAACAACTACATACCTCAACCTCATTTAAGAACAACCAATGAAGATAATTTCTTGGGAAAAGTTTGTATCGTCTTTGCAATACTTGTTATTCTAGCCATGTTTTTTCTCGTTATTGCAGTTAAAAAATAAAATGTGCTGTCATGTTCCCACTAGTGTTGCACTGATACCAGTATCGGCCTGGCCCCGATACTGCACTAAAATAGTGGTATCGGTTTTGGCAAGTACCAAAAAATTGGGCACTGATACCATTTTGAGAACCAAAAGTTTATCCAATATTGTCACCCATTCCAGGTAGGCAATAAAATGTTCTACTGGATTCACTTTTTATTAGTCTTTTTCCTGCTTCACAAAGGCAGGCAGCAGCTTGACGAAGCCTTTATTTACAATTATTTTACATTGAAGTAGTATGCACTTCTTTATATATACACATACACATACATTTTAAACAGATGGTATCGGCCAATACTGCACAGACAGGTATCGGTATTGGGGCCACAAAATGGCATCGGCGCAACATTAGTTCCCAGACACTGTTCAAGGGAAACATAAAAATGGTGCTTTTAAATAGTCGGGGTAAAAACAGTTGAAGGGTGAACAAAATATGGGAAGCATGTATGTATGCTTATGAGTAAATATATTTTCCATTTTAAAAAATGTTATTTGACTCTTTGATGTATTCCTCTGCCTCATAATGGAGCAATACATGTCTGACATTTGATGCAGACTTGAGTCATTTTGGGTGGGATAAACATTACAAGTATTAAGATTGAAATGGTGAATGTTGAAAGTTTGCATTTATTTGTTTTTACTGTGTTGTAATATTCAACACCGTTTTGTTAGTGACTTAGGTGCCCCCCCTCAAATGTAAACTGGATGAAGCTGGATACAATAAATAAAATCAATGTGTCATATGAGCTTTTGCTTGGTGTGTATGCTTTGAGCAATATTCAAACAATCTGTACAAAACACATATTTGACCAACAGCAGACTAGTATTTGCTATGATTTGCTTGACAAACAGTGTCTTGCAAAAGTATTCCTTCGAGCTGATCATTCACACTTTGTCACAATTCAAACATATTCATTAGGGATTGAATTTGACAAATCAAAAGGTAGAAGATAACTGTGTTGAAAGAAGCAAATAGAAAAGGTTAAACAGCATTGTATGCTTTAAAAATTACTGGGATTTTTTAATCCGTCATCTGATAAAATAAACCCATACAAAGACACATTTTAAGTTTCCAAAAAGCTTTGCAAGACATCCAGACTTGAAGTTTTGGTGGGGAGGCAGGTATAAAATATAATGATTCAGAGAAAATGAATAGAAGTTTTTAGATTATCATTTCTGAAAAAAAAAAAAAAAGATTTCAAAAAGTTTTATTTTCCTTCTGCTTCACAATTATGGACTATTTTATGTCCCACTTTCAATTCGATAGAAAATGAAACCAAGTCATGACTAACTCCCTCCCTCCCTCCCTCATGCCGTTCTCCCACACAAACGCAGCGTACAGACCAGGAAGCAGCTAGCCAACTCTTCTATATCGCCTTGTTTATATCTGTTCTAAATAGTTATTAAAAAGGGCAAGATAGCATTTCTGGTTACAGTTCGGTTTTACTTCTTTTTACATAATACACAGATAAAGTTGCTTTTCTATTTAAACATTGCCTCAAATTGTGAATAACATAAGTGAAAGAAATAAGATTGACTTCAAAACTTAAAAGGTTCCCAGTTTAAGGTCAATATCCATAATATCAAAGAATTTGAGATGTTATGAAAATAGTTTAACCTCCCAGGTTTTCATAGATTTTCATGTTTGCTAAGAAAATACGTTTTTAATTGTTCTTTTGTATACCCTAAAACAGGCAATGCCCAAAGTCGCTGCTTGAGGGCCGCTGTCCTGCATGTTTTAGAGGTTTCTCCCCTCCAGCACAGCTGATTTCCATTGATAGCTGATTACCAGGATTTTGCTGAACTGCAATTATCAGAATCAGCTGTGCTAAAGCAGGGAACCCTGTAAAACCTGTAGGACAGCAGCCCTTGAGGACCGACTTTAGGCATGCCTGCCCTAAAACTTGACAACAATAAAAAAAAAAGAAGAAAAAAAACACTTCTTTTTTGTACAAAAAAATCTTTAAACAGCAATGTATAGTAAGAAGGAGCTGAAACTTTTTAAATATCTCTTACAGAGATTAAAGATGTCAACAAACATCAGAGGAGTCTGTGTCGCTCTGCTGCTAACTCTGACCTCAGTGTACGCTGCACGGAGAAGTCTGAACTGCATCAATGACCTGATCAACTGCCACCAGTCTGAGCGCACAAACGTTTTAGAGCTCCTTCACTGGTTTGCTTGTGAAATTGGCATTGATCAGTACAACAACATCCGCCTGACTTTTGATCCAAATTCTGGTGCTTACGGCTCCCATCGATACATAAACCAGGAGGGAGTGCTGGATCAACTGCCTCCGGGGTACCAATACTACACTATTGGTAATATTCATCGAGATAGATCAGGAACACTACCATCCTATGTGGTAAATTCCCAGAGGGAGAACATTGCCTGGAACAGCCCCCGAATCCTAGTTAGAGTGAACGAATACAGTCAGACCACAGACCAAGTCTACATCACTCAGCATTATGACCCATCTGATAACCAGGGCTCTGTCTATGATTCAGACCATACATACAGGATCACTACAAGCTTTTTGAGGCAACTTAAGAAGTATTCGATTAATAAAATCCAACAACTAGCTATTCCCCAACCTGGTCCCTTTAGAAACTCCTCAAGTGATAATTGCCAGGAAGATCACAACCCTGAAGAAAACATCCACATAGAAATGCATTATACCCCAACTACCCAAGGTGACTGTCCAGACTGTCAATCCATTTGTATATGTTTTGTTATTGTCATCATCATCATCATCTTTTTGATCATTTTAGGCTCTTACTTTTATTCAAGGAAATAGCATAATATCGAATAAGTGGAAGGGAAACTTCTCAGATTAACCTAAAAAAATACAGCTAACTATTACTCCATTTACACTAGCCTTTTGAAACGATCCAAACACGGTAACAGAGGTAACTGTAGAGTTTTAATGAACTGGACTGTGCCAGACACAACCGCATCATGCTAAATCTAGTACCAATTCAGCAGTAGGGCTCGGCGCAGTTCAGTTGTGGCTCGATTCACTGGTAACAAAGAGTGTATGAGCAGACATCTCCTATATATATATATATATATATATATATATATATATATATATATATATATATATATATATATATATATATAGATTAAGGGACATGTTTGATAAGAAAATGTTTTTTTTATGTTATAAAAAAATGGAATTAGAAAATGTATTTAAAAAAATGGATAAAGGCTTTTCTTGTGCAATGTCTGTTGGGTCAGTACAGTCAGTGGTGTGTCATTTTTGGTTAAATAAAGGAATTCATTTTCAGATTTGCTGTCTACAAATAAGCCGTCTACTCTATGACAGCTTAGACATTTGACATTCAGGATGATTAACATCATCAATCCTTTTGTAGTGCTTGAATTAAAATAGTTAAGCAAACATTTTTTAACCGAGTATTAAGCTTAATGACACCAGGTACATTTAATAGTGGGGTGTTATTGTGAGAAACTTAGGGTTTATCCAGATGAAGATGAGATCAAGTGTAATTGAAAAGATTTTGTCATTCAAGTTGTGTATCCAAATTTTTTTTTTTGTAGAGTATAAATTATCCTTTTTTTAAAACTGGGTCCCCAAGTAGAAGGCTTAGTGTTTACAAAGGGCCCGGCATTGGAACAGCAGCGTCATCATTGGTGCAGTGAACACTTGTGTCGATGCAACTTTTTTAAGCCGTTTATGAAAATATACTTAGTTCCACTTAACTGTCCAAGCTAAGGTTATTTCCTTTACATAAGAAAAACAAAACAAAAATATCCTACATAGAGCATACAAGGACCAACCCAATCATTGTCTCCTATTCTTATTTATTTTCTGGTTCCTCATCTAACTTCCTCCAATGCCGTCTCATTGTGTCTTCCTTGTCGTGATTGTTTTCCCCTGATGTCTCCATGGTTTCTGGTACCAGTGTGAATTTCATTGGCTTCCTGCTTCCTGTTTGGACCTGTTCACTTCCTGTTTGGATTAACTGAGTGTGCAGCTGTTCAGAGGATCTCCATCTGAAGTTAAGTTATTTTCTCTGTGATATCTCTGTATCTAAGTAACTCTAACTGACTACTTTAAAACATAGCACCTTCTGCTGCACTTTTCTACTGAGCACTTGTCAGTTTCACACGGTTTTATTTCTGATAGCAAGGAGTAGCTAGCCTAGGCTAGCGCTAGCTTAGCATTGCTATGGCTTCTCTCTCTCCCTCCCTTGACTCTTTTCCAACTCTTCCTTCTTCCTCTCCTCTCTCCTGCTCTCTGTGTCAGATGTTCAGTTATTCCTCTGCCTCCTTTAGTGATAATGGGATGTGTAATAAGTGTAGTATTTTTGTAGCTTTGGAGGCGAGGGTGTCAGAGTTAGAATCCAGGCTTCAGGCTGTTGAACATCCAGGAGTTAAAGTAGGCCCCCCACGTAGCTGTCCTCCAAATGTGCCTGAGCAGCCAGGCGATTGGGTAACTGTACGCAGAAAGCGTAGTCGTGGATCTCTGCCCACTGGTCACCACCAACCCGTTCACGTTTCTAACCGGTTTTCCCCACTCAGTGACACACCCACTGAGAAGCCCACTCTGGTGATTGGCAGCTCCATAGTCAGAAACGTGGCATTAGAGACACCAGGGACCATAGTCAAATGTTTGCCGGGGGCCAGAACGGGCGACATCAAATCCTACCTGAAACTACTGGCTAAGGATAAGGTTAAATACAGTAAGATTGTTATTCACGCTGGTGGTAATGACACCCGGTTACGCCGATCGGAGGTCACTAAAATTAGTGTTGCTTCGGTGTGTAAGTTTGCCAAAAAAATGTCGGACTCCGTAATTTTCTCTGGTCCCCTCCCTGATCTGACCAGTGATGACATGTTTAGCCGCATGTCGTCATTCAACCGCTGGTTGTCTAGGTGGTGCCCTGAAAACAACGTGGGCTACATTAATAATTGGCAATCCTTTTGGGGAAAGCCTGGTCTGATTCGGAGAGACGGCATCCATCCCACTTTGGATGGTGCAGCTCTTCTTTCTAGGAATCTGGCCACATTTATTAGTCCTCCAAAACCCTGACCACCCAGGGTGCAGACCAGGAAGCAGAGTTGTAGTTTAACACACATCTCTGCAGCTTCTCTACTGTTACCCACTCTTTACTCCATCCAGACAGTGTCTTGCCCACGACCAAAATCTAATAAATTAGCAAAGATTCCCAAAGGAGTAAATCATGATAATCTAATTAAAATCAAAATAACTCCAATTGGGGAAAAAGTTAAAACAATTAAATGCGGTCTGTTTAACATAAGATCGCTTTCCTCTAAAAGTCTACTAGTTAATGACTTGATTTGTGATAATCACATTGACTTGTTTTGCCTTACAGAAACCTGGCTGCAGCAAGAGGATTATGTGAGCATAAATGAGGCAACTCCTTCAAGCTATTTAGATTTTCACATCCCCAGAAGTTCTGGGCGAGGAGGAGGAGTAGCAACAATCTTCCAGTCTGACTTACTGATTACTCCCAAAACAATTACTACCTACAACTCTTTTGAACATTTAACCCTTAATTTCCCTAATCCAAATTTCAAGGCAAGAAAACCTCTTCTTTTTGTAACTTTGTATCGTCCACCAGGTCCTTACTCTGAATTTTTAGATGAGTTTTCACAGTTCCTTTCTGATTTGGTATTAAATACTGACAGGGTCATCATAGTGGGAGATTTTAACATCCATGCTGACATTGAAGGCGATAGCTTAAGAGCAGCCTTTAATGCTATCTTAGACACTATTGGCTTTGTTCAAAATGTGAATAGTCCCACGCATTCTCATCTTCATACTTTGGATCTTGTGCTGACATACGGCATAGAATGTGAAGAAATAACAGTATTTCCTCACAACCCTGTCCTCTCTGACCACTTTCTAATAACCTTCAGGATTACTTTAACAGAGTTCTCCTCCCCCAAAAGAAGGTTCAATTTTAGTAGATCTTTATCAGATAGTGCAGTTATACATTTTAAAGAATCTGCTTCACTTTCTCTCTCCTCTATGTCACTGAGCAGTGCTGCAGAGTGCAAAAGCTTAGCTTATTCCCCTTCACAGGTTGATGATTTTGTTGATGGGGTTGCTAGTTCTCTGCGTATTGCCTTAGACAACGCAGCTCCTTTGAAAATGAAAACCGTTAAAAATAGAAAGCTTGCTCCTTGGTTTAATGCAGAGCTGCGTACTTTGAAGCAAAATGCTAGGAAACTGGAGAGAAAATATCGCTCCACAGGCCTGCGAGAGTCCTTCCTAGTCTGGAAAAATGGTTTACTGCTGTATAAGAGGACCCTTTGTAAAGCAAGAGCAGCGTACTTCTCCTCATTAATAGAGGAGAATAAGAATAATCCTAGATTTCTTTTTAATACAGTTGCCAAACTCACCCAGAGCCATAGCTCTGTTGAACCGTCCATTCCACCTGCTCTTAGCAGCAATGATTTTATGGGATTCTTTATAAATAAGATTGATCTTATTAAAAATAAGATCATAAGCACTCCTCTATCCGCGATTGTACCTGAGGTAGTCATGGAATCTGAACCGGGTTTAGACTACTTTGATCCAGTTGAACTCTCTGAATTAGCAAAATTATTGTCTTCATCTAAGCCTTCAACTTGTATGTTAGATCCAGTTCCAACCAGGTTATTTAAGGAGGTATTCCCTTTGATCTCCTCCTCCATTTTAGATGTGATTAATCTATCTCTGTTACAGGGATATGTACCTAAAGCTTTTAAGGTTGCTGTAATTAAACCTCTGCTTAAGAAACCGTCTCTTGACCCAGATGACTTGGTCAATTATAGACCTATATCCAATCTTCCTTTCTTATCCAAAATTCTTGAGAAAGTAGTTGCCAAACAAGTTTGTGATCACTTCCACCATAATGAACTTTTTGAAGAGTTTCAGTCTGGCTTTAGAGCTCATCATAGCACTGAAACAGCTCTGGTGAAAGTCACTAATGATATTCTCATGGCCTCAGATAATGGACTTGTATCTGTGCTCGTCCTGTTGGATCTTAGTGCTGCATTTGATACAGTTGACCATAATATTCTTTTAGAAAGACTTGAATATTTTGTTGGAATTAAAGGAACAGCACTAGACTGGTTTAAATCTTATCTATCTGATCGAATTCAGTTTGTTCACGTTAATGATAGATCTTCAACACGCTCAAAGGTTACCTGTGGAGTACCACAGGGATCAGTGCTAGGACCAATTCTCTTTACTTTATACATGCTCCCAATTGGTAGAATTATTAGACAGCATGGGATTAATTTCCAATGTTATGCTGATGATACCCAGCTATATCTGTCTATAAATCCAAATGAAGCTAACCCATTACATGGATTACAGGCATGTCTTGAAGACATAAAAACCTGGATGACTCTTAACTTTCTGCTTCTTAATGCAGACAAAACAGAAGTTATAGTCTTTGGACCAGAGTCTCTGAAAAAGAAACTGATTAGCCAGTCACTTCATTTGGATGGGATTAAACTGATTTCAGATAATAAAGTAAAAAATCTTGGTGTTATTTTTGATCAGGATCTGTCATTTAAATCCCATATCAAAGAGGTTTCTAGAATTTCCTTCTTTCATCTGAGGAACATTGCAAAAATTAGAAATATCCTGTCCAGGGGTGATGCTGAGAAACTAGTCCATGCATTTGTTACTTCAAGGCTGGACTATTGTAATTCTTTACTATCAGGAAGTCCACAAACTGTAGTTAAAAGCCTTCAGCTGATCCAAAATGCTGCAGCCAGAGTTCTAATGAAAATTAAAAAGAGAGATCATATCTCGCCTATCCTGGCTTCTCTTCATTGGCTTCCTGTTAAATCAAGAATAGAATTTAAAATCCTCCTTCTCACATATAAAGCCTTAAATGGCCAAGCTCCATCTTATATCAGAGATCTGATTGTTCCTTATGTTCCTAACAGAGCACTTCGCTCTCAATCTGCAGGTTTACTAGTGGTTCCTAGAATTTCTAAAAGTAGAATGGGAGGCAGATCTTTTAGTTATCAGGCTTCTCTCCTGTGGAACCAACTACCAGTTTTAGTCCGTGAGGCAGACACCCTGTCTACTTTTAAGGCTAGGCTTAAAACTTTCCTTTTTGATAAAGCTTATAGTTAGGGTGGCTCAGGTTATCCTGAGCTATCTCTATAGTTATGCTGCTATAGGCTTAGACTTTTGGAGGACATAGGGACCCCCATTTCATCATTCTGCTTCATTCTCTCTCTGTTCTCCTATTCTGCAGAATCTGTTAGTTCAATCTCTAACCTTCTGCTCTCTCTGCTTTTCCTCAGAGTAGCTTTGCCTCGTCTGTTCCTGTTTGGCTGTGACGTCATCCTGGAAAGAAACATCAGCTGTGCTGCTTCTATCAACACCCTTGTTTATAGATGTTGGAGATCAGCCTGTTTTCCAGTGTGGTCCTGTTTCTCTGACCGTGACTGAGTGGATGTGCTCTCTTCGTCCTCTGGCATGGGAGCTGCCTTGGAGCTCGTCTGCCTGGCTGTGTGTTTCCTGGACGGGGCCGCCTTTTACAGCTGCTTTTTGTATGTCTGCTTCTGTCTCCTTGAACCCCAGTCGGCCTCGGCAGATGGCCGCTCACACTGAGCCTGGTTCTGCTGGAGGTTTCTTCCTGTTAAAAGGGAGTTTTTCCTCTCCACTGTCGCTACAAGCATGCTTAGTGTGGGGGATTGTATTTGAGTCAATGAGTCAATGCAATCAACTGGTTTTCCTTAGATAGAAAACTTTGTATCAATTTGACTGTATGATCTGGTTGAACTGTAAAGTGCCTTGAGATGACATGTGTTGTGAATTTGGCGCTATATAAATAAACTGAATTGAATTTAATTTAATTTAATTAATTAATTATTAATCTATAAGCTGTAACTATTTACCAAAACAAAGTGTACTAGGGTGCTACAAAAAATCTTAATGCTAATATTAAGTAGATTTTCTGTTTTCACGTGGCCGAAGGGAGGAGAGTAGTGATGTCTGAAAAGGTTTTAAAAGCCATTTGCTTTAAAAAACACGAAAATTCTTTGCCATAACCTTAGAGTAATTTTAAATGGTTTCTAAACAACTTACTGCAGGGAGCATAGTTTTCTAAACCTGTATAGAGACAAGAATACAAAAGCTCAGTGTTGATACTAGGCTTCTCCCTTCCTTACCGGTATGATATAGCTAGGAATATTTCCAGTTACAAAAAGCCCAAATAAATGTTACTGATAACACTATTGTACCAATAATAATTAACATGATTCATTTGAATATAGGCTGTAAGGTTGTGTTCTACATTTTGTCATAAATCTGTGGAATAATTACTATGATATGATGCCACTGTAGAGCATCATCTGACCATGACAATACAGGTGCTGGTCATAAAATTAGAATATCATGAAAAAGTAGATTGATTTCAGTAATTCCATTTAAAAAGTGAAACTTGTATATTATATTCATACATTACATACAAACTCATATATTTCAGATGTTTATTTTGTTTAATTTTGATGATTACAAATGACAACAAATGAAAATCTCAAATTCATCATATCAGAAAATTAGAATATTGTGAAAAGGTTCAAAATTGATGGCCCCTGGTGCCACACTCTAATCAGCTAATTAACTCAAACCACCTGCAAAAGCCTTTAAATGGTCTTTCAGTCTAGTTCTATAGGCTACACAATCATGGGGAAGACTGCTGACTTGACAGATTTCCAAAAGACGACCATCGACACCTTGCACAAGGAGGGCAAGACACAAAAGGTCATCGCTAAAGAGGCTGGCTGTTCACAGAGCTCAGTGTCCAAGCACATTAATAGAGAGGCGAAGGGAAGGAAAAGATGTGGTCGAAAAAAGTGTACAAGCAAGAGAGATAACCGCACCCTGGAGAGGATTGTGAAACAAAACCCATTCAAAAATGTGGGGGAGATTCACAAAGAGTGGACTGCAGCTGGAGTGAGTGCTTCAAGAACCACCACACACAGACGTATGAAAGACATGGGTTTCTGCTGTCGCATTCCTTGTGTCAAGCCACTCTTGAACCACAGACAGCGTCAGAAGCGTCTTGCCTGGGCTAAAGAGAAACAGGACTGGACTGCTGGTGAGTGGTCCAAAGTCATGTTCTCTGATGAAAGTAAATTTTGCATTTCCTTTGGAAATCAAGGTCCCAGAGTCTGGAGGAAAAGAAGAGAGGCACTTCATCCACGTTGCTTGAAGTCCAGTGTAAAGTTTCCACAGTCAGTGATGGTTTGGGGTGCCATGTCATCTGCTGGTGTTGGTCCATTGTGTTTTCTGAGGTCCAGGGTCAACGCAGCCACATACCAGGAAGTTTTAGAGCACTTCATGCTTCCTGCAGCTGACCAACTTTTTGGAGATGCAGATTTCATTTTCCAACAGGACTTGGCACCTGCACACAGTGCCAAAGCTACCAGTACCTGGTTGAAGGACCATGGTATCCCTGTTCTTAATTGGCCAGCAAACTCTCCTGACCTTAACCCCATAGAAAATCTATGGGGTATTGTGAAGAAGAAGATGCAATACACCAGACCCAACAATTCAGAAGAGCTAAAAGCCACTATTAGAGCAACCTGGGCTATCATAACACCTGAGCAGTGCCACAGACTGATCGACTCCATGCCACGCCGCATTGCTGCAGTAATACAGGCCAAAGGAGGCCCAACTAAATACTGAGTGCTGTACATGCTCATACTTTTCATGTTCATACTTTTCAGTTGGCCAACATTTCTATAAATCCTTTGTTTTTATTGGTCTTCAGTAATATTCTAATTTTCTGATATGATGAATTTGGGATTTTCATTTGTTGTCATTTGTAATCATCAAAATTAAACAAAATAAACATCTGAAATATATGAGTTTGTATGTAATGTATGAATATAATATACAAGTTTCACTTTTTAAATGGAATTACTGAAATCAATCTACTTTTTCATGATATTCTAATTTTATGACCAGCACCTGTATAATGAAGCCATTGGCAATGCCTTAACAATTCAAATAATTATTAGACCACTTGGGGGCACTCTTGGGCTATATGTAGAGACCGAGTAAAAATAAAGAGAAAATACAAAAGTAAAGAGAAAATACAAAAGGATAATAAAAAGAACAGCAAAAAATAAGCTAACTTTTTCCTTCCATATTTCACACTGGAATATTTTAACCTTACATGCATTTTAAATGACATACACACAAATGGGGTCATATGGGCCAAATGATAGACTTCAGTCCTAGAAATGCTTCTCTAAATGCCCTTTATTTATTTTAATTTGGTTCCTCAAAAAGCATGTTCCAAATATATGCAGCAACCTAGAAATATGAGGCAGTAGATTAAAAATCGTACTAGTTTCATGCATTGGAGTTCTTGTTTGTTGTAGCCAGGACTCTGGATCCAACAATAAGGTCATTATATTTATGTTAAAAACAAACATGGTTGTTCTAAGGGAGAACAAGAGCAGCACTCAGCAGACCGGCATAAGACAGATCATAAGATACAGAGTCTTATTAAACTGTTGCAGGAGTCAGGCTGGAGAGGTAAAAAGATTTCTTTTAGGAAGGAACACCAATCCAAACACCGATACCACATAAACATTTATGTGGGTTTTTTTTTTGTTTTTTTTTGGTAATTTCTTACTAAAGCTTATTGAGCTAATTAGCATAACTGACCATCAGGCAGATAAGAAAAATATGGTTAAGATGAAGACTTCCATGTCTAGAATAAGAAATTTCAGAGTTCCTAGTTGGAAATACTAAAAAATTACCTAAACTTAGTACCTAATATGACTGCCACAAATACCAATGACAGTCAGAGATGCAAGATAAGCTGAATATTTACATTTAAAACCTGTAATGCAGATTCTATTTGCAAGTTCTATTTCAAATCCTGTGTTTTATATCCTTTGATGCATAAAACTGTGAAAAAATAGACTAAAGCCTAGTAAACCAGTACTAGGCGTACATAAGGTGTTTCTTGTTAAAGACAAACACAACAGCTTTTTCCCCCCCGTTTGCATTAAGTTAAGAGCAAAGCCTCCTTAAGGCCGTTCAAACACAGGAGCAGGGCTAAGCAACCCTAACCTGACAACAGCCAGATGCATGTCTCGCTCCGCCTAGCTCCACTCACATACATCTGGGAACCCGCCATAGGAATTGCCTTTACTGAAGGCTGGGCCTTATAAAAACTCCTTGCATATGATTGGATAAGCCACTTGTCTGTCATCTTTATTGACGTGCTATTTCAACCACTCACACCGAAGCTAACCCGTGACGCTGTGAGAGGAGGAGCCATTTGGTAGATCAAGCTCTTGCCAAATCCGGTCGGGAGAAGGGCGAAAACATCGTTTCCACCAACAAAAGCCTTCAAAGCCGTTCTCTGATGTTCTTTTAATTAAACAATATCAGATAGATTGGACAACACAGAAGAAATAGCAGCATCAATGCTAACGCTTGCTTCCTCAATGCGAGCCGCCATTGTTGTTGGAATCTCACGGTCGCTTCTCTACTCCAGGACACACCCACCCTGCGTCCTGATTGGACAGACCATAAATTCGGTTGGGGAAATCACTTTCAATGAGCGGGTTCCCAGATGTACGTATGTGAGTGGAGCTGGGCGGAGCGAGACATGCATCTGGCTGTTGTCAGGTTAAAGCAACCCAGTCTCATGGGAAAATGTACCCCCACTACGTTGGTCCACACTGCAAAACGTAGTGAAGGTACATTAATGGCCATTTTTTTGTGGTACTGTTACTTTTCTTCTACCTATACGCTTTCTATTGTTTTACGTCCTAGTCACGTGACTTTCAAGATTCCAGCTGGGAGAAGAAAAAAATATATATAGATGGCCGACATTCGCTCATTTTTTGTGGAAAGATTAATAACTTGAGTTTGTTTTTGCATTAAAATGAGTTTTGATTACATTTCTAGTGAGAAATGTATAGTTTGTTGCCAGAATATTTACTCAGGGAATGTACATATTCACTTGCTTGTTCGTTTCTTGCAAAGATTTTTCAAGATAATGTGAAACTGTAACATTTTGGTATAAACATGGCTGAGATTTCTCTAACTTTTAGTGGGAAAATCAATAATTTCAATCAGTTTCTGCATTTAAATGGGTTTTGATTACATTTATAGCGAGAAGTGTAGGGTTTATTTACATAATATTTACTTAGTGAACATACATAATCACCCGCTTGCTAGTTTTTGCTACATTTTTCGGATCTCGTCAGGATTATGTGAAATTGCAACGTTTAGGCTGCTACCCATCGCCTAGCATTTAGCTGCTGCCCCGATTCAACATTGAATCCTTTGTGATTTAACTCCATCTGACGGATCAAACCCTCGCCACTGCGTGCGTTGAGTCTGAGGTTGATTTTCAGATCAATGCATTACGTGGTGGCATACGGGAGAAAGTAATTAAACTAGTTAAATAAAGGATCATGGGTTAAGATCGGATGTGTTTTATTTGGAAATCTACCGGATCCTTTGTGCATTTCACTTCCTGTTTGGTGCGATCTCATTGATGGGTTTTGACCAATTTTGACCAAAGAGGAACTAAAAAACAAAATAAAAAACAATTTAAATACACAACCAGCATATCTGGAATCAATGACAGAGAGCATACATAATCACCCGCTTGCTAGTTTTTGCTACGGTTTTTCGGATCTCATCAGGATTATGTGAAATTGCAACGTTTTGGCTGCTACCCATCGCCTAGCATTTAGCTGCCGCCCCGATTCAACATTGAATTCTTTGTGATTTAACTCCATCTGACGGATCAAACCCTCGCCACTGCGTGCGTTGCGTCTGAGGTTGATTTTCAGATCAATGCATTACATCGTGGCATACGGGAGAAACTAATTAAACTAGTTAAAAAAAGGATCATGGGTTAAGATCGGATGTGTTTTATTTGGAAATCTACCGGATCCTTTGTGCAATTAACTTCCTGTTTGGTGCGATCTCATTGATGGGTTTTGACCAGATTTTGACCAAAGAGGAACTAAAAAAAAAAAAAAACAATTTGAATACACAACCAGCATATCTGGAATCAGTGACAGAGAGCGACTGGGACCAAAGGTTTATTAATTTCTCCGCACTGATTTCCATTCAAAATGTTTTCGATCCCACCGGGCTCAAGGGAAGGGGCGGGCATACCGCCACCTACTGTTCATGAGTGTGTAGCAACATTGTTTTACATCTATTAAATTCTATTTTTTAATTTTGTATTCTGAAGATAAATAAATAATGCTTTCCTTAATCTATAAATATCTTTTATATTTCCTTTATTTCCCAATAATCCTTTAAGACTCCATTCTTGGCCTGTCCCCTTTTCAATTTCTTCCTTTCAGGTTCATATGTTTTGCAGTTCATCAATACATCTACATTTTCTATCTCTCCACATCCTTCACATTTATCATTATTTTTCCTCCCTATTAAGTATAAATTGTCATTTAAATAAGTATGACCTACTCTTAATCTGATCATTATTATTTCTTCCCTTCGGTTTCTCTCTTTAATATTTCTATTTAATACTGACTTTTGTACTTTATATAACCTTCTTCCTTTTTATCTTCATTCCACCTTTTTTTGCCATTTTTCAATTTCTTTCCTCTTAATAAATGATTTTCCTTTCCCTAAAGGAATTGTAATTGTTATTGCCTCCTCTAATTGCTAATTTGTCTACTACTACATTTTCCCACTTTGACCTTTTAAGGTTAGCATATTGACCAAAAGCTGACACCAAAAATAAAGCAATCGATTATTTACAACAATATGCTACATTTAATGAAGACTAATACAGATTTTACTCTCTTATAAGAATTAGTTTCAGGTTTTATAGTTGAGAGTTTGTATCGGCAGTCATCTGGGAATCTTTTATGTATTTACTGGTAAAGAACAACCTCTCAACCCATTTAATGTAAATGTTGCCTCGAACCAGAAAGTTATTTGAAGAGCATAGATGCATAAATATATGCATAGCTTTAACAAGGGCCTCATGAAGGTCTGTTCTGTTATTCTCTTTTGGAGAATATAGACTTTGTGGGCATTCATTTCCCTGATAAGCTGGTGAAGATTCTTAGACATTCAGGTCATAATCATTCCAAAAAAAAAAAAAAAAAAAAAACTTTGGACTTCGTTTTTCAAGTTTGAAGACTTCCCATTCAGGATGTTTTTCAATTCAAAATTACAGTAGCCCAACAAATCCTTGTTTTGGCTAAGAAAATATGCAAATTGAACCTGATGCCTGATCCCAATAGCTTGACTCTGAACAGAATTTGATCCCTATTACTTTTTGGCCACATGCACATTATTGTGCTGCCTGGTCAACCCTAAGAAAATGTTCTGGAACTGCCACTGAACTGACATCCAATGCATGGAGGGTAACCCAAAAAGGGCCATTGTTAGAGAAACTGGGTGCCTACAAAGTGCTGTTTTCAAGCTAATTAATGGAAAGTTAGCTGGAATGAAAAGTAGACAAATAACAATTACAATTCCTTTAGGGAAAGGGGAAGGAAAATCATTTATTAAGAGGAAAGAAATTGAAAAATGGCAAAAAAAAAAAAAAGGTGGAATGAAGATAAAAAGGAAGAAGGTTATATAAAGTACAAAAGTCAGTATTAAATAGAAATATTAATGAGAGAAACCGAAGGGAAGATATAATAATGATCAGATTAAGAGTAGGTCATACTTATTTAAATGACAATTTATACTTAATAGGGAGGAAAAATAATGATAAATGTGAAGGATGTGGAGAGATAGAAAATGTAGATGTATTGATGAACTGCAAAACATATGAACCTGAAAGGAAGAAATTGAAAAGAGGACAGGCCAAGAATGGAGTCTTAAAGGATTATTGGGAAATAAAGGAAATATAAAAGATATTTATAGATTAAGGAAAGCATTATTTATTTATCTTCAGAATACAAAATTAAAAAATAGAATTTAATAGATGTAAAACAATGTTGCTACACACTCATAAACAGTAGGTGGCGGTATGCCCGCCCCTTCCCTAGAGCCCGGTGGGATCGAAAACATTTTGAATGGAAATCAGTGGGGAGAAATTAATAAACTTCTGGTCCCAGTCGCTCTCTGTCACTGATTCCAGATATGCTGGTTGTGTATTCAAATTGTTTTTTTTTTTTTTTTAGTTCCTCTTTGGTCAAAATCTGGTTAAAACCCATCAATGAGATCGCACCAAACAGGAAGTTAATTGCACAAAGGATCCGGTAGATTTCCAAATAAAACACATCCGATCTTAACCCATGATCCTTTTTTTTAACTAGTTTAATTAGTTTCTCCCGTATGCCACGATGTAATGCATTGATCTGAAAATCAACCTCAGACGCAACGCACGCAGTGGCAAGGGTTTGATCCGTCAGATGGAGTTAAATCACAAAGAATTCAATGTTGAATCGGGGCAGCAGCTAAATGCTAGGCGATGGGTAGCAGCCAAAACGTTGCAATTTCACATAATCCTGACGAGATCCGAAAAACCGTAGCAAAAACTAGCAAGCGGGTGATTATGTATGCTCTCTGTCATTGATTCCAGATATGCTGGTTGTCTATTTAAATTGTTTTTTTTTTTTTTTTTTTAGTTCCTCTTTGGTCAAAATCTGGTCAAAACCCATCAATGAGATCGCACCAAACAGGAAGTGAAATGCACAAAGGATCCGGTAGATTTCCAAGATTTCCATACTATATTTCCATACAAGATTTCCAGCTAAATGCTAGGCGATGGGTAGCAGCCTAAACGTTGCAATTTCACATAATCCTGACGAGATCCGAAAAACGTAGCAAAAACGAACAAGCAAGTGAATATGTACATTCCCTGAGTAAATATTCTGGCAACAAACTATACATTTCTCACTAGAAATGTAATCAAAACTCATTTTAATGCAAAAACAAACTCAAGTAATTAATCTTTCCACAAAAAAATGAGCGAATGTCGGCCATATATTTATTTTTTTTCTTCTCCCAGCTGGAATCTTGAAAGTCACGTGACTAGGACGTAAAACAATAGAAAGTGTATAGGTAGAAGAAACGTAACAGTACCACAAAAAAATGGCCATTAATGTTCCTCCACTACGTTTTGCAGTGTGGACCAACGTAGTGGGGGTACATTTTCCCATGAGACTGGGTTGGGCTAAGCTAGTTTGTAAAAGGATACTGATAACCAGACTTCTAAGATAGTTTCTTAAGTACTCTGCTCTGGTTTCACTGCTTCGCCTTGTTTTGCCATTTTGAGTTCTGACCAAAACTGTTATTTTGTGCATGAATATTTGCAACAAGTCTTACTATCACTTCACGGCAGGAGTCTTTCATTTAGACAAGAATAATGGTTGGATAGGGTGGATTGACATGCCTAAGAATACGTGTCAATGTAATATATCCCCCAAAAACTCTTTTGTGAATATAATACTTGATGTGTATGTGTGTTATGTTGCTTAAACACAGTGAGCATTTGTTGACTCCTAATTTCTGTTTTCAATTTTCCCAACAAAAAACTGTAAGTAAATCAGAAAGGTGCTGTAGTAAAGTCAAAGCTACATCAACACCAACGCCTAATTACTGGAGGCTAATTTAGGCATCCAATAATAAGCCCTCTAAGCAGACAGTACACCAAGACAGTCATATAAGAGCAGCCATAATTAAATAAATCAGTCAGGGGGAGGATGGGAAACTAGGATGAGCTATATCCACAGTGAATAAATGTCCGTGTGTTTTTCTGTGTGTAAACATGAGCTCACATCCTGAGGAGGCGCTCCGAGGCTGATCCAGCTGTTTATGGTTAAAGTCAACCAATCAACTGTAGCAAAGCGTGTCATTACTGCACCTTGTGCCTGCTCCAAATTCACCATTAAAAAAAAAAAAAAAGTCAAATCACTTATCAGCATGTTCATTAGCCACTACTCCCTTGAGCAAGGCATTCTTGGAATCTATACTCAGGGTACACGTGTACGCACATGAGTGAAGACTGTTATTACCTGGCCGTAGATCGCACACACACTCTTATGCAAACATTTCCCAGACCACACAGACACTAGCCACCAGCTTCCAACCCAATGTCGTGGTGAAGAAGAAATAATATTTCCCATTTTAAATCCTAGATGTCCCAAATAATAAAACAACAAACAAAAAGCTGGACATTATTAGCCCTGATGTTACATAAAGCACTAAGCTTTTTTTTGTGTCTTTTACTCCCAAATGAGTCAAAGGTGCATAAATGTTTGCATTTTCTGAAAAGAAACAGGTGACAAGAAATTCTGCTTTCCAGTCCCCCCCCACGCCTTACAGCTGTCCAAATTATTTTTTTCCTCCCTCTCCTTCTGCCGATGTGTTGTTATTGTCTCTTCCTGGTTCCCTGGCCTCTTCCTCACAGGGCCTCTCTCCACATGCTCAGCTGAGCAGGAAGATTGTAATCTGTGCCAAATGTGGCAGTGTTAAGAGTCCCTACTCTCCCTTTTCCTTTCCGACTTCCGTTCTGCCTACAAGGCCATGCTAAAGACACTCATAAAGCTTGTGTACTCCTCTGAAAACTGTAAAATCCATAGAAAAAGTAGAAAAAACCGAACAAAACAAGCGTCTGCTGAAGCAAAGTCAGGAGAAAGATGAAGGAACAGCCTTTACAGAGCTTTAGAAAGAGCAAATTGGACTCTATTTTTGAGCAAACCCTTTTATGACCTCCAGACTTGGAAAACTAAACCTCCCTGTCGCCCATAAGTGGATACTACTTAACCAGAGAAGGAAAAATATAAGCACAGCCGTCTCCAGAGAGCAGAGGAGCACAAACACACACGTTTGGTCTTTTGACTAAAACAAAAACCCTCAAGGTAATGAAAAGCAGCACAAAAAAGCACAGGTAAACATGTTTTTATCTTGTATATGGTTCAATTAAAGCTTTCACACAAACAAAAAATAAATAACAGCAGAAAGCCCTTATGGTCTTCAGTAAAAGAAGTCTGGGATGATATCTTTAATAAAGACATCGAGAAACTTTCTCAATACAGCGCCATAAAAAATAAAAAAGTTCATTGTTTCCAGATTTCATGAAATCATCAACAGCTTTGCTGAACTTTTTTGGGACCCAAGACGGACTAGGATTGTGAAGTGAAATAACAGTAATTCTCACAAATAAAATCTTAAAAGTGTGAAAAACATCTGCATTCAGTCTCCTGTAATCGTATAACCCCCAAAACAAAACTCAGGGCATCAATCTGCCTTTTTAGATATCAACGATGACTAAATAGTGCCCATTGTGTGTAGGTTTGTATCACATGTGCAGTAATATAATATAGTAATATAATAAATATATTGTTGTTTTTGTAGAAGCCTAATAGAATGGTTCAAAGCCAGTGAAGAGTACTAGTTATCATTCCACTACTAAGAAACGCAGTACAATAATTAAGAAGAGCAATCAAAACGGAGTATTAAAGTTAGGAAAAAATGGAAAGCAAATCCATATTTTTCAAATAAATCCTAACAGAAAAGGGCCTGATGTCTCGATTAAAGGTTCTAATGTTTAAAGGGAAAAAAAAAAATCAGAAACACATTCTATTACTAATACTACTGGTGTGTGTGAAGACAGAAAGAAAAACACCCTAAATAATTAGCCTTCAATTTTAAAACACATCTTAGCTAAAATAAAACATCCAACCTTCTGAAACCTACAGATAGACTGTGAGCAAAGGAAACCAGTTGTGACTTTATAAACTCAACATTTGTTTTCTACATTTAATTATCTGCTCCAGCAGCATTTTCTTTAAAGTCCTGCTTTTCTCATCAACTACTACACTGACCTACATTTACAGACAGTATAATCAGACAGAGATTCTTAGTTAATCTCATTTTTTCGACTGCATCGTTATTTCACAGATGGCCTCCCTCTACAATATGCTAAGATTTTAAAATCCTGACATCTTTACAGAGAGCAACCTATATTATGCACAAGGTTGCAACATAACATACTATTGTAGTTCAACTTCCTCTAAGTAATCACAGAAACAAGGAAATTTGGCCTAAAAGATGATTTATCAGGGTTGCAAGTCATTTGCAGCTTGTTGAAAAGCCAAAACGACAATAAAGAATTTGTTTTAGTTAAAAAAAAAACAGATTTAGCTAAAGGTTTACTCACTGTCTGTTGGTCGAGTTGTTGGCTGCTCTGTGACAGGTGACTGCACCTTTTCCACCCGTGGCTCTGTCAGGGGGGCTGTAGATGCAGGCGGTGGGTGGTTGTTGTTCTCTATAGTGCTGCTGGACACTGAGCCGTCTGCTTGTCTGAAGACGGGTATCTCTGGTCTCCTGGAGACGCCTTCAATTAAACTCAGGTTGGGAGATGGAGGCTCTGCTCTTCTCTGGGGGGGCTCAGGGATCCTAGAGACCGGCGTAGAGGACAGCTGCGTGTCCATCCTCCTGGGAGGGGCAGGGGGCTCTTGGGACCTGGTCATGTTGAGCTCTGCTCGCCGGTTTGTGATGCTGGAGATGGAGTTTGAGGTGCCATCTAGGGCATTGCTGCGACTGCTCAGACTCACCTCTGGCCGCTTGAGGCCGAAGCGGGTGATGCCGGCGCTGGGCGAGCTGTCGATCTGTTTGGAGGAGACCTCGATGGACATCTCTGCCCGGCGGGAAGCAGCTGAATCAGGGTTCCTCCCTCCTGACAACTCGATGCGCCTCATGCCGGTCTTTGGGGAACGTAAATTGGAGGACTCGGACGCAGTGGACCTGGAGGAGGAGGAGGAGTAGTCCGAGTTGCGTGAACCTAGGTCGTAGCTCCGTTGGCTGGATGAGGAGGACATGGAGGAACGGAGGGGGTTGGTAGTGCGGCGGGACAGCGGTGAAGGGTGTGTGGTTGTATCCGTGTCCTCCACCTCAAACGACCGTTTCAGCGCTGTAAGAAACACATACCAATGGTTAGGTATAAAAATAAAGGTGCTCAGGATGCCAACATCTTTTTCCATGTCAAAGTTTCACACTTTTCCAACCTTGAACTGGTTGAGTTCAGATTGATGAATGGATTAATTGATGGCTTTAATTTTGATGGACATTAAATAGGTGTGGGAGTAAATAGACATTTGGATGGATGATTGGTAAATGATGAAAATCACATTTAGGGAATAAGAAAGGGAATAAAGTGTTGCGATACACTTGTTTTTGAACACACTCTTTCCAGTTTAATTTTTTTAATCAATATATTTTTAATTAAAAACTAGACAGAAACTTTTAAATAGCCTAAAGTGGTAAATTCCAACTTTATATACCATAAGGCAATGGGCGTTTTAATAATATTACATATAGGTCTAAAAAGTAAAATACTGAAATAAATTAAAATAAATATTTTATTTTGGGTTGAACTGAGAATATGGTATATTTTAACAGACATTAAGTCCAAAATGAAGCAGAGCTGCAGGACCTAAACCGACAGAGTAAATAACAATAATAATATTAGTTAAGTATTGTTAATGTAATATAGTTACGAAATGTTAAGTAGGACAGGTTACAAACATGTATCGGTGAGAGAAGTAAACGCTTGATCCTCCTACTCCTTTTACGCGCGCGCGCTTACCTGACTTCACGCGCTTCACGTAGCTCTTCAGCATGACGCTAAAAAAATAAACCAAAATACCGTCAAAGTACCGGAAACGCTTAAATCCAAGAAACCAACAGCAAGAAGAACACCTTCATAATTACAGTCAACCACAGATATTCATGCCGTCGCCACGGCCATCTGCATGGACCTGACGCGCACCTGTTCACACCTGAACTGACCACTTCACGCGATACCTTTAATGACACGAAAAGTAGAAGATATTATAAATTTTTTTTTGTATAACTATCGGCATGACACTGCGAAGAAGTATTTGCATAAAATTTTTTATATTATTATTGTTATTATTTGAAAGCTTTTATTGCTAACATTTTAACGTGAAGTGAAGGTACTTTAACAAAAGTGTCCCACATATCCTTTCAATACAACATAGATGCACTAGTCCATATAAAGTAAAAATTTTACTCGTGTAGATACATTTGGATATATTAAATTTTACAGTTTGTAAAAAAAAAATATATATATACCGGTATATATATATAATACGGAAGAGGATTAGGGCCACTGAAAAAAAAATGTTAACTGATTTTTATTTTATTTTATTTCAGTATAGTATGGGGAAAAAAGTCAGAATTCTGACTTTAATCTCAGAATTCTGACTTTTTTCTCAGAATTCTGACTTTTTTTCTCAGAATTCTGACTTTAATCTCAGAATTCTGACTGAGTTCTGACAATAAAAAAAGTCAAAATTCTGAGAAAAAAGTCAGAATTCTGAGATTAAAGTCAGAATTCTGAGAAAAAAGTCAGAATTCTGAGATTAAAGTCAGAATTCTGACTTTTTTCCCATGTTAAACTGAAATAAAATTTAAAAATAAGTTAACTTTTTTTTTTCAGTGGCCCTAATCCTCTTCCGTATATATATATATATATATATATATATATATATATATATATATATATATATATATATATATATATATATATATATATATATATATATATATATATATTTTTTTTTTTTTTTTTTTTTTTTTTTGCAGTTTTGCAGTTTTGCATTTTTGCGTGTGAGCTGGATGATCATTCAGCCCCACAAACATCGGACAGTAGGAGGGTTTCATAATTTATTATATGTCTTTCATTGTACTATTGATTAAATATTTGTACTTTGTCTAATTTGAATTGGTAGTTTTATTACACAAACATCTGGACATGGAGCAATCCAACGCTCTACAGAAATTATTATTTTTTTTTCTAACTTATTCCAGAATCAAACTAAACCTTTTCTACTTCATTCAGAATTGATAAAACCCTTTATTTGTGTATAAATATCCAGCCTTTATAATACTGTGTCCTTAAAATACTTTAAAATTTAGACAACATTCTTTCCGTATTTCTTTCCTTCTTTCTTCTTCTTCTTCTTTTTTTTTATTACACTTTTTTCTGACAGCAAAATGCAGTGTGTTGTTGGGGTCATGTTTCGGGTGTCTATAAGTTGTCAGCAACTCCACCAAAGACTGGCTTTTCTTTCCAAACTTCTCACATGGTTTCATTTTCAATAAATGTGCAAACAATCCAGTGATCTCACTCAAAAAAACATGAAAAAGATTAAAGTCTAAAACTAAAAAGTGAAAACAGATTTGTGTGTCAGTATTTTTTTCCTTTCCCTTGACATTCCCAATATGGCCACACCAGAAGCCCTTAACACGGATCTTTGGATAAAACTGTAAGAGAGTAGTTTAAATATTTAACATGCAGTGACTGCTTTTGCAACAATTTCATTCAACCAGAGAGGGAAAATCACCATAACACACTGCAGTGCTTCCATACTTTTACACACTGAGTGATTCTGCAGAAACTTTTATGTTGATAGTGATACCTTCCAAAGATGAAATGCTTCTCTGAAGCATTCACATACTTATTTTGAAAGTTTTTTTTTGGTCATAATTTTATGAAAACACAAAAAGAAAAATAATAACTGGAACCTTTAACATTTGGCAAATCTTCTCAGAAACGTCTCAACTGATGACACTGTGGCTTGTCGTTAACTTGATGATGTTGCTTCTCCAACAACTGTTCATATTCATGTCAGATGTGAGGGTGACTCCTGGCTCACCTTTGCTAGGCGAAGGGACCAGAGCAGCTACAAAAGCTGAAGCAACAACATGGCTCCCATCCCAAAGCTCTGCACGGAGATCTGGCCCACTTTAGAGCTGCAGAGCCAAGCACCAGCATGTGAAGAACATCTTTTTCCGAGTCAGTGTATTCACATGCTTCCTTTGCTCCCGCAAATCTTGGGAGTTTGACAGTAAAGGATGCTGTTGTGCAGAAAACAGACATGACTCTTGCTTCTGTGCATCTTCGAAACCTCTTTCCTACCTCTGTGCCAATCAGGTGATTTGGAGCTTACTTTTGAAACTCATAAACACATATTGATTGATTACTATGATCAATATGTCTCAAGTTTCTAAGCTTCATGTAACAACATTAAAGGCAACGACAGAGCTAATGGAGGCATAGGGAGCAGAGCCAACATTCACAGTATTTCTACAAATATAGGACAAAAGACAAGTGACAGGGAAAAGCGTTAGAACTAATCTAAATTCTAAACTCACTATTAAAGGAAGAAAGTACTTTTTTTCCAGTAAAGCGGGTAAATTAAGCTAAGTTTATGTTCTGCTGCTTTTTAATAGTTTCCAAGCATGGCAATCATTGCAAAAGCATTCATGCACCCTGACTCTTAAAAATGTTTTCAGATTTTATGTGCATAAAGTAGTGCATAGTTATCAGGCCTGATTATGAAACACTATGACCACAGCTGCCCTGGGACACTCTGACCAGCCTTGTTTCTGTAAGTGTCCCCCAGGACAGCTTTGGCGTGAATGTATCGTACCACCATCATATGTAAAAAGCACTCTGGAGTCACCAGTCGTCAAAAGGTGCTTTATAAGCACAGGCCTTAACTCAAAACATAAACCATTTTTGTTGCAATAGAAGAAAAAAGATGTTAACTTAAAAAAAATATATGTGACAGACACTGTCTTTTCTCTACAGGATAAAAATTATCATGTTTACCCTTACTTGATGGATGTTATTTGCCATCTTCTCAGATGTGTGAACTGTATAGCTGAGCCATGACAGACATGGAGGCACATATACAGCACGATACTTCAGACGGTTAGGTTGATATATTATGAACTGTTTCCAATAAAACCATGCTCTGTGACCGGTGACAGAAGACCTAAGCAGTGACGTCTTAACAGACACAGTGGAGACTGAGATCTTGTCAGAAATGTTACTCTCCTCCTCTGGATTTATCTGTGTGTGTGTGTGTGTGTGTGTGTGTGTGTGTGTGTGTGTGTGTGTGTGTGTGTGTGTGTGTGTGTGTGTGTGTGTGTGTGTGTGTGTGTGTGTGTGGGTGTGTGTGTGTGTGTGTGTGTGTGTGTGTGTGTGTGTGTGTGTGTGTGTGTGTGTGTGTATGGATGTACCTTTTAGGAATCAGAGCGAGGACCAATTATTTTTTTCAAACTTCACCATCACAATGAGGACCAGTTGTAAAGTGAGGACATTTTGCTTGTCCTCACATGCTATTTTACTTATAGTAAGGTTTAGGGCTAAGATGTCATTTGGGTTAGGGTTAGGGTTAGGGTGAGGTATGCATTTGTAATGGTTAGGTTTACGGTCAGGGCATAGAAAGGGTTGAAAATTATTTAAAATCAATGGAAGTCAATAGGAGTGAACACATGGTCCTCACTACATATAGCACAACAGACATGTGTGTGGGTGTGTGTGTGTATGCTTGTTGAGAGCCAGCTGGAGAGAAGAGCAAACACATGGGTGTTTTCTTTTCCAGCTTGGGCCAAACCCTTTGCCTTTGCTGACGTCACTGCATCATGAGACAGTCCTATATGAGGAATACAGTAAGTGTTAACGTCAACTAGTCTTTATCAATTCATGCAGGTATTGTCTATAACCCTTTAATCTCTGGCATTTTTACCTTAAATGCACAGTTAATTTGGATGACAGGGTTTTTTTAAGAGCACAAAGCTCAAATTTAGTGGAAGTCTCCAGATTACTATAATGGTAGGACACATAATCTGCTCTTTAAACTAAGTACAGATATCCCTAAAAATGTCCCCTTACTAAATTCCCATTGACTCAACCTGCTCTTAGCTGCTCATTTGACCTGGAACTGAAGTCAGTTTTTCAACCCAATTAATCTTCAACTCTAAACAATATGCAGGGAACCGAATGTGCACCAAATAAGGCAGGCACAGAGCAAAGCGCAATGGTTTTAAACTAACACTTGCAGTGGCAATAGATGAATCTGTGTGTTGAATTGAAACAGAGTCAAACTGCCAAAGAGAATCACATGATGTGGCCGCTGCAAGTGTAGCATGCACTGGCCCAGCAGAACATTCTCCTTGCCTTTCTGAGCATGACAGAGGAGGAGGCCTAATTAATCTTCTGTAGTTCTTCTGAACAAGGATCATGTAAAACCATCAGTTAGTTCAAAAGAGATACACTTTTTCTATTAAAATATAGTCACTCTTTTTGTAGCATGTCTACGTGTTGAAGACCAAATCCCCTCACATGGATGAAGAACTTCCAATGACTGCTGATTTAATTTCATAATGCCAAGCCTTACGGTTAATGCAGTATTGGGTTACTCTAAAGAAAAACCTAACATTTCATACTGCAGCTGCTTCACATTAAAATCATTTAGCTGATAAAATACAGGGCAGCCTTTTTTGTGACGTTATCTGAAATCAATCATTGAGAATGTGTCACTTCAATCCTTAGCGGTTTCTTTGCTGTCAAGTCATTTTTCAGATGTTTTGAAAATATGGCTAAAAGGAACATGCATGAATATGGCCAAGATTTGAAGCAAATTATTTGCATAGGGTGATCACAATAATGCAGAAATGTGTGCATGTAAAATTGGCTTTTAAATAAACGAATGATGTTGTTCAACAGAACCTCAAAGCAACAGAAGAATGTATTCAACTTTCCACGCACAATAGAAAGCTGAAAGAAGTCTGCATTATTTTACAAACTGGGCAAACTATTGTTAAGCATTGTTTCATGACAGCTTGAACTGGTTTGTCCTTCAAAGTGGAGTTTGTCTCTTGTCTCTGTTTCAGTTTGTTTTGCAGAACAACAAAAAAAGAACAAAAATGGCTTTAATGAAGAAACTTGGTGGTTCTGAGTATTTGTCTGAAAAGTGATTAAAACATCAATATTTAACTTCCATACCAACTCAAAGATGGCATAAGACTTTGATTAAAATAAAACAGTTGCTGGTAAAAGGACTGTAATTGTGTCGGACATTCATATATTCAAAATTAGCCTGTTCATTATACTTGATATTTCATATGAGATAATTGTTCTTTATACGTACAATCTACAGCAAACAATAATAAAAGATACGCAATGCCACATTCAATTTGAAGTGAAAAATCCTTGATATTTTAAAAGAAAATCAGAATAAAGAGTAAGCTGAAAAAACACTGCTTAGAGAAAAATCATTCACAAACTAAGCTCCTGCAGCCTCAAAGTTTTACCCTAAACCTTCCTTAAAGGTATAGTGGAGGATTTTCACGAATTTTTGAAGAGACTTGCCCTCTCCACTTACAAAAAAAAATGAACATGTACAACCCTGTACCCGCTCCCAATAAGGACCATCTATTAAAGGCGTGCGAGAGCGTGCACAAGCCCATTTCTCCTCATGCACGCTCTGTTTATAAGTTGCTGTATGCATTGCTCATACAAACTTTCTTTCCAAAAGATAATTTGCAATTTCTCCCCTATGTCAGACTCACCACCATTAAATGAAAATGGGGACGAGCACGTAGAACGGCCTTACATAAACATATCACCAAGATGATAGACAATTAGGAGAACCACCACTTATTTAGATTATCCACCCAGAAAAAGAACATCCTCCACTATACCTTTAAGAAAGCTTTGCCTGTGATCTGATTTAAATAAAATAATAAACTAATTCTCAGGTTTTTTACCAAGGCCCTAAAAACTGCAATTATCAAACCGGTGATGAAAAGAGCAACTTTGGACAAACTTCTAATGCAGAACCACAGGCCTCTCCCAAACCTCCCCTTCATCGATGGGATTACTGCAAAAGTTGTGTTTTAACAGCTAAACACCTTCCTAATAATGAGCAGCTTTCCCAACATCTTCCAGTCAGGGTTCCTGTGCTCAACACACTACAGAGACTGCCCTTGTCCAGTTATTCAACAACATCCTTAGAAATGCAGACTGTGGAAGAATCACACTGGTGGTATTATTAGTGCAGCATTCAACATTGTTGATCACTTCATTTTATTAGAGCGCCTGGAAAACTGGCTCTGCTTTTCTGGTGCAGCACTGGACTGGTTTATATTCTACTAGAAGGACATGGACTTTATTGTTTCAGTAAGTCACTTTACACAAAAATCTCATGTGGCGTTCCATAAGGCCCCTCCATTCAATATTGACAGGCTCACTCTAACAGATCTTAATGAAAAATGTAGGTTACCATAACTATGCAGGCAACACATAGCTGTACATTAAAAATGTCACCTAGTTACTAGGAATTCCAGCACTCTGTAAATGCATGGAAGAAATCACCACAAGGATATCCCAAAATTGTCTTTAGTCGAATCAAAACAAAACTGAAGAAATTGATTTTGGGCCAAAATAAAATTAGCAAAGATCAGTTAATACAGCTAAGAACCACCAATTATGCTCCAAATCTGGTTGTAGTGATGGACTCAGCCCTGGACCTTCAAGAGCCGCATAGCACAATAATAAAGTCAGCCTTCTATCACCTAAAGAACATCTCCAGGATTACCATACTTCCAGACTATAGAGCGCACCTCACTATAAGCTGCAACCACTAGGTTTTGGAAAAAACTGGAAACGAAAAACCAAACCTGTAGGGTGAGCTCTAGATATCACATGAACAGATATACATCCCGGTGTCCATAAATAATTTAATTATGGTACTTAAAATTACTTATTTCTACCCTTAAATCACTAAAGAATGCTAATACACATCTTTAAAAAATGTTTTATGACTTTTGTGAGACAATTTTGACGCTTTTTACATTTTCTTTGTCTGACGTCATCATGGGACATGCTCAGAGCAGTCCGGCAATTTATGATTTATCTGCATTTTAGTTGTTTCTTTGTTTAGATTACACACTATATACCCTAATTTTAGCATGAAAAGATAAGATACAATTAAAAAAGAATAGATTTATGTTTAAATCCAAAGCCGACAAAGTTAGTTCCTGGAAGAAGCGTAGGATCCAATTTTGGTGCAGATCGGTTAGAGACGACTGATAAAACAGAAAGGATTTTAAAGCATTTATTTTCTTAGGAAATACATTATTAACCTTTAACACATTTTAGGTTAGTACGCGTACTATTTTTGGAGAGGAAAAACGTTATTTAGGTCTTTTTAACAAATAAAATCGAGGGAGACCCGGATGTGAATACTAGCATTAGCTGATGGCACAAGTAGGACAGATCTTGCTTCCAGGATGGGTCGGATTGTGTCAGGGGGCTTTGTCATCTCTTTACTTCAGATCTGCAGGAGTTGAGCCCAGTCTACTTTGCGGTTCAGCAGCTTTAATTTGGCGAAAAAATGTCAAAATGTGTGAAATCAAAACATGTGTTCTCCATTTGGCCTGCTGCTAAGGATGCTCTTGTGCTAAAGAAAATTACTCCCCCTATTCTTTTAATTCCAACTTTGACTTTCCCCTCTGCTGATTAGGAAAAATCCACAGAAAAGCTGCACCTTCCTATAAGCTGCATGGTTCAAAGCGTGGGGGAAAAGTAGCTGCTTATAGTCCAAAAATACAGTAAATGACTAACGTCTCAACAGGAGAAAATAATTCATGTGTTTATCTTTAATATAACTGATTACGTTAACAGTGTTCTTGCAGGTCTGCCTTAAAAAGACCAAGAAGCTTGAAATCATTAAACCAGCTCCCCGTAGCCCAAAGAAAAAGCTTATTTCTGTTATATGTCTATTAGTCTGTTAGAATGTTTCAGCACCAAAAGAATCTACAGACTTGCTGTCAGGTCTTCTGGGTCAAATCAACTCTGCATATCCAGAACCAAACATGGAGAAGCAGCGTTCAATTTTATGCTCCACTAATCTGAAATAAACTCCCACAAGGCTGTAAAATGCTGAAGTGATCAGTTGCTTTAAATCGAGATGGGAAACTTATTTGTTTTGAGAGGCCTTTGACTGTCCAACTTTCCTGTTTTTAATAATCATCCTATTAGAAAAAAGATTTACATTAAGTCTTTTAATTATTTGAATTGTTTCTATGCCTCTGTAACGTAATTTTCTTTTTCTTAGGTAAAGCACTTTGACATGGGTAGAGGAGATTTGGTCTGTAAAAGATATTTTCCATTCCAAACAGAAATTAAAAACAACTCTTTACACAGGGTAAGAGAGAAAATATTTTATCACCAAGTAGTTGCTCTGAATTAATTATCGAGATTACTTTCCTTTGACTGTCTTCTGCACACACTTTAGTCAGCTCCACCAGTAAAAGCACCACAAAGCGCTGCTGTGTTTGCTGTGCAGAGTGACCTCGGGTACTTCCCTGAAGCACCGCTGTTTGTTGCGTCATTAGCAGGAAGTCCGTCCTTGCTGTCGGGCCTACAGGAGTCTGATTGAGGCGATAGGGAGGTAGAATCCTGAGAAATATCTTCAGTGTAAAACTACTTCCTCCAAGTCTGAAAGCTGCTGCCTAGAGTTGGAAACATTTCAGCCATATACTGTAAAGGCTTGTTGCACCTAAAACAAATCGTGAAAGAAAAACCCTGTAGTTAAGAGGATGTTAGTTTAAAGAAAAACTTTTTCATTCTTAAAAGCATATTTTAGTATATATAAATATCTCTCTCTATATATAGACTTATCTAAATATATATTAATTCAGTGACTTCAGACTCCTAAAACATTAGTGTGAGGTATGTTTGTTCCTTCTCAACAGAAGGTTTTGTTGTTTCTTAATAATTTGTACATTTTTTAACACTGAGGCCCCATCTGAGGTGATTAACCTCCTGGGTAAGAAAGCCCTGTTTTCTGTTCATCTCAGCTTCAACAGCAAAGGAAATGACTTTCTGCATTCTTACCACAGGCAACATACGAATGTACATGCATTTTCTGTCTCATGCGGTGTCATTTATTTTACAAATAAGTCTCCATCTGAATAATTATAATATGTAACGTGACATTGGATTACAATTACTGAACAGATAATGAAACACATGCTGTAAAACGACACGGCAAACGTCATGGCCAGGCTTTGATTTCCTTTCAAAGCTACACAACCACCCCTACTTGCTGGGCTAATATGAATCATTGCAGCAGCATGGCATGTGATTCCTCCAACCTCCTTTGATAAAATGATACTTGATTATTTGCACTGTCTTGTATAACTGGCAAAGATTCAACAGGAAATGTGACACTCTGTGTCACATTTGCATGTCTAGAAGGAAGACTTGAAGTTGAAGTTGATGTAATAAGGACAAAAATATAAATCGACAGCCAAAACATAAAAGTTTGACTATCAGTTTTAATTCTAATCACTGCTCTTTATTTGTAGATGCCATTTAACCGTTTCTATGTGTGCTACTAGTAGAAGAAAACCTTGTTTTAAAACAGACCCTGTTGATACGATTGCTCACAGTATGAGTATGATCACCATTAAAAATATGACAAAGTATAACGATGCGCCACCTACAGTGAATTAAAAAAGCTATAGGACCTGCTCTACACACCTACTTAAGAGTAACTAAACCCTGAGTCATTTGGCTCTTTTGCAGATAAAGTGTATACCTTATGCCTTAAGGTTGTTGTCTTCATTTTACTTTGCAAATGTTGACATTTTCTGTAAACCTGTTTAATTCTGCAATATTTCTCCTAAAACCACCCTGGTGCAGCCTTCTAGGGGTTGAAGAGTGGCAACTATATTGAATTTTCCTAATGCTTATAATGTTACATGTTAATATAGCTGAGTAGATGTCTACGCCATCACCCTGAGTTCAGGTATGATTCTGAGGTGATACTGTTCCAGTTTCCTGCTTGTGGCCACTGCGGCTACTGTTACAACCATAATGGTGACAGGAATGTTGTTCTACTTTTTCACAATTTCAAGTACAAATGGAATACACTGAGACACCTTTCTACCGCAGCAGTCAGGAGTTGGAATTGCGAACACAGCGAGCTTTGATAGGATGCAGTTTACATGATTGGTCAGAATAGTGTTTTATTTCATGCTACAAATGTTGAGTCATGTTCACCCCCACACCTGGCCATCCCCTTCGTCTTTCTTTGCACTACCCCTTGGTGGCAGATGCTTTACATTCATGGCTTCTGAGCCATGCATGTAGAATCATCTCATGCATCTATTTTGCTTCAAAGACCACGGTCATGCAATAAACAGATTCATATTTTGGGCACATCTGAAGAATTGAGACTTGGGGTTTGATGGTGTTGGTGTTTGGTCTAAAGCGGTCATTGGACGACAAGCGGTGAACACATTGGAGACATCCCAAGTCCATCAAAGGGAAACCGAAAGACAGATTATCCATTCAAAATTGTCTATGTTGGTGAAACTGAGGTATTGCTAAACAATAAGGCCAACTACACCACAACAGCGGCCTGTTATTCTGGTGTTCCACATGATTGAAGAGCATCTGAAAACAAGACTTCAAGCCGCAGGCACACTCCTTCATCCTCCCAAAGCCTGTGTTTGTTGTACACCACTTCTGTTTCTGCATGGCTTAACTTTATAATTCACACAAGTTTAAAGACGCAGATAGGAGGAGAGGTGGAGAGTTTCCCTGCGCATACCGCCTTCACACTGGTGTTGAGAGACCAGCAGCCCCGGACATGTGCAGATGTGTTCCTAATTGCTATATGTTTGTGGAGGACAGACAGAAAGACAGGTTAGGGTGAGAGGTGTCAACCTGTCAGCCTCCCCCGCCCACCCTATCTTCTCCTGATATCCGCCGCCAATGACACGCCAAAGGGGGGCTGTGGATGGACGAGGCGCTGAGGGAGGAGAAGTGGAAGCACAGCCAGAGGATGAACGGTGGGGCAGGAGGGATGACAGGGGGAATCCGAGAGATGAAAAAGAAGTGGTCCAGGTGTTCACCTCACAGCTGTATGTTTAATTGCAGCACACATTATACAGCATTTTTTCTCTCTCTTTGAAATACACATTTTTCACAGATTGAACTGTTTCAACTCCATGGAGACCTTAACAGCAACCCCACTGTTATCGACACCCAAAAAGTGTTAAAGGGCTCTGAAAAAACAACATTTTAAGCACAATTTGCCTTTCAAAACACCACACCTCAGTGCAGACATCAACAAGCCATCTTCATTTTCCAGATCTGCCTGGTTTCAAACATGTGGAAGCTATCTATAGTGTCCTCATGGCAGGGTTAAAGAGAGAGCCTTACTGGATGAGAGGCAGAGGAAAAAAGAGGAACAAGAAAGACACTGACCTTCGAAGTCTGATATGATCCCTTCCAAGTGAGCGTTGACAGTTGAATCTGACATTTTTGGGAAGAAGATATTTGTGTGTGTGTGTGTGTGAAAAGGAGAGAGAGAGAGGGATCAGGGTTCCCTTTTACCCCAGCAAGGAAAAGTCTTCCAGAGCCGCAGTCCCGCTTTTAAACAAATCCCAAATTAGGAGCCTGTGCAGCTGAGAGGAGGGGAGGCTCAACGGAAAAAGGAAAAAAAAAAAAAACAACAACCAGAGTTGATCTCCCTCTATCTCCCTTCTCTGTTTCTAAAGCAGCAACTTATTTTTCCTCTTCTCCTCCTTCTTCTCAACTTCCAGAGCTTGGAATGACACCCACCACCTTCAACCACCCTCCTCCCTCTTGCTCTTTCCCTCTTCTAACTCACTGCCTTCCCTCCCCCCTGGTCTCTCCTTCCCTCCATATCTCCCTCCCCTTCTTCAGGCCCCCTTCTTTCTGAAAAAAACACCCTTTTTCGAGCAATCTCAAATCATTTGCGGCGTATCAAGATCCCATGACTAAGCATGGTGTTGCAAAGCCTTTTTTTTTTTGCATCCTACAGACACACATTAGAAGGATTCTCTTATTATTTTTCTGATGTTAGACTGACAGAAAACCTGTATCTAGTAGCCTACACAGTCAGGGCACGCTCACACAGGCGGTTAGTGGACACTCTGGAGGCAGACATCAATAAATGAGTCCCTAATGACTTAATGACTCCATGAATGAGTGTCTGTGTATGGGGGAGGAGGAGGAATGAAGTGGACAGTATGTGTATGTGTGTGAAAAACGGTGGATGCTAGGGGATGTTTGCATGTATGTTTGTCAATGAATGTATTTGAAGAATGCAGCGTGATTATTTGAAGCTCTCAAATGAGTTTAGCGGACACAATGATGCACAACCATCTCTAGTTCGGTTTTCTCATCGGAAATGACTCTGAGTTATTCACAAACCTCATGCTGATTCACCAGACTCAGTGAAAACACAACTGAGCTCTTCATTACTCATGGTGGTAAAAGCTGATGGTGAAGGGTTGACCCCTTCAGCAACAACCACTCCAGACGTGTCTATCATAAAACTCATATGTAGAAAAGCATGGTGGAAGCCTGTGATGCTGTGAGGCAATTTCTCTTCCAATGGTAGAACACGAGAAACAAAACTATAAATAAATGCTCCATCATACACACTTTATTAAATTCAGGACAGGGGAACACATTCATCCACTGAGAATACAATATTCAAAAGTTATATGCAGTGAAGGGAGTTGTTTTATTTTAAAAGCTTTAAGACTCATTTATATTCTATAGTGTATGGATCTAGTTTTGTGTTTTCAATTGTCATAATGGTAATAATAAACAGTTTTGTAAAACAAAAAACATAGATTAAGGTGACTTTTTCTTAACACAAAATAAATAAATTAATTAAAAAAGTTTCTTCTTTTTGTTATTTGGCTCCTGCAACAAAAAAACATGCTTTTTATAAGACAGGCTGTTACAAATGTCTGCCATTGAAAGCCAGTAGATGTGCATGGGGCGAATAAATCCTAAAATATACCCTAATGGAAGAAATAAAATATGCAAATGGTTGGATAATTGAAATTATTTGGATTTGAAGTTGCAGTTCACCTCTTTTTCTTCTCTCGAACGAGCAGATGAAGTGTATCATCCTTGCACGAAATCTATCTTTGCTTGCTGGAGATTTTAGGAGTATAAAACTCTCCCTTTAAACGTGTTCTTTATAACAGAATCAAAGTTCATACATTTTGTTGACATAGGCATGCTCACTGATCTGTTGATTCTTATCATAGATAAAAGCTTTTACTGTACAAATACATAACTGTGAGATTAATGTTACACTACATTACAGCTGAACCTGGCAAAGAATGAAATCTAAAAAAACGTATCATCGGCTGCCACATGTGGCAGACACTGATATCACATGAGAAGTCAGACCCAGATGCTACACAAAGCGTTTGAAAAGATCATGTCTTTCATTCTTTTAGATTAAAGGCATTGACTTAACGCTGCTTCTCTGAGCCATATCTCCCCTCATTCAGATGGAAAATAAACATTCATAGCAATTAAATATGTTCTCCCTCTCTCACTAAACCTAAGTTCCACCAGCAGAGGTCAGTGTTATACTTAAAATATTACCCGCCTCCCTCTGAGCATGTAGTGCAGGTGGAAGCAGTGTCACTACTGTACTGTTATCCAATCTGCAGCTAGCTGAAGATGGAAACATGAGGAGAACGTTATCCAGACACACCCTGGACCCAAACAGCACGTCATGTCAAACACGTGTGTGTGTGAGATTCCTTTACCATGCCACAAACACTCAGAGACAAACACATCCAGATACACAACATCCAGGAGTGATCAAACTTCCTAAACGACAAATTCAGTTTCTTTTACTGGTACTTTTATGACCAACATTAAGCTCTTTATTGTTTTACAGCTGAAGGACAAGCTGTCCTGTGGGGTATACCTCCACCACTTCTGCACATGTAGAAATTAATGTAGGGAAACCAAATCTAACAACAGAACAACACGTTTCAGCTTGTTCTTTGTCAATAAAGCTGGATTCTTAGTATTTTAAGTGTTGTTGGAGTCTTAATCTCACTAGCTCTTTCTGTGCACCTTAGAAGGAGAAACTGTGTCATAGAACAAATAATGACTACATTTTTATGTCTTTTTGGTCATTGAGACTTTTGGTAAACATTAATTTCCAACTCCTACTACATCTTCCCGATTAGTTTTCAGACTGAACTTCAGTTTTGTCATTTACAAATATAAATATAATTAGCTTAAAACCAGTCCTTCTTGATGGCATTTTTTTACAACAGTTTTGAGTCTTTAGAAGCTTCAAAAAGTTTTTATCTGGACTCCACCCAATCATTGTTCCCACCACATCTGTTCAGTATCACTATTCACGGTGGAGAAAGTTTCCCCACAGCATGATGCTACCACCAACTTCTTCCACCATAGGAATGCTTTATCCCGGCTTATTTGAAGTTCTGGTTTCCTGCTAGACCAGGCATCCCCAAAGCGGGTCCTCGAGGGCCGCTGTCCTGCAGGTTTTAGAGGTTTCCTTGCTGCAGCACAGCTGATTTTAACTGAAACTTGATTAACAGGCTTTTGCTCAACTGCAAACATCATCAGCTGTGATAAAGTAGGGAAGCCTCTAAAACCTGCAGGACAGCAGTCCTCGTGGACTGACTTTGGGGATTCCTGTGCTAGATTGAAGAGTGTGTAAAACAAGTAAAAAAAAAACACTTAAAGTCGTAGGGAAATCATATTTATATGTCAAATCATCCTGGAAAATGGAGCAAATGTCAAATGCAATTATCTATCTACCTAGCAAAATAATCCTGCTTGACAAGATTTCTGGAATTGAAGGGGCTATAACATACTAAATCAAAAATTTCGAGCTTTTAACTTTGTCAAAGTATTAACACACATGATTCAGGTCCAATTCGATCCCACCCAAGTCATGGCACTAAGAGCTTAAGGATATTGGATGGGGCTGGTCAGACTGCAACTGTTTTTGTGTAGCTCCACCAAAGGTAGACCCGTGGTCTATGTTAGTGGGACCTACACAGCAATTCAGCTGCATTGTTTTCTCTGACAGCAATAGCGACATGGTGGCAAACTTACCTCTTGCTAACACTTCTAAATCATGTTTTTGTTTTATATAACTTGGTAAGAATCAAATAATTTGCAGAGTACTATTTTGCAGGAACAGCAGAATCAGTTGTTGTCTAATCTGACCAAAGTGCTTTCTTCCACAGGTTTGATGTTCCTCACGGTGTCAGGTAAGCTGCTAATGGGATTTTATTTTAAACAATCGCATTCTTTCTTTCCATGTTCTCCTAACAGTCAGATTTTTGCAGTGAACAACTAATAATGGTCTTGTCAACAAATTCCTCTACATGAGTTATGAATCGACAGTACTCCTCCAGAGTTACCTTACAGGCCTGAAAACTTCTCTAAATAATATTCTCCTTGCTTAATCGGTTTAGGACCTCATGTTTCATCAGTTAATCCTACTCTAAGCTCCTCAGCTTCATCAGCATACCTTTTGCTGTGTTCCTTAATCATGATACTTTTCTTTTTCTATTGTCTTATGCATACCTCTGAGATGGTTACATAGGGATTTCTAAAGATTGGATTTTTTTGTGGTATCAGAGTAAAGGGGGGGGGGGGGGGTGAATAAAGAGTGCAGAAAAAGTTTGAACAAAATAAAATGTGAAGAGTTCAAGTTGCATCAATGCTTTTGTAAGGCATATATTCAATATTCAAAATGGGTCATCGGCCTGTTAAATGCTTGCAGAAAAACCTGTATGACTAAAGCTCACAAAAACCCTTTTTATTCAAAGAAAAAATAAACCAATCAAACTTCAGTCTCAGCTTAATTGTAATCTACTCTGGATTCATAACTGAGCTCTTAAAGAGCATCAAAGCATTTGGTTTTATATCACCCAATTTGGCCCCACAAATATACCAGGAGATATTTTCCCACTCACCAAGAGCAATTTGTATTTATCTCTGCTACATATCTTTGCAGGCCCTAGCAAGCCCACAGAGTGTTAGTCCAAACTTCCGTAACAACTATCACAGTGTGAGAAGGCTGGATGTGTTCCACCCAGAAAGGAAATGGATTCATATAACCACATGCATGGAATACATTCATGCCTTGATGTGAATATGTGTGACATCAGCAACAAGAACATGCATCAACATTTTCTTTATTATATTAATCTATGATTAATTTCTAAATTGGTTGAAAACGTGGGGATGAATTGTTTTTTTTTTTTTCCCATGTTCTGCAATAGGCAGCTGCTGGTTTTAAGTTGCACAGAAGCATATAGATGAAGAGAGACAGAGACAGCCGCCTGCTGCTTAATGTAACCTAGAGAGCTAGCAGCAGCAGAGTGGGCCTTGGCCTTCCAGGAGGTGAAAAATGAGAGGAGCTGCAGAGGTCGGAGAAGAGGATAACTTCTATAAATGGATGCCAGGCTGGTGTGGCAGTTGTTAGGGCAATGCCAGGGCAACAAATTACAAATGTCAACAGTTGATCCCCGGAGACATAACAAGAGCAAAGACCTACAAATGAAAAGCAGGAGCAGGTCCAAGTGCCGGAAGGCAAGGTGGCTACAGTACCCCCCAGGTAGTACTGTCTGTGCCTTTTAACAGACATCCTGCAAACTACTGTAAAAGGGTCTACTTCTTGTAAACAATATAGATGCAAACATGGGGAAAACACAAAATTCTTATATACTGTTTTATACAGATATTTCCATTTTATGCTATTGGTATATTAAGTAATTGACATAAAGTAGCAAACAACTGGTAAGTTTAAGAGAAAATGTGCAAAGCTTCAAATAAAACCTTGCAAATAAAAATCTAGAATGTCATGAATAAATGTAAAGCATCAAGCCGAGACTATTGACTGAAAACCAGAAACACTATTAGCAGTTTGTCATGTGTGGAAAAGAAATATGTGGAGAAACTTGTCTTAACAGATACGTCCACAATCAAATGTTTTGGTCTACATGGTGGTGGCAGCATCATGCTGTGGTGACGACATTCTTCAACTGTGACAGTGAAACTGATCAGGGATGAGGAGATGGAGGAGCTGAAAACTGGGCAATATAGACAATTAGAAGATTAGACATGTTTGAGTGGCCTAGTCAAAGTTCTGTGGTAAATCAAATAGATTTATGGACCCAGCAATAAACATTCAAATATGCTCCATCCAATCTGACTTGAGGTCATCAGCAAGACAGAGAGCAAAATGTTCAGTCAATAGATTACACCTGACATAGACCCAAATGACTTAATAGTGCAATTGCAGAGGAAGGTGATTCCACAAGTCATTGACAAAATTTTTCTTAATAAAAACACAGATGATAATTTAACTGTAAAAGATAGATAAGTAAATTGATAAATACATCAAACCCACGTATCAGCTTTCTTTCAGTATCAAATAAAACCTCCATTTTAGAGATCGAGCTTCAGATTGAAGCTAGTGACAAAATTCAAAAAAGTAAAAAAGGGAAATGAAAACTTTACCACTTTATGAAAATCTCAGTTTCTTTAAAAAGAAAAAAAGATTGATGAAGTGTAACACTGACTTATTAAGTGAGCTGTCGCTTAACACAAAGAGGACGGTAATCAATTGGTGTCCATAGTTTTAATTGGATGTTTTTATCTTGTGGTAGTAATTAATAGCAAGTATCCCGGCATAAACAGTTGTTTTTGATTTTACAATCATGTAAGATTCATTGACCAGCCCCTCATTCTCAGTCAGCAGCACCAGCAACAGAGGAAACTCCAGCTTCCTGCTGTGTTAATCCAAAAACAACAAAAGCTTTGTTGGCCTCAAAGCGGAAAACTCACCCATGAGTCACTCTTTACCAAGCAGCCCCATCTGGAGTCAGTATAAACTGATGGTGAGAGCATTATAGTTATCGCAATCTGTGCTTATGTGCAGATGCATGTATAAATTTGATTTTATCAGCTATTATCTCAGTTTACATGGTAACCCCCATAATAAAGAGACCTGGGGAGGCAGTCAGAAAGGATGGAGGAGTGCAGATGTCTCCCCAGGTGTACTTAAAGAGAGGTGACGGTGCTTCTTTAATAGAAACCTGGAGGAATATGTGCACGCTGTGTGAGAAAGACACACAAGGAGCGAGCATGACTAATGAGAGAAGCAGCACCACCAGTTTAAACCCCAGAAGAGAAATATCTGGCTTTTAATTCAGTGCAGCAGTGTGTTCCTGAATGTGGGAATGAACCAAAGAGATATCCCCTCAGTGAGGATCTGCAGCGTCTAATGAAAAGCAGTTACACGGACAAGATAGAGGAACCAAATTGTAACAATAGAAGAAGCATTCAATGGCTGTAAATGCTGTAAAATATCCACATGCAAACTGAAAAAAATCCCCTCCTGAGGCTTTAGAACCCACACAGCCAAGTAGCTTTATCTAAAGTACAGTCACAGCTGTGAAGAAAGCAGCTGCTCAAAACAAATGTTAAACATCAGCAACCAGCCAGGCTTTATCGGATGGTAACACCTGTTGGAAACTGAGTGTCTGCACCATGTGCACACATACACACACATACACAATGGCATATCGTTCAACAGCTTTATGCTCTGTTGTTGCATATTGGTGATGCATGCACACAGATGCTGCAGCCCTGCACGTGTGCATCCCAAGTAAAGACTTGGATGGAATACTGAGCACAGCTGCCCATGACCAGAAATGAATTCCACTTGGCTTTAATTTCTCTCACCATCTTCCCTATTTCTCTCACGGGTAAAAATGTTGGCTTAAACTATGAAGCCAACATTTTTGTTGTCTTTCCTGTTCTTGCCAATGCAGATGCTCACTAGTGCATTTCTCCATTATTGAAAAGCACCAATGACACAAAAAGAATAAATGCACCTAATGTTTAAGCAGTCACAATCCTGACAGAAGCATCACCCTTAATGCTTTATTGAAAAGGATTGCAGGTGAAAAGGGTTGTTTTGCAAAGAGAAGAGATAAAGGGGACTTTTTTAACTCAGCATCTCCACCTACTGGATAAAGAATATATTACATCTAAAAGCTAGAGACTTCTCTCAGTGACTTTCTAAAAGTCTGCAGCTGCTCTAACAACCATAGCCATGACATTTGGAGGAGGCTCTGACTGTCATATGAAATGGTCAGCTGACCCTATTGACACGGGCAATTAATGAGACACATCAGCCCCTTTATGGTCTGTTCAGAGTCACAGTGGTTTCTGCTGAGTTCTACTGAAAAACACAATCGTCGTTGATTCATGTTAGGGAAAAATGTGAAGAGGACACAAATGTGGGCTTGCAAGAGCATAACTGATTAGCATGAGGAGGACTGATTTAGGCAAGGCAGATGGTAGATAGGAGTAATAATGAAACATGACCATGGAAAATGAAACATGTAATAACAGAGCTAGAAGCATCAATTAATTGTGAGGTGGTCAGAAATGGTCAGATTTAATATGTTTTTATGAACATTAAAATACTGTATTTACCAAAGACTGGGAGGTTCATTATTGTTCATGTATATTGTCCATCTGGTGTTCAAATAAACATATTGTTTAAAGCTATGCAGTGCTTTTCATTCTATTTCTTTTAAATAATTTGTGTTAAATGCTTAAATTCTGCTGGGATTTTCAAAAGTATTCACACCTCTTTTACATTTAATTAACTTTATTTGGAATCGCTGAGCTTATTAGTGCAAAGCTGTGACAAAAGAAGAAAAAAAACTGTTTTTTTTGGACATTTTTCCTCTTAAAACTCAAACTTTAATAACTCATATAAGAAGAAGCGCTGCAGAAAACAGTGTTTAGTTAATATAATCATAAAAGCATAATTTCAGTTCTGAGAAGGCTTTTTTTTTTACATCACTTTGTTGAAGAGAGAGCTGACAGGTAAAGGATACTGTTGCAGAGTAGTTTAAAGCTGGGTTAGATAATTAAAGAAAATTTAAAGCTTTAAACATCTAACTGTCTAGCTCATGTAATGCAAAACAGTTGAGCTACCAGGATACTGTATGACTTTCATGCTAAACTTAAGAAACATGTAAGGGGAGCATTGATCAGAAGAAAAAAAAAACAACTGCAAAGATCCAACGCTTACATTCAAATACCTGTTTACAGTTTTTATAAAAAGGCAACAAAACAAAAACCATTATTAAGAGAAACTTCTGAAAGTTTGCCCAAAGTCTTGTAGGGGACACAGTAATATATAGAAGAGGCTTCAAATGTTACCTGTTTTTTACATTTAATGTTAAACTTGCACATTCCATATCAACCTACATGTAAACACAGCATCCTTAGCTCAAAAAATGGAGGATGTGTCATGCTGTGGGATGCTTTTCTTTAGCAGGGCTGGTCAAACACTTTGGTGGTAAGGTGTGAGGTGTTAATATAGGAAGATCCACGAAACACCTAGTTAAGACGGTTAAAAGACTTGAGATGAAGAAAACAAGTTGAGCTAAAATCGAGTGGTTTAGATCCAGTCAAATTCAGGTTATAAATCCTATTTAAAATCTGACCACATGGTAAAATCTGTGAAATAACAGGAAGAAACTAAAAAGACAAATTGATGAGGAGAATACTAACTCATGGGCAGTGTTTGGAAATTTGTTTGGAAAGAGCTTTAATTAAAAAAGTAAAAATGTTTATCTTTTACTTTACAGTTGATCTCCATTTCATGTAGAAAAACAAAACACAATGTAGTTTGTGGATGTAACAAAACTAAATATGAAAAAGTTGAGGAAAAGTTGTAGCTTTGTATCAGACCAGGTGAAAAAGTTAGGCATATAAGTAGATCATTTGAAATTATCTACTTCAGTGGATGTAAAAATGGAAATAAAGAAGCTGTGGTTGAAAACATTTATATTGGAAGAATGCCATTTACCTGAATGAAAGCTGTACACAGCTGACTGAATAAGAGAAATAATTACTTGGATCAATATCATAGAGAAAAAAATGTACCTCTGACAAAAGAGAAACTAAACTAATCAGAGATCGATGGTATTCAAGATTTTTTTGGGGACATCAGATGGTTTTATCTAGAATTTAAATACCTTTGCTTACTTTGCACAAAGCAGACATGCATTTGGAGCTGAAATGTCACAGAAGTGTCTTCCATAATAAACAACACTATGAAGTCCTTCCCATAGATAACATACAGTAGATGACATTTTACAGGGCTTACTCCCTGCAACATGTCCATTACACCACCTGTTGTTAACAGGCTCTGCATTCCTGATTTCTTTACTCTAACCCCTTCGTCTGCTGTGTCCCGTCTGCCCACATACACTCAAATCATAGCAAATACTGACACATACATGTCTCCAATACATCCATTATATATCTGGACATCAGAACCTTATCCTTTATGATCCTTTACTTTGGTTGTCAAGGGACCACAGTTTAAACATCAAAGGGGTTCAAGGATCAGTAAACAGCTTGCTTTACCTCTAGCCTTAAAATTACAGATCCCATCTAAGTGAAAACCCATGCTTTGCCTCACATTTCCAAGCAAACAAGAGAAATTATAGGGTACAGGAGAAGTACAGTGGGAGAACATGCCATACTTGTGTTAAAAAGACATGTGCTGCCTGCAGACCAAAGAGGTTTACTTTAAATTAACTAAAACACAATTTTATTAGTAAATTCTGTAAAAACTACTGCATAAATTTGTACACATTTAAATGCACCAAGACCAACCCAGAAAACCAGGTTCATTATGTGTTGGAAAATACATAATGAATGCATTAGTAAGCATTCAAAGCCTGCTAATGAAAGATTAATAAAACTGTAATGGCTTGCTACAGACCCTTGGAGAGAACCTGGAAGTGCAGGGCCACATTTCATAAAACCTAAAAGTTCTGCAAGCTGTTAGGTCACTAGTGAAACCCCTCTGATGACTTCAGCACAATAAACAGCACCTATACACACAAACAGACTTCTGAGAGTTTTTAATTCAGAGTGAGAGCTTTTATTTGCTGATCTCTAACCCTTTGTTAACTAAAGGAAAGTCTGAATGAGGATCAAAGTAGATTAAGCCACACGGGACAAGAGTAGTACTCTTTCCTGTTTTCATCCTAGTAAGAATATGGGGGAAGCAGAAATGTCTGGATAGAAAGTGATGGTTTGTGTCACTTCAGACGAGTTAGGTTTTCCAAAATCTAAAATAAGAAAAATATATATAATTCTAAGAGGAAATTATTGTCAGTTGTCCCTAAAGAAAGATTGTAAGGTAAGAGAAGAGACAAAAAAGGTAGCAAATCTGACAGTTACTGTCCAAAAGCTGCAACAAAAGGTCTGCAGAGCTCCCAGCTACTAACCCCCCAAAAAACATGCAGTCAGCAAACAGGCCAGAATGAGCAAGTGGAAAATACCACAGAGGGGGGAAAACAGAATGCAGTAGAAAAGTGTCTCGGTTGCAGAAAAGCAGCAGATCTAAGTACAGAGGGGAGAAGTTACAGCTCCTCTCAGCTGAGAGGTCCACAGTTTGTCTTACCTGAAAATTTGTCCCCCTCCATGACGGGATAGCTCCCTCCACAGCCACATGTAGTTTCTACTCTTTCGCTCCTCTCTCTCTCTCCCCCCCCTCTTCCCTCCCAACTTTTTTTAGACTTCCCTCCTCTCCAGTCAGCGGCTCCCTCTCTCCTTCCCTTGCTTCCTCTTCCTCCTCCTCTCGCTCTCTTTTTCCTTCCAGCCTCTTGATTCTTCTTCTCTCTCCCGGCTTTGTTCCTGTCCCTGCTAATGAACTCGGAATTACGACACCCCCATGATCATATGTTGCATTTTCAGCCTTTGCTTTCTTCTTTCCTCCACTTACTTAAAAAAAAATCTCTCCTAAGACTGAAGCTGCATTGTACATTGAAAATAGAAACCATTAGCTTTGCCATGTGACATGAACAGACTCTTGTTGGATGAAAAATAACCTGCAGAACAAGAAAACTCTTCAGCTCCTTGTGTTAGAGTGCTGTGATTCATCTGATACCAACTGTAATCTTCTTGAGTCCAAAAGTATGTCTTGGTTTCCTCATGCTGTAAATGATACAACTCTGTAATGAAAAGTGATAGCCTGCTGAAATAATGCTGAAGTCCCATAAAAATAATGAAAATTAAAAACGGGAAATCTTGCCAGAAATGTTTGAAAAGTCAACAGAGAGCAGTAAGGCATTCATGTTCCCAGCGAGGATGAAAGAAACAAGGAAAGAAAGAGTTTGAGAGATTTGAACTGTGAAACGTCAGCCCTTCACTCCGAAATGTGTGTTCAGGAAACTGAGATGACCTCTGACCATTGGCACGTCTCTCATACTGCGCCCGGGGTCATAGGTCACATGGAGAGCGTCTGAGCTCTGATAGAGAGCTCAAACATACTCAGACATGTCAGTCTGCTGTCTTGCGCAACCTCCCATCAACCCACTGACCTGCATTCGGCTAAATGTTTATGGCAAAAATGTTTTTGCACTTTTATTTATCTTCACTTTCAGACATTTAGAATATGTGGATGGTTTAACTGAAAGTTTGTTTAAGCATAAAGGGCCACGCACTGTTATTTATAATGTTTTTAAATTATGAAGGTGGACTATTAATTAGTTCTATAGATAATAGGGTTGTCACGATACTAAACTTTTCAACTCGATACCGATACTAAGGAAAATATTCGATACTCTATACCATTTTCGATACCACAAGGATAAAATTTCAACAGAAATATTTTCATTAATAATTAAAATACAATAAATAAATACAATAAACAATAAGAACAACATTTTGAGGTTGTTTGCTGTGCACAGTATTTAGCAAGCTTGATAAAAAACTTACAAAATTAAAATTAAGTTTTCCTTACTTGGCTATGCTTTGCACACATAACAATGACACTAGCCAAACCGGTTAAGAAACAAAAATAATTCTCAGCAGCTGCAACTGTTACAAAAAAAGTCTGAAACTGAAAAGTGCACCGAATTATTCAATCACACAGTGTTCAGAAAGTGCATTTTCCTCTATTCTGCACTTTAGATGAATGACTGTTTAGGTGCAACTGGTACTCGATACTTTTGAAAATGAGTATTGTATCCGGATACAACATTTCAGTATCGATACTTTTTTGAGTATCGATACTTTTGACAACCCTAATAGATAAGTATACCATATCATTTAGAGTAATCAAAGAAAAAATAGAACACATTATAAAAAAAGCTTTAAAGAATGAAAACCAAGGCAGGTATCAGTTTGCACAACACCTGTAGATGTCCGAGAATACGAGAATAAGTCGTCCTTTACTCCAAATTTAATCCATCAGTTGGCCTTGATTTATAAAGCATCTTACAGAAAACCAAATATCAGACAAGGCACATTTTTTTCAAGTAAAAGATAGTAACATGCATAAAGAATCACAATACAAGTCCTTTTCAATATCCCACGATAATAGTAATTATGGGGGGCTGCACAGTGGAACGGTGGGTAGCTCTGTTGCATTGCAGCAAGAAGGTTCTGGGTCCGATTCCTAGCCCGGTGTCTTTCTGCACGGAGTTTGCATGTTCTCCCTGTGCATGCATGGGTTCTCTCCGAGTACTCTGGCGTTCTTCCACAGTCCAAAAACATAACTTTTATGTTAATTGGCTTCTCTAAATTCTCCTTAGGTGTGAGTGTGTGAACGCTATTAGAAAAACTTTCTAAAAGTAATGTAAGCTTTTAAAACCAGTAGTTTCAGTAGCAGAATTTGGATACAAATTATCACAAGGCTCTTTGATTCATCACAGGATGTAAAAAGGTTACTCTGCATCACACTTTACAGTCTGTGGTTAACTACCCTTCACTTTGCAGACTTAGACTATTGCTTTGGTTTATTTTCTTTTATGAATCAGTAATAACTGGTGCGTCTAACTTCCTATCCTGGCAGAGCAGCTGCAGGCTCTGCTCTCTGGTATTTATAACAGTTGCTTTAGTCCAAACAGAGGTTAGGGAGAATGAACATTATTACAATCATTTTTCTACTTGGAAATACCTCTTTCTACTCTGTAAAAAAAAAAAAAAAAAAGCATCACTGGATGGCTGTTCTAGTTCTTAATGTTTCATTTCCACCGGGTTTGTTTTTTCTGTGATCTTTTTCAGTTCATTGTTCAATAACTTTGTCCTGAATACAGTTTTTTCACATATTGGTATTCTAACTGTATGTAAAATAAAATATTCTGTTAAAAACAACCTATATTGTCACAATATGATTTTAGTGAGAAAGGCTGAAATAAAAATAAATACCAGTAATAATGAATGAATAAGGATAAAAACAGTTTGTCAGAAGATTTATGGTAGAATAAATTTTTCTTATATAGTTTACTCACATATTTGCTCATTTTAATGGACTGTCATATTAGCACCCCCCAATGGTCAAAATGTGGAACTATTTTAAGTCACGCCAAACACCAAACGTGTCAGTGAGAAAGCAAAACCTGTCAGTTCTTCACATGTTGCTTCTAAATTATAATTAATGTGGTTTAATCAATATTTCTGTCAGGATACAGAACAGTGTCTCCTTAAGTGGATAAGGAAAGGAGCTAGTGCAGAACAAAAAAAAAAAAAATTAGGATAATAAATCTATTGACAGCAGATCTGATGGTGCCACCTGCTTAAGGAAATAGGAAACAATGTGGAGTAAAGATCTTGGACAGAATCATCACTGTAATCAAGTTTTTATTTAATGTGTTAATGTAAGTTATCCTGTTGGTTTTAAATTTGCATATTAGATTTGTCAACTTGTGTTATATTTTCTATTTTTCTTTTTCTATCAACAGTCTTATAAAATCAGCTAATCACTTGGTATTTTCATAGTCTTGGTACTGATGGCTGGCTTAATCGTTTACTCTTTTCACCTGTCTAATTGGCCAAGTGGGTCATTCACAGTTCATCTTGTCCACCTGGTTCCTGCTGCTATTTATGCTGCCGGTTTCCCTGCCATCGGAGCAGATTATTCTAGCTGTTGGTGAGACTAACTCTATGTTATTCCCATTCTCTGATCCTGACCTATTTCTGCTTGTTGGACTTCCAAGTTTTTGCTTTGCCCCTGTTTGCTCTGTAAATTTGATCTGTTCTGATTGATTCCTGGATTCTGCTGGTTAACTGAACTGGGGCCCGTGTTCTGACCTCAGCTAGGATTCTCCTTTGGTACCTCCTCAGCTCTCTGATCTTATGGTCTAGTAACCTGGTTATGCTTCCACTAGGGCTTTGGATTTCCCCTCACGGATACTGCTGCTCCACACCGTCGGCTGGCGTCAGCTCTGCTCATCACTCTGAACTCTGGGACAAATCTCCCGTTAGGATTCTACCAGTGGCGGCCGGCCCATAGGGGGCGCTGGGGCACCGCCCTCCCTGATAAGAAGAGAGAAACGTAAAATATATTTTTAGAAATTAACTCATAAATGTCAGTTTTACTCTCTAGAGTGTGTACCTATAAGCAAAACAAATTATATAAACTACATTTCCCTATCTACTGTCATTAATTTGTGGATTTCCACAGACAGACTCCTACCGTCTCTGTTCTGGGGGCTGTGATCAGACAGCCCCACATTTGCAGAGAATCTGTCAATCATGTACTATTGCTAGGTGAATTTAATGGCCAATCAGCGTCTCGGAACTTTATGGTCTTGGGGCTCTGAAAATACTGCGCTTTAACAGGCTTCTGAACCCAAGCGCAGGTGCAGACAGTTAGAGGGAAGATGGCGAATGTATCGAACGAGATGCAGCTTCCACCAAATTCGGTGAGATCCTTATTTATCTACCCGTTTGCCAGAAGAACATCCCTGTTGTAGGATATGAACATTTCATGTCATGGTTATTGTGACTGTGAGGAATCCACCTCGTCGCTTAAAACAACCTCTCTAACTTTGCGCGCCACACACACATTCCTGTTATACTGTGTTTGTGAGGACCAATACACTCGCGCTGAGCCAAGTAGCTCCATGAACTTAAAACACACAAGCTGTTCCTGGTTACCTGCTGGCGTATTGAGGGTGCACACTTAATATTTCAGTGGGGTTAGCCGTGTGTGTGTGTGTGTGTGTGTGTACGTGTTTATGCTATGGGGACTTGTCATCTTCAGTCTGGCTGCGTCTTTGCTGGGTTCAAACCCAGTTTGGTGTAATTGAATAAGTCAATGAATCTGTGTAAAAGAATTAAGTTGTAAAAATTATTTGTTTTTGTACATCAATTGTTTGTGGAGGTAATATATGGACAAAACTGATTTATGAGAAGAAATCAGAAATAAGAGAGCCTGTAGGGGCTTAAACTATTTAATGAGGGCTGTGGGAAGAAAAGCGGCAATTTTTGTTTTCTGTTTCTTTGTTACATTGCTGGTAACTGGAGGGAGGCTGAGGCCCAGAGTATCTTGTACATGTTTAGTTTCTTTTGCACCCTGTTTTGAGTTTTTGAGCACAATAAATCACCAACACCGGTAACCCGACTGAGCCTGGATTCTTGGAGGCCAAAGAACCCCGTCACAGTGACCCAAATCATTCCTGTTACTGTTATTATATAGTAAATTAAATCATTACTGTTAAATTGTATGTATTGTCCAAATGTTTATTTGAATTCTTATTCCGGATTAGTTGGAGACATACACTAGGCTATATCAGCCCCACCAAAAATATTTTTCACCAGCCGCCACTGGATTCTACTTCTTTCTCCGGGATCGAACTGAACTCAGAACCAGGTTAGAGACTTTAGCTCATAGTTGTGGCCAGACTTAGATTCTAAGTCACTAACCTGAGTTTCTCTTTCTATGGAGTATCCTGTGTATTCGCCCTGATCCTGATCTGTCTGCTTAAATATTGGGTCCACAGTTCCAAGTTTCTGACAGGTATAGCACATATGCATTGTGAGGACGGCTTTAAAATTAACATTAGTGACTGCATAGTAAATTATGTTTGTTTAGCTTTCAGTCTTTAATCTGAGCCGATAAACATAAAGAGTGAATCTTTATTAGCGCAATCAGAGGTTTCCTATGGCATAGCTTGGATATATGAATCATTATTAAGTAATTGATCTGTGCTGTATCTCTAAATTGGAACACTCATGTCACTAATATCTTTTAACTGCCACCTCTAATTTCTGGGCATCTTTAAACAATTAAAGAAATATGGTCTGTAAAAAAAATAAATAAAAAAAACTATTTATGCTGCAGTATCAGAAGTACAGAAGGGTGGTGCTGGTGAGTTATTAACTTTAAGCAGTGTATCTCTCTGTAGGGCAAAGAAAGACAAGGCAGATCCCCAACAGCGTCCTAAGTTGTCTGCTTTGTGTAACACAGTTCAGCAGCCATTCATTGTTTGAATGATTCATTGGTCAGGGCTAAGTGCCCAAACAACCAAAAAAAAAAAGCATTCCTCTCAAATCAGTCAAGCAGTGGAATGAAAAGAAGAGAAAACGAAGGAAGAAAAGAAAAGACACACACACACAATAAAAAATAAAAATGGAAGAGATATTGCTCAAGAACACTTTAAAGGTTACAAGGAGGTCTGGCTCCTTGGAAGTACATTATGAGGAAATGAGGGATGACTCAAGACAGAGCACTGTAAATTATGGACTATATTACAGGGCAGTGTTGATATGTAATCTAAATATGGAGATTATGTAATCGGCCTTTGCTTCAACTGCAAACTCTACTTGCTTCCTGTATTTACAATTATATTGTTATTTCTATTTTAAAATAAACTCTAATGTCACTATCAGCATACATCGCATAGCAACTTATGTCCAGCTATAAATATAGAGCTTAAAAGACTCTGTATGTTCAGCTAAGCTTGACCTGCTGAGACGAGTGTCACAATCAAAAGAGGCAGAATGCTCAGCAGCTTTCTGTTTGTATGGACTCTACTTGCAGTTATGAATATTAACAAACATGTGCTTGTGGGCTCCTAAATTTGCTACGTTGACAGAAGTTTTGCATGCAGGAATCTCCCTAAACCATGCTAACAATCCCACAGGAACACAGACAGATACAGTGGTAACGTCAGGGAGTTCTGCTGACAGAGAGCTTTATAAACAGCTTTTAGCTCATTCTAAGGGCTTGGTTTTTATAGGGTGCATATGCACCTAAGCCTTCCAGTTAGATGCCTCATTTACTTTAGTTCACTCTTGAGGGATCAAAGCCTTTTTAGTTATACCCAAGTAGAAACCTGAACGTTTGTTCTCTTTAAGCACACTTAAATCCTTGGAATAACCTCAGCCAGCAACACATCTTACATCAGTAGTGACTTGGGTAAGCCTTAATCTTTGTTTTCCCATCAATATTACACCTTGGCCCATATAAAACCAAAAAACTTGATCACTGGTAAAAAAAAAAAAAAAAAAAAAAAGCAAACAGCCAGAACCATTATGAACCAGATATATCAAATCAGAGAGCAGCTTTGGAGACATTAGCCGCCATTTAGACATGAACAAACACTGTTGCAATGCCTAATCCCCATTGACTGGAATTATTAAAAAAAGCAATAGATAATGTATTCAGGGTGTCAATGACATAACTTTTCCTTTTGCATCTGTTCCCTATGCCCTGGATAGTACACCACTTTCAGGTATTCATCCCAAAGTGTTTCCTTTTTTTTTAACATTTGGAAAATATGATAGTGCCTATTTTACTTGTTCTATTTTACTTGTTCTTTTGTACTTCCTATAGTAATTTTAAGAAATTACATTTTTGGAAATTTTTATATTTGTAGCTGTTTTTACTGTATGTTTTTAATGTGGACCCCAGGAAGACTAGCTGTTTGCCATGGCAACAGCTAATGGGGATCCTTAATAAAATTACAAAATTACAAATTACTCATACTTGGCTACTATCATTTATCACATGGGTCAGATATCAAAATACTGTTCTAGCGTCAAAGTATGCAAATAATTGGTGCTGCTCATTTTTTCCACTTCGATAAATAAAAACACGCATCCGTGCATATATTTTAAAGAACAAATGTAGCTAATGCAATGGTGTTTAAATTAGAGGTATGTTCTGCACATGTGCAGACAAATCAAGAAAAACAACCAGAGTAATTTTAGCTGCATCTGTTTTGACACTTATCTTTTGTCTTTTACTCTCTTTGGTACATCCTGAGGGTCATTTTACAGTTCAGCTTTTGTGAGGGCTGCTTACACACAGGCTGCAAACGACTTACAGAGCACTGGCTTGCAAGATTCAGCTTGCATGCTTCAAATATTGTGAAAGCCCTCTGACAAAAGCTCACATAAAAATCCCTCTGTGTGGTAGCTTTAAAAAAAAGGATTTTGTTCTTTAGAGCTCACTTTATCTTAACCCGCCTGCAGCATTTAAACAAATAAGGTCAGTATTGTGATGCTAATATAAAAGCTGTTTCCTTACATGTAGTATTAGCTCTAAATAACACACTGTACAGTCAACGAGAAAAACCTTTTAGAAGTGAAGTAAATCAAAGCTAAGTAAGCTCAGGTGTATCAACACAGTTCCAAAATGTTGTCTGGTCTCACTCTGTGCTTTTATAAGTGAATCAGTTCTCTGCTGCCCCCCAATTATTATCTGCTACCTGGAGAGGAAAGAGCTCACTTAAAAACTGCACACTTAAAATAAACTTGCCTAACATAGAAGTGACTAATGACTGCACTCCCTGCATGCTATGTTTTCTCAACAATCACTTTCTGCATAGGTAATGATCTGTCTCTCTGACCTCTGCAGCATGTTGACTAAAAACAGCAAGAATAAAGTAGGAAGGTTTGTTGTATTCCTTGAACAGGAATTAATCTAAACTTTAAACTCTAAATAACAACAATGACCATAGGTTCTAAAAAATAGAGAAATAAGAAGTGAAAAAAAACAAAAAGGAACTGAAAGTCATCCCTGTTTGAAATTGTTTAAATTGGGAAAAAAATATGTTTTGAATCATTAATTTTTTTTGTACTAGTTTCATTGCTTGTTTTCTGTTTTAATGTGTGTATTTGTTTACTTAATTTGGCTTATCTATCAGATGTAATGAATGTTTTCTTTCTTTTTTTATTAGTGTATTTAATAATAGTAAAAAAATGTAATCTAATTTTTAGTCTCTAACAATTTTTAGTGTAAAACCTCCCTCAAGGATTTAACAAATACATGACAAACCAGTACTTGCAACAAGGCAATATTAAAATGGAGTTTGAACAGAAATGAACAGGGGTGCAGTTGACTTACTGGGACTGGTGATGCCAGATACTTCCCTTTCTGTTCTTCTTACTCGAGCGCTGACTGATCGCACTGAAAAACAAAAACGACCAATTAATAAAATCAGATCAATTTGAAAAAAAATTGATATTCATATGGAATTTAAGAAAATATCTTCTCCAGTTTATTTAAGAGAATCACATGCACACAAGGTCCAGACATGCAAAAGATGATTCAGACACCCAACACAAATCGGTTTAAACATGCACAGAGAAATGTATTTAGTCAGTCAATGACTGTGAAAAGAGGTCTGTCATTTTCATCATAGATACACTGCAACTCAGAGACACGAAACAAAAACAAAAAAATCCAGGATGTGTAACTTTTAGCGGAAAATACAGTAAGTGTTTAGTCAATAACAAATGTTTGACTTAGTGGGTGGTAGTATAACCTTTGTTGGCAATGATTCATCCTCAGCCGGTTTGCACAAACTGTAGTTGGTATTTTGGCCCATTCCTCTATGCAAATCACATAAAAAGCAGTGGTTCAAACTAATTCGAAAGGACCCACCGACCCCTATGTTTTAGGTATTTCCCTGCCTCCACACACCTGACTTAGATAAATGGGTGACTGGCAGACCCCAATGCAGGACAGTGTTTCCAGAAGACCTAGTTTGAAAACCACCGATATACAGCAGTAATCCTTTTCGGGCTATTGCTGTGCAACACAGACTTTCAACTCCCTACAGTAATTGTCAATGTGCTTGAGGTCTAGAGACTGGCTAGGCCACTCAAAGACCTTAAAAGGCTTTTTATAGAGCCACCTATGTTGCAAAGAGCTGTGTTTGGGATCATTTTCAGGCTGGAAGACTGAGCAATGTTCTACTTTCAGTGTTCTCACTGATGGACATGGCTCTCCTTTAAACATGGATAGGCTGCCCTGTCCCCTTTGCAGAAAAATGCCCACACCATATACTGTGACTGGAAAAGCCCATGCATGATGTTTGAACCCACATGCATCTCAGTAGGTATGACGCTCTTTGAAATAAACTTAGTATTTGTCTTTCTCCAAACACAACAAGTTGAGTTTGTGCCGGAAACTTTTCTTTTGCACCTCCTCTCAGTGCAGTTCTAAATTTTTTTCTGGTCTCCTTCAACAGCCCTTTGGTCTTGAATAATGTTGAGCTTGGAGTCTGTGGACGTGTCTTTTATACAGATTAGCTTAGCAGGTGCAATTATTACAGGCAACCAGTGGCAAGCAGAAGAGCTTCTTAAAGTCACAGAACCAATCAGATATCTCCCTTGTTTCAGCCAAACATAAGAACGTACCACATGTGGTCAGTTATTAACTTTCAAGCCAGTCGCATGAATGCATTCAGAATGATCTATACATCTATATAATGGGTGCAGGCAGTTCCTTAGAGGTTAAGCTGCTGAAGCTGCAACAAGGCTACTGGCAATGACAGTGGAGCAGTTTGTCCTTTGTCAGGTGATGTCCGGAGATGTTTCCAGTTTGGTTAGTACCAACACCAATTCTAAGGGCCGCAGCTGAATGATGATCACTTCCAGCAGTTCCATCTGTCAAAGACTGAGGATTAGTACCTACTCTTCCACGTCAGGGGATGGACCACTTTAATAAATGAAAAAGATCTTTATCTTCTTCACCCTACATCACAACCAGATCCGGTCGCTGATTGATTAACTCAACATCATATTGACAGAAAGGTTTAGAATGTTGAACTCATTCATTCATAGCTTTGCATCGCTCTGTTTGCCCGATTCGCACCAACCGCTTTGATCAAAACACACCCTTTGCTTTGCCAACCATTAAGTTGCTTCTGATCGCACCATTACACAGAAATAACACGTATATCAATCCCTCCATTCACATTGTTCTCTGTGTGAATGTACCTCAATACACTTTGTAGGTATGTGTAAGAAAATTCTAGATTAAAGTGTGTATGATGTTTGGTTGTCTTTGTACAGGTGAATAGTTGTGTTTTTATGACTATATGCAAGTATGTAAAAGCAATAGTAAATTTGGTCATATGGGGCCTTTTATAAACATATTTGTGAATATCGAGACTGTTAGCTTCATATCAGGATAGCTTGAGTCTTTTGCAAAAATTATGAAATGTTATTTCATGCAAATCCATGTTAGCCTTAAAGCAATATTTTCAGAGTTATTGTCATATTGGACAAAGGGGGAAAAGGCAGAGCAAACTTGGAATGTACAGCTCATGCTATGTTGACACATTTACAATTTTCTTAAAATAATATTGAACTTCGTTATTAGATAAAATATCTAAAATGGCAGCACAAGGCTGAATGTGTCTCTAATTCAACGGAGATAAAGCATTGTAAACTGACAGACCAGGATAGCTGGTTCCTTTAAGAGTAGATGATTTAAGAGTCATGCAAACTCCCCTCCTCCTGACTCTTACTTTACTGTAATATGCATTTTCATTGTTTCTGTGAGTGTCTTCTAGTATTTAAATCTGGTAAATCTCGGATTGTGTTTGCATTTACTTAAAAGACATCTACAATCTATATTAATTCAATATATTAAATGACTTATGGAGCCAATGTCATGATGGGTTATGGAATCTAGCCCATATGCAGAACAACTCGGAGGCAGAGAAAAAGTTCAAAGGTTTATTTACAAAGATGTATATTAATGAGGACAGGACCAAGGCGGGGAGACTGGTCAGGAATTGGTTCACCGCTGATCTGGAGAGGAGCAGAGCTGCAGAGAGGGGGGAACCTTGTGGGTCCAGAGGCAGTTGACAGGCCGAGGGCTGAGGGCTAGCAGAGCTGAGTGCAGTCAGGAGGAGAACAGAGAACTTGGCAGAGGCGGTCTGAGTGCCGGCAGGCAGGTTCCAGGTTGAGAGCAGAGTGCAGACAGGAGGAGGGCTGAGAGCTGGGCAGAGGCAGCCTGAGTGCTGGCGGGCAGGTTCCAGGTTGGGAACACATTGCAGGCAGGAGGAGAGCTGAGAGCTAGGCTGAGGCAGCCTGAGTGCAGGCAGGCAGGTTCCAGGTTGGGAACACATTGCAGGCAGGAGGAGAGCTGAGAGCTAGGCTGAGGCAGTCTGAGTGCTGGCGGGCAGGTTCCAGGTTGGGAACACATTGCAGGCAGGAGGAGAGCTGAGAGCTAGGCTGAGGCAGCCTGAGTGCAGGCAGGCAGGTTCCAGGTTGGGAACACATTGCAGGCAGGAGGAGAGCTGAGAGCTAGGCTGAGGCAGTCTGAGTGCTGGCGGGCAGGTTCCAGGTTGGGAACACATTGCAGGCAGGAGGAGAGCTGAGAGCTAGGCTGAGGCAGTCTGAGTGCTGGCGGGCAGGTTCCAGGTTGGGAACACAGTGCAGGCAGGAGGAGAGCTGAGAGCTGGGCAGAGGCAGTCTGAGTGCAGGTTGGCTGATTCCTGATGAGCTCTCTCTCTCTCTCTACTGAGAGCTGGGTTGAGACGGTCAGGGTGCAGGCTGGCAGACTCCTGGTTTGGTTCTCTCTCTCTCTCTCTTGAGAGCTGGGGTGAGACGGTCAGAGTGCAGGGCCTTCTGTGTGCTTGCAGGCAGATCACAGACAGAGTCTCTCTCCTAATTTTCCTCTGAGGGCGGGCAGGCAGAGGCTGACAGAGGAAGCCCTCCAGAGTTCAACAGAGAGCAGGTAGACAGATCACCGGCAGAGAAACTCTCCAGAGTTTCAGGTTAACAGGTAGGTTAAACCGTAACTGGCAAACACTCTGGCGTTGGAGTGTTAGTCTCCTCCTCCTTAAGTAGGCCCAAGGCTGATGAGGAGATGAAAGACAGGTGTTGCAGGTGAGCACAAGCCCTCAGGAAGGGATCCTTGGCGCCCTCTGGTGGGCAGGCCTCTGGATCCCAACAGACAGCAGAAACCCTCTGGAAGGGATCCTCGGCGCCCTCCGGTGGGCAAACCTCCGGATCCCAATGGACCCCAATACTCTATGGTAACTAGACCAGCACTGCTTTTTGCCTTAGTAACTTGAACAAAACCCATTAAAAACTGGTGAGCAACAGCGGATAACTGTAATCTATGAATTGTGAAAAAGGCTGATAGCTAATTAGATGATCTATAAATACAGTGAAAATACAGTTCACACCTCCACTGTGTGACTAACAATATTAATTTGTTTAGAAAAAAAAGGAACAACCCTTAGACAGTTTTGCTAAACACCATGTATGTCGTATTATAAAAGGTACCTGTTTATGCAGAGAACTGAACAGAAGCATTAAATTGTCCTTGGCGTGTTTTATTTATATAGAGCATGCTGAAACAGATTTATTACGTGACTAAAATTCTCCCCACTGTAAGAGTGAATGTATTTGATGCTTACACAAGAGATCCCACAGATCTATGACAATGTTTTACTCTGATGTTCCAAGAACAGAAGATGGCCTGTTGACAAGATGCTGCAGGTCGACCACAGTAAGCTGCAACTCTTCTCTGCTGCTTCCTGTCCTCTCTACACTGACGGAAGCTAAGATGAACTAACTTCATCTAACACCTGATGAGTCAGAAGTTCCCATCCTGTTTTGAGCTTCTTAGAAATTCTTCTTGATCAACAAGTCAACAGGGGACATTCAGTGCCTGCTCATCCGACCAGCAAACCCAGCAGTTTCCATCAGTTTTATATAAACTACAGATGTTTTCTCTGAGACAGGAGAGTTTAATGTATCACCATATACTGTGACTGGAAGATTTAAGTAAAGCAACTTCTTTGTGAGGACGGTAATTCTCACAAGAAGTGTACAAATGAAAAAAGACTAAGTGTTCAGTATGTGCACTCTATGCACGTCCCTGAATCTCTGTCTTAACTGCTATCAAAGGAATAAATTTCATGGTTGCATTTAATGGCAAAATAATGAGTCTGAGCTTCATTTATACTCCAGAGTTGAATTTTAAAGTTGCAAGTGGGAAAAAGTAAAAAAAAAAATAACTTTTTTATTTGTGCTTTGTCTCAAGACTTTAAAATACAACATGGCTGCCATGTGCAAAGATCATATCAATCCCTGCACTAATAAGATGTGTATTTGCTAATCTTACAGTTTCTATCATAGTTTTTTTTCTTTTAACATTCTCCTGCAGTGTTTAAAAGCAACTAATGTAGTAAAAAAAAAATTATATTAACTAATAATGCAAATAGTAGTTTTTCTATATTTGTTTCAACGTAAGCTCCATCCAGGACACCATTCGTTTTGGGGACATAATTCCCAGTGCTGGACTTTGCAAAGTTGGGACATATTTGATCACAATTTACATGAACTAAAGCAGTAGATTTTTGGTACTTGGACGATTATCCAGCTTCTGAACTGCCTGGCAGATATGCATGGTTGACTGTTTAAAACTATGTCAGGATAAACCATTTTATCATGATTTCTGTACATTCAATAAAAATATGCTGAATATGATTGATGGATGGATCAATTAGCAGAATGTCCCCTTTTAAATCTACAAAAAAAAAATCAGAGTTATTAAGCTGATGAGGTGAAAGTCTGTCATTTGATTAACCAAATTAATTAAGTTTTAGCCAGTTGATGACACACTCAGTTGTGTTTGCATGTGCACAAAACAAAAGTAATGCTATACCTTAACCTGGAATGCACTTGATAACCGGAAGATCATTTGTTTTTATTTTCATTATAGTCTTTTTATGTGAAAACAATAAATAGATGACTATGACTAATCCCTACCGCTTTAATCTTCAACCTGTTTCTCCAACAACTTTCTTTTGTTTTGATCTAGGGGAGCTAAACCGCAGAAATTCACAGTTCAGAATGAGGGAATCTTTTAACATGTAAACTATTTCTATTACTGTTGTACTCAAATTATCTGGCGTTCATCTGTGGCAAGAAGATAATAATTACTGAAAAGCTGCCAGAGTGGTGTCAATTTGGGAACATGGCAAACATAGAGAAGGCATTTATTCTTGCCAGGTTTTGGCCTTAAGGAGAAAAGTGGCAGAAAAGTAACAAGGCTCTACATCTTCAACCGAAAGTCAACATTCAAACATGGTTATGATAATTATGCTGTGGGAATACCTCTTCAAGGACAACAAATCTGCTTAGTGGAAGAAATATTGAGCTCAAAGCTGGGTATTTGTGAAAGAAAGCATGTTAAAAAGTGTGAAGAATGGTGCAGTCAAAGTCCAGACCTAAATTTAACAGAAAAAAAATCTGTTACTGAAGTTAATAATCACTTGCTTGAAAGGTTCAGTTTAGGCAACAAGATGTGAAGTTTTGCAGTGTTGCAGCCGCAGTTTTAGCCCAAGTCTTTTCTACAAAATGCAGTCTCAAGGGAGTGGAGTGGAAATGCATGCTGAGCTTTTCACATTTCTAGTAATACTCACATACATTTTAACGTTGCAAATTCTGTCTGTACACACAGATTGTGGAAAATACACAAGTAGTCAATACAAGCTGTTAAGCCTTGCAGCTAAAAACATGTCTATTCCATAAACTCTTTAAAAGGAGAATAAAGTCGGAAAAGAAAATGAACATGCTCAACAGGTAGACGCCCTTCTGGAACATAAAGTGCTTCAAACAGGTAAAGTTTACTACTGCAATAAAGAAACAGCATGAGGAAGGAGCTGCACCTTGATGTTACTTATCTAGAAGTGACATAACTGTGAAGTTGGCAGCTGTGTGGTTTAACATGAGAGGAAACCTCTGACTAATAATAAGCGAACATGCACAACCTAATTCAGTAATGAGAATTAAAGCCACAAGAATGACAGCTGCAATGTATTGGTGCAAAAGTGAGTTAGTCTATAGTAGGATAGGAACAAACTCATCTGCTCAGTCTGGTTTGAGGGCTATATAAAAACACCCCGTCTATGCCTTGTTTCCTTTGAAAGCTTAGTGGTCTTCTTTCGTCATATTTTGCTCCATACTAGTGCTACATGCAGTAAGGGCAACCACATTTACGTGATAAACGACATTAGGACTTGATGTGATCACTGAGGGATATTTCCTGTTCTGAGGGATGCGTCATGTGATAATATAAGCAAAAATAAAAATAAGGATGCCTGCATGGTTGCATCAAAACATAGCTGATACAGTAGATGACATTGGTGTTGTTTAAAGAGGTTCTTGTGCCTGGGAATGTGTGTGTTTGAAATGGCCACTAATGCACGACCATGCATGCATCGATGCACCAATTGGTTGTTCAGTGTCAAATGACAGGAGAAAAAAAATTATTGGAGGGTAAGCAACACTTTGAACGATTTAAATATATACAAACTACCATATATTATACAGAGAATCCTATAAATATAGTCCTCTGAACATCAGTCTGCCCTTAAGAGAGACCCTTCGTCCATGTGTGCAAAAGACGACAGAATTACTTGCGAAATGTTCAAGTATGCCGTGTCTTTTTAGAGCCTCCGGAGATTTTTGTGTTTGCTCAAGGAGGCCACATGGCTTGTGTTTGAGCAGGAAGGCAGGAAGACAGAGGAGATGAAGTGTCTTCCCACTTCACCACGTCCCTCCTTTTTTTCCTTCTGACCCATTTTAAGGAACTCCCTTTCCTTAAGAGTGAAGCGGCAGTTTGTTTGACATATAAATCAGTGTAGCTGGATGTAGACATTGCTGAAGCAAAGTTACACTTCTCTCTCACAACATAGGGAGTTATATTTCATGTGTAATGACAGGTATTCATTTTAGTCAATTATCTCATTCTGCCTTTGGCCTTGAAAGACTCTTTACTGTCTTACTAAACTGAGAAGTTTATATACACTTCAGTGACGTGCGGTCAGGGGAGGCAGGTGAGGCAGTGCCTCACCAGCCATCATGGAAAGAAAGAAAATATATAATCATAAAGTAATTTAAATTGTTATATTCATCCGGTGGTTTGTACTAAAAAATATTCATTTTTCATGTAGCTTCACCAATTTCGATTTTTATTTGTTCAAAATCGCTGAATTTTCTTATTTTCCCATTCAAATGCTTGGAAGCGATGCCGGTGAGGCAGCAGCGAGCTCTGCCTCACCTTGGATTGCGCAACCCCTGGCTCTGCGCTGGCTGCAAAGCGGAGAGAGCATGTTGCTGTACGGCGTCAATAAAATGGTTTAAACAAATGTAATATGTGAACTTATTTCTAATAATTTGGCTTATGTATATAATGTACAGAGCTTTTTGTCACCAACTGTGTTTGTGTAACGTGTTTCGTGTAATGAGCGATTATAAACGGCAGAGAACAAGTTCGAGGTGAGGCAGGCAGTTCTCTTGCCTCATGGCAGGGGGTGCTCAAGAGACTGAAAACATAAGGCAGGAACAGGACGGATCAAGGAAGGCTTTCTTCCCTGGCAGTGATCTCCATTGAGACAGAGAGACTTTTAAAACTGAAGGAAGATAAGGAGGACTTCTATTCATTTATAAGTAAAGGTAAGACAGTAATAACATTTATTTTGTTTTGTTTTTTAAGGAAATGTGTGTTTTGTGAGCTACAGTTTGTATGTGTAAGGATGCAGAAGTGAAACATAACCTGTAAACTGCTGTCAATCTATGCATCTATTTGCAAATCTGATTCTGATGACGTCAGTGCCTCACCAGCTATGAACCTCACCGCACGTCACTGATACACTTATAGAGCGAACCTTCAAACCAATTTTAGGTTTCTAAAGACACATTTGAGCAGTTTTTTTCCAGAGTGGTATAATTATACAACAAAAAGCTTCAAAGATTGTGTAAGACACACCAATAAGACGCGCCGAGTTTATATAAAGCAATTAATTCCCGGTTTTTAAGCCTAGTTCACAAGTTTTAAAGAAGAGCTTATACTATAGAAGCCCTGAAGTTGAAACCAGTTTAGGAGATTGCTTCAGGCCATTGTCCTGCTGGGAGACCACACCACAGAAACACTAATGCCACTTTTCAGAATGATGACTTTAACATCACCAAAAAGCTAGACAGTCAAAAGAATGTCGAAAGAAGCTAATCTCTAAAGTAGATGCTTTGAATCACGGCTGAACTTATTATCTACCTACAAGGATGAGTAAAATGCATTTAAGGAAAATGTTGAGCTGTTTTGTCACAATGGCAAGAAGAATGTTTGAAGATGAGGCGTTTAAATCCATAAACAATGAGCCAACTAATTGCAACTTCCATCTGATCGCCTACATAGAAACTATAGAAACCTGTATTTCAATTCTAAACCTTTATTATTTTTGTAGCGTTGCTATTATTTGTTTTTTGAGAAGTCAAGCATGGTGGTGGTAGTATGCTGAGGGCCCTTATTTGCTAAAAGAGGGGACTACTTTCAAATGTATCCAAGTGACCACAAACATATAGTTAAGTTGTTGAAATTGGAAAACAAATTTGGGTTTTGAAAAAACAACCATTCCAAACATATCATGAGAAGTTGTTTTTCTGACACACTGTCAAGGTTGAGTTGAGGTTTTTGAGGACCCAACAGCAGAGATGAGGCAGAGGGGAGTTTGCAGATGTAATGCTATTCCCAAAGGCAACAGAAGCAGAGTCCATAAAACAAAAATACTGAACCCCCCCAAAAAAAATCAAGGAAATGCCAGGGAAAAACACACGCAGGGAGCCAAGTAACAACAAAGCCACAAAACAACAAGAAACCAGTGAAGAGGAACTTCAGAGGTGGTGTATATATGGGAAACAGAACAAAGGATGGGCTAACGAGCTGATATAGAGCGGATGTGAATAGGACTAAGCATAAGGGAGCCAAGAGGAAAGGAAACAAGCACAAGGGATCAACTAAAGAAATACAAAACTGACAGAAAAAAACTACAAGGATAGAAGAACAAGGAAACTTAAAACCTTACTTAAACAGAGCAGAACCCTGACACACACATAAAAAACCTACCAAATTAATAGGCTGGACTGTGTTTAAAACCCAGATGAATGTGTGACAAAACAGAGGATAAAAAAAAAAAAAACAGCTACCTACGAAAAGAAGAATGACACAATTTCCCATCCGAGATGAAAGTTTGGGATTTCCAACTTGCCAAAGACCATTTGGCTATTTGTTAGGGATGAAGATTGGATCAATGGATCCATCTATGTGAATCTATTACATGTAATTTAAACTTGCATTAAGATGTTATTCATGCAGAGGATGAGTGTATGTAAACATCCAGCCTTAATCCACCCAATCCACAATGTATTGCAGTGTTACAGCTTATGTTGTGACTTTCTTTTTGAATAATCAGCACCAATTTGGTTGGTTTATATCAACCTTTATACAAGTTTAATATCCAACTAAAATAAACTAATTTACCAACTTCAGGATTATGCATATATCTATTCTAACTTAGTCACTTCTACTTGCTTTATATCTTTCTCTAAGGAGAAGACATCTGTTAAATCTCTCAGGCATGTTTCAGCAACATTTCTGACTTTTTAAATGTATTTTCTCTCATTTAGTTTAGGTCGTTTTTCATAGACTTTTCTTTTCTGTCTACTAATGTACTTTACCTATCAAGGGCAGGTGTGGACAATTTTCTTGCAATCATAATTTGTGAAGTTGAACTTGAGCATGCAAAAAGGTTCAATGTCAATAAACTCCATCCTGCTTCCGGCTTTTCAATCTTCCTCCTTTGTGTTTTTATGGCCCTCTTTATCCATGTTAATGGCACGCGGCAAACAAGGTTTCACAATTCTGGGGAGTTGACAAGGAGGAATGATTAAGAATGAAAAGAAAGAAATTGAGACTGGGGGAAAGGTAGAAAAAGATTAGTGTTTTGCAGCATGGCTAATGTCAAATTAAGTCTCACAGAGAACACACCCTCGCAGGTGTGTTGTCTCACATAGACATGGGTGTCAGACTTTGACCATGATCCGCTTTCCTCCTGAGTTCTGAGGCGACAGAACAGAAAAACTTCCCAGTTCTAGATCGCTCACCCATTCTCTTCACAATGCTCACTCATAGTTTGTGACATGAGCTAATCAGGATACTGCGCCAGTCCATAAAACAATGTGAATGTTCAAGATAGGAATCAGATAAAGTTGTTAAAGCCCAAGAGAGCCGTTCAAGTGGCTCATATAGCTTTATGAGATGTGACCTCCCCTGAGAAATATGCACTTACTGTAAGTCAAAGGTGAACAACTTAACAACTGAGTACATTCATTAAGAAGATTGTCAGGACGACCCAGGCTTTGACAAAGGTTTCAGAATTTGTGAGTTTGTTCAGATTTTCATGTGTGGATGGAGGAATTAAGAAGAGGCAGCTAAACAAACATCGTCATTCCATCTTAACAATGATGCGTGCAGCATCATGAGCCTGACCCACGGTCTCTGCACAAATGTTTGCACAATGTAAGAGCATGTACAGAGAAGCACATTATAAATGCCATGGCAGTGGACTTTTGGTATTGGTAATCCTACCTCACAGATTTCTTTTGTCCATGTGTCACAGATAAATGGAGCACATAAATCGGTTTTCAAGTGATTATTTGATTGATTAAAAGTAATAATAATAAAAAAAAGCCAAACTAGCAGGGCTGTGTCATTACTTAATCAAATCCTGATTTAACTTTGATCAATGAAAGTAATTGGACAGCTGGGTTCAATTTGACTTGTTACATCCAGGCTGGATTGCTAAAGAAATTACTTAGAGTTTAAAAGACAAAATGGAGAAAATGGAGAGATCTCAAAAGCAATATAATGGCCAAGAAAGAAATTCATGAGAAATGTTGGAAAAAAAAAAACAAGAAACAAAGCCAATGACATTTTTCAGTTTGCAAAGGGTTGCAAGCCACTTCTATGGGTTTTTAACCGTTAACCTTCGGAAGGTGTGTCCAGTCAACCATAATCATTTCAAGAGTGCTTCAACGACATATCCAAGAGCTACGAAAGAACCAATAACAATGAAAGCAAAGGATTTAGAGTGGCCTAAGGAAAAGCCTTAAATCAGGCTGAAATGCTTTGGTTTGACCTTAAATAGATAAATCATGATTAAAAACTGTCCAATGTGACCAAATTAAATCAATTCTGCTAAAATATGTGCTACTATTTCTAGACAAAGATTATTTACATTTACAAAAACCTTTATTGGCAATTATCTCACAGGGCGGTAGTGTCTTTCACTTGAAACAAATTAAATGATTCAAAACTGCCATTTTGTTTTTACTCAACTTCCTTTTCATATTATAATACCCTTTTAATCTAACGGGGCATCATTGCACTTGCTGGTAGTTCACATACATTTTAAAGATACCTCAACAGATGTTTGTCACCCCAACATGTTCAGAGAACAGATATGACTAACCATTTAACTGATTGCTTCAAACATTAAAATATTTACTCATGTCTTGACAGGAGAAGGATGCTTCTGCCAAACCGTTGTTACCATTTTCTACCTGAACTCTGGCTCTCGGCCCTGCTAAACACGACAGGCTTTTCATTTGTCCTCTAATAAATATTTCAACAAGTGTGTTAGTTAATCTGATAACAGTGCACAGCTACCACATCTGAAATACTTAAACACACTCATATCTCCTCTAATAGCCACTTCTGGAAACCTGTGATGTGCACACACTTCGACCATGCATCAGAACCTCTCTGAGTCTGCCATTATCATTTGACAGGCTTTCTCAAAGGCCCCAAGGCATGCAGTACAACAGTAGACGTCTGTTGTATCAGCTGACAGTTTTCACAGCTGATTATGTTTCCATTCCCCCCAAAAAGAGGATATAGTAGTTGGGCTTATATGGTTAGTCCACATTCTGATATAGATAGAATTTCTTTAAAAAATAAAAGGAAAACAGTGAAGAAATAAGGAATTAAAACCAGTAAGGGTGTCCCCCTTATAATATCAGATATCAGACCGAATTAATCCCAAAAACTAATATTGGATTAAGTCGGTCTACATCTAAAATCTCGGTTATTGTCATGCCAATAGAAACTGTCCACTTCTGTTCAATTCTCAAAGCTGCAATATCGGTATCAGAAATTAAAAAATTGTACTGGGACATCCATAAAAACAGCGGATTTATCACTAATTTTAAATCTGATTAAAACTGTGGGCGTTTCTCAATTCACGAGAACGCGAGTACGTACTCGCGTTCTCGTCAAGTCCGTTCTTGGCGAGAACGCAGGAAGATCGGACTTGACGAGAACGCGAGCACGCAAGCACGTATGTGTATTGGAACAGAAGCGTACTCGTGACGTCATCACATGCAAAGTTCTTTAGCATTTCTTTAACAGTCAAAACTATTTATTCCCTACACAAAACATTTTGAAAACAATATTTTTAATTTCTAAAGCTTAAAAAACATTAAAAAAATTACAGAACCGCAAAAAACCGCCATCAGAACGAGCGGTAGTTCATACATAACTAGACCGAGAGAATTTCACTACAGACGGGGTAAATTTAGCCCTGGCTGCGGTTACCCTCGGAGGTCTGCTGGTCACTCTGGTACGCTCAACGTCGGACTTTTTTTTTAAATTTCGCACTAACTCTGTAAACAGACCACACAGGGAGGCTTCAATGTATAATGTTATCGCCTCAAACGATTTCAAAACTTACTTTTGAAGAACAACAGCAGCAGAAAAGGGAATGTTTAACTTAACACTATGAGCGCTGTCTCGAATCAAGCTGCGGCCACGGGGCATTCTGGGGAAGCGGTCAGTCTGAAGAACGCACAAGTCTGCTCTGATGCATGCTCGATAAAGAGGGCGGGGTGAGAACAACATCCGGGGATTAGTTGCGTTCTCGATCTGGCGTTCTCGAGAATTGGAACGGTACTCAGGCTGAGGCTGATGACGTGTCACGAGTACACGAGCACACAAGAACGCTCAAGAACGCATATTGAGAAACGCCCTGTCTTTAGGTCGACCTTGAAAAATGGCTTCTGCTCAAACATCTCACTACCATTGGTTTTAAGAAAACACATTAAATAACCTAAAAAAATTATGTTTTCCACCACAGTAAATAAAATGTGTAAGAGATCTGCACAGTGCTGCAGTAGTGCAGTGCAGTGTAGTCCTTGCCTCTCCCTGCAGCTGTCTTTGCAAATCAATACAGCATTGTGATTTTCTGATGAGCCTGGTTCATTCTACAGATCAGGGGTCTGCAACCATGTCTCTCTGGACCTTCCACAATGGCTCTTCATAACATTAACTAAAAATGATGAATAACCAAATAAAAAACTTAAAAATCTATAATAACAAAAAGTTTTTAACAGTTTGTTTTTTCAGCAATTGCATGACACTGCAGGAACCAATAGTATTTTAAAGGGTTTCTAAAAAAGGCTACTATGTGCTTTTCTATGCAAATCCTTTTACACAAATATGAACTTCCCATAGTAAGAAATCTAGACTGGGCTGCATGGGGGAGAAGTTTGTAATACAGTTGCCTTGCAGCAAGAAGGTTCTGGGTATGATTCCCGACCCAGGGTCTTTTTCATGGAATGTTCATGTTGTCCTATGCTTGTGTGGGTTCTCTGCATACATGCATGACTTTCTTCCTCAGACAGTCCTAAAACATTACTGTTAGGTTAATTGGCATCTCCAAATTGTCCTCAGGTGTGTGTACATGCTTGTATGTCTTTGTGTGTTTCTGTGTTGCCCTACGAAAGACTGGCGACCTGTCCAGGGTGTACCCTGCCTCTCACCCATAGACTGCTGGAAATAGGCACCGGCCCCACGTGACCTTGATGGAATATGCGGGAGAAGATGGATGGATATTTTCACCTTGCGTTTTATTCAGCGAAACTGAAGGGAAAATGTGGCCCTGGATGGTTGTTTGTTTTTCCATTAATCCAAAAATAAGTATATCTTACACAGAGAAACTACCAAGAAAGTACAGCCTTTTCATTTCTCATAATCATTCATATTTTCTCTGGTCTTACACTCCCAAGTTTTCCTGAGCTTAAACCGGAATACAGTAAAATTACTCACATATCACAGCAAACCACAGCACTGTGCTTGCATGTCCACATGTTCCACTACCTTAATAGTCTATTATTCACAGTTGTGTAGCTTTTAAATTGAAGGTTAGACCATCTTCAGCATACCCTTCTAGATGACAGGGCAAATATGTCTCAACACAGTTTATAGCTCCACTTTTAAGTTACCATCTAACAATTGCTCCAGGCTCTGAATCAAAGCCTTGCTCTCCCTCCAGTATAAACAGTCTAAAAGCCGTAATACAGCACAGAGTGAGGTATCCGTCACACAGGCAGGAGTAGATTAGGAGTTTATGCATTTTTTTTTTTAGTAGGACATGAAAGCACATACCATAAGGTGTGTACTTGGAAAATAACAACTGTGTTGTTGTGTTCATACAGGTTACTCATTGATCCAGGTGACTTAAGGGAGTGGTGTTTAATGCAGGGATCAGCTCTTCAGGCGCAAGAGGCTGCATGGGTGAACAGATATACATGCATTCACAACCAACCATAAACTCTGTTTTAGTATGTTAATAAAAATTTGAATGAGTAACCTTTAAAACCTGCTTATGTATGAGAGGGGTTTTCTTTTCTCCAACAAGAGAGGCACACATGCCCACACACAGGTCAGACCCCCAGTACTAATGCTACACCTCCGCATCCCGGATGCTTGTCCAAATACCTCTTCACACTGAAGAGAAAGGACCTTTCACAACACATCCACACAGCAGACTTAATGTGTACTTTGTTATTAGACTATTCTCCAAGTGGAAGCTCTGACAAAGAATGAGGCAACTTCACACAGAGAGAGCTCTCTCTGTCTCTTTCTCTCTGACACACACACACACAATCACAGACAGAGCCGAAGAGGAGGCGGCATAGCAGCATGACCCAACATGCGCTTGGCTCCAATGGAAAGCTGTCAGACGCTCCATCGCACCTAAGGACTCTGGGAAGAGGAGTCGGGAAAGTTGGCATTCTACAGGCAGAATCCGATGTGGGAGATTTTGAGAAGCAACAAGGGGGGAGGAGGAGAGTTTAAGAGCTCTGAATGTAGATATAAGTGAGATAGCAGGCTGTGAAGGCAGAAAGTAAAAGAAGGATGCTACCAAGAAGAAAAGCTGGAGACAACAGAGATAAAGAGGCCTTGAGTGAATGTGATATGCTCACCAGTTTTTAAGCCTTATTCTCAAAAATGTGAAAATAAAATAAAACAGTTTATTAGTCAATAAGAATGACCTGGTTACAATAATAAGATCCTGTATTTGAGTTGTATTAGCCTGGCCAGCCGGACTGATACAACTCTTACATGGCGTATTAGTCTGGCTGATACATCTCGATTTAAAAGTTCAAACCAATCAGATAAGTACGGATGTGACACAAAATTCCAAGTGATGTTCTCTGTTTTTGTACCTTTGTTGTCTGTACAAAAAATGTCAGGACATTGAAGAAACTAATTTTGGCACTGAGCGTCACACACTGCAAAGTCCCACCTCCTTTGCTGTGATTGGTCAAGCCAGATCTGGCCAGAGTAAACAGTGGGTCTGATGCACGTTGGGCAGAGCTACCCTATCCTTTGTTTTCCTGAAACAATGGCCACTGTGATCAGTGGACAAAAAGTAGTTTGAATCTATTTTGAACTGAGAAAGTCCACCTGAAGTTCAGTGTAGTCAGTTCCTTCAGTTAATTCAGATTACCATCCTGCCTTCAAATATTATTTCTGTCAGAGCCGCTAAAACCCTTGTATACCAGCGGTGTGCTGTCACTGGGATTCCCATTCAACAGCAGCCTCTGGCCCCGTCGTTTCTTCGCCGCTTGCCGCAGCGGTAATCCAAACTGCAGGCACCAGGATAATAACAACGAACATGTTTTGCCGGCAGATTTGGGCATTTTAAAATAATTTAGGCATTAATAAACTGTTTCAGAGGAGTGATCATAGCGCTCTGCATCATCAGTGCTGTGCCTGTCTCCCTTCCAGCTGCTCAGACGCACTGCTCCTGTTGCTCTAGACCCGTGGCTGGACCTTCTGCTGCACCGTGATGCGCGTCAACCATTGACTTTGCATGTAAACTAGCTGCTTTTGCTGCCTCTGCTGCTTTAGCTGTGAACATGGCATTATGTTGTTGTTAGCTCGTGTCACGAGCACTCGGTCTCGGCTTGTTTCGTTCTCGATCTCATCTGAAAATCCTCAAAAGAACGCATGCGTGTTCATGTGTTTTGAAGGCGTGGTTTCGAGGGTTGGTCTGAAGGGAGAGGCGCGATTGTGTATGTTCAAAAATATAGATCTCCTACAGCACGTTTAATTGTATTTTTAAAACTACTGGTGTATTTTCCTTGATCTAGTCATTTTCTTCTTCCTTTACACATCTCCACTGGGGAAATACTGAAATGCTTAGTTCAATTCCTTATTGCATGCATTGGAATATTACATCTTTGCTCATACGGTCGTGTTGATGTAGAAATGAACTGCCACAGTGCACACTGTGGTAGTTCAGTGCTGAGTGTGTAGTAGGAGGAATGAGAATCAGCTCCTCCAAGTACAAGGACATAGTTCTTGACCAGAAAAATGGACTTGTCCCCTTCAAGTTGGAGAAGAGTTCCTGCCTCAAGCCGACGAGTTCAAATATCTTGGGATCCTGTACACAGGTGAGGGGAATATAGACCAGGTGATCGATAGATGAATCAGTGCAGCTGCTGCTATAAAGCTCACCCTGCACAGAAGTAGTTCAATTTGAATTCTACACAGTACCCATCTAGAAAGGCTCCTCTAGAAAGTGTTTGCAAAAGGGACACTCAGTGCAATTTTTCCAGCTGACCGCATAAAACACAAAGTGGCACTTGCCTCCAACATCAAGCTTTTAGCCAATCCCATCAGCTGTGACATATCACATGCTTGATTTGATACCCAACCAGCGGAGTTAAATGAAATATCACTCCTACCGAGCATCCAAACATCTTTCCCATCCTCAAAGGCATAAATAGTTCCCTTTTGCTAATTTTCAAAAAAGAAATAGAGGCCTCATCAATGCTTGTTTTGCTTCCGCCTTCCACATTTGGTTGACATGCTGATATCATAAACGTCACACATGTACTGGCTTCTGGCAAGATGTATTTCCTGGAGTTTGTGAGTATGTCTTGCTTGCAAGCTGTTTTGGTGTAGAGGGAGCTGACCCCAAAAAGCAAAGCTCTAAATTTACTGTTCAGTCTATGTTCCGACCTTTACTTATGCTCATGAAATCTGAATGGTGACTGAATGAAGAGATCTAGGATACAAGCAGTTAAAATTAGCTTTCTGCAGGGTGGTCAGACACTCCTATAGAGATAGGGTGAGGAGTTTGGTGACGCTTGGAGTAGAGCCGCTTCTCCTCCACATCAAGGAGTCCACTGAGATGACTCTGAAATCTATTCCAGTTTAATAATACTCTTACATATAAAAGATTCAAAGGTTCTGGGTTCGATTCCCGACCCGTGGTCTTTCTGCATGGAGTTTGCATGTTCTCCCTTAGCATGCGTGGGTTCTCTCTGGGTACTCCGGCTTCCTCCCACAGTCCAAAAACATGACTATTAGGTTATTTGGCTTCTCTAAAGTCCCCTTAGGTGTGAGTGTATGTGTGAATGGTTATTTGTCCTGTTTGTCTCTGTGTTGCCCTGCAATGGACTGGCGTCCTGTCCAGAGTGTACCCCTCCTCTCCCCCCATAGACAGCTGGAGAGAGACACCAGCACACCTCGCGACCAGCTTGGGATAAGAGTGTAAGAAAATGGATGGATGGATGGATGGATGGATGGATGGATGGATGGATGGATGGATGGATGGATGGATGGATGGATGGATGGATGGATGGATGGATGGATGGATGGATAAAAGATTCAATCTATTAGGTAGATCCACCTAGTATCACATTGTTCTCTATAAGTTATTAGTTTTACAGTTAAATATTCATTATAATCTGATTTTTAATATATCTGTTCTCCCTCCTAACAACGTGCTTCTCGATTGAACAAAGAGAGCTATTAGTAGTGAGGATAATCTTTCTATTTTTCAGTTGCTTGGGTGTCTTTTCCAGCACATTTCCTTCGCTGCTTTCTCACAGCAGTCCGACATATAAAAAAAACAGCAGCAACAGAAGTTCTCATAGATTGAATCTATTTGTTGATGTGATTCTTCATGATGGAAAAAGGTGACTGTCTTTCTGTGTCACCTTTCTGTCATGATGTCACAGCCTGTTTATGCGACTCTGAGCGGAGGAATTGATCAAAAAACCACACCCACAGATCCAGTGCAGCGTGGGGCCTTTTGCAAGAGTGGGATTTTATAAATGCACAGATCTGTGGAGGCGCAGCGCAAAAAAAAAAAAAAAAAGAAATAGGCTTCTCACTGTAAAAAAAAATGTTAACTTTGTTTTTACAAATTGAAAAAAGAAACGAGAGTGTTGTCCCGATGAAAGATTAAAAAAAAAAAAAAGCTTAAACTTATCTCACCTGGATTTGAGGATTTCTTCATGGCTGCAGATGTGTATTCCCTTCGTAGTACTTTGATTAATAAAAGAGTAAAATATCAAACTGTTATTTATAACCGTGGATTCCCCAGTTTGTTTCCCCAAATCTTGGTGCGCCTCAGCCTCCTTCTGTATCACCTTTGGACGGATCAGTCTTCAAACTCGCCCTTATTCCCTGAACTCCCTAAAACTCGTCTTCCAGTCTTTTATTCCCTCCACGATCGGCTGATGGAAACGGTTTGTGCTGGATATTCAAATAATCTCACCTGCGCTCCTGACGCACGCCCTATCCCAGGAGCGGGAGTGGTTTACAGTAACTGTGCTGTGGAGGAATAAACACTGCTGTCTTACCTGTGCGCTCTGGCAGCTATAGAGTGGATATAATTGATCACCGTCCCTCTCTGATCCTTTGCTTTAAGGTCAAAATGGCATCAAACTAAAATGTGCTTTTGTTCAAATCTGTATTATTGTATACACATAACATTCCACGTATCCAATGCTGACAGGCTGCTGTGTGTTTTGTGTGCAGGCTGTGTTTGGATTGTAAACTTTGAGTTAAGTTGAGGCCACGTGTGGCAGCTAAATGTGGCATTCAATGATGCAAACCACTTTTTACCTTTCAAATTCTCCAAAGCCTAAGTGTGTCACCCCGTTTTATTTTCATCACAGATCCACATCCTGCCAGCAGCTTTGAGCTGCAGGGACATCTTGTGGTTGCTACGTGGGCTTCAGTTTAACTCCAAGCATGCCCATGCCTCCACCAGAAATCTCTTCAATTCTTGCAGAGACAATTCCAATCTTAAGCAAATGGGTTTGATTTTTCCTTTCAATTTACCAACAACTATCAATATACGTAGATTAAGCTCACAAAATGTTAATCAGCTGTTTCCTTTGTGTCACAAACTAAATAATTTATAGAATGGATTTCAGTTTTCCTGCAAGGAGAAACAGCAACCAGTCTTTTATGGAACAGTGTTCATGTCTTTTAATTGTTTAAAGACTTAGACAGACTTTTATTGTCATTTTGTACACACAGAGTCCAGTCCAGTACAGCTCTCAAGACATTTCCATTTCTAAAGTGCAGCAGTGATCAAATGTAAACATAAGACTGGTATATGATTTACATTTTTTTAAGCCCCATTTTATACAACATTCAGCTGTCTGTTGGCAGTGGGGAAGAAGCTGTTTCGGAATCTGCTGGTCCTGCATCGGATGCTTTGAAGCCTCTTCCCAGAAGGCACCAGGAAGAACAATCCATGGTGGGGTGTGAGGGGTCATTGATGATGTTACGGGCTCGGGACACGCAGCGCTGAGATGAAAAGTTTTCTCCATGTTCAGGATCAGGCTGTTTTCACTGCACTAGTCCACCAGCTGCTCCACCTCCTCCCTATAGTTTTGGTTGTTGTCATCTCTGATGAGGCCCACCACCAAGGTGTCGTCTGCGAACTTCACGATGAGATTGGTGGTGAACCTGGGGATGCAGTCATGTGTCATCAGGGTGAACAGCATGGGGCTCAGGACGCAGCCCTGAGGGGAGCCTTTGCTTAGAATGATGATGTCAGAGGTGTTCTGTCCGACCCGGACAGATTGACGTCTGTCTGTGCGGAAGTCTATCAGCCAATTGCAGAGGGATGTATTGAAGCCCAGCTGTTCCAAATGAAAATATAACAGAAGCAACATCCGCAGCATCCATATTCCCATGGATCGCTACTCACCACATCAGCACGGTTGCCAGATGACACTGACTCACGTTTTCTAGCCCAAAAAATGTTCATGAACCGCCTGATACCCAATTTGAACCCAAGTCTTTTGATCTCTTAAGCCATCAATCTAAAGAAAAAAATGTTTTACCCATAGAAGGCCACCCTAAACTGCCAGATTGGGAAACATCCCAACCTGGCAACAATGCACGTAGGAATGTAAACGTTAGCCTTTAGATGCAAAACCCCATAATGAACCGCAACATATTTTTGCAAAATATTCTAACAAAAATTTGCCAAATATAAGTGGAACATCGTAGTCAAGTTTAAAGAAAGCATTTTGGTTTTATTATAATTTAGTTTGTTGAAATGATTTGAAGAAAGTTTGAAGAAATAGAAAAGGACACCATATGCCAACCGTCATAAGGATGTGCATGACAAGGAAGGCCTATATATACTGGATGCATCATTTAGGGACTTAACATTGTATTACTTCTTATTTACTGTCACAGGTAGGAGGTTCAGCCGGAGAGTAAGTAAGTGTCGCACGCTGACATTAGGACCGGCCCATCGGGCAAATGTCCGTTATCACAGATTACCAGCCTGACCATGAGCCAGCTTTTTGTTTCATCTGTGGGTAAACGGTAAGCTGCATGACCCCTAAAAAAAACAATAAGTTGACCAACTACAGTTTAGGTAACATTCCTGACTGAAAGCAAATTACCTATGAACAATGAGAATTGACAACAACAATCTGCCACATAACAGCTACAGCACTTGTCATTAGAGATGGAAAGATTAGACATTTAGAGACAGAAGATGTAAAATACAAAGCTGTAGTATCAAAGTATAAAAGCCAGGTGGGAAACTTTCACTTGCATATATCACCTACCAGTGGGAAAGAACAGATATTACTAACCTTGCTGATTATGAATATGTAAAACGGCTAGAGGCAAAAACAGAAAAAGGTCATGGCAGACTAGTTTGAAGATGTAGATGAAGCTGCTAAGTAAATCTTAACCTGCAAAGGTGCAAATTTAAACTGAATGCAGGATGTTCTTTCCTTTTGTTTTGCGGAAAATCTTGTCAGGTTTATATTGAAACATTACCTCTCCTATGATATATTAGATTAGCAGTCTGTGGAGGCTGGTGTAGGCTGATGTCTTCAAGAGGAAGTGGTGAAACTCAAAGAGCTTGCTTCTGTCTTACACAAATCCCTGCTGATTCCGTCAAGCAGAGGAAGTTGTTGGATCTCTGGCTGACTGAACTGAGCAAATTGTAGCTTCTAGCTCCTATCTTTTAACATTTCTGGGCGCAACCTTAAGAATGCTATCCTGGGTAGGGAATGAGCTCCAGACTGCTTAGCTGAATCTGGACAGCCTTCAGCCTTATAAACATCATTACAGGATGGAACCAGACAGGGAACCAGACTGCAGTCCGAACTGAATATCCCTTTGGGACTAATAAAGTATTATTGAATTGAAAAGTGACACAAATGTAGTCAGCGGCTAAAGATCTCCACCATAAAACTTTATGAAGGTGGATATATTTACAGTGTACACCTGAAGAAATCATGCCTTTTGTCACAATCCATAGGATAGGCTTCCTATACAGTTGTAATTGAAAGCTTATATACCTATCCATTAAAGACTGAAAAAAACAGCAACCAGTAAAACAAACAGACATTGACCAAGGTAATAATGAATAATAAAAATTATGAAAAATGAAACTCGTGAAATTGATTTTGTGTATATATTGATAAAATAAAGTAAAAAAGCTTGATGGAGCTTCTGAACAATTTTTTTTAGAGCACCACTAAAATAAGGTTATTTCTGTAATGTTCAGGAAATGTTCAGTCAGACTTCTGAACATGTTGACAGGTATGTTGGTTCACTGTTCATGAGCAATGCACTTTATTTTGTCTGGGACTTTTTTATCTTTAGAATAGTTTCTGCAATTTCTGCCAGCATTATTAAAGCACTTATTGTGGCAACCGCTGATGCACTTCCGCTTTAACTGAAGTGCTCTTATCAATTTGCACTATTGGGAATCAGCCTACACCTCAGCTCTGCTCCCCAACTCTCATTGTTGATATAGGTTGAATTCAGTTCTGCTCTCCTTCTTCAGTGCTATACATGGATTCATCCTCATGATGTGTCCCACATTATAAGGGATGACAGCTTTAGTTTCAGTCTTTTGTATCTCTTGTAAAAACCATAAAAGAGACCATACTGCTCTGTTGTAACTTTTCTCTGTACATGTTGGACTGATAACATAAGAAAGTATCTTAGCCAGGTGCACTTCAGTCACATTCCAAGCTTCTAGCATGATTCTAGTCATATTTGTAGAATTACTTAAAATTTTCTGGTTTTCTGCCACCACCTGAAAGTTTTGAGCTTTAATTAAAAATCATTTGCATGTTGATAGATGCATGTGTTTCCTCCAACCATTTGACACAGGTCTCACTGCACTCATTAATTCAAAGGAAGCTGGACCAAACTGTAAACAGGAACTCAGGAACCACAAAAACCACATGGACTGGATGTTTTTTTTTTTTTTTTTTTTTTTAGGTTAAAAAAACAGATAGTCAAACAGCTATTTTTGCTATATTTATTCTAGGAAAAAAATATTGTTATTATTAATCAGCCAATTGAGATATGAAATATCAAGATTCTAATATTGTACATTCGGTAACAAAACCATAACTAAACTAGAGAAAAATGCTGGGGGAAAAAATTTAATAAACGAAACCATGCAGAAATTAATATACCGTAAGATAAATTAGATACATCTGACTATATAATAAATGAGACAACATGGAAAAACACAAAATGTAATACAATTATTTCAGTTAATCAATATGGTAAGACCCAAATGCCCAAAAAACAGGCTCAGGTTAATACAAAACAAATTCCTAATGTAAACAACTAAAACCAAACATGGGAAAAACTCCAAACAGAAATGATAACCCCTAAAACTAAACAGAATAAAATGTAAAGATCACAATAAACATAGAGAGGAAAAAAAAAAAAAATAAAAATCTCAAATGACCCAAAATCATAACAGAAAACCAAAATTAACAAGGGCAACCATTGGGGGGACAGATCAGGGAACTGGCAGGTAGCTCATGTAGAGTAAAATCACAGAGGCAACAGTGCTTCAATGATAACAAAATTATTAAACATATTTTTCAAGTGCTGAAGATGATGCAACCAAGCCTAGAAATATTCCTCTAGAGTATTCATGGTGAAGGCAGCATTGTCCTGAAAGAGTTGGATTGCTCCAACTATACTGGTGCTTTGATGCGGTAGTGAAGTGTGGTCTGAATTCTTTAATCTCATTTGGCATCATCTACTGTAGGGGGATTTACCCACATATTCATGAAACTTGCTTTATATCTCAATAACATCTAAAACACATCCGGTTTCTGCTGTAAAATTCAGGTGCACTTTAACCAGAAAAGTGGGGCAGTTTATGTTATATTTAACTATATAAAAAAAGGAAAAACAACCTGTGTGGAAAAAAAAAACACAGAGATCAGAGAATCTGAAACCAGACATGTTACATCTGAACTAGTGAACTGCTTACTCTCCTGAAAGCACCTCCAGATATGAACAAGTTTCCACCGTTTCCTTACATAATGTGCAAACCAGAACATTTGCTACTGAGGTGTTTTTTTGTTAGTTTTTTTCAAAGCAGTCAAAGTTTAATCACTTTTCCGTTAATGTCTGTGATGGGTATTCATCCTGTTTATCAGTTAAAGCTATAAAGCACTTTCTGAGCTTTCTGAAACAGTTCCTTTTTTTCTGTTTCCTGCCATGATGTTTGTGACACATTTAAAAAAATCTGCTGCAGGTGCGTTATGAAAAGTTTCCACATCTTATGTGATGCTCAAAAGTGAGTAAAACTATTTTTGAACAGCTTCAAAGTGAGTAGAGTTCATTTCAAAAAAGAAAAAAAAAAGCTTTGGTCGTTGGATGTTCTTGATGTAAAAAGTGCTTAGGCTGCATTTCTCGGAACAGTGGTCCCTGTTTCCTTTTGCTGCAGTTTGTGATACAGTTTGGTTTCCACCTCAATTTGGACCGTTCGCAAGCTGACACAGAACACCAGCCGTGTTTTTGCCCTGCTCATCACTGACATTTCGCCTACAAGCAAACAGGAAGACACGTTTCACACTTCGCTGTCCTGCTTAGCATCTTGTGAGGAGAGTAAGATAGAGCCTCTGACCACAAGCCTGCCGTCTAAGTAAACATCCACCTTAGCCACAGGTTTCAAGCATTTTTTTTTTCAACAAAGCTTTTTGTGTTGAATAATACTCTCATTTACCTTTCCGTTATCTTTAACTTGACAAGTTTTGTTTGAACAGCTTAAAGATTTTAACACTTGAAGACCCACTATTTGCTTAAGGAAGACATGCACTTGCTTTGGTCGGCAGTGATAATTTCATTCTTTTACTTCTTGTGTGGCTTAATTGCGATCTTTAACATCATCAGCAGGAGCAAATCATCTGTTTGCCATTTTAGCTCATATCTGTTAACAAAAAATAAATAAAACATTCAACATGAAATTGTAGTCTGGCATGTAGGTAGTTGTTCCTGCAACTTATTAGGCTTTGTACCTATAAAGGTGCGCAGAATGACTGTACACATACTATTTCTGCTAACTCTCTCCACGCTTATGGTAAAACAGAAGGTTTTTGTCTCTACAGTCACTGATTGTCGTGTTGTGGGGTAGAATGGTGTTGGCGGTTTTAGTGTACAAGCAGACCACTGTGTGGTAAAAGCTCAAAAGATAGAAGCTAGCTTATAAATCAAACCAATACCATTAAAACTAGCACGGTATTCTTTCCCTTTTAACATTTTCAACATGTTAACACGTTAGAACCACAATGATTGTTTTTTTGATGTGGCAAATATTTAAACTGATATGGAAAGAGGCTGTGTGGCTTGGTTACAGTATTCATACTGCAAGCACTTTAATTAAATATGGCTGACCTGAGCAGGTTAGAAGCTTTTATCTCACTCTAATTAGAAGTAAACTACAGGGATTTACAGATTTTCAGTTTTTTTAAGAAGGTTGGTCTTTGAATAGTTAAGTTAAACTGAATTATGTGATTAAATGACACCTTAATTCCTTTTAAAATCTTGATAAAAGAGAATCTCAGTGCTACTGAGGTACCAAGACCTCCTAATATCAAGGGAACCATAAAAATATCACTATACTGAATGATTTTAGACTGATTATGGATTCATCAAAGACAATTAGACATTTTTATTTAATAAAGAAACTATTCAGTGTTTTTTTCTTATCTCCTTGCCTTTTGAGCCCAAAATGTGTTTTGAACTCAAGCCACACAAGGAGGAATAAAAGAATGCTTCCTGCACAGCAAGCATTTCATTTTCTTTATCTGTGAGAAAGAAAAAACAAAACCTTGTATTATTTTCCTTCCATGTTCCAGTTATGAGCTAGTTTCTTATGCTGCAGGATAAGAACATAAGTTTGCAGTATGGCTTGGTTGCAATGTTACAAAATCTGAACCACAAGAGGTTTTTGCCTTTGTTATATGTATATGTATATGTATATGTATATGTATATGTATATGTATATGTATATATATATATATATATATATATATATATATATATATATATATATATATATATATATATATATATATATATATAAAACATGTAGATTAAAATTCAGTAAAAGTATTGCTTTATTGATAAAAAAAAAAAATACGGACAATTTATTTTTACAATTAACTGTAACGTAGTATCTAAAATGTATACATAGTATTTATATACATAGTTTTCTAATCGAAAATAAACACAGACCATTGCACTGTCGATTCCTTCATACAATAAGGTTAGTATTATCATGTTAAGCTGGAAGTAAATGCAAACACCATCTTAAAATATACTTGGAGTTTGATATCTGGAGAAACTCAGTTTTTAAGTGGTGTTTGTAAACCAGCTTTTCCTAATGATCATATTGGTGCATAATATTAGAGATTTCCTGACCCAAAACTATTTTGCACGTAGAGGTTCTAAGTTGAACATGAAACCAAATACATTGGCATTTACTTAAAGGTGATTCATATTAAAGTCTATCTTTGCAAACCTTCTCAAATAAAAAAAAAACTTTTAAAAACTGAGTGAATTGAGAAATTTAGCTCACAAATCATCAAATCTCTGTCCAGCTGAATTACATGGCATTGGAGGCATCATGGTTTGGTGGTACTGTACGTTATATCCCAAAATCAATAACAGTGATGTAAAATTCTAAAAAAGATATTTTGAAAATATTTGTATGCTTTGAAAATGTTTCGGAAGACTTCTGACTTAGATGCTTTTTTATAGAATGATTACCGGTACCAAAGACATCTCAGAAATCTGGGAACAGGAAAGGATATGGGATTGTTTAAAACTCTTAAACAATTTGCCTTCAGTTTTAAGTGATTTTCAATGTTTATACAAAATTCAAATAACAAAAAAAAAAACAACCAAAACAAAACTATATAACTTTTATTTATTCTATTCTACACATGATAAATTTAACAATACAACATTTACAAAAATACAAACACCAATTCACTGTCACTGTCTCTTCTTGATTTCTTTCTGACCCACTCTTATAAACAAACAGTTTATAAGTTTTTCAGATGGAGAATTTTTTGAAGAGGTGTAGGAACTGACATGCTGCATAACATGCATCCCTTTTGTTTCAGTGGTTTATGGTTTAAAGAGTTTCATGCATAGCATTGTCCTGCAGTCTTGCATCATTAGCGCCTGATCGTTCCTCGCATGTCCTCATAAACATCATTGGTATTTTCAATGCGCCGTGGTTTCACTGTGTTTAATGAGGTCTTGGTCTGGCAAAAAAAGATTGTCAACATGTTAGACTGGTTTGAAACAGAAATGAAATATATACATATTGCATTGGTCAACTGAAAGATGTTTGGAACAAAAGGTAAAAGTTCTGAAAATTCATCTAATAAATGTTTTGCAATTAAGATATTTGCTCAAGAGCAACAGTGTGATTAGGGTAGTTGCAGGACTTTATGATGTTGGCCAATTTATCAGACCACAATCAGCCATTTTAAACCCTGTTTTAAGAATTGAAGTGCAGAAGACTAATGCATTCTAACTCATTTCAAATCAAGAGAAGTACTGTATACATGACCCAGGTTTGTTATGTAAAATCATAACAGTGTAATAAAAGCTGTTTAAAGGAAACTCCACTGTTTCCGTTTCAGATTCAAACTATTTCTTTAGCCTTAAAGGTTGTGCAGACCTTTTGTCTGATACTGATTTGCACTTCTGAGTTTTCATTTTAACACAGCTTATTTCCTCTTCACATCAAAGTGTGAAAATGTTGACTTTTGCAGTACAGTCTCAGCATTAACTGGCAGGAAGCTAAGATCAGTTCATGATTTCAAAAATAATAAACCCATTAGGATCTAATCCAAGAGGCTGTTTGAACACTTAGTGGAATCTGTTTTTTTGTTTTTTTTCTTTGTTTTTTTTTTACAATAAAAAGCATGATACTTCAAATTAAGGCTTTTTTTATCAGATCTGTTTCTCAATTCAGCAGATGATTATAGAAGTAGATTTCCCACGAAACAAAGAAGATTCCACTTTGACATTTGACATGTCCCTTGTAGATATTTTCTTTTTTTTTTCTGGCCTTATATTGAATTTGGTTTATTTGCTGTTTTAGACCCCTAACTGTCAGAATATTCAGAACATTCTATTTGCTAATATAAAATATCTATGTTCAGGATCAGTCGTGTTAGGTTACTGTCACAGGTCAGTGCCTTATTATAGGACAAACAATTAAAAAGGCATAGTTGTGGCATCTTACTCTTCCAGAGAGTTTGTTTAAACGGCAATTTTGGAGGAAAGAAATTGACTTTTTTGTGTGACAATAAAGTCTGTGTGTGAACGAACAACACTGAGGAAATTGCTTGCGAAAGAAAAAAAATGTAGCTAAACTATGTGGTGAGGCTGAAGAAACATTCTTGTTATATATTTAGGTTTCCTGTCATGAAAAACATGGAGTAAAAGAGAACCTGCTCAGCAAATGGCCTAAAACCCAAACCTAGAAATTACCAGACAAAGTGTAAAGCGCCAGGAAACCCTGAGCTACAGAACATAAACCATCATGCTGAACTAGAGGACACTCCAGCCTCTGAGAACTGATCCAATGACAGCAACCAGAAATACACTGTGACAACAAAAGAAGATGCAAAACCCGACTAATTACTTTAACTACGGTAATCCTCATTACAGCAAGCTTCAGTTTACTGGATTTAACCACATCCTAGATATTTAGGCCAGAGTAGCGATACCTGTTGTATTTTGATTGTTTATTATATTTCTCCCAAATTAAACACGTATTTGGTGACTTTAAAATCTTGAAAAACTCAACAAAATTTACAGAAAGTTGTCCCCTGTCTGAAATGTATGTATTTGAATGGAATCAGAAACGGGCGTGGCCAAATACCTCAACAGCGCCCCCTAAAGTGAGATTGGGAAAACCAATCTCACTTGTCAATTGGAGGAGTGGCCTAAATCCCACAGGAAGACAGTCCTTTTGCATCAAAGTTAAATTTTTTGTTCTTGTTTGTGTCAAACTTGAAAAAACTCCTAAAGATTTTAAGCAAGCCACATTGCACTTAGTCAGCATGCAGATAAGGCATTTGAGATTTAAAGTGATCAAAATCGTGAGGTTTTGAGAGTTTTGAACAGGAGTGGGCAGACCCCAAAGTTAGCGTTCTTTTCAAGCAATTTGAAGTTTAGAACTTTTTTCCAAAAAAATCTAGATCAAATGAAATTGAAGTTTGGTATTATTGATACCCTTTTGGTTTCTGATGATATCGCCCGGCCAAATGGTGATATCATCAAAGCCCTAATGCCTGACAGAAAAATGTCACTTTTTTCATTTGGGAGGGTCCCTTTCTGACATTTTTAACCCCATCTAATTGAAACCAGGTCAGAAGGCAGATAACATGTTGGTCTAAATTTATTTAAGGCGAGTGTTTGGATGTTAGTTCAACCCCACACAAATATAATCCAGTGCAATATTTGGTAGTGTGGCTTAATATCTCTACATCGCCCCCTGGAAACATTAAAAGAACCAGCCCCAAGCCATGCTTATACAGAGAATTATGAAACTTGGCACACATGTGTATGCCTCCTGGATCTTCAAAAAAGTATCCTGGGGCTATGGTCCAAACAACACAAAAAATCTGCCATTTTGGATCAAATGTGTCATTTTCTCTCAGTTACTGTTCATATTGAACTCCTTCTTTTGAGTTTATATTTTGAGTTACAGAATTTAAATTCACTCTACATTGTCCTTAGGCATCGGTTTTCAAAAGTTCTGAAAATTATTTTTTTAAATCAAAGCATGCGATGTCAAAATTGGTCATTTCACCATAACATAAAAGGGGAACCTTGGGTCGTGTTTTGACTGAGAATGATAAACATCAAAACCTATATATATATATATATATATATATATATATATATATATATAAAGTCTCTTTGTCTCTTTGAGCCAAACCCCACAGGAAGTCGGCCATTTTGAATCAAAGCCACCCGTTTTCTTTTTTACCTTCATTATGTATCTGGGCAAACTCCTTCTAGAGCTTTTGAGCTACAAACTTCTAACTGACTGAGCCAAGACTTGAGGTATTAGGGATTCAAAAGTTATCAAAAAATTTTTGCTGTGACAAAGCTTGTGGGCATTGCCAAACTTCAAATTCAGATATCTCACATTTGGACATCTCACCATAGACAAAATCAAAGCAGCAACCAAGCCATGTTTTTATTAAGGATTATGAAGTTTGGTAAACATGAATATACCAAAAAGACTCATAAAAAGGTCTGATGAAATTATGGCCTAAACCAAAATCTGCCATTTTTCCTTTACTCGTTTCATATCATAGCAAACTTTTCCTAAAGCTTTTGAATTACAGATTTCATATTCACTCTGCATAGACTTTAGACATATGGGATCAAAAGTTGTGGAAATACTTTTCTGCATCAAAGCATGTGGTTGTGGTCAAGCATCAAAGTCTGTCCTCTCACCATACAACATCATGGTGTTAAAACCTAATGCAGTAGATTTTGGTTTTAAACTCATCCATAGCTTACTGTAAGGTTTGATCTACATTGTCTAGGGTTAGTGGACAAGATAATTGTGTAATACGTACAGGTCCACAAAAATTATTATTTTCTCAGATCCTCACATACATTTATATTCGTAACATTACTGTGATGTCCTAAATCAAAATGAGATGGAGAATTTTTAGCTGTTTCATCAACACACTAGAAGTTCTTCCCAAAGACTTTTAATACTATGAACTCATATTTTAACCTTCCTTTTGATAATCACAATGACATGAAAAGTTAATTTAGTCTTTATTAAATGTGCTTTGTGGTTTTAAAATTGCAATCCTATATGTCACATATAGGACACATGATGTATTTTGTTTTTTAATTGTCTTCAGGAAGTGTGTACTACATTTTCATTTTGCATTAGAAGCTTTATGAAGCGTGTTAAATAGGCCACCGTCAAAGATATTCAGCATTATTAGGATAAGACTTCAGGTAGAAACAAGAACCTATCAAATTATTTTAAAAACTCGACAAGAAATGGAGCTGCTTTCTGCACCGTTCATTCTTATATACTTTATACATAGTATAAGTTAAAAGATTTTCAAAGTATTCTAAATATTTTTGCTGTTAAAAGTATTAAAAAACATATTTGAATTAATTTTTAAGTTAAAGTAATAGAGTACTGTTTTTCTATATTTTTCATTTTATAGAGGGAGGTAATTTGAACAAAAAAATATGAGGAGGTTAGTAAATTCCGTCTAACTATATAACTTTATAGTTGAACTTTCAGTTCAACTATAAAATGTCATTCATGGTGTGTGAATGACATTTGCAAACAACATGTCTGACAGAATCAGGACCATCCCCAGAGACCCAAGCAGCAGTGATGAGTGAAACAGAAACAGTGAACTATTAAATATAGACAAGAGAAAAAGCAACTGAACTGTTACCTTTTGCATGGTCCTACAGATGACTACCAGCATGATGATAAGCAGGACGCCAACAGCGATGACAATATATACCACGGTCATGTTTAGATTCGGTTGACCACGTACATCTTCCTTATGTGGCTTACTCCCTTAAAAAGCAAAATAATATACTGTTTTCTCCACAGTAAAAGTAAAAGTATACAAAATGACAAGTTGTCTAAGTCTAAAACTTTAAAAAAATCTTTTTTTTAATGGATGTCATTTTGCTTGTAGTATCTGTTTTCTTTCTATCAGAATGTTCAAACCAGCCAGACAAAAAAGATAGAATAGTAATAAACACAATGTGACAATCTTTGTCTGCAAAAGTTGCGTTAATCTGTGTGTTTGTATCTAAAACCAATTCACTGAAATTAAGCTGTCTGCAGGTAGTTCATATCTCTGTTTACACGTCATGCAGGATTATATTGTAGCTGATTAAGGTTTGTTGATCTACAGTGGAGGCAGTAAAGTAGAAAAAAAAAGAACTCACCAGCAACAACCAGCAGTATGGATCCCTGTCCTTTTTCGGTAACTTCTGTATAAGTAGCACTTAGTTTAGTATACATACACCAGTATACATCCGTGTCATTTTCATTCAAGTCTTTGATGAGAATATCCACATTTAGGGATTTTCCATGTGTTTGAACTCTATGTATCATTTCTGTATTAATAGTTTCCTTTCCCGTGTCTCTGTGTTTAGTAAAAATGACAGTCTCCATGTGGATGCCCTTTTTTAATTGCAGACTTTCATAATCAGAACTTGATTTGCACTGGATTGTGATGGATTGTCCAGGTTTTTTCCAAACCACTTTCATCTCTACACAACAAGAAATAGCACAGCTTTACAACCATAACATTACTTGAAACATGCATTTTACTTTTTATAATTTTGCTTGACTGAGTCTTACCTGCGGTGCAGCAGAGACATAGGATGGTAGAGAACTTAAGCCAGTTGGCAGACATGGTGATAGTTCGCTTTTGCTAAATTCAGACCAACTCTGGCACCACAGTCAGAAATGTCTTCAACAAGCTCTAACTTGACAGCCAACAGAAACGCATGACCTACATAAAAAATACCTTTTTATGTGGGCGGGAAGATGTCAGCGTCATCACTTGTCAACCCTCATTTATCGGTGAATAAAATCTACAGTGAAGAGAGATTGCAAGCAGCTGGTATAGGAAGTAGAAGTGCTGCATGAGAGCTTTTAATCTTTTCCGAAAGTGCAAGGCAACACACAAACAAGACTAACCAAGGAAAGCTCTCAGCAGAAAAGCAGAAGAAATCTTTATTCATTTTACTTCTGCTTTTGAAGTTGTTCTGTGCACGAGTAAACTTTAAACTTTCAGTTCATATAAAGGCTATGAACTGAAAGGTTTTCATTATTTCTTTCTTCATCAATCATTATGTCTCAGTTATATTACCCTCACTTTCACACTATTTATTCTGTCCTTAGGATTTAAAGAGCAGGGCTAGGGTAGTTTATGGGTTAGACAAGACCATATATTGTGACAAAGACACAACATAGCTTTTAAAAGGCTTTGAGATCTTTTTTCCCACTTTATATTTTCTGACTTCTTTGGTAAACAGAAATCAAAATTACAGTTTTCTCATTTGGCCTTTAATAAATATACTGGTATAGAATGGCAGGAGCTGACAGGCTAATTGAGAGCTAAAAAGAAACAATAAACTAAATATGGCGTATCTGTTTTTTTTTTTTTTTTTTTTTTTTTTACTTTAATTATTACATGTGACCAAACTTCATTCAGTGTTTTTTTTTTAGTTAAACTACAAACACAGTCAACTTTTCAGACTTCAAAACTTTACTGCTATGGCAGGTTTGCAGCCATCAATATCAGATTGACTCACTTTTTTATTTAGGTGACTTCTGAAGCTACAGTAAGAAGTCTCATAAGGGCATAATTACACACTTCGTCCCTTTGTTCTTTCACATGAAAACAAATTAAAGATATCAAAATATGTGATTAGCAGGTGAGGACATTTCATAAAATTCAAGGTAAAAAATACTTTGGCAGACCCGTCGTGTTCCAAAAATAAAAAGACAAGAGGTGAAATCTATTTTATTTTTATTAAAGGCATCCATTATGGCAAGAGCCTTTGCTTTATTAATGTTATATATTTTATAACGGTTGAATAGTCTTCCTTAAAATAGGTTATAGAGGGCCTCTATAACCATCTTTGTACTGCCCACTTGTGGCCAAAAAATAAAAGTGACTTACTGTCTTGTTCTCAACAAAACTAAGGAAGTTTTATCTGTCTGAGGATTAATTGGATACCTCTATGGGTCAATTTCTGAAAATGTGTCTAGAGTAAAGTCCTGATTCTGGTCACAATCAGGGTGCAGAGATGAGGATGTTGCTGTAGGTTGTCATGGTATGTGAATAAGCTCTGTTTAAAAAGCAGTTTATCAATGCATCTACATCCCAACTTTCACCTCTGGTTATCTCACATTAGAACTGAAATTTGAAGCATCTGAGATGGGAAGATTTTTCCTCCCTTTTTAAAACAGTCATCAATACCAAATTCAATCTAATTGGATGGGAACCTACGTTGCATTTGACGCACCACTACAAGATGAATCGACAGATTCGGCTGTATTCATTCGTGGCAAATCATTGCAGCTTGGTAGTGGTGACGTTAGCATAGAATTTGGTATTGATGATGTGAAAAATAATAACGGTAACTCCATTGAAATTATTCAAAACTAAAGTAACGAGCCAATTTGTTAAAATGTAAGGAGTAGAAAGTACAGATATTTGTGTAAAAATGTAAGGAGTAGAAGTAAAAAGTCAATAAAAATAAGTAGTAAAGTAAAGTAAAAATATCAGAAAAATCTATTTGAGTACAGTGACAAAGTATTTGTCTTGGGATCTGGAGAAGTACCACCTTTCTCCAGCAGAGTGCGCCGTGGGTCTCCTGGGCTGGAGCCCTCCTGCACACCTGGTTCTCGTCAGCCCATCAGGAGACCTGCTCTACTTAAGCAGCTGCCAGACCTTCCTTCAACGCCGCAGTGTTGACCAAGTTTGGTTAGCAAACCTGAGCCTCTGTGATTACTAGAATCTTCGTCTCCCAAGAGAAACCCAATTCTAACCTGCCTCTGTCTTCTCACTCACAGGAAACCTATCTCTTGTCTGAAGCTCTGGATGAGCTTAGCCTGTTACCTGCCTGCCTGCCCTAGAGAGCCAAACCTGAAGATCTCACTCTGGAATCCACCTGCTGCTCTCAGGGAAAGAGCTGATCAGTCAAACCAAGGTCTGTCACTGGAGAATCAGAAGCTAGACGCTGCTGCTGCTGAGCACTCTGCTGAACCAACAGTCTCTGGACCCAACCGGTTCCCTCTCTCAAAGGAGAAAGCCTGAACCTCTTCAAGGTATTTCCAGAAACATCTGAAACTCAACAATTCACCTGTTTAACTGGCCAATCAAACTATCCGTCTCTGCAGACGCCAGAGAATCCTGCCCGGACCAGTTTCCTGAATCCAGTCCATGTTGTTATTGTGAAAACTTTCAATAAACTCTGAACTTTTTGTCAGTCTCCAGTGGTGATCTGCATGTGGGTTTAATCCCTAAACCAACCATGACAATTTGTACTTCGTTACTTCCCATCTCTGGTCACTAACCTGAGTTTTCTTCTCTACAGAGATTCCGGCCTTTAGCTACTGAGTCGCAGATTCAACGTGTTGTCAATAAAAACTTTTTTAAATTACATCAGTCTGTCTGCCTGAAATTCTGGGTCCACAGTTCTGAGACATATTTCTTGCTTTTTCTTCTGAACTTATGTTAAATGCTCCAAATAAATAACAATGCATGTTTTAGTATCTTATATCCTTGTATTTCACTTAGCCATGCATCCCAGTAGCATGTCTCACTTATGACCCTTTAATCTTTGTCAAAATTCTTATATGTTTGCAGGTTTTTTATACATTTATCTAATAGGAATCCCTGACTCCCTTTGTCTGTTTAATGACGTTCCTCCTCCTTTCATTCTTCTCAACATATGTCTTCAATATAAAGGATTTTGTTTTTCGAAACAACCAACAAACCTCTACATCTTAGTCTTTTGCATAATGATCCTCTTTAGTTTTCTAGACACTGCTATTGGGCTTAGATGTATAATTTTATCCTTACATTTTAGAAATGTTCTGAGCTCTTCACAAGTGTTTCGAAAACTATCCCGCTTCCCTCCTCTGAGCTAATTTGCACCAAAATTTAGTTTGCAACTAAACTTCTCTCTTGTCTAATTCTTCTCCACCGTCTCTTTTGTCCATTCCTGACCTGAGACAATTTGTTAAAATCAGTGTTTTCATCATTTACCTTTGTTTCTTTTTTACTATTGCTGAAGTTTAGGACATTAAGCACATATAGCCAACCTGTAAACTCGACTTATGATCTCCATTTTATCATGTCTTGATTTGGGTCCTTTTTACAGAATCAGAGGCAGAATGAGGCCCAAATATTACAAATCATTGTCAATGTAGTACAGTAACTACAAATGAGAAATAAGCAAAGAAAATCAAGAATTTATTTATTAAAAATCACAATAAAAAACATTATCCTATAGAAAGTTATCTTAGTCCCTTAAAAACACGTTGAGTTTGACTGAACTATAGCAACAAGCGTACAAAAAAATCATTTATAACTACACACGCATTAGACTGGTTTGTCCATTTTATGAATGTGAGCATTTATTTATGATTAACGGTGCGTGATAATGGTTTATTTTATATGATTCGTCACTGCATTAAATGTTTAAGTGTATTATTATCTATTAATATTGTTTCTCTGATTAAATATTTTTATAATGTTTACAGTATACATCATGCAAAAAAACCTTTTAGCTTAGAATATAAAAGGATAAATTACACATAAAAGATAAAACAAGTATACATTTCTAATGTTTAACATGATAATGATCTTTTCCATTTTTACATTTGACAGCATCATTTATTCAAATTTGGCACCAACATCCACTTCTGTGCACACAAGAAAACTGGGTATAGGAAACTGTTAATGGTCTGAGGTGGGGGTGCAAAACTACTTAACGCGCATCTCTTTTAACGCTGTGGTCCAGGGTGTCACTTGTTTCAGTCGGGTTTGCATGCTGCAAACTCAGGCTGCCATCCTCGGGAGAAGGACCTCGCTGCAGCAAACAGAAAGGGGCGGGGACGGACCTTTCCGTCAGTCCCATACCTTATTTGGAAATGGGACTATTGCATTCCGGAAATGAAGGGGGCGCTATTTTCATAATCACTAGTATAAATGCCTTAAAGACGCGGGGTTAAGAGGAAAGGAAGAAGAAAGAAAGAAGTTTGAATATATATCCCAGAGTTTAAAAAATGTATTCACAAAAGAATATCAGATCAATTGTCGGTATTTACAGCAGAAATGGTGGCAGTTATATTAGGCTTGCAATGGGTGGAGGAGATTCGACCGATCAGGGTGGTGGTGTGCACAGACTCTAAAGCAGTAGTGGAAAGTATTAAGGGAGAAGGAAATAATAGAAAAGATTTGGTATTAGAAATTCATCATATTTTATTTAGACTATATAGGGGTGGCATTGATGTTTGGTTTTGTTGGGTGCCGGCACATGAAGGAGTAAAAGGCAATGAAAAGGCAGATAAATTAGCTAAAAGGGCTTTAGAGGGGGAAATAACGATTTCAATTCCTTTTGGAAAAGGGGAAGGGAAATCACTTATTAAAAGTAAAGAAATGGAGGAATGGCAAAAAATATGGAACGAAGATAGGAAAGGAAGAAGATTATATGAAGTGCAAAAGTCAGTTCGAATTCGAAACAATGAAAGAAACAGAAGAGAAGAAATAATAGTTAGTAGATTAAGAATAGGTCATACCTACTTAAATGACATGCTTTACTTAATAGGGAGGAAAAATAGTGAGAAATGTGAGAAATGTGGTGAAAAAGAAAATGTAGAACACATACTGATGAACTGTAAGTTATATGAACACGAAAGGGAAAAATTAAAGAGAATAGTTAGAAGTATAGGGCATGAATGGAATCTTAAAGGAATATTAGGAAATGAAGGAAACATAACAGATATTCATAAACTAAGGAAAGCATTGTTTTTGTATCTTAAGAATACAAAATTAAAAAATAGAATCTAATAGATGTGAAGTAACGCTGCTACACACTCATGTACAGTAGGTGGCGGTATGCACCTTAAAGTTGCTTGTGATCCGCCATAATAGAAGAGAAGAAGAAGAAGAAGAAAGAAGTTTGAAAAGTTTTTGCACTGGTGTTCGGCACACGATCCATAATGCAAAACCCACAAAATCAACAAAAGGTAATTTTACCTTCTTAAAATTTTTTTCACATAGTAAATTAATACGCTTTTCTAGATTCAGTTTTTTAAGAAAACCTTCAATTTGTCCTTTTTAAAAGGTCCAGAGAAGAACTACAAAAGGAGAGAAAGCGGAAAAAAGTTAATGAGAGGGCAAAATGTGAGGTAAGCTGTAGCTAAAATTCATCACTTTGTTGATTTAAGTCATAGAATTTGTATTATGTCCATTCACAGTGTACTTTTGTTCTATGCTTATTTTTTTAAGTCTGAAAGAAAATCAGTATAGAAGAATTAAAAGGGTTGAAGCAGTTTTGATGTTATTTGGATTTGCATTCATCTTTCACTTAGAACATATCTGTATTTTTACAGACTCTGTGTGCTGATGACCACACCTATGCCAAAGGAGCCGAGGCACAAATTGAGGTTCATTTTTTAAATTTACACATAACTAGTAATTTTGATTTGTGTATCTTTATGTGCAAATGAGACTAAAACCCTAAATGATTTTATTTTTTTTTTTTATTAAAATTCATTATTTGGACAACTTTTTTTTATATCATTAGAGATGAAAGGATAAGATACTGAGAGATATAAAGTATTAATTATTGTTTAATGCTCTTCACCATGCAGGTAGAAAGGATACCGCCAATCTTACAGGTAAGATTCATTCATAATCATATGTATCATCCATTCTTCCTGTATTACAGTCTTGCAATGCACCTGTTTTTTATTTTGTTTGTTTTTTTATTTTTTTATTTTCAGATGCGGAGGAGAGGAGAGTACCCTCGTTACTACTGTGATGGCATACCTGGACTTTGCCCTGAGTGCCAACATTGAATTCAAAGAAAATATAAGTTGCTTTCCACAATCTGTCACATATTGTTAGTTTTTTTGTGACATGCCATTTGAAATCGTTTCTGATAAAGAATATTTACCTTTTGACTTGTGCAGTCCTCCTTTTTCATAATGTGTTCTTTCAATATTATTTACATTTTTGAAAGTTCCTTTTGTTGTAGCTCAGTTGATTTACATCATTTAGTTTTCATAGAAATGGTGTTGTTTCCACAAAGTTACATTGTGGCTGTAATTTGTTGGAGAGACAGTAGAACCAATAAAGTAGTTGTAAATATATTGTAACAGCGTTGTTTAACAATTGGAAAATTTTAAATGCAAGCAAAGCTAATAACTTGCAATATACAATGTTTCCTATACATTTTTGAACAATGACTGGAATCAATACAAATTTTCTTTACAAACCTGACATACAGACAAGTTGTTTATGTTTTAACAGTTAGAATCAACTTGTTTTATGTAATAAAAAATAAGTTGCAGAAACATATTGTTCAGATATAAACATAAGATTAAACGAGCAAAGCGAAGGTGTAATCAGGGTGGAGGTGATGGAAGCTCAGGTGAGGAGCAGTTGCACACATCAAGCTGGACTTTATGAAGGGTGAAGGACTTGAGACCGGCGCCGTTAGGCTGGGAGGGAGGCACCTGAGCAGGTGATTGGCTGAGCAGGTGAGATGAAGACAGACTATTCAAAAAGGTTTTCATGTAGAAAAAAGATCATTCTCTCTGGTCGTTACCAGTACAGTGTCTACTGCCGGGATCAGAAAGTTGAAGATTATTGTCAAATGAACTTTCTAAAACCTACTTTCTGTGCGAGTCTTTCCAGGTTGAAGCTACATTTAAGGTTTTAATTAATCACTTTGGGTTTTGCTACAATTGGATATTCATGTTTTTGGAGTGCAGTTCATGAATTTATTGCAATTGATAAAATTAATATGGTATTTCTAAATGGAATAGTGGGACACCAGTCAGTTTACTAGTTGAGCTGGAGTCCTTATAGGAGATAATAATTGAGCCAGGTCACCTGCAACCAAGTATATTCTAGTTACCGAATGGCACTTGTTAAAAGTTCAAAAGTCCTTTGGTTTGTTTGTAAATTATATTCACAATGAGAATAATAAGAAAAAATATTTGGCAAATAAACAACAAAAGTGCACCGTGAATGGACGTACTAAGTTGGCCAAAATTGTCGACTAAATATTTTACAGACCAAACCTCTTTTCCATCTAGTTCTTATTAAATAAGCCAAAGGCTATTATATTTTAGATTTTAACTTATTTATTTTAAGAGTACCGTTCACAACATCAAAATATATTATTTGAACTTCAGCACCAGCATGTATTTGTTTATATCTGTTTTCTTAATCAGCGATGGACTGGGGATCTGTCCAGGGTCAGCAGCCTTCATGACCCCACTTGAGGATAATTCATAAAAATTAATGGATGGATAAATGTGCTCTTAATGTAATGTACATTTGTCTCCAAAATATTGATTTTATTTTATTTTTTATGATTTTTGTTAGAGATATATAGGGTGTAAGGATAGATAAATACATCTCCATAATGATTCCTTATTGTTGCTTATTTTAGATTGTTTGTTACTAAGATAATTTTAAATAAAGATTTCAAAATAAAAAAGGGACATACCACGTGAAAGACATGCCACGTGACATATCACGTTTTGTAGCCTTTTCTTTACTGTTTAATTAGTATTTTTAATGTTGAAAGTGTTCTTGGGTGTTTTGAAAGGCGTTGTCAAATAAAATACGTTATTATTATTATAATTATTATGAAACGGTCGGTACAGAAAATAGTGTCACTAGCGCCCCCGTCAGTTCCGGAATGAAATGGTCCCATTTCCATGTAAGGTATGAGACTGACAGTGGTCCGTCCCCGCCCCTTTCTGTTTGCTGCAGCGAAGTGTACTTCATCCTCGGCTTCATCTTCAGCCTTGACACATTCTTTGTCCTCATAAACCTTGGTGCTGGTGGCAACGCACGTCTGTTCAACTGTGATGTCAGAGGACTTGGTCTGTAGGAAGATTAGAACATATCAAGACATTTGTTGATCTCACAGCAGTTCATCAGCAAAAGTTGGTTTTAATACTTCTTAAATTAATTTTAATACATTCGGAATAGAAAAAACACAAAAACAATGTAATAAAAAACTGGAGAAATTTTGAAACAGTTCTGAATTAAAGGTGCAAATACATAAAAAAGTGTAAAGAATGATTAAAATATGTCACAAATAAGCGACAAAAAAAGAATATTTGTCTTGTGTAGTGTCATAAAAATACATGCTAGATTGTATTTTTTTTTGTATACTTTGCACTACTCTACACTCTCTTTGCTAAAAGTGTTGCACTCTCGATTTTTTACTTAGCTTCTTGAAGATATTGAATCTAAAAGTTATTTGCACAGTTCTCATCATAGATTCTTATGTATAGATAGAAATATTTCTATCTCCAGAAATATACACATATAAAATATTGCTTAATCTTTAAGAAAAGTAGTCTTATGAGACGACAGGACTGTTCACTCAAAGAGAAAGAGATCAATTAAAAAGGAAAAGCAGTGATAATTCAACCTTGCGCTTAAACCAAATGAAACCGCCTAATATGATCCCAAGGAGAAGGGCTGTAGCAGGGACTGCATACACCATAGGCATGTTCAGCTTTGGCTCCTCGGGGTCCTGCACTGCTTCTGCTCTGGCACATGAGTTTTCTTCTAAATTAGACACAGAGGTCACAACAATGTTTGTCGTTTAAAGCCCAGAATTAATACAGACAGTTTGTTAGGATACAGAAAGATCAAAAAACAAAGAAACAGTCACTTTAAACTTGCATAATTAAAGTAATATTAAAAATAATTCATTTTATTTAATGTCTGATGGTAATGTGTACGGCTAATAAAACGAGATGCATTTACATCACTGCTAAAAGTGATTTAATTCTGGAGAACCTGCGTGTTACAGACCCTTAGCCTACTGTTCATCATATTTCATTTTCTGTGCAAAACATAATTTTCTAACTAAATGCAACAGTGTCTTACAAGAAATATTACTCTTACCTTTTACCACCAGGACCACTGATCCCTCGCCCACTGTAACCATCTCCTTATATGTGTTTTTAGAATAAATGCACCAGTATGGTCCTGTGTCATTTAAATCCAAGTTTCTAAGAATAATATTTATTTTGGGGAATGTTCCATTTATCTGGACTCTGTCGACCAATCCTCGAACAACAGGTTTTTTTTGTATAGATTTTTCTGCATAAACAATGCTTGTCTCCTGCCTGAGGCCCCTTTTGAAATGTATAAAACTTTGACTGGATTTACTTCTGCATTGGAATGTGATGTATTCCCCAACTTCTCTCCAAACCACCACTTTCACTTCTGAATATAAAAAATGGAAAGAGCACCATTTTATAAAAGTTATGAAGCTTTAACAGTAAATGATAAATCAATCTTTTTGGGTCCTATGCACTCTTCTTAGGCTTACCTGCAGTGTAGCAGAGAAAGAGGATGGCACAGACCTTTACCCAGACACCCAGCATATCTACAGCTACCACTAAAAAGATTTACTCAAGCTTTGACACCTCAGTTGGAAATGTGCTCGGTTTTTTACCCACATCGATTAGACTCACGGCTAACAAGAACACGTGACACAGAGAGCTGGTGGTTTTTGTACTCTGACTTTTCAGCAGATAAAAAAAAAAAGTCAGGCATAAGCAGCTGAGCCATACATTAGAACTCATAGCATAGGATACCATCATATGATCTAACCCTGCTTTGAATTTCTCCACCCCTTGATCCCTGACTGTGTAGCTTGGCCCTTTATGATGATTTTAGTTTATCAATAATCAAACAACAAGCAAACATTTCAGGACTTCACAGAACTGCTGGACTTTGTTTACTAATTGGGTGAATTCAGAAGTCAAGAAAAAAAACCCGATAATTTCATATATTTATATATCCAAAAACATTTTATTTCTCTACTTTTTTCACTACTTTTTCACTACTGGCCGATAGAGGGCACTACAGCCCTCTACCTGATATATACCGGTATGTGTATTTAAATATGTATATATAATATATAATATATAATATATATATATATATATATATATATATATATATATATATATATATATATATATATATATATATATATATATATATATATATAGTGAAATAAAATTAAAAAATTCTTCAATAGGTATATCATCAAACTTCCTGTTCGGGCTGTATATTAAATCAACATAAAAACAAAAGTGTGTTTTATACAGACCTCTAGCCTTATCAGACAGGCTAAACAAAATAAAGTTCAAATGAAATTTAAAAGAAGCTCACGGATCACATAAAAGACAGCAGTCACAAAAACAGGATCATTGGAAAATCTCCAAAATAAAATAAATTCTTCCAAAACCAGACTATTGACAGTAAGTGGTGAGTAGAGGGCATAGAGTCATGCAGAAGGCAGGTTTGATTTAAAATAAAAGAGTTTAATATAAAAATGAACAAAACCTGGAAAAAACAAAATGCAAATGAAGGCTCAATTAAACTAGAGACTAGGGGCCAAAGGCTTTTAAGGTTGTTGTAATTAAACCTTTGCTTAAGAAACTGTCACTTGACCCAGATGACTTGGTCAATAATAGACCTTTATCCAATCTTCCTTTCCTATCTAAAATTCTTCAGAAAGTAGTTGCCAAACAAGTGTGCGATCACTTACTTCATAATGAACTTTATGAAGAGTTTCAGTCTGGCTTTAAAGCTCATCATAGAAGTCCTAAATGGAAATGAGGTGGAGTATTTTTAGCTGATTCTTCAACACACTAGAAATTCTTTCCAAAGACTTTTAATACCATGAAATAATATTTTAACCTTCTTGTAAAATTAATTTAGTCTTTATTAAATATGCTTTGTGGTTTTAAAATTGCAATCCTATATTTCCTAGCACACATGATGTATTTTGTTTTCTAAGTGTCTTCAGGAAGTGTGTTCTACAGTTTAATTTTGCATTTGAAGCTTTATGGAGCGTGTTAAATAGGCCATCGCCAAGAATATTCAGCATTATTAGGATAAGACTTCAGGTAGAAACAAGAAACTATCAAATTATTTTAAAAACTCGACAAGAAATGGAGCTGGTTTCTGCACTGTTCATTCTTATATAATTTATACATAGTACAAGTAAGAAGATTTTCAAAGTATTCTAAATATTTTTGCTGTTAAAAGCATTAAAAAACATATTTGATTTAATTTTAAAGTTAATGAAATAGAGAACTGCTTTTTTTATATTTTTCTTTTTATAGAGGGAGTTAATTGGAACAAAAAAAAAAACATTAGGAGCTTAATAAATTCCATCTAACCATAAATCCTTTTGACTTATTCATGGTGTGTGAATGACATTTGCAAACAACATGGCTGACAGAATCAGGACCATCCCCAGAGACCCAAGCAGCAGTGGTGAGTGAAACAGAAACAGTGAACTTTTAAATGTAGACAAGAGAAAAAGCAACTGAACTGTTACCTTTTGCATGGTCCTACAGATGACTACCAGCATGATGATAAGCAGGACGCCAACAGCGATGACAATAAATACAACGGTCATGTTTAGATTCGGTTGTCCACGTACATCGTCCTTATGTGGCTTGTTCCCTTAAAAAGCAAAATAATATACTGTTTTCTCCACAGTCATAGTACAAGTATACAAAATGACAAGTTGTCTATGTCTAAAACTTTAAATATTCTGTTTTTTTAATGATGTAATTTTGCTTGTAGTATCTGTTTTCTTTCTATCAGAAGGTTCAAATCAGCCAGACAAAAACATCAAATAGTGATAAACTCAATGTGACAATATATATCTGCAAAAGTTGCGTTAATCTGTGTGTTTGTATCTAAAACCAATTCACTGAAATTAAGCTGTCTGCAGGTAGTTCATATCTCTATTTACACGTCATGCAGGATTATATTGTAGCTGATTAAGGCTTGTTGATCTACAGTGGAGGCAGAAAAGTGAAAAAAAAAGAACTCACCAGCAACAACCAGCAGTATGGATCCCTGTCCTTTTTCGTAAACTTCTGTATAAGCATCACTTAGTTTGGTATACATACACCAGTATACATCCGTGTCATTTTAATTCAAGTCTTTGATGAGAATATCCACATTTAGGGATTTTCCATGTGTTTGAACTCTATGTATCATTTCTGTATTAATAGCTTCCTTTCCCGTGTCTCTGTGTTGAGTAAAAATTATAGTCTCCTCGTGGATGCCCTTTTTTAATTGCAGACTTTCATAATCAGAACTTGATTTGCACTGGATTGTGATGGATTGTCCAGGTTTTTTCCGAACCAATTTCATCTCTACACAACAAGAAATAGCACAGCTTTACAACCATAACATTACTTGAAACATGCATTTTACTTTTTATAATTTTACTTGACTGAGTCTTACCTGCGGTGCAGCAGAGACATAGGATGGTAGAGAACTTAAGCCAGATGACAGACATGGTAATTATTCGCTTTTGCTTTTGCAAAGTTCAGTTCAACTCTGGCACCACAGTCAGAACTGTTTTCAACAAGTTCTAACTTGACAGCCTGAACATACACGGACCGTTTCTGTTTGCTGTTAGGTTAGAGCTTGTTGAATGTTTACAACAAGTTCTAACTTGATAGTGTTAAGCAGCTGGTATAGGAAGTAGTAGTCCTGCGTGAGAGCTTATAATCTTTTCCGAAAGTGCAAGGCAACGCACAAACAAGAGTAACCAAGGAACGCTCTCAGCAGAAAAGCAGAAGAAATCTTTATTTTGCTTCTGCTTTTGAAGTTGTTCTGTGCACGGCTAATCTTTAAACTTTCAATTCATACAGTATATGAACTGAAAGATTTTGATTATTTCTTTTTTCATTAATCATTATGCCTCAGTTACATTCAGGTACCCTCAAGTTCACACTATTTATCCGGTCCTTATTTAAAGAGTAGGGCTAGGGTAGTTTACGGGTTAGACAAGACAGTATGCAACATTATTCCGACTTTAGATTTTATGACTTCTTTAGTAATCAGAAATCATCAAAGCTAGAGTTTTTGTCAGCCTTGAAACGTAGGACCCAACATTCAAACAGACAAATCCGAATTAGTTCAAACAGTCGTTATCAGCCATTTATTCTAGTCACTGACCAGAGTTTCTGTTTCTACAGAGGATCTGGTTTAACTGCTCCAGCTGGCGAGTGGTCGCGCGCAGTTTATAAGTAAAGACTAAGAGCAATAGTCACTGATCTGGTTCAGAGTTCAGTACGACTACAAAAGGATGTGAGGGATCTCAAGAAGGAGATTGTCTTTCGCTTATGGCGGGCGCCGCCCCCGGAGCTCTGTTTGATGACTGGAGCTGATGCCAACCGACGCCGAGGAGCAGCTATGTCCAGAAGGGAAAATCTGAGCCAAAGTTATAACAGAACCAAGTTCGTAAATCAGACGATAACAGAGCCGATGGGGTAAAGATGAGGGAATCCAAGCCGTGGTCAGATAAACAGTCTAGGCTCGGTAAGCCAGTAGAATCCAGGAAAGAGTCCAGAACAGATCAGACTGATAGAGAAGACAGGGGAAGGGCAAAACTCGGGAACCACTAGACAGAAATAGGTCACAATTAAGTCATCAGAACTATAATCAAAACGCTAGAGTTACTCTCACCAAACAACTCGAATAATCTGGCTCTGGTAGCTTGAAAACAAACAACATACAGTATATAGGAGATGGAAACAGGTGGATCAGATAAGCAATGATGACAAAATGGGCAGAGTGAAACAGTTGGATGGAAAGAACAATCAAGGAAGCCACCAGTGCCAGGAAAGTTTTACATGTACTGGTATAGAATGGCAGGAGCTGACAGGCTAACTGAGAGCTACAAAGATACAATACACTAAAGATGGTGTATCTGGTTTTTGATTGACCTAGATTTTTTTTTTTGCCTTAATTATTACATGTGACCAAACTAAGAATCTAATAAATAGGCTTTCATTCAGTGTCTTTGAATTAAACTACAAACATGGTCAAGTTTTTAGACTTCAAAAGTTTCTCTCTGGACTTTTGCAGCTCCTCCAGAGTTACCATGAAGCTTCTGGAAACTTCTCTGGTTTATATTCTTTTTCCCTGACTTTTCAGTTTTGGAGGACTGCTATGGCAGGATTGCAGCCATGGATATCAGATTCACTCACTTTTTTATTTAGGTGACTTCTAAAGCTACACTAAGAGGTCCTCTAAGGCTATAAGCTTGGGTCAGGAGACAGATCCAAGGATAAAGAAGGCAGAATCCAAATAGCAGTCTGAAGACAGGTCAGGCAAAACAGAAACGAGTCAACAGTTTATTAATATAGACTAAATTTTTTCTGTGTGTATAAGCCATGGAAAGAGTTTCTACTAATTTTCGTTATAAATTCACATTCTTTTGTCCATTCAGAGTTAAACAAGGTCTTGCATTTTCATTATGCTAATTTTCTGTCAATATTTAATTCTGATCCTTGTTTACTTTTTTAACTAATGACAAACAGATATTTATGTGACACAGCACCCCTCTTAGCCAGTCATCTATTAGATACTTGATGCATTTTATACATTCTATGATTGGATATTGTGATGCAGCCTAGCATAAATGGAAATATATCTGCTCTTCAAGCCTTGTCCCTACTAGAGGAGGACAAATACGCATCCGGATGCCTGACAGCACAATGAAAATCCAGACTGTCCGGCCTATAACTGGACATTTGGCCACCCTACTTCAACCAGTCATTAGTGCTGGATTATTCGAGCCTTTGGAGAGTGTTCTCCAGTGTACCTAAGTGTTACTGATTGTCTGAGCCTGACATGTTCTGCTTCTGGACCTCTGAGCCTGCCTGTCCCAGTTCTGACCTTTGTACCTGACCTGACCTCAGACGCCTGCTGGTTTTCTGCCTGTTTACTGAACCCGGAACTGATTTCTGACTCCGTCCTGGATTTCTCTTCAGAACCTCTCTGTACCTCTGATTTCCTGGTTCTGAATCCTGAGCATGCCTTTGAAACTGACTTTGGCTTTGCCTTCTGGATTATCCCGGTTCTGATCTCCTGCCTGTCCCCTGACTTCTGAGACATCAGCGTCTGCCTTAGATTCTGATGCAGTTCTCTACAGTTCCATCTGAAATAAACGTTTTGTGAAACCTAACTCTCTCTCCGCATCGAAAACTGGGTCCTTTAGTTATGAGCCCGACAGTATATTAGTGATGTTAGAGGGGCTCTTAACTGGAGGTTGGCCCCTTCATCTGATCCTGCTACATCCAACATCCTACATCCATTTGGCAGCTAATGGCGATCCTAATAAAACCTAACTAAACTAAACCTTGGATTCTCCATGTTTGCAGAAGCAATGAGAAAAGCTTTCCTTTTACAATGTCAAATGCCTGACATAGGGAAGCCAATAATGATTTTGTTTTGCCTACTTTGCACCGCCCCCTTGTGGCAGAAGAGGAAAGCTTTGTTTTATTTACCCACTAGATTCAGAAAGCCAAAGCACAGGAGTAAAAAAAGTCAAAATATTACATTTTCTGCTGACCTTTAAAATAGATATCTCCTTTTGTATCATCAGCTTACTTTACAATATGAATTATTTGTTCATATATGATGGAACGGTATTACTGCTAAAATCATATTTTAAAAATCCAGAATTAAATGCTCAAATATAATTAACTGCTTTGCCTTTTAACAGAATAGCCACAGAATAAATATTAGCCAATTCAAAGGTCTTTAGTATAAAACAACTACCCCCTGTCATAAAAAGAAATGTTTATATTGTTTAATAAAGTTTAATTTGAAGCATACCTTAATTCTATTTTTAAGGTTCTTGACAGATAACAACTAAACTGGTGATATCAGCTTCACTGTGTTTTTCTGTCAGACAGGGACAGTTTATATGCTTCATAAGAAGTCTACTTATATAATAGATACAGAATCACAGTTATGTGCTCATTGATGTAAAACCTTACACATACAGTGGAATACAGGCGCAAAGTATTTTCATATTGAGATGAGCACACACAATAACAAACTCCATTAGACTGGTAGTCTCCCAAGGGGACAACAAAATCAATCAATCGATCAATAGCTGCAATATAGGTGTGTCTAGTTTTGTCTCATATCCCCTGAGGGAAAGCAGGAACAAATGGTCCTGGTTTCATGGTGTCATCATTCTTTTCTTCATGAGTGCCCTTCCTCCAGTTTCTTCCAGTTTAGGAGGTGGGATATAAGCCACAGGGGAAAGTGAAAGGAGCTTTTACGTCCCTTTGTTGCTACAGAAACAGTCCTGTCCATTTACCAGCCGGTGCTTCCTGTTTAATGTCCCGGAGGGTGGGAGGCAGCACCAGACCAGACCAGGATGATTCCTGGCTTGGTCACAGTCAGGGCAGGAAATCAGACAAAACAGGACAAGAATGATTCATCTCACTGTTGTTTTTTTAAATCAATAACTAGTCATTTTTGCAAGCCTTTTTAATAAAGCCCCTCCACTGAATATTTGCAGAGTCATTTCACATGACTAAATGGTGGTATCGATTAACAGATTGTTTGAGCATCACTCAGAAGTGACTCACCTCATTTCCGCACTCGACTTCCCGTGGTTACGCCTCCTCTTCCTCCTCAGAGACCTCTGGATGGCCTCATCTGGACTCCACATGGCCTAATAGGACTGTTGATCAATTAATCAGCAAATGAGCTAGGCTGCTTAAACACATGGCACCCACACATGGTAGATAAATAACTCAGAGAGTACCAGACCTTAAACAGAATGGGGAGGGTAAAGGTAATCTCCCATCTTTGGGGAAAGATTAATCAGATAAACAAAGGGAATAGACAGCAGAGACTGATTAGCTGCTGGCCAGAACAAAAGCACAGTACATTTAAAAAGTATTTATACCCATTTGAACCTTTCACTGTAAAATATGCATGGAAATGAACTGTCTGTAGTTGATTTTACTGAAGGATCACATAGTAAAAGGGTTTTAAACATTAATTTGATTTTTATAAATTTGATTTTATTTGAAGAAATAATGAGGGTTTTTTTTCTGCTTCACATTTATTTGCTCCTTTGTCTTAGTCATTTGAATAAGATCCTAATAGAACACACTGAAATTTGAGGTTGTGACCTGATGTAATGTGAAAATGTTCAAGGGCTGAGACTTCTTTTGCAAGAGGAAAGACTTTAAAAACTAAAATAAGCACATAAAAGCACAAATCTAATCTTTTCTCTGATTTTTTTTGGTAAGAATTAAAAAAGACTAAGTAGAATATGTGCACTTCTTTGATATTGGCATATAGGCTGGTAGTATGGAGTAAGTGTGTATAATAATTCTGTTCCCTAAGATAAGATAAGATAAGATAAGATAATACTTTATTTGTCCCACAGTGGGGAAATTGCAGCGTCGCATCACAGTGAACAGTACAGTAGGAAACAAAGAAAGAATACAAAATATTAAAAATATTAAAAATATATTTAAAAAAAAATATACATTAAGTATATACAGACAAGGCCATCACACTTGGTGTGAACAGTTAAATGGCTACGGCTAAGGTTACAAACACTGGTATAAAGTGACAACAGTAAAGTTCTGTGCAAATGATTGATTGTATTAAATTATTGCAGAGTTAAATAAATATGAGTGAAGTATACAATAGATATGCAATAATAACAGGTAAAGTGACGGTGGACATATGGTTGATACGGAGCTAGCATTGTTGGTTGTACAGTCTGACAGCAGCAGGAAGAAAGGATCTGAGTAATCTCTCCTTTATACAGCGAGGGTGTATCAGTCTTTCACTGAAGCTGCTCTCGAGAGCAGAGAGAGTGTCCTTCAGGGGGTGGTCCTCATGGTCCAGCATAGACATGAGTTTGGACAGGGCCCTTCTGTCCCCCACCTGCTGTACAGAGTCCAGAGGACAGCCCAGGACTGAGCTGGACCTCTTGATGATCTTGTCCAGTCTTTTCCTATCCCTCTCAGTGATGCTGTTGCCCCAGCAGGCCACACTGTACAGGTTGGCTGAAGCCACCACAGAGTCGTAGAAGGTCTTCAGGAGTGGCCCTCTCACCCCAAAAGACCTGAGCTTCCTCAGGAGGTAGAGCCGGCTCTGGCCCTTCCTGTACAGAGCCTCTGTGTTGTGAGTTCAGTCCAGTTTGTTGTTGAGATGAACACCCAGGTACTTGTAAGTGTCCACCCTTTCAATGTCCTTTCCCTGGATGTTCACTGGGGGAGGGACTGGAGGATATTGTTATATTGATATATTAGGTTTATATTATATTGATATATAGATATTGAAAAAAGAAACAAGAAAATGTATGTAAATCTGAAGACTTTTAAAATAATAGTTCTCTATTAATTCTGGTCATATCTTCATCAGGAGGTTGAGGCAGCTGCAGCCAATGAGAACCACTATAAAGGGCACAGGACTTTCCCTGTTTGCACAACACTTACAGCAAACAAGCTTTCATTGAGCGAAATAAAACATCCTGGCTATTCTCCAGGGCAGGAAGTTCTTTTCCTGATCTTTAGTGACCCATGCATGCCTTTCTTGGTAGAAAAGTGGCCGACACACACTGCTGCTGCTGCACAGCACTAAGCAGCATGAGGTTTGGGGCTGAGAGGTTTCTTTAGCGGGTGACTTGGTAAGATACACAGAAAATGTTGTGGTACCAACCATGTTATATAGTATATTCAGAGTCTCGTTTGGAATGTTTTACATTTTGTGAACATCTGAAAACTTAAATGTATTTTTATGATGTTTTATGTGATAGAGCAACACAAAGTAGCTCATTATTGCGAAATATAAGATAAATCATGAAGATGAAACATCCTACTGAGCCGATATTTGGGATGTCCCCTATTCATTTAAAATTAAGTTCACACTCAGAATGGATGGAGAACATCTCTGATATATCAAGTCTTGCTACATATTAGTAATTAAATATGGGTCTGACTTGGACATTCTTACGTATGACATGATTTGATCTAAAACATTTTGTTGCTGCTCTGACTCTAAGTTTAGTGTTGTTGTCTGGCTTATCTAGCTAAACCTTTTAGCCCAAAGTCTTTAGCAAACAGGCTTAGCCCATGTTCTTAATAAACCCTGTTAATTGATGGTATACCCTCAGCATGACGCTGCCACTACAGTTCTTAATAGTGGAAATGATGGGTTTAGGTTTATGTACAATGGTCTCGATTCCAAGCCCTTCATCTTGGCTGGAATCATTATGTCTTAGAAATGTTTGCATTTGTATCATTTTCAATTAAAGCCTAGATGGTGAACAGGATGTTAATATGATGTTAAAAACTTAGGATATTTTTGTATTATCAATTTTAACTTATCAACAAGTTTATCCCTGAGCTGCCTGTGGTGATTGAGACTTTAATAAGATAAAATATTAAAAACAAAAAAGGGAAATGGTCAATTTTAAAGAAAGGTGTGGTACAGTTTAGTTACATTGAAGAATTAAATGAAAAATGCTAGAATTGAAATAGACAAATGTATTGCTTTTGTTTTCCTAAAGATGGTTTTAAAACTTTAAGTCTGTAGAGATAAGCTTCATCATGACTAATCTATAAAGGAGGACCTGCTTCCAAGGGATTACATGCTTCACAATAAGCAGCTTATAGAGACTTATAAAATCAACAATACGCCCCCATTCAAGGAACCCCCATGTTCTAAAGACCAGAACTTACAGTAGAGTTAAGTGCTTGTGTCATCATAGTTCTTCAGACTTTAGCTCCAACAATGTGCTGGATTGTTTTCATGTTTTAAATTATATAAAAAAAAACATGATTCATTTTGAAGCTAGCATTTAATCAGTATTTAATAACAGTGAGAGACTTGTGGAAAGATTTTAAACAGGACTGTCTCAAAATTTTCTACTTTCATAGACATAACAAGGAAATGCTTTTAGACACAAATTTAAAGAAGTTTTAGATCTACTTCTGAAAACCTCAGTTTTATTTTGAGTTCTTTACACATTCCCAATGAAGTTAAAGAGGCTGCTTTGACATTTATGTTCTAATTTTTAAATGTTGCTTTGAGTTTTCAGACCCTGTTTAGTTCTTAGTCAGATAAATGTTTGGCTGCTATGCTAACAAATGTCTTGTTTTGTTTGATTAGGTGAAATGCAGCTTATGTCGTATTTCAGACACTTACCAGACAGCTGCAGGAATTTTATGAAATCTTTCTTCCCCCTTGAGAATCTCTCTCCCATTACTCAGAGGTTAGAGGAAGTCCATCTCTTCCTTTTTGGAGCCACGAAAAGGTGGAGAAAATCTAACATAAATCCTTTCAATCTAAGGGATTCCAATAAGGAGCTGGTTGGTAGGATTTACAGTTGAAAATTTTGTCATTAATCACATATTTTGTTTCTGATAGAACATGACTGAAGGCAATGACAAAAACATGACTATCTCCAATATGTTCAAATTAAAAAACTTCATTAAATGGAAAAATCTGTATTGATATTACAGCAATTATACTCTTATAAGAGCTGACAGGCTTTTTTAATGTTTTCACTGGTATTTTAATAATAAGCTCCAAGTCTCCACATATTCATCATCAGTTTCAAGTTGGGTAACTGCCTGGGCAGTTCCATCATATTGTTACTTCCAGTCATGAAAAGCATATTCTGTAAACCTTAATCTGGAAAGGGTACTTATAATCTTGACCTTTACATCGTTACCTTTAACATTTGAATCCCTAAAAAGGTTTTTAATCCAAGCCATGTGCTGCTGAATACTGATTTTATTTTGAACAGAAAATTAAACAATTTAGGAGTAAAATTAAACAATCCAACAACTAGGAGCAAATTAATCAATGATTTGTTCCTTTTAAGGTTTCTAAACTAATTAATCAACGTAAAAATCAAGTAAAAATGCATCTATTTTCAACTGAACACACACACACATAATAGAATAAGGTACTTTATTTCCTGATTAAAATGTAAACCTGAAAAAGGTTTGTTTTTTTTGTTCAAGATCAACTCAGTGAAAGCTTTGGGGCATTTGGCCATCATTTAAATGAGTGTTAGCAATTTTTTTTATTAATTAATTTCAAATGTTGCTTTACCTTTGATTGTTTAAGTCCCATCAGGTCCCTGAAGTAATGATTCATCACTTAAAATGTAAGTAAATCAAACTTAGAAGAAACTGAAAAAGACCCCTCCCTATGCTATTTTATCCTGCATCCTCCTCCCGTTATTTAAAAATGGTGAATCTCTAGGAGGGAAACCAAATAAGGAATTATGGAAAGACCAGGATGATCTTCCAGCTTATGTTAAAAAAAAACAAAAAAAACAACAACCTTTAGACGTAACAAAATCCAACACCCAGCTTGAACCAGAAACACACAGAGAGCCAAATATTCAGATCATGATGTCATAAAAAGATCTTGCTATTCTTTTGACCCATTTCTGCAGAAACTATCCGTTATTTGAGCCGTGCAGCTTTCCAGTTTGTAGCCTGTCTTTGCTCCCTGTCGCCATAAGGCTTCATTTCAGTGTTCATAAATATTACTCGGCTCTTTGCTTCTGGACATTTATGCAGATGGAAACCAAGGAGGAGAGAATTAACAGTCGCTTTATGTGCAGTATGTCTAGACTGGCGGGTTCACAACATAAACTGAGCAGTAAGAAAGAAAACAGAGGCAGCATGGGCAATTTCATATGAATCTTTATTGTATTTAGAAATCCACACATCAAATCTTTTTTATTCTTTTTGTTTTACCATTTACAACCGGGGAAGAAATGAGGGACAAACTATGTCATGCCTTTCCCAGCAGGCGAGATGCACTACAGGATGGGCTTAAATGGAAGGGGTGTGGGAGATACATAAAGTGCTTTTGTCAACAGTTTTCTTCTTTCAATAGAAAAAAGGATCAAACAAAAGGTTTGAGGGTGGAGTGAGAGGACATGAGAGTCCATGCATGTGAAGGCATGGGAAGGACAGACGGTGGCATGTTGATGAGGTGGAGGAGAGAGGTGGGGTGTTGTTGTTTTCAAAAAATAAAAAAGTGATTGAATGAAAAAAAAAAAAATAGAAAAAGAAAACAAAAGAGAAAGTTGTTTTAACCAAGGATGAGGCTGGATTTGCCACCAGGAGGGTTTCTTCGACCTCCCGCGGCAGCATTGGCACCTCCCGACGGGGCGGGGGGCTGTGACGTCTCCTTCTGCTCTGGCTCCTCCTGCTCCCCCTCCACATCTTCAGGACTTTCTACAGCAACAATAAAAGGCCACTGTGACTTCATCTGAACTGAATTAGTTGATTACAGCAAATATGATTCAAATCAGCAGCTGAAGACACTGCAGACATTTAGACTAAACCAGGGCTGGTCTACTGCTCCTGCTGTATAATGGCCAAACATTCTGGCTCCACAATCATGGTAGCTTATCAGAGCAGCTCAGTATCAACTAATCAGAAGCTGAACTTTAGGGCTAATTCACATGAACAAACAAAACAAAAGGTGATTAAAAGAAGCAACGTAAAGAAATATGAGAACCAAACGAGCAAGTGGTGGTTGGTCAGTGTGTGACATTGTGGGTCAGCCGATTGGCCGACACCAGAGCTGAACCAAAAATAAGCATGAATAAGAACGGCTGTGTTTGAGCAGCTTTGCATAGGCGTACATGGACATGGATAATGCCTTTTATTCACTCTGACCTCAAACGCTGCTGCTTTTCCACAGCAAACACTCAGCATGGGTTTACAGTAAAGCTGCATTCAATAAGTGAAAGTTATTATTTAGGTTCATTACACACAAATATATTTAAAACCTTTTGCCTTTTAGTTTGAATGAAGTTTTGAAGATTACAAACTAAAGTCTGCCCTATAATTTGTACAATTATTAACATTTCTGTTTAATACTGAAATCACAAGAAAGGTACGTCAGTCTGAGGTCACATCTTAGGTAGTTAGGAACTCAAAAGATACTACATCCAGTAGTATATCAATGGAAAGTTAAGAAGAAGGAGAAATACATTTCCCAGAATCTGGAGGAACACTGGAGAGGCACAAGCTGGTGAGGAAGGCCACTTGTATCCTGGTCTTCGCTCTGCACTCAGTGGAGGAAATGGCTGAGGGGAGGGTCCTGGCCAAGCTTACATCCATCATGGACAACACCTCTCACCCCCTGCACCAGACTGTAGAGGAGCTGAGCAGCTCCTTTAGTAGCAGACATAGAGTGTAATAAGGAGCGCTACCGCAGGTTATTCATCCCTGCTGGCCTTTACAGTGCCACTGCACTATAACCTGATGTAAAAACGTATACTATCTATTTAACAAACCAGAAACCACACTTTACCTGTCACTGGAATAAAGGGAGAAGTTTCTCTAACTTCCTGTTCTCTTGCTTATGGGAAAAAAAAACAACAACTTGGATGCTTGGAAATATATCCAAAACATCTAACCTTCTGCTTCAATCTGCAGGGGAGGCTTGGTAAAAATGTATTAAATAAAACAGGGAGGTATTGAGCTGTTTTTCAATGTAAAATGAATAGCTAAACTTAAGTCCTGTGATTCAAAGAGGATGTATTTTGTCTTATTGCTGTGTGTAATGTCCTGCAGCTGTGAGGTTTGGGGCGCTAAAACTTTCTTGTAAACCAAAGGGGGGACAACCAAGAAAAGTTTGGAAACCACGGGTATAGATGATAATATGATGCCTGATCAGTTTATCCTATTAATTTGCAGCATTATGAGTAAGTGTCACATTTCTATCTAAATTGGAAGCAGTTACTTCCTGTTGTACAGTCCTGAGTAAATATCAAAGTTTGTATTTGTATTATTATCATACCATAAGAATCCCATAGCAGCCCTGCCAAGTGAACACTATTTATGACCCTATTTTAAGAGCAACAGTAGAAGCAGCTGTGGCAACTGGATTCATTGGGAGTTAATGGGCTCTTTGCCACAGACAGTGGGCCTGCATCGTTTGGTTAAAATGGACGCAGATGTTAAGATATTCCTGCAGGCTTTGCTGCCTTTAAATCTGACGCCTTGCTTTCTGCTAGCATACGTTCAAACTGACAAAACAGGAGTTGCAGCATCGTCAGAAACTAGAGTTCACCCAAGAGGAAATAGATCACTTACAGGCAGTGCAACAAAGGCTGCTTTAGTTCCAATATTTCTCCATTCAAACCAGAGTGCAGACCCCTTTTATTATCAGAGGACCCAACCATTGGGCTCCAAACCTGCACCTGGTGATTAATAAAAGGCTTTTCATACTAAGTGAAGCCTGCCATCAAAGAACAGCTGCTTGACTCCAGATCGCCATGCCATGATGACAGGAACTAACCACATCAAAGAGGTCATGTGTTGCTGACTCAGAAAGGGAGAAGCTGAATCCTGTATATATATTCTTTTATTTAAGAAGTATGACTTCCAGCATAGATGAGACACTCTGCAAAGATGTGATATTAAAGGGCCAGGATAAAATTACCTGGTTTGTTTTCAGAGACCATGGAGCTTTTCACTGAGTAATCCAAGTCATGCCCTTCTGGTTAGTCACAGCCATCCTGTGACAGACACTTAGCTTTTGTTTTATAAAAACAGATGAGGAAGGCAGAGTGCTTACCATCGTTTGCTTGTTCTTGGCCGTTTTCACCCTAAAATGTAAAGAAAAGAACAACAGTGTCAAACTGGTCATTGAAAGTATGAGGAACTTTTAATACATGAAAATAAAAGTAAATTTTCTATCGTCTGCTATGTGACCGTCTATGGTAGAGTCCCTGATCCTAGTTTATTCCTAAATTATTTATCTAAATTAAAATTTTAGATTTGCCTTCCAATGAAAATTTCCATCTTTTGACTTGTTATAAACAAAAACTTTATGTTGTTTTGTTTGGATTTTATTTTACAGACAAATACAAAGTACAGAATAACTATAAAGCAAAGGAAAAACAATCTTTGTTTTAAAACAAATATAAAAACTGTGGCGAGGATTTGTATCTAGCCGCTTATTGAAAAAAAAAAAAAAAAACGTAAGAAAACAAAATCTAGGCCTTAGAAAGTCGCCTAAACAAAGTCCATTTATTCTGTGAAGTTTTTTTAATGAGGACAAAGGAACCCAACAGTCAGATCAGAGAGCTTATAAAACAGCCACAGAGATGGTCAAGGAATGAATCCACAAAGCAACCACTGGCCATGAACTCCACAAACATGCTGTAGTAGTTTTCATTTACATTTGACCACAAACCAAGCAAAATGGTAATAAAACCCCAAAATAAGCTTGTGGTCATAATGTGACGGCATTCTTAAATGCATAAAACTCATGGGTAAACTGTGGCTCTTGTTTTGACCAGCTGTTTAAAGTGTTTTTTTTTCTCTCAGTATTTTGTATTTTTAACAATCCTGTAATGTTACAGTGATTATTAGTGTTGCACCCATACCAAAATTGCACTAAAATGGTATTGGCAAGTACCGAGAAATGGGGCACAGATACCATTTTGAGAGCCAAAAGTTTATTCAACTATCGTCACCAATTCCAGGTAGGCAATAAAGTGTTCTACAGGATTCACTTTGTATTAGTCTTTTTCCTGCTTCGCAAAGGTAGGCAGCAGCTTGACAAAGCCGTGATGGCAATTACTTTACATCCAAAACCACACTAGTGGTTAGAAAAGAAAATGATGCTCCATAGGTAAATCTTGCACATCTTGTACAATATGGACTGATAAACTCACTGATTAATGTTCAGGGTCCCTTTTCAATAAACTGAAAAAAGTACAAGCAACATTTAAAATTGGAAGTTTTTTTTTCTATATTTTGTGACGATTTCCTTCACTAAAACTGCTCTTTGAAGACATTCTTTCCATGTCTGCAAGAAAATGTGTTAAAAAACAATAAAATGTGTTGGGATTACAAACGTCGCAGTGAACATTTATCTGAAGAAGTGGATCAGATTCAAAAGCAGAAATCAAGCCATGAAATTTTCCACTCAGACACATTTCCTCTGTGATACTGAGCTCAACTAGACTCTTGCTCTGTTTTGGAAACAGAGCCTCCTCACTGTACCTCTCGTCTCTGGTTCCAGATCAAAGCTGCTCCAGAGTTGTGGATAGTGGTCAGCTCCGGCTGGGGGTTCTTGGGGAAGAGGAGAGGCTGCTGGACCCTCCTCAGAGGGGCTGATGGTTCTCCGCACAGAGTTCCTGTAGGTGCCCCAGCTGGATATTTGAAAGAAAAAAAAAAAACACACCTTAGAGCTGCATGGGCGCTGCCTAGATGAACTCATATGGTAAAGCTAAACAGGAAACATGAACATGGCTTCAAAGCAACAGTCACGCCATATAAAGACTAATCCAATAAGCACCAAAGCCAAACCAGACCCAAATATCTTCAGCTCACCAGGACTCATCAACTCAGCTTTGACTAAAACAGCAGCTTTAAAAATCATCTGACTGAAATACGTCACTGGGAACCAACACTGAGCATCAAATCTGCTTGGACGGCTGCTTCAGACCCAGAAAGACGCAGTGGAAGGCGTCCAACCAGACGACCCCGGTTGCCAAGACCCACATTACCCCATGTAGTGCCTTCATCATTTCCCTTCCGCAGAAAAAAAGCGTTAAAACCCAGCGTTGGCTCAGTGCAGAGAGACAGGCCGTGCTATCCGAGGCCACATAAGTCCGCTGCCATCATCCAGAGGGCCTGAGAGGCGACAATCTGCCTTTGTTATGAGGGGAAACACTGGCTGCTGAAGAGCCAGGAGAGAGGCCACTGTTGTTAATGGAGTTCAATGAATTAGAAAGAGTATATACCCCCAACAAGAGCTCGTTCATAACTCAATATTTCTGAGCCCGATCAGCTTAGTGCCCATTGAACAAGACGTATGAAACATGAGAGCATTTAACGGCAGAGATTGATGGATCATACAAAACAGAGCATCCTACTTATCTTTATTGATCTCAGCGGTCCATGGCATAAAGGCATGGAAGCAGCGAGACAGGAAAAGTAATTCTGTGGTTACCGCTAGTCTGTGCTTCCCCCTTTATTAGAAATAGCTCATCATGTGGGCAGAGGCTGAGGGCTCTTAAACATACCAACCAGCTCTGCTGTTATAACATCCATCAATACTTGAGCTTTCAGGCAAACATATCCTCCCGCAGTCAAACCTATGAAGCTCTCATTAAATCATTTCCTCTTCCTGCTTTCCTTTATTGTCTTTTAGTTTAATACTATGGGAAATTAATTACCAATACAGACATGAGTGCTGGGATAAGAGGGCTCTAAAGCCTGCACTTCATTAGCAAACCAACAAAGTTTCTTGTGGACTATTTGGAAAGAAAAATAAAACAGGATTTGTTTTGCTGTTTAAGTGGCTGGAGCATTTCTGCAGCTTCTTCCTGACTGGCCGCTACATGGCTCCAGATGGTGGAGACATATCCAGTCCTTATAAAACGCACATTTGACCATCTATCAAGGAATCTACACAGCCCTGCACGCCAGATGAACTATCATCACACAGAAGCCTCGCAGGCTGAGCCCAAAGCTTGTAAACTGTGAGATAAGTTACCATTACCCCTAAATACATTAACATCCTCCTCCTCTTCTTCTTCCAGTTGTGTGAGCAAAAGAGGGGCAAGTCTAAGAAGCGTTTCTAAACTTGAAACGGTCCCAAGTAAAACAAAGCAGGCAGGAAAAAAGGCTTTACTGTAATCAGCTGCAAGCTGTCTAAGGCTAAAGAACCCATTTGAGGTCAAATTCTTGCCTGTTCCCAGATAATTTTTGTGAATTTTACTTTTACTAAGCTTGGGATTTTGCTCTTTCTTGAACAGCTATCATCTGGTGAAAAGCAAGGAAACCGGTACAAGCTAAACATTGAATGATGACGGAAACTTTCCGGGCTTTCAGTCCAACCACTCTCGAAGGCATAAACGTCAGATCACATTTAAGCCTCCGTGGCTGAAAGTTTGCAGCGACCTTGAACGCTCCCGGCTCCCTTCATTTCCCTTCTCCGCGTGCAAGGCCATGCCTTTCACCGAGTGATACCGTTTTCCCGTCTTTCCACTGCAAGCACAGATCTACAGCCTTTATTTAACAAAGCTTAGCTTCAAATTACCCTGATGCCTGCACTCCAGGGCCTTTTGGCTGCCATATATGTGGGGAAACTCCCTCTGATGAGCAAAATGAGGCTCTAGTCTGCATCTTATGTTGCCTGCTTAGCCAAACCTTCTGTGTTGTTTATTTTTCCACTTTTTCAAAGTGTTCTAAATGACAGAACTACGCAAAGTAGTGCTTATCTGTAATGTGGGAAGATATCTAACGGTTTTACACAATCTGAATGATATTGTGAACATTTAAATTTAAATTCCGTGACTTTTCACTTTGATGCCTCAAAATAAAGTCTACTGTAACATTTAGGATTCACCAAATTAAACAAATCTCAATCTCTTTTCTGAGGGTTTTGAAGTTTTGCTATAAAACATTGGCAAAATAAATATAACAGAGAACAAGGAGCACAGCATATAGATCAGAGAGACAGTTGTGGAGAAGTTTAAAGCAGGGTTAGGTTCTAAAAGCCCCCCCCAAAGAACATTTCACTTCATTACAGATACTGTAAAACGAGAGAAACAATTGAAAACTGCCTAAACACAGCAGTATATCATACTTAGTTCAAACAAGGAGAGCATTTATTTAGAGTAGCAGACAAGAGGAGTTGTAAAGATTCATAGCTAAGGTAAGAGTCTCAATACTATTGGTCCAACAATCCAGATGAAATGGCTTGTTGAAAAGAAGCCATCAGACTCCTGTTTCACATTTGCTACAAGCCATGAAGGGGACATGGGAAAAAACTGAAGGAAGAACCAAAACTGAACCCTCTGACCTAAATACAAAAAAAAAAAAAAGGGAAAACTGATATTAGCATTTAAGACCACACCTGCATTCAACCGGCATTTACAAACCATCTATATAATGTCACAGAGATAGGACATATTTGCTTAATTTCCAAAGAAGTGTAAGAGCATATTCTCATTCTCAAATGTACAAAAGCTAATAGAAACATAAAAAACCAATAAATGCTGGTTCCTCTACAATGATGCACTACATTGAGTTGGTCTAATGTTTGTGGTTAAAGTGGGAGTTATTAAAAAGATGGTACTGTATTTGGGCTCAATAAATACATGGTACTTTTGGTTTAATGGGGGCTTCTAGAAGTTCTAGACTCCACTAAACTCAGCCACAGTCATCCCGCAGATGTAAAGCTCCTGCAGCTTTGATTATGTTTGGCAGCTCAACTCACTTGGTGGATTGTTCCTTCGATGAGCATGGGGGTCATCCGGTTCTGCGAAGATGCTAGAGGCCATCTTGTTCTTGCGGTTGGGGGTTGCGTCTTCATCTGTGCCAAGAGAGAAGTTGGACTCCCCACCGGGCGGCCGTAGTACCCTTAGGGATTAAAAACAAAGACTGTAACAATAGTGTAACGGGAGGCTTTAACAGCTCAAAACAAAAAGCAGCTGTGCAAAAAAAAAAAAAAAAAAAGAAAATCAATAAATCAATGAGCAAATACAACATGAGGATGCCCTTAGGCTCAAATTCCCCCCTTTACTAAACACATAGAGCGACCGGTGGGTCTAAGCAGCGGTTGTCAGCCTTTCAGTCACAATCTCTGCCCTTCAGCTGACTCTGCTCGCCTTTAATCGCAGACTTAGCAAGCTAGCTGCAGCCTCATCTCAGCATATTCTTTAGCCATGACACACAATGACTTGTTCATTTTTGGACTCATTTAGAATCACAGCTTCAATTTAATTAGGGGTTTCTATTGGACCAAAATCCAGGAACTGAGGTATGAGTCTGTAAAGGTCATTATACATTTAGTACGTTTAGTTTACTTTTCAGTAGAACTGCAACTAATGATTACTTTACAAATGGATTAATCAGTTGATCATTTTTTGCAATCAATCATTGATAATCGGAGGGCAAAATGTTCCTTAAAGAAGACTTTTTAAATGAAATTAAACCAGGTGAAACCAAAACTTTTGCACTTGAGGAGTTCTGGACAGAATATCTTGATAGACGAAAACGTTATCTATTTATTGTTTATATATTTCTTTACAATCTTGGTATAATTACTGCTCTAAGTTGGTTGCTCTGTTAGCTTAAGACAAATTTCAGAGTCTCTATACTCCAGTTAACAATTCATCAATTACTAAATTAGTTGATGATTATTTTTAATAACCAAATAATCATGATTAATCTGATTAGTTGTTTCAGCTCTACTTTTCAGAGACACAAAACTGTGCAGGGAAGTCTTTAAAAGTTCACTATGTGGAGCGACAGTTGGGGTGGATGACAGATACCAATCTGCTAGAACAGCCCATGTCGGACCCCTCCCTCTTCTTTTCAGCAAACTCTCCTCTCCTGGAGTCCCTGAAGCCACCAGCTGACACACGGAGCAGCTGTCCGAAAGGCCGGGCAGGCAGATGGAGCCCAACAAACACCTCACCTCCTCCAACCATACAAAGGAAATAAACCAGAGACATATCTGCACAGCACTCTTCAATTGATCCTTTTTTTTTTGGTGTCCCTCACACACGGCTGTGACAATAATGCCTAAACCAGACTTTATCCCCCGGCCAGAAAGGGATGAGCTCATGGTTTCCACATGGATTGTGATGAGAAGGGGAAAGCTGTTAGCAGCAGGGCAGCTGACCCCACCCTAGATCAAACTGAAACACTATCAATAAAATAATCATCTGTTATAGGGAGCAAGAGGGCAGTTTAAAGGGCAGATGCAGTAGCTCCACAGTCAAAGATGGAATGTGTGATAAAGCAGGGGTAGGAGGGTCGCTGATGACCTACAAAGATTTGATCTCTTTGTTAAAAAAGCTGCTCTCTGGATCTTATTTAGACATACGGAAACAGAAATGACCACCAAATTGTAAAAAAAAAAGGGGGGGGGGGGGGGGGGGGGGCTTTAGAGACCAAAAGCAAAGAGCTAAGATAAGATTTAGAGGCTTAGTTAGCCCCCACCCAAGCCCCCTACATCACCCAAAAGCAGCTTGCAATCTCACAGCCGACATCTGACAGGCTTACCTCCCAAAATCTAGAAAATATACATCTATTTCTATAGAAATATAAATTCAGAGAAGTAAAGGAAGGTAGCTTTTCTGTTTTTTTTTTGTTTTGTTTTTTACTGCAAAGGGGAGGAATTCATTCAGACCATATGCATCACTTACAGGAAAGGAATGACTGCATGCTTTAAGCATGAGGTGGTCTGTTTTAAAGCACATATAAAAAAAAAGCCGTTTATCATGACTGATTAATTTCCCTTTCACCCAAATCACAGAGACTAAGATGAATGCAGACTTAAAGTCTACTCTAGGCAGTCACATGCTATTAATAAGAATGTAAAAATACTGAAGGTTCAATTTATCAGAACACAGAAAGACATTTAGTTGTAACAACAAAAGAATAGTTGAGGGAGGTTTGTGCACTTCTTAAAACGGAAAACAGAAAAAAAAATCTTGTTTTTCTTTCTATTTTAGTCCAGCTCTCCTGGCTAAAGCCCACACTGCAGGCTTACCAAACTAACTTATGGTGGCTAAAGGGTATGGTGCTTCTGCGACCCAATAAGATTAACTCAATTAGCAGCTCTATGTGACAGTTTAGTTCAATCCAGTTATACCCTTCACCACCATTCGCGGACTGCCTTTAAACGAAGCAAGCCGTCTCCCCGCATCCCACTCCTTTTGTTCCTCCGTAGAAAATATTCAACGGCTCCTTCTTTTTTTATTTTTTTACCTGGAGCTGCTTTTAGTACCGGGGTCTAACCCTTGAAACGTGGTGGTCGTCGTCATCTTCGAGGAGCCGTTCCAATGTCTCGGCGGTCAGCGAGCAACACTCAAACTAATATAAAAAATAAAAAATCCTCCTCGTTGCCCGCAGAGAAGCGACGAGATGTAGACTCCACCCGAGACTGGGGAAAAAAACCATAAGAAGAAGAGTTCTGTTGCTTCTGCGGTGCCAGCCGTTCAGACTCAGCCCAATGGCCGAATCACGTACTCTGATTGGATATGACCGCACAGAGGCTCCTTCTGATTGGTCGAGAGGCTCAGCGGTCAAACCTCTTGTTGGTGGCAAGCGTCAGTGACCAGGCAGCCCACATCCCTGAGGCCATATTCCATAGTGCTTGAATTCATTTGTGGGTTTATAAAAGTGTTATCTGTTATTTGAAAAGCAAATATAATAAAAACTGCATTTAAACTTTTAGGAAGTTCATTATAGAACAAATGTGCAGTATTAGAAGTGCAATCTGGGATTAACATTAACCCCAGCCGAAGAAAGAGCTTCCATTTCTATCTAAGGAAGTCAGGATCACAATTTCTTAAATGTAGTTTTGTACAGTCACAGATGCATTTTAAATTTTCAATTCGAATACTAAGGACATATATTAAATATATTTACTGATAAGAACTTGCCTCACCAGTGCAAAAGTGATCCTGCACTGGGGTCCACCTCTAATGGTGCAGGGTACTAGAAGTCATCTGTGCATGTAGAGGGCCCCTGCAGTAAGCAGCCAAGGCACAATAAAATATATGCATTTTGATGCTGTAGATGCTAAAATATACTTTCTACAACTATATTTTCAAGTTTTTAAGGCCAAAATTCAAGTTTTGAATCTAGCTTTACATTTGAATTGCCAAAATTGCACTTAACTTTTATTCATCGACATTGTGATTCTCCAACTTAATTGCAGCCCTCACACAAGATTATTACCATCAATGGCTACTATTATTGAAGCTAAAAACAGTGTAATCTGTTCACTGTATAACTGTGGCAATTTATTATGGCAAAATTAGGCACTATGGCCCAGTTAAAGACTGAAAGTAAATCTGTTTTTAGTGCAAAAAATGGTTTTCAGTGAAAGAAATAGTACTTAGATTACGTTGCAAAATATATATCAAGGACATAATACCAGAAATACAATACCAAGAACATATATAACTATCCCCAAGTTCTAGTTTCTGATCCTTTTGGTTAATGCAGAGCACTAATTATGAGAGCCTGTGAAACTTAACATTTGATGAACCAATTACACTTTGTTATTTTAACAAGTGATTTATTGCATAAAGGCTCATATTAATTTTGTTTACTTTGCTTTTTTTCAGTTTTTTACGGCACTAGTGGCTCATTTTTTTTAAACGGTAGGCTGACAAATAAAGGGGGCATGAGAGCGGGGGCGAGACATGCGGCTAAGGACCACAGGCCGGATTCGAACCCCTTCACACCCTTTTGTTTACTTTGCAAATGTCAAAAAGCACCACTAAAAGCACCCATTGTACTACAGGTTGCAAATAATATGCCAGGAAGTCCAGTTGAAGTGTTTAAACCGCAATAAAGAAAGAAAGGAGGACAAAAATTGGCTGATCTGCAAGGATCTCGCATAAGAGTTTCATTCCTAGATCTGAAAATGTAAACAAGTAAACCTTTGGGGGAAAGAGGACAATAACTTTATTTTAACAGGCATTTGAATAAACAATACAGATGTATATTTAACCAAAACATCCTTTTAGCCTTCCCAAAGTATGAAGTGGTGAAGTAAAATGAGTACTCTTAACATCCAGTACAATATAAAAAGTATAGATTTGTTTTCCCTGATTACAGAGTTAAACAGCAACCAAGTCGTGTTCCCAAGATTGGATATGCTGCTCACTAAATGACAGCCAGACCCAAAACATAACAGCTTAAGAAGAGATCTGCTAGACAATTATCAAGCCTAGCTTAACAGTAAATAACAAGATCAAAAAAACTTTCATTTTTATCTGCTCTCAATATTTTTCTGAGTCTGTGCAGAACGAACCTTCAATCTGGGAGGGAAACTTCTACAAATTTATCACAAAACAGCACGAAAACAAACAAAACAAAAGAATGCAATGTGTTCAGGGTGTAATTTATGTACAAAGACAAAAACAGTAACAGGGGCATGAATAGAAATTCTTTACAGCAGTTTTTTTTTTTTTTTTTTTGTGAAGCACAGAAATGTAAAACCTCCTCTGTAAGAATTATGTTGAGACTGTTGGAGAAGTTGCCAATAGCCAGCCGCTGGGTGTTAACGGGCTGGGGAAGTCAGTCATGTTGGAATCAAAAAGACGGCAGCTGTGGTCGGTTAGATCAGACCCCCCGTCTGTTGTTGGAACACATCGATCGTATCCTCATCTTCCATTTCCAACTGCAAAGAAAAGCAGATAATGTTGTTACAGGAAAAAAAGTGTCCATACCCATCACCTCTATCCACAGGTTAGAATCAAAAACCTGTATTTTATACAGATTTGATGTAAAAGATAGCAGAACATAATCATGCTAAAGGGGTTTGGTAATCTAAAAAGTGCGGCATGCATTTGATTTTAGAGCCCTGAGAAGGCATGGGATGGTTACCGGTTTTGCATTACACCACCATATTAAAAATCCTGGTTTCAGTCAAACTTTTTTGTGGTATAAGTATTCATTTATACATAAATCTCCTCAGAAAACATTTGTTGGCTCCCTTAGGTGCACCTGCAGCATCACCAGCCCTCCCCCCATGGCCCCCTGTAGCTGCTAGTTCTGCAGACTACATGTTAGCTGGAGAAGGGGAGCATTCTGAACCTGCAGTCACCCTGTCACGTATAAACTTTATACATAAATATGAAAGTGCACCACGAAGGGAAGTGAACCCTGCATTGGAGGGACACTTCTACAATACACCTTAGATCTTAAACAGCTTCCACAGCTGACAATTAGAGCTAACTATGACTATGACATCATGAAAAGATCAGACCAGTTTAGCAAACTTTTCAAATATTTATTTATTTTTTATTAATAAATTTCAAAATAATGCAATGGCTTTAAAGTTATATCATACCTCAGAAGTTCATACCAGCCCATACTTCCCCTACTGCAGCACTTTATATCGGTTTATTCTTATAATTAAGACTCCATTGGGTTTTCTTTGACTTGTTTGTGTGATAATGAAAGGGAGATCAATATAGATTTTTTTTTCAATCATACCATGCAATTACATCAAAGTCATTTAAATCAATCCATGTTATGCTTCATGTCAAAATAGTTAAAGTTCTGTCAGATTGGATGGAGAATATTAATGTACAGTGCCTAACCTTAAACCCTGTTGTTTACTTGGATTTGGGTCCAACATGTCTGAACCCTTCTACTGTTGCTCTAAACTGAAACATCATTCATATTCCAGTTGTAAGGTTGGCTGTCACTACCTGATCCATCCCATCAGCTCATTTGCCCATGAGCAACCAGATATACATCTAGGTTTCCATAATCAATTTAATTCTGGTACTAAAATGACTTATTTTTTATCCTTAAATCATTAAAGAATGTAAATACAAACCATTTTGATGCTTTTTACATTTTTTCCGTTAAACTGCTTATCTGACGTCATATTTGGACATGCTCAGAATAGTCCGGCAAAATACAATTAAACCATGTTTATCTGTATTTAAGTTGTTTCTTTCTTTAGGTTACGCACTTTATACCATAATGTTAACAGAAAGGGAAAACATAAAACTCAAAAAGACTCAATTTATGTTTAACTCCAAAGCCGTAAAAGTTGCCTTCCGGAAGTAGCATAGGATAAAAGATGAGTTAAAAAACAGAAAGGATTTAAATGCATTGATTTTTTTAAGAAAATACTTTATTAACCTTTGACACGTTATACTTTAGTATGCTTATTATATTTAGGGAGGAAAAAAACTTTCCTCCCTAAATAAAACTTTTTTATAAAATAAAATCGAGGGCAACCTGGACGTATATCTGGTTGCACAAACGAGCTGATGGCACGGATCGGGTAGTGACATGGGCCTCTGCTGCATTTTAAAGATTATTTGGAGTCTGTAACAGATCTTCCACAATTACCTATTTTTTTTTTTTTTTTATCCCATTAACTGTGACTAGTCTCCACTATTATCCATCCCTCTAAGGGAAACTCTTCCATTAAGGTCAGATTTGTGAGGTTTGTGTCAAAAAGCCTTCCCAATGTTCTTCCATCTGTGCTGTAAAATGGTTCCTATATTTTTGTAAATGTTAAACATTATTTTAATGCAAAGATATGTGTCTAAGACAAAAAAAATATTAATCTCTTATCACTGCAGCTGCTCTTTTTGTTTGCTTCTTTGATTAATTCCCCCTTGCCCAGCCTGTCAATACAACAGTTTTAAAACATGCTCTACGACAAACATCAAAAGGCAAAATCTAAATGTTAAAAGGTTGCAATTCTTTGGTAGTTGGGCTCAGGGTGACACTTTGCTCTATACAAAATGAATTCTATGGTCTGCAGGCATCAAACAGAAAGGCTGGCCACTGAAACGGCAAGCTGTATTTGCCTTTCTTGACAGCAGCAAAGGGAATGCAGACTTGCCTAGCCGTGTAGAACAATACAATAATGATTTGTGACGACCTCAACCACAAGCTGCTGTGAGTGTAACTGGCATCTGTCTGCAGAGACATATTTAACTCAGCGGCCCGACTGGGACTGAGAGTGGTGCATTGCCACTGCCAGAGGCGCTAAAGGCTTATAATGTCAGCACCATGACCTGCATAGAGGCAGCGAGTGGCAGGTTGCTCCCCAATTACATGACTGATAATTGCATTTATAAAGATGGATCTATTGTCTATTTGAGAAACTTTAACCCCAGGGCTGAGATGACGAGTAAAGAAAAATTGTGGGGATGCACCAAGATGAAAATTATTGGCCAAAACTGAAAACAAAAACATGAGGATACTAATGCCGAAAACCAAAACACTGAGAGAAGCTCAGTTGGCATTGGCTACAATGTCTACTAACCCTTTCAAATTAATTATATATATATATATATATATATATATTAGGGATGGGACGATTTATGAAAACCGTCCGAACCGTTCGGTGCGACTGTCTCGGTTCGGTTCGCGTGTGTTTTGTTCGGTTCATGCGCTGTTCTTTTTTCTCATAGGCGAAGCGGTTACACACCAGAGCAGAAGGTGGCGGTACTGAGACTAAAGCCAACCACCAGTAGTAAACAAGAAGAAGAAGCGAAGCAGCTTAGCCGGGTGTAGCAGAAAAAAATCAGTTGTTGTGGAGAATTGTGTGGGTATGGCGAGTGGGAAAGAACAGGAGTTGGAAGACGCGCCAGCAGCACTTTATAGGTCTGCTGTATGGGACCACTTTGCATTTAGAGTGACCTACGATGATGGCGGAAAGAAAGTTGTGGATAAAAGTGCAACAGTGTGCAAGCATTGTGCAACACGTTTTGTTTATGCTAACAGCAACATGACCAACATGTCATGCTAACCCCGAAATCCCTCATACTCCGTCAGCAACCACCGCTCTGCCCCGCTGCGCTCCAGACCGGCTGCTCAAAGCAAAGCCTACAGCCCCCACTGTGGCTCCCGTCCGCTCCCCTCTGAGTCCCTTGGAGATGGTAGAGAGCATGCGCGAGATGATTAAATTCAAAGCAGCAAAACATACGGAAATGATCCAGGGTTTCCGCGGATCATTAAAACTAATTACAATCCATTATTTTCGGGGGATTTTTTCATTAATTTCATAAATTTTTATGGGATTTTGGTGTAACAATCAACATTACCGAATTGAAACGAACTGAAAACTGTGACCACGAAACCTTGAATCGAACCGAACCATGGATTTTGTGAACCGTTCCACCCCTAATATATATATATATATATATATATATATATATATATATATATATATATATATATATATATATATATATATATATATATGTAAATGTTTATTTAATTTCCCTTTGAGAGGATTAATAAAGTTTTTTGAATTAATTTGAATTTATTAACCACTGGCAATGTCATGTCCTTTATCTTGGCAGAATATCTGTAAAACTTTCTTGCGTTTCCAAACACGTCACCACAGACAGTGGCCATGTTTGGTAACAGCTCCCTTTTCTGTGTCGAATTCTTCTCATATTCAGAATGTGGACGTTTGGATTTCTATGGCAATTTGTGCCACTGAGCACGCATTGAGACCTTTGTGCAGAGTTCAAACTCACGCACCATCACTCAGAACCTGTCAGCCACGCACTCAATTACAAACTCTGCTCCACCACCTGTGCAATCTTACTTCAGTACTTTACTTCACACAGTTAACGTTTCTGCATATTGGCTGTACTGTTTGCTTGCGATCCTTTCCCCCTCGTGCTTGATGTGCTGTTTGTCGAGTCATCGCAAGTTTCATCCGTATTGTTTTGGCGTTAAATTTCTATTGGCCGAAAACTGAAAATGCACTTTTCAGTGCATCCCAAGAAAACGTCCTCTTAACGGAAAAAAGGGTAATGGATAAATGCATAATCACTCAGCAATTTCGAGTTAAAAATAAACTTGAAAAAGATTAAAACAATAGAAGCAGATCTAGGTTTTACATTTAAATAAGCAAAAAAAGAAAAAAGACCTGACTTATGTAGTTCCAAAAGAGTGGCTTTGTTTTTTTTATTAATTAAAAGTCTTTTGGTTATTAAGAAATCCTTGGCCTTCTTACACCACGGCACTTCCTGGCTGGAAAAAATTATTCATCCCTCACAATTTCAAGTACTATTTCTTATGTGTTGTTTCTTTTATATTCCGAATAATTAGATTTATTTTATCAGAACATTTGAAGAATAACAACGTGGATATCTTGTCAACAATTCCCAATTCAAGCTCATGACAGAAGGCTCCTTTCTTTATTCAATAAGCCAAAGATGATCAAATCCAAGGCCGCAGCTGTCAGTTATTTTAGTAATTGAATAATTCAGCAATTTTCATTTTCCAGTAAATCTTTAAAGAGATACTCTTACCAAATTACTGACCTAAAACAAGTCTTTGAACTTATAAACAAGCATTTTTAACTGCATTGACAAATGGCGGAAAAAAAATAAAAAATACACAAACTTAAATGTGCTTAAAGGAGTTCTGGATAAGTAGGGTTTTCAAATGCAAAATGATTCAATTTTTACAGTATTTGCTTACTGCTCTACCTGGGTTACCTTTCAGCAAATGGCCCCTTGAAGAGTTTACATACGTATATAAATGAATTAAACAAATACTAAAGTAGCTTGCCCTATAGAAGTCATTCATGTCATCTTCCCGCCTTACCTGTGCTGGTGTGTCTGTCTCATTTATTGGCTGTCCGTCAAATCTGAACCGGATTTGCCTCATCGAAAGTCCCTGGGAAGACGTAAAACGCTTGTCATTCACAGTCACAATCCACATTAAAAACACTTATGCAACAACCTAAGTTTGCTAATAATAAGACAACAATCAAAGACCTAAAAGAGGAGGAATGTGTTTGTTTGATGGCCTTAAAACACACCAACATAGTCAATGTTGGTACAAAACCAAGACTTTCTGGGTGAATCTGCTTCAGTATCAAGGACTTTATTGCTCTACAGCAACAACCTCAGACTTCATTGTCCCTGAGCTTGGAAAGAAATTGGCAATGGAAGTCAAACATGCGAATCAGAACCAAAGCAGCATGAAAATCACTTTCTGAACCCATATAAAGATTTTAAAATTTAACGACAGTCTTGTGCACTGACACTCTAGTGCAATAAATGCTTAAGATTAAAATCTGATTTTGAAAATAACCACCTATCTATTATTCCACCAGTTGCCAGTCTGTTGCAGGGCCCCATAGAGACACACAACCATACATACACACACACTTTCAGACACTTAGGGACTATCTAGATATACCATTCAACCTAACAGTCATGTTTTTGGACAGGAGGAGGGCAGAGAACCCAGAGAGAACCCTTGCATTCACAGGGAGAATTTGCAAACACCATGCAGAAAGACCCCGGGCGGGGATTCAAACCCAGAACCTTCTTGCTGTAAGGCAACAGTACTACAACCTGTGCCACCACATGGAGCAAATCTTCTTATGAGGAAAATCCAGTAAATGTATAGATTGTAGCAATGAGAAGTAGACATGTACAGTCTGGGATATCTCTTTTTCTTGTTATGTCTTACAAACGTAATAAATGCTCTAGGTGTAACAACTGGAGCTCCTGTTGGTGCTGGTTAGAAGTTCCTTTGCAGCTGGAAGAAATGGACACTGCTGCCTGCTTTCACCCTCTGGAAGGAAAGTATTTCCAAATGTGTCATTTCCCTTTACCTCCATGGTGTATAAACCCCAGCACCTTAACTGCTTCTAAAAAAATCTGTGACGGAATGGGTCCCTCTCAGGAGCTCAGTGAGTCCCTGATTGGTACTGAAAGCAGAATGTGACGTGGCCCTTAGATTAGCCCAAGAACAGAACGCAGAGAGCTTCATGGAAAGTGATTCCATGGCCAAACAGCTGCATCCAAGCCTCACATCACAAAGACAACTTGTCCAGTGGTGTAAAATTGTATTTTTCAAACTGGCTCCTCCAGATCTACTCTCCTGGGTGCTTCCGGTGTTTCCCTGCTTCATCACATAATTGGTCATAAACATTTATGTCAGATGCAGCCATTAGTGGTAAGTCATGAATACTGTTATTTGATGCAGGCTGGGGCATCCAACGTTTAAAAACCACTGTGGTAAACCTCCTGGACTCTAGCTCTGAAGAGGAATAGATCTGCTTTCTGGAAATCCAGTAATGAGCCTGGATTCAGCTGCTAGCCAAAGAATAGTAGTTGTTTGTTTGCATCGTAAAGTCCCATAAAATGATGGATAATGATTGTTCATTCATCATATGAATGCAGATGTGTAAGGTAGGGGAGTGGTGGCCTAGTGGTTAGAGCATTGCGCTTGGGTCCCGGAGGTTCTGACTCCCACTTATTCACACAGCCTCAACTCTGGGTCCCTGAGAAAGACCCTTAACCCCAGACTGCTCCCGGGCACCGCACAATGGCAGCCCACTGCTCCCCAAGGGAAAGGGGTAAGATGCGATAAAGGGATTTACATTTAAATGTGTTTGGTTAAATAGTGTGCATTGAAATATGATGAAAAAACAGTTCATTTTTTAGATTTAAACAAAGCTGGATGAGATAAAACAATTTCATGGCTTTTAGTCTCTACATTTGACCTTAAGTGAGCTGCAGTGGATTAGACATTGTTCAGCTAAAACATGATGCCTGATTCATAACATAATGTCACTAATTTAATGTCAAGGGAAATCTTAATTACATCTTAATTAACTGAGTCACTAAGGTCACAATTTGAGCCAGAACCTTAACATCACAGTGAATAAATTCCTAGTGCTTTGTAAAAAGGTAATAATTACAAAACAATTTCGCTTCTCAAACGAGAAAGACAAGTGCATAGTTTAGAGGTGCTGCTCTGAAATAAAAACAAGCTCCTTAGCTGGTCCTTTTAAAAAATTAATTCAGAAGCGGATTATCCTTAACGTTTGTTAGATGGTAAGAACTTTACTGTGCGAAAATGTTTCCACACAGATTTACTTTATGACTAAAAGCTGCAACATACAGGGAAGGGTCCAAGTACAGTTACTGACATTAAGACAAAAAAATAGAAATCTAAAATAAATGGGTCAGATGTTCTACTACCTTCTGCTTTTCGTTTGAGTAATATCTCATGATCAAACCTTTTCTAGCATCCCGCACTACAAAATGAAGAATAAAGGTGTGTAGCATTTGTGTTGATATTGTAATCAGGTCGATAACAGTAAACAGCCTTTTTTAGTAAAATGGGAATAATCTTATGTTTGGATGAGAACGACTGCAGGATTCCTTACATCTGAGAGGCTATTTGCCCACCTGTCTCTCGCAGTAAGCCTTCATGAGTTTGATGAGCGGCGTGTGTCTTTTGATCTTAAACTGCACGACAGATCCATCCTGTCCTGCTACCTTCAGGTTTATGTGTTCGTTGTTTTCCGTCTTGACGCCCTCCTGAGTGAAAAGATAAAAGATAAAAGAAGAGAGAGGTTGGGAATTAGAGTTAAGGGTCACTGTTTGCTAGGGAAGGTTATTCATTGGGATTTTCTGAGGCAGACTGAGTAAAAGTGGTGTCTAATTGTACAGCAGAAGGAAAATGTTAAGCATTTGTTTTCATAAAAATCTGAAAAGCCTGATGTTTATTTATACTCAGCCTCTAAAAGTTAATGCTGGGTAGAACCTAATTTTTCTGCAGTTAAATCTGCAGCAGCTTTACACATCTAGAGGCTTACATTTTGCCAGCCCTTCTAAGCCAAACAGCTTAAACTCTTTCTGATTGGATGGAAAGCAGATTGTGGATCGCCTCTGAGCAGGACACAGCATCATGCTGCCACAACCATTCATGACCATTGCATAGTGTGTTTTCCATGTGGGGCATTTTTTTAAATTTCACACTATCTTTTGAAACATGCTCTACAGGGAGTCCACAACTTTCTATATTACTGCAACACCTAGTCCTGGTTTGAACTTTTCTGCAACTTAAGCTGACTGATTTGTTTCCTGGTCCGTAATCACAATTATCACTATATCAGCGTGGGAATACACAGATCTGCTTTGATGCAATACATGGAAAGTCATGGCATTTCAGACACAAAGCATTAAAACGCCAAGCTCCAATTAGGATGACTTTGATCACCCCTTATGGCAACAACTGATAAAGATCAGACAGTGCAAAAAATTTACATCTAAACAAGTCATGTTTTCCTGAAATAATTGCATTTTTTTCTTGAACTTTGCGACAGGAATAGAACAAATTACATTTAAAATAATTAAATACAAATATAATAGATAAAACTATTGCATTGTCTTATTTCAAGTGCATATTACCTAATAATCTTATTTAAAGAGTAAAAATGCTCATTCCATTTGCAAATCCCCTTATTTACATACTGAAATGAGGGGTAAATACACTTACTTACACAGTAATTTTTACTTAGTTCTTGATCATATTTTCAGTGTAGCAATCAGTTTATCATATATAAATCAATATCTTCGTCATGTCTTATGTTCTTCATCAAAATGCGCCCTTAACAGAACAGCTAAAATCACACAAAGAGGTATTATAACTGATTTATAAGAGTAATAGGTTATCACTTTCACCTTTTTATTTACAATGATGCTCCATTTTGCATTGCATATAAAAAAAAATCACAACAAATGAGTTCAGTGAGCATTAAACAGTTTAATAGCTATGAATCATTTTTTAAACTAATTTAATCAGCAACCAAAAAAAGTACGAGCAAATAAGATTTAGTATTTGGATTTAAAAATCCCCAGGAATCTGTTTTGACTTATAAAGTTTGTGTAATAAAATGGAAAACAATGTTTTGCATCTTCATATTTCCATGTGATCAATTTCACTAGTGTTTATACTATAACAGCTGCTTAACATTGAGAGAACAAGCAGAGATAAAACCGGGCTGCGCGCGTTCACATGCGCGCTCCCAAACCTTCCGGTCTATCAAAGTAGGTAAAGCAGATAGTTGCATTTCAGTATACAACTTTCAAAACAACCATAATGGAAAATTCCGGATTATATCTTTGTTTTTAATCGTTTCATATCACACGACCTATAAAATGGATTAATATTATCGGTTAAACAGCACAAAGACTTACATTTGGTTTCTCATCAGCCATGGTCACTCTTTTGGCGCTTCACTATGCTGCCACACAAAGACTACGGGTACGCGCACGTACTCGTGCCCGTTTAAATTATTCCGAACGACGTGCGCGGTCCTGTGTCAGTGCGCGTTCACCTCACGCTGCATTTACTGGCCAGGGGTTGTCACGAGGGTTTGAAGCGCAGTCACGCACATGGGCGGGAGACTGATATGCGCGTTACAGAGGCCCCATTTCACGTGCACGCGCACACTGATGTTTTTTTTTCTTCTTCCCCCATTTGATGGTGTACTTTCTCAGTTTGTAGCCCTGATTTTCTACAAAACACACGTAATCCCACTGATGGTCTTGAATCTGTGTTGTAACGTTCAGTTCTGATCGTCAGATGGCGTTATACACGTTTAGAGAAAAGCAACATGGTGTTATTGGTGTTTGTACGTCATGTCCCAATGGCCATTTTGTTTCACCTTCTAAGCATAATAGAAATGATCAGCTAAAAGAAATATCCCTAAATTCCAGCTTCTACGGTGGGTTTAAAGGATTATTTTTCAGTAAAATACGTGAAGCTTTAAATTCTCTGCATTCGAAGCTGATCCAGTATTTGGACATTTTTAATATGTGATTATCTACGCATCGGAGGAGGAAACAAATAATAGCCATCCCTGAGGACACGGTCGGTAGGAAAATTCAGGCAATGAGAAGGGCAGCCCAGGCGCATGCGCACTAGCGGCTTCTTAACGGAAGACAGAGGCGCGTAAACGCTGGAAGTGAAAAGCACATGTGTTTCATAGCATGTTTATAGCTGAATTATTCGAAATTTAGCTACATATAGGATCTGTTGTACTGCTCCCTGATGGAGGAAGTGGATGTTGACCCGACAGTCACTGTAAGTTATCTTTGTAAGGTTCATTTTATTCATTCAATGCAGCCAGACAGAGTTTCACTGCTAACCATTTAGCTAAGTAACGATAATCTGTTTCAAATTCTCACAGTCATTGAATAAGAAGGCGTTTAGAACCCGCAAAGACGGCCAACGTTTCTAATAGTAATAAACTCTGCTCCCTAACACACTGCAATTATGTATCTATCTATCATCTGTATATCTATCATCTGTGTATCCATCTGTCATCTATGTATCTATCATCTGTTTATCCATCTGTCATCTATGTATCTATCATCTATCTATCTGTCATCTATGTATCTATCATCTATCTATCTATCATCTATGTATCTATATATCTATCATCTATGTATCTGTCATCTATGTATCCATCTATCTATCATTTATGTATCTATCATCTATGTTTTTATCTATCATCTATGTATTTATCATCTATCTAAACTATCCATCCATCTATCTATCTATCAACATGTTTAATGCGTGATAGACTGATGCTGCCTGATTTAATTATTTTAGAAATAACATAAACCTGAGATCCATTGTAAAGTTTAATTGAAACTGTGTTTGTTGTTTTTTTGTTTTTGTTCGTACATTACTGGATACTCTTGGAACACGAACACTAAATCTAAAGAGTTGCTTGTTTGTTTGTCTATCATTTTGTATGTTGTTTCAATACAGAATATACCAGGAATCAGACATGGGAAGCATATGGGTTTTGCCTGGGGTCCTGGAGACATTCTTGTTTATGAGACACAATTTAAGCCATCGGGTATGTCTGCAAACTGCCTCTTACAAAGGCATTGTTGTTGTTATTATTATTATTATTTTATTTTATTTTTTTGTAGATTTGATCATGTAACAACCAGAAAATGTTATATTTTATAGGAGTTTTTGTGATAGTCCAACTCAATATGAGAAAGATATGAAAGGGTTATAAATTCTAAAAGTATTGCTATTCCACATAGTACAATCCTTTTTTGCATCTACATCTGCAGGTTTTTGGAGATATGCATCTTTTCACATTTAAGGACTAATTTTTCTGCCTATTAATAAAAAAAAATTGCACACTCTCAGGTTGAATGGCGAGCTTCTGTCAACATTCATCTCAAGTTTTGCCAAAAATTCTGAATTAAATCTAATTAGATTAGATAAGACCTCTAAATGCTGTCTGTATTGTCACAGAATTTGAGTTACACACATTGGATTACTTAGATTAGAGAGGGGCTGCATAGAAATGTATGCCACATTTTTATTTCCTTCCTTAACAACTGAGCCCTGTTTTTGAGGTGGTCTGTCACATAACAGATGTATGTTAATGCTTCTACCTTGACACACTGTGAATAATAAAGGGTTGCTATAGTTTTCTGGGACTGTCCAGCCTTGCCTCTCTGGGGGTTGTGACTGTCTTGTTTGTCTTCCTACCATATTCTAGGTTCCCTGCTGCCAGATGCAGGTGGAGCCTTCATCCACAAGGTCAGGAAAGACGAGGACATATACTCCCCGATTTTGCGCAAACTTTTCAATGAGTCGCATCACATCTTTGTCGGACTGCAGACGATCAAAGAGGACGTCCCCAGCAAGAGCAAAAGACACCAGTAAGTCCAGTGACCATTTGATCACATAGCATTTTAGCTCATCTTTGGCCAAATAAGTTATTATAAAATAAAACATTTCTAGGTTGTGTAATTATTTATTTATTTTTTATCTGTAACCTGTCTGTCACGTTTTAATAGATTTGTCAGCATCAGTAGAAATTATAGATCTGTGATTCGGGCTTGCATGGAAGAGCTTCAGCAGGTTGCAGGTAATTCCCCTGAAAATATGATTGAAATGTTTTTGAATTGTTTTATTGAGGTTAAAAAAAATTCCTTCATGTACATTTATGTGTTTTTGTAGTTTCCACGAGGGATACCGAAATGGCCACACAATACGGAAATCAGGCATGTATCAGCTACTTTAGATATACTGGGTTTATTAGAGTGTTTTATTGCCGTCTATTAAAATGTAGATTTTTCTTGTTTCAATCCTCTCAGTGTAATGACCTCATTCACACTTTTTACTTTCCACTTTACCACAACAAGAAACAAATCAGAGTTTATTTTTTGGTTTGGACCGTATTTGTTAACTAAAAGTAAAAAAAAACTAAAATAGTACGGTTCTAAATGACACAGTGAACAAAGTTTTATTATTAATCAGTTTGTTGATCCAAACAAAGTTGTGTATGTATTAGAGCTGAAATATTTTTTAAAAACCTTTTTTAACCAAAAAATGTTTTGGTTAATTTTAATTAGTTTTTTTATTTTAATTTTCATTTGCACTAACCCCAAACTTGCAGCTGTATCACCTCCAGGCTTTCGGTTTTTGAAAGCTTGCTTGCCCAGAGTCCATTGTTATATAGCTTTAATTCCATTCATGGATCTACGTGCTAGCTGCAGCTCTCTCTACCTTTCTGTGTGAAAACAAAACCACTCCAAGTGTTTAATCACCACCTAAAGGGCTGGAGGGTGAAATTTAGTGTCCTACTCTTGTTAAATATCATGTGAATAAATATCAGTGTCTCTGCAATTTGGAAATTGCATGGTGTCACTTTGCAATTATTTTGAAAAAGCAATTATTTTGCAAAAGCAATTAATTGCTCGACCCTAGTATGTATGGAAAAAGAGCTTCCTGTATTAATGAAGTGTTCTCTGGCAGTTAAATGTGGAAGAACTAATCTAGGTCACCCTTTTGGACAATTTCTAGATACCTGAAGCTGCAAAATCATTACTACTTCTAATTAAATATAAGTCAATGTAGAGTGGGAATGTATTCAGCTTTTGTTTATTACAGAAGTGATTTTTCAATACGTCTCTTTTATAGAAATAGAGGTAGTCCTATTTACAGTCATGGGCTGCAGCAGCTTGTGGGAGGTAATGTGTGACCTTAGTGCAGGAGCTGGAAAGGTAAATTTCTGGAACATTTTGCGGATAGAAAAGAGATATCCTAGCTGTAAGAAAGCAGGAAAACTTAAATTTAGATTGTTTTGTTTGACTATGAGGGTAAAAGGCTTTGATTAATATGATTTGCCTTATTATTATGACAAAAAGTGTCAGAAAATGATAATTGTTCTGACCTTTTTCCACTCTTTGCCGCCTTGCCGCAGGTCTCTATTCTTTTGGCCATAGAGCTGATCTGGAACCTGTGTGAAGTGCTTTTCATTGAAGCTGCCCCTGGTAAATCTATTTTATTTTTTTTTTTATTTTGATCCAGTTTCCTTCTTTTTGAAGATCTCCCACTTTTTCTTTCTTGAAATGAAAGCGAACATTGTTTTGATTTTCCCAGCTGGCACTCTCTTGCTTCACCTTCTGGACTGGGTGAGGTTACACAGGGCTGATGTGGAGGAGAAGGCAAAGGACGTGCTGCAGAGCGACAGCCCTGCAGAGCACCACAACTACTGGGATGTGGTAGGTCCTGAATAGGTTCTAGTAGTACTGATGTTCAAGGCAGTGGCAGATCTCAATTGTTGTGTGTTTGGTGTTTGCAGGTGGTGAGTTACGTCCTGCAGGGCAGATTGGAGGAAGCCAGACAGATGCTGGGGAAACAGGCCAGCCTACAGCCAGCCTCCAGGGACATGTATAAGCTAATGGATGGCTTACTCAGCAAGATGCCCTTTTTCAATGTTAGTATACTATGAAGTATGCTTTATTGCTTATGGTTAATGAATGAAATTATATGATACTGGAAAAAGTACAGGTTTCCAGTTTGGATGCCTTTCACGATCACAAGAATTTATTTTTGTTATGATGTATAATGATTTCTGACCTAAAAAAAATTACTTTCCAGAGTGAGAACCAGCAAAGCTTTATATGCAGAGCTTCTTACACCCAAATAAATGCTTTGTTTCCAACCTACTACATTAAAATCAGCCTTATTAAAAGGGTGCACAGAATTTAGAAAACATGTAATTGCTATTTCTTTCCGTCTTCTGTCATTGGTTGAAAATGTCTTTGAATAAACCAGCTGATAGCGTTCCTGTCTTCATTTTCTAGCCTGCTGGCACTCAGACACTAACAGAGTTTGATGTGAAGTGGAAGAACTGGCATGAAGAGGTGGACCGCTGCCTGAGCGATAACTCCTTTGCGAGCAACGGCCATCTTGAGCTCATCTGTAAGGTCAGAGACCCTCTGATTGATTATCATCTATGTTTGGTCCTGTTTTTGTAGTAATGATGTCTTATTTGGAGGGTTTGAAAACATAAACACTTGTTTATACTAACGTTTTTTTTTATATATAATCCATCATGATTTGAGCTTTTTACGACATTTTCAGTCTTTGTTGGTTTGTTGCTTTTCTAGATCCTTGTGGGCGATGAAGACACTCTGCTAGAGCAGAAGGAGTTGCTCGGTACCTGGTATCACTTCCTCGTCACTCGACTGCTCTACTGCCACCCTACAGTGAAACCCATAGAGTTACATTACTATGCACAGGTAAACGCCACTCTATGCAGTGTTGCACTGCCTCTTACTGCTGCAGCGTGGCATTACTCTTCTTCTCCTTGCACTGCAGTCATGCCTCACAATGTTCTTGGACTCGAGGAGCGTCCAGGAGCCTTTGGACAGCATCTTACTGGCTGCCTTTGAGTTTGACATTTATCTGGTGATCAAAGACTGCAGGTAGGATAGTAGAACAATGTCGTGTTGATCTCCAGAGATAAGCAAAAATATTTAAAGGCAAACCAGCTTTTCTTTAACATCTTTTAATTTCCTTCTTTTTCCTCAGCATTGTTCTCAACAACTGGTGGTTTGTGGCTCATTTAACGGACCTGCTGGATCACTGCAAACTCCTCCACTCTCATAATTTAAAGTAAGGATCCGTTAGGTTGTAAAGTTGATTTGGAGATGACAGGATGGTGCAGATTAAAATGGCAATAAGTAAAAATTTATTGTAAAACTAACCAAAATCATTCTCATTTGTCACTCGGGATGGAAGTAACATTCCCTAAAAACACCTGTCCTTTCCATCAACAGCTTCTCTTCTTTTAAACCTAGAGGTACGGAGCAGATCTACTTTGGTGGATTGTGTAGTACATGTTTACTTCCTGGTTTTTGTAACCAATCATAGGAGAGTTCTCAGGGTTCTTAATATTAATAAAAATAATATGGCTTAATAAAAACTTAATATGGCTGAAATGTCTTTACTTGCCTTTTTGAACGTATGCCTCTATTGACTGCTGAAAAATAGTAATATCTGGTATCTTTCTTAAAGCACATTTTAAGAAGAGGTATTCCTTGGAAAACATTAGACATATAATTTCACTCTTGTTGCCCACTCCTAACGGAGGGAGGTATCTTATTTGGGCTCCAACTTGAATAGATTCTTCCAGAAAAGAAACGTTTCCAAAATGTCCTCGTTCAGATCTTAGCTAAAAGGTAGGAAATACTGCTACTGCTGCTACAGGGTTGTTTCAGTGAGTAATTTATGGTCATAATTTTCTTCAGGGTCACGGTTTGCTGTCTTTCTGAGAAGAAAAAGCCAGAATATCCAGTAATTTACATCAGAATTTATTCTGGATTACCTCTAACTCTGCTTTATGGAATGCGATCTAGGTGCCATTTTTACATAAGGCTCTAATATTAAGGTGTTTCTGTTTGTTTTCAGCTTTGGATCCAACATGAGAGAGTTCCTCCTGCGAGAGTACGCCTCAGGTTTATTCACTCATCACAGGTAGACTTAAATTCTTAAGGTTCACATGCTCCTTCCTTTCTTTTTCTCTGTTTTCTCTCTTCCTCACACTCATGCTAGGGGTGAGCGATGTATTTTTTTTATTTATTTATTCGTTTATTTGATAGGGACAAGTATGTTTCATGCATCATGTCACACACTACAACATTTTAGCTAAGGCTAATTCTCAATGTCTGTCCCCAGTTAGGCTTTTACACAAAACACAGTGACTGTACACAAGAAACAACAGAGCAAATTACACATTAAAACATCACAGAAATAAACTCAGGTCAGTTAGATTATTAATGTTCACATGACTGACCTCTCAATAAAAAGTCTTTAAGTTTATGTTTAAAAAGGACCCAGTTTGACTCTCCCTTCAGTTCTGCAGGTAATGTATTCCATGTTTTGGTGCCTTGTACATGAAAGCTGATTGACCCAAAGAGGTTTTGCGTCTGTATCGAATATACTCCACAAATCTCAAGTTTTCCCACGCACAAAGTTAAAATGACTATCGCAGCCATCGAGTACAAATTTGCATAATGGCTTTAAATTGTCTGCATCTATTTCACTGAGTTTTATTTTCCCCACACACTTTGAATGCATCATAAACCCCTCTTCTAAACAGAAATATAGCAACAGCAGGTGTTTCAGCTTAGCAATATATGGCAGTGGTGTGGATTTCACGCCATGGACGTCGAACAAAAGATGGTAATATGTAAGATGTGCTGCAAAAGGTAGCAGTAGAAATTTATTGCACCACCTAAAAGTAATTCGCTGCAAAATGAAGAATGTTGTCAACTCTGCTTGCCAGCGATGATGTTGGCTTTGCCGTTTGAAAAAGCGAAAGGGAAAAGTAGAGATGGAGGGAAATCACAGAAGCTATTTATTACGTTATTGAGATGTTTTTTAGAAGCTCTAATACCTGTGATGTGGTCTTGTTCAGAGGTTTTGCAGGTGTTCTCAATTTTACTACTTTGTGCTTCTTTACAATTCCTCGCACGTAAAAGTCAAAGCAAATAGTTTTGAAAGCACCAGTAATGCTCTATATTTTGGACAGTGTTTCCACTTTTGTGTTTGTAATTTGAGGTCAATTTCTTTTTTTATTGTGCTTTTCTTTTTTTGATTATGCACAAAAGAGCCCTATTTTATTTACATTTTATTTAGTATTGTCTTTTTTTCTTTGCTTCCTGTTTGATTGCTGGGATCTTGTTAAAGATTTATTACTGACACTGAAAGACATAATATGGAAGAATTATTAGTGTAAGCTTTGAGCTGGTTAAAATAGGTGGTTTTGAATTTGAAACCAAATGTTTGAATGAGCAGTTTTATGCTGTCTATTGTTTTTGAGGGTGATTTAAACATATCATGATATATATCGTGTATCGCGATATAGCCCAAATAATTCGTGATATAAGATTTTCTTCATATCGCCCCGGCCCTAACTCATGTCCTTCCTTACTTCCCTCCTCACTCTTATGTCCTACCTTCCCTCCTTGCTTTCCTTCTTTTCTTAGTCCGCTTTTCCTTCCTTCCTTCCTGGCCACAATATTTATTTAGAATGTAATTAGAAGTTGTTGGGGTTTTTTTTTTGGATATTCTAAATGTCTTTCCTTCTGCTCTGCAGTCTCTGGCAGTGCGCTGTGGATTACTTTGACCACTGTCCAGAGTTGGGGCGAGCTTGCCTCGAGCTGCAGATCGAGCGTGTGCCTTTAGACACCGAACGCAAGGCACTCAAAGTTCTCCGGATTTGTGAGGAGAGGCAGATGTCAGAGCAAGGTAAAAGCTTTCCTTTTCCCTTGTGTAACGTTATCAGGGGTTTGCAGTGCATTTTGCATTGAAACACTGCCTCCCTGTTTCTCTTTCAGTGCGGAGTATCTGTAAGATCATGGCCATGAGAGCTCTGAGGAACAACAGACTGGGCTCAGCTCTGTCCTGGAGCATCAGAGCCAAAGACGCTGCGTTTGCAACCCTCATTTCTGAGAGGTTATTAGTTTTCTCTGTTCACGTTGGGTTAACACTGATCTCTTCATTTATGGGTTACAGCATCATTTAAAAGTATTCAGTCACATCACTACCACTGATTTCTCAGGGTAAGGATGCTGTGTTGTGGAAAACAAAAAAAAAATCACACAACTGTAAAGAAAAGGAAAAACGGTGGAAGATTTTTATGTTTTATGAAACAAAACCTTCACATCTACAGTTATGTGACACTAAAGAGGTTCAGTTCAACCAACTAGCTCACATTTCTGTTAAAGTTCCTTTGTAAAATTGACCAAAACAATAACAAATTAATGATTTTTCTTTTTTTTTTTTAGGTTTCTACAGGATTATTGTGCCAAAGGGACTTTTTCTGACTTGGATCTGATTGACAATTTGGGACCAGCGATGCTCCTCAGTGACAGGCTGACTTTCCTTGGTATGAACATCCCTCCTCATCAGATGGCGCCTCCCTTTAGACGCAGATGTGTCTTTCACAAGTTCAGTCTTCACTTCACACTAGGGAAAAACATTCAGCATGTAGCTTCACTCACATTAGACTCAAAGAAACTGATCTAATCAGAGCTGCGCTGTGCTAAATGTAAAGCTGTAGCCTGACAGACTCTGCTTGGACCCAAACTTCTATAAAGATCAAGTTTTATATAAGATCTCACCTGTTTAGAAGTTTGAACTCTCATTAAATCATTTTGCACAACAATGAGCTGCATGGATGGTGTTTTATTGCTTTTACTAGGAAAATACAGGGAGTTCCACAAACTGTACGGGGAGAAGCGTTACAAGGAGGCTGCAAAGCTGCTGCTCTCCCTCATGATGGCAAAGATCGCCCCCAGAAGCTTCTGGATGACGCTGCTGACGGACTCTCTACCGCTACTGGAACAGAACGAGGTCAGTCAACATTCTGGATGCCATTAAACCTTTAAACTGGGGATTAATGGTTAGAAATACAGGGGGATGGCTCTGTAGTGATGTGGTGTGTTTGTATTATAAGCTTTAGAAATACATTTTAGTCCTGCTTACAATTTTTTTATGTACTGAGGAATAAATTCTAGTGACTGTTTATTTGTTTATTGCAAACACTCGGTTTGCTATATAGCGGTATTTTTATTGAGTAATTATGTCTACTCTACTAATTCTTAGGGATGCACCGATCTGATATTTTTATCGGTATTGGTCCAGATATAAGGAAAAAAACTAGATCAGTATCGGTGACAATTGACTCGATATAGGGGCTGATCTATTCATTCTAACTCTATGCTATGCTCTGCCATCATGCGGCAGCGCAACAACAGAACATGGTCATATTAACTATAACACCACCAACTTAATGAAACACCTCCAGAAGTCTCATGACAAGGAACATGCTGAGATTACCGGACTCGGCAAACAAAAACGAAGCAGCGGGAAGCAGCTAACTTCTCGAAGCAAAGGGAAGAAGTAAAATATTTCCATGTAGCAGTATACAGGCCAAAAAAAAAATCCCACAGATGATACTTCAAGTAATATAATATAATTTTTTTTTTTTTTTTTTTTTTTACATGTTGACCAAGTCAGAGAACTTTTGGTTCAGGATTTGTGCACAGTTGTTACATAAATGAGTCATAACATTTATATTTGGGTTGTTTCCTGTTTTTATTTTTATTTTTTTTAAGAAAAGGGAAGTCCAATCATATGCACAGAAGAATGATCCCTTTTTTTCACACAATAAAACAATTTTTTAAGCTAATAATTCAGTGCTGTTTTTGGTATCTGTATCGGCCGACATAAAATTTCAAATATCGGTATCGTATCGGAGGTGAAAAAAGTGGATCGGTGCATCCCTGCTAATTCTGATATTATGTCACTCATAAATCTATCCAGTTAATATCCAAATGAAACTGCCAAATATGTACAATGATGAAAGTTCAGCTTCTTTGTTTCTTCTGTGCTAAAATTTAGGTTGGTTTAAAAGACAGTTTTTCTGTCTAGCCACAACCTGTACTCACCTGAAAGCAGCAAGTGTAGCTGGGGGAAAAAATTGTGATGGATGAGTTATGCTGCATCATAAATTTTCTCATTTTTGGTATGTCTTGTCTGCCTTTGGGAGATTAAGCATCTCTGCTGCTATAAAATACGCAACAAATATTTGATTTGAAAGTCTAAACGGCAGAGCAAATGTATTTCAGCTGAGTTAAAGTTGCAGTCATGGCCCTTTAAACAGCAGTCAAGCAGTCTTTGGTGCATGCATTGCTTATGTTGATGTTGGAAAATGAATTGGTACAGGAAGACACTCTGCCTTAATTAGAAACTCCACAGCTAAGAAGAAGTACAAAATCACTGAAATCACATTACAGCAGTTTTTTTTATTGCCATAATTAAAACTTTTAATGGATCAATTAACTCTAATTGGAGGTAATTCTTAGATGTATCTTGGGGAAAAAATTTTTTTTTTTTTTTAACTATTTCTAACCCTGTTTTCCTCTTTTCAGGTGATCTTCTCTGCAGATCAGACCTACGAGTTGATGTATTGTTTAGAGGAACTGACGTCCTCACTGGACCCTGCAGCTCCTGGTGCAGATAGACCTATGCAGGTATTATTCTGCTTAAATGATCCATCTGAGTTTAAACTTTAAAGTCAAAAGAAGAAGAAAGATCTCTATTTTTTTATAGCAAAAAGTTTGTAAGCTATAGATGCAAACTGCAGATAGATTTCCATTATTGTTTTTATATGAATATGTATAGGAGTTCCCGACATCAAAGATGCAAATACTGGTCATAACGTGTTGAAAGTTTAAACTTAATTCTCCAATTGTTAAAGTGTCTAACAGGCTGATTCATATAAGTTTAATTTAAGCATATTTGTGTTTTCAGGAGGAAGACGTGGAGCAGACCAAAGTGGAGCTCCTCAGGCTCTCGCTGGCCAGGAATCTGTCTAAGGCTATCGTTAAAGAAGGAACCGTGGACACATGAGGGAGATTCGAGATTAAAAACACGGCTCTTTTTTTTGCCTGTTTTTGTGTTGTGTAAATATGAATAAAAATGAAACGCTCAAAATATGATTTTTGATAATAAAATACTGTTCATGATGTACATCTGATTTCTTTTTATTAGATAAAAAATTTACTATAGGACAAAACATGAATACATAGAGCTGGAAGTTTTAACCATATCATTAAGAAAAGTTTATGTGTGCACAACAAGAAAGGATTTATAAATCCTAAAACTATATGTGATCAAATGGTTACAATTTCCAAGAAGCAATAAGCAAAATATGGAGAGTGTAGACATACTTCATGTTTAAAGCTTTCACTTTTTTTCTTCACGTAAATTAGATGGGAGAATAATGTGGATAAGTATAGACACTATGTATCAAATAGTTGTAGACCTGTATGGTCATCTGTCTTAAACCAAATGATCCAGATCCGAGATCAAGTCCCAGCATGCTCTGCTGCTAAACCACAGGATCATCATTCCACAACTACGTTTTCTATCTGGACACTTTAAAACTACACTTAGAAAACGAGCAAATATTTTTGGTTGTATAATGAACGATGGTGAAATATCTAAAACATTTCCAAAGCCTTGGTTTCATCCATGGATAATTTCTGATCTTTAAACTGACTTTTTTTTTTTTTGACAAATGGAGAAACGGAACAGTTCACATCTGTATTTAGAAGCGAGATAAGGAATATGGTTAAGTCTCTACCTGATGCATCTAATGACTTTGGAGAAATAAAATTTCTAGTTTTGTAAAAACATTTAGGGCTGAAACTATTTCATTTCCAAATAGGAATATGCAGTATTGTTTTGGCCCTTGGGTGCATTCTAAACTACTTTATATTTAAATCTATAGTTTGATCAGACTCAAACTAAGTCAAGGCTAATAGCCATTTTTTATTTACTTTTGTCAAACAAGCAAAAGTGAATATTTAAATAATGTGGAAACACTCATTAAAAAGGAAATTAAATCAATAATGTGACTGAAAGATGGCAGAGTCAGAAGGTAAGCACTGCCAGATGGATTTACAACATTAAAGTTGAAGAAAGAGAATAGAAAGGTTTAGCATCCATTTCCAAATCACACTTTGGTTTAATACTACAGAGTTTGAATGATTTATTGCCTGACCACAGAGCATTGTGTCATTTACTGACTCGCAGGGATCTATATAAAACTAAAAAAGACTGGGAGGTAATAGCAGTATGAATGGATACTGTAAATAAGAGGTTGTCATATCTCGACTTAGAATTGGTTATACTGGACCTAAAAGTTCTCTTTTCAGAATAGGGAAACATGAAACAGGGACTTGTAATTACTGTAATAAATCAAAATAGTGGAAATAGTATTTTCTATGATCAATCTTTTAGAAAGTAAATCAAATTCTGTTATAAATCAATTAATTCATTTTTTTTTTTAAAACACTGGATTATTTAATCACATTTATTTGATTGCATGATTTATATATATGAGTGTGTATGGACATAAATTTGCAGATTCATGCATATCATTGAGGTATGTATTATTAACTTCCCTTTTACATCATTGATGACCAAACTCAAGTCTAGAAGGTGATGCACCTTAAGTTGGTTGCCATCCACCAATAAAAAAAAACTAAAGAAGAATAGTTTCCATTATATTTAATAGGGAGGAAAAATAATAAAAAATGTGAAGGATGTGGAGAAAAAGAAAATGTAGAACATGTACTGATAAACTGAAACTTATGAACATGAAAGGGAGAAATTGAGAAGGATGGTTGAAAGGACAGGCAAAGAATGGAGTCTTAAAGGAATATTGGGAAATTAAGGAAATATAAAGGATGTTTACAGATGAAGGAAAGCATTATTTATTTATCTACAGAATACAAAATAAAAAAGTAAAATTTGGTGTAAAGTAATGTTGCTACACACTAATCTACAGTAGGTGGCGGTATGCACCTTAAAGTTGCTTGCGATCCGCCATAATAGAAAAGAAGAAGAAGAAGAATTTCCACTTCACCCCATCTGGAGGCGATAATGAGCTTCAGACAGCTGAACAAGTAACATTAAACGAAGAAGAAGAAGAACGTCACATTTTCAACATGTCTGCTTCCATCTCAGGATTACTAAAACCTTGGACACCGAGGTAATTCTGACTATTTCATCTAAGAACGTAATTTCATCCGGTAAATTCAAACCATGTAGATGATTGTTTACCAGTAAGGATTTGGTTAAATATCAATGGAGACCGTTGTGATCTGAAGTGCAAAGTGGCGTTTTGTTTAACCTGGAGCAGTTTTCCTATTTAGAGCGCTGATTACATATTTTATCAACCCAGTAGAGGAATATATTTATGAGATTAATAATATATAAGTACAAAATATATAGATCTAGATTATGGATGAAAATAATTAAGAAAAAAATCCTTCAACAGTCAGTGAAAGTGTTTGCCTGTTAACATCATTTATTAAATGACAGGACATGGTGTACATTTTATCTTCTAACAGTTTTAAACCACTTAATTTTATTTTAATTAATTAAAACATAATGATTTATGCTAAGTTCTAGTCCTGGATGTGCAGCACTTTCCTACAGTATTTTGTAAGCCACCAACCTCGCTGGAGTAGGGCAGAGATGTAAAGAGCATGTGTAAAGAAAATGTGGAAATGTTTGCTGCATATTTGTATTTAACTCCCTTAAATTAATGTAGAACCATATGGTCTGTCTGAACACAAACATATTAGAATAGAAAAGAATAGAAAATCCCTTTATTGTCCCTCCATGGGGAAATTCAGGTGTTTACAGCAGCAAAAAGATTATAGAAAATTGGTCACACAAATGTGGACCTTAGAAAAATGTATAGAATGACATAATAGTGAAAAGATAAAGAACAAAGAAAGATGTTAAAGCATAAAATACTGTGCTGTAAAGTGTTTTAACAATATAAAAACTCTGCACTGTAGAATAAAATAACCAATATACAGCTATGGGCATTTTTACAGTAATGAATATTTGAAAATAGCAACATCAGAGATGTGCAAAATGACAGCAGCATCTTATTTAACTGATTAAGTGAGAAACCTTGCAAAATCAATTTAGGTTTTTTGGAACAGTGGTGGTTATATAGTCTTACAGCTCCTGGGAGGAAGGATCTGTGATAACGCTCCCTGGTGCATTTAAGGTACAGCAGTCTGTCACTGAAGGAGCTCTCCAGTTTAGCAACAGCTTCATGCATGGGGTGGGAAACATTATCCAACAGAGATGTTAATTTAGTTAGGATCCTTTTGTTTCCCACCTCCTGCACAGAGTCCAGGGGGCATCCAATCACAGAGCTGGCCTTCCTAATCAGCCTATCCAGCCGCCTTCTCTCAGCGACAGATAGGCCACTGCTCCAACTGACAGCTCCACAGAAGATGGCTGATGCCACAGATGTCATAGGAGGTCTTTAGGAGCGCCCCCCTGAGCTCCAAAAGACCTCAGTCTCCTCAGCAGGAAGAGTCTGCTCTGACCTTTCTTATACAGAACCTGAGTGTTGCGAGTCCAGTCCAGTTTGTTATTCAGATGAACACATAGGTACTTATAACAGCTTTATTATTATTATTATTTTTATTTTTCTTTAAACTGGGGAGAGAGTTTGGTAATTCTATATTCTAAAACTTGGATTTTAAAAGCATGAGGTTAGCTATAAATGTTTATTTTAAGGTGGTGTTCTTACATTAAGAGAAATAACCGTTTGAAGCTGCTTAGGGCTGCAGCTAATGATTATTTTGCAAATTGATTAATCTTTCGGTTATTTTTTCGATTAATAGATTAATAATAGGATAGCAAAAGGTTCCTTAAAGAAGATTTTTTGTGAAACTGAAGGCAGGTAAAACTCAAACTTTTCCACTTGAGGAGTTTTGGATAGAGCATATTAGCAAATTATTTTTTAAAATCTTAAATGTAAAATATTTGCATATTTATTTTTACAATTTTGGTATAATTTCTGCTCAAGGTGGGTTGCCCTATCAGCTAAATGCTTTTTTTTTTACAGTCACTACACTCCAGTTATCAATCAGTTACTAAATTAGCTGAGGGTTATTTCAATAATCAGTTAAACCCAATTAATTGTTTCAGCCCTAAAGCTGCTCTCACCAAGCATTTTAACTAATTGTATTGCCTAAAGATTCTTAAGCCAAATTAATGATGCATGTTTTTAGGTTGCACCCTTATTGCAGTGTTTATAACAGACTGTTTACTTGTTTTATCTGCAGAGTTGTCCTGGTGAGATGGAGCAGATACAACCCCTACTACCTGGAGCCGGAAGTCAGGAAGGAGGTCTACAGCCAACCAGAGAGCGAGCTGAGTGCTGAGGAGAAGGAGGAGCGCGAGCTGAAAAAACTCCGTCCCATCAAAGCAGCTCCCAATGGACTTACCAGCTCTGCTTTTGATGACCCAGTCCTCAGGTGATTTAATAACTAACAAAACAACAACAAAATAGATTTGTGTAAGGTTAATAAAAAACAATCGTTTTCCTCTTCCATTCTCAGTAAATTCATCAACATGATGATGAAACATGGAAACAAGATTCTGGCCAGAGAGATAATGATGCAGGTACATCGGAGAAAAGAAAGCTCACATAGTTTCCGTCTTTAGTTGGTTTCCAGGCAAAGCAATAATCAAAATGTCTCTTCTTAGACCTTGGAACACATCAAGAAGAAGCAGGTGGAGAAATTTCACAAAACGACAGATGGGAAGAAGGAGGAGATTGAATGTAATCCATACACCATCTTTCACGAAGCCTTGGAGAACTGCAAGCCTGTTGTTGGGCTGGCCAGCATACAAAAAGGTGGAAAATACTACCAGGTCAGTGGGTTTGGATAAATAGAGCTCTATTGTTTATTATCTCAGCATTTTTTCCACTTTCTTGTTTCCTACAATTCCATCTTTCCTTCCTTTACTGTAATGGTCCTTTATTTCCCTCCTTTCATATAAATTTTTTATTATAAACATAAAGAACAAAAACCTTTGAAAGGTGAGTCTGGACAATTCTGACTTAAATGTGTAATTTTATTAAAAGAGTTGAGATGGAAAAAAAATCAAGAGCTTTTTGACAAAAAAAAAAAAAGATGCATTTGTTTTTTAGGTTAAATTTTCCTCATAAATATCTCAAATCCCAATCCCTACCAGGTGCCCATCCCGCTTACAGACAATCGCCGGCGCTTCCTGGCCATGAAGTGGATGATCACAGAGTGCAGGGAAAACAAACACAGACGCACGCTCATGTACGAAAAACTCTCCCAGGAGCTGCTCGCCGCTTTCGAGAAGGAGGGCAACGTCATCAAGAAGAAGCACGAGCTGCACAAGATGGCCGAAGCCAACAGAGCCTATGCCCACTACCGCTGGTGGTAGACAAGGCTGTGCAGGACTGAACATGCGATGAGGACGAGCCGTCGTTGTAAGTAGTGAATATTTGTGATGGATTACAAGAGACAGGAAAAGGACTTAATGATGGGTTTTTGATAAGTAAATAAAAAAACTGTGTACTCTGAATTGTTTCAATGTTTTATTAAAACATAATAAAATCAGTAAAAAAACAGCAGAGAAATGGAAAGTATTGCCAGTTTGTAGTCAAACTTCAAAATAAACTGTCTCCATTTTTAACTTGATTCTACACATCCAGGCTTGCTTCTTTCCTGCATCCAGCCGGAATCCTTGAACTTCAACGAAAATGTCAATCCTCAACCAATTTCAGAAAATATTGTCTCAGAGTTTTGAATCAAAGTCATAACATTAAAAGAAACAATTGGTCAAACTACACAGTGCCTCAGACTTTAACTTGGTCAAATGTGTTAGCCTTAGCCGTGCTATTGAATGAGCTAAAAAGTAGTTTTGAAGTGATGCTCTGCTGGGAAAACAACTTTTGATCAAAGATGCACAAATCAGTCTGCAAACTTCCAAAGACCTTTAGGTGAACCCTGATCCTTTTCTATAAACATACCCAAAAACTTTGTTTCACTTTAATAAAATAAGTTCAAAGGTTAAAGGCATCTTATTTAAAACAAAAATGGGTAATCAGCCTCTGCACCTCTGGGCTCCTGATTTGACACAAAACAGTTTTAGGTGTTCTAGTTCTTAGCAACAAAACAAAAATCAGCGGGCCTGATTGGTGCATCTCTGATTTAAAGAGGTATTACTATGATTCCACAATCCCAACAAGATTCTTATGCTTAAGATATGTTGGCACTGCTTTTTCAAAATAAAAGCATTTTCTTCGCTTATAGAAAAAAATCTTTTCTAAAACAGAGTAAATATTTTGGTCTTTCAACCGAGGCTGTGAGAACAAGGAACCAAAAATAAAATCCCTGAATAAAGATGGAAGATTCAGGTGACAAAACAGCCTCTCATCAAGCAGTAACAGAAATCCAGCTTCTACAGCAAACTCTTAAAAGTTCACACAGGAGATGAATGTCTAGTTCTCTGCCAAGAATTCAATACATTACAACAATTATAAAAGTAAAAGCAAACACTAAATCAGTCTGAAACTGACTGGAATGTCTCTTTGATGAAAAAGTTTGGTAAACTTGAGGAAATGTTTCTATAAAACAGGAATGCAAAAAAAAAGGATTGAAAAATTCAGAGCTTCTTGGTTTGGATTCAAAATGTAAAAAAAATCTTGTTCAATCCAAAATGTGCCTGAATGTGGCAAAAAAATAGAAAACCCTTGATAATTAAAACCTTTGTTAACTATTGCACATTCCACATCCATCACCTGGATCAAACCCAGTGAACTCTTAACGTCCTTATTGTCATCTTCTCTGATTGCCTGGAGGACGATTCCTTCTACAAAGAAGCTGCTGGTATTTTAATCAGTGGTGACTAAAGGAAAGTGTCCAAGGTGCATGAAAGGACCCGACGCCCTCTCTCAGTCGGTAATTTCACTGTAGTAATATTTGTGGGCGGTGCTACTGAGCATCCAGCCGCCGGCCCTGAACTCCAGGATCTCTAGGAGCAGGAGGCGGGCCATGGAGGTCAGGCCCTCCTGTAGGAGAAAGCCGTCCCGCAGCAAGAAGAACAGCTCGTCCATCCGCTGGCTGTTCACCTTCTCCAGCTGCTCCCCGATACGATGCAGCTGCTGCACCAGGCAGTCTACCTGCAGGCGAGAGAAAGAGGACACTTTACTTTTTAAAATGCTAGAAAATTACCGTAATGTAGACATCTAGACAGATTGGGACTGGAAATTATTTTTGGAGTTAGGGGTCCTTCAGCTTAATCTTAGATTATGTCTAAACCAGGGGTCAGCTGCTGCATGTGGCTTGAAATAAATAATATGGAGGTTTTACTTGAAGTGATTGAATGTTATCCTTCAGACTAAAGAAAAAAGAAAAGATTTAAAATCCTGTCAGTTCTGCCAGATTGGCTACTAAAGCTGCTCCTAATGGTGGACACCACAGCAAACCTGAACAGGACGCTCAGCGCTACTGATAATGGAGAGGGTGAGAGTGTTTGGGCCCAAGCTGAGTGTCAGGGATTTACAGAGAGGCCCATGGTCTAACTTCCCTTTCAAAGGGGGTTCAAACAATCACAATGTGAGAAATGCAGAGTGTTTGCAGCCTGGAATCACCACAGAGAAAAATTAAATAAACACCATTGCTGCCCCTCTGTTAAATGTGACTGCCTTTGCAGGAACAAGGTAACCTGATCGGGAGCTGACTGACGGGCAATGTAATTCAAATGCAACATTTTCACCCACCGACAATCAAAAGGAGAAGGATGCAGTTTTAGAATGCTATAACAACCAAGCCTTATCCCACACGAATAAAAACTCTTGAGACCAGAAGCAACATTCATTCCTGTTGCTTCTCACATGGAAAAAAGTATTTAAGCTGAACACAGTGGAGGATCTTTGATGCTGTGGGTTTATTTCTACCCTAAAACCACAAAGAACCTTGCTTGAGAACAGGGCATCTGAAAAAGGCACAATAGGTTGAACCTAAACCTGTTGACATCAGTCAATAAACTTCAAAAGAACCATCACTTAGTTTTTCCAGAAACGGATCAGAAATATAAGCCCAACACACACTTAATTAGAATTAGACTAACTTTATGTTTGTCTAATTACAATACTACTACTTCTAATAATACTTATACAATATATGGAGAGATGATAGTACTGCTTTAAAACATTTACCGTATTTTCACGACTATAAGGCGCACTTAAACGTCTTTTTTTCCCCCTTAAAATGTGTTCCCTTTGGTGCGGTGCGCCCTATGTGTGTTGTAACTGTGACTTTTGAGACCACCTCATTGAGGAGATGATGAAAGATTGGCTGAATGTAAGGAGACCAGGTGTTTTTTTTTTCACTCATCACCATCGCTGATGTGAAAAACATGGGGAAACAAATTAACCCTGTGCTCGCTGTTATTCAACCGCTGGACATCGGTGTGAACCGGACCCAGCAGGTGCAGCAGAAGCAGCGAGTTTACATGCAAAGTCAATGGTTGACGCGCGTATAGACGCAGCAAAAGGTCCCGCAGCGCGTTTTGAGCAGCAGGCGCTGCGCGTCAGGAGCGTTTAAGCATCTGCCAACACGCTGCTGCTGCTCGATATGTAAAAATTGAAGTTTTGCTGCTGGAAGCTCCGCATCAACCAATCAGAGAAGCTGATCTGGGAGCTGACAGCGAGACAGACACATCGCTCTGATGACATATGATATTAAGGCAAATGAAAAAGGCTGGATGGATGAGGAGATGATGAAAGCGTGGCTGAGGCAGGTGTATGTGATGAGACCAGGTGGTTTTTTCCACGCATCACCATCGCTGTTAATCTGTGACTGCGTGCCCATCTCACAGCCGATGTGAAAAAAAAGGTGAATCAAATGAACGCTGTTATTCCGGGAGGTCTGACAAAGGAACTTCAACCGCTCGACGTCGGTGTGAACGGGCCGTTCAAAGTAAGGCTGCGAGCGGCGTGGGAGCGATGGATGACCGACGGAGACCACAGTTTCAGGATAAGTGGAAGGCAGCGCCGGGCAAGTTACGCCACCGTTTGCGGATGGATTGTAGATGCTTGGACTAAAGTGTCTGCTGGCTCTGTTGTTCAAGCTTTCGCAAAAGCCGGCATTATTTCTGAGGAGCCGCCCGGCACGGAACGTGACTCTGACAGCGAAGAAGGGGAAATTGGCATGTCTGATTTAGCGCAGCTGTTTAATTCAGAAACAGAGGATGATGACTTTGATGGGTTTGATTAATACTTTGTAATAAATACATTAATAAAGTACAATCATACTCAGTTTTGCTCCCGCTCTATTTTTCTACCTGAAAACTTAATTCAACAGCAGCCTCTGGGCGGGTCTACTCCTCTTCACCGCGGTGGCTGGCAGGTGTTTTTTCATCTAAATAATCTAAATCTTGCAGCTATATTTGCTGTGATCAGTGGGAATAAAGTAGTTTTAATATGTTTTTAAGTAAGAAAGGCCACCTGAAAACTTCATAATTGCAGTCAGTTCATCCAGATTATCTATTTCTGTCGGAGGCACTCAGACCCCCACATACCAGCGGTGCGCCAACAGTAGAAATCCTTTCATCAGCAGCCTCTAGGCCGGGCAGCCTCCGGGTTCACCGCGGCTGCTGGCAGGTGTTTTTCATCTAAATAATTTAAACTGCAGGCACCAGGATACCGGTAATAAAAGCGAACATATTCCGTCGGCAGGTTTCAGGATTTTAAGTTAATTTAGGAGTGATCACAGCGCTGTGTCATCTGCGATGTGTCTGTCTCACGGCCAGCTCCCAGGTTTGATTAATACTTTGTAATAAATACATGAATAAAGCACAGTCATACTCAGTTTTGGGCCCGCTGTATTTTAAAATACGCAGTAGAGCTATTTAAAGGTAGTAGAGGACATGTACCTGTATATAAAAAACGCGCCCTATAGTCCGGTGCGCCTTATGTGTGTGTTAAATACAGAAATGGTACACATAACTGAGACTGCGCCTTTTAGTACGGTGCGCCTTATGGTCGTGAAAATACGGTAACATGTAATCATGGAGGTGGGATATTATGATGTCCTTTTCCACAAATCCACACTTTGTTTCACATAAAATATGGATGCACAGTATTGGAATTTTGACAGATCTAGACCGTCTTATAGACACCATGTAGTGTTCTTCCTCCTGCCTCCCCTGTGCAGATATTGCTAATAGTCTTTTGGTCTTTTGTTTCTGAAACTCTAACATGAACACTACCAAGAGCATGTCTTCTGTGAGAGACTTGTACATCAGTTGTGTGCATGAAGAACTAGATAGATCCATTTAGAACACATGATGGAAATCTGACCTCCTCTTCGTTCAGCAGAGCATCTGGTTGGGCCAACCTCATCAGGCAGTCATAGACAGGAAGGACCAGTGCCCCCAGCGGCATGTTGTTCACCTGATAAAGGTTTACCAAGGCAAGAGTTCCGTGATGCAAAGCAGGAGCATAGAGGATTATATTAAAAAAGATAAAATGGCGCGAGGGCGAAATGTAGATATCTCCTACAGAAGTCCCATAGAAGCAGAGAAAACTGTTTGGGGTTCAAACCTTGAGGTAGTCGAAAATGTTGCAGATGAACGTGACGTAGCAAACCCACTCCTGCAGCGAACGTTTCCTCGTCTCCTCGCGTTCCTTGAACTCCTGCTGCAGGCGGTTCAGCAGGTGTTTCCTAAACACAGTTCCATTGTTTTGCTTGGCCTCGCCCTAGGAGGGAAAAAAGAACCAAGGGATATTAAATAGTGCCTTGCAAAGTAATCACACCGATTGAATTCATACATGTATTCTGAGATTACCACCATTTTTCCCCCCAGATATATTTCTCATTCTAAATAAATTACTGCAATAGGGGAAAATTTTGAAAATATTCCCTCTGAACAAGGCCTGGGCAAATAATCGAGCCAATTAATTATTCTGAATATTTTGTTGCGGGCAAAAAAAAAAAGAAAATCTATTTTCTGCATAACACCACATTGTTGTCTCCCTGGGGCTTCCGTAGCTGGAGTATTACTATCGCTTAAAGATCAGGAAGTCTAAGCTTTATTTGCCAAATTCTGATTTAATATGCTGCTATACCTTTATTAATTGTGCTTTGGTGTTTATGGTGTCCATAAAATGAACTTGGCGGTTGAATTGTGGAGAATTTAAGCTTTCTAAGGATGTATAACATGTCTATATTGGTAAACCTTTCACTGGCATTTTTCCAGGCGTACTGCTGTGTTTACTGTAAATATGCACAATGGAGCAGCAGAGATTAGGTAAATGTTAAGAGGTTAATAGGTAGGGCGGTAAATCGGGAAAAAAAATGGTAATTCGTGTTAGAAATAAAAAAATCTGAGCTTTTATTTTTAGGCCGTATTGCCAAAGCCTACCCTGAACCAATACTTTTATCTTTGAATTCTATTACTGATTAGATGCTCTAATTAATGAGCATTTAATCAGTTCACCCACCTAAAGCAATGTCTTGGCAGAGTTGCATTTGCGCCACTGCTCAGAAACTTCTACTAATTGATCCTTGTTTCCTTGTTATAATGACATCATGCTTTGTGTCAATCTTTAACATAAGATCTCATCAGATTTACTAAATGTTTTGGTCATAACGTGAATATGTGCTGTGAATAGCTTAGAAGAAGGGACAAAAGATTATATACGGAAAAAACCAGCAGTGAGTGACTGAACGGACCTGCACAATGGTGTAGCAAATGCGGCCAGCCTCCTTGCTGAAAAAGGGATCTTTTAAAGATTGGTCCACAAGAATGTTGGATACTTTCTCCAGGTCCACAGAACTTGGATCTGAATAAAAAAAAAAAAAAGAAAAAAAAAAAAAAACACAAACAGAAAAGCTTTGTAAGTTCAAAAATATTTATGAAATAATTTTACATTAACAAAGAAAAATAAATGTTTACCTTTCAAGGCTGTTTTTAGCAGTTTCTGTGTATCCACATCAAATGACTGGATCCTGTAGTCTTCACTGGAGTTTTCCATTATAGATGGTTATGTGGAAAAATACACCTGGGAGCTTTCACTCTGTAAATATGAGACATGGTTCATGCAACAGGTCTTAGAAAAGCGGACACAAAGCAAGTCTTTCATAGACAGCAAACCCGGGGACAACAAAACATTAGATCCCGCAGAGTCATCAAACTGGCTGCTCCACTCAGATTACTCACTATAGCAGGGATTTAAGCGATTTCCTATCAGCTGGAAGTGGTATTTATTCAGGACATAGGCAACATTATTATTTTTTTTTTTAAGGAGCTAAAAAAAAACATACACAAACGGGTAAAGAACGTTATCTGGGCTTAAGGGTATAATTTCAGCACGACAGATTTTTATCGACTATTATCGAAGCGATAAAAACGGCTGTTTTCTCACTGATAAACTCTTTGCTAGCCATAGTGTTTCGGGTGTGCTTCGCCTTGCTATCGTCAAGAAATGGATTTAGGTGTACTGAAACGCTAAGACCGGGACTGCATCGAACTGTTGCGATAATTCACCACATGAAATTGAACAGTTTAACAAAAAATATACCTTTTTATCGCTTCTAGGCTGACCATACCACCTGAGTGAAGAAGAGACTTCCAGCGACACAGATCATCGAAGATCAACTACTATCGACAAGATGAGTCTCTGTCGCTTCTTCCGAGTTTACGCTGCATTGTCTTTTCTTCTTCTTCTTGGATTGGCGGTTGGCAACAAATATTTAGTAGCATTTAATTAGCATTTACAAAAACTAAATCCTCCTAATTATTGCTGTTATTAATAAATATTAAAATAAATATTGATAAGATTTTTTTTACTTTTTCCGCAGAATATTTATCAAATCAAATTTAACTTTCTCCTTATTTAGGTCTGTAACCAAATTCCTTCTTTCTTCTTCATACTTCTTACATCGTACTTTTGATTATCTTTTTTTAATTTATTACTGAAATTGGGCTTAAGATCAGTACTCTGGAAAACATGAATGTTATTTTGTTATTTTATTTCTTTAATTAAAACAGAACTGTTTTTAAAACCTGTACGGTTTCAAAGCGTCAAACGTTTCTTCTTCTAAAGATAGAGAACTTAACAAAAAAAAAAAAAAAAAAACAAAAAAAAAAAAACACGGTAGCTGAGTTTGGTGTGGGCTATGAGCCTCTTGTTTTAATTTATCTTTGAAATATGGCGCATGCGTTGTTTACTTTGCGGAAGTGCAATGTGTGGCTTGATGTTAGTCAAATGCAATTAGAGTGGAATTGGTTGTCCTGCTTGCCTGTCTGTTGTTGTATTAATGAATGACATTCAGTTTAAGGTAAATTACCGCATTTCTCATAGCTTCTGTCTTTTTTTCTTTTTCTTTGACCTAACCTGAACAGCTGCCTTGTAATTAGCATAGCTTAGCTCAATCCAAGTTTCCCCTCTCTGTCCTCCACAAACTGTCATACTTATTTTTTAAGTTTTTGGAGTATTTTAAATCATATAAGTGTATATCTCTCGGACAAAAACATGGATGATTTAATTTTCATTCAGAATCGTGCTCACATCTTTTATGCTCTTCCTAAGTTTTGTCAATAGTGCTGTAGAGACATGGTAGGATATGACCCCAGGGCTCAGAATGCAGCACCCTCCCCAAATGAGGCAGCCCTTGCTGGATCAGCTGCTGGGATGGTCAGCAGAGCCCTCATCAGCCCTTTTGATGTCATTAAAATAAGATTTCAGGTAATTACTGAAAAGTGTACTTCCTTTTTTAATATAACTGCTTCTTCCAGGTTGTGACAGTGAAGTGCTTGTACAATGTGCATCTTTTGATTAAATTCTAATGTTTAATAGGATCTTTTTATTTCCACAGCTGCAGATTGAGCGTGTGTCTTCACGAAGCCCTGAGGGGAAATATAGGGGAATATATCAGGCATTCAGAAGAATTTACTCTGAGGAAGGTCTCTCTGCTTTCTGGAAAGGTCATATTCCAGCACAGCTCCTGTCTATTTGCTACGGGGCCGTCCAGGTAAATACTTGGAATAGAAAACTGCTCATCAATATATACATTTTCCATAATGAAACTTCTAACCAGTTATTTGCTTGTGATTTGCAGTTTGTCAGTTTTGAGTTTCTGACTGAGTTGGTTCACAAGTCAACCCCTTATGACAGCCAGACTTCAGGAGTTCATTTTTTCTGTGGCGGCCTAGCAGCCTGTTCTGCTACCGTGGCCTGCCAGCCTCTGGATACGCTGAGGACGCGCTTTGCAGCTCAGGGAGAACCCAAGGTGGAATATTACTTAATGCTTGATTTTTAATCAGATTTTTTTTCTGTTTAGTTTAGAGTTTTGTTTAGGGCTGAAACAATCGATTATTGAAATAATTAAGCAATTTAGTGATCGATTATTGAAATAATTAAGCAATTTAGTAATCCATTTATCGTGTGGCGTATAGACTCTGTGCCTTTAGCTGACAGAGTGACCCATACAGAGCAGCAGTTATACCAAAATTCTATACAAATCCTATTAACATTTTGCATTTAAGATAAAAAGGTTTTTCGTCTGTCGATATCGATCCAGAACTCCTCAAGTGGAAAAGTTTTAGTTTCACATGGTTTAATTTCGCAAAAACTCTTAAGGAACCTTTGATATCCGATTATTAATCGATGAATAAAAAAAAATAATTGATAGATTAATCGATTTGCAAAATAATCGTTAGTTGCAGGCCTAATTTTGTTATACATGTTAGCTAGTGGCTGGAGACTAACTACAGCCTCTTTCAGTTCAAAGATCTTATACATCTAATTACAACATTAGATAAACAACATTTCTTTCGGCATCACTGTAAATTCTATTAAAAGATTAGCTTTTTTTTCTGTTTGGTATCAAAGTTTTATTTTGTCACCCTCCCATTTAGCGGTTCATATTGGTGTTTATGTTTGATTGCAAGCCCATATTTTCAGTCCTCCGCTGGGTTTTCTTTATTCTTGCAGTATGTAGTGATGTTAACCATGCATTTATTACCAGCAGAATGAAGGTCAAGGTTTCAAATGTGACGTTTTTTTTTAAAAACACCTCATTTGTCTCTCGTCGTCTCTAACGTTTTTGTGGTTTAAAGTCCAGTTAATGAATCACAAGAGATCAGATACATGACTGTTTCCATCACAGAAAACTGAGGGTCGATTTATTAGTTTCCAAGGCAGAAAACTTGAAACTTAAAACCTATTTCTGGTAAATTTGCATCTTCAATACATACTTAATCTATTCTTGTTTTTGCATTATTCAATTCATCCTGTTGTTAAATCTGAGCCCATTTGAACTCATTTTAATCCTGTAAATGTAACTAGATGATGCATTACTATACCATGATTTAAAACCCCCTCTCCTGCCTCCTCAGGTTTACGGTAACTTGCGGTATGCCGTGTCCACGATGTGGCGCACTGAGGGGCCACTGACGTTTTATCGTGGCCTGTCTCCAACTCTGCTGGCAGTGTTTCCTTATGCTGGACTGCAGTTCTTCTTCTACAATGTCTTTAAGCAGCTGTTGAGTCCTCCAGTTAAATCCAGAGACTCAGGAGGTTAGTGAAAAACCCACAGGATGTGTTTGGGTTTACCCCGCGACCATGGAAGGAGAGAAAACTGCTGAGATTTTGATTCATTTAAAAAAAGAAGGATTGGAATAACTTTTGGGGAAAAAGTTTCATTGTTGATAAAGGTTTTCCATAATTCTGTGCATTCATTTTAAAAAGAAAACTAATCATTAGGTGAAATAATAGTTTGTTGATCCATGATGTCATAATAAACAGTATTTCAAATCACTACTAGTAGGATATAGGAAGAAACTGCAAATGGATGTTTGTATTTTATTAATTTTTAATTTAAAAACAGGTTAAAATCTATGCATATTATTGGAAAGTTTAATAGAAGGTCAAACAGTGGCCAGAAACGTTGCATAGTAACAGAGATAGACACAACTTCGAAAGGATTTCAATGTCCAGCTGAGCTGATCTGCACTACTTATAGCTTTTATTTTGATGCACATATGCAAACCATTCATGTGTGTCCCTTGTTTTACAGGAAACCTGAGAAGCCTGGTCTGTGGCAGTGGAGCTGGAATGATCAGTAAAACCCTCACATACCCCTTTGATTTGTTCAAAAAAAGGCTGCAGGTGGGGGGCTTTGAGAAAGCCCGAGCTCACTTTGGAGAGGTAAGCTCCTATGCTGCATGTTTCTCCCTGATGCATGAAGTAACCCCAGCCTTGTGTGCGGGTGTTTTCACCTGTTTCTGCGTGCAGGTGCGGACCTACAGAGGCCTGATGGACTGCGCGGTTCAAATAGCCAAAGAGGAAGGTATCCGAGGGTTCTTCAAAGGCCTCTCTCCCAGCCTCCTGAAGGCGGCTCTGTCCACAGGCTTCACTTTTTTCTGGTATGAGTTCTTCCTCAACATCATGAAGAACACAAAGGAGAAACAGAGAACTGATGACCTCAGTGGTGGCCGAAAGGAGAGATGATGAAATAAAAAAAAAAATAAAGAAAATGAGGCAATCACGCACACTATAAATGCACTAATGCCTTGTTGCACTGAACACATTTCTCAACTGGCAAACAGACTCTGGATTTGGATTTTTATGGTGTTTACATATGTTAAAAGGGGAAAGTTAGTCATGTATATCATTGTATTTCTGTATCATTTGCTTTTTTGTGCAACCTTTATGTTTATGTTATGTCTGAGATGACACACTCACAGAAACTTTTCCCCCAAATTTTAAGATTTATGTAATGTTTTTACATAACAAACTCCTAATTTACTTTTTTTTTTCTTTTAGATCTTTTTAATACAAACCTATTATATAAACATTACATGATCAAAACTAATACTAAAGAGTTTATTTCAAATGCATAAAGTTTGTTTGTTTTAATTGTATAATAGTAAGGTTACCTTTATGGAATTGAAACAATAAACTTTATGTATTTGAATTAAAAACACTCAGTATAAATTCTGAGTAAGTTTATCATTATTAAATACATGTAAAATAATTAAGCTTTATTATTCAAAAATAGTGATTATGTAAGGTTTAGATAGTTTGTTAAAAATCAACTAAAAGAATTAAATGGGAATTTATGTAATTTACATAAATATTAAAATTTGGGTGATTTATTTCTCTCAGTGCAGAATGGCTGCAACCGCTTTACTGGGTCAACTATTGAAAGCAAGCAGAGTCGGTCATAAAGGGGCCATGTCTTTACTATGATCACTTTACCTTAAAATTCAATTAGTAATCAAAATCTGGGTCTTGTTACGTGTTTAGAACAGGGATTGGTATTTAGACAGAGTAATTCAGACTGGAGATAGATGGCTAGAGTGGGAGAATGAACAATATTCATGCAGAGTCAATCTATCAAACAATGAGCACAGGAACTAGAATCCCTGTTAGATATATCCGCCTGTATCTTCAGCTACTGATGAGACTGGTGCCACACTGTTTGGTACTCGCTCTTATAGAGGTTACTTCTGTCTTCTGTTTGGGTCATATGCTCCTGCGCTGCCACCACCTCCTAAAATTTGTCAGAGTGGCAACAGTGGGTCAGCTTCAGCACCCCTCCCCTGTTCTGTGTCGCCAAATCTCCACTGTGTATTGAAAGTACATGAACACAGAGTAAAAGGGAAATATCAACGTCTTTTAGGAACTTAAAGGTTTACATGTGATGTCCTCATTAGACTTCATGAAATGTTGCACATTTTCTGTTCAGCTTTGCTCCTGTTACCTTACAGTTTTTTGGGGGAAATCATTTGATGTCCTAGAGTTGCATGCAGAATAACACCTCCATTAAAATACTTGATATTTATTTTTATATAAACTGTATCTAACAAGGAAAAACCCGAATGTATTGTTGACTTTTGTAAGTCTGAATCATTTCAGTTTGTCTGGAATTAAACCATCGGACCAGCTGCTCACATCTCATGATTTTTCCTTTGCTGTGACTTGCAGGATTTTATCTCTTTGGAAATAAAATAAAAAAAGAACAGTGTTTAAAAATTGACTTATTTCTTTTGATTCCATTACAGAATGTAAACCTATAACACATTTTGATTCAAAATACATGTCTAAAGAGCAAGAATAGAATAATGTTAAGCTGTTTAGAGCCCAAAGTATTCACACCCATTTTGTTTTTTTATTGCATCTAATAAACTTTTGTTATTTATTTGAGGGCATTTGGGGGAAAATTAAAAGGATTACAGATATATATTTGCAAAACAATAATCAATTTGAAACACTTCAAAGGTATTTAATCATAAAAAAAGGCACATCACACAAATTAATTGTGGTTTTGGATTAAATTGAATTTTAATGCATACAAAAATTATATTTATCTGAAAATGAAGGGAGACAAAGTCACATCTAGAGGACACTGCATGAGCAGTCATAAAACCATGGGTAAAACACATCCAGTATGAGAGCAAAAGACAAAACAATCAATTATTCAATATTTTATAGCATTATGGCACCAAGAGAGATTCACATGGCAGAGATAAGTCACTATAGATACACGGAAAAATTAGTCTGGCAAAGAATGCAACATAAATCATAGCTACTTCATCACAGAAGTTCAAATTAAGTGTTTACAATTTATTGTTTAATTCATGTTCATACAGTATATACATCACTCAATCACTGTACATATGAGTTTATAACTCTTAATGTTTCACTATCACATTGTCATTACCTTTTCCAGATGAATAGAAACACAGATTAAAAAGCTTCAGGTAATAAAGCCACAGACTCAGAAGAGGGTGAAACAGCAAAAATCTAATTCTGTACATAATGTGGACTAACTGAAACCCTGAAAATATCTAGACACTGAGTTTGAATGGAAACGAGGTTTGTTCTCTGTAAACTGGGATGGATGTTCTACATCTAAGACATGGAGGTTGCAGCTCCTTTTCGGTTTCTATGTTGGAACAAACTCTGCTTTGACTCCTCAAATGACTTGGGTATTTTAAAGGGGCGGACTCTCTACCCGTAAAGGCAGCCTCAGAGCTGCTGACTGCTGTAACACCTGCAACTCTACTGAGGGGGTGGGGATGACCAGATCTGCGGAAAGCCTCTGTCACTTAAAACTGGCCAGGGAGTAGTTGGGGCATTGTTGGATGTGCAAAGCAAGCATCCTCTAGTGATTCACAGGTTAAAGTCTAGGCCTAACCCTCATTCTGGTTGCGGACTGGAGTTCCAGGAGAAAAAACTTGGCAGCTTGAAGAGTGAATCCCTGCGTCCTGGATCAGGCAGGGTCAAGGTCTCTGGAGCTGATTTTTTTCTTGGTCGCTCCTTTGGCACAGACAGAAAGTCCGGAGCTTCGGTGGAGAGGGGAGTTGTTGGTGCGCTGTTGGGGCCGCTGCGGGTGCTGGACGGCAGAGGCGTCTCTGAGATGGCAATGGATGGGGGGAAGGTGCCAATTTTCAGATTGGTAGCCTTCTGAGTGGTACGCTCATACTCCCTCACCTCCTCCATGGTCATATCTGGAATAACAGAGAAACTAACATGAACTCTGACTGGCATATAAGTCGCAGTTGAATGTAAGAGGCAAGCCAAGCACAATGCTAAAAAAAAAATAAACAGAACACTCAAATACTCCCTAGATCTGAATTAATTAAATATTGTCATTAAATACTTTGTTCTGTACAAAGTTGAATGTACTGACAACAAAATCACACAAAAATCATGAATGGAAACAAAATCTCTTAACCAATGGAGGCCTGGATTTAGAGTCACAAAATTAAAGTAGAAAAACAAACTACAGGCTGATTCAACTTTGATGTAATGTCCTTAACACAGCTCAAATTGAGGCTCAGTATTGTGAGTGGCATCCAAGTGCCTGTATTACCTCCCCAAAATGCCTGGGTATGCTCCTGATGAGGTGGTCTAATGAAGGATCTTCTCCAAGACCTAGACTAAAGCATCCGCCAACTCCTGGAAAGGAGTGGGACATTGGTGGATGGATGGAGCCATGATGTCCTAGATTTGTTCAATCGGATTCAGGTCTGGGGAACGGGAGTGCCAGTCCATAGCTTCAATCGCTTAATCTTGTAGGAAATGCTGACACACTCCAGCCTCATGAGGTGTAGCACTGTCCTGCATTAGGAGGAACCTAGGGACTCATATGTGCTCAGTGGGAACCTGCATTCATCTGTGAAGGCACATGGAGCCAGTGTTGAATTTGTGAATCCTGGTGTTCTCTAACAAATGAGGGTTGTTAGCACAACCCTCATCTGTGGACAATGGGCCCTCATACCATCCTCATGGAGTTTGTTTCTAACCATTTGTAGAGAAACATGCACATTTGTGGCCTGCTGGAGGTCCTTTTGCGGAGCCCGGGCAGTGCTCCTCCTGTTCCTCCATGCACAAAGGCAAAGGTAGCAGCCCTGCTGCAAGGTTGTTGCCCTTCTATGGTCTCCTTTACATCTCTTGGTGTAATGGCCTGTCTCCAAGTAGCGCCTCCAGCGTCTGGACACTATGCTGACAGACACAGCAAGCCTTCTTACCATAGCTCGCATTGATGTGCTATCCTGGATGAGCTGCACTACCTGAGCAACTTGTGTGGGTCACAGAGACTTTCTCATGCTACCACGAGTTTTAATGCACCACCAACATTAAAAAAATGACCAAAACATCAGCCAGAAAGCATAGGTACTGAGAAGTGGTCTGTTTCCCCACCTGCAGAACCACTCATTTATTGAGTGTATCTTGCTAAATGCCAATAATTTCAACCCTTTGTCTATTCCATTTGCGCTTCCTAAGTGGACAGTCTGATTTGATAGAAGCTATATTGTGTTGAGAAATGAAAAAAAAAAAAAAAAAATTAAACAAACCTGAGCAAATAAGATCTCTGTCAAATATGAAGACTAAACTGAGGTAAAAAAAAATTTCAGTTAAAACACCTTCTTCTTCTAGGTCTGTATGAAAGCACTAATAAAAACAATGACATTTAAAATATATAGATATATATTTTTATTGTCTTTTAATCAGACATTTGTTTTGTGTAATTAATGTTTCTTCAATAAAGGGAAGAAAACATTCAATTAAGTACCAGCAAATGTTATTTCAGTCATTTCAGTTGGTTACAGCAGTGATGGAAAGAGGAGCCCTTTTATTACAGAAAGAACAACAGATTTCACAAAATGTACCAGAGTTTTACTTCCAACCTAAATTCAATAAAAAAAAATTGATTGTGGGCATCTTGAGCTGGTTTTTCGAGTAAGAATTGGTAAATATGCAACAATATCTACACCAAAGTTTTGAACTCAATATTTCACACAATGCTGCCAAAGATGAACTCAATTGATGCATTCGGTTTCATTACAAATTTCAAGATGGTTAAATCTAAAACCAATCAGAACTTTCTTATTCTTCTGATCATCATCTTTAATAAACTTACCAATCCACTCATCCACCCAGGCAAAGGCCTGCCTGTGTCCTAGAAGAAGAACATCTCGTATCACCTGAGGAGAGTTAGAAAATAAGAGGGTGAAATCACAGCAGAACATGTGGAGGAGGCAATTCAAGGTGAGAGGATGTGAATCATACTGACTTAAAACCGGAAGGTGAAAGTCTGAAAACAAGTTAATGTTTCTGTTTCTCCACAGAAATAAATGATTAATATGAGTCACTCTGAGCGTTACCTTGTGAGTAAGGGCCGGATCTATCAAAGGTTTGCGTGTATAAAAACGTGAGCTATTTCACTGGGCACGCTAAAAAATGTACAAACTGATCTATCAACAGCGTGCTAAAAGGATTTGGTCTTTAAAATGTGCTAAATAGCGCCTCTTATCCATTTAGTACTTTTTCTGCAATGAATATGCAATATGGGGCGTTTACACGCTAAAGTGCGTCTTGTGGGAGGAGAACATGTAAATATATTAATTTAGCACTCGCAAAGAGATTCATCAAACCTGAAAGCAATTTTGCTAACGCTATCTGACTCTATATTTAACACGTTTCAAAAGAAGGTGCAATGGTCTGTATGCGTAATTGCGCACACATGGCAGCGGTTATTGTCGCAAGAAGGAGACATCGAAATGAAGCAAGGAGATGCAGAGAACGCATTTTTTCACTCCGTGTAAATATTTTTGGAATGAACGAGGAAACGATCATCAAAACATATCGTTTATCCAGCATTGCCATTTTGGAGCTGTTGGGGGAACTCCGAATGGATTTGGAGCCAGCCACAAGGAGGACCCACGCAATACCAGATATCACAAAATTCCTTGCAACATTGCACTTTTTTGCATTTGGGTCATTCCAGCGTACGGTTGCAGCGAGAGCTGGGATCTCCCAATCTCCTTTTTTCAGAAGTGCTGTCCGACGGGGTCGGGGTTCTCCCCCTGCGCCTGTGGAGCAACGTGCCAAATGCTGCGGGGATCTCATCCACAGTCACAGGCCAATACAAAACACCTGTTTTTTTTTTTTTTTACTGCAGCACATACCACCTTAGGGAATAAAGGTTGCCAATTTATATATATATATATATATATATATATATATATATATATATATATATATATATATATATATATATATATATATATATATATATATATATATATATATATATATATATATTTAATTTTTTAATTTTTTATTTTTTTTGTTGGGGGTCACTGTAAGATTTAAATTTCTTAATGCACTAGTAGTTTGTACAGACTACAAACTACTTTGCCACAAACCACAAAACGCGCAAAACCATCATTTAAATAGGGCGTCTCCAACAGTTTTGCACCTTCCACCAGTTACGCAATCACTCTTGTTAAATCACCCGCAAACCATGGTTCAACCCCTCGCGCAAAATTCCAGTTTGCGAGCGCAAATTACTGCACGCAAAATTGGATCTTGATAAATCCGGCCCTAAGTGCCCTGACTGTGTCTAAGGGCCGGATTTATCAAGATCCAATTTTGCGTGCAGTAATTTGCGCTCGCAAAGTGGAATTTTGCGCGAGGGGCTGAACCATGGTTTGCGGGTGATTTAACAAGAGCGATTGCGTAACTGGTGGAAGGTGCAAAACTGTTGGAGACGCCCTATTTAAATGATGGTTTTGCGCGTTTTGTGGTTTGCGGCAAAGTAGTTTGTAGTCTGTACAAACTAGTGCATTAAGAAATTTAAATCTTACAGTGACCCCCAACAAAAAAAAAATAAATAAGTATATATATATATATATATATATATATATATATATATATATATATATATATATATATATATATATATATATATATATATATATATATATATATATATATTTATTTATTTATAAATTGGCAACCTTTATTCCCTAAGGTGGTATGTGCTGCAGTAAAAAAAAAAAAAAAAAAAAAAAAACAGGTGTTTTGTATTGGCCTGTGACTGTGGATGAGATCCCCGCAGCATTTGGCACGTTGCTCCACAGGCGCAGGGGGAGAACCCCGACCCCGTCGGACAGCACTTCTGAAAAAACGAGATTGGGAGATCCCAGCTCTCGCTGCAACCGTACGCTGGAATGACCCAGATGCAAAAAAGTGCAATGTTGCAAGGAGTTTTGTGATATCTGTTATTGCGTGGGTCCTCCTTGTGGCTGGCTCCAAATCCATTCGGAGTTCCCCCAACAGCTCCAAAATGGCAATGCTGGATAAACGATATGTTTTGATGATCGTTTCCTCGTTCATTCCAAAAATATTCACACGGAGTGAAAAAATGCGTTCTCTGCGTCTCCTTGCTTCATTTCCATGTCTCCTTCTTGCGACAATAACCGCTGCCATGTGTGCGCAATTACGCATACAGACCATTTGCACCTTCTTTTGAAACGTGTTAAATATAGAGTCAGATACCGTTAGCAAAATTGCGTTCAAGTTTGATAAATCACTTTGCGAGTGCTAAATTAATATATTTACATGTTCTCCTCCCACAAGACGCACTTTAGCGTGTAAACGCCCCATATTGCATATTCATTGCAGAAAAAGTACTAAATGGATCACAGGCGCTATTTAGCACGTTTTAAAGATCAAATGCTTTTAGCACGCTGTTGATAGATCAGTTTGTACATTTTTTAGCGTGCGCAGTGAAATAGCTCACGTTTTAATACACGCAAACCTTTGATAAATCCGGCCCTATGTATGTGTGTGTGTGTCAAAAATGAGCCTCCGGCAAGGAGCAAACAGGGACAGTCTGACCCAAGGACAAATGCTGCTAAGAGCTGGGAAAAATACTTCTGGGAAATAGATAGAGATATTAGGTTTAAATGCTGCCGGCAGGACTAACAGTGAGAGGTGACCAGGATAGATGTTAAAAGGCAAGATAAGAGAACAGCAGATTTCGTTCACTGCTATGGTTATATGTTTCACAGTAGAAAACTGGAGGCAATGATATGTACAAACAAACAAACAAAAAAAAAGTGAGAATTGGGAATCAAAGACTGAGGTTCTGTTAAACTGACCTTGTGCACAAACTGTTCCACACGTGTTTGTAGTCCCCACACTTCAAACTTCACTGTAACAAGTTTGTACGAGCACATGATGGGGTCCTGGGTGTTGATCCATCCTTCCTGGAGATTCCCTCTGTCGGTCTTCTTCGATTTAAAATATCTAAGGTCCTGCAAAAAGGATAAGGAGGACGTTCACAGTAAATCAATACTCCTGCAGTGAATATATATTAATCAAAAGATTTACACTAGATCTCTGCTACTCAGAATAAGCTCGGGATTATAGTAGATTATATAGGAGAAATAGATAATGAATTATGTCTACAGGACAGGAACTCCTGCTTTCATTACAGTACTCAGACAGAGTCCTTCATTGTAGACTTAAAGCTACAGTGTGTAATAATTACAGGCATATAAAGTCAGAAATTTAATATATTATACATAACTATGTTATTTATCATCACCTATGAGCTCAGCCTTTTAACCATAATATTTGCGTTGCCTTAGAATTCGTTATTTATAATTACATAGGAGCGGGTCTCGCAGCCATGGAGGCTGACATCTTTGCGCTACGGCAAGCGCAGAGGCAACAAACTAGCGATTGCGAGATCTCCCATGACGCTCAAAAATAACTACGGCAAGTTGAGAGAGATTAACTGAGACGGTACTGAACAGTAGATGGCAGTATTATGCCTGAGAAGCGTTTAGTCTGCCTGAAACCAAAGAAGAAGAAGAAGCAGGTATACTGCGCCTCAGTAACAAGAAAGGTGAACAAGGCGGCAGGCGTGAGTGACTTTGCAAACTGTTTGGCACTGTGTGGCCAAACATCAGACGAATGGAGGATCATGCCTACTCTGTATCACAACGAAATGCGGCGGACACCGAACCCCCGTCATCTAAGAAGCGGAAACACGACGAGAATAAACGCAAGCGTGACAAGAAACGGCAAAAAACACGGATCAACATTGGCACGGCATTTACACGATGGAAGTCACTGATGGAGGAAAAAGGTTTTCAAAGTGACGCTCAAGTTGCCAGTTTTCTCTTGGACAGGTAATTAATCCTACACACACAATTGTCTAATATCACTGCAGTTTTTGGAGTACAGGATGCTCAGACCTGTCTAAAACAATAACATGCTGCGTGATGATGCTGTTACTCTCCAGTATACTTATTCAGCAACGTCCCTGACGTTTCACAGGTAATGATTCAGTAATTTTCTGTAAAATAATTTTCTGGATATATACCTCGGTTACTTCTCTCCGGCTCCTTTGGAGATCTTCAAGCCTTTCCTCCTCTGCTCTCACCCCGCTGGCTCCCCTCTCTCGCCTGGCCCTAGCTGCACGGCCTCCCTGCCTTCGCCCTCGTCCTCTCCCTCTCCCTCGCGTTGTAACCCCCGTGCCACCAAAATGACTTGGACTCTGTAAACGGGGGATATATATTCTTCCAGCGAACACAATCTCGCTGTTAAACTAATGACTACAATTACTTCGTCTGTTTATATCACCATGCAAAGCAGCTCACCAAGACGTCACAACGACGTAGAAAAAATAACGGGTATATTTATTATCTAAAGTCTACATGAAATCTATACCCTACACAGACTAATGAAATACTATCTGTAAAATTATCTATGTAAACAAACCTCATCACTTGAGAGGGTAGGTGATGTGGACGTCGTAGAAGAAATTTTGTCCCGTAACGCTCGCCGTACTGTTGGGGGGGAGAAGCGGTGGGGGGGAGATGTTCATGTTGCTGCGGTCTGTAGTCTGACCACTAGATGTCGCTGAAAATTACACACTGTAGCTTTAACATGCATTAATCACTCCTCCCTGTGGACTAATTATGTTGTAGTGCTCATTTATCTTTGTGAACATGTGTTTGACTGAAAGAGAATGTGTGCAGGAGGGAGGCAAAGATTTTTGTCCCTGCAGGGAGTTCCTTATAACAGTAGTTGGATTAAAGCCTGTTGAATCACAGAAGAATATCAAGGATAGATAAAAAAAAAACATTTTGTCCTCAGTTAATACTGAAAATCTAAATAAGCTATTCTTATGACGCTTAAACTGATTTTCTTATGCTATACATGGTATTCTGAAATAGACATTGTAGATCAAAATGACACAAAAACAAGCTCTGGCTCTAATATGCAATCATAGGACTCTTTCATTAACCGAACATTTTTTATTGGTTATGTCATTTCCTAGTTTACAATGTTGTGTTTTCATAATCCATGGGCTGAAAATGTGAATAATTTGATGAAATAAAGGATTGAAAACATCAATCTCTGTCTTATTGCTGTATAAAATGTGATACAACTCTGCATAAACAAAGTTATTCATCCGTGGACATGGAGGGGACTAAAGCACATGACATAGGTAGATACTTTGGCAACATAGTGGAGTACATAACTGGTTTATTTTCTACCAAAACTGCATATTTTAGGGATTTTTACTAGCTGAAAATCTTTAGAACAATAAAGACAAGAAACTTAAACATCTCCTATATAACAAAAGTCCAGCGTCCCATGTCTTTTCATCTTTCATGTAAGTTGGGACATCTAAATACTGATTTTGAAAACTTCACTGAATAAATTTTTATGTCATTATATTAGGGATTGTATCATTTTATGAAAGATGTCTCTCTGTGTTTTCTAATGATACTGCTTCCTAATTGACCTGCTCAATCATTATATCATAATTCTCTGCTCGTATGTCTTCTACTGGAGCCTGAGCACTAAAGGCTAGAGACAGACTTAAATAACCAGTTGCTTTGGTACAGTTATTCTAACTCAAGTCAGCTACTGATGAGCTAGATGTTCTATTTTCAGTTAAAGCCGATTTTTCTTAATAAACCTGTGGAATTATATTACCGGCTTTGCTCTTTACTTTGTTGACCTGGTGATGCAGGAGTTCTCTTCCCTTCTAAAATGATGTAGTTTTACCATTTGCAGTTGCATTCACAGTAATAGAGAGACATTACTGGTTGCTGCATTATACTGTGCTTTGACAGTGGTGTGCTAAGAACAGCTTATAGTCTGAAGTCTTTATAAGTCTATTTTGCAAGTTTTCTTACTGAATTGTAAGACTAAAACAGAGAGGAATCATGCACATGGTAGCCAAGAACTTCAGCACAATGCAAAACATCCCCAACGGGAACAACACGTCAGTTTATTGAAGAGAGCTTTTGTATGAATAAAGTCAGCTTTAGCTTTAGAAACAATGGTTACCCCCATGTTCTAGCATTATATCAAGATTGGATTAAAAAAGTTTGTCTCTGTCAAAAAAAAAAATCCATCAACAAAACAAAACGGTTTGCTTCACAAACTTATCATCAAAACAGAGTCAGCTTATCGGAACCCATTGCAATGACAATTCAGACCAAGTATTGATGATGAACATCTTGATGACTATCGACATTACTAGTGTATAGTGTTAACAAATACCATTTTCCACTTGTTTCACCTCCTTGGGGGGAGTGGCGGCCTAGTGGTTAGGGCATTGTGCTTGTAATCCAGTTTTGAGTTCTGCTCCCCAATGGGATGGGTTAAATGCAGAGGTAAATTTCTCCAGTGTGAGATCCAGAAAGTTCAATTGTTAATTATTACTGTGCTGAAAAGGCCTGACAAAGAAATAATGCTAAAAAAAAGTCTTGAAGGTTTCCATCCAAAGTCATTTCCTTGGGTTAATCAAGCTACTCAAAGTTCAATATTGTGTATTGTAATGTGAGAATAAAATATCTTTAATCAAATTGGAAATTATAAGGCGGCATCTGCACTGATGAAAAATCAGACTTTTAATTCAGTCATATATCTGTTTAAATCTATGTTTGGCTCTAGATAACCTCTAAGCTATTCTTAGCTGCTAGAGTTTAAAGCAGAGGACCCTAAATCATGGTGGGAGGTGTGTGGAGAAGGTGTCAATAATAACACAGCAGTGCTGCAGGGTCATGGCTCCTGATGGTTATTAATAGCTCCACTTCTTATGATTGTCACAGCGTGGTAAATTGACCAGCATGGGTGCATGCAAATATCCACTCACTGCAGTTGATATCACCTCCCCCCCTTGTGCTAACATGCATTTGTGTTTCTTCTATCAGTCAGATGAAGTGGATGAGCAGCTGGTGGTCCAAAATATGTGAAGAGTTCAAATCTCATGCGATGTGTTATACTTTCAAAACATTTGATACTTGGATATCTCTATTGATCCTATTTCTATTCTCCCACTTTTTTTACAACATGGAATCATGTTATTATTCAGACACGTCTCTTTCCTCACCTCGGATTCTTTGTAGTGGCGCTCAGGAATCTCATCACAGGCGATGTCCACAAAACACACCTCTGTTTCCTCCTCTCTTGGCTCACTTCCAAAGATCTAAGGGACAACAGAACACACCTTGGTTCTCAACATATGCAAATAGATATGGGGCTGTGCTGATTGTGTCATGTGATTGTTTTGTTTATTGTTTTTGCTATAAGGTTCTAAATAAGATGGCAGTTGCACCTTATTTTTAGAGACTTCTTCCTGTAAAATCATACAAGAACAGTGATCTTTGAATGGTTTTATACTTTTGCATTATATAAGGCTCCGAATAAACATATTTCTATGACAAAAAAATAAATAACATTTTCCCATGAGACTGGGTTGTGTTGGAGACTTGAGAAGAAAGAACACAAGCAGTATGGGAAACAGTAGGGGCAATGAGGTGTTAAGTCAGGAGCTGAAGGAGCAAAGCCCTCCACTGAGCAAATCTACAGCCCTATTTGTTCTGGTCAGCTTCAGATGTGAAATAATGGCCATCTGTGAAACCAGCTGAATTTTGGTGCACCGCTCATTATGGACCACCGAGTGGAGCTGCAGACTTTTGCTTTTGCCTAAAGTATAACTTGGGATAATATTGCATAACTCTCAGACTTATTTCATAATGAAAGAATCAAGCAGCTCTAAAGTAGAGGCTAAAGCAAAGGAAAAAGCTTTAAGATGTGATAAAAGGCTTGACACATCAAAATGCAAAGACACAATTTCATGTTCCATACATAAGAAAAAAAAATCTGAAACTGTTTCTATGAAATATCTGTTTACTGTCTGTTTAGATATGATGGCAATTACACTGAACCCTTTTATTTAAAAAGCTGCTGTTGTATATGGACATTTAATTGAATATTAAATACAAATTTTATGACATATATATCTATATCTATCTATCTATCTATCTATCTATCTATCTATCTATCTATCTATCTATCATCTATCATCTATCTATCTATCTAATCAAACACTAATTACTAAATTTTTTATTTTTTTATAATTAATAATTTAAATATATAAAATTATTTTCTATTTTAAAAATTTTATTATATCACTTTATTTTTATTATATATATATTAATAATATATATAATATATCTATTATAATTATATATATCTTTTTATAATTATTTCTATTATTATTATTAAATATAATTATATATATAATAATATTATTAATTAAAATTTATTATTAATATTATCAAAATTTAATATTAATCTATCTAAAACTATCTATCTATCTTCTACTATCTATCTATCATCTATCTATTACTACTATCTTTTATCTATCTATCTTCTATCTATCTACTATCATCTATCATCTATCTATCAACATCTATCAATCTATCTACTATCAACTATCCCATCTATCTATCTACTAATATCAATTTTTAAAAATATATATATATATTTATATAATATAAATAAATTTATTATTATCTATCTATCTATCTATCAACTAACTATCTTAACTATCTACTATCATCTATCTATCTATCTTAACTATCTACTATTATTAATATAACATATTATTATATTAATTTTTATTATTAAAAAAATTAAAAAAAATAAAAAATATTTTTAAAATAATCTATCTATATATCTATCTATAATCTATTAAAAAATATCTATATTATATTAAATATATCTATATATACTATATAAAAACTAATAAAAATATCTAAAAATATAAATATATTTAAAATATTTTAAAAAATTAAAAAAAAAAAATTAATTATTATTCTACTACATCATCTATCTACTATCTAACTACTATCTATCTACATCTATCTACATCTAACTAACTTCTATCACATCATATAAAAATTAAATATAATTTTTATAAATATTTAAAAAATTATATAAAAAATTTTTATATAATATTATTAATTCTACTAACATCTATCTATCTTCTATCTAACTATTTATTATTAAAATATTAATTAAAAATAATATTAAAAATTAAAATTTTTCTATCATCTACTATCTAACTAATTTTTATTAAATTTTTATCAACTATTATAACTACTATCTATCTACTATCTACATCTAACTACTATCAAAATACTATCTTCTACTTCATCTATCTACAACACTATCATTACTAAATTTTTTAATTTTCTATCACTATCATCACACTATCTACTATCTATCTTCTACTAAAACTTCACTATCACATCTTTCTATCATCTATCTAAATATCTATTAATATATATATTATATATATATCATATAATATATATATCTATATATATATATCTATATATACTACATATCTATATAATATATATATCTACTACTATCAATCTATCTACTACTAACTATCTAATCTATCTATCTATCTATCTATCTATCTATCTATCTATCTATCTATCTATCTACTATCATTATCAATATCTATCTATCTATAATATCTATATATATAATATTATATATATATATATAATATATAAATATCTATAAAATAAATATATATAATATATATATATATAATATATATATATATATATATATATATATATCTATATATATATATATATATCTATATATATATATATATATATATATATATATATATATATATATCTATATATATATATATATATATATATCTATATATATATATATATATATATATATATATATATATATATATATATATATATATATATATATATATATATATATATATATATATATATATATATATATATATATATATATATATATATATATATATATATATATATATATATATATATATATATATATATATATATATCAGTAAAAAGCTGTACTGTGGATTTTGGCATTTTATATACTTTGGGTTTTATTATCTGCATTATCAGCATTAGTATCAAATTTATCCTGCATCAATCCACATGTCCTCCATGAAAATGAAGTTAAATCATTTCATTTCTGCTTTAGGTTCTAGTGCAGAATTGTTTTTACTTGTTTGAAATCTTTTTTGCAAGGGTTTTAAAAAAAATTTAAGCAGCATGGTGAGCTTTATGAGATTTAAAGATTATTTTTTTCATTTACGAAAATCAATATGTATTTTGTGGCAGCTGATTTGATCAATTCTTTCCTGATTCTATTTTGTTTTGTCGCAAAATCCTGCTGAAATATGAATCCAGCAGAATAAGCAGTCCTTTTATTTTATACTTTATTTTATACCTCACAGTCAAAGGGAGTTACTAAGCCTCCATCAAAAGCAATTTATTAGGTGGCCTTGAAGCATTAAAAAAAGTGAATATAGAGTTTGATGAGAATGAAAATGATGAGGCAATAAAACAGACAATAGATAAAAAGCAAATGTCCCCATCTAAACTCTACTGACAAGTCAAGATGAAACAATATTTTTCTTTTTGCATTGTGCACATACAGTTCTTCACCAAGAACGTGAGGTTTTGACCTGTACTCACATTATCATTGCTTCCTTTGTTGTCCTCATATTTGCTCTCTATGTGGATGGAAAACTTGGGCAGGAAGGAGCACTGCATGGAGCAGGGGGGAAAAAAAGCCCATCAATTTTAATAGAGTATTTTTACACTATGATGTCTTTTATCAAAAAATATTAATTCTCTATTTAACACTTTGGATATCTGAGTATGAGATCATCCAGCATTCAGGATTTTTTTTCCTTTGGTAGATGCATGTAATCAAGTAAACCTTTTGTTCATGTGGAAACAAAAGGAAAAAAATATATTTTTCTGTATAATATTGCCTACTATTCAGCAGTATTTAAAACTGATGTAATTAACAAAAGAGAATGGGCGATGAAACCTTTTTATGTCCTTTAAGTGAAATACAGTCTCCATCGGTACAAGGTGAAGTGTTGAAATATCCTGTATGTATTTAATGGTATTTTACACAAACCTAAAAGGTAATCTGTCTCACAGGTCATCAGAGGGAGCCAAATATACACAATAGCCCAGAAAATGTTCTAGAAGATTCAGCATCAAGAGAGAACCAATTTTCAGGTAAGAAGCTTAATACAATAGATTTAATAACATATTTAAGAACCCTTTATAGGGAAAGTTACAGTTCTTGATCACTTGCATACCCCTTACTAATGGAGTCCCCCCCCGTTTAGAAGCACAAGGTCTATATCCAGCCATTCAGCGAAGATACTGCTACATGGCTGTACATCTTATTTTTGCATTTGACCAATTAGATGAGCCCTTGAATGATAAATTACCTACAGTACTGTAAATTAAGTTGGAAAAAAAGTTTACTCAAGTTAAGAAAACAAGGTAAAAATGCTAATTGAAAAGGTAAAAAGTAAAGTTCAAATGTTAATAAGCCTAGTTAACCATTATATTTAGGTTTATAAACAAAATAAATGTAAGTCCCCGTATCAGCATTAATGCCTCTATGGTTATGTTGTACCAAAAAAAAAAAAGTTTCTTTTACTCTCAGAGTGTTTTTCATTAATTTCTTATAGAAGCACATTTCTTGTTATTACTTTTTTCCATCAAAATTTCCATATTTTTTGAATGCTATACAGGTAATAAGGTCTTGTCCTGGATTCCAATGACACTCTTGGCTTCAAACTATTTCACTGAGTGCCCTCTAAAGGTTAAGAGTTGAAATATTCTAATAACCATTATAGTTGTTGTTATTCCAATTTTCCATATTTACACTGATTGTTAAAAGCAGCCACTGCTGCAAAGTGTTTCAACTGAGGGTCACCATATATCTATGTCAAACATTAGACAACATCTAAATTTGAATCTGTTGAAAAACTTTATTCTGCCCAAAATAAAAAATACATAAAATTGGGGGATTTGCTAAACTCTACAGGGAATTTAAGTATAATGCTGTACACTGGCCATATCAGACTAATTTAGACAATTTCTGGAAAAAAAAACACTCAATAGATTTTAATGAATGATTTCATATAATGACCGGAATCGCGTGTCATAAAAAACCACCAGTTCTGTGTAATTTGTATAAATTTATACATTTTCTTTATCTAAAGGAAAGAAAATGTATTTTACAACTTTTATAATTGCAGAGAACTAGCAATGTGTACAGAGAGGAAATAAGGTAATAAATAAGGTATAGGTATAGAACAGATAATTCAGAAAAAAAATCTTAGAAGAGGTATGGCTTGTTTAATGCAGGTTTCGACAAGCTGTCTTTCAACTTATATGTCAGATCTTGGATCAAAGTGTCTTCAATCAAAATGTGTGTGTGCACATGTGTGCAGAGAGTACTTACTGTGTACTCTGACAGAGGCCAGCGGTTTAATGGACAGGGATAGGAGGTAAGAGGAAGAGGTGGGTAAAAGAGAACAAAGAAATAAAACAGGATGTACCATTAGGCCCTGGAAATAATATTTTGGTCTAAGCAAAAGCATGTGGTATAGATGTCTATCAGCTAAAACTTCTTTTTTATATTGCTTCTACTGGGTTTTTTTCAGTCCAAATAAAGGAAAATGTTACCAATCAACAATATTAAAAATAATTCAAAATACAATTATTTGTTATTAGTTGAATCAATTGATTCAACTTTTTATAAAAAGTAGAAATGTTCCTACTTGATTTCCAAATATTATATAGTGATTCCTAAGCTACCAATAATCCAATACGTTAAAAAAAGAACAAGAGATTTTACAGTAGGCTACTAGTAAATTTAGAACCTTTATTATATTATAGTTATTCAAACAGCATAATAATATAAAAGGTAAATGGCCTATTTAAAGAACACATTCAGATGAAATTCAAAGTTGAAAAGTTCTATTGTGTCGGCATTTGATAAAAACATTAAAACAATTGGAAAAATGTTCTTGTTTAGATCCATCTGTAGCTGACATGTAGCGAAAGTGTTATTACCTGTGATGGTGTATGGGTAATAGTTCCAAGCCTTCTCTGTGACATAGAAAATTTTAGGAACCACTGCTCGAGCCCAGCTTGGCAGCTTGCTAAAACACACAGAAAGATCAGGGTTTAGGCTGGAAAGCTGAATAGGAGGAAAAAGGTAGAGAAGACTGGTGAGACAAGCAACTTGTGTTCTCTAAAATCAAATTAGATGCCACTCTTTCAGCTCTTTTTTTCTGGCCTACCAACCAGAAGAAAGGCAATAACAAGCATCCTGCTGCGTAGAGCCATAATGGAGACCATACAATGGAGGTACGATGGCCCCTGGGAAAGTTGATTACACTGATTACATTCTGCAGGGGACCTTTACTAGAGCCCGCATTGTGATAGAAACAGAGAGAAGCATGGAGGGTTGATAAAAAGAAAAATGCAGAGGAGCAGCCGTTTTTCTTTACAAATGGGTTCTGAATGGAGAGACAGATAAACCATTGTCACACCACATAGGTGTTCCCTTCCAATAACAATCACAGATTAACAAAGATGTTCAAGAGAGAATAGAATAGAAGTCATTATTTAGTCTGATTAACATCAATATCTAGTATTGGATACGTCCATTTGATAATCTTAGTATAGCATTAAAGCAGCCTGTTCTTATTTTAGCATCTACATACATTGTTACTGCTTTTCTGTTCATTGGTCCCTTGCATAAATTGGCACATTCATTCATCCACCTCGTATATTTTACATTTCTTAATTGCATTTTATTGTTTCACATCATAGACCAACTGAAGTGATATTCAGTTAGGAATACTAGCAAAACTGAATGTGTAGGGTTCTGTTTCTCTTTTTCTTCTTCTTTTTTTTTTCTACCTGTTAGCATCTAAAGATTGATATGTTTCACTGTTTCTCTTTGCAAAATAATTAAACTCAGTAACACTAGATGTGGCGCATCTTTTAGGTTTTTTAGATTCTGTTCTATGTTGACTGAACCATCTAACACATGAACATGCATTTGCTACACATCTCATTTTGCATAAAGGCCCAAAAGACAACCTTTTTGTCAAAATTTAAGTGGGGGGGTTGAGGGTTGGACTCAATTTAAAACTGAATAATTGCAACACTTTGAAATGTCTTTTTGCGAATCATCTTTTTCTTTCCACTTGGCCAAATGTGGAACACTTTAAGGAATATCGATGCTTTTTCCTGACACTGTATATCTCTGGAGAGGTTTATTATAGCTAAACACATTTGGAAAAGACCCTTAAGACTATAGGCGCACAAGACTAGTGGTTTCCTCTGGCTCCTCTTACTGTTCTGGTAACAGCCAGGGTGTACTATCAAAACACGGCAGACTGGTCACATGTCTCCTGTTTTCACACTGCTGTATTTACAAGCGGCACACATGTGCATTCACATGCACAGACTGCAGTTATAACACAGTAACAGGTGGCTTGGGGGCGGAGAAAGGCAGCCTCGGCGTCCGACAGCGAGTGCTCAAATTAACCATCACTTACACTAACCTCATCTCCCTCTGTGTTCCCGCACAGAGAGACAAGCACAGTGGAGCAGACTCACTGCATACTCTCACACCGTGTAGCCTTCTTTTTTTTCTAGGACTGTGAACGACGGTACATTTGCCCCTTGGGCACACTCACTTGTCATTTATAACCACTTCACCTGTCTCCTGGCATTGCTTGTCTCTTTTGGCAACTGTCTTCTGGGAGTGACTGGAATCAGTTGTTTAATGGACTGTGTTCACTCTGGATAATTTTACTCTGTTTTTCTAAGTAAATCAAATGCATAAAATGCCCAAAAACTTAAGAACCTTTTGCCCAGAAAATAAATCCCTTGACAATAAGATTAGCTATAAGAGGATGTATTTCATTGTCATTCTTTTCATTTGTAAATATTAAAATGTATTGCTAAATTTAAAGAACTACAAAACTTTGCTCCCTTTTCATTTAAAAAGCTCTAAGAAAAGTCACTGCCAAGCTGAATAAATTCCTATTTTTTGTTTAAAGAATTTCCAAAGAAACAAAGAAAAAACTATATAAATTTGATTTTACAGAGATTTTACGAAACAAAAAAAGCAAAAGCAAACGCTGAAGGACACATAAATCTTTCTTGTATAACTATCTGGAATATCCAACAGTGAAATGTCATCCACATGCACCATTTAGCTCTAAAATCCAGCATGGTTTGTTGATAAGATGACATTTGCAAGTAAAACTATGACTTTTTCAATAATTGACTAAAGAATGTTTTGTAAAGAGGAATCCGGGTCGTGAGGGCTGAAAGACGAGGGATATGAGTCATAACAATGAGTCATAATTTATGACTAAAGCAAACTTACAAAAAACTCCCATAACATTTTCTAAATATATTTAACAATTTTAGTTTTTTTTGAACGATTAACATATAAAACAAATTATTTCAAAGGGGAATAACACTACCAGTTGAGGAAGAGACAAAACTGGGTTTATACAAAGCATCCACCAAAAAAGTATAAAAAATAATCCAAACAATTTCAATTCATGCATTGTGGATCATAAAAAATACACTTATGTGAAAATGGAAAACACATAAAAAAAATAGATAAGACTTCTTTTACACATGAAGGTATTCTGTGGATCTAGTCAAAGGAAATGTTGCCCGTTCTTTCTAACATAAAAGCAAAGTCAGACTACAGGTACACATACATGTAATTATCTGTTGGATTTAGTTCTGAACTGGGATTGGTCCATTCTTCTGTAAGTGCATGCATATAGTCCCCTATTAACCAGTGTTTTCCAACCAGGGGTTGGGGTACGTGTACCCTTAGTGGTTTGCGAGTGCATTGTAAGGGTACATGAAAATATTTTATTTCTTAGGTAGTAAAATAAAATAGGGATCAGTTTTGCTTAGTGAGGACCACATTTATAAATTAAACAAGATTTTATTAATCAAAAAGTAAGTTTTCTTATATGTTTGAACTCATCTTGAGCTGTGACAAACATCCAAACCGAGCAGAGGAACAGACTGGATGTGGAGAACAGCCTGGGATCTGCTGTTTTTAACACTGAGCTATAGGAGCACATCAAAGCAGCTCAGGTGTCTTGATGAAAACAAAGTAAAACTAATTAAGTCAGTCTGACTATAATTTTTGCTCTGCATTTTGCTCTGCTCCAGTTTTATAAATACAGGTTTATAATATTATTTTATTTTATATTTATTTTGATTCCTTACTGAATTTCAGGCAGCATATTTACGATTAATGTTTTTTTTTTATTTCAGATGGAAAACATTAAATTATAAAAATTAAAAATTCAAGTTAAAAGATTAAGTAAAATAGCCTAAATTTCAGTTATTGTACGCTCCACTGTTGGACTATTATCAATACTTTTGACTGAGAGGGTACTTATGGTAAGACAAAAGGCCCAAAAGGGGTACACAATTCACAAAAGGTTGGGAAACACTGCTCTAAACCACTGTATGCTTGGGGTTATAATCCTGCTGGAAGCTTCACCTTTGCATCAAGCCATTTGCAGCCACTAATCAGCAGCCTCTATCCCTTCTAAAGAAATGCACCACATTTGCATGATTCTTCCACCGCCGTGTTTTGGTTGGGATAAGCAGTTTAAAGTGAGATGTTTACAGCTTCAAATACAGCTTTATAAGATTGCTGTTCTTTAAAAATCACAGTTACTTTCACCCTGACCTAAGAGCATGTGTTTCTTCTTTTTTTGTGAAAATTCAGAAAAAAAAACTTTCAAAGGACAGCTCTGTTCACACTGAGATTTTATCCCACAGAGATGGTCTAATTTACACTGCCTGGCCAAAAAAAAAGTCGCCACCTGGATTCAACTAAGCAAATAGGTACGGGCCTCCTATTGGATAATTACTGCATGTGCGATTATCTTTCAGCTGGCAACAAGTTATTTAACCGCAACTGGTGCAATGACTTGCTTCTCATTTCTTAAACAACCATGTCGAAAGACACATCCCGTGGTCGTGGAAAAGATGTTAGTCTGTTTGAGAAGGGTCAAATCATTGGCATGCATCAAGCAGAGAAAACATCTCAAGAGATTGCAGAAACTACTAAAATTGGGTTAAGAACTGTCCAACGCATTATTAAAAACTGGAAGGATAGTGGGGGACCATCATCTTCAAGGAAGAAATGTGTCTGGAAAAAAATCCTGAATGATCATCATCGGCGATCACTTAAACGTGGGGTGAGATCAAATCGAAGAAAAACAACAGTAGAACTCAGGGCTATGTTTAATACCAAAAGTAAGAGCATTTCCACACGCACAATGCGAAGGGGAGTCAAGGGATTGGGACTGAACAGCTGTGTAGCCGTAAGAAAACCACTAAATCAGTGAGGCTAACCAGGAAAAAAGGCTTCAATTTGCTAGGGAGCATAAATATTGGACTGTGGAGCAATGGAAGAAGGTCATGTGATCTAATGAGTCCAGATTTGCCTTGTTCCAGAGTGATGGGCGAATCAGGGTAAGAAGAGAGGCAGGTGAAGTGATGCACCCACCATGCCTAATGCCTACTGTACATACCTGTGGGGCGGTGTTATGATCTGGGGTTGCTGCAGTTGGTCAAGTCTAGGTTCAGCAACAGTATGTGCTCAAATAATGAGGTCAACTGACTACCTGAATACACTGAATGACCAGGTTATTCCATCAATGGATTTTTTCTTCCCTGATGGCACAGGCATATTCCAAGATGACAATGCCAGGATTCATCGGACTCAAATTGTGAAAGACTGGTTCAAGGAGCATGACACATCATTTTCACACATGGATTGGCCACCACAGAGTCCAGACCTCAACCCCATTGAGAATCTTTGGGAGTGCTAGAGAGGGCTTTGCACAGAGGACAGACTCTACCATCATCAAACCAAGATCTTGGTGAAAAATTACTGCAACACTGGATGGAAATAAATCTTTTGACATTGCAGAAGCTTATCGAAACAATGCCACAGCGAATGCGTGCCGTAATCAAAGCTAAAGGTGGTCCAACAAAGTATTAGAGTGAATGACCTTTTTTTTTGGTGGCGACTTTTTTTTTTGGCCAGGCAGTGTATTTACTAATAGGTGTATTTCTGAAAGTTAGTTTGTTGCATTTGAATGTATGGTATGATAAATGGAAATGAATACAACATTAACTTCATCTTTTCATTCAAAATGATTCCCCTGCATCAGCAGATGCATTTTGTGCAGTCTGTTATATAGAATCCTAATAATATACTCTTGTTTGCAGTTATAATACAAAGGCCATACAATGTTATGTTAGAAAATATAAATCATATAAAATATATACAAATAAAAAGATGATAAAAAAAATCTTGGTATAAGACATTCAGCTTTTTTCTTTAAGGTTAATCTATATCGTGTATCTTTTCAATGATATATAGCAGTTAAATATGCTCTCTGAGATTAGGATCGGAAACAACTCAGTGGCTAAAATTACTTTGACCTTATTGTGCGACATATGTTGACTGTCAGCATGCCCAGCAGGAATAAACTGCCACCCATCTTCTACCTTGCTCCAGCGCTTAACATAACATCTAAGTCATCCCGGCTACAAAGCAGCACAGCAAAACTGGAGTCTTTCCTTCTTGATGGCTATCGGTGGTTTCAAATTATGTTCAATGACTGACAGATTTGAGGTCTTTTTCAGGGTTGGGATGTAGCATCTTCTATGAATAGAAAGCAGTAGGATTTCTCTATAGCTAAAGAAATAAAACTGATTTATTTAAACACAAAAAGTATAGAGCACATTGTATAAGAAACCAAGCCTCTTTATCTCTTTGAGGTAAAATAGTCCCCCAACTCATCTATTTACCTTCATATCTTTTTCTTTATAGCTTAGAAAAAAGAGACCAGAGAGCTGCTGGAGTCTTCTTCCCCATCAGTCTTTTCGATAAAAGCCATAGAGTTCATATTTCTTGTATAAAGAAAATCCCATATTCTCTGTTGTTCTATTTCTGAGATGAACCTCTTTACAGCGGGGGATAAAGTGTCATTTTCAAAGCCAATTCATAAATGAGAAAAAGATTGCACACAGCAGTCAATTCAGTTATAATCTTCAGAAGAGACAATTGGATTCTCAATTTTATGCTTATCAAATTTGATCAGAGGCCCAAAGACTTAAATTTGACAAACATGCAAAGCGATGATTAAAGAATTCTTCTGAGTAAATTTTTATTTTGCAAATTACTGAAACAACACAGAAATACCCAGTTAAACCCATAAAGCCCTATCTGATATTTGTATTAATTGGAAACTGTCAATAAATAAAATTATTCAAACTCTGCTATTTCATAATAAAAAGTGGTTTAGAGATTTGAAGAACAGATCAGTTGACATTTTTTGATGATTATCCCACTTTTAAAGGGATTAACCAAATTATAAGTGAAAGCCATGTTGAGACGGACAACCACATCCATTATCTCTTTAAAATATATCTTGTAGCACTTTTTATTTTTGGCTGATTCCCCACTTGAGATTTGTATGGAAATGCTGAAGATTTATAAGTCAAATGAAATGACTAGTAAGATATAAATCCTTGACTAGTTGTGAGGCATTCCTTATCTCTGCGAATAATAAAAGTGTTTTTGTAAAAAAGTCCTATATGCCTTTTATTGTACTGTATAAACTTGCACCAACAATTATTTCACTGAAGAAACAGTTTTAGTAATTTTTATTTTGATAAGAAAACTAAAAATATGTGGAAGAAAAGTCGATGTAAAAAAATAAGCTTAGAGTTCAAAATTTAAAGATGACAGCCTTTGCAGAGATAATTGCACAAAACCCACAATTAAAAAGATTTAGCAAAGGTTTACTATAAACAATGTTAGCCAAGCTGTTGCCTTTGCCAGCCCTGTATTATACTGATTACTGAAAATGATCCTAAAATATTATAGTTAAAATAAATAAAATCTTCTATTACACATGGGGTAATTATAAAAGCTGGTTTGGATAGATTTTCCCTCTTTATAAATGGAACTGAACTATAAATTAGAAATTATTTCTAGTTCTTGCAGGGGTTATATTTGTTTGATAGCAAAATTTGTTTTATGTTCTGAAAGGTTTCATTGATGGCAATAAATAAAAAAGCACAAAAATCTGAAGGATACTGTCAGAGAGAAAAAACTTTTCTTCTGGAAATATGCATAAATGATTCCTTGAAGAATATATGCATATATGTTGCTTGATGGAGAAAGTTAAAGTCCTTTTTCTCTTTGACTTTACACCATGATCCTGGCCTGAAGGAAAATAGGCAACCAAACCAATATATTCAGCTGAATGGAAGGGTCAGAAGGTCAAATGTGGATCCAATTATAATGCAGCAGGTATGTCCTTAAGTGGAGAATAAAAAAAAAAAAAAATGAAACATAATGAGACACGACAGGAATAATGCTCACTTGTTGAGGTAGATCCGTTTTTCTGTGAACTGTCCAGATCCGTGCTCAGGATCATCATAGGGCTCGTTCTGCACCACCTCCACACCTTCACCTCGTTCGCTTTGTTCGTGGCTGTGTTTGCTGATCATGTACAGCTGGCCAATACGATACTGAAATAATGAGAGAATGAGAGAGGAGATGTGAGCAGAGAAGTTTAGGTTGGATCAGTCAATTTATAAAGGTGATAAGACATAAATGTCTGTCAATCCGAGCAGATTAATGTTTTTTTTTTCCAGGAGACAAAGCAGAACATTTTTAGCTACCTTTATCATCAATATGTGGATAAAAAGCTAAATTCAAGGTGCAGCTTGAAGTAAAACAATATTTCTAGTGCTCATGACTTGTTTTGCAGCAGATTGATTATTGCCTTTAAGAAATACAGTTGGCTCTGTTTGAGGCTGCTCCATAGTAACCATCCATACCAAACAGAACAACAAAAAACAGAGGCAACAACAGGTTTGGTGACCCTCTCCCACGGCCTCCCAGTGATAAATCAGTCAGCACCCACAATCCTTCACTCAGCACTGACTGACACACTTGGCTCTGTCACAATGTCACTTTGAGCTGCCTTGACAGGCTGGACTAGGGTTTCACATGGCAACTATTTTCCATACATTTGGAAAACGACAGGCGGCAGAGAAGGGATGCTCCATGACAGAGATTTCCAACTGCTTGTAGACCTATTTCCGTGCCTGGGGAAACAGATACAGCCCTGTGACCTATGTTGCTGTGCTGAAATGCTAAGGGGTCATGCAGGACTCAGCTGACAAACACTAAACCATATGTGTCCCAACCAAGGATAGCTGTGTTTAACTAATTGGAGAAAAAAAATTTAATAAATTCTGTATATCCAGCTTCAAAATCCTGATGCACGACACAGAAATATAATTGCATATAGAGTAGAGTAGAGCAGGTTTAAATAGGGCGACATGCTTAAAGTATAAGTTGTTTTTGTGTGATGCCAAATTTTTCAGTCTGTTGACCATGAGAGAAAACTAATGAAGTGTGACAAAGAAATCCCAGCAGGGATGTTGATGCCCGTGTTTCCGACTGCACAGCTGTTGCAGTCTGGCAGAAATGTAACCGTGCCACAACAACACTGTCATCGTACAGGTGAGGAAAAACAGGAAACTGATTACTGCTTGATTTGAGGTGCTTATGAAAAATACCAAACATATAATAGTTCCAGCTCTACTAAACATGTGCTTGATATAGTTGTAAACATCAATACAGTTGTGGAGGGGAACAGTTTTTGATTCCAAAACAAACTTCTCTGTTTAACTCGGTTTTCTTTAGTCCAACTGTTTTTAATATTCTTTTTTGTTTCTGCATTTTTATTTATTTATTTATTTTTATTTATTTATTTATTTATTTATTTTATTTATTTATTTTTTTCCTACTTGCTTTGATTTTGTTTTATTTCCTATATTTTAATCATGTAAAGCACTTTACATTGTCTTTGTACTGAATTGTGCTAAACAAATAAATTTGAAAGGCATGGCAGCCTTTAACAAAAGGCAGAAAAAGGTCATTACTTTCAGTAAAGGGTAAGGCTTTGACCAAAACTGGATTTTTACTATACTTCCCCCTTCAAAGAAAACACCTAACATGTTTCTGGGTCCTTCTGATATGTTTTTTTTTTTTTTTTACCACAGTTTGCTAATGATATATATATATATATATATATATATATATATATATATATATATATATATATATATATATATATATATATATATATATATATATATATATATATATATATATATATATATATATATATATATATATATATATATATATATATATATATATATATATATGACAGTCTGTTGCTGTAGGACCTCCTTTTTTTAAACATTATTCTACCCATAAACTATTAGATTAAATACTAAAGACGTGAAAATAAAAGTAAAGAGGAAATATGTAAACGGTACATTTTTGTTGCGTTTACATATTTCCTACATATTTGTTTCTCAAGAAGATGTCTACTTTAAATCCAAAGTGTGTAACTGAAAGCAGATCTGTGGATTCTCAACAGATCACAGCCGGCGACCCACAAAAACATTTTCTGTACCAAATTGTTAATGTTTTGTATTGTATGCTGTTATAATCTCATGGACAGAATTTTAAAACTAGAGGAGACGTTTTTTTTATGACCTCAGTTCGGAGTGTGGAGACACAGAGAGCATATGAATCTCCAGCCTGGATGAATTTTACAGAGACAAAGTGCCCACTTGAGAAGGCAACAAAGCAGTCCCCTGATCACTCTGATGGCAAAAACCGGAGAGAATTAACATGAAGCACCATCCCTTTTCTGTCGTCCTTCATTAATTCAGATTTTGGACAGTTTGTATAAACAGGCAAGCTATTGTGCCAGGCTTCCTACCTGTCATTATACTTTGGCTGCTTCTGTTGTTTGCCTAAAAGCTGCAGTTAATGAATGAGAAGCAGCTTTTATTGTTATCTTTGGAAATCTCAGCCTAATGACAAATTAGGAGAAGTGGCCTTGGCTCAGGACGGAGTTGGCCACAAATGATGGTTTATTATTTCTGTTTCTTTCTCAACAATGGAAGCTAATCCATTGGATCAGATGACGGATTGACAGGGTGTTCTTTTCTATTTCAGGTGCAATTGCTCTTCTATAGCCCTAAAAGTCACTCACTGAATCTGCCCATTTTCTTTTCAGCTTCTTCTGTCTTTTTCCTCCCAACATTTATCTTTAAACTATTCTCTGAGCTCTCTATGTTTGGTCCGTTACACCAATTCAGTCGCTCTCTTGTCTAATTCATTGCATAACTTTGAATTCATGTATACTGTAGTAGGTAATTGTGCCGATTCTCCCAAAGCTCCTTGTTGCAAGAAAGTCAGCTGAAGGACCCTGTAAGTGAATGAAACTAGTAAGAGAATCAAGCTAAACAAAACCCATAACTTGACTTTCATCTTTTGCTTGTTTGTTTCCTAATTTCTGATGAAAAAAAATGAATACACTAATATTTTAGTTTGATCAAGCATAACAGATATTTCAAATTGTCAATGCTAGCACCACACAAAAGGAAAATATTAATTTCAGTAGATGTTTGCAAGATAGAATAAAGAAAAGTACAAAAAAGTCAAGGTTATCTGAAATAAAGCATTTAATAAATTGGAGTTTGCCATTTCTGTAAGCATAGTAAAGCAAAAGACACCTGATTACATTTAGGATTTGTAGCTAATGAATTATGTTTAACATTTAAGTACAAAGCCTAAGTGCATGTTTGGAAAGGAAAAGATCAAGCTCATCACGTACAAACCCAAACTCGGAGTCTCTGTTTTTCTGGCTCTTTTTTTCTAACACAGCAGCTGGTGGTGGGTAATTGGTAAACGTGCTTTAGCCAAGAAATTTGTTATTGCGAGAATATAGCCAGGAGCCTGCAGAGCACAGACGCATATTTACAGAAAGGGACATGGCAATGTCAGGCACAGTGATAAGATATAATTAATATTCACGCATGGACAGAATAGTTACAGCTCTGAGAACTCAGTGTTGTTGGATAAACGAGTGCGCTCATGTCAAGACACACTTATACAGCCACAGTTTTTTATTCTAATATATTTCCTTTTCCTAAAGAGTGAAATTTACAAATGCAATTAAACAAATAACAGGCACTTCTTCATAACAGGACACTCAAGAAATTATTCCTAATTTATTTGTTAGCATCTAAAGGGTATGTATTAACAACAAGTCATATTTTATTGCCGTAACATGACATTAAACAGAAGAATATATTGTAACAAATCCAGTTCCTAAAAAATCAGTATAATTCCAGTATATCTTAAGATGTACACAGAATTAACTTGAAAACATTTAATCAGTCATATATTAATTTTTGGTTCTAATTAGATTTAAATATGGCATGACACAGATGGTTTCCTTAAACCAATCTTAAGAAAATTGGAAAGACAAGAGTTATGTAGGTGCATTTTGCTCTTCGCAAATTTGGAAATTCTGCAAGGAAAATAATATTCACCTACATACTTATGCATATATTTAAAGCATTGAATATAAACAGTTCCAACTGGAACTATGCTTTCATCATATGTGACCCCGACTGAGATTTCCAGTATCAAACAATCTGGATGGGTCTGACAAAAAACACTGAAAAGCCTGTGTTGAATACAGCAGATGATCTGTGCAAGATGTTTCTCAAGGCCTCTCTTCCAGAGGCCTTGAGAAACATCTTAGACTGTATTGCACCAAACTCAAAGAAAAATATTCTGACCCCATCTTATAACGGAAATTGGGTCCTCAAGCAGTAAAATGATCCAGAACCTACATGAGGTCCAAATTTACCAACAGAGGAATTAGCGGACATTGAATTAACAGTTTGACTGTTATGTTAGAATATGTCTCTCAGTGTTCTGGAATCTTATACTCACTCTAGACAAAGCTTTGGGAAGCTTTACTGAGGCTAACTGGACAAAAAGTTTACAACTTGTAGCCCTTTTCACAGGGGCACTTTTAGTTGGTAAAATGGTTAAAGGAAAATAAAGATTCATTAACGTGCCAAAGAAGGTAAAATTTATGGCAAAATGTTTTCATTAAACATTTGCACATATATATTTGTTGGAGTAATACACTCATAATGTCTCTTTCTATCTCTCCATATGTTGGCTTAGGCACCCTAGCAGAGGAACGGTGCATATTGAAAATCACAGAGCTTCTACCAGCAGATGCACACAAACGGTGGCCAAGCTATTTCCAAATCAGGGACTGATTTATTTACACTCACTTTATCTGAAGCTAATCTTTCACAGGAAAGCCATACACCAACAAAAGTACATCCTGTATCTTAAATAAAATACCTCTGCCGAAGCAGTAGTATGAGTAGACTAGAGTAACACCACCACACTGAACATCAATTTGAGTTTAAAGCAGCAAAAAAGAACACAGAAAACAAAGTTTTCTGCCTTTTCTGCCCCCCATCCTCACACATGCCAAGTCTTGAAGCTATGTCAAATGGCAATCTCCATTTTCTACAAGACAGCTGGCATTGTTCATTACCTACAGAATTCCATTAAGAGCCCCATTAAAGACGCCTCTGGCAGAGCTGCACAGGGTCTGTCTTTGCTGTAAACATTTTATCATGAGCAGTGGATCCTCATGAAGACAAATGTGAACAGCCAGGTTCAACTCACAAAGTCCAAGGAAAGACATATGAAAACATTTCTCTAAATGTGTATTTCTTTGAGGGGATATACTTAAATGTGACATGACACAGAGTAAGATACAACTGAGAAATTAATATATTCTAAATATGGCTAAAGTATTCCCGTTTAATTGATTCAGAATAGAATACATCCTGACCTTAAGATTCACCTCAATTTAAAACCAGACACCAGAGATATAATGTGTGATGGGAAGCCTGCAGAGCTCATTAGGACAGATTCAGCTCCATGGCAGATGCTGCTATTTCTCAAACATCTGTCACACAAACACCAGGCACAGATTTCACTTATCAACCTGCATTAAATCCTAGTTAAACAGAACGTTGACATCGAAAAAGAAACAATTTTCATTAAGAAATCTAAGTCCTAGCCACTTACACTTCAGTAAGTTCCTCACTACGAGTGACGGGAACAAACAAGCTCAAATTCTATTCATTAACACCTACACTGCAGCAAGGCTTCCTGACTTTGCAAAAAACATAGTTCATCTAAAAAACCTCAAAAATGTAGTTTTTATCTACAATGGATAAAGCAGACCCACATAATACACACACAACACCACACATCACTCTCTGCTGTATCAGCAGAAATGTGGGAATGCTGCTGAGAATGACCAACCCACGCTGACTGTATTTTACTCCATGCTTGCTGAACCAGCATAAAGTCAAGGTGAGTGTTAATTCGCTGTGAAGCTTTGACAAATTCACTTGGTGTAGAAGGTGAGCAGGGGACTGTAACAGGATGCAGAGGATGACAGCTGTTGGATGGCAGCAATATGGTACAGCAGCTCGACATTAATGGATTATGTGCAACACAGGTCTATAGGCTGACTTCTACTGTGGTCACAGCATCACAAAAATATACTTGTTAAAATAACAACAAGCACAATATCTATTTTTGCACAACATACATAAACAAATACCTTTAAAAAAAACAACAGCAGAAAACCCAACTCTTCTCATAAATGTGCCGCAATGTGTTGAGTGGTGTAGTTGTGAGAATGCCTTAAGCCTGCTTCTCTACTCACTTTTTATTTTTATGTCCTCTAAACCTAGATCTCTGCAGCATCTACCGTCACTGAACTGGAGCTTATATAATGCCATGATCACCCACCACAGTTCACCCCTCTGTGCATCATCTTTATTTCCTTCCTGACAGCATGCTGAGAGGCCAATGGGAGTGATGTGTTTATGCATACATAAAAAAGAGATAAAAGATTTAATCTAAAGAGACAGAAAGATACAATATATATATATATATATATATATATATATATATATATATATATATATATATATATATATATATATATATATATATATATATATATAAAATGTTAAGGAAACTGCTTAACTGCTTTGACATTACATAACAGGACCTGATTGAACGCAGCTGGCCTGATAATTCTCATTTTCTAATTTTTTTTTAACTTACCTAAGATTTGTATCAGTGTCCACTTAAGTTTTTTCTCCAATGATATCAACATTCTCTGAATAGCAAAAAAACAACCGCTGAGTGGCAGGTTTCCAGCTAAAAAAAGTATGGAGACATGGCTTTAATCAAATATACTGCCACAAGTTAACTGCACAGGATGATACGTGGTTGGATCTATGTTAATCAAGTTTTTTCATATAACTGATATTAAATTCTGTTTTAATGCCCTGTTCCTCTCTACAGTTTTTGATGAATGTATATATGCAAAAGGTGTAAGGCACATATTTCGTGTTCTGAGTGATACCTTTGTATAATGAGATAAGTTTGATTATCTGAAGTGTCTCTGAGAGCTTTGCTCAAGGATGTAGAGAGCAGAGGATCCGACTAAGAGAACAAAACTTTATCTTAGCTTTATCAAACTCACCATACTTTATAGAAGTTAAGAAATGTAGAAAAATAATATGGATTTTATTGTCTCTTTTTCCCATTGCTAGAGTCTAAAAGATTTAGCTTAATATTATTACCCAATATATACAATCTTGTATGCCTAAAACATTGCATTACGTGAGGTTAGGGATTCAAAACAATCTGTGGCATTTTATTGTGGGCAGTCTAAGGCACAACTGTGCACTAATCATGGTGTCTAATCAGCATCTTCATATGGCACACTTGTGAGGTGGGATGGATTATCTCAGCAAAAAAAATGAGGGGTAAAACCAAAAGTGTTGCATTTATGTCTTGTTTAGAGACAGATTTTACTCCAAACTCCTTGAGATGAAAAATCAAGTCTTGAGTTTTTACAGGGATAATCTAAACACCCCCTTTCCCTCTTTATCTGTTTTCAGCTATTGGCTCCTTCTGTCTGGTTTTCTGGTGTATGGTCAATGATGTCTGTGAAGCTGAATAATAAACTGTGCTTCGCACACTGTGAGATCGCAGTGTAGGGTAGGGAAGGAAAGTATTGTAGTGTATTACTTAAATTGAAAGCACCATGGAGTGCTTTAAAAAGCTGTGTAGAAGCCCAGCTGGTGCAAAAACTCCTCTCGACGGGGAACCTCTGCTGGACACAAGACATGCTCTGGTGACTGATGGACTCACCCATTTTAAACACGATCTGCAGTGCTGGATTTAAAGGTTTTCCACATTTCACTGATACATCTATAGTGAGTTGCTCTTTACAAGCATGAGTGCTCTTCATCAAATACATACAATTAAAGGTCTGGCATCCTATTAAATTTTAGTTTAGGAAAGTGTAAAATGGTTTTAGAATTGAGAACCACAGAATGACAAACCTTCCGTGAAGCGTAAATTACTGCCCTATTACAGAATAATTACACATTTCTAAATAACAAAAGCTCTCTTGCAGTAATTTGTAGACCAAACCTCGAATGACAATATGTACTGACTGTCACTAAAACATTTTAAGATTCAGCACTAATCAGAATTCAGCACAAAGTCTTTGAAGGTAGTCTGACTTTATTCTCTAATACAAATATCATATAACATTCTCCCCCCAGGAAGAAAATGAATTGGTTATGAAAGGCAATGGTGCATTGCACTGCTGCAATGGAGAGGGATAAAATCCCAGCATGCGTGTTACATTGTTATTACATGCCCCTTGCTGTGGGAAACCTTTTTTATTTTAATTTTCAAACTGTGAATGACTATATTTCAAAACTCAAGGAAAGAATTTTTGCATTTGCAAACAGCTTGCTGGTTTGAGGCAAAGAACAGGACCCGTATGTGAGAGAGCATATGAGCCAAAAACATAACAGAAAGGTATAAGGTTTATCATGCTAAAAAGGAGATAAACAAATAAATAAAAGAAAAAGAAAACATGAACCTGACTGAATACATAAAAGCAAAAATAAATAGCTGTTTGCTCTTGAAATGAAAGTGCATAAATAGATAAAAGTTACCATAATGTACAGCATCATAAGGATTTGAGCTGGGTACAGGGTTGTATTTGATTTCAGTTGTTTGCCATGGAAATCCTTATTGGTATAATAACAGCATTTCAAGCAAAGGGTAAAGCAACAATCAATAGGTAGTTTTAGTATGTATATAAAAAAAGATTGGATCCAAGAATGTTATCATTTATTTATTCCAGACTCCATTCCATGCTTGATTCAAAAATATATTGAAATATAATTGCTTCCCTGATATCTATTTACTGCTCGCACTAGGTGTGAAACAGGCATTTTTCCCCCACATAAATTCAGCTGCATCTCAAACGTCCCTCTCTCTTACGTAAACCGCCACCCCACCCTATTTGACTTTGGAGTACTTTAATGCATGAAGGGAGCAAAGTGCCCTTTTCTATGCCCTCATTTTGATTTATACTGTAACAGAAAAAGTGTAACAAAAATATAAAAAGAAATTTTTGTTTTTCTTATTCTTTTTAAAGTGCCTTTAACATTTTTACATCTGTCCATCTTCCATGCTATTTGAGAGAGAGTGAGAGATTAATGAGGTTCTGCATAATTAATGTCAGTATTAAGTCAATTATAAACATACCTAAAAAGTCCTGACCTTTAAAAAAAATCAACAGGTTGATGGAAGGGAAAATCAGTTGTTACTTACATTGTCTTTGGGTGTCTTTGGGTGTATGTGTCAGGTATAATTCCTATTTGTTCCTGCCTGTGAAGCTACTGTGCACATGCCCCCTCTGCTCCACTGGCAATCAAGTCTGAGCGGTTACATTCCACTTAAACCTTGATTACTGGTACAGTAGTTACTGCAGCTGGGAGGAGCACTACATATTCCTGGCTCTCCCAGTAATTAGCTGCCAGATTCTTGAAAGCAAGTAGTGAGTAGGTCTTTCAGCAATCCTTGTTCTGAGCTCCTCAACCTTTCATTCCTGTTTTCTCCTGCCCCTAGACATTGCCTTTCTACCTTGCCCCTTGACCAAGTCTGTTTGCCTCTGCCCCTGTCTGATTTGTTCTGTCAAAGCTGTATGATCCAAGCCTGGATACCAGACCTGCCTGTTGCATCTGTCCCTCTTTGTGCCTCCTATTACAGATTTTCTGTCCTGGATCCCAGCCTCCGCTCTCGTCTATCCCCTCTGTAAACCTAAGTCTCATGGACTGCTTATCTGTGCATGACTCCCCCATTATCCTTAGTCCTATCTAGTACTGTCAACATTTGGATCAGTCAATTAGTGATCCAAATCGTCTAAACAGAGCCACCCCATCAATCAGCAGAACTAGGTCAAAAACCTTGCTTCTGAGAAGGTTAGCCACTGTTCAGTGAACCTTCAGCCCCACTGAGTTGTTCTCCTCGCTGCAGGGATTCTTATATCTACAACACTAATTTACTTTTGAATAAACCTTTCAAATACTTAGTACCTGCGTCTGCTGAATTACTAGGTCTTCAGATTCTGCTTCAGTATTACAGAATCGGTAACATTATCATCCTGCTAACCTGGTGCTTTGCCTTTAGCAATAGATATATCCATCTGATGGCTTATATTTGATTGAGACCTGTTAAGTTTTGCTTTAAAATGCAAGCAATGTTGATTCAAAGTGTCATTTTTGTGTGTGTATGAAATTTCTTTTATACAAAATCCAAATAAGTTCGTGATCATTTCCCGATCATAAGCAGCATTCGATGCAGGACCAGCAGGTTCTGTAATAGCTTTCCCCCCTCTGCCACTGTTGAACTGTTGAAAACTTTAATCAAGTCACAAATCGAGACTCTGGATCACACTGATAATATCATACTTGCACTACATGGTGAATCTTCAAAATAGAACCCAACTGTTTCAACTGCATTTTGCACCATACCTATTTATCTATTTTTGCACTGATCTGAACCTTCCAGATCACTGCCTTTTGCATCATGTCTCTCTCACACTGTTTACATTTTGCACCATGTCTCTCCTACGCTGTTTACATTTCGATCAGTGCTGCACTTTATAAATTGAAATGCGCATTTTCACTGCTAAGCTGCTGCCCATTCATGGTCGGAAAGCTGTATGTAATAAAATTTAATTTTGTATACACTCTGTGTATACAAACTGACAATAAAATTTGTCTAAGTCATAGCTTTTTTTTTCTACACAAGAGAATGTTAGTTTTTTTTTTTAGCAGGGGTTTTAATTTGGTTTTAAAACTTGATGGATATTGAATCCATTGTTTTGACACTTTACTAATGCAAGGAAGAGTGAGTATTTCTCTCATGCATTGATCAGGGCTCTACCTACATCTCTCTCCTCCCCTACCCTCACCTAAAGACCTGGAACATAATAGTAAGTGACTTATTATTTTTAAATATAAGGTAAATAAAAATTGTGTGTTTCTGCACTTTGGAAATGGCTTTTTTTTAGAATTGCAGTAATATTTCAAATGTAATTATCCAACCCTTGTTTAGATATAACCCTTGCAGTTTGGTCCAGTTTTTACTTAAAGTGCTACTAAAAGTTACCAAAAACCTACTGAAACTTACTGGAAGTTCTAAGTGCTACTGAAAAAAATAGCACATACCGGTACTCAAATGTCCTGTCATTGCTTCATTTTGCTCCATTAGCTTTAAGAACAGAAAAGAATTCAAGTTTTCACGAGTTGGATAAAACCTAAAAAATTGTGTGCTCCTAAAATTGTTGACTGAAAGGAATAAAAAAAAAAACCTTGGAACCACTCATCAGAATTCATACATCTGAGTTTGTAGACATCTGTAGAGATTTAAAAAATAATGACAAATTAGAAAAGAATATGAATACCAATTTTTTTCTTTAGTCTCCAAAAAAAAAAAAAAAAAGACAACAATGGCTCCCCAAATCTTTATGTTCATTCAAATTGCCAAAAAATACATATAGGAATATTGCAGGCGCAAATGCATGAGTATGAAGTTACTTTGCATTTCTTTCTCATTATTGAAGCCAAAAATTAGATTTTTACAGTTTTTGATGTAAGGGACAAAAGAGGTATTAAAATGTAAGTTTTTTTCAGCAATGAAAATAATCTCTCAAGAAAACATGCATTAATGGGTCTTCAAGGTCTGACTTTCCAAGGAAGTTTGCTCTGTCTGCAGATGGCTACAAAAATTTCCAAAAACCATCCAGTCTCATCAAGGTACCTAAAGCAGGGTTTTGTCAATTTTGATCTGATGGTGCATCTATCTACATTTGGAGATTAGCTTTGGCTACTTTCACCAGTTTGCTGAAACAAACAAACAAACAAACAAACAAACAATAAATAAAAACAATGACCAGGCAAAAAAAACTGTTTGCTTTTTGTTTTCATTTGCATGTTTTTGTTGTTTTTTTTGTGTGAAACAAAGTGTAAAGTTTTGCAAGCCCCAATTTAGCCATGTAAGAAGAAATAAGTTAGAAAAGTGAAAACATAGAATATTTTAGAGTGCCACATAAATGATAGAAAAAATTTCATTTTTTTCAATTTCAGGGCCAGTGTGTCTGCTCTTGTTATAATTGAGCTGCTTCCTCAGAGAAACCATTGTACATCCCACAAAACACAAAACATTTTTTTAATTCTGAAATTCATACAGTTTTCGTGTAATTGTAATGTACATCCATAAATGTCTGTTTTCAGGCATCAATGTATGCAGCAGACTTTTTCTTGTAGTAAATTAATCCAGAGGTCAGGAGAAGTGACCCAGTCAGCAGTCCACAAAGACCGACCGCAACCTGACCTTTTTCTTCCACAGAAAAGGAGTCACCTGAAAGAGTTTAAGTACAATGGGTTAATGTTGCCTCTATTCTGTGTAATATACACCAGATTGATAAGCTTACCCCAGACAATAGTTTGTGGTTCAGAGAGCGCTGAATGTTCAACCATGCAGCTGATTCTTTCTCCAGACGTCGGGGTGTACTCCAAATAAGAATGAGACTGTTAGTAAAATTGCCCATCAGGAATCACATCTGTGTAACTGACCCCTTCAGTGACTTCTTGTCCATTTCGTAGCCAGGTTAGTTTGATTTGTTTTGGATAAAAGTTGTAATCACTGCACTCAAGCATGACTGGGTGTTGACCATAATTCTGTTTGATGAGTTTTAACCTAATGATGGTTGTTGCTGACAGGTTTCCTAAAAGAATATTGGTTATTATTTTATTATTATTAAATTATTTTTCATCATAGCTTGAAAATGTCACATTTTTGTATTATTTTATCTATTACTTTACAAGGCAGGCAAGTAAATGTTAACCAAAATGCACCATACTGTAAATTACCTGCACAGAAAAGTTCAAAAAATTTTTTAAACTTAAAATTCCCAATATCTTTATAACAAACAAGTTAACTCCATCCCATATCATTAATTAAAGCTAAACTAAAACTCATTTTTTTATTGTTAAAAAGAAAAGCTCTTACCTATGGTTTGGATAAAGTTTATATTGTCATAACACAAAAGTTTCTTTTCCATTTTTCTTAGAAGATGATCAAGAGGATCCTTGTTCCAGTTATATGAAGTCATGATTGAATAGTTTGTAAATCCAATCCAGTATCCCCTTGTACTGTTGTACTGCATTAAACTTTGCTTGTTAAAACTAGTTACAACAATGTATTCAATATCATTGAAGTTTGGACCCCTGAATGAACAACATCCTTTGACCTGGTAAAAATCTTCATCTGAGAAAACTGTTGAAAATTGCCAGAAATCCGTTTTAAGTTATTGTCCTAACAAAGTTTTAGATTAAACTTAAATATGAAACAAAATCAGAATAAATAAATTAAACTCACCTGGACTTTCAAGAGATAAAAAAATAGTCAATAGAAAACTATAGATGTTCATGTTTCGTTAGCAGTTTGGCACAAAAAGATGCAGACCTTTAATGGTGTGTAGAGCTTATTTGTTTCACAGTTAAGAGGAAGTAAGTGTAGTTCTTCAGCGTATTGTTATTTAAGACCAAAACCAGTTATTGATACCTCTGATTTTTTTTTCTATGAGCAAAGAATATTTAGAATTAATCAATTATTTTCTTGTCTTATTGTTTTCAAATCATGACTGGTATCTCATCACTTCAAAACTAAAATAGCTACTGAATGTGTAAAAGCAATCTACTCTTTTAATGCATGATTAATTTCATGATTTGTATCTTACATCAGTCATATAGTGCTTATTATCCTTTTGTTAAAATATGTGGCTACTTTGAATACGCAAATAACAATAATATAAATTCCTATTTCCTGATATTGCTACAAAAACTAGTCTGTTCACTGAGCACTAAAATGAGCAAGCCCCTCATTGTTGTGTTAGTGTGCTATCACTTCGACATATCAACTTCACCTAAGACGGTGAACTTGATATGTCGAAGTGATGGCACATATATACTCATGCCATGTATAGAGGGAAGCAAATGTTGCTCCACTTCCTTTCGTTTTAACAACAGCGGTGAGATACACGTTCCTCTGTTTCTAGTTTTGAGTTATACTTCTTGTTTCATACCAGAGTTCCCTAATGCCTCTTCTTCCAAAAAAGTAAAAAAAAAAAAAACGGACTACTGGACTTTGTTTTCCAAGTTTGAAGACATTTCGCTTTTCATCCAGGAAGCTTTTTCATGATGTGAAAAAACTTAGCAAATAGACTGAATGTTTATTGTTTCATTTGCGCAGGTTTGAGCATTTAAAAAGGTCATTTGTAATAGGGAGACCAGGCCACCGCTACAAAGGCGCATGGCTCAACACAGGAGGGCCAACTCCTCAGGACAGAACTGAGCCGTTCAATTACACCTGAAGGCTAAAGGAGACTTGTTTGAGGACAACTTCAATATTCTGACGAAGACAGATGAGTTGAGCGAGGTGATGAGGAAGCCATCTTTGTCAACCTGGGAAAAATATCTCTCAACGGAGGAGGTAGTCTCAGATATAACCTTTCACCCACTGCATGTCACAAAAACCACTCTCACAAAGAAGTTTATGACCCATCAAAACCCTCTAACGGACATTAACACCTCCCAGGTGACCTCCATGGCCAATCCAGTAGGAGGGATTAAAGCCACCTTTTGTTCTCCCTAAATCTTTGTTACACTTATGGTAGAGTAATCACAATACTCCCCACCACTTGTTAGAAATGAAGAAGCCTCTAGGATAAGAGGCAAAAGGTTGTCTAGAAAACTTAACGTCCAGTTGCCTAAACTGAACCTTTCAAGCCAAGAGCATTTCCTGTCAATGTCTCACTGTTGGCCTTTTTACAATAAAAGCACAGGTAAACCTTAACATTACAGACTGCTGCTACATTGTTCTCTATGAACAACTTTTGAATTTCCTCGGGAGACCATCAATTTTTGGAAAAGCCCCAAAAGCTGTGAAAAGGAGAGTCCACTTTGGTTAATTGAGAGCTGGGTCTGGATGATGGTTGGATTAAGAGGAAAACAGATGCTGGGCATCGGTTCTTTCTGTGTGGGTAGATTGCTATGCCACTTTCAGTCTATTAATTCTCTTAGTTGTTATATATTGTCTCTTTTTACTTGATTTGGTCAGTTTCCTTTATTTTATTTGCTCTCAAACTTTTTGAGTAACGGCCCACAATTTAACATACGCATCTGTCCATGACCCCTGTCCCAATGCCGATCAATATACTTATAAGATGCATTTACATAATCAGTCAAGTGCTTATGAACTCTTTTCAGGTCTTAGTCTTTTTATCAACTTATTTTGAAACACACTGAGATTTAAAAAAGAAAGCATCAAGAGGCTAAGTTTCTAAATAGACCGGTGTTGTGCCAAGTTAGTTTATATCCCCTCGCTGGGAGCCCGCATGGCACAGGAGCTGATCGAGTTCACCCCGCCTCAATTCCGTAAGGGTACTACAACATACAGAAATTGTAAGTAAATATAAAACACAAATATAGATTTGAGCACTAAATATGACATGGGATAAAGTAATATTCCAATGGGGTGTAGCCTATGTACACGTACAGTCCCTTAACCTTTGTTTTTATAGGAATATGTTTGACATCAGTTTTCAATTAGATGAGAACGTTTAGACACCATAAAAGAATTACACAATTGTTTTATGGAACATGTTTAAATGAGCAAGGAGCTGTTGGCTTTCAGCAAAAGCAGTTTATACCAGTGGCGGCTGGCCAATAGAGGATCTTCAATAAGACATAAAAAACAAAAAATAACTCAAATTATTAAATTAAAATGTTTCAAAATATACTAATATATTTTTTTGCTGTGCCAGATAAATATTAATTGTTTTAGTTTTTAGGGCACTAGTGGCTCGTTCTAAGGCTGACAGGAAAGGGAGTATGAGAGACTGGGAGAGACATGCGGCAAAGGACCACAGGTTGGGTTTGAACCCGGGTCAGCCGCTCCAAGACTGAGGCCTCTGTACATGGGTTGTGTGTGCTTACTACTGCTCCACCGAAGCACAACCACAAAATGAATTAATCCTTGATGACGAGTAAAGCTGATTTGTTCGTTGTCAGATTGGTGACGTATTTTAGCCCTGGGGCGAAAATATGCCAATAAATCTTTGGCCATTGACTTTGTTAAAAGTTGTACATGCACAGTAGCCTATAATGCAAAAGGACAGGAGTTCCTTAAGGATGCAGATCTCCTGCCGTCCACAGTCGTAGTGGGGCTGATTGACAGGTCAAGTCATGGAAGTGAAATCCCCTAGAGCAAACTAACCAAGAGAAGCTGGAGGTAAAAGCGTTTGGACGTGATCAGCCGAACATCAAAGTTATTCAGCAGTCCAAAGACATGGAGACGGTACACTCAGTCTTTCTTCAGGACTTGGTTTAGCTGCAAGGCTTGGCTAACTGCATGCAGCGAGGCTAATGCTTTATTCTGCTTACCCTGCATCCTTTTTCAAATGCCTGGATCTGGAAAATATTATAATATGGTGTACTTATTCAAGGTGTTTGTTAATTTGCATAGTTGCTCTTAAATAACAATTATCAGAAAATAAATAGTTTTTATACATTAAAAAATATAAAGATGAATAACAGCTTCTCCGTTATTTAACTGGTACACTGCAAAAACAATCCAGAAATAAGTAAAAAATGGCTTAAATTAAGTATATTTAGCCTTAATTTGAGCAGGTAAATAAGATGATTTGCCAATGGAATGAGTATTTTCACTCTTAAAATAAGATAGTTAGATAATATTTACTTGAAATAAGACGATAAAATAGTTTTTTCTTATTTTAAAAGGAAATTGTCTTGTTCCATTGGCAAAGTGTCTTACTTACCTCCTCAAATCAAGGAAAAACACACTTATTTTAAGAAAAAATAACTTATTGAGATTTATATTTTTTGCAGTGTACATTTTCTTTTTTTTAGGTTTGTGACACCATATTGGACCATGCAAAACACAGATTTGCCTTCACAAAGCCTCTTTTTTTATAATGTTTTTTGTTGTTGGCATTCATATAAATATACTGATGTGATAACTTTATATTAGTTACGTGTCTATTTTGAACTTATAGCCTCCCTTGGAGTAAAGTCCACCAGCCGCCACTGGTTTACATGGTTCTTAGCGTCCTGATTTGAAACAAATGCTTTCATGTTTGTTTTTTCTTTTAAATCAAGATCACTGGATATATTCTGCTATAAACTTTGAAGTGAAGAATAAAATAGCAACGCTCATCTTTCATAAAGATAACACATCTCAAGTTTCACGTTTAGTAGTTTGGAACTGAGGCAGAGTGAACTTTGTGCATGCTCCCTGGAAGGGGGTACAAATTCTGGGGATACATATTCTTTGTCCTGGTGTTGTATGAAATTTTGTTTCTCTTGTGTCGAGAGCGCATTGAAGGCAGAGAGGCTGACGTGGCGGATGACAGACATTTTGAATTGAGAATTAAAATACATTTCATAAAGATCATCAAACCAACAGTCATATTTTTTATTATCTTGGATTTCAAAATATAAAATAATAAATGTTTCAAACATAAATATAGAAAAATAATGACAGTCTCAAAATTCACAGGATTTGTTTATTTTTTCCCCCATGTTATAGGGGGAACAGATTATATCAGGTGGCTAAAATATTTGATTTCCCTCTTTTAACTCAGGCAAATAATGATCAAATATCACCAAATCCACAGAGTTTGTTGTTGATGAAGAGAGGAATAAACACAGCTAAGGACTTGCAGGTACATTTATTTAATCCCTTGTTATGGAAGGGGATCTGATTATTTCAGTCAGCTAAAATTTGTGGTTCCCCCCTCATAACTCTAGTAAATAAGGAACAAAAACTACCACAACACAGGGTTTCTTGTTGAGGAAGTAAGGAATAAACACAGTTAAAGACTTGCAGATAAATAAATTTCTTCCCATGTTATGGAGGGGGGATTGTTATGTGTGACAGCATGTAGTATTCTAGAAATTTCTTTAAATTAGTAATCTGTCATATTTTACATTAGAATGGGATTTACCAGAAAGTCTCTACTCTCATCTTCACCCTCAGGGCTAAGCCCTTGATCTCCTAGAATCATAGATCCACCCCTGGTTGAAATATTCTTAACAAATTTTCACGTAAATAAAAAGTTAACCTGAATGTAAGTTGTTAAAAAAACTGTAAATTTTACTATATGGAATAAGTCTTGGCAACTTTCCCTTAAACGTGTCATGATCCGAACGCTGATGCCTTTGGTGTGAAAGTTTTCTAGCATTACCAATAGTGTTCTATTTGCCTTATCCTGACCCGTTTTTGCCTTCGGACCTTGGAGGCTGCCTGTCAGTGCTCTGATCTGTTTGCCTGCCTGTCTTCGGACTCCTGTTGAATTCCTCTTGTGGACTGTACCTGGATCTGTCTTCTGACTTCACCCTGTGGATTATCCTGCCTTCCTTTGTCTACTTGGATCTGACCTCCTGCCAGTTCTGCAGCCTTCAAGGCTTCAACATCTGGAACTCTCTGGCTGTGTCCGCTATGTCTTGTCAGTCTACCGGCTGGAATCTGCCACATTCTCTTGGCACAGAATGCACTGTTAAACCAGGCTAGTGACTCACGTGTTCATAATCTTCCCCTGTCAGATTATCGTGGTCACTAACCTGTGTTTCTCTCTGGCTGTCTTAGTTGCCCTAGCAGCTGCCACTGCAGATTTGCAGTTCTAAGAAACACTTTTTGAGTAATCCCACTGTCTGTCTTGCCTTGAATACTGGGTCCCCTGTTCTGACCTGTGACAAAACGGCTCTTTTCACTTTTGAACTCTATATAAAAAGTTTAAACAAAAAAAAAAAAAATTTGAGAACTTTTTATTCTATCATAGCCATGAAAGGAAATGAACATAACTCTTTGAACATGAAGTCAATCATAACAACTTCGATGAAATAATAAAAATAATCCTGAACGAATTAAAGGTTTCCCAGGAATGACAAAAATGAAAGTCTGTGATATGTAAATGATCTTAAAACGAAACAATATATATTTAATTATTTCATGTATTAATCAGCAAAATCTTGACCGTCACAACACATCTTTCATTTCACAAAAAAGAAAATTCCCGCAGCAATTCCAAGAATCCCTAGAATCAAACCAGAGATACAGAAGACAGTTGGACCCATACCCCTCTCTTCTGTTTCAACATCTAAAGAGAATTAGAGTAGAAGATTAAACATGACATGTAGAAAACAAGTAAAGTTAATTCAGGTTTTTATCAAACCAAATAATATAAAAAAAAATCTTAATGTCTCACCCCAGGTCCTGGTCTCAGGTTCCTCTAGTGCCTCATGTTTTACAGTGCAGCTGTAGATGTCTCCTTGCTTTGGAACAAAGTTCAGATAGGAGAAGACATGAAATGTCCCATCAGAGTTGGATACAATTTTGAAGAAGGGGTCTTCCACTGCCACTTCTTTATTATTCTTGGTCCAACTGATGTTGAGCGCAGGAGGGTAAAATTTGTTGATGAAGCACACAAGGGTGTTCTCTTCATCTTCAAACAGCTCATTTCTCAGGTAAATAATCATTTCTGGTCGGTCTAAAAATAATCAACTGACAAGTTATTTCTTTCATGCTTTAATTATGATCCTGTAATATTTGGCTGAACAGTAACAACTGAAAGGACGAGCTCCACCTACCTGTAGTCCTTCTAACATCTGGGTCTACTTTCCATCGATATATATCTTTTTTACATTGAACTTGACACACTTCTGCATATTTGTAAGCCCATTCATATTCAACAGCTGTTGCTAGTTTGCTGTCCCAAACCAAAATGTTATTTTTAAAATCTGCATAACACACTTCATCGTCATCCAATGTCACAGTGAGGAAGATGCCACTCGAGTCAAAGCATCCGTAGGTAAAACAAAGTTGGTGACCTCCTAAAAAAGAGTTTAACAGTATAAATGAACAAGAGGAAAATAAAGCAATCAACTCTATGTAGGTTGCTTACCTGTTGCACAGGTGAAATGGCCTTGAAGGAAAAATAAAGATACTAAGTACAGATCCACTGAATTGTCTGTCCTACCATTCTTATTGTCTCTGTTCTAAATATTCAATCAACACACATATCTATTATATACTGTATACCATTTAATGACAGTAAATCGCTGTAATTATTACTAACTACCTTTAATGCAATTACGGTAGTCAATTTGCTAGGTAGTGATGAAGACCTTTTTACAAGTGTCTAAAGAGCCACAGGTTGCAGACCTCTGCTATGGGCTTTAGTTTTTGTTTTACAGCACTGTTTAAAAGTCTTACTGTACTAAAGGTTTAATTGCTGCCCTGTAGCTTTTCTTTCTTTCCCAAATATAATTTGTTTTTAATATTTGTACCTCTCTGCTTCACTGTTCTATCTTATTTTCTCCAGTGTCTTCAGTTTCATTTTTAAAGGAGTGTTTCATTAAACTCATTCAGAAAAGCTAATGTTATTATAATTATAATAAACCAGTGCCAATTTTGTGTTGTGACAAGAAATTAAAATGATTCTAGTGACACTTTAGTAAAATACTTCTCTACCATTTTAGTTTACGTCTGTAGATTTCAGTCATAGTTTTAGTGTCAACTAGAGCTGCTTTAATTCAAATTTATTTAGATTTTAGTCAAGAAATATTTCTTTGGCTAAAAGAAAAGTAAAAATCCAATAAATTGTTTTATTCAATTTTTTTCCAACATTTACTCTTTAAGTAAGATCACAGTGAGATTTGCACTTTTAAACGGGTGAAAAGTAAGTACAAAAAACATATTTAAAGTAGTAAGCAATAATTGATGACATTGTCTTTATTTGACCATGGCCAAAATTGAACATTTTTGTATTATTTTAATTATTATATTATTATATTATAGTCAATGTTATCCAAAACACATCCTAAATTATCTACGCAGAAATCACAGCAAAAGTAGATTATTCTTTTTTATATCTTAAAATACTCAATATCTTTATAATAGATAAGTTCACAGTCTTCATTCCATAATGTTACATCAATCTAAACTAAAACCCAATATTATATTGTTCAAAAGTAAAGCTCTTATTTATGGTTTGGATAAAGGGTATATTGTCATAACAAAGATGTTTCTTTTCCAATATTCTTTGAAGATGATCAACAGGATCCTTGTTCCAGTCATGATTGAAGATTTATTAATCTAGTCCAGCTTCCTCTTTTACTGTAATTACTTTGTTTAAAACTAGCTACAATCATGTATTCAACATTCTTAAAGTTTGGACACTGAAAGAACAAAATGTTTTGACCTGTTAAAAAATCTTTATCTGAGAAAACTCTTTAAAATTGACAGAAATCAGTGACTTTTAAATTACTGTCCTAACAATAATTTTAGATGAAATTAAGATAGAACAGAAAAAAACAAAAGAAAAAGCTAAACTTACCTGGACTTTCAAAAGATAAAAAAAGAGTCAATAGAAAACTATAGACGTTCATGTTTTGTTCGCAGTTTGGGACAAAAAGATGCAGATCTTTACTGGTGTGCAGAGCTTTTTTGCTTCACAAAAAAGAGGAAGTGGGTGTAGTTTTGCGTCATAAAAATAAAATGAATAAATGCTTCCATATTGATTATTTAAGACAATTACCTTATTAGATTTTCTTTTTTTCAGCAAAGAATATTTATATTTTTAATTAATGTAAAACTAGCATTTAATCAAAATGCATTTTATATTCTTTTGGATTTGATTTCAGTCGATTTCAGAATCAGAATCAGAATTTCAGAAACCTATCAGAGACTTTATCACTACCTTGCAGGAAATTCTTTCTTTGCTGTGCAACTATTTAAGGAAGAAAGAAAATTGTTAGTAAAAATAAGTATATACAGTACAATCAACAGTATTTATAATTTACATTGCAGCTCAGTACTGAATTACAATCATTGCACGTGACCATGTTATTACACATAGTGAGTAATTAATTTGTAAAAGATATGCTTGTTTTAAAAGTTGTAAAATTGCCCTTGTTTAAGGTTTTGTAGTCTGGTTAGTCTTGTCTGTTTTTCCCATATTTGACTTATTTCCTATTTTAAAACCTGCAAAGGCCTAGTCAAGTATTATGACTATAAACAAACAAAAAAGTATGTATTTATCTTTAAAAAAAAACTATATATTTCAGCAATCAGCAGACTTCAGCAATCAGCAGAGATAAATATAGTTATGCGCCATCTGTTGACAGTTTATCTGAGCAAACGCGGGCTGCTCAGTGGCGCAGTGGGTAGCACTGCCCCCCATGTTCTCCCTGAGCATGCATGCGTTCTCTCCGGTAGTTCCGGCTTCCTCCCACAGTCCAAAAACATGACTGCTAAGTTAATTGATTCCTCTAAATTCTACTTAGGTGTGAGTGTGTGACTTTCTTGCGAGCATACCGCATGATCTCCAACTGTTAGGGGATTGTCCACCCAGTGTGTGAAGTCAGGATTCGGTGGATAGTGCGGAGGAACTACTTCTTGTGATCAACGGGCTGAAAGGCGATTGCCAGCAATGCGTCGAGGAGCGCATAGGGCGTGACAGGACACGTAGGACGTCACGGCTATCCACTGCATCCATCTCGTCTCCAGTCCTCTTCACCTGTCTTGCCACTGGATCTAGATGGTTGCGCAACTCTTCCTCACTTTAATCAAAGTCATAGTGCAAGTCATCTATCATCCTTCCATCCCATACCCTTTGACCCCAACTTCCCCAACCATAGGATGAATATATGGTCCTCATCGTATCAACGGATGAACACATCTGAGCAAACTAGGAACTTTAACAATAGTGAATATAGTACGTATAAATTAACATAGCTGTAGGGGCTAAGCCGACGCTTAAAGCCACTGGAGTGTTTTTAAACCGGAATCTTATAGTTGACACGCTTTGACGGGGTGAGATTTTGAAAAGGAAATGTCCAGACGCTGTTCTTGCTGTTTAAAGGCTGATTTATACAGTGGGAGAAATAAATATTTGACCCCTTGCTGATTTTGCAGGTTTGCCCACTTACAAAGAATGCAACGATCTATAATTTCCATCATATGTACATTCTAACAGTGAGAGACAGAATCCCACAGAAAATTCCAGAAATTCACATCATATGAATTTATAAAAATTGATAACTATCAGATGAGGAAAAACAAGTATTTGACCCCCTACCAAACAGCAAGTATTCTGGCTCCTACAAGCCAGTTACTTTTTCTTTAAGACACAGCCCCAATCTCAACCATCTACATCAAATACTCCTGCCTCACCTCATTACCTGTATAAAAGACACCTGTCAACACCCAAACAACCAGCATCCAATATCACCACCATGGGCAAGACCAGAGAGCTTTCTACGGACATCAGGGACAAGATTGTTGATCTGCACAAGGCTGGGATGGGCTACAAGAGAATCGGAGAGCAACTTGGAGAGAAAAGATCAACTTTCAGTGCAGTTATCAGGAAATGAAAGAAGCACCACACCACCGCCAACCTCCCTCGGTCTGGGCCTCCACACAAGATCTCGCTTCGTGGGGTGTCCCTGATCATGCGTACGGTGAGGAATCATCCCAAAACCACAAGGGGGGAACTGATGAATCAACTGAAGGCAGCATGGAGCACAGTTACAAAAGAAACGGTTGGTAAAATACTTGTTTTTCCTCATCTGATGGTTATCAATTTTAATAAATTCATATGATGTGATTTTCTGGAATTTTCTTTGGGATTCTGTCTCTCACTGTTAGAATGTACATATGATTAAAATTATAGATCGTTGCATTCTTTGTAAGTGGGCCAACCTGCAAAATCAGCAAGGGGTCAAAGACTTATTTCCCCCACTGTAACTTCCCTTCTTTTATAGAGCTTGTACATAATGGCTTCTACAATAGCATTGCAATAACTGGTATAATTCTGATGAAACGGCTGGTTAAACTCCAGCAGCAGTGTGTAGCAGTGAGTAGCATGTAATGACGCACTAACGCACTAACTGAAATATTTCAGGTCTTTTGTTGTCTTAATAAGGATGATTTTCGCATACAGCTCATGAAAACCCCAAATTAGTCTATTTCATCGGACCAATAAAAGAAAAGTGTTCTTAATACAAAAACAGTCAACCTTCAAATACAGTACAGTTATGCACTCAATACTTGGTCAGGAATCCTTTTGCAGAAACGACTGCTTCACTGCGGTGTGGCATGGATGCAATCAGCCTGTGGCACTGCTGAGGTGTTATGGAGGCCCAGGATGCTTCGATAGCATACATGATACACTCATTCCGAGTGTTTGGTCTTGCGTCTCTCAACTTTCTCTTCAAAATATGCCACAGATTCTCTATGGGGTTCAGGTCAGGAGAGTTGGCAGGCCAATTGAGCACAGTGATACCATGGTCAATAAACCATTTACCAGTGGTTTTGACACTGTGAGCAGGTGCCAGGTCATGCTGAAAAATGAAATCTTCATCTCCATAAAGCTTTTCAGCAGATGGAAGCATGAAGTGCTCCAAAATCTCCTGATAGCTAGCTGCATTGACCCTGCCCTTGATAAAACACAGTGGACCAACACCAGCAGCTGACATGGCACCCCAGTCCATCACTGACTGTGGTACTTGACACTGGACTTTTGTCATTTTGGCATTTCCGCCTCTCCAGTCTTCCTCCAGACTCTTGCACTTTGATTTCCAAATGACATGCAAAACTGAACAACAGTCCAGTGCTGCTTCTCTGCAGCCCAGGTCAGGTGCCTCTGCCGCAGTTTTTCTGGTTCAAAAGTGGCTTGACCTGGGGAATGCGGCACCTGTAGCCCATTTCCTGCACACGCCTGTGCAAGGTGGCTCTGGATGTTTCTACTCCAGACTCAGTCCACTGCTTCCGCAGGTCCCCCAAGGTCTGGAATTGGCCCTTCACCACAATCTTCCTCAGGGTCCGGTCACCTCTTCTCGTTGTGCAGCGTTTTCTGCCACACTTTTTCCTTCCCAGACTTCCCACTGAGGTGCCTTGATACAGCACTCTGGAAACAGCCTATTCATTCAGAAATATCTTTCTGTGTCATACCCTCTTGCTTGAGGGTGTCAATGATGGCCTTCTGGACAGCAGTCAGGTCGGCAGTCTTACCCATGATTGGGGTTTTGAGTGATGAACCAGGCTGGGAGTTTTAAAGAGCTCAGGAATCTTTTGCAGGTGTTTAGAGTTAACTTGTTGGTTCGGATGATTAGGTGCATAGCTCGTTTAGAGACCTTTTTCATGATATGCTAATTTTGTGAGATAGGAATTTTGGGTTTTCATGAGCTGTATGCCAAAATCATTATTATTATGTCAATGTCATTATTATATTGTATTATATTGTCATTATTAAGACAATAAAAGACCTGAAATACTTCAGTTAGTGTGCAATGAATCTAAAATATATGAATGTTTAAGTTTTATCATTACATTATGGAAAATCGTGAACTTTATCACAATATGCTAACATTTTGAGAAGAACCTGTACTTTGCATTCTAGCTTCTCTAAAAGAGATAATATATGTGTATGGCTGTTCCGTGTTTACTAACTTACATGTGCATTATTGTTGCGCTGGGCCAATGGTCTTTCTATGTTAAATGCACAATATATGCTAGAACAAAAGCAAAACAAAAATGGAATAAAATAATCCAACTCTGTGTGGTAACTTAATAGAAAGAACTTTTTATGCCACCAGAGTCAGTTACTGGTGTAATAATTGCGAAGGTCATAGCTTGTGACTAGATGCTTGTAGTACGGAACTTTTATCGGCTGTTTTGGAAATTTTTAAACTCTACTTGATTTCTGCATGGCACTATAAGGATATGCAAAATAGACACGAGCTGAACAAATAAACACGCATGGTCCAATCAAACAGTTTTAATGCTTAAGCTATTTAATGGTGTCCTGCATTTTTTATTTCTGAGTTAAAAATGGTTTAAATCAACTGAATATTAAGATGAGAATAACAATTTGCAGAGTAAGATCTCCCTCATAAACTACAGACTTCAAAACCAATATGGTTACTGCATGTTTATAAGGTAGCAATCTACTCTTTACTTGCATGATTACTTTCATAAATCGTTTCTTAAATCAGTCATATAGTGCTTATTATCCCTTTTCTTGAAATATGTTGATACTTTGAATGCGCAAATTGCAGTGATATACATTCCTATTGGCTGGTATTACTACAAAAACTTGTCTGTTCAGTGAGCACTAAAATGAGCAAGCCCCTCATTGTTCAAAGTCCTAGGTGAAATATACCTTTATTCTCATGACATGTATAGAGAGAAACAAACAATGTTCCACTTCCTTTGGTTTTACCGCCAGCGGTGAGATACATGTTCCTCTGTCTGAAGTTAAAATTCTTGTTTCACACCTGAGTTCCTTTATGCCACTTCTACTCTAGTAATCTTCTTGCTTCTTCTATGTTGTCCCTTCTTTGTAATTGACAGTCAGGTCCTTTATTTGACCATAACTTTATCCTATCCTCCCAAAATATGTGAAAGCTAAAGCCTTACTAGTATGTCAAAAAAAGCAGTAGTAAATCTCACAATGATAAAGAAGTAAAGAAATTAGAAAGTGCAAACATTGCATACATTTGTAAAATGTATGACAAATGTTCTATTCTTCAAGATGCTTCAATCAAGCAAAAATTCTTATTGGGTGGCTAAACAGAAACGTTTATTTACAGTTGGATGTTTTGTATTCATGCTGATTCAATTCAGAGTTTAAATGTTCCAAACACATTTTTGCACTTAATTAAAACATTAACATGGCTGTGAAGTGTTAAAAAACTGTCAGTTTACTCTATAAGGATTAAGTCCTATCAACATTTTTTTGAAAGGCTCTTTTTATTTTATGAACTCCATTTCAAAAGTACAAAAGAAAATTTGAAGGCTTGATAAACATTTGTCGTTTATTATAGCCATGAAAGAAAATTGACATAATTCTTTGAACACGAAGTCAACCATAATATGTTCCAGAAAAATATAAAAAGATGAATCCCAGATTAATTAAAGGTTTGCAAAGCATGACAAAAAAGGAAAGTTTGTGATATGTAAACAATTAAAGTAGAAAACATCTCTATTTAATTATTTATATATGTATTATATATTGATTAGTGTTGCACCGATACCAGAATCGGACGGGGCCCCGATACTGCCCTAGAATCCAGCACTAAAATGGTGGTATCGGTATCGGTGAGTACCAACAAATAGGGCACCGATACCATTTTGAGAGCCATAAGTTTATTCAACTATTGTCACCCACTCCTGGTAGGCAATAAAAAGTTCTACTGGATTCACTTTGTATTAGATTTTTTCCTGCTTCACAAAGGTAGGCAGCAGCTTGACGAAGCCATGATGGCAATTATTTTACATTATTATGTTATCGGTATCGGCCGATACTGCACAGCCAGGTATCGGATATCGGTATCGGGGCCAAAAAATTGCATCGGCGCAACACTAATATTGATTAATCAGCAAAATCTTGGGCATCCTTTCACAAAAAGGAGAGTTCCCCCAGCAATTCCAAGAACCCCTAGAATCAAACCAGAGATACAGAAGACAGTTGGACCTATACTCCTCTCTTCCGTTTCAACATCTAAAGAGAATGAGAGTGCAGAGAAAACATGACATGTAGCAAACAAACAAGTAAAGTTAATTCAGGTTTTGATCAATTATGTTTACTGAGTCAAAGAATATAAAAAATGATTTTAATGTCTCACCCCAGGTCCTGGTCTCAGGTTCCTCTAGTGCCTCATGTTTTACAGGGCAGCTGTAGATGTCTCCTTGCTTTGGAACAAAGTTCAGATAGGAGAAGACATGAAATGTCCCATCAGAGTTGGATACAATTTTGAAGAAGGGGTCTTCCACTGCCACTTCTTTATTGTTCTTGGTCCAACTGATGTTGAGCGCAGGAGGGTAAAATTTGTTGATGAAACACACAAGGGTGTTCTCTTCATCTTCAATGAGCTCATCTCTCGGGTAAACAATCATTTCTGGTCGGCTTAAAATAATCAACTGACAAGTTATTTCTTTCATGCTTTAATTATGATCCTGTAATATTTGGCTGAATAGTAACAACTGAAAGGACGAGCTTCACCTACCTGTAGTCCTTCTAACATCTGGGTCTACTTTCCATCGATATATATCTTTTTCACATTGAACTTGACACACTTCTGCATATTTGTAAGCCCATTCATATTCAACAGCTGTTGCTAGTTTGCTGTTCAAAACCCCAATATTGTTTTTAAAATCTGCATAACCCACCTCATCATCATCCAATGTCACAGTGAGGAAGGTGCCACTTGAGTCAAAACACCCAAAGGTTACACAAAGTTGGTGACCTCCTAAAAAAGAGTTTAACAGTATAAATGTGCAAATAAGAGGTAAATAAATCAAACATCTCTGTGTCAGTTACTTACCTGATGCATGGGTGAAACAGCATTGAAGAAAAAATAAAGATACAAAGTACAGATTTTTCAATCTCCACTGAATTTGCTGTCCTGCCATTCTTATTGTCTCTGTTCTAGATATTCAGTAAAAGTGTGATTAGACCAGACGGACTCAGTTGTGCTGGGATTTCCTCAGTGCAAACTAAAAACTGTTGACAAGTGAGGAAGCTGGGTTGATAAAAATCCTGTTGAACAACTTTAAAATGTCCCCAGTGATTTTTACAGACTGACTCTATTTTTCGAACAACATGTGTTATTGTTAAAAATTCTATTCAGTTTCTGATTTTTTCGAAATCAGTTCTCTATTTATTTAGATTGCGATTCAGTTTATTGAGTTAAGCTGTTTTTTTTCTCTCAAGGTTTAGTTTTAGGTTTTAATTTTTTTCTTCAGCCCTATTTTCTTTCATTTCTTCAGTCTAACTTTACAAGAGTTTTCTATAAAACTCAATAAATGAAGCCAGACTTAGATGCATAACTTTATTTAACTTAGACACAGCATCTGCCCATGGTTTTAGCATTAACCACAATTACTAGGTTTTACCAAACTAGACAGCTCACTCAGTTAATATTACAAATGCAAAACATTTCTAACTAATCAGTGTCTGTACTTTTCCACTGAGAAACCATGGCGATACTGGTATTACTGTAAAGAGAAAATCTCAACCCTAATTACCTTTGAAAAAAACAGTTGTAATAAATGATGAAACACATCGAAATCTCTCATAAAATCAGGCTGAAAGAAGTGTGTGGTCATCTACTGGTATGACTTCTGAGAGAAATAACAGCAACTAACCGTTGCTACAGAGCACCTGTCTTTGCATTAAGCAATGAACAGTACAAAGCCAAATTATTCATGGGTGTATGCATACCTCGCAAATAAAGTAGATTTTGCTGTATTTTGCCGAGAATACATGCCCAAATCGATTTGGGGCATGATGTGATTGGCAAATAAAAACAACTTATTAATAGAAAAATGTAAACTCTTAGTTAAATATATTTGAGTTAACATCTCTCATCTAGGCAAGTGAAATTCATATAACTACTAAACTATATTGATATTATTCTCAGCTGATATGATGATTCTTAGCAAATGGCAACACTAACTTTTAAATTATCACATTGACTAAGGCAATAATTAAATCACACTATCAGAATGCTTGATTAGTGATGCTGATCCAAGTTAAATTGATAATAACTTCATAAGAAATACAAGCTAATTTACGTATTGTTTGGCATGAGATGTTTCTGGTGATCACACAAAATGCTCATTGGATTTTTTTAGGCTTATTATAAGGATCCTTTTTAAAAATACTTGCTTTCAACAAGGAATAGAACATATATGACATCAATGGGCTTCTTGCACTGCTGTAATCAATCAGACATTATAATCTTCAGTAATATTAAATGTTAAGTATTGTTCAACATCGTTAATGTGTAGATGATTATATAAACATCATGCTCTGACCTGGTAAATATTGTTTAGAAAATGTTTTGGAAAAGGTGAGATATAAAGGTTAGAGACAGAGCTAGAAAAACCCAGCTACATGCTTTAATGGAAAATGGGGGAAGTTTACCTTTACAAAAAAAAAAAAAAAAAAAAAAAAAAAAAAAAAAAAAGTTGATTATTCAGAATTTAGGCAATGAATGAGAAAAGCTTCTAGGGAGTGTGGTATGGATGACAGCTGAGTGGATGTATATGCAAGTCTAGTTTCTAACAAAAGTGCACCCCTAACATGTTTCTGCATACCACAACAGATATAAGACATAGCATTGAAATCCCATTTCCAGATGATCAGTTCTTCCTTTATAGTGATAAAAAATGTAAGAAGAGTTCAAACACAACAGCAAAAAAAAAAAACCAAGATGGTAATATGAGAAAGGTTTTCTGGACTAAAGACAAAAACGCGGAGCCATGTGCTGAGCACTTCTCAGAGGTGTCCTTCGGGAAACAACTAAACCACAACTTTCCTAAATTTCAACCTATACGTAACTATATTAATAAAAAACAAAGCTGCAAGAACCACTGCAAACATGCAAACCCCAAGAAACAGACTACTATGTTTTTGAATTTTCTTGGCACTACTGTTTTCATAAATGCGACCAATAGGAACAGTTTCTTACATTACAGCAGTTATCAGCTTCATAGTCTAAGCCAACCAGATATCTGAGACTAAATATGGGGATATTTGGTAGCTTTGCCATCCAGACTGACTCACCTCTTTATTCACACAGACTCTTCTATCCATGTATTCTCCATTCCATCATAAATAGAGGCTTTTCTAATTGGTGTGGTAATTCTTACAAACTATTGTACTGCAGCATGATGCACAGATCCACTCCATTTCCCATCAGATATACAGATCCGATGGATGATGAAGCAAAAGCATCAATATCTATAAACCAGATAAGCTGATGTTACACTATATTCTGCGACTGACAATGTTTTTGTGACACTACATGATTGGACCAGCCTTGGGTTAGCAAAGAAAATAACCAATGCGCTGTAGACATGACTTTAATAAGGGTGTTTTATATGCTTTTAGAAATGCTATTCTACGAACCTGAGCTGTATCAGGGGCATATCTGAGCTAAGGTTGCCTTCGTGTTTTATATTCTGCCCAGTCCACGCTGATGTCTGAAACTAGCAAGATATTTTCTTTTATACAACAGTTGGTCATTAGATATATTATCTTGTTGTTCCCAAACGTTTCTTGGTGGGCCCCCCTTTAATTTTTGGTTTTCAAGAAAACAATTGTTTTTGATGGTTTAACAAAAAATAAGGGAATTCACCTGCAGTAAACCAAAATCATTCAACTCATTCATGTAGCAAACCATCAATCATGAGGAAATTAGAAATCAGTTTACTCTCCTTAGTTTCTTAAGTAAAGCCAGTGCAAAAAATGACAAGTTTAATCAGGGTATCAGAGCCTCAGAGGTGATTTAAAATTACTAGTGTTGTTCCGATGCCATTTTTTGGCCCCAATACGATACTCGATACCTGACTGTGCATTATCAATCGATACTGATACAATACCGATACCATCTGTTTGAAGAACTGCACACTACTTAGATGTAAAATAAAAGCTGCTGCCTACCTTTGTGAAGCAGAAAAAAAAAAAAAGTGAATCCAGTAGAACTTTTTATTGCCTACCTGGAATCTGGGACAATAGTTAAATAAACTTCTGGCTCTCAAAATGGTGTCAGTGCCCTATTGGTTGATACTCGCCGATACTGATATCACCATTTTAGTGCTGGATCGGGGCCCCGCTTGATATTAGATCGGTATTGGTGCAACACTAATAATTACCCCTTAACAACTAAAGTTGTTGGTTTCTCTTTTTACTGAACCATCAATCCTCAAAAAAAGAAACATCTACCAATAGGGGAATAATTTACAAAAAGCACTGGTTTGGTTAAAAACCCCTTGTAGAGTTTTAATAGAAAGTCGTTTAACACTGTCTGAATTTCACCTGGTTCCCTTTCATTATAATCACCTGGTCTTCCTGTTTTTGTTTTTATTTGTCCCTGTGTCTCTCTGTTAGATATTAAAGTCAGTCAGGTATTCAGTTTAACTTGCTTTTACACCCCTTTATGGAGATAAATTCTATAGGGTGAAAGCTTGATCTAAACTTTTATCTAATATTTATGTTTATTTTCTGTCTTTCCCGAAAAATTTAATATGAAAATATGAATTTGTGATGAAAAAAAAAACTCATCCAAACTCCCTTTGTCCCCACATCTATTAATCAGCACATAAGGCTTAGATTAGTTTTGAGCGCGGGAACAAGATAAACCAACAACATCCAGTAAAATACCTGTGAAAGAATGCTAAAACCTGAACTTGGCTTATATATATTATATATTATATATATAATATATATATATATGTATATATATTATATATATATGTATATATATATATATATCTCCCCATATATAGGGAGAAGTGTTTTCTATTTGGCATTTGATGAGGTTAGGTGAAAATGTTTTTGGGGAACACATAGTTGAGCTTATTACATACAATTTCAGTTCTGAAGGACTTCCTCAGAAAAAGATGTGTTTTTGTCATTGCAATGGCACTCTACAACAAAATGTGTCTTCTGTTTCTAATCCAGTACTACTAGGGAGTAGCTACAAAACCGGGTAAGCAGTCTGGGACTAAGGGTGATGCCCAGGGACCAATAACAGCAATCTATGGGGTTCACACTTGGTACTTTCGGCATCCTCAGAATTAAAGCACTCTGCTCTAGTCACTAGGCCACCACTCCCTGCACGTCCTGTTGAAAAAAAGACAAATTTGAGGAATGTGGTTGTAGACTTACAGTAATATTCTCTTTAGGTTCCCTTTAATTTGTTCCCTTCAATGTCCTCACCTTGGCAGATCGAGTTGTACACAGCAGACTTTTGTTTGTGGTAAATAAATCCAGATATTAGGATAACCAAACCAAGTATCAGTCCAATCAGACCAACAACAATCTTAGTTTTTTCTTTCTTTGGAAGGGAGTCATCTAAAACATTGAGAAAAGGAGGAATAATTTCAATTTCAATGCCCTTCAGACTTCAATGCCAAGTATTTTCTTGACAGCAATAAACTTACCCCAAACTACAACCCTTGGTTCAGACATTGTCAAATGTTCAACCATGCAGCTGATTTTTTCTCCAGGAGTTGGAATGTACTCCAGGTGAGAATGAAAGTGGTAGTACAAGTCTCCAACAGGAATCACATCTGAGTAAGTGACCCCTTTAGTCACTTGTTGATTATTTCTTAGCCAGGTTAGTTGGATTTGCTTCGGGTAAAAGTTATAAGCACTGCAGATAAGCAAGGCTGGATGTCGACCATCAGGCTTTATAAGAAATTTGATCCTAATGGTGGGTGTTGTTGACAGGTTTCCTAGGAAAACATGGTTATTTATTATGAATTTTAACTAAAGCTCTAAACTTTCACATTTGAATCTTGTTTGATTTATTGCATCATATAGCAAATAGTAAATCTACTCCAAAACATGCTGAATCAGCTTCAGAGTAACACAAAAGTTGATAAATGTGATGTTTTAAAATGTTGTATATTTATTTGCTTAGTTATTAAAAAAAATTTAAAATGCAAAAAATACTCTCTGTGTAATGTCAGCAAATAGGCTTACATAACTTCATATTCTCAATTTCTTTAAGTTAATTACCCATTGTTCGGATATGGTGTAGGTTGTCATAACACATAAGCTTCTTTTGCAGTACTCTTTGAAGCGCATCAGCAGGATCCTTATTCCAGTAATATGAATTAACATGTGAATATTGTGTAAATCCAATCCAGTTTCCCCTTGTACTGTTGTACTGCATCATATTCTGCTTGTTGAAGCTAGTCATAATTGTGTACTCAATATTGTTAAAGTTAGGACCATTAAACGCACAGTATGCTCTGACCTGGTAAAAATCTTCGTGTGAGAAAACTGGTGAAAAATAAGAGAAATCAATTAGTTGTAAATTGGGTTTTTCCCCTGAAAGCTCAGAATAATAAAAATGATAATAAATTCAACTTACCTGGATTTTCAAGCGATAAAAAGAAAATGAACAGAAAACTTTGAGTGTTCATCTCTCCTCAGCAGCTAAGAACCAAAATTGCAGACTTGGACCGACAGAGTTTACTTGTTTCAACACTAAGAGGAAGTAAAGAGAGTTATGCCTTACTAAACAATAAACCCATGTTGTTCTATTTAAGAAATCGGATGCTTAAGCAATGATTAATACCTCTTATGATTCTTTTAAGCAAAATGCCAAATGCTTTTATGTAGTTCTTTTTTTTTTTCTTAAGTCTTTTCCAGAAGTTGTGCTTTATTTTATAACTTTTGAGTTTTCTCATGTTTTGTTTTGGTTTAATGCTTTAGTCAGTCATGTTTTGTTTTTTTCCTTTGTTTTGCATTTCTGTTTTCATTTAACTTTTGTTCCTTTTAAAGCGTGAAAGAACCTTTGCACCTAAATGCAGCAGCATCTACAATATTTCAGTGGAAAAACCCCAGTTAATCAGTTCCAACAACCTTCACTTTGGGGTTTATAAGCACTTTTGAATTATGTCGATTTAATGCTTTAGCTCCTTAGGCTTAGGAATCAAGTTAAAAAGTTGAGACACATTAATATTTACATTATAATTATTGGAAGACCCAGGTTCACTATCTCAAATAGCCCCCTTATATACAGGGTATCTGAAACAGAAAATATACTTTTTTACTAGACACTCAGTATAAGGCCTAGGCTCTGATGTTTTTTGAGGGGATTGTGGTGATATTATGCCTCTGTGCTAGAATACTGGAGGACTGAAAGAAGAGATGACAAAAACAGGAAGCCCAACCCCTAGTAATCTAATACTATTATTATACACTTTTTCATTATATGCTGAGAAAATACTACCAAAAAAATTAGGGAAACTATAATCGTCCCCACTTCTCTGGATAGCGATCAATTAATTTCATTATCTGTTTGTTATAGTCCCCAAAAGTCTCAAAAGTAGTCCCAAGTAATTCTTTTTTATTGATCTTTGGGTTATTTTCCATTTTTTTATTTTTTTTATATCTAAGCCAGTCTTTAGTTACTCTCTGTGGCCCCCTTGTGCCTGTCTCCTTTCCCCCTGGCTCCCTTCTAGTAACATCCATCCACACCTACTCCATACCATCTGATGACCCGGGTCTTTTTTCTGTCTCCCATATGTACTCTCCCCATGCAGTTCTTCAATGCAGGTTTTCTTGTTGTTAGTTGCTTCCTCCACCTGGATCCCCACGTGAGTTTTTCCTGATGTTTTCTGTTTTTTTTGGTTCTTTGTATTTTGGATTTTTGCCTCAGTTACTTCATTTATCCTGCAAGAACTCATCTCTGCCTCCCTTATCTCTGCATTTGAGTCCTCAAGCAAACTCATTACCCAAGTTGACACTGTTTCAGGGTTCAAATACTAAACAGATCCAAGCTGCATACATGTCCGACCCATAAGCTATGGCTTTGCTTTGATATTATCTGCTTAAAGGTCTAGTTCTTGAAGGTTGTTCTGCTATAAAACTAGCTGCTAACAGTGGAAAGGTTTTCATGCTCTGTTATTGGAAGCTGGTCTCATGAGATAAGCAGTTTTCCCTTTTCAGGGTTTCTATTCCACAGTTAGCAGCCACCTAGCAGGGTCATTTCCACTGTTTGGAAATATTTTACACTAGCGAGATCAGGTGACCAGATTCGTGAGACTAAACAGCTCGAACATTAAATATTATCAAGATTGAATTAAATATAGTTGCTAGATGTCCAAATGTCAACATCAATTATCTTCCCTTTATTTGCACTATTTGTCCAATCAGTCAGATAATGTTCCACAACTTCCATTCATAAACAACATGTTAGAGTTTTTAACTGCAACGAAATATGTTTCATCTGCTGGAATTATTAAGGAAATCTTTTTTCACTCTTAACCATGAGCAAGCCTCTCAAGGCTAGTTTGATTTTTAAAATTTGAGGTCCAATATCCTAGGTAGAATGCAGTGATATACTAATGCACAGAACAGAGAACAAAACATGTAGATCAATTTCCTCTGCTTATTGACTTCCTATATTCTAGTAATGAGTTCCCATAACCCTGTTCCTGTTTTAGTGATTATTTTGGCTGGCATATATTGTCACTTGCTTTCACATGAATTTGTAAAAACCCCTATTATCACTTGTTTTTTTTAAATTCTCTTCTCTTTGTCACTTCTATTATATTCTTGGTTGAACTGATACTGATAACAAAGGTGAACTACATTTTTTTTGTTCTGAAACAGATAAGGGGGTTCTCATTTCTTTGACCACTCTATTTCATGAGTAAAGTAAGAGCACTAATATTGCCCCATATAGTGACTTCCACCAATAACTAAAACTCACACATGATCTGGATCATTAGCAAATTTTTATGAATTGTTCATTGGCATGAAGTACCTTCCTTAAAATCCTCTTATAAGTTTATAAATAAGGCGTATTGTGTGTCTGCAGCCTGTGGTGTTTGTTCTGCTCTCACCTCCTTTATTACCTCTATACTCTGCATTCTTGTTTGATCAGCATATTGAGACTTCGAGTGAGGCATGGCTCACCTTTCCTGCGTTCTTGTCTTCAGCATAATACTTCTGGACTTATTTAAGACCGATGCTGAAGCTGTCAATGATCACCGCTGCCACCCTCCGGGTTGGGAGGGAACTGCTTGTTCCGTTAAATTATGTTAAACAATCCTTTAAAAAAATCCTGCATCCAGATTAGGATGTGGATCATTACCAACATATGATGGATTATTCCTTGGACTGAGGTGCACCTTGGTAAAAATGTGATAAATCCGTTCATGTCTTTTCAAGTCATCCTGTGCACAGATGGATGGACAGACAAAGAAACACCCACACAAACGTGACCAAAAATAATAACCACTCATTATTTTTTATTATTAAGTAGCACATGTTCTATTTCAGTAGGTTGTTGAATATGCACAAACAATAATTACTAAACAAAAGGAGAACAGGAAAACCAAGGATCTATTCACTTACGTAAATTTTTTTACCTAGCAAGCACATAAACATGAGAAAACTGGGCTTAAACAGAAAGGTAACTCTCCCCAACCAAAACCATCAAGCAGGTTAAATAGCAGCACATTAAAAGACCCAGGAAGCAGAACCTAATCTTTGAGGTGGAGCCTAAATAGAGCAAGGTATCACTTAGAAGCAAAAACAGAATTACATCCATCTTGGGGATGTAACAATGCTGCATAAGTCCGTTCATTCAAATCAACAATGACTTTGTGAACATTAAGCTTACAGTAACAGTAGACAAAAATTGTAAAAAGTAGATTCTATAGCTAAATAGATAGCTAAATATCAAAGAGCAAGGTCTGAGCTCAAAGAATACTGGCTTCCTTTCGCAAAAAGGAAAGTTCCTGCAGCAATACCAAGAAACCCGAAAATCAAACCAAATATGCAGAAGGCAGCAGGACCCATACTCCTCTCCTCTTTTCTTTCAATGTCTAAAAAGAATTAGAATATGATATAAAGTATTGCATTAACTAAAACACAAATAAAGGTAATTTAAGTTTTGATCAATTTTATTCACTAAGTGTAAAGAAAGAAAAAAGGTCTCACCCCAAAACCTGGTCTCAGGTTCCTCTAGTGCCTCATGTTTTACAGTGCAGCTGTAGATGTCTCCTTGCTTTGGAACAAAGTTCAGGTAGGAGAAGACATGAAATGTCCCATCAGAGTTGGATACAATTTTGAAGAAGGGGTCTTCCACTGCCACCTCTTTGTTATTCTTGGTCCAACTGATATTGAGAGCAGGAGGGAAATAGTTGCGAACAAAACACACAAGGGTGTTCTCTTCATCTTCAGTTACCTCATTTCTGGGGTAAATAATAACTTCTGGTGGGACTAAAAAATAATTTCCAAACCAGTTAATCCGAACATGCTGGATTTATTATGCTGAAAAGAGGTCACTGGAGAACAACAAAAGTGCAGAACTTTGCCTACCTTTGGTTCTTTTTACATCTGGGTCCGGTTTCCATCGATATACATCTTTTTTACACTGTGCTTGGCACCTCTCAAAATATTTTTTACCCTCTGCAAAATAAGTTGATGGTATTTTGCTGTCCCAAACACCAATTTTGTTTTTGGAATCGGCATAACACACTATATCGTCATCCAATGTCACATCAAGGAAGATGTCGCTTGACTCAAAGCAACCAAAGGAAAAACACAGTTGGTGACTTTCTAAAAAAAAAAAAAAAAAGTTTAAAACTGAAATTTAACATAGGAAGCAAATCAAGCTCTATGTAGCCTACTAACCTTCTGCATAGATACAATAGGTCCACAGGAAAAATAGGAGAAGCTCTAGATGCAGATTGTTCGATATCCACTGATTTGGCTGTCCTGCCATGGCTCTTAGTCCCTCTGTTCTTAACGAGTAAAAGGATGGTTTAATCAGGTGGACTCAGGTATAGAGGTGTCATTTACCTTATTCCTGAGCTCAAACTTAAAACCGTTGGCAGATAAGGAAGCTGAGCTGACAAAAAAATCCTGTTGAACAACCTCAACTGTCAAATACAGCTAGGATTTCTGGTCTTTTACTCAAATTATACTGCTTGTTCAAACATATATTAAAAAAGGAAGAAGAAAGAAAAGAAGAAATGTTTCTAGCTCAAATTTCTCAAGTCTTGAAATCAGATGTTATGTCTTTGACTATTTATCTGTCTTTACGAGGGGATACAATCAAATGCATTCTTTCTGATAGAGCTGTGCTTATAGCTGCATCCATATCAGCGCGTCACGTTTTATATGGTAATTTCACAGTAGGCCTACACAGGTTGGAAGACTGATTTGTTCTTGCCCTCAGATATACATTTGCGCCAGATATAAATCCGTGCCAGATCATGCTATCAAGGCAAAAGTAATCATTAGTAGACTCAGCTCCCAACTCAACTGTGAGAATAGATTAACAGCAATGTTTTTTAAATCGCCTGATGACAGTCTAGTGTCCACTGTGTTTTATACCGAAGAGTATTTACATAGCCTTACCTGGACAAGAGTCAGTCTGGCTGGCCAGGATAACATTAAATACAATCTATAATAAAGCTTTCTATCTAAATCCAGTTGAGATATCGTTATTTGAGTTGGAGTAGATTTTCTTGGTAAAAGCAGTTAAGAAGTATGTGGTGTAGGAAAAGAAAAACATTTTCAAAATGAATCTGAAAGAAAACTGCTAAATAATGATTGGTGGCTTTTTTTTATAAAAAACAATGACAACAAGACAATATTGCTGTGGTGAGACTGAAATAAGTCACACCTTATGGCCCGTAAAAGGTCATAAAAATTGAACATCTTCTTTCCAAGTAACTTTAAGGCTGTGTATTTACACCAAGTTTCCAAGACAACACTTGGAACTTGTACTACAATATTTATAGAAACTACAGCTCATTTTTAATATTTTATATAATGGATACGAAAGGCAGACTCAGAAACAGTGTGTACTGTACAGTAAGGTAAAGTCACAACAGCTGCAGAGTGATTTTACTGTCTTCTCTCACTCTCCCTTTTTCTCTCACTCTCCTACATGATAAGGAATGAGGACAACACATTATGTTAGCATGTGAAACCATAGCATGCAGGGAGTGTGAGGCAAGGGTACTCTGTTTCACAGTCCTTTTCAGTTTAACAGAAACACAGTGAATTGTATGAAAAGGGAAATGATATATCTCTGCTGGAGTATGGTTTCAAAGGAAGTAGGACAGAAACTCTGACCAAGATAAATTAATATACACATTTTAATACACTTTCAATATAAAATGTAAAGAAGAACAAAGAAAGTGTGCAAGATTAAAAATTAACGTGTAAACCCTTTTTGCAGTCAATCACATGCGAAAGTCTTAGCTCTCCGTTTTAGGATCTATAAGACTGGCTGTGTCTGAATGTCCACCCTAACTTCTATATGTGTCTAAAGGCGATTGGAGAAAAAAGTAGTGGATTAAAAATTTTCCACAATTTACATTGAGAAGTACACTACTAAAAAAAATTTAAGGAACACTTTGTAATCAGAGTATAGCATCAAGTTAATTAAACCTCTGGGATATTGATTTGGTCAGGTGAGTAGCAGAGGGGGTTCTTAATCAGTTATGGCTGCTTTGGTTTTAATGAAATTAACAACAGGTGCACTAGAGGGGCAAAATCGAGACGACCATCAAAACAGGAATGATTTTACTGGTGGAGGCCACTGACATTTTTTCCCCTCCTCATTTTTTCTGACTCTTTTTCACCTGTTTTGCATGTAGCTAGGATCACTGTCACTAGTGTTAGCATGAGGCGCTACCTGGACTCTACAGAGTTTGCACAGGCAGTCCAACTCCTCCAGGATGGCACATCAATACGTGCCATTGCCAGAAAGTTTTGCTGTGTCTCCCAGCACAATCTCAAGAGTATGGAGGAGATTCCAGGAGACAGGCAGTTACTCCAGGAGAGCTGGGCAGGGCGGTAAAAGGTCTACAGCCCATCAGCAGGACCGTTATCTGCTCCTTTGTGCAAGGAGGAGCAGGAGGAGCACTGCCAGAGCCCTATAAAATGACCTCAAGTGAATGTCTCTGACCAAACAATCAGAAACAGACTTCACGAGGATGGCCTGAGGACCCGATGTCCTTTAGTGGGCCCTGTGCTCACTGCCCAGTGCCGTGGAGCTTGATTGGCATTTGCCACAGAACACCGGAATTGACAAGCCTGCCACAGGCACTCTGTGCTTTTCACAGAAGAGAGCAGGTTTACCCTGAGCACATGTGACAGATGACATGTGACAGCTGTGGAGAACGTTATGATGCCTGTAACATTGTTCAGCATGACCAGTTTGGTGGTGCATCAGGGATGGTCTGGGGAGGCATATCCATGGAGGGACATACAGACCTATACAGGCTAGACAACGGCCCCCTGACTGCCATTAGGTATCGGGATGAAATCCTTGCTCCCATTGTCAGACCCTATGCTGGTGCAGTGGGTTCCTCCTGGTGCACGACAATGCCCGGCCTCATGTGACGAGAGTATGCAGGCAGTTTCTGGAGGATGAAGGAATTGATACCATTGATTGGCCCCCACACTCGCCTGACCTAAATCTAATCCAACACCTCTGGGACATTATGTTTTGATCCATGTGACGCCGCCAGGTTGCACCTAAGACTGTCCAGGAGCTCAGTGATGCCCTGGTCCAGATCTGGGAGGAGATACCCCAGGACTCCATCTGTTGTCTCCTTAGGAGCATGCCCTGACGATGTCAGGTGTGCATACACACACGTGGGGGCCATACAAATTACTGAATACCATTTTGAGTTGCTGCAATGAAATTTCAGCAAAATGGACTTGCCTGTCGCATCATTTTTTCACTGTAATTTTTGGGGTGTCTTTGAATTCAGCCCTCTGTAGGGTGATAATTTTCATTTCCATCAAATTATGTGGCATCCTTTTGTTCTTAAAAACATCGCCCAGTCCATATCAGTATAAACAAACAGCATGCCTTTTTCCCCATTGAGATCTGATGTGTTTTCAAAGTGTTCCTTTAATTTTTTGAGCAGTGTAGTATGCAACCATGGTCACTAGACGAGCAGATATATCCCAGAATACTTTGTAAGAGCTCTCCTTGCACAACGTCATGGGATTTGTTTTGAGAGTGCAAAGATGGCAGTGTGGGTAGCCGGAGTCAACGGGGAGCGAAAAGCAGTATTGTATGTCCGAATGGTCAGTTATCTAAGTGCCCTGTAAAGTCCACTAGGTGATCTCAACTTTATACAGTGTAGTGATTAAGGGGTTAGGGCAAACGTTTGGACACAGCCTCCATCTCTATTTTCGGCCTGCTTCTAGTTTTGTCCTTTCAGGTCTCAGGCGGCCTATGCTGACAGTTGTTCCCCATTCCAGCTCATTTAAGAGGTCTTCTTAAATGTGTAATGGAGGATGCATGCCAGACAAGCCCATTTCTCCTCATTTTACTAGCAGTAATGTGAAATTAATTTCTCCACATAGCATGCCTAACTTCACCTGTTGAGGAGAAACTTCGCAACTAAGGCATCCGTAGGAAGCCCTAACTGTGCTTTCAGTTTTCCCCAGTAGCGTGAACGAATCCCCCAAAAAAACACTCCTGTCATGTTACTCTTTTCTAAAGCCTTTATCTTCTTCTCATACACTTCACAAACACTTTTTCTCTTACTACCCTTGGCCATTTTCAAAGAACTGCAGTGAGGTGAGCTTCAATGACTGGCTGAAACCGTAGCTCACCCTGTATATATGCCTGAAACTGCACGTGTGCAGAAAAAGACAGCTAACTGGGGAGGAGCATGTAGGACGGCATTATGTAAACATATCACCAGAATGATTGACAATTAGGAGGACCACTTATTTTGATCCACCCTGAATAAGAACATCCTCCACTACACCTTTAAGAATTCTGTAGCCAGTCCTTTTTTGCTGGAGCATTAACCATGTGTGGTATGCCTCTTGTCTTCCTATGATACCTAGCGTGAACTTGAACTGAGTTCACATCTGTCTAACAAAGTTCTGGAACTTACCATGTGTTTTTGCTGCTCCCCAGATTTATTTTGCTTGTGGAAGTTCCTCTCAAGCCTCCCAGTTTTGAATGAAACCTCAAAGCGTTTCAAGAAAATGTTTTGGCAAAGTCTGCCTGACTGGCAGCGTCTCTGGCTTCTGGAAAGATCTCCTTCAAGCCCTGCTCACCCTCCATCGTGAATACTATCTCCACTGTGCTCTCCCTCCACCTTGTGCTCAACCCTCGACACCAAGCTTCATCTCTGAATCAGTCAGCAACTCCTCAGTCCTAGGCTCCCGGATCTTTCCATTTTCTCCTGGCGGTTCACTTCATCTTCAATATTAAGGAAATAAGCAAATACTACTACTTATTTCCCCTTTCAAAGCTTCCACTACTAACAGCTCAGTTTTCTCTTCCTGGATTTAGTGGATGACAAATTGTTCCGGGTCCCTGGTTTCCAGCTGTCACTAGCTCAATGTTTCAATAAAACTTTCAAAGGCCCAATCCAAACCGTCACCTCAACACTTCCCCTGAGCGCTAATGCTCCATCTGCAATCTCCTAAAGCATGACAAGCTTAAGAAGGCAGTTTTTTCTCCTTTCATTCAGTAAAAAAAAAAAAAAAAAAAAAAAAGTTTTCTTAAGCAAAGCACCTTCATTATAATCGCTGGGAGACAGATGTCTATGAGAAAACACGTTTGCCTATTCTTTGGTGAAAACAGAATGTATGTTACCCATAATATAATTAGAAGAGCCAAGTGAAGGTCCAGGTGAAAATGTTTAAAGTTCCATTTAAAAAATTGTCTAATTTATTGTTACAGGATGTATACTTTGTAAGTTTTATTACTTTACTTTATAATTGCTTGTATAAAATCTAAAAATAGTTTAAGATGGTGGTCCAACTTTTTTGCTTTACTACTAGCTTTTATCATGTTTTTACATTTATTTGTTTCTATCCTGATTTTACTCTTTCTCTATTTTACTGTTAAATTCATGTAACACACTTTGAATTGCCTTTGTACTTAATTTTGCTATACAAATAAACTTGACTTGCCTATAAACTTCTAGTTCTCAGTCTTACTGCCAAACCAGGCTGATACCAGGATAGATTTATATCCCAGTACTCTGATTTGATTTTGGTTCCTGCAATAGATTCACACCTTTTGACTACAGGGTTACATTTGTTATGATAAAAGATTTGTATCATTTTTATTTATATATGCAAAAAGGCTTTTGTATAATGTATTAATACCAAATTTATTTTAAGTAAAAATATAAACAGGTAATTTGTATATAATTTTTTAACGTTAGAACATGTCGGCAAAAAAAAAATAAAGTTTCTGAATCCTTACTGTATTTCTATATAAGATTATAGTGCTGTATGGTGTTTCAGACTGCTAATTAACATACAGCTACACATAAACACAATCCAGGACCCACAAAGTCATCATCACACAAGCATGGTGCATCTGGGGCCTGTTTCAGAAAGGAGGTTAAGTGAAAACTCTGAGTTTGTTAACCCTGAAATGAGGGAAACTGTAGGTTTTCTGTTTCAGAAAGGGAGGTAAGTTAAACCTGAGAAAGCACAGTAAGTCAAGCCCGTTTCTGAAAGAGAGGTAACTTATACTCAGAGTCAGTTACCATGGCAATTTACTCTGTGAACCTAACCTGGTCGGGAGCAGGTTTTCTTCAGAAAATCCAGAGTTTATTTTGGTCTCCTCCCCTTTTTTAAAGAGGAAGTGGTGTTTAAACACCTCATTGATTCTTTGGGGACATATTCATTGCACACATTTCAGTCACGTAGAGCGCATCAAAGGGAATGAAATGGCATGTCCTTTTATGGATGATCCTGTTTGTAAAGCCAGGTAGCTACTCTACTCCCATGATGTGCTCAAGGCTTACCTGCTTGAAGTATGTTTTTATATTTCATTTTCAGCTGCTGCCATGTTCTTCTGATGCCTGCAGGATTGCACCTATCCATGAAAACTAAATTAGGTTTAATAAAATACTGTTCCTTTCACCTCTGATATTATAACAGTTGGGTAAGTTACTCTAAAATAGTTCTTAATTACTAACTACAAATTTTATCTTAAACAAGTCTAATTAGATTAATGTAATAATTACTGTCTCTAGAAAGTATTGGTCTACTTACTAATTTGTTTTACTTACTTATTAATTACTTTCTAAATCCCAAATCAACCTCAACAACTTGAACAATACAAGGAGAGACAAGAAACTGCACTTCTAATGCTTTTAAATAAACAATATTCAATTGCCTGAATTTATCTTAAATTGACCAAAGTGTGTAACTAGAGGGAGAAAGTTCAAATTAAAATATACCTTTTAAAATTTGATATTAAATCCACTATTGTTTTATAGTCTTTAATTTAATTACAGTATTTATATGACTTAAGTAACTTAATTCATTACACCCAACACTGTATAAAAGTAATTAAAATGTAAACTTACACATTGACTCGAGCAGCTATTTTCACCCAAGCTAACTCTCTCTCCTTCGCCGCTGCAGCCGTGTTGCTTTTTTTTTAAATACATGTTTAAATTCTGCATATGCTTGCATAAGCACATCCAGTTCTGCTGGTGAGAAATATGCACACCTTTTTTTGTCTGACGCTGTTGCCATGGTGACTCGTAATATCTGTGCTCCATTGATAATGGCTTTTTATAGTTGTGGTGCACGCGCTTAACTCAGAGTCAGTCAATTTAGAGTTGATTGAACTAACTCATTTCATCTGTTCTGAAACCCAAAACTCAGAGTTTCCAATCTCAGGATAAGTCAACTCAGAGTTCAAGTTTTAACTCAGAGTTGGTTGAACTTCCTTATTGAAACAGGCCCCTGGTGTTTTCCCTGAAATACATCTGCTAAATGTAAAGTTTCTAGCGACGGAAAATATGCCCCAGTTTCAACTGCTGTTCAGCTATTTTTCAGAGCTACTTCACACACACACATATATATATATATTACTAAAAAAAACGCTTAAATTATAAAAACGTATACTCAGTTGTGTGCTTTCACATATAAACACTGACCAACGTGAACTTACTGCTCACATGCAGAAAGCCTCCTCACTGGCAGATACATCTCCTTGGTGCCTGTGCTGGAAATGTTCCCATGGTACCAAAGACACTTGTTTCTCATATTGTAGCGAAAGAATCGTAAGGTAATACTCATGTATTACCTCACGATTTGTGACGACCTTTATTTTTATGCCCTATATCATGGTCAGTAAACTCAGAGTGTGTTTAAGCTTCAGCTTACCAAAACAAAATACCTTTGGTTTAATATGTCGTGTATAAAATAGAAATCAGGACATTATTTCCTTTGTGCTAGTTGCTATTTTTGACCTGGCGGGTTTTGTGTCAGTGCAGTGAACATTACCTTGATGTTCTTTGAAGGCCTTTCAAAGGATCAAACAATAAATATGCTGCTCGTTAAGTGAATTGGTCAAATCACTTGCTTTGATTTGAGAAAGAAAACTAATTAGTGCGTTGTTCACCTTCACAGAATAAGAGTGCTACAGTGATTAGAGCCCCTGTTAGTAGAAATTCAGTGAATGATTACTGTGCCTTTCAGAAGTGTCAGTTGTTTACTGCAGCTGAGGCATTAACAGGTGTCCTGCTCCAATAAAAATGAAGATGAATCCTATTTGAAATGAGATAATAAATAAATAAATTCAAACCAAAGACTGAGGTTATCCTAATGCTTTAGTAATGTAGTAAGTGAGTAGTAGTAAGCTGTACAAAAGGAAATTTTGTTTTGCATACACTCTATGTAATGGCAGCCCACTCCCTGACCTTTAGTGTTGCACCACACTAAGAAATACTTTCAGGTTTAGAGCGCATTGATGACTCTCACAGAATGACCACGTTGAATAATGTTGGTGACTTCCCCGTTCCTATCAATTTCTTTCTAAAATATCTCTGGCTAGTTACTGTAATGTCTCCCTCACCCCTCCTCTTTTGTTATCCAAACTTGTGACAGACAGTGGCAAAGTTATAGTTTTTTTTGTTTCTTTGTAATCAAAGCGTATTACGTGACACAAAATATTGAATGTCTTCAGAGACATGGTGGTTCAAAATATTGCTCTTCCAGTCTCAGCATTCCAAAGACTTGCTGTTGTTTCACATTTTAACCTGTACAATTAGCAAGCCAATAGGGGCTTCCATGTAAACTACATCCATGTCTTTCCAACTGTCCCCATACACAGGGCGGATTTAGGAAATTTGGGACCCTAGGCAAAGACAGGCAGGGGGCCCTCTGAATTGAGAAGACAACACATAAAACAGACCCATTACACAGATACAGAATTTTTGATAGAATAGACATACATTATTTGTTCTATGTTTTGTCCCTCTCTTCTTGTCCCTTTTCTTGTTTTTTTCCTCTCTGTGTTTTGTACTCAGCTGACTTTTCATGCCATCTCAAAAGGAATAAAAGATTTTTTCCAAGCACTAAGCTCACTTAGCTGTTTGCTCATTGCTGTTTCCAAAAAGGTCACGGGAAAAGTAAATAACCCAGTCCTTCTTTTTTCTGCTTATCTGTTCTACATTTTTCATTTGTATGAACTAATAGTTGCATGAATCATGACAGCAGACAAGATAGAGGAGAGCAGGAGGCGGGGTTAACAATCTACAGTACCTGCTCTGGAAAGCAAGCTTTTATACATTGTTGCTAAAAGTCTCTGCTAGCAGAAAGAAGTCGCTAGGCGCTAGGCACTTTTTTTTTAAATAAAAGTGGTAGAGGGGTCTGAAAAGTCACTAAATATATCGACAAAAGCCCCAAGTTTGCAACACTGCTCTTTGCAACCTTTGTTTTCAAATGATTTGCTGCTATTAGTTTGGACCTTTCTGAACATGTGCAGCAAATGGACTTATCCAAAGGGGTAGATACGGAAGGCTATAATATTAAGAAACACTTAATATTATAAGTGTTCTGATGGCCTTTCAGCTAAAGGAATTCTATCAAAAACATAATAAATGTTCAAAAATAAGGAATAGTTGTATTAACCATACATAAACAGAGTTTTATTGGGGCCCCCTGTAACTTGGGGCTCTATGCAACTGCCTAGGATTGCCTTATGGTAAATCTTTCACTGTCAAATAGCTGTTCCGAAACTTTTTTGACAGTAAACTTTTTCAAAGACTTTTCAAAGATAGCGTGCAGATTGCAATACACTCAGAGAACAATGAAGAATGATTCAGATGGAGGACTACTGCGCAAGCTTTTATATTTGCTTCTCCCTGATTTTGCATGAACTACCAACATCCTTGCCAGACTACTTTGGCAGGTGTGAGTTCAGATGGTCACACACACACCTTGATGCCCATGGTTCAAAAGTATCAAGGTTCTCATGGTCACACTCACTGACAGACGGCTAAAACAGCTTGGGGTCAAATTGACCCCAGAGGAACAACTGCGTGCAGTATACGTTCAGCGCATAGTAAAAATATTAATACAACAATTTTATGCCTCATCAGTTGTCCCCATCAATTAGGAAAAGTCATGAAATATGAAGCAATGAAAGTGACCTACTATTTTTTGAATGATACATTTTTAATTGGGTTAAATTGAACACAAGGACGATAGGAGGGTTAAGAACAAAGGTTGTAAAAGACCAAAGGAAAACAGAAAAAGGGTCATGTGAAACATAGGCAATGTCAACTACAACATCCTAAATGATAAAACAATGGAAAGGTCAAAGGTTTTGCTTTAGATTTTGGTTAATATATTCCATTCTGTTTTAAAGGATTAACCCTATGACTTAATATTTCTCCACAAATATTGAAATGTTGGGATTTTTAATGATTTAATCATCTATTATACACTCCCTGGCCAAAAAAAAAGTCGCCACCTGGATTCAACCAAGCAAATAGGTACAAGCCTCCTATTGGATAATTACTGCATGGGCAATTATCTTTCAGCTGGCAACAAGTTATTTAACCCCAACTGGTGCAATGACATGCTTCTCATTTCCTAAACAACCATGTCAAAAGACACATCCCGTGGTCGTGGAAAAGATGTTAGTCTGTTTGAGAAGGGTCAAATCATTGGCATGCATCAAGACGAGAAAACATCTAAAGAGATTGCAGAAACTACTAAAATTGGGTTAAGAACTGTCCAACGCATTATTAAAAACTGGAAGTATAGTGGGGACCCATCATCTTCAAGGAAGAAATGTGGCCGGAAAAAAATCCTGAATGATCGTGATCGGCGATCACTTAAACGTGTGGTGAGATCAAATCGAAGCAAAGCAACCGTAGAACTCAGGGCTATGTTTAATACTGAAAGTAAGAGCATTTCCACACACACAATGCAAAGTGCAAAGAGAACTCAAGGGATTGGGACTGAACAGCTGTGTAGCCGTAAGAAAACCAATAATCAGTGAGGCTAACCGGAAAAAAAGGCTTCAATTTGCTAGGGAGCATAAAGATTGGACTGTGGAGCAATGGAAGAATGTGATGTGGTCTAATGAGTCCAGATTTGCCTTGTTCCAGAGTGAGGGGCGAATGAGGGTAAGAAGAGAGGCAGGTGAAGTGATGCACCCACCATGCCTAGTGCCTACTGTACAAACCTGTGGGGGCGGTGTTATGATCTGGGGTTGCTGCAGTTGGTCAGGTCTAGGTTCAGCAACAGTATGTGCTCAAAGAATGAGGTCAACTGACTACCTGAATATACTGAATGACCAGGTTATTCCATCAATGGACTTTTTCTTCCCTGATGGCACAGGCATATTCCAAGATGACAATGCCAGGATTCATCGGGCTCAAATTGTGAAAGACTGGTTCAAGGAGCATGACACATCATTTTCACACATGGATTGGCCACCACAGAGTCCAGACCTCAACCCCATTGAGAATCTTTGGGATGTGCTAGAGAGGGCTTTGCGCAGTGGTCAGACTCTACCATCATCAATGCAAGATCTTGGTGAAAAATTAATGCAACACTGGATGGAAATAAATCTTTTGACATTGCAGAAGCTTATCGAAACAATGCCACAGCGGTCCAACAAAGTATTAGAGGGAGTGACCTTTTTCTTTGGTGGCGACTTTTTTTTTGGCCAGGCAGTGTATTATCAACATCTTTTAAACCTAAAATCATATCTGTTGTGATTACAGCTATACACTTAATCCTTTTTAGAAGACACAATTTATTTTGTCTAATAGTTAGTGAAAGTTAATCTTTTAACTTTTTTTTTTTGCTGTTATTTTTTGTTGCAAAAGTGATATAAAAGAGAAAATTGCCTAACTTTTAAGTATGTACAATAAAAAAATTTAGATACGGTAATAATCTTAATTCATTAGTTTTTATCTGATGGATATTAATGCACGGACAATATGAATAATCCTGTTTTAATTTGGGTGAATGTACCTGTTAAATCCATTGTTGAAACCCAATGTAAATGCAGATGCAACACCCAACATCAAAACATGCAGCCACATGCAGAGGTCTGCTTTGGTGCATAATTTTCAAAATAGATGAACAGAAGAAATATAGCTAAATGCAGACCAGCTACTTCATTCTAATACAGCAAACTTCATGTGAAAAACAAAAGAGACAAGGCCATACGGAGTCAACATTACACTGAGTAAAATGTTATGTGGAAAAACATTATGATTTATTAATGTCACAACAGTTTATTTTTAGCATCTTCCTGGTGCGAGTGCATTCAATTTAGGAAATAGCAACTGAGCAAAACATGTGACCACATTATCATATGGAGGCTCAGTTCACCTACTTAATCCATCAGCGGTGAACTCAAATCATCCTGATACTCTGTGATTACATTATGGTGCAGCATGCCCAGCTGCTCTCCTCTGGTAACACCTGTCCCATAACTCTTACGACACACAGTGCGTTGGGAAAGCTTCTATTCTTGGCCACCATTGTTTCTTCCTGTTAGACAAGATGTTATAAGTGAATGTTAAGCAGATGAATAATGATGGACACAGGAAATCAACAGAGGACATATGATTTATATATTATACATGACAGCCCCTTTAACATATTTAACCCAATAATAACACAGGGACAAAAGTAATCTGATTATCATTTTGACTTGATGTAAATGTGTTTCATATTTTACTGAATGACTGTCATTTAGTCTTAAAGCTTTATTCAGTGCTGCATCATCTAGAGTTTTAATAGGAAGACTAGTATTGTAATATGGCGAATTTGTTGTTGTTTTCCCACTTAAACAAATCAGTGGACTGAATTTATATAGTGCATTTTTCAAAGCACTATTAAAATTGCATTGGTTGTAGAATTGTAGAATTCTATTGTATGGCAATTGGTAGGCAACTTTGGGTTACGCGCCTTGCATAAATGCCAGTTGACGTATGACATGAACTAGCTAGAATCTAACCCAGAATTTTCCCATATAAGACAACACTAACACGAGCCACTTTTGATAATAAAAAAATGTTAAGGAAACAAATATACCTCTGGATCTTTTAAAACTTTTTTCCATTTTCTCCCTTGTTTTATTTCCACGCATTACCACTGATCTGTTCAGCTAATTTTCAAATGTATTTAAAAATAAAACATATAACTGTAAAACTACAAAATTGTGCTTATATGTTTGTCATTGTCGTTATCCCCCGCTTCATCCAGAAATTGGTTGCGTGGGCAGGAGTCTTAGCAGACTCTCAGATTTCCCTCGCTCCAGACACCTCCACCAGCTCTGCTGGGGAAGCCTGAGTCGCTCCTAGGCCAGCTGAGAGATAGTCCCTCCATCATGTCCAGGGTTGTTCCCTTTGCCTCCTCCCATTGGGACGTGCCTGGAACATTTCCCAGGGGAGGCATTGAGGTGACCTTCAAAAAAAGATGGCAGAACCACCTCAGATAACTCCTCTCAATGTGGAGAAGTAGCTCTACTCTAAACCTCTCCCGAATTACCAAATTCCTTACCCTTACCTTAACCTAGTAGCTGGACACTCCCTGTAAGGAGAGCCAACCACCCAATATAGAAAGCTCATTTCAGCTGCTTGTGCTTGTATCTGGGATATATTTTACAGTTTATAATTTTTTTAAACAAAGCGGAGTGTGTATGACGTCATCTGCATGCTGGCTACCATTCATTCATCCTGTATGCTGAACTGCTGCTAGTTTTACTCACATGCCTGGAAGATGTCTAGTGCTACTACCATAGATGATCTCGCTCTCGAAATGGAATTCAGATTAGCTAGCCAAATGAATATAAGGGGTAGAGCGTAGCTGCATGTATCCCTGGCTGCCTTTCACAACTCCAGCCGGGCGAGCGGATGACGTCATACATACTCCACTTTGTTTAAAAAAAAATATAAATATAAAAAATATAACCGCGGATGTCTGGGGGACAGTGATTCTCCGACATGTTATGAATGCTGACGTGCCATAAAGAATACATTATGAAAAGCTTAGTTTGTGCCTTCAAGTCGTTTGTTTGCTCCAAATGACACAAAAACTCCTATGGGTGAGTGGAACATGATGTAAAATCATGGGCCAATGTAAAAAAAAAAAACGGTGTTCCCCATTAATGCTGGCAATGACCAAACTCATTCTCTGCTTTTACAGATCCTGGAAGGCCCCTAGTAAAGGGCCGCCAACTCCAGAGTTCCATGGCCAGGACAGAAACTATGCTGCTAGTCCTGAAACCAAGGTTCGCTAATAATCCAAATTCTCCTCTCCAGCCATCTGGCATAGGCCTTCCTAGGAAGACTAAGAATTGTGTTTCCCCTTATAGTTGAAACACACTCTACAGTCCATCTTTTTATGCAGGGGAACCACCACCCCAGTCTGCCATTCCAGGGTCACTGTCCCCTACTCAAAAGGATGTTGAAGAGGTCGGTCAGCCACGACAGCCCGACAACATCCAGAGCTCTGAGGTACTCAGGGTGGTTCTCATTCTCCCCAGAGGCCTTGTCATTGTGGAGATTTTGGACACCTCTGTGTCCCCTGGGTGTGTTATGGTTTTCCCCTTTTGGACTTTGAGTTTTGAGTTATCTAAGTGATTCTGTTTTGTTGATCTTTGGTTTACATTCCCATTTGTGTTATATTTAAGCCGTCTTTAGTTACTCTCTGTTGCCCCCTTGTGCCCGTCTCCTTTTTCTAGCTCCCTTTTGTCACTTCCATCCACACCTTCTCTATATCAGCGGATTACCCCAGTCTTTTTTCTGTCTACCATATATACTCTTTCAGTTCTTCAGTGCTGGTTCCTTGTTGTTTCCTTGTTCCCATATGTGTTTTCCATACGTCTCCTGGATTTTTGGTTTTCAGTACTTTGTTGTTAAAGTTTGCTTCTGTTGCCTTTGGGATTTTGATTAAAACCTACAAGAACTTTTTTCTGCCTCCTTCATGTCTGCATCTGGGTCCTCAACCAACCTCAACCCTCGTGTTGACAGGGTGATAAACACACCATCCCTCGTTGCATCTCGTAAGGCGTGTCATCCGGATAACAGCCTATTGGGGATATTTAACATCATCTTTTAGGAGGAAACTGTCATTAGATTACAAAAATAGTACATCAAATCAGTCCTTTTCCAATCAGGGGGTATAAATCGATCAAGTGTTTAAGCAAACAATCTCAGTGCAGATCACATATCTAAGCACTTAAGAAAAGTGTGTAATCAGCTCACAATGTTTGGTCATGCATATTTACTTTCACCACTAACATAAAACTACTTATATTACCTACAGTTCATATCTATAGGACTAAATACAAAAATACCATGATTTACAGCATTTTTTTTAAATTGTTTTATCTTTCAAACTGAGTTTATATGGTTTCAAATGTTATATTTCAACTGATCTGATGGTACCATTGTTTTAATATATTAACCCTGTCATTGGTCTTATTGTAATGTTTAAGGAACAAGAAATCATTTGAATTTTGCAACATTTTGTGTTGTGCATTAGATTGTTAGATGTCTAGTCTGTATTTATTAACATGCTGAAAAGCATATAGAATATTGTACAACTACTATGTCTAAGCCTAAAGGAAAGCCTTGAAATAACTGGTTTCAAACATGTTGCTGCAGGTAAAACCAGCAAGACACAACAGTGTGAGATGTCACGCTCTAAAATGAGAAGTGCTGGAGGCAGACTTACTGCTATGATTTAGGAAAAAGAAAAACACAGAGAAGTAAACATCAGTTGGCTGTTCAGTTCAATACCGGCTTCTATGTGCCAGTGAAAGTGCATTTCCAGTTGAGTTGGTTATAATCCCCTGGTCTTAGAAAATGATTAATTGGTGATATCTAGAAAAAAAAATGAAATGATGATCCCATTTTTGAAATAATAATTTTTTCTCTTTCCTTTTTATTGTGCTTTCAGCTCTGTCACAGTTGCACCCTTTGATCTGTGTCAGGTCCTACATTCGTCCCGCTTTACCAAATATGCCGAACATTCTTATTGTCATGTAAAATGTGTATTCATGATATTCTGAATATCTCTGCAAACTGCTCCTTGCTAACTATTAGTGCTATTAATATTACTACTAAAGCCCTCACATTTATAATAAATATTACAATGACCAATATCACATACCTACTCAGTAAGGGTCTGTTTATCATCTATAGGTCAGAATGCTTTTCTACATCTCTGACAGCCTGTAGACAGTATATTTGTTTTTTTTCTTTTACTGACTTAACTTCTTTTTAGTTTGTCTCTTATTTTGGTACTCTCAGTCTTTCTCTCTTCAAAGTTAAAGTTATTTTTTAATGCAAAATAACACATGACTGTTTAGTGATTCAGCTTGGCACCAGGTAAATACTAGTGGCTGCCTTTGGCTTTTTTATGCAAACAACTATAAGCAAGTATTTATTATGTGTTAGCTTAAAGAGCAGCAGAGGTTGTTTGAACTTTTCATCCTGTTGTCCTCTATGATATAAACTGCTCAAGTAAACGAACAAATAGATCATGTAAACAACACAATAAAACTTCTATCAAATCAAACTTCTGTGAAATTGTACTGTCCACTTAGGAAGTAACACTGATTGACAATCAATTTCAGATGCTGTTTTGCAAATGGAATAGACAGCAGGTGGAAATTATTGCCAATTAGCAAGACCCACTCAATAAAGGAGTTGTTCTGCTGGTGGGGAACACAGACCACTTCTGAGTACCTATGCTTTCTGGCTGATAAATTTGCTCACATTCGAATGTTGCAGGTTCTTTCACACTCTTGGCAGCATGAGACACACTCTACAACCCACACAAGTGTCTCCATGAGTGCAGCTCATCCAGGAGGGCACATCAATGCAAAGTGTGGCAAGAAGGTTTGCTTTGTCTATCAGCATAGTGTCCAGAGACTGGAGGCACTACCATAAAACAGGCGATTACACCAGGAGACATAATGGAGACCATAGGAGGGCATCAACACAGCAGCAAGACCGCTACCTCTGCCTTTGTGCATGGAGGAACAGAAGGAGCACTGCCAGAATCCTACAACATGACCTCCAGCAGGCCACAAATGTGCATGTATTTGGACAAGTTGTTAGAAACCGACTCCATGAGGATGGTATAAGAGCCTGACGTCCACAGAAGGGGGCTGTGCTCCAAATCCAACGCCAAGGATGCTTGGCATTTGCCAAAGAACACCAAGATTGGCAAATTTGCCACTGCTGCCCTGTACTCAGATGAAAGCAGGTTCAGACTGAACACATATGACAGAGTCTTGAGACATAGTGGATATTATTGATCTGCTGCCTGCATCATCCTTCAGAATGACCGGTTTGGCAGTGGGTCAGTAATGGTGTGGGGTCTCACAGCCCACCATGTGCTCAGCAGAGGTAGCATGACTGCCATTAGGTACTGAGATCAAATTCTCAGATCACATGCTGGTGCAGATGGCCTAGGGTTCCTCCTAATGCAGGACAATGCTAGAGCTCATGTGGCTGAGTGTTTCAGCAGTTCTTGCAAGATAAAGGCATTGACTGGCCTATGGACTGGCCTTTCTGTTCCCCAGACCTGAATCTGACTGAGCAAATCTGGGACATTATGCCTCAATCCATCCACCAGCATCAGAGTGCACCACAATCTGTCCAGGAGTTTGAGGATGTTTAAGTCCAGGTTCGGGAGGAGACCGCTCAGGAGACCATTAACCACCTCACCATGCCCAAGTGTTGTAGAGCGGTCATACAGGCATGTGGAGGCCACACACAGTACTGAGCCTAATTTTGACCTCTTTTAAGGACATAAGGTCAAAGTTTGGATCAGCCTGTAGTGTATTGTTATACTTTAATATTGTGTGTGAAACAAAAGGGCCTCCATTACTTAATACATTCAATTTCCATTGATTATTTTCGTGATTTTGTATTCAACACATTAAAATTTGTACAGAACAAGGTATTAAATGAGAATATGTCATTTATTTATATCTCTGATGTGTTATTTGAGTGTTCCCTTTTATTTTTCTGAGTAGTGTATATTACTCTTGTAACTTTTTTTATGTTTTAAATTGTGTGTTTGAGGTTGCTAGTTTACATATATACTCTATGTAATTTAAGACCCAGCTGCAATTTGCTTGGTTTGTTTACTTCTTGTTTATTGTAGTTTTGTGCTAATAAGGAGTATTTCTATCTTGTTCTTCCTACCTAACCTAACACTTGGTGTTTGCCTTCTATTGAACGTGTGCCTATAAATTAATAAGCATGCTCTCTGTGTGCAGAGTTGCTGTCAACAACAGTCTCCATAAGACCTGGCTACATACACGTACATCATGCAAACACAATCACAGACTTTGACTAAGTCTTTATTACTTATTCTACCTGTCAGTGCTTCACCTGACAAACTGCATGCTTGGCTGCCTTGAATTTAGCAGAGACTATAAATAGAAAAATGTTGACACTCTGTGTTTGCCAGATAATAAATGTTGCTGCATTGGAGAGCCATTTCTGATTTGCTTTTCCTGTTCACCCTTCAGAATGCCTGTTTCTCTCTCTGTCTCTCTCTCTGTCTATATCTTTTTACATTCCTAAAATGCATTTTCCGTCATTATGTTTTGATCGACAACATAAAAAAATAGCGATTCTTCAATTTAAATGAAAACCTGCACTGAGGTGTTACATACTAAGCACAATCAGTTTGCACACTTACAATATTTTGATTTTATTAAAATATGTTGTAGGAAATTCAGTCTTTTAAAGAAAAAAGCCGTGAAAAAAATCTATCTATACAGGTAATGCTGACAGTTTTTTCATAATTAACCTTTTTTTTTTGACAAAATAGAGGTTAAAATTCTTCTGTTCAATTAGGTCTCTTAGAACATTTACATGGTATTCGCATTAAGGACTTCACCTAAAAATGTATGTATATGATGTATGTATATCATGAAAAAATATGTTATTGGTTTATTTTGTGTACCAGATCAGCCTTATATAAATGCATTTGATGAGTGAAGGGGTACACCTTGGATGGCCCCATTTCCTCACAAGGCAACACAGAGGCACACAGGACTAACCATCAAACTCATACATATAGTCTGTAAAAGGAAGCTGAGGTTATTGCATGCACAGGGGCAACATGCAAATTCTATACAGAAAGAACCTAAGGTGATATAATGACATGTTAAACTGCTGCTATTACGAGGGATGATCAAATACCTTTGTTGCAATTTTCTACAAGACAAGACAGTAAACTAATGTATTAAATAAAAAACAAGTGTGAAAGAAAATTTCTCAGGAAATGTGCAGAGAATCACCTTTAAAAGAGGCAACGCACAATTTCACTATAACATCAGTGTTTCAATTATCCTCACACCGGGGACTACCTCAGTTTGTCTCCAAGTCAGGCTGCACAGAAATCAGAGCAAGTGGGAGCAACACACATCAAAGAGTCCACCAAATCAAAGGCATTAAAAAGAAAACTTTATGTGAGCTTTTTTACTATTTTTTAAAGGCATTTTGGAGAAGTAATTTATTCAGACCTAAATGTTTTCTCATGAAAGTTAAGAATGCCTAACCTGAATTAGTAAAGGACAGTAGCTAAGAAAGCCAAATCTGTGAAGTTAACAATAAATCACAGTTTATAGTATGCCTCTATACTATGCATATAAACAGACCTCATGTCCGACTGTCAGGGTTATCCCCTTTTGGGACTCTGAGTTTTTAGTTTTCAATTATTGGTTATTCTGTTTTGTTGATCTTTGGTTTATTTTCCATTATATTTAGGCAGTCCTTAGTTACTCTCTGTTGCCCCCTTGTGCTTGTTTCCTTTCCCTTTGCTTCCTTCTACTTAGTTCCACACACACCTGCTCCTTATTCAACTCATTAGTCCATCCTTTGTTCTGTTCCCCCATTTACTCCACCTCTGCAGTAATAGTGCTGGTTCCTTGTTGCTTTTTTATTCTTCCATCGTCTCTGGCCTCCCACGTGAGGATTCTTGATTTTTGATTGTCTGACTCTGTTTTTTCATTAAATCTACAAGATTTACCACTGCCTCCTGGTCTCTGCATTTGGGTCCTCAAACAACCTCCATACCAATCGTGACACAGACAACTTCACATGGTTACAAGAAATGTAGCTATTCAAACTATGTGTGGGACTATTTTAAGATTCAATTCTCTACTATTGCTGCTAAATGTCGCCTTATCCTGCCAGGTAAGGCTCTTTATACCCGTCATGTTTCAGTCACTCTAAGACCAATGAACCTCCTCGTACCAAGACCAACTTCTGGAGGTGGTCTTGATCTGCTTCCAAGCAGCCTCTAAAGTTGTTGACCACTGGAGTGTGTACCATCTCGATCTGACCCAACTACAGAAAGCCTTAGCTTTGTTTTTACTTATTAAACCTCTCTAACTGGGTCTCCTAATCTGCCATCTTTTGCTTATAAATGTTACTAAATTGAGTGAATCATACCCTTCGGCTTGTAGGACGTATTTGTCAACATTGTCAATAGTTATAAATAGAACATTGTCAAACCTGAGATAAATAAACTGCTGTTGACCCTAATGAGTCTGCAGATGTAATAACGGCCCAAATATAGAGAACAGAAATGCAGGCAGGAAGAAAAAAAAATGTTAGCCTTATTTTTATTTTCAGTCTATGCTTAGTCCTTCCTTAATCATCTCTGTGAAATCGGAGCAATGAGAATCACATATTTTATTTATTTATTTATTTTTTGTTCTCAAAAAGTACCTTATGCAACCATACAGCACCGAACAAAAAGTGGATCAAAGGCCTTTTCCTGGTGTGACAAATTGGTAACTGGTCCTTTTAATCAGTGGTTAAACCAGACACCTACCAATACAAATAGATGCTTTAAGCTTCTAGACGTATGAAGCTTCAAGGTCTCTGGTTTGAATACTGAATGTTTTTATGACAGCAAATAAATGGGTTATCCAAAATGGGGGATTTTATGAAAAACCTGATAGACTGTGAACAGAAAACATAGTTACAGGCAATATTGAACTTGTGATATTATCAAATGAGATATCATACACATTTTTTAGTCTAATGATGTGTAAAAAGCCTTGAAATAAAATTAATTCAGAAGCATTACACAACCTTAAAAACAATAACTAGTTACCTGGAGGAAACTGACTAGAAGGGTGCATTGAGGAAAGAAGAGAAGATATGGCTGGGAAGGAGGAAGGACAATATAAGGTTTAGTCTAAAAATATAAATATTAATTTAATCTGTTATTTGCTTGTCCCAAACTTATACACATCCAAAACATAATTTAATTGAATTTCCAAAAAAAAAAAGAAAAAACAAACAAGCAAAAAAAAAAACCCAAACATGTAATATAAGGATCGTCTAAAGAAAAATAAATAGAAAATAATGATTCTATGATTCTATGTCAATTCGCCATCAGGGTTGCAGTCAGTAGTTTGATTGTTCCTTGGTAAACTGAGATTTTTAATCACTGCCAAATTAGAGCTTAGGGAGTACTTTATGACTGTTCAGCATAAAACACTAATTAATTTGCCACTAATAAAGTGACGTAATACATAACCCCACAAAGAAGCTTTACAAATCATTGGAACAATCAAAATAAAACAGTTTAGAGCTCTAGGTGTCATAACTGCAGCTTTCTAGTGTGTTCTTTTTTTTTCTCTCTGCAGCACTTTTCTTTCATCGCCTCAGGCTGTTTAATGATGAAGACCAGAGCTGTCTGCATTAGATGAGACTCCTCTGCTGGCTTGTCATGTTGTTTTTAAGTTTTCTAGAAAAGGAGTCTGCTGAGTAGAAGTTGATTCTTTAATCTTAATAATGCAGCATGTAAGCAGTAAAAGCAACAAAAGCAAGACACCACGGCCTTAAATGAACTCATCAGGAATTCAATAAACAATAAAGCCTTGAGGAGATGATGATGATGATGATGATTTGTTTCGTTATCAGTTTAATTTCTGAATTAGCACTAAGCTTCATTTTATGTAATTTTCAACAATTAAAGTGACTACTCACGATACCATTTCTTGCTAATGAACTGTGAGTATATATATTTGTACAACAGGGTTTGCATTTAAAGCAACTTCAAGAACAAAAAAAAAAACGGAACCCCCAGTATTGCTTTGCAATTCCCTTGTGTGTGAAGAGCTGATATAAATCACCACAGATGCACACTTAGCAAGTGTGGGCATCTTTGTTTGAACGGACAAGAACTGCATGATTGCCTGTTTCCGCAGGCGGTTGCATATCAGCTATCTGCTAATATTAATAGATCAAAATGTCCATTTGGTAAGTTGTTGACATATCAGAAGATTAAGTTGACCTGCAGTATGGTCATTACAACAACAGATGTAACTGTTTTTTGTCTGGCTGGACTGCCACTGTGTGTTTCATTACTAGTGGAGCAAAGACGGGACACAATCTGCCTCAAGACAAGAAGTGATAAAGGAGCATGCTGGTAATTAGAAACATGAAACTCCCAGAAACCACAAAAGAGGACAAAGGATCAATAGTCCTCAGAGGAAGCTAGTAAACTGTCTGATTTAAAGCAAATAGAGATTCACTCAATTCTATCTTCACTCATTTTACCTATTCTCTCAGTGTGGCATAAAACATAAAAAGCGTTACAAACTTTTGAATCATAGCTTTGTTTAAGGTCCCTAACTCTGCCATCTGTTATGCTGGGTTGAACCATCTGGATTCAGTCTTACCAAAAACAGTTATAAAGTATGCCACAGCACATACATAACTAATATAAATCATTAGTAAGCGCCACAATGGGACAAATGTAAGTCAACACCAGTTTAAAATTTGCTTCTTTAATAACATGACCCTAATATAACCAGATAAATGCTTTAACTGAGCATTCTAACTTACTGTTTCCCAACAGAAAGCCATATATGGAAGTGAACTGAATAAGCACAGTACTTATAATATTTAATTTTTAAAGCAGTCTTCATGTGTTGGTTTCATAAAGTTGTTTAACCTCTAACATCTACAGAAACATGCAGACAATTAATAAAACTACAAATTTTGTAAAAAAAAAAAAAAAAAATGTATGTATTTGGCGCTGTTTTACTATTACAAAGTGATTACAGACATTTGTATATGTTCACCCCCCGCGAAGTATAACATGCATTCATATTTAGCCACTTTATCCCTAAATAAAATCCTGTCCAACCTGAATTAGTCACCTTTAAAGTTCACCTCTGTGCAACTTAATCAAAGTAGAAACACAGCCGCTCTGTGAAGGCCTCTGGGGTTTGATGAAGACCAAGGAACCTGCAGATGGACTGAGATAAACTTTAAAAATCCTAAGGCAGGAATTATTGAAAAAAAAAAATACTGCTATACAACAGTATGTGCCAGTGCACAGGTCAGACCTTGATCTGAAAATGAAAACAGTTTGCTGCAACTTTGAACCAACCAAGAAATGCCAATCCACATGAACCATGAGGGCAATGATCATAAGTAGGTTGTGAAAGTGTGTCTACAGGTTTATGATGTCAATCTGCATATGTTGAGTGCAGGGAGTGTATGTCACACAGCAGCAGGAAAAATTAGCAATTTGCAATTTGCAAATTTGCAACACTGAGGGCCTAATCTATAAAGATTCCATATAAAAAGCTCAAAATTGCATGTGAAAATTAGTCTTTGTAATTTGTTATTGTTAATGTTATTTTGTTAATTTGTTAATTTTATTTTAGCGTGTTGCAGGTGACCAACAATGTTTTTTGTGCAAATGTTTAGATGTGCAAATTGATTTAGTTCCACCTATTAAAATATACAGATTGAGTGTTCTCATCTTTTGCAGAGGATGAAAATGGGATGACAACAGTTAATAATAATAATTATAGTATATCTCAAAGGTCAACGAACAAAAGTAAAAAAAAATTAAATGAAAAAATAATCGTCCTTTGTGTATGATTATGATTTATTAGATAGAAGGGGAACAAACCCTTTTGTAAAGAGATGCGCACTCCATGTTCCCCCATACACTCCTGTCTTTTTGCAGACTCATAGGATATTCCATTTTTCGTAAACATGCCGAAATATTTTTGTTCAGTCACTTTTTTTATTTATTCATGTGGTTTAATTGTTAGCATTTGTTTCTTTACTAATAGTAAATGCAAATATGTTCACGTTCTCAAATATTTCTCCATTCTCTGGCAATGTCAATGGCCTTAGATATATTTCTGAGTCAGTTTGCACATGACTTCAATGCAAAAAACAGCTGCTGCAGTTGTGTTAACGATTAGAAGAATTGCTTTGCACGTGGTAAATGTTTACAATTGCATATCCGCAACCCACAATTTTGAGTAGTTTCGGCTTTAAAATGTCATCTGAATATTGATGAATACAAACACTGTTTGTTGAATGACAAATGCAAATCCCTTCTTACCTTCTTTGAAGATCTGTTCTCCGCATACAAACATGATTTCAGCTGTTCATACATGCACAAACTTTCTGAAGAGCAGGACCTATGTGTTGTAAATAACTAGCACTTCAAATTAAGCTGAGCACACCATCCTAATAGTGAAAAGTGGCAGTGGCATCATCATGGTTGGGGCATACGTTAGAGGTACAGGGAATTGATGGGAGGATAGATACTGCTAAATACAAGTAACCTATCGCCTCACCTTACAGCAGGTCAACAACCTATGCAACCAGAGCTTCAACAGGATGGTTCAAATCAAAGCATCATAAAGTATTTGAAGAGAAGTAAAAGTCCAGGACTAAACCCAGTTCTGAGAGACAAAACCACAAATATATTTTCTGCTCTTCTCTTTATGATTTAAATGCTTTAAAAACGTTCTTCCACAAAGTATTGTACCTCGAAAAGTCCAGTTGAATTTCATAGTTGTATCAAGTTCAAACATTAAGTCAAGTGAACTTCATAGGATGTCAATAGTGCTGTAAGAGCAGAAATGCTCACCCATTCATTTCTATTTGAGAACCCCTCAGCCATCACTCAAGTCACCTGAATCAAGGTGCAAATGGAGGTCAAGCAACCCAAGGAGGGTTGTATTACAGAAGAGGTGGAATAGCTGATGACACAGGGCACACCCTCAGGTTACTAACTGCAGCATATTGACACGGATGAGTTCCTGCAAACTGCTAGTAGCCATTACTTTTCAAGCTGCACAACTAATAGTGCCTGAAATGGGTGTGTCATTTGATAACATTCTCTTTCACACATTATGAGCTCAGATAGATAGATAGATAGATAGATAGATAGATAGATAGATAGATAGATAGATAGATAGATAGATAGATAGATAGATAGATAGATAGATAGATAGATGGATAGATAGATAGATAGATGTAAACTGAGTACAATAACAATAACGGCAATAGCGCCATCCAGCGATTGCAACCGGAATGCAAGTCTTTTGTAGCAGCTATGCTGCAAAATACAGAGAAGAAAACATAAGCAAAACAAAAGCAAACTAAAATAACGCATAGCTGGCAACTTTACAATAATCACTTCAAAGACGAAAATCCACATGAGGGAAAAAGTCCCGAACGGTGATTGCTTTTCTAAGGGACATATTTAAAGTGCAACAATGAAACCAGCAGAAAGGGGATGAAGAATGAATGAAAACTTAACCTACCTCCTCTACTGTCAGAGGCATGCAGATGCGGTACTCCTTCATCAACATTTTTCTCCCTCACAGATAGGTGATGGAAACTAGGAGAAAACTGCGGCTTTGTGAGTTGAACGATCTCCACGATACAAGCAAATAGATCCAAGGAAACGGTAGTAAACACCAGATCCTGCTTCACTTCTTCATCAGCAGCTGTTCCGCAGTGCACGGGATTCTCTGCACACAGAAGCTCCTGAACTGCAAGTTTTTTCTTTGTTTGTTTTAAATAATGCTAAATCCTTTAGCAGTTGATAAAACTAGTTAATCGGCATCCATTTAACAGTAGATAACGAGAAAAAAAAACACAATTAACAAACTCAGATATAAGTCCCTTAACAACTGCTTTTCGTTGGCGGTTATGTCAGAGGGGGTAATAAATAAGCAGAAATTAATTCACTGTGCCGTTATCAAATTTATCAGCACGTCCCTTAGTTCTCCTCTGACAGCCCTGTCCGGAGATGCGCCGCGCCGAGGAGCAGCAGCAGCTCTGTGAAGCAAGGGCGTAGGTTTGATTTTAACTTTGGTAGGGACACGATTGGTCGGGTGTCATTGGTGCTATGCAATATGCACGCCCTTTTTTATGCTCGATGTGAGCATCCGTACTGATAAGAGGAATTCAATGTTAAAAGAGAAAAGCATAATTTTGCTACATTAATAAAAATTAAATAAAAAAAACACTACACTCATTAGATGCTGTTTATCAATGTTTGAAGCATTAATTGATTATTTCAATAATCGTCAACTAATTTAATAATTGATTCATCATTAACTGGAGTATAAAGACTCTAAAACATAATATAAATGTAAAATGTGTCTTTTTCCAACAGAGCAACCCACTTAGATCAGTAATTATACCAAAATTGTAAAACTACAATACATATATATAATCAAAATTCTCCATCCAGAACTCCTCATGTGGAAATATTTTAGTTTCACCTGGTTTATTTAGACGTCACCTGAAGCACTGAATGGCAGCTGCTTCACCTACAAGCTGCCCTGCATCATTATTACTGGATATCTGTGTTTCCTATAATCATATAATGTATAAGTGCATTTTTAATAGTAAAGGATTAAATGTAACACAACCTTTTATCATTGTCCTATATTGCTACTGTCTGACTGTATAAATAGCTCCTTATGTATATTTTCTTTTTAGTGGCATCATCTACAAACACAACACTGAGAATGAGCCTAAGTTTATTAAAATATAAAATCACTTTTAACAATTATAAAAGACAATATAACACTATCTTATCTGTAATTTAATAATATCCAAAATAAACAGTCAGATTCCAGCATTTTTACCAGACATTAATGTTTGTACTAATTTACTTATAGACTGTGTGGAAATCTATGTAAGATAAAATCAATGTTAATATTCTTCATCTGTTTGTTCTTCTCTTTATCCTATTTCTAGAAGTATAAATAGTCAATTAAATTATTATTATTATTTGGAACCCTAATTATGCTTTTTAAACGATATACAGCAGATGTTTAGCCGCCATTTCTTGTTGTTTTCCTCTATAAGAGAAATAACACCTGCTAATAATTATACCTGAACTTCCTCAGAGTCATCAAAAAATGAAACCAGTAACAGCAACTAAATATTGGTAAAAAGGAAACCGTCACATTTTCTTTTTTAGGTGGCTGTGGCTAAGAATCAGAAATGTTGATGGCTTACAGCCTTTATTTGCCCATTTTGTGTCTTCAGAACTCCTGGCTGACTCAGAATATTTCGTTTTATAAAAGAAAAAAAAAGGTTTTTGTTTTTTAGTGTACATGATATTCATTTTTTTTATTGGGACTAGTTTCATAGTCTAATATTAATTGTAGTAACCGCTGCATTCTAGTGTGAATAAATTTTCAATGTTGTGCTCCAAGCACAGCGGACTAGAAAACAGCCAATCAGAAAGAGAGAAGGCGGGACCTAAGGCAGAACAGCCAATGAGAGTGGAGTTAAACAGCGCAGCACAGTTCAATGCGCTGCTAGGTGAAAGGGACAGGAGAGACCAGGCAGAGGAGCTGCGAGAGGAAAAGAGCCACTGCTGTAAATTATAAACATGTTGCTCACATCCAATTATTGGTCGGGACAATTAGGACGGTTCAAAACTTTGGTAGGGACATGTCCCTATGGTCCCTATGCAAACCTACGCCCATGCTGTGAAGCCTGGGAGCGCGCAGCAGCAGAGTGAACCAAGAAAAAACGCATCTGAATGACATCTGAAATATATATCAGCAGCAGCATGAGATGTTCATATGAATGAACTGCTTTGGAGGAATGATAGAGAAAAAAATGCGTCTCATTACGGTTAGATAATCTCTTAGTTTACATAGTTTGTCACAATAAATCCATGCATTAAATTAAATGTACATTACAATGCTCTATTTTTACCACGAGAAAAAAAATATGGCTCAATTACTAATGTATAATTTATAGCATAGACCCCGTTCAATGTTGAATGATAGATTCTTCAGAATTTCTCCTATATAAGAACCGTGGTTCTCATTGTGCTCAATAACCAAAATCTGGCCTAATTGCATTCCTGGGACTGACCTTGGTCCTGAACTGGAGCTAACCATGGTCCTGAACTTTATCTGCGTCAGAATTCTTCGAAAAATGTAATTATCTGCTTTTCTTTAATGTGACAGTTTTAGCTCATCTTTAGGGAACCCTTTAGAGATTTTAGTGGTTTTATTAATAGAAATAATAGATCAGATCATGTTCCTTCTAATTGCAATAAACTGCAGGACTGATTTTAACGTCCCTATACTTTCTTTATAGTATGTTTTATTTCATTTATGTTTGTCTTGTAAACCAGGAGGGACTCATATACTTAAAATTATAACTTTCTTCAAAATGTGGGTTTTCTGAACTTTCATAACACTCATGATTGGATGATGTGGTCAGCAGTATAGTTAAATAAATCATCAATCAAAATAGCTTTCAAGTCTGTATTGTTTAACATGTTGTGAAATGACGTGGTAAAACATTATTTAACACCTTATATTTTATATATTGTGTATTCCTGATTAGTCCCTTGGTAATTTTATGTGTAGCTTTAGTCGCGTAACAGATTCTTTTGTTTTACTGTTTTACTGTGTTTTTTTTATTTATTATTTATTTATTTGTTTATTTTTTTTGTTTTCCCCTCGTTTCTCAGCATCTTGGTTAAACTTCATAGCTGTGATCAACCACCTCTTTCAATGTCATTAATCACTTGTGCGTTTATTTTCTGTTTTTATCCACACCTTGTTAAATCCTTCTCTTCCTATTTTTGTATCTCTTATTCATTGGTACCTCACTTAGCTCTGTATTTATGTGACTCTTTGGGCTTAGGTGTTATGTATTTTCCACAGAGGTACTATGTTGTTGTTGTTTTACATTTAATTTTCCCAGTTTGTATTTGTAGGATTTCAAAAGTTGCTTAACAATCAGATATGTTTATTTGTGACACAAGTAAGATAGATAAAATCTGCAACCGTGAAAATATTGGACACTCAGCCCAGTCACAATGCTCTAACTGTATTTTGTAGATATAGAGAAGACTGGTAGCAAAAAAAAAAAGAGCATATCATGTAAAAGTTATTGTATTTTCCTCTCTGTTTGGTTTTCTGTACTTTTTTTTTTTTTTTTTTTTTTTTTTTTTTTTTTTTTTTTAGAATTAGAAGAATAGATCTGAGCTTGCATCCAAAAAGTATGAATTGACCTTAGCATTTTAAAAAATGCTATTTTTTTTTTTTGTATGATAGTCATGTGATTAATTCAGCTTTTAAGAAAAATATGGAACTGCGAGTTGAAATATTTGCATTAACTGTAAATAGAGGTGATCAAAGTGACAGCGTTTACAGAGAATCATTAAGCTGTCATATAAAGGCATGCAGTATCCCATGTTCTCCGCTAGGTGTCACCAGAGATATTTGATTCTGAATGGTAAAATGGCATAAGATGCAGGTGTCACATTTGTCCTCAAGGGTCAAAACAGATGTTCTATGCCAAAGAGAGCTTAGAGCAGAATGTTTTATATATATATCTATATATCTATATATATATATCTATATATATATCTATATATATCTATATATGTCTATATATATATCTATATATATATATATATATATATATATATATATATATATATAGATAGATAGATAGATAGATAGATAGATAGATAGATAGATAGATAGATAGATAGATATAGATATAGATATATCAGAAGCAACTATAGCTGCCTAACCAAGTAACCTAACTGGTTACATCTGAGGAGCAGCTTTGATTGGTTTAACTGGTTTTCAGTGTGCTCACAGACCAGAAGGGTCCCGATAAATAGAGAGGGTAAGGTAAAAAGAAAAATGCAACTGAAAAAATGGTTGAAATTTCAATTTGAAAAAGAATATGTAAATTCAATAAATAATTCACTTTTTAAATGTATAATTAGGAAAGTTTTTGTAATCAGCATTATGAAACGCTGTAATTTATTTAAAAATAAATGCTTAAATTGCATTTGATAATTGATTGATAAAAACTATTTACAATTCCTCTTTCCCTTATTCAGTGACTTTCTTAGTCCTCCTTAGCTCACAATTAGACTTAGACAACTTTAATGATCATTTTGTAGACACAGAGTGTATACAAAACACAATTTCGTTTTGTACAGCTTTCCGACAGTAAATGAGCAGCAGCGTAGCAGTGAAATGAGCATTTTCATTTCATAAAGTGCAGCAGTGATCGAATGTAAACAGTGTGGGTGAAAAAATAACCTGTTGCAAAAGGAATTGATGTCCAAAGTTCAGAGCAGTCTAAAAATATATCTATATATTTGGTAAGAAAATGCAGTAGAAAAACATTTTTAAGTTGAGTTCTGTTTGGTTTGGTGTTGTCAGTGTGATGCAGAGTGTGTGACTTGATGTACAGTTTTTTTGAACAGTTCAGCTGCTTGATGGCAGTGGGGAAAAAGCTGTGCAGAATTTGCTCAGCCTGCATCTTTATCTTAAATCTGTTTGTTCCTTAAGTTCCTAACAGAGCACTTCACTCTCAATCTGCAGGTTTACTTGCAGTCCTTCAAATTTCTAAAAGGCTGGCTCTGTTGGAGGTGTGTTCCTGTTAAAAAGGTGTCAGATAAAATGGGCAGGGAATTGGAGAAGTATAAATATGCTGAATTTGAATTAATTAAATTGCATTAATATCAGTGAAAGATTCTTCAATATTAACTATCAAGATTAACTTAAAAATACATGTTTCTGCACATGCTTAACATCAGTTTTTTTTTCTTTTTCTATTTGTTTTTTACTCTTGGCATTATAGAAAAAAGGAAATTTACACAAAAATATCTTGATCTGTGCTATATTTAGGGGTCTTGCAGCTATATTCAGGTGTTTTTGCATATGGTAAGATTCAATTTATATCACGGACAGATTACCAAACACAATGAAAAGAGCATCAAAGAGACAACAGACTGTTGTGTCGAGCAGGAGTTTGCCCTGAAACGGAAGGGTTGTTGGTCCAACCTCTAGCTCTGGCAAAACACTTCTCCTGCATTGCATACTGATGCTTGTCTTTGAGTACCTGAACAGATTATACAAATTCAATTAAGGCACCAAGGTGTCCCTTTGTTACACTTGTAGGCCAAATGCTGAGGTCCACCATTTAATAGCAACAAAACATTTTAAATGCACTAATTGACAATTGACTTCCAATAAAGAAGAATTGAGTTTACTTTCACTAGAGGATATAGTCAAGCAAAATTGTGTCATATGAGACATTTACAGTGCATGAAGTAAATTATAATGCATATAGACAAAAAGCCTTTTTTCAAACATAAATATGATAATTGTTTGACCCCCTAAATATCATGTTTTATTTTAATTTACCATCATGCAAAGCCTATGTTTAGCATTTATGATTTTTCTTTCCGTGAATCGTGTTGTAAATTCCTAACTCAAAGGCATTTGCTATATTTGTTTTCTATATGATATTTTAATCTTTTTCTCTCATTTAATTATTGTCACTAAAGCTCCTGTAATTAATTTCTTATGTTGCTTTCGGTCCTCAGTGGTCAAATCCTGCACGTTATAGACGGTTTCATGGTTCAGTGCAACTGAATAAAATAAAGTCTTTATTAGCTGGATAAACTTGTTTCAATAAATGTGGTAGTTTGGCCAACTGAATTACCTGCATCAAAGGAGAGACATGTGCAGCCCTTCAGGGCTTTAGTTTAACGACCGTCTTGTTTTGTTGATACAACAGTTCACATCTTTTATCTCAAGGGGGCGCTTTTAACTCAAACTCTGAGTGAATTTGCAGCGTTTAACACCTCTGTTTTTAGACAAGAAGGACAATTAGGCAAAAATCCAGACCTATATGCACTAGAAAGAAACAAGTGAGCATGCCCTTCTCCATCATTTGATAATGTCAGGGATCATCACTCTTATTGGTAAAGAACTAAGTTCACAAAACTGGTTCCTTGGGCTGGTAATCAAAATAAAAAAAAATGCAGGGCAGCTCTTATAAATATTAGAAAATAACTGCTGGATTGTCTGAGCAAATATATTTTCAGCATCTTACTAAAGATTTCCATGAATTCTTATTGGGGAATTTTAAACTAGTCAGTCGGACTGTAGGGTATCTCTAAGAAAAATATATGATTGCAAACAACCGTCTTTAATGTAGAATAGTAAACATGTGCGTGTGTTCTACCCTATTGGTTATGCTTATCTCATTAGTATGCCTGGAGGGTTTCCATTGTATTCAAACTGCTGTGTGAGAGGAAAAAGTGAGGCTTTTGTCTCTCAAGCTCATTGATATTAAAACCACAACATTCTTACAAGCAGCTCTTACGTGTAAAGAGCCACACATTAAGATAATATATACATATCACGGATTGGTTAAACTGCCACATGGTAAAGAATCGGAAAGAAATGGAAATTGCAGTGCAAACATTTATATTTTTAAAATTTTAATGCTCTGTTCTAAAATAGACATATATATGGTTAATGCAAGTACAAGCGCATAGAATCTTAGACACTTTAGAATTATGAGCAACTTTAGACTGACAAAATGCACACATATACAATGTACTCTGTATTACAGCTAATATCAAAGAGCTGGCAGCGAGGAGAAACTGTTGCTAAGAGACCCGGCTTCCTCGCCTTTTGCCGTTCAACATCATTAGCTGGCCTTTACAGTCACTTTTCTAACCACTCAGCCTGGTCATACGATGTTCCTGTGGATGAAAAAAAAAAAGGGTTCACCTTTCTGCTTTGACAATCCTTTAGGTGTTTCCTGTAACCAAAAGGAAAATGTTTTATTGAAGCCACAAGTTTTGGAAAGAGAAAAGGTGTTTGTGTCGACAGCAGTTTATTGACCAGATAAGCAGCAGGTGAAACAAACCAGTGTAGGGTCTGAGTGTAGCTGATAAAATTCTTCATTATTCCTATTAGTGCATTTATTGCCTGACTAATACAGTTGGTTGCAGTTTATCTCATGCTTAAAATGCTGCTGCTGCTGCTTTTAATACACAGTAAGTATATATAGCACATGCAGGGTATTGGTTTTATGTCAGTCTGTGAAAGTTTTTTTCTTCATAAATCTTGAAGACCATTACTAAGCTTTCCACCCTTTTTTGTCAAAAGAAAGGGTCATAAGAGTCTTTATTTGCTTAATTTGCTTACTTACAAATTTCACATTTCCTTGAGTCTATTAGACAAATATGGACAACCATATCATGTTGTGAGTCTCTATGTTTGGCTTCAGCATCCCTCCAATAAATTTCTAAATCGACTAATCAAAGTATAGCTCAAATAACTAAAATATTTACATGTAAAACAACAATTAGTGTGGTGCTCTCTGGGAAATACAGTATTTATTCTAGTATCTGTCTCTGAGTCAGTCTTAGCCTCCACAGTGTGAATGATTGCAGCTGTTCAGCCAATGCAAGTGGTCCTGCACATGTATGGTAGTCCTTTATAAGGCAGCAGTGCACAGGCTTTTTGTTGGAGGTAAATGTAGGTTGAAGCAAGCATGAGCAAAAATGTGAAAAAATAAATGAATGATCAGAACCACAAAAGAGAGAAAAAAATAAAGTAGATAATGTTAGGATTTCTATCACATACAGTAATCCTTGCAACTCTGATGATCTTTGTCTTGGATGACGGCAGCTATTTCAAATGCTATCAGCAACTAAAGTACAGCAGAGCTAGAAGTAAAGTCTGACTGGAGAAAAAAGAAAGGCCTTTGTTGCATAAATCCTTTAATGCAATTCAAACAAAAGAAAAGGTAAAAATTCATTTTTTCGTTTATTGATATAATCAAAATCTAAGAGAAAAGAAAGGGTGTTTTGCAGATGGATACATTATAAAACAGAAAAACAAAAAGCAGTTGGATTTCAAGTTGTCTAGACAGCTTTTAGAATAATCCTTTTGAATATCAAATAGAAAAAAACATAAATCCTTTAGAGTTTTAGGATAAATGAGATGAATAATGGAGGTATGAATTTAATCAAGACTTTTTTGTAGTGCCTATTGTGGTAAATACAAAAGTGATGATAAAAAAGTGTCAAATACAAAACCATGACCAGTTTTTTTGTCATAGCTAATTATGTTTTGGTTTTCTCTTAAGGTTGTTTAGATTATTTTTATGCAATTGCTTTTTAGTTAGTTTATTTGTGTTGAGTTTGGAAGTTCTTTGTTGTGTCCTATTGTGTGCATTTTGCTTTAGTCTCTTATGCCACTATTATTCCTCAGATTCCTGATGGATGTATAAAGGTAAATTCTAATCACTTTTTTTACATTTGTTTACAGATATGCCAAAAAAAAGATTTCCTTTTAATTAAAAAATGGTTTGAAACAACAATGTGCAAATTGACATTCCATTATAATGAAACAAATTTAGAAACCCCAAGTTCTGAAAGATAATATCACCTCTTTCCACATAGATAACTTAAGCGAGAACCTTCTCCTGTCCATCTTCTAGTCTCTTTTATTGGCTTGAAGAATCAATGTTCTACTATCAACTTTTAGCTTTGATGTTAGATAGGTTTCATGGTTTCCCACGGTATTACAATATGGTGACGATCTGCTTCAGCATTATTTTTTTGACAGATGATCTCAGATTTTTCTCAACCAACTCTGATAAACGACACCATTGTTATGGATTGGAGAGCAGGCCAGGTCAACCCAGCCCAAACCATCACACCTATGCTGCAGAGTTTGGATCAGGTTAATTTGCTGAAATGCAGCATTTACTGAATGCACAAAATTGGTAAAAAGGTAAAAATATCAATAATGGGCATTTCAAATATGCATGGCCACATAAAAGCTATTTTTTGGATGTAGATTGATTCATAGAATTATGTTTTATAAAATTTTTTGAAAAAGTTATAAAACTGTTAAAAATAATGAAAATAATTAGGTTATTCAATAAGTAATCTGAACGGCATCAGAAATCATCATCACCCTTAGTGATTAAATGTATCATGCGGATTTCTAGTAGGAATTGTTGCCTTGCAGAAAGAAGGTTATGGGTTTGATTCCTTGCCTGGGGTATTTCTGCATGGAGTTTGCATGTTCTTCCTGTGCTTGGGTTCTCTCCATGTACTCTGGCTTCCTTCCACTGTCCAAAAGCATGACTAATATGTTAATTGGTTCCTCTAAATTGTTCTTAGGTGTGAGGGTGTTTGCATGGTTGTGCGTCTGTGTTGCAGGGCGACAGTTTGGTGACCTGTCCAGGGTGTACCCCGCATCTCGCCCATGGACTGCTGGAGATAGACACTGGCCCCAACGTGACCTTGATGAAATAAGTGGAATGGATGGAATCCTAGTAAGCAATGAATGACAAACTGTCCATGTAAAACAAGACAAAACACATACTGAAGTTTTCCTCAAATTCAAGCAGAAAGCAGAGACAACAGTTAAGAAAAATATCCATTCACATTCTGGGCTTGAAAACTTGAGAGTAGTTGAGAGTGTAGTGAAGTAAAATCCATCCTCTCTTCTAACAGAGCATAATATTAGTTTTGAAATATGGATTGAGATTCCTCCAGGCAAAGGAGAACCACAATCTAACTTTCATCAGTAGTCAGTTGAACACCTGTGAAGAAATTGGTGTACACTGCCGAAGGTAACAAACTCATATTTTATATATGGTTTTAATACAACTCTTGAGATACCTTGCAAAAGTATTCACACCAATGGTTTCTGTGCGATTACAACAGCAAGCTAAAATGCGATTAAGTGGGATTTCTTTTTGCAAAAAAAGCACAAAATATTGTGCATATATTTTAAGGGGAAGAAAAATGAGACAAGATTTTCAAAGTTTAACCAAGCAGAATAACAAAACAGAAAAAAACAAACTATATGTAGGCCTGTATCTGTATATAAACACTAAGGTTTCTAAGCTTCCTCAATGCATAGAGTCATTTCCGTCTTTTATTTAGGAAAGCTTCACTGTTGGATATATGCACAATGCTGCATTTAAGATGTTTTAAATAACTGTAGCAGCTGTTCATATCTACATGTATACCTATAAACTTTTCTGTTGGTCAGCCAAATGGACCTCTTTATGCTGACATATGATGCAGAGATGGCCACCTAATGCTCTAGGCTGTGTGAGAAGGGCTGGAGGCTGACTGGGGGCTTTGGGTTAAACACTTCATGGCTGACTTTTAGATAAAATGGGAAAGTGAGCAGAGCTCACTGGCATCTGTGCGGGGCTGAATGGGCGAGATGTAAGGGCCTAATAAAAGGTGAGGTCTTCCTCTGCAATTTGTGCTTGTATCAATGATTTTCCTAACCTTGAATGGAATAAATTCTTAAACATGTTTCTTCCTTTGTGTACGCTATCTGATAAACATTCCCCATCGGATCTAGACCGGGTAATAAATGGGTGATACAACAATGATTATATAACATATAAAAGCATGTAAATGCGTATTTTTATCATACATCTACCCTTACAAAAAGTCAAATAATATTCTGCTTACAAAAAGAATAAAAAACATGGAACTGATGGAACATTTCATGTAAACTTTCCCCAACATTTTTATAATTATCCTTCATCTTTTGTAGTTTTTCCAGGGTTCCGTTTACCTTCTTTTATCATATCTTGCTATTATTTTAAAATCAAGATAAAGTAGCTTTGTGTCATGATCGGTTTAGAGATAAACCCACATGCAGAACACCACTGGAGACTTGGTAAAAGGTTTAACAGAGTTTATTAAAGTTTCACACTAGACAAAAACAAGATTCTGGTTCTGGTCCGGGCAGGATTCTCTGGCGTCTGCAGAGACGGATAGTTGGTTAGCTTGGTATGCAGATGAGTTAAATGGGTTATCAGATATTTCAGTGGATACCTTGAAGAGGTCCAGGTTAGTTCTGAGAGAGGGAACCGGTTGGGTCCAGAGACTGTTGGTTCAGCAGAGTGCTTAGGCAGCAGCAGCGTCTTGCTTCTGACTTCCAGTGAACAGACCTTGGTTGGAGTGATTAGCTCTTTCCTAAGAGCAGCTGGTGGATTCCAGAGTGAGGTCTTCAGGTTTGGCTCTCTAGGGCAGGCAGGCAGATTCAGGTTAAGCTCATCCAGAGCTTCTCTCGAGAGACTGGTTTCCAAACTTGGCTAACACTGCGGCGTCGAAGGAAGGTCTGGCAGCTGCTTATAAAGGCCGGTCTCCTGATGAGCTGATGAGCGTCAGCTGTGCTGGAGGGCTCCAGCCAAGGAGGATCCACAGCGCACTCTGCTGGAGAAGGTGGAGAATCTCCAGATCCCAACACTTTTATTAACTTTCTCTGTTTTAGATATGTCATTTTTCATAGGTGCTTGTTGAGGATTTTAGTAGTTCTCAGAAGTTTCAAGCTGGGATTTACTTGTTATGTTATTGTTATGTAGCTCGCCAACTGAAACTGCCTAGTTACAATCTGTAAAATTGTTTAAAAACATGGAAAAATGTTCCCTTATTTGATGTGAGAAATTTGTACAATGATCTATTGCTTGTAACACCTGGATGACATACACTGACACAACATATTCATGCCTAAACTTGTAAATTATGTCTTCCTCAGTTTTTTTCTTTCCTCTGGAAATCACACATTTAAATGACTACAGATGATTAGGTGGATACAGTTATGGGTATACATTCCACACACACATGAAAAAATGCTCACACCTCACACAGAATACACAGAAGTGTTCAAAGCACTCTCCCAGACACTCCCCTGGTGTGCTGTCAGGTGCAAAACAGTGAAGTGGCAGTTTATACCAGAGAAATGACACAAAGAAGCAGCAATGAAATCCTCCCAAGAACATTCACTTTTCAAGGTTTTTGTGTTGTGAGGCGACAGAGTTCAGTCAGGTGATAACTGCAGTATGTCTACACAGCGTTTTACAATTTGAAACCTTTTAGCAGCATCTGAAAAACTTGATGTCACCATGAGAAGTTTATAAGATATTTTTAGAGAGGATCCAAACTCAGAAATTGCTGTATTGAGGCTGGTTAATAATGGATTATTGCTATATATTAAATAACTAGAACTAGAAGTTATTTAATTAATAGGTAATTCAAATCAAGGGTAAGGCTAGTTATTTATTATCAGTTGAATGATTATAACTGTAATTTGCTTACTGACTTACTGGTTTTAGCCTCTTACATAAAAAGTTGGACTCCTGAATCCAGCTGTTAAAAATTCAGTCGTCTTTCATCAATTTAGTAATATAGGCTACAGCTCTTAGCAAAGTTATTAATCACCAACCAACTAAATGTGTTTCTCATTTGGATGCTACTAAAGGAATAGTGAATCCAGACTGAGTGATGAATGATTCACTGTGTAAAATAAACACAAAAGACAGCGAGTTAAAATACAATGGTGCCTTTATTAGCTACAATCACACAATATTATACCCTAATAACTAAACAGACACTAAACACTATTGAAAATAAGGTCAAATAAAGAGATAAAAGGGGAAGACGGGTTTAAAAGTCCAATTAAAGTCTGAGAGATGTTAGAAGTTTAAGGCCCAATGTCAGTCTGCAGCTAGCATTAGCATTCAGTTAAACTCTTAAAATCATCAGCAGATGAATCATAAAGCTTATTTCAAATAAAACACCAACACACATATCTATTCTATCTAGTTCACCCAAAGAGAGCACATATTAAGCATCAGATAGAAAGGATGGGGAAGGATGATGTTACTGTTTTGGTTTGGTGGAGGGAAGGCCTTTGGCTCGCTCCGGTTTAACTGCAGGTAGCCGAGACTTCTCCCTTTTTGCTACCGTGGTTACTTTGTGGGTTCTAATGGCTCATCAGCAAACAGCAATTGGGGGCCCTGTTGTTCAACATTTAGGTTTAGGTTAGCAGAGCTGGATCAGCTCTCCTCTGTCTCAGCTGCAGCAGGCTTCAGGGGACACTGCGTTGAACTCGGCTTGAATTACAGGAAAAATAAAAACAATACATTTAACTGTTTCTGAATGGCACAGGGCTGGCAAAATAGGAAGTTGAACATGAAGTTACTTCTTTTATAACCTCCGCCAGAGGGGTGGGTTTTCAGAGGGGAGTAGTTCTGGTTACATTAGTGGCACTTGATCACAACAATGTCAGTAATGATGTTGGATTTGCTGATGATGTCGATGATAGTGCCTTAATTCTAAATAAAGTAAAATAATAACAGAACAATAAAGAAACAGTAGAGCATGTGGCAGGAATTTAAATAAAAGAACCAATGAGTGATCATTTTACTTTCTAATTAGGACAAAATGTATAAATTAATTCCAAATTTATTAAAGAGTTAAATGAAGTGCAATCAAGAGAAGTCTTTAAGTTAATGCTTGAGGGCCTTGCAGAGTAATTGTCAGCAGTTATAAAATCTATGAAAAATCAACACAATTATAGATGTGCGCTCATGGGTGGAGGTCTTGATTTGCAATGAACGCCAGATAAATAGAGCAAGGACCTTTAGTGCACTTATTCACAATCAGAAAAAAAGAAAGCATTGAAGGACTATAAGAAAAATGCAACATCAAGCCCCTTTTATATTTTTCTAAATTGGAGTTATATACAAACACATTGGTAAAAGTCACCATGTCTCCACCCGTGCTTATCCATCATGCCAATGCGACCTTTTGTAGTGCTGGTTGATGCTTCAGTGTCGACTCTGTTTCCATGGATACACCAAAAACCAATCTACGTCTCAGATTCCCTATGCTGGTCAAAAACCAAAACATGTATCAAGTGTTTGTGGTGGCTGTTCATGGACCAGCATTAGAAAAAGCTACCAGTCCTGGGAGAGATGTGGCCATTGTCTTTTTTTTAAAGCCAGGTAATATCAGTCTTCCCATTTCCTAATTTGGTGGGTCAGGGAGCTACAGTGGTGTCATGCCTATTTCATTTGGAGAGAAGATTGTGTCTTGCATAATGCATAATGAAATCTGGACTATTGCCTGTGGAAAGATATTGCTGTGAAAGATGTGGCATTCTTTTCCATTCTGGGACTCAGCTTACATTTCTCCTGGAAGATTACACAACAAACGCTCAATATCACAGCTATCAGGGTGTGAGGTTTGAACGGGGAGGTGGGGTGCATTCTGACATGTGCATATGTGTTTCTTTAATCTGTTTATGTGTCCTTTTTTTGTTGGCGAATACACTGCATGTCTTTGCAGGCTTTTAAAAAAAGTATGCTTCCTCATGTTGGAAGCTGGGATGACAGTCAAACTGCAGTCTCCATGTCACTGTAGCAACAATACTTACTTATATTGACCAACCACTGAAGAATAAGCATGGTTAAACATTTTCTTGGAAAAAAATATAATCCTTTTGTTTTTCTTTAATAAAGTTTGTTTGTTCATGTATCCATTTAAATCTATTCCCAAAGTGAACAAAAAATAACTTAATGAGAAAGATTAAACATCCTCAGGGGGAGAAAAAGTTAATTCTAACAGGAGCAAAAAGGAAGATTAGTGCACTAGTCCAGTTACATCCATGATTGCTTGTTTGCCTCCTTTAACCAAAGTCTGAAACAAATTGTTAAAACATTTTCTTAGAGAAAAGAAAAAGCTGATTTAGCAGATGCAGATGTAAAATGTACTAATACAATCTAGAAATTGAAAGAAAAGTTATATGGAATAAAATCATTCACTTTTATTGAGCAAATAAAGTCTACCTGTTAATGGTTCCAACACTTATCTTATCAGTCTGATACCCTTTATTCCCATAGCTGTCAAAACCTTATGCTGTTCCATCTGTTTGTTACACGTCTCTGCTCTCCACTTCTGCCCAGAGAGCCTAAAATTAAACTGTGAATATTTTAGCTTTCAATTTGAAGCTCTGATGAGAACTTAAAAAAAAAAATATATGTATATATACAGTATATATTTATAAACAATGCTATAGGTTATAATACAATTGTGTCCAGAATAATTTAGGAAATTTTGATTGCTGCAGTCTTAACAGTGCATTTATTTACAGCTATCATGTAAATGTTTTATTTTTTTATTGTAATGCTAGTATTTTTAAGAAGTAGACTTATAGATAAGAAATCTATTAGCTAATACAAATTCATCATCTAATTTATTTATGCCTGCTCATGATAAACAAGTGACTTTGTATAATAAAGTTAATAGTTCATATCCATCATTAACTAGATCACATTTGTGTATGTACAATTCAGTCTATACATTTACCTGCTAACATTGTCAGGATGTAAACACCAGCTGTTGCCCACTGAACAGCAGCACAAACAAGCTAAACAGCAAAGTTTGATCGTTACTTATGTCAACATGTGGAAAACTGTGATAAAAGTTTGATCAGGCTTGGTCAATGTCAATATGTCAATGTCTTTTTTCCGACTTTACAAAAAGGGATTACAGTATGTGTGTGGGTAAAACTATTAAACCAATGTCCTCATAGCTTTTGGGTAAGTTTTATGCTCACTTTGTTCCTCTTGTATTCTATTTTGTATTCTTTTCATATTATATTTGTTTTGCAGGTGCTGTTATTATACTGTTTCCCAATAAGAAAAGTGCTAGATTACGTACCATGAAGTTCTTTATGAAGCATATTTGAATATATTTCACACACTAAAATCACATTTTTTTTTTTTACAGTTAGCACTCATAGGGGCAGTATTTGTTTACATTCACCTCCCTTGAGGCTCAACAGACCATTATCACCTGTGACTACCAAAACAGTATGTGGACTGAGGGGATGATACCACCTTTAGAAATATATATATAAAAATCCCTGCACAAGCTTGCTCTCCTTTGCGAATCTGAGTTGTTCATTAGAAATTAAAAGTGTTAAAAGTGGCAGGAGTTTTCTAACATGTTTAATTAACTACCCCCTTTTACACTTTTTAAACAGTTAAACATTTTACAATAGTTATATTACTGCTCAGATTTGATGCAGTTTGCCAAATAAATGCTATACATATTCTCAATTTTTTTTACGGATCCGACTCTCAATAGTCTGGTTTGCATAATCTACCTACTATTAATCTGATATAAAATGCAGTGTGACCTATTGTCATCTGAATTATGATATACAAACCTGAAACTAAATCAGAACAGTCTAAGTAACAGAACAATTAATGCAGAGTTAAAATGGACCATTTATTCAGTTATCTCCTTGTAAGGATAAGGTTAATAGGAGAATCCATCAAGAAGTCAATGGAGATTCTCTTTGACCTGCAGATATCCATAGATAAGGTTGAAGAACCTTTTGCGCAGATATTACCTTTATGAAATAAAAGTAAGAAGAAAACCATTGTTGCGGGAATTCCTATTTAAAGTTTTCAACAAACCAATAATGTAAACATTTGTGGTAGGTTATCATATAAAATCAAAGTTTGTGGCTTTCACATGTGAAAATGTGAATAAGTTGAAGGGATGTGTACTAATAGGCAGTGTGGAAATAAACTACTTTGTGATGCTGATTTACCTTTTTACTAAGTTATACAAGTGCATGGTATGTACATGGTAAGTACATGCATGGTAAAGTACAAATTATTAAAGGCTACAAAACACCTTTTTCCAAATCCAATTAAGCATTTGATAGTGTTTTATGCAAAAGAACAGAAGAACAGTTGTAAACAATTAGATGAAAAGTCAAAGGAAAGCAGAGGAAAACGATGAAAAACAGTCAGTGGGAAGAGGTTATGGTAATGCAGGCAAGGCAGAGATGGAAAAGCTGATGATCATACAGGTGGAGGCTAATGAATTCATCTGCAGGGCTCCAAGGTGCTGGTAAGGCTGTGATAAAAGTTATCCCCACACACATACCTCTCCTCACTCTGCCTTTTACCTGAAGAGTGGGAACAAAGACACATTGAATTTATGAGTTTCCTTTCCACACTATTACTGATGATAAATGCTTCCCTCCGGCTTTAACTCTCATTCTGGTTCTTGATGACAGACTTCTAGTGTGTTTCAAGTCTAAAAACTAAATGAACAGGACCCACATTATTTATCATAGTCGATTATACTTGTTGAAGGCATTTTTAGAACATGATGATTATGGATTCTTCCAAATGATATTAAGTTCATTATGTTTATTATCAGGCTTGTGTTTTTCTACTAAGTATTTTGCTCAAATCTTAGTTATCGTAATTGTAGGTTTTTACACTCTAATTAATTTATGATGAACCCCTGAGAGAATAATATGTTCTTTAATTTTGCTAGTAACAGATGAGGAAAGTGATACGCACCAATACCCTTCCGTCTGCAATTTGCCTCTGGGATTACATAAACCTGTGCAGAGTTGAGATGAACAGAAAGGAGGCCCCTTTTCTGGTTGTAAACGGCTTGTTGTTTTTGACAGCCAGCTCAGTCACCCGCGTCACAATGAAATGCAGTGGATTATTAGCACAGGCACCTTACTCCCTCGAGGAACAGTCTGACTGAATGTAAATCCGTTTGTGTGCCATATGCCCACACAAACTGTAAACACAGGCAAGTATCTCCATCTGCTTTTCCTTTGTCCTATTCATCAGTTATAACAAAAGAAAAAAACTATATATATGAGAATTTACAGGGTATGATAGACATGCATAAAAGAGATTCAGCTGTTTGCTTATATTCTGCTTCTCTGTGACAAAATGCAAGCAACTTTGAGAGTTTGTGTGCTGCACAGCATGGGAGTGGGAGAGGCAACTCAGCTTGAAGCAGGAGAGAGCTTGAGCAATGGTATGCAGCTCTGACCTAAAGTCAGTTTTCATCTGTTTAGTTCTTGATTTGGACACTTGTTGGTATCTCTCTCTGTTGGGTTGATGACTGGACCGGACCGGGCACTCGAACTGAGCCATCATCTCCGGGGCTGGTCCAAACCCGGGTCAACGGGTCGGGTTTTATCGCTCCGCCCCCCGCTGGCTCCCTGCACCGGACCAGCCCCAGAGCTCACGGCTCGGTTCTGCTGCACTGTAGTCGACCAAAATCCCGGACGATTATGAAATTTCTCCCGGACATTTTTTTAGGTATGAAAAGTAGGACAGCTCCGAGAAAAAGAGGATGTCTGGTCACCCCAACATTACTGTTAAATCTTGTTAAAATATGTCATCATATTTGATATTGCATGTTAAAAAAGTGATACATAAATGAACATTTGTGGACAGTAATTTATGTCATGCCTCCCACAATACATTCACATAACATTTTGCTTAATCCATCCCTCTATCCCAAGTGGGGTTGCTGGTGCCTATCTCCAGCTGTCAATGGGCATACCCTGGACAGGTCGCCAGTCCATAGACAAATAACAATTCACACACACACTTTTTTAGAGAAGCCAATTAACCTAACAGTTATGTTTTGGACTGTGGGAGGGAACCCATGCATGCTCAGGGAGAACATGCAAACTCCATGCAGAAAGACCCCGGGAATCGAACCCAGAACCATCTTACTGCAAGACAGCAGTGCTACCCACCATGCCACTGAGCAGCCCTGCTTAATCCATAAGTAATATTGAATGTAATTTAAACATACATTTTGGGTTCTTTCACAATAAAATCTAAACTAAAACCATAATCTTATGAAGTATTGACCTGGTATTGTTATGTATTTTTGATATCAAAAAGATTAGAGAAAAAAGAGAGAAAAAGAAAGTACTTTGAAAATATAATCAACGTGATACTGGATTGCAGTTAAAATGACATAGAGCAGTGAGGAGAAGATGATAACAATGATGATGATGATGACTGGACTACCCAGTCCATGAGCGAAATTCAGAGAGGAGTGGTGAGGAAGACTCTCAGTATGAAAGTGTAGCCGCAACAAGCATGGAAGTTGAGGTCCCAACAATAACTCTGGAAACAGTCAGAAATGTATTAGTGAAGGCCAATTCGAAAAGGTAATAAAATATATATATCATGTTCCATCTTTTGATTTCCTTGCCTGTGCTGATGAAGACACAGAGAACAGGTGTGACGTGACACCATACGCGTACTTCTAGCAGTTTGTCACAGATTAAATGCTCCAAGGGACAACAGAACAATCAAACTTGTATTGTGTCCAAAAGGAGGACAAATCCTTAAACACATCTACAAAGGACATAGAGCAGATTCTATACATGTACATGCATATACTTTCCCTGTGTCAGAGCTTATTGGGAGATAGAAAGCAAGCTTCTTGAAGTTTGTGATGTGATATCTAGAGATCGGTTTCTGAAACTGTCAACCCAAATTCACTTTTTAGACAACCTAAGTGCATCTGAGGATGCAAAAAAAGACAAGCTGTGGAAACTCAACCTAGGGTTAAAAAAATATGAGAAGACTTTATCTGCATTCCTCCTGAAGAATGCAATGCAGTTGATGAAATCATGGTAAAATTCAAGGGAAAGTCTAATTTACGTGTCTACATGCCTGTGAAAAGTCACAATTAGGGTTTCAAGGTGTGGGGGTGTGCTGGACAAAGTGGCTTTCTTTAAGACTTATGATATTTGTCAAGGTGCAGAAAATCCAACAATAGAGAAGTCTGGTGTTGGTGTTACAGGAGAAGCTGTGCTGAAAATGAGATCAGCACTTCCTGCAAGAAGGAATCACAAGGTCTTTTGCAGACAGCTACTTTACATCTGTTCCCCTTGTCTAACACGTAAAAGAGAGGAATTCATTACATTGGTAGAATCTGCATAAACAGGATGAAAGACTGCATCATGAAGGATGAAAACAGAAATGAAGAGTGAAAGAGGTTCTATGGACTTCTGAGTTAATCAGGACAACAACATAATTGTCTGATGACATGACAACAAAGCAATAAACCTGATTTAGTCATCTGTTGGCACTGAACCTGTGGTAAATGTGAAACAGTATGGGAATGCGAATCCAAAACTCATATAATGGTTACCAGACCAGCCATTGTTGAAACATAAAACAAATTCATGGGAGGTGTCGATCTCTCTGCGTGACCTTTACAAGTTCAGGTTCAGGTCCCAAAAATGGTAGATGTACATATGTCGGCACACTGTTAAAGTAGCAGTCATCAGTGCTTGGAACCTGTACAGAAGAGACTAGCTGAAACTACAAACCAAAAAGAAACCCCTGGCTCTATGAAGATTTATGGCTATAGTAGGCACTTCTCTCACAGGTGCAAGAAAGGTAAAATTTCAGTGTGGCAGACCATTATCCAGTCCACAAGAGAATCCAACACAACCCCGTAAAAGACCAAGCTGCAGTATGCCTATTGATGTGAGAAAGGAAGGCATTGATCATTTTCCAACGTGGGACACCCAGCAGAGACACAAGCACTGCACTGGCAATCACTTCTCACAAGTCTACTGCCAAAAGTGTAAGGTACATCTTTGCCTGAATAAGGAAAGCAATTATTTTGGTGCCCACTGCTATATGACATAAATGGCTCTGAACAGTTGTTTATGAGAAAAAACCAAGAGAAAAAATGCCTGAAGTATTCTATTAATTCTAAGTGTTACGATTGTTTTGACCAAAAGTTCTACAAAAGGCCTGATGTATCAAATTTGATACAAAGAAATTTTTTGGCAAAAAATAACTTTTTTGTGCTATTTTTGTTTCAAGACTTTAATAAACATCAAAGTTATAAAAAAATATATATTTTCTGTCTTTTAGTTTTATTAATAACCTTAAACATAGATACAAGCTTGGTTCATTTCTCTTTTTTTTCCTGAAAGCAAGAAATGTTTGAAAGGGAATTAAAAAAACAACATCAACAATGACATAGAAAACTGAAAACATAATGGAAACCTTGAAAAATTCTTGAATAGACAAGAAAAAGAATGGGATTGAAAGCCCTGTTAGATAAGGAGCTGGGCACTAACACCGCTTAATAACAGTGACGCACAAACCTGATGCAAATGAATCCTAAGTAAAAATAAACCAGTGTCAAAACAGGATTGATCATAGGTGGGCGGACAGCGTGGAAAGAATTAGATAATGAGACGGTATTAATCCCATCCACGTTTTCTTTACTGGAGGTCATGCAGCTGACAGCTTTTGTCAGCTGTGAAAACAACCACACATGTAATGGAGGAAACTTAATTTTTTTATGCCTGCCATGGCCAGTATACTGAGATAAATAAGAGCGAATAATGTCAACCTAAATCAGTAATGAATTTACCCTGATTCTGGAAAACCTCACGTATGTAAAAGATCAAAATCTTGGAGAGGGGCTTTCTCTCTTTCAACTTAAACAAATTTGACTCAACTCTTTGGAATAGAAATTATTAATATGAAACTGCCTTTTAAAGCATAAATCAACAATAACCCTAACCCTAACCCTACCCCTTTAAAGGAAATCAAAATTTCACAAGAAATCTTTACCAACCACTGTGCCTGACACAGCAGATTTTTTTCCTTTTCTCTTTCTATACTCTGGTCACTATGGTGATAATCAAACTTCGAACAAAGTGCATATTGAATAATGAGGAAAAACCAAATGTGAGCTGGAGAAACTTTGGCTGTGCTTATGTGCTTTTCCTCCCACAATGTTTCTGAATGAGTCACAGGGCTGCTTGATGGAGATGAGAGCTTTTACCAAGCAGGCGAGAAAAATGGTTATTCTGCGTCATTCAAAGGCACAATTAGCTGTATGGCCGCTCACCGAGCACCTTAATGCCTGGTACGAATGGAGAATACTCGTTGTCATTTTTGGAAAAAAAAAGAGAAAAAAGCAACTGACCCAAAAACTGGTCCTTCTCCTCATTTATAGAGCAAAAATAAAACCAAAATGCACACAAATATTTAGACATTTTTATTTTTTATTTTAATCATTTGGTTACATAATGTTTCACTTCTACTGAATACTTGTTGGAAATGTAAGAAAAAGCATAAGAAAAGACAGGATATGATTTTTATTTCTGATGACTGGAAGACAGCAACTTCACTGAGCCATACCTTATCAGAAAATTGTAACTTTCTTGGTCAGAGAAGTTAAATAAACACTTTTATTTGCTTATATAGATGAAGATGAAAAATATCAAAAGAGAAACTGTTTACTTATTCCATAAATGCTGGGTAATTACAGGAAAAACACAGTTAGAAAATCAATTAATCTATCTATCTATCTATCTATCTATCTATCTATCTATCTATCTATCTATCTATCTATCTATCTATCTATGGATCAAGCTATGTAGAATACCCTATTGTTTGTTAAAGATTAGGTTTGATCAATGTTTCTCTCTCTCCACAGGATACAGTCAATAGCTACAGTTTTCACTGTGGCTAAATGAGAGGTTTTTTTTTCCACTGAGCAGTCTGTCCTTGATTTTAAGGTTTGGTTGTTGCTCTTCTGTACTGTGCAGTGAACTGTAGCTTCATGAACACGGAAAAAAAAACTGAATTTTATGTGCATCTATACATAAGAACTCTACCAGGGTTTAAGTTTAAACCAAAGCAATATTTGTTTGGTGTATGTTCATGTCAGACCAAATACTAACTGAGAACCTTGTGTTGACTTTCATTAACTTCCATTCGTGTCATGTAATCCTGACCCTAAACCTAACCATTACTGATACATCTCTAACCCCAAGCCTAATTAACATCTTAGTACTAAGCCTAAACCATAAAGTGAGGACCAGGAAAAGGTTATAGCTTTAAACCAAAATCCTTACTTTACTATTAAAATATGAAAAAACATTACTTTATTGACTGATTTGCTCACTTAAACATTTGCATGAATCAGGACGTGATTAATTTGTATGGTAACTTAATAGATTGCACAACCTCCCTGGACACACTGAGATCTCCCCCTGGGGCTGATTAATAAACTGTTGGATGTGGCGCAGATTCACTCACTACCTTACTGCATGAAATACACTAAAGTAATTCAGGACAGACAACAGCATCTTATTTATTTAACCTAGTACATTTTTCATTACATAATCTGGAAGGAGAATTTAATGATACAACTTTCCTCCAAAAGTAGAGCTCTTTAATAAAGGTTCTTTTCAACAATTATTTTTTTAACTGCTTCTAGGGATTCAGTACGCTCAAAGGTAGTACTACCCACAATCCTACTGGATTTAAGCAATTTATTTGGAACATTTCTCATTCTTCGTTTTCACAACAATATATTCCTCAAAGGCTATTTTTGCCTGTTAAAATTATATAGGAATCTTAGCTCTCTACTAATAGCCTTTTACACTATGTTTTAAATCTACCTAGATAAACTAAAACAACTGAGCACATCATCGTCCACACTCGGAACCAAGTATACTTATCTGGGTCAAGGAGCTTGAGAGGCGACTAATTTTAGTCCAAGTAGCTCATTTCAAAGCCGGCGTTCCAGCAAGAGCAGAATTAATTAATGTTAATGAATAATGTTTAGGAAAACAGTAATATAGAAAACTTTTGAAGGAACTTTTGAACTTTTGAAGGCAAACTAGTTTAAACCTAAATTATCTGTAAAAGAGCTCATAAAGCTGTAAAAGCTTATTCATGTCAGGCTTTTAAATACAGCAGGTCACTTGAATTTTGCACAGCAATATATAATTATTCTGTTTTAAGCTGTATTTTTCTTTAACTCAGGATAGTAAGTCTTGAAACAGCACTTAGTTGGGGTGCATCACCTGTCCCGAGTAGCAGGAACTCTTGCCTGGTAAATCCGATGAGACTGCCTGGAAAGCAGAGTCCCTACTTCACTCTGCATGTAGTCTCCATAGTAACCAACTGCTTCACTGACCAGTAGGTGACAGTATATAGTACCTTGCTGCATTGGATTTTAAATCAAACATGAACCACACAATTAAGCTAAACAGTTTGCAGCAAATGGCAGGAGGTTAGGTTTTCATCAATATTACAACATCCTGCATTCAGAAACATTACAACCTCTTGCTTCCAGGTTTGGGAAACCAGGATACATATTCTTGTAAATCAAACATAGATGATAATGCAATGACCAGTATATTCAATATGAATGCATTAACATGACTAAAAGCAAAGAAAATAACCCAGCAACATTTAACTAGTCTTTTTAAATGAACAGTGGTTTTCGTGTGGGACTCCCCTCACAGGACCCTTTGAAAATTCAACTGTTAAAAATAACTCTGAAAGCCTTACGCATTCTAATCCACACCACCGAGATCTACAACAGGGACACCAGACAAAAAAGTGACAGAGAATAAGAAGATAATTGACACTGAAGGTAACATTGCAGATGTGAAGGAGGCATAGAACCAAAAAGAGGCCGCAGTTAAAGCTTCAACAAGGCAAGCTCTGAGAAGTCAGCTCAATGGCAATAACAAGTTTCAGACCATTAATCAGATACCCTACTCTGGTAACACGTTGGCCAAGGTACAAAATTCAGAACACTGTTACATGAAAACTACTTAACATGCATGGTGGATTTCACACCAAATCTAGTATTGATCGCTACACACTAAGCACAAAGAAGGAGGCGGTGGCCTAGTGAGCATCATAGCCATCATTGAGAATGAAACAGCCAAGCTCCAAGAATATATCAGGAAGATAGCTGAGAAGAGATGAAGTCCTTCCAATGTCTCAGACAATGGAAGATAGAAGAGAAGAAACTGAAGGAAAGATTGTGGGAGGAAAACCCCTACATAGGATTTACTACCAACAGATAGCTGAAGAGATTGACATGACCAAATTCTGCTTATCGCTAGAGGGATTGAGGGATGCAAATAAGGCAAATAAGCGCTAATCATGGCAGCAAAAGAGCAATCATTGATGCCCCAGATACAATCTAGCATGATGTAAGACACAAGCACAAATAAAATACATGGAACACCATAATCAAGTAGTTGGTATACTATACAGAAGCATCTTTGCAGAATACAAACTGGAGACCCCTAGGTCAAAAGGGGAGCCACATCCCAAGGTGGTTAAGATATACAGAGTTCTTGTGGGACATCCAGATACAAACAAAATGGTAGAAGCCAAGTGATCAGGCCTTGTGATAAGCAGCAGAGGACAGCTGTAGTGATTGCTACTTGATCCTTGGAGCACTCGGGGCAGCAATCCTCACCCTGAAGTGGCTCCAATAGATATTTAGAATCATCAGACATCTCAGTCCAGATTTACACAGCTCTAGGAACAGCTAAAATTTAGCAGAGAACTCTCAATCTCCCAGTCCTCTGGTAGAGGACCTGAGCTTCGGGGGGAGTGAGAGGGATCAGTAAGGGACTTTTAAAAAATATATATATTTATGTATAATCTAAACTAGTATACCGTAGCCTTTTTTTTTTACTGGCTTCATGCCATAAACCTGTAAAAGGTTATCCTGTTAGCTGTTACTGTATATTTATTTTCATTTTAAATGCCTATCAATACTCCTAAATGTATCACATGCTGTGCACATGATTAAAACATGGTTACGCAGCGCTGTGAAGATTTTCCCTTTTTCTAAAAAATTTCACACATTTAGCTCAGTGTGCTTCAGATTGTTGAGTTGAGAATGGTCAACATGGTGGAATAAAGAGAGCAGCTTAAGTCCACCATAAAATTTGGCAACAGATGAATCTTGTAAAGAACTATACTTAAAGCGATCTGAAAATGATTTAAATCAGCCATTCCCCTGTACTAACATTAGTTATAGGTGGATCGCAATCCAAAAACCTGCTAGCAAGCCTAAGATTGGCCATCTAAGCATATTGGAAAGAAGTTCAGTTCTCTCCATTTTAGTTTATTGATACAGCACAAATTTACAATACCTGTCTCTGTGTACAGTCACTTCCTCCAAGTCAGGTGAGAGTTCCTGCCTCAAGTGGAGGAGTTTAAGTATCTTGGGGTCCTGCTAATGGGTGAGGGGAGAATGGAGCAGAAGCTCAACAGATGGATTGGTGCGGTTACTACTATAATGCAGTGGCTGCACAGGTCTGTTGAGGTGTAGTGTGAGCTGAGCGATAATGCAAAGCTCTCGCTTTACTGGACAACTGGACTTTACTGCACAACAATATCAACCATGCGAAAACCGCTCTCTGCACGCACCAGGATCATTGTGCTTAGGATCTCATCGTGGTACGATATTCTATCCAGCAGCCAAGCTCGAGGACAGCTGCACTCTCCAAAGCGTCTCTGCCCTCAGACTGATTATCTGACTGATTATGCAAAGGAAAATGTGTTTTGACAGGTTGGGCAGAGACTAACCTTTTCTATTAATCCCCCCCAACACACACTCACCAGTTTTGGGCACGTTACTTTGAAAAAGTAATTAGTTATAGTTACTAGTTACTTCTCCCAAAAAGTAACTGAGTTACTAACTGAGTTACTCCACAATAAAAGTAACTAGTTACTAGTAAAAGTAACTATTGCGTTACTTTTGCGTTTCACGCCCCCGTAACCATCACCACCCAGCCCCCACCTTCTCGCCGTGTGTTTCAAAAGCCAGCTGAATGCCATACCCCTACACTTGTGAAAGTAAAATCTGTTGGGCTCCTTTTGGCATCAAGACGATTATTCTTATTGCCACAATGCCAGACAGGACACTGTTTAAAAAAAAAAAAAAAGCCAGCTGAATAGAGTGGACGACAAAGACAAGAACCTGCAGAGAGTTTTGCATTTATTGCAACGTAACGTAAATTACATCAGGGGGGAACGCGAAGTAAAGTTTTTTAAGAGGGCATTCAGATCTTGTGAGTATATGAAATTAATAACTGGGGATGTCTAACTCTGAAATCCTGTGTGTTTTGGTTGTTATAGATACTGCAACATCTATTTATCCATATATCTATCTATCTAGATGTATACTCTGCGTGTGACATAAAATATGGATCTCTATCCCTGCCACAAAGGCCATCAAATAATGTTTAAAATAAAAATACAGTAGGTTGAAAAGGCAGAGTATCCATCCATCCATCCATCCATCCATCCATCCATCCATCCATCCATCCATCCATCCATCCATCCATCCATCCATCCATCCATCCATCCATCCATCCATCCATCCATCCATCCATCCAAATTTCTCCCTTTCTCCATATAGGCTATCATTTGATTGTTCACTCTCTCCATAGTTCTCCTGTGGCGCGAGCACAGGGCGACTGTTGCGCGCCTTTAGCGAGCATGCGCATTTCCTGTCGCTTGCGCGGTGAATCGGGCCGCCTGTGCGGAGATGCAGGGGAAACCATATGTGATGGGGAAACACAGCTCGACATAACAGCGGTATTTCCATGTGGAAAACGCTGTTTTGCTGCTGGAGTCATCCCCACTCTCCATCTCTCTGTGTGTGCTGTACGTTAACACCCACCAGCAGAAACAACCACCTACCCAACTGACAGACGGAATCTCACTATACATCAGCCATTCTCATCCTCCCCTCTCTAGTGACAAGGCGCGCACGAGTCCTATCATGAAAAAAGGTTCATTGTGCGACCTGAGTAACGCGCAGTAACGGGGTGTCTGCAATGGTAGCTGCGTTATAGTTACAGTCAAAGTAATTAGTTAGATTACTCGTTACTCAAACAAGGTAACAGCGTTAGTAACGCTGTTACTTTGAACGCCGTTAGTCCCATCACTGACACTCACACACATTGGGGCCTTGCAGACACGATCTCAAGGGGAGTAGTGTCAAGAAGCCTTTGACTGAGGCATACCACTTACCCCATGTACCAAGAATGTCTCCTTTGAGCGTTTCCCTTGAGATGTGTTTCCAGCATGTACCACCTACTGTAGAAGAGGCCAAAAACATGGCCCAGGACATGTCAGAAGGACTATGTCTCTTGGCTGGTCTGGAAACACCTGTGGCTTCCCCCAGCAGAGTTAGAGGTTTTTGGGGGTGATAAGTATTAGGGTCTCTGCTGCCCCTGCAACATGGTCTTAGACAAGTGAAAAACAACATGTATAAGTATAAATAAAACTCCTTTCTGTTATTTACAGAGATAAACAAAGAAGATAGAAAAAATAGAAGACCACTACATTAACATGCATTTCGAAATAATTGACTTTTTAATGTAGTGTCCTCATTTTTGATTATCACAAATTTATCTCAAGCAATAAAAAAAAAACTGAATAATTTGAGGCAAGCAAAAAAAAATTTTTGACAAGGAAAAAAAATTATAATAATTTCAAATACGAAATAAAATTTTAATCGGATTAGATCAACGAAAGATGAGGGAGACTATTGATTTACTCAAAATTATTAAATAAAGGAAGAGAAAAAAAAACTTTGCAATAGATTTACATTAATGTCCATGCATTCCACACTATTTTTGGAAAATGGAATATGGAATATGCAAGTAAGTTGGGAAATGTCAACTCCCAGGTAATTTCTTCTCTATACAATGCTCGATCAAATCCTCCTCCTACTTGCAGCTTCCTGGCCTGATTACAGTGTATTGTAAGTACAGTCGAAGCACCGGTAATGCTTTACACTCTCGCACTGGGCTGAACTGCCTTATTACAGTTCTATCTCCTCTCAACAGTCACTACGGATCCAAGTCATTAGACAGCAGAGTGCCTGCTTGAGAGCTCACTGGAGCAGAAAGATAGAGATGGGGAAGGTGGTAGAGGGCAGGGGAGGGGGACACAAAGAGAGGAAAATCCGGTAAACAAGGGAGAAGGTGAACCAATGCCTTACTGTTACTGCCAGGAGGGGATAGCATCAAAGAGGGACAAGGGAGAGGGAAGCAGAAAGCAGAAGATTGATGCAAGCTAAATAAACAGAAGGTGAAATATTAGAGAAATACAGGGGTGAGATGTGACAACGTAGACCTAAGCCAGTGACCAGGGTAAAAAGAAAGAATGAAAGTTGAAGTAAAGACAGCAGAGTGTAGGCAGCAGAAAAATACATAAAATGACATGACGAGGCAGGATGGAAAAACGGCAGTGAGTCAGAAATAGTGAGAGGCTGGATTGAACGAAAACAAATCTAGTCATACTTAAGCAGAAAAGAGAAAGAGAGAAAATTGAAGGAAAAGTAGCACTTGAGGTTGACTTGAGTGTCACTCTTGCAGTCTGCCAGAGGTGAAGAGTCTGTAGTTGGGAAGAGCAAAGAAGTTATTCTGACACACACACTGATGTCTCTTATCTTTGCATTAAAGAGTGTATTCATAAGTTGTCCAACAGTAAGGGAGTCCCATATATGAAATCCGACAGACTATTTGCTACTGTCAAATCTTCAGGTTATGGTACATATAACCAATGTTTTAATCAACAAGCCATTTGTTAAAGCATTTACAATTCCAGTACCTTCCTGAAGTTTCAGCTCATGCTGCAAAAAAAAATAAATCTTAGTAACTCAATTTCTCTTAAAATAATAGCATTTTTCTTGAATTGATCAATTATAGGGAAACACTTTGCCAATGGAATAAATCAATTTACACCTAAAATAAGAAAATAACAACTACTGCCTCATATTAAAAGTGCATAATATCTAGATGTTTTATTTTAAGGGCAAAAATGCTCATTCCATTGGAAGATCTTATTTACCTAATCAAAATGAGGATAAATAAATTTGTTTCAAGATGTTTTTACTCATTTCTTTATTGCTTTTAAAGTGATTTTTTTTTCTTAATTTTCTTGCAAATCTATTATTTTATGATACCCTTTTCATACAGTCCAGATTTTTTTTTTCCTTTGGACTTTTACTGCTTCCTCCACTATTTTTATCTTACTTCCTGTTCTTAGGCATAGCATAATTGTGGACATTTGCTTTAATAATCATAATAGGAGTTTCCAAAACCTCCATGCTTGACATGCTACACCTAGCAAACCATCAGAACAATGTCAGGTTTTATGGCCGGCTGCAAACACAGAGGCTGAGTGGCAGCATTTTGATGAGGATGTTGATGTTACTGTAAATGCATCTTGCAGAGGAGAAGTTGATGGGCGACTCCAGTTGATGAGCACAGTAATCATCAGCTTCGGTGCAGAGAGATTTGGCATAAAATTACCAAAGGCTCAGAACATTGTTAGGCAAAACCAGACTGAGACCAAGATCTCCCAGCTCAGGAAAGAGCTGAAAGCCCAGAACCATCAGTATAAGAGGGCGAGGAGGAAAGACCAGCCCTGAGTGAACTCCAGGACATCCGGATGCAGAAACTCAACAGCCTTTGTTGCAAATCCGTTTGGATATACGAAGCGGCTGTTGGGGCAGACGCGGAGTGGGACACTGCGATGCTAATAGAATGAGATCAACCAGAGCCTTAGTGTCACATACAGCAACAGCAGGAGGGAGGAAAATCTGCCTACCTGCAGAGAGCTACCCACAC